>NC_081296.1:135326900-136576900 GCF_030435805.1 Mustela lutreola
CCTCCAGGGTTCTTCTGCCTTCACTGGGGAACAAGGTGGTCTCCCAGGCCAGGATCTCAACAACAGGGAATGAATCCTGGTCAGTTCAAGCTCACATGGTAATTCCACCCTGTTTGGTAGTAACTATTTTTTAAAGGGCATCGATGCCATTCTGACCAATGAGAACTGAGGGGAAAGCCTGGGCTTCCAGGAAATTTTTCTGTCTCCACAATAAGCATGAGGCTGTTTGCCTGTGACATCATCTTGAGACCATAAAGGGAAGCCAACCTGGCAGGATCAGCCAAGACACAAAGGATGGCAGAACAGAAGGAGAGAAAGAATGTGGAGACATGGTTGAGCCACAGAATGAACTGACCCTAGAATGCCTACACCTATATTCCTTGTTTTTGAAAATGGTATATTTTCCTTATTATAAAAACCACTTTTGAGTCATCTATTACTTGCAGTTATAAAAGCATTCTAACGGGTAGACATGCCATATTGTTCTCCGCCCAGGGCCTTCACATATGCTTTCTTCCTTCCATCTGGGCTCTCTTCCTCCTCTAGCACCTCTCTCCACCTGGTACCTTACTCATCATTCAGGTTTTAATGTGGACCTCAGTTGCTCCAGGACCCCCTCCCATCAGCTCCCTCCCTCCCAGCCAGCGTCCCATCCAGGACCCCCTCCCATCAGCTCCCCCTGCATTCTGGATTTCCCTTCTCCCATGCTCTGCCACCCTTTCCTGCTCCAGGCTTAAAGTTCCATGAAAACAGAGACAATCACCATACATGTTTACTGCTCTGTCTCAAGTCTAGCCCCCAGCACTGTATTCGTTCAACAGATACTGGGAATAGTTAACATTTATTAAGCCCTTTACCTGAACCAAGTTGTATTCTAAGTACTTTAATGCTCACATGAGTCAATGAAGTGAATGACGCTCACCATTTTTCAGGTGAGAAAACAGGGTCACGTAGCTGGAGACTGGCTGAGTCAGGGTTTAGCACAGAGGTCTCTCTCCTCCACACAATACAAAACCATTTCTGAGCACCTACCATATGCAAGGCATGGTTCCAGGTGCTAGAAAGACAGACAAAGTTCCTGCCTTTGAAGAGCTTACATTTTAATGGGATGAAACAGATAATAAATAACAAATACATAAATGTATTGGTTGAATGAATGAATGCACAAATGAATGAAAGAGAGAGGAGAGAGATAAGATATAAAGCAAAACAATGTGGAATACACAGTGGTGTTGAAATCCCAATACTTAGATTTAAATCCCACTTCCTCATCTGAGAGGCAGGGAAAAGGAGGGTTGGGGGGGGGGGGGTAGGGAGGGAAAAATGAAGGAAAATGGGATCAGGAGGGAGACAAACCATAAGAGACTCTTAATCTCATGAAATAAACTGAGGGTTGCTGAGGGGTAGCGGTGGTAGGGATAGGGTGGCTGGGTGATGCACACTGGGGAGGGCATGTGCTATGATGAGTGCTGTGAAGTGTGGAAGCCTGATGATTCACAGACCAGTACCCCCGGGGGGTGAAATAATACATTATATGTTAATTTAAAATATATATATAAATAAATAAGCCCCACTTCCTCATTTATCAATGGTATGGCCTTGGGCCAGTTATGAACCCTCAATGGAACTTCAATTCCATTGTTATGCAAAAATGGATTGGCAGGGAAATAAAATGAGAATGTAAAATGGCCTTTCACCTTATCTGCCATGTAACAGGAACTTAGTAACTCTTAGCTGAATCTAGATGCCCATGAGATAGGAGTCCTATGAAACCAAAGAAATCTTAGAACTGGAGAACTAGTTGAAAGAGTCTATCAAAAATCTGATAAATTGCCCTTTCTTAAATTAGCTATCTTCTGAGTCTAGAAGGATTTCAGAGCCAAGCCAGGTCCTCACACCTATCCCCCACCCACCACCAAGTTATCATCTACATCTGAGGGAGACAAAATAGGGATTAGCAATGTTGGGGACCAAAATACTAATTTCTGATACTAATTCACCACTCATGCTATATGAGAGGCTGCCAATGTGTTTACATAATGAAGCCCTTTCTGGCCTGCTAAGGTTTCCATGACTGTACAGGAGACTGTTGTCATTAGTAGGACAGACCCAGGTGGTGGTTGGTGACAGAAAAATGAACTCCATGGTCGTAATTATTGACGGATTCTGTCTTTTTTTTTTTTTAAGATTGCACTGAATTAACTAATGCATATTAACTAATCTATTAAAAACCATTCATTATTTCAAAATGGATGAATGGTTTTTATCATTTCAAAATGATATCATTTCAAAATAGTATTTTTTTTAAACTAATTCCCCTCCTCCTATTTTTTTGACTGCTCCAAGGCAAGGAAAAAGTGAACATTACATACAGCAGGGGAGAGCTGACCCCAGCTAACACCCATGAAGTAAGAAGCATTCTTAACTATCAGACTAACATCCTGGCCAGGCTCAGAGAGGTTCAGGATCTTGCAGAAGGTGGCTTTCAAACAAGTGCAGCTCCTACCTGGCTAACATGGCCCTTAAAACACAGAAGCTCCAAGATTATAGGAGAAAATCTTCTGCCTGGTTTTGTAGTGAGAGCTACCTGTTCTTTAAGTACAGAACCAGAAGTTTTATATCTAGAAAAGTGTTCTCCTTCATTCACCTTTGAAATCCATACACTTAAGCCAATGATTTGCCATGGCTTAAAACATTCCTGGAACTCTGCTTTTGGATATAACATTAAGTCAGATTAATCCACCCAAGAAAACCAAATTTATTACTCTATAGTCACATAGGTTTTTTGGTTTTCCCAAAATATATTAGGCAGTTTAATAATGGAGATGCCTAGGCTTGGCTCTAAATGACTTCTGGCTGTTTCCAAAAATAAAAATCTATCCTCTTCAAGAAAAATATTTGGACCACAGAGGCTATTCAAAGCCATGTGCTATAACATATTTTTAAGCAACCTAAATGACAGTGTAAAGATTACTGTCTCAGTTCAGTGAATAAACATGCATATGTCAGTGTGTGTGTTTACATCCATGTTTGCAGATGCATAAAAAATTACCAGAAAGATACACATCAGTTTTGACAGGGCTCTTCTCTGGGTGTTAAGATTATGGATAGTTTATCTTTCTATGTTTTCTTGTACTCTCCAAACTTGCTGCAGCAAACCTATATAACTTTTGCACTCGGGAAAAAAAAAGCACAATAAATATTTTGTATTTTTAATGTGCCACAGACCCTGAAGGCAACTTCAAATCAGAAGTTACAACAATGCTTGGCTCAGGAAAGCGTCAATGGATTAAATGCGCTGCCTTCCTTGCTACAACTTTTGAAGGGCGCAACCCTCATTTAGATGTACAACTTCTCTTATGTTTGTTTTTTCAAAAAACAATCACTCTCCATTAACTTAGGGCATACTGTATAATGTCATTCCATCTGTGCCAGTGGCAACTAAGCATTGTAATGAAGACCTCCCAGTACGTGTAGTCACTAACCCCCCATGGACAGAGCCCCAAACAGGCCTGCATTGTGCCAAACGCTGTCTGCTACACAGGGTCATGGCCCAGAGCAAGGCCCCAGTGAATTTCCTTTGAAAACTCCCGCACCAACTCAAGAAACCTTTCTAAAGGAGAAGAAGAAAAGGCATGACCCCATCTGAAATGTAATTTCTTGTGTTCTCTATCACAAGAAATCCAAGGGTATTGGCAAGAAGCAACAATAGCAGGGGCTGTAATGACAGGGTAATCCCAGGTGTTTCAGGTACTGTAAGCAAATAGGAACTTCCGCCCCCTTTTCAGGGACCAAGTGGCCCCAGGCCCAAATTGCTTTATGATGTCACAGTCGATACCAGTAAATGGGACGACAGAGAAGGTGCAGTGAGGTGGGGCCTGGTTTTACTACACTGGCAAGAAAGTGTAAGATTCTTGCAATAAAGAAAACATACCACTTAGATTCCTGGGATGAATTCTTCAAATTTCCAGCAAACCACTTTTTCTTACAGGAATCAAATTTTCTTTCTCTTGGTGCCTCACATGTCGTGATGTCATCTCCTCGGGTCTTCCCGATGGTATTCTGTCTTCCCTCTGGGTGTACAATCACCAGCAATACTCAAGAGCATCAACAACATTGTACACACTGCTGAAGGAAAAACAGGGAATAGAGGAAAGGAAAGGATCATGAGTGGCAGAACGAGCTCCCTGCTTTCCCCAAAGTGGAACTTCAGGGTGCCCTTCTCCTGTATGAGCTGGCCTAAGAGCAGCTCGGGTTGGCTGTACAGTCAGGGGGGGCTTAGATGAGGCAGAACAGGAACGACTGCCATGTCTGCCGACTTCATTATTTTTCATCTTCAAAAACTTAACAAAAGCCCAAGGTTGCACAGAAAACTAGATGGGCAGGGAGGTTTGACTAGGAAGAAGGCAACGAAGAGCCACCTGGCCTCACCATATCGTTACACGTTAAATGAGAAGGGAAGCCCGAACCAGCGATCTGCAATTTTGCTGTATATAGACCACACCACAATAACCTGATGTTTAAAAGAGAGGAGACACAAATTCAGAGTGTGTGGCAATTCTCCTAGAGAATCAGCCCCTCCCCCCATGTAACTAAGCCCTGGGAATAAAGAGGAAGGCATGAGATCTCCCATCAAGTGTCACAGAGTAATCTAGGAGTGCCCCCTTCCCAGCTGGCCCAGATCTCATGGTACTTCAATGGAGCCTTGAAGACACTAAATGTCTTCCATAGCAATAAGTGCCTTCCTACTGTGAAACATCTTTAAACTGCTCTGTACCTCTCAAAAACAGACTCCTGAAAGGTAGAACTGTGCATCTGTAATGATGTAAGAGAGAAATACTTTCCTTGCCAAAAAGCTAATCAGTCAATCAACACCTAACCTTTTAGAAAGAATTCATCCACACTTCACTGGGTTCCCTGTCTATCTAAAAAGAAGGAAAGCTTCATGGGATATACGCCTGGCAATAGTTCAGCAGATGGCAGAACTTTAAATATGGAAAACGATCAACCAACCATTTGTGAACATATGTGCTTTTGAGACACAGGACTGGACTCTGGTGGAGACCAAATGTGAAAGAGTTTCTACCTTTGGTAATTTCTGACAATCATTGGGGAGATTACTTGTTAAAAATGGAGTAGTTCAAAAAATGTTGAACTATTAAAACATGGGAGCACCTGGGTGGCTCAGCTGGTCTGCTTTCAGCTTAGGTCATGATCCCAGGGTTCTGGGATCGAGCACCGCATTGGGTTCTCTGCTCCGCAGGAGGCCTGCTTTCCCTCTCCCACTCCCCATGTTTGTGTTCCTACTCTCCTTGTCTCTCTCTCTCTGCCAAATAAATAAATAAAATCTTTAAAATATATATATACAAGCTGAAGTACAATAGTTTATAACCATCACGTTCACAAAAATTAGTTTAACCTTTACTATATAGCTACAACAACACATGGGTCTTTACACGGGATGGGGAGATTAACAAATGGTATGTATGGGTAATATATGCCATGGGCCTGGTTTCACAAAGGAAAGGAAACACGAGACTAAAGCTTTATGAATATAAAAAATATTTGAGTGTAAGAAAAGAGAAATAAGAACATTTAAAGTAGAAAGAATAGTATGAAGCCTAAGCATGGCTGCCTAATGACTGCCAGAGAATCAGTCACTGAGCTACAGGATACCTTGGCCCTCATTAGAATGCTAGATTTATGGCCATTTAAATCCCATACAATGACCCTAAATGAATGCCTGTCCAATATGGATGGGAGAAGAGCCCTAGGTAGGAGTTCCTTGGCAAAACAACTCTCTAATCTTCTCTAGAAATCTGACAATCCCACACAAGATAGCACAGAAAAATTATCAAAAAAATGGGGGAGTCCCTCCAGGCTGCTGTAACAGAGTACCACAGTCTGGAGGATTACCCAATATTTCTCATATTTATGTCTCAAATGTTTATTTCTTAGTTCTGGAGACTAGGAAGTCCAAGATCAAGGAGCCAGCAGATCTGGCATTTTACATGGTTATCTTTCCTTTGTATCCTCACATGGCCAAAAGAGATGGAGAGTCAGAGACAGCACTCCTGTCTTTTTGTGAGGGTCCTAATCCCATTCATGCGGGTTTGACTCTCATGAACTAATCACTTCCCAAAGGCCCCACCTCCAAATTCCATCACATTGGGGGCTAGGATTTCAACATATGAATTTAGGTGGGGGGACACACATTCAGCCTGAGGCAAGTGGATATCAAAAGGGGTTGTGCTGTGATATTTCACAAGAGACTACTAGGTCTCAGGGTCCTGAGTCATCTCTACACATCCAGCAACACTGAGTAGCCTAATCACTTATAACTATCCCTTTCTTCTTCTACCTGCTAAGGAAAACAAAAAGAAAAAAAATTCTAAGATCATGGATATTGCATGGTTTAATTATCATTCAATCCTCCAAAAATCTCTCATGGAAAACTAGAGGCACCTGGGTGGCTTCATAGCTTAAGCCTCTGACTCTTGGTTTGAGTTCAGGTCATGGTCTCAGGGTCCTGAGATCAAGCCCCATGTCAGGCTCTGCACTCAGTGCAGCCTGCTTGTCCCTCTCCCTCTGCACCTCCTCCCCCCTCTCCTCTAGAATAAATAAAATCTTCTTTAAAAAAAGAAAGAAAGAAAATACTACTATAGTATAAAACTCTGTCATTACCAAAACCTAGAATATTCTTGGGTTCCTATGGTAAAGAATTTATAGCCTCTTCTAACTCTTTTCGAACAGGTGGGTAGACCCAGTTGTCAAGCAAAGAAAAAAATGGCTTAAAATAAATTGTAATATTTTACTGTAATATATCAGTCACTGAATTCAATTTTCTTCTAAACTGCATTAACCACAATGTGAGACAGTGTCCCCACCTGACGCCAAATTCTAAGCCAGTCACTTCAGAGCTGTGTGCTGTACCCTTCTCCGTGATGACCTAATGGCTAAGCATTGATGGCTGCTATTTCAGTAACCAAACAGCATTTCTGTATTATGTGCTGCCTGGCCTGCACCACAGAGGCAGCCTGAAAATGCCTCAGCTGCACAACTTTTTGCTTTTCCCTGGACAAGTGGAGCCTTAAGCAATTGTCCCATCCAGATGTATCTTTCCCCTCTAGATTGGGTCTTACCACCAGCTCAGTCACCGTCTTAACCCACTTCTGAGAAACGAAGATTAGAGGCCAGAAGGTATGACTGAGTAGCATCCTCCCAGATTCCGGGCCAAGCACATTTTATTCTGCGGTCACATTTTCTGAGAGGTTGAACAAGTAGATGTTCCAAACTGAGTGATCCCATTATGGAAACCTCAAAGGAATGAAATGAACATCGTGGCTCCTTATGTGGGACAATATTCCAAACTTCAAACTATTGTTCCATCTGGAGGACTTTATAGGACTTGTGAGTACCACCCATGCGCATGTGAATAGTCTTAAAGAATGTCAGCACTGGGGTGCCTGGGTGGCTCAGCTGGTTAAGCGACTGCTTTCAGCTCAGGTCATGATCCCAGAGTCCTAGGATGGAATGCCACATCAGGATCCCAGCTCCATGGGGAGTCTGCTTCTCCCTCTGACCTCCCCTCTCATGCTCTCTCACTCTGTCTCTCTCTCAAATAAATAAATAAAATTTTTATAAAGTCTATTTCATGGTTTGCCTCTCTTTAAAAAAAAAAAAAAAAAAAAGTATGGCAGCACTGTGATTTATGGCCTCTACTTATGACCCTGTCTACTACAATAGAAGCTTCTTCCTTCCAGGAGAGATATTACTCTACTACAGGTAATGCACACCACATAATTCCAAGTAACTCCATTGCCCATCCTGATCGCTTCAGAAATCACAAGAAAGCTCAGAGCAAAATGGAGCCCACCACCTCTGAACTAGAGGACCGCCAGGCTGCTTTTACATTACCCATATGGGAGTCCTCTTATTCTGGAAAGTTTGAGATTTACAGACAGCAACATTGGACTAGGGATGAAGATCCTCATCCCTAAGGAAATGAGTTCTAGTGACCTACTTCAGTGGGAGGAATAGTGGGGATTAAATGCTTAATATTTATCGAGCACCTGCTGTGATCTATGTCCCGCTCAGAACATAGCAGAGGAGGCATAACTTCTCTTTCAATCAGGTTAATGAGGAATTGATTTTTGAAGCTTTTTAAAAACACAAAGTACGATAGCACTGTTAAACACCAATCATATTGGGAGTGGGGCCCACCTAGCTGACTGCCTGATATGGAAGGGAAAATGCGAGCATCGATAGCAGATCTATAACCTCTTTCCCAGGGTGGTCTTAGAGTGCTTTTACCCTCAGCAGCAAGTGCAAAAAAAGCAGCCTCTTTGCTCTAAACTGTGCTGGGAATCAAAAGGGGACTCAACTTCTCCCTACAAGTAAACAAGTGCCCTTTGTGGTCAAAAGATGAAGCACAAACAAAATCCAGAAGGCAGATGTAGGCCAGGAACAAGCAAAAGGCTGTTGCAGCCTTTTGCAAAATGTGTGTCATGGTTTCTCAAGACAACTGAGCCACCTGGTGTTAGAAAGTTAACAGCTGAATCTCCTTTCATCCTCCCTTCCTTGGAGGGCAAATAAAGCTCTTCCCAAATGGCCTTAGGACAGTGTTAGCCAATATCACTGAAGGAGAAGGTAGAATCAGGATAAAGCTTCTTGACTGCAAATGTTCCCAGTGCTGGTCTGGGAACACTCAGAAGCATATCCTGCGCTGGTCAGATTTGGGTTGCGCAGATAAATTTAGATCTATTGAGTCTGGGTGAGACATCCACACTGGCAACAAAAACAAAAATAATGGTAGCTACTGTTTATTGAGTATTTAGCATGTGCCAGGCCCTGTGTTCAAAAGACACTTTAACTATAGTATCTCATTTAATCCTCACATCAACCTCATGGACTAGGTATTACGATCACCATTATAATAGAGAGATGAGAAACCAAAGGTCAGGGAAGAGTTGCCCAGCTGACGAATTGTAGCATGGGAATTCTATCCCAGAGTGTCATGACCTGTCATGACAGGTCCTGTCTCCTTCATCACCCTACTAACTGCCTTCTAACAATTATAGCTAATATCTACTAAACACCTTACTGCATGCCATACTTAACGATGGGCAGATTACATAGTCAACTCATAACATAGGCAGTTAAGATGAGTAATGTAGCAACTCTGATCTACTGAGGACTGACCTCATATACCACGCCAAGATGTTTCCTAAGTGGGAAGGAAACAAAGGTCACTGCCCTCAGGAAGGTCATCAATCTTTCAGCTGACCCAGAAGTAAATCCCGAGAGGACAGCAGGATGGGCTCCTCTACAGGGACAGTAATTCAGCTAGAACACACGGAAGTATATAAATAAAGATGTCTATCTGCATTCTTAAAAAGTTTGAATTATAGAACATTTTTTAAGAAATTTAATCTTTTCCACAAGAAAAAAATACATAATTAGACCTAATATAACAAGGTATTGCCAAGCAAAAATGCTGAATAGCTGAGAAAAATTCTATTTATCATTCCTTTCACTTTTCACAAATTAGAAGTGCTTCTAGAGTGCCTGTAAATAGTTTATTCTCTTAAGAAGATGAAAGAGTCCCTCTGAAATCCAACTTCTGCCTGACTTATGACAAATTCCAAAGTAGTGGTCCCCTGTAGGATTTACATTAATGAACATATATTTTCTCTCATATTGACTTTTTGAAATAACTCTTTCCCAAGGAATGCAAATAGTTTTAGTCCATCATCTCACTTACTTTTATATAATAAAGTAAATAAACTGTGACCCACAGATGAAGTTACATTTCCCAAGTCACACACGGAAATGGAAAAAGATCCAGACCGTGCTCTGCTGAAACTTGCGGTCCAGCCCGTGTCTGCTCTTCTCGTTCCTCCCACCCACTGTGGTGAGTCATGCCTCCCCCTCATCTTCATGACTGAAGTCTAGAACTCCTCAGTCTGACTGTTCATGTCTTTGTGTACAAATTAATGGTTAATGTTATCAACAATCGTATTTTAGTGATAATGTCACATTTAATGATACTAGAAGTTAATCAACGAGGAAGTCTAGTACCAAGCAAGCAAGAAAGAAAACAAAGAATGGAAGGAAGATTCGTCTATTCGTGTGTTTTTAAGTTTGGAAGAAACAAAGAAGTAGACCATGACACATGCCAGAACTGTTAGTTATTCCTCTATTCTAGTCTCTGCTGCCTCCTCACCATGAAATCCCAATTTTGTTCAGGCTACCATTCACTCAGCTAAAAACATTAACCTTCCCAGCCTTTTTTAAAGCTGGTAGTCATATGACCCAGTTCTGGCCAACAAAACATAAGCAAAAGTCCATGGAGGATTTCTGAGAAAAGCTTCTATTTTCTTGATACTGGCACTTTCTCATCTTTCCTCCTCTCACGTCTTTTCTGCCAAGGGTATGAGCAACCACCATAAAATTATGAGGATGAAAGTCACATGTCATGAATGATAAAATAAGAGAACAGAAGAAGTCATGGTGTTCAGTGACACCCATGACCATCTGTGCTATGGACACCCCTGCACCCCCCGCCACCTGTGGGCTTCTCTTATGTGAAAATTTTTTAATTTAAAATTTTATTTTATTTTCCTCCACCAAAGAGATTATTTTAAAAGATTCAGTGTATTTGGGAAGCACCCTACAAAAAGATAACCAAGACTCAGGGTACACAGTTGAATGGGTCTCTAGAGGTCATCTAAGGAAACATTTTTTTTAATCAAATAAAGAAACCAAAGATTAGAGAAGATGTGCTCAGGTCGCAAAGAAGGAAAAGAGAAAAAGAAAGAAAAGGCTCATGGACTTCAATAGCCAGAAGCTGGAAAAATACTTTTTATTATTATTATTATTATTATTATTATTATTATTTATCAATCTCTCTAGAGTAAGCTGGAAATAACAATGTTGGGTTTATTCTTCTTTAAAAGAAAGTAGAAAATTGCCCTCTACTTATTTGAGAAAAAATATTCAAAAGGCAGTTCATTGTCTGTGTAGTTTATACAGTTTCTGGACAGAACCTTCTCTGTCTCTAAAGGTTTAGAGCAGTGACTCTGGATCCAGACTGCCTAGTTCAAATACTAGCTCCACCACTTACCAGATGCATGACCTTTGGTAAGTGGTATAACCTCCCCGGGCTTCTGTTTCCATCTGCAAAATAAACTATTTACTAGTAAGGTTGTTGTGAACATTAATTGAGCAAATAATATGTAAAGTCCTTAGAAGTATGTGTGTGTATATTGACAAACATATAACTACACACAGACACACACACAAGCACATGTGGTTATCATTCCTATGACAGCCACGGTCACATGAAATAGAAGATAAAGGCATTTAGAAAACTCAAGTCCCCAGGGATTTTTTTTTTTTTTTTAAGCAAACTGAGAAGAAAAGCACCCATATAAATGACTTCCTAATTTGAAGGACCCAACCAAATATTTGTTGAATGAATGAATGAATACCATCAGCTGAAGGCAGCTGCAAGTGTTTTTGATGCCTAATAGGCCAAAGAGTCTTAAAAATCTCAGGAAGTATATGTAAGGGTAAGGCAGAAAATACAAACTTTAGTCAAATGTGGAAATATGGCTAGAACTAGTTAAGCCATAAATTACAATTAATAAACAGCAAGGAAATACATAATTGTACTTCTGGTGTGTATTTCTTTTATCATCTTTTAGAAAAATAGGGTGTTTACCTTCATCTGTTTTGACAATAAAATTATATTTTTTCCTCTGAAAAGATAGAATGGCTACAAATCTGAAATGGAAGCCTTAGCAACCTCAGTTAAATGCCAGGGCATGTATAGTGCCTGGGGCTCAGAACACAGTCCCTGACATCTATTGCCACTTGATAGACACTCCCCACACCTCTAAGTCCACAAGGACAGTAACACCAGTGGACTGAGAACCAGAACCCCAAGCTCTGGGTATTGTGGTGTGACTTTGGGCATGTCACAAAACCTGCTTGGGCCTGTTTTCTAACAAGAAAAATCAGAGTTTTGGATTGGATCACTACCAAAGTTTGTTGGTAAGTCCAGTCATTCTAAGAAATCTCTTATAGGAATACACCTAAAAGCTCAAAGATATAAATGGTGATAAACACCACAGATATCAGGCCAAGAAAGTTCCATAAGAATTTTTTCAAGGTTTGACAAACTTAGACTCTTTTACTTATTTTCGATGTACCTATCCCTATTCACCTGTAGAGTTTCCACAGTGATTATCGCATTACTATTGTAGAAGGACTATCTTTCGCTCTTCAAATACCTAAGTTATTGAAATGACCAGGTATGGGGTCAGGTGGCACAATATCTCTGAGGCCATATTCCCAGGAAGGAAAAACAGAAAAACAGGGGTGCAGGGAAATAGTGGTGATGATTAGGAGAACTTGCAAGATGAAAACTAAAACACACTCTCAACTTCTATCTGAGAAATCATACTGAATGCCATGTCAATCCTGGGGGCAAGAGCAGAATTTTGAGACAAAGACTGGGTTGTAGAAGGGGACATGTGTTGTTGTCCCAGGGTCTATTCCCACGGGTCTTTCCTAACATCATCCTGAATTTTCCAGGCAAG
Organism: Mustela lutreola; assembly: GCF_030435805.1. NCBI lineage: Eukaryota > Metazoa > Chordata > Mammalia > Carnivora > Mustelidae > Mustela > Mustela lutreola. The sequence goes on from NC_081296.1 coordinate 135,339,506, forward strand.
CAGTTTAGCCGAGACTGACTCCACCCACAGCAAGAAGAACTAAGTCCTGACTGGTTAAATCATCCTGAATATCTCCTCTGCCCTCTTCAAAGCATTGAAGGAAGACACAGGTTATTGGCTGAATGTTAGGTCCCTCCAAAATTCATATATTGAAATCTAATTGCCATCTTACGTCACTGGGAGGTAGGCCTTTGGGAGGTAATTAGGACATGAAACCTCACGAATGGGATTGGTGCCTCATAAGAGAGGTAAGAGAGTTAAATGACACTCTTCCCACCATGTGAGGATACTACTTGGAAGAACACCTTCACTAAAACCCAACCATGCTGGAACCCTGATGTCACATTTCCAGCCTCCAGAACTGTGAGAGATTTCTGTTGCCTGTAAGTCACTCAGGCTATGGTGTATTGTTATAATAGTCTCAACTGACCAAGACAGCACATGACCAAAATCAGACGAATCAGAGCCAGTAAGACTCAATTTTTGGTTAAGCCCTCAAGGACAAGTTTCTCCTTCTTATGGATTTGAATGAGGAAACTGCCATGGCCAATGTTCATAACCATCTTTAGATGCAGGAGGAGAGCCTGCTTGACCACAGAGCCCATGTCAAGGAATGGCAAGAGAAACCAGGTTCTGGTCACTTCATTTGAATTCTAATTCAAGTCTTGCCCAAACCATTTAGTTACAAAGCAAAGAGATTCCCCCTTTCAGCTTTAGCCAATTTGAGTTGAATTTTCCATTATTTGTAAGCAAAGACTTTCTAACTGCAACATGTTATTGACTGTTGAGATGGGGATGTTAGGAGCCAAACGAGGGTGCATATTAGTCATGATTCAAGGGGAAAAAATTACATAAAGCCTATGAGTTAGCAGAAAAGAATCAGCAGAGCAGGCTGGTGGGAAAAGGTCTAAGAGAATTCCACCAGAGGTGCTGGTCCATGTCTACATTTAAAAGATAACGCACACACCTTCTTACCAGTGTCATAGGATGTCTTATATGGAAGAAATAAAGGCAGGAGACTTCTAGGATTCTGTCAAAACACAGAGAAATTCCACTAAGTCATGTCATGACCATTCTGCTAAAAGAAAGTAAAAAGGAAGGCAGGGCTTGGGAAGTGAAAATCATAAACCATTGTCCAAAGCTCCTGTAAAAGCCAAATATGACTTAAAGCAGCATCAGTAACTACAATGTCCAGCAAGATGGAGTAGTCATCTCTAGGCAGCAGCAATGCATGCAGTCAGACAGCCCTTGGTCCCAAGGGCAGTAATCCATTTGGAGGCAAGACCCAGGCAGGGCAAGAAGCACACAGAAAAAAGTCCCACCTCTTGGGGCAGAAGTTGAGATGAGCAAGAACTAAGCAAGGAGAACCCTTTCCTTTCATCTCAAATGTCATTTCTTCTTTGGTTTTCCCATCCCCAGGGCTTCAGTAACTTTGTGATTTGATACTATACTTTATAAAGAACTAGGCAGAAACCCTGGAATAGTCATGAATACAAGTTCTATCAGAGAAATGACTTACATCTGTTTGTTCACTGCTCTATCCTCAGCATCCAACACAGTTCCTGACACATAAAAGGTGTTCAATGAATACTTGTTGAATGAATAATTATCCTTGGTAGGTTTCAGCTGCAATGGGGCAAGTGAAGCATTCCACAGCAAAATACTGGGCTACTACATGTGAGGAGGGGAAGGTTAATGGGCCTATAAGTACAGCCTCTTCACTGTTGGCATTAGGGAGAGCACTATACCTCATTTTCTGGGGAGGAGATCAATAGGGAAATCAGAGCTGACATTTGGCAAATACACATCAGTTCCTGTGTAATGGCTGTTTATAACTTAGTGGTCAATGCCATCGTAATACTCGTTTTAAATACTGAGAATATCACCCTAGGGAGAGAGGGTACAGTACTTTGGAAAGTACTCTGTAGTCTGGACAGTGTGGCCCCTGGGCCTGGGCAGCACTAAGCATGCAGGTGAAATCCAACAGGGCCAAGAGATGACTCAAGATGGCCAAAGCAGAGGTGCCAGGGTGGCTCAGTCAGTTAAGGGGGGAATGACAGGAGATGAGGTAGGGAAGAACAGGGACTCAATCTGTAGGGCCTAGAATTAGGACATCCATCAAGTTTAGTGGAGAGCCAGTGTATTTTAAGTAAATGAGAAGCATTCTCTAAGTTTGAAAAGATCATGCCCATGTAGATATGGACTATAGGAGACAAGTATGGAACCTAAGAGAACAGTCAGGAGGAGGCTCTGTGTGGACACTGGGCAAGTGATACTGGCGGTTAGCAATGGACACGAAGAGAAGAGGAAAATTCTGCTTGGGAGCTCTTAGCACCTTGTAACATCAAAATATAACAACAGCAGCTCTGAGCAGTAAATGTATACCAAGCACTGTTGTTCTAGGGATGTCCCTATCACTGAAATCTCCTTTCATCTTCTCAACAAATCCATGAGGAAGTTTATTATGGACTAAAATGTGTTCTCCCAAAATCTACATGTTAAAGTCTTAACCCCCAATGTAACTCTATTTGGAGATAGGGCCTTTAAGGAGATAATTAAGGTTAAATGAGGTCATAAGGGTGGAACCCAGATCCCATAGGACTGGGGTCCTTATAAGAAGAGGGAGAGAGGAATTCCTGGTGGCTCAGTCAGTTGAGCATCTGCCTTTGGCTTAGGGCATGATCCCAGGGTCCTGGGATCGAGTCCCGCATTGGGCTCCCTGCTCAGTGGGGAGTCTGCTTCTCCCTCTGCCTGCCACTCCCCCTGCTTGTGCTCTGTATATCTCCCTCCACACTCCCAACAAATAAATAAAATCTTAAAAAAAAAAAAAAAGAAGAAGAAGAAAGAGGAGAAGAAGGAGGAGGAGGAGGACAACGACGACGACGAGAAGCAAGAAGAAGGAGAGAGATACCAGGGATACTCACACACAAAGGAATGACTGCCTGAAGACAGGGAGAAGGTGGCTATGTTAAAGCCACAGAAAGAGGCCTCAGGAGGAACCAAACCTAATGATACCTTGATCTTGGACCTCCAGCCTCCAGAAGTGTGGGAGAGAAGCCTCCATATTTAGGGGTACCTGAGTGGCTCAGTCAGTTAAGCATCTGACTCTTGATTTCAGCTCAGGTCATGATCTCAGGGTCAAGAGATTGGGCTCCATACTCAACATGGCCATTGCTTGGGATTCTCTCTCTCCATCTCCCTCTGCTCCTCCCCACCTGCTCATGCACACATTCTCTCTCCCTTTCATATAAATCAATCCATCCATCCATCAATCAAAACCTTTTTTTAAAATTTTCCATTTTTAAAGCCATCCCATCTGTAGTATTTTGTTATAGTAGATGGAGATGACTAATACAAAGACTCCGACATGAAGTAGTATGTAGATCTGGACCTCAGAGCTAGAGGTTTGAATCCTGACTTAACATCTATTAACTCACTTGCTTCTTTGACTCCTTCACTGTGATGCTCTGCTGTCCACCAGAGAAATGGCAGTGACTTTAATGAATGTAAATTTACATTAAAATTATATTGACTCTACATATCATCCAGTGGAAAATGAAGGCAAAATATCCCTAGCCTAAAAAGAAGGCAATCTGTCAGTGAGTGGTTCTGTTTGATAGTAATGGAGGTGAGTGGGAAGGAAACATGGTGTAGTGCTAGTGTTCAGTGGGGAAACAGATGTGCCCCAAAAGGTTTGACTCTGGACACATGGCCCCTCACTAAAATATGTTAGAGCCTCCCACACTGACTGAAGCCACCCTCGTGTGTCCCACTGGGCTACAGAATCATAGGTTAGCCCCAGGGGAAACAATGGAGTTTCTATCTCATCCAAACCTTATGTTCATAAGTGCAAAGACAGAGACCCAAAATGACCAAGTGACTCGTAGAAGTTCACTCCGTTGGCTGGGGCCCTGCTGTGGAATTGGCCAGCTATAGCTTTAATGGATCAATTCCTTTTTAATCTCCCAGAAATCTATATATTTTAGCAGGATAGCACCAGACCACGCTTCAGCCTCAGACAAGGCTGGAGTTCAGGCTGATCTAATGACCAAAAGAGCTCAAAGGAAATCTCCTTAACCATTATTTTAATCCTTTTTTCAAGGACACACAGCCCACAAGATGGTCAGGCAGGTAGGAACAAATTCCTCCAGAGCAATTTAGCCACTGGAAGGGATGGGGCACCATGTTCCCAGTAGATTTTATTTCTTTTTTTTCTTTTTTTAAGATTTGCACATCTCCTTCCACAATTTGCAGTAGGACCACTTTCGTGACACAAATTTTTTCCTATTCACATTCAGCTGCCAATCCTTTATTTCTACAGATGCTTCCAGACTTCAGATTTTGCCAGCTCTTTGTCACTGATACATTCCCGCCATTGAGCTGAAGTTAGCAGGAGGAAGGAGGTGGCACTTTTCTCTTGAATGGCTGAGAAATTCCCTCGCCCCCACATCCAATCAGCCACCAAAGTCTGTCATTTATTCCTTCCCAATGTCTCTTACATCTGTTCCTCCCTCTCCACTCCCACTAGTACTACCCTGGTTCAGGACTTGATTGCCTCCTGCCTGGGCTGCTGGTACAACAGCCTCCTGCTTTTCCTACCTCTGGCTTCTCCCTCTCCACCCACCCAGGATACCACCATTCAAGCAGACTTTGTGCTGCTTTACTCACTCCCCTGCATGAAAATCTCTCACGACTACCCATTGCCCATGGAATGAAATCCAGCCAAAGCTCAGAATTTAAACCCTTCATGCTGGTCCAGTCTCCTAACTAGATCTCACACAGCCACCCTGTGCTCTAACCAAAAGATTCACTCAAGGTATTGCAAAGATGTTATGCAGCATTTTCTATTATTTCTCGGGTCTTTTAGAACTTCCTGACAGTCTTCCACCAAAGCCCTATTGATTCTCTGAGATTCAGCCCTTCATTTGTTCAACCTTTCCTCATTCAACAAGGCATTACTAAGCAGTACAGTGGCTCTCCTGAGGCACTGGGGAGGCAATAGGTGTACAAAGCGGATGTGATAATCCCTTTTAGGTATTCACAGGCTAGTGGGAGAGAGAAATAACTAAAATAATACTCAAAATTTGTGATAAGGGCTAGGAGAATCCTTTAAGAATTGGGGCAGAATATTAGGTACCCCCTTTAGACTTGAAAGTCAGGGAAGCCATCTTTGGAGAAGTGAAATCTGAGCTGAGAGCTGGAAAATGAATTGGCCTGTACCAGTTGCAATGGATTTTCAAGAAGGCTCCATTGAAGCAAGAGTGATATCAAGGAAAATAGACTAGGTCTTTCCAAAGAAATTAGAGAGAAAGGCAAAGCAGAAGCCACCCCCTGCCAAATGAAAATGACACACACTTGGAGTACTCATTTACCTGTTCCTTTTGCAAGGATAGGAAAACTTGTAATGTGAAAATAGGCTGTCTGCCCATCACAGATCTGGTTAAGCCAATGGATGGTGCTGTCACTGGGTAAATATCTAGAGCCAAACAATTAGTAGTGACCATGAGGACACGTACCCCCTTGGCAGCCCCACCTATTGATTCTCCCAGACCAGCTGGAATCCTGAGAGATTCCCAAAGCTCCAGAGCATGTTTCCTAAGCTGTCCCAATGTCCCAACGCTTTGCATACCTCTGTATGTTACATATACACTCTAACTCTTTCGTTGTGCTCTTTCCCTTTCTCTTTCTCACTCACTCTCTCCCTCCCTTCTCCTCTCATCCCACACACAACATCTGTATGAGTGTAGAGGTAAGGAACTAGAGGCGTGTGTTCTAGTGGGTACTAGAGGATGCAAAGATGCTTAAGTTAGTCTCTGTTAACCTACAACCACCTCCTTGATTTTCTGTCCCTACCTCCTAATCACAGACCTTCTTGGACTTAAGCTATCATGAAAGTAAAGCCAAATGTCACCTGAATTTGACCAACCTTTGAAACATCTGATTCTTTACGGAGAGCTCTGTTGGCCTCTGCTTCCCCAAAATTGTGCCAGTTTTAACTGGACTCCATACCCTCTTCTTCACTACCATAACAAATTGTATGCCCAGAAACAGAAGTGAAAACCACAGGAGTTCCCTAGGATGGGTCACTGTGCTTTTGGTTACATTTGAAGAGGCTGGGGATGAGAAGGGATAGAAGACACACAGGGTCATCAGCCCTTTCATAAAACATACATGATAAGAAAAGGAGTGGAAAGACATCTCCACACAAAGGAGACAGATTTGGGAGGGCCCTCAGCAGAAAGATCTTAGCATCTCTAAAGAGCCATATTCTTTAAAAGTTGGCTGCAACACAACAGAGAATTAGGGGGATTGGGAAGTCTGGCATGGGCCTGGTGACCAAGACTTACATTCTAAGTGCGGTAGAAAGCCACAAAATGTGATGGACTTTAAGTCCAACATAGAACCCTCATCCAACTGGAACCTTCCATACCACTTAACCCAAACCCTATTCATTTTGCCTCTTGCCATGAGCAGCATGATGATGCTCCTCTATTGGTATCTACTGATTCCACACTCTATGTTCTAGGTGCCAGAGTTTACTTTGGCACCTACAGGCCATGAGATTTGGGCAGAAACCTCCTAAACTAACTCTGTCATTTGACCAGCGAGCTTACCTGGCCTCTTGCTCTGGCTCTTCCTTCCCACTCTAGTTCACCCACTGGGATGGAAAACCAGTCCTAAAGTCCAGCAGCACCTGACCACCCTGTTGCCCATGACTATTAGTACTAGCTGCTCCCAACACTAAGAACTATTCTTGCCAGGATATTCCTGCCCCATCTCAGTTCAGTCTCCTATATTCTCACACTGGCCACCATCAGACCTTAAGCCACAAATTCTTAAACTGGTTCATGAACCATCCATATCAAAATCGCCAGAGATGTTTATTACATGCAGACCCCCATGCTGGTGCCACCCTAGACTCTTTCAAGGTGGAATCTAGTCATCTATATTTTTAACAAATTTCCCAAATATTGTTTATGGACATTAAAGTTTGAGAGGGAATTTTTTAAACCTTGGAAATTTGACATTGTAAGTAATGGTTGCACCCCTTTACCCAAGCCTACCTTGCATTCCTTTTTTTCCTCTGTCAAAAACTCCCAGGATACTAAGAAATCTAGACCATGGAACCCACAATGGTTCCAAACACTCTAGCTTGAACATGGTTGATAATTTAAAATATGTTCCAAATCATTGTAATTAGTCTGAATATAGACTAGTAGCCTGTTGGGGGACATCCTAAGCATGCTTGTTTCTTTGTGCCATTCTGTGTGGGTGAGAAACATCATTCCACAGAGCTAGTACATAAAATCAGGTGGCAACCTGGATATTCACACGAGCCACATATCTTTCCCACCAACACAAGCAGTACCCTAAAAGTCAACTGGTCACTTGGTCATTGGTTCCTGCAAAGCACTTCTTTTATGACCAGCCAGGAAATACCTGCATATCCAATGGAGACTGGGACACTGATATCCTCTTCACATAAAGCACAGTGTAGAGTCACTATTATTATTTTTCTTGGGACAAAAGTAACTTGATTTTGCCCAACTATGTTTATATCCAGGCTAGTAAGAACAACAAAATTGGCTGCTTAATTGAATACTCTGATCAACACTGTTACCTGTAATAACTCTCATTACTGCCAAAAGCACAGGGACACTGGAGAGCATCTCAGTACAGGCGTACCTTAGTTTATTGCACTTTGCAGATAGAACAGGTTTTGTTTTCTTTTACAAATTGAAGGTTTGTGGCAACACTGCTTCAAACAAATCTATTAGTGCCATTTTTCCAACAGCATTTGCTCACTTTGTGTCTCTGTGTCACGTTTTGGTTATTCTCACAGTATTTCAAACTTTTTTTTTTAAGATTTTATTTATTTATTTATTTGTCAGAGACAGAGGGAGAGAGAGCGAGCGAGCACAGGTAGACAGAGAGGCAGGCAGAGGCAGAGAGAGAAGCAGGAGCCGCATGCGGGACTCGATCCCAGGACTCTGGGATCATGACCTGAGCCGAAGGCAGCTGCTTAACCAACTGAGCCACCCAGGCATCCCTATTTCAAACTTTTTCATTATTATATTTGTTATGCTGATCTCTGATCAGTGACCTTCTTTTTTTTTTTTTTAAGATTTTTTTATTTTTAGAAAAAGAGCATGTGCAAGCAGGAGAAGAGGCAGAAGGAGGGGGAAAGAGAGAATCCTCAAGCAGACTTCTCGCTCAGTGCAGAGCCCAACACAGGGCTTGAAGCCACACCCTGAGATCATGACCTGAGCTGAAATCAAGAATCAGCCCCCTAACTGACTGAGCCACCCAAGCACCCCTGTGATCAGTGATCTTTGAGGTTACTAATTATTATTATTATTTTGGAGGGTCATGAACCATGCCCCTGACTGTCCTACCAACCAGCCATTCCCCTGTCTTTCTCTCGCCCTCTCCATAGGTCTCCCTTTCCTTGAGAGAAAACAATATTGAAGTTAGGCCAATTAGTAACCCTACAACAGTCTCTAAGCGTTCAAGTGAAAGGAAGCGTCGCATGTCTCCCACTAAATCAAAAGCTAGGAATGATTAAGTTTAGTGAGAAAGGCATGTTGAAAGTTAAAAGCTAGGCCTCTTGCTCCAAACAGTGAGACATGCTATGAATGCAGAGGAAAGTTCTTGAAGGAAATGAAAAGTGCTACTCCAGTGATCACGTGAATGATAACAAAGCAAAACAGTCTTACTGCTGATATGGAGAATCTTCTATGGTCTGGACAGAAGACCAACCTAGCCACAACATTTCCTTAAGCCAAAGCCTAGTCCAAAGCAAGGCCCTTCAATTCTGTGAAGGCTGAGAGGGGAGTCTAAGTACAGAAGAAAAGTCTGAAGCAAGCAGGGGTTGGTTCACAGTGTTTAAGGAAAGATGCCGTCCCCATAACATAAAGGTGAAGCAGCAAGTTATCCAGCTAAAATAATTAATGAAGGTGGCTACACTTAATGGATTTTCAATGTAGACGAAAATAGCTTTCTATTAGATGAAGATGCCATCTGGGACTTTCATAGCTAGAGAGGAGAAGTCAATGCCAGGCTTCAAAGCTTCAAAGGACAGGCGTCCTCTCTCATTAAGGGCTAATGTGGCTGGTGACTTTCAGTTGAAGCTAGTGCTCATTTACCATTCCAAAAACCCTAGGGCCCTTAAGAATGATGTTTAATCTATTCTGCCTATACTCTCTAAATGGAACAAAGCCTGGATGATGGCACATCTGTTTATAACATGGTTTACTGAGTATTTTAAGCCCCCTATTGAGAACTAGAAAAGGTTTTTTTCAAAATATTCTTGATCAATGACAATACACCTGGTCTGGTCACCCAAGACTCTGATGGAGATGTACAATGAAATTAACATTGTTTTCATGCCTGTTAACACAGCATTCCTTGTGAAGCCCATATAGCTGCCACAGATAGTGATTCCTCTGATGGATCTAGGCAGGGTAAATTGAAAACCTTCTGAAAAGTACTCCCCATTCTATATGGCTTTAAAAACACTTGTGATTCATGGGAAGAGACAAAAATATCAGCATTATCAGGAGTTTGGAAGATGTCAATTCCAGCCCCCACGGATGACTTCGAGGGGTTCAAGACATCAGTGGAGGATGTAACTGCGGATGTAGTAGAAAAAGCAAGAGGAGCAGATTTAGAAGTAGAGCCTGAAGATGGAATTGAATTGCTGCCATCTCATGACAGAACTTCAATGGATGTAGTTGCTTCTTAGAGTGGAGCGAAGAAAGTGGTTTCTGTAGATGGTGCGTCCTCCTGGTGAAGACGTGAAGATGAAGTGACAACAAAGGATTTAGAATATTACATAAACTTAGTTGATAAGGCAGCAGCAGGGTGTGAGAGGATTGAAACCAATGTTGCAAGAAGTTCTGTGGGTAAAATGCTATCAAACAGCATCTCATGCTACAGAGAACTTGTTTGTGAAAGGAAGAGTCCATTGATGTTGTGGCAAACTTCACCATTGCCTTATTTTAAGAAATTGCCACATCCACCCAACCAAGAAGCCACCACACTGATCAGCCAGCAGCCATCAACACTGAAGCAAAACCCTCCACAAGTGAAGAGATTACAGGTCGCTGTAAGCTCTCACAATGGTTAACATTTTTAGCAAAGTATTTTAATTGAAGTATGTATATAGTTTTTTTTAGACATAATGCCATTCCACCCTTAACAGACCACAATACAGTGTAAACATAACTTTTATATGTACTGGGAAACCAAAAAGTCTCTTTGACTTGCTTTATTGCTGTGGTCTGGAACCAAATCCACAATACTTCTGAGGTATGCCTGTATGGAAAAACAGAAGGGGACATGGTAGAAAGGGTATGGCTTTGACAGACAGACCCCAGTTTAATCCCACTGCCAGAACTCATTCGTTGAATGACCTTGAATAAGATATCTGATCTTAGCTGCTAAGCCCTAGAACTTCCATTTTCTCATCTGTAAAGTGGAAATAGAGTTCAAGATTGACATGGACACAGTAGCCAACAGCCCTTTCCTCCCTTCCTGGTGGTTCAAACAAGGGCAGGAGGAAGGAGCCATTGGAACCCAAAGTGTTGCGTCGGTTTGCATCTTAAGCTTATGAAGTCAACATCTGTCCCAGGTCCCTCCACAGCCCCTGAGCCTATCCATCTTCGGAGACAGATCTGGGGGGGGGGGGGGGGGTGAATGATGAAAAGAACCATAAGCCACCCTGGATCCGCAAGTGACAATAAACTGGGATTTGCATAGCTCCAATCTCCTGCCTGGGTCAGGACGCTTATTAGTCTTAAATCATCCAAAAATCAGAGTAGCTTTATGCTTCATACAAGAATAACTTGTGGCAAGAGTAACTTTGCGTTTCACCTAAGCTTCCTAAGAGCAGGGAACATCCCTGCCACATTCTCTGTTGTGAACAGAGAGCACATTCTCTGTTGTGAACTGAACACATCCATGGTGGATGCTGGAGAACCCTGCATAGCCATAAAGCAGGAGAACTTCTCAGGTCTCCTCTCTGCTTCTCCCTTCCAGAGGAGGGACTTATCAATTTTAGTATATGTGCTGCCGAAGTGAGCACCAGAGGAGGGACTTATCAGATCAGTGAAGGAGGGAAAAGGACTTAAGTGTGCAGCATTCTACCCACGCTCTTCCTCATCAGCCAAGAGCCCTGACGTCTAGGCAGCTTTATCTCTACTTGTCCTTGCAGAAGGTTTACCAGGTTCTGCCCTAGAAAGAAAAAAAATCATAACAACCAATATTTACTGAGCACTTATGCCAGAAACTGGTTTAACATTTTATCGGTGTTAATGTATTTACTCCTTACGACAATACTCCATAATGTATATTACTACTATGATCTCCATTTTACAGATGAGAAAACCAAGACTCAGAGATTGAGTAACTTGCCCAAGGGCACACAGTTACCAAGTGGCAGAGCTGAGATTCAAACCTAGGCAGTCTGGTTCTACCGTCATTTCTTGGGACCATTATGCTCTATTGCCTCTTGTTACACTGCAAATGTGAGGTATCCATTTGGGGGGTAACTTCGATTCAGGGGCATGTTTTTAGGAAAGAGTGTGGGGGTATATGTTAAGTCACATTCTCATACTCATGACCTCTTGGAAGGGAGGTAATGACTCTCAACAGCTCTCCATACCCAGCAGAGACAAAAGGCATCAGGAAAATAGCATCGGAGTGTGCACCCAAAGTTACCTGGGAGATCCACCTGGCAGGAGAGCCCAGGTGCCTGCAAGACACACTCAACCCTAACTCATTCATTCCCAACCAGAGGCAGCATTCTTTCTACGGAAGGAATAGCAGCTGTGAAAAGCATGTATGTATGACTTGGGAAGGAAAAAAAATTATCATATTAATAGCAAACATTTACATATGACCAGAAACTGTTCTAAGGTCTTCATTCATATTAGCTCACTTACTCCTCATCACAATCCTATGGAGAAGTATTACTGTTATTCAATTTATAGATGGAGAACCTGAGAGAAGCTAAGTAACAGGTCCAAAGAGATGCAGAGATTTGAAACCAAGCATTGGGACTCCATAGTCCATGCTCTGGAAGCAAAAAATAGAGAAAGAAAGCAATCTCAGGCTTTGCAGTCAGAGAGAACTGAGTTTGAATCCTGATTCTGCTACTTATAGCCAAGTAATAAGGCAGTTGTATAGAATCTCAGACTCAGTTTGCTTCTGTATAGAAGAGGACAGCTCCCCAGGAGGACTGTGGCAAGGATTAAGTACCAAAATACAGGCCCACTGACCAAGTACGTGGAAAGAAGTCAGTCACCTACTCCTACCATCTCAACACTAGACCTTCTATTGGGCCCTGGGATGCAAAGTTACCTTGACCTCAAGGATCTCCCTGCCTTGCCGAGGGACGCTTGGTGGAGACATGGAAACAGGATTATGACACAAGGTGAGACCTTAGGGAGAGAGACATGAGCCAAGGGTAGGAGGACAGAGGGAGGGATTTCTTCTGCCTGGGAGGATCAAACACTGGTTGGAGCTTGATCTTGCTAGTTAAATGGGAGTTTGCCAGGTGAGGGAAAGGAGTGAATATTTGCCGTCCAACCGTTTTACTGCCACCCTTGTCAAGGTCGGCCCTAGCATTTAGATTCTGTCTTCTGTTCCTGCGACATTATGGGAAGATTAAGAATATCTGTTTCACTAACTTCTTTGAAGGACATCATAGGCCACAAGCAAGAGAGCTGACCCCATCCAGAGGGCTGTCTGTGGGTTGCATTTTAAACTGCTATTGTTCTTCTCAGAACACAACAAGCAACCCAAGGGGCTGTTTTATATTCCAAATACCTAAAGATTACAATCCATTATAGGGGTGTATTTGTTCTTGGAACTGAGATAATACTGGGCAAAGCTGCAGAATTAATTGCCCTGGAGCTATAAATCTCCTATTTATTTCTTGATGAGTTTACAATAATAACTTGTAAATTCCCTCACACCTCTCACGGATCTACCTACACACACACACACATACACATGCACATGCACACACTTGGGGGATGCCTAGTTGGAAAGGTAAGCCAGGGAGTTGATTGTATCAGTGACAAGAACATAATAATGGTAATTACAGAAGTTACAATTCAGTGAGTGCTTCCTGGATGCCAGGCTCATATTAAGTGTCAAACCTACATGATCTCCTTCAGTCCTCCTAGCAACCCCATGAGGTAGGTTATATTGCCCTCTTTTTATTTTTTTTAATGATATTTTTATTTATTCATTTGAGAGAGAGAGAGAGCGAGCGTGACAGGGGAGAGATCAGAGGGAGAAGCAGACTCCCTGCCGAGAAAGTAGCCCAATGTGGGACTCGATCCCGGGACTCCAGGATCACAACCCAAACCGGAGGCGGTTGCTCAACCAACTGAGCCATCCAGGCATGCCAAGTGCCCTGTTTTTAGATAAGGTGCCCTGTTTTTAGATAAGGTGACAGACTAAGGCTCAGAGCAGCTCAAAGAGGAAAGGTAACTTGCTCAACACACAGCCAGTAAACAAAGTCAGGACTCAAACCCAAAGCCAGGGATAATAGGTCCACATCTGTAACCACAAGCTATGTCAAGAGAGCCCAGGGACAAGAGACAAGGTCCCTGCTGACTGCTGACACCAGTTAGAGCCATTCTTTGCTCAGAACTTGAGGACCAAAGCACTCTCCAGCAGAGACTTCTGGGAAATCCTTCTGTGGATCCCCAGACTTATGGGTGGAGCTCAGTGCCTCTAGGGCTGGGAAGAGCAGAAACCAGGAGTCTGCAGGCTCAGTGCTTTGGAAACCAAGGAAGTAGGCATATGTTTCAGTTCCCAGCCCAAGAGGCTAGGTATTAGGTGAGAAAACCAGCATATAGAGTGCTCCGGGAATGATGGATGCAGACAGGCTGGACAGTAAAGGAGGAGACTGTCATAATGGAGAGGAAGAGGAAAATAAGGCAAATTAACTAATTTTCAGAAAATAGAAACTCAGGAAGGAGTTGCTAGGACATTGTAATAAATTCTGCCCAAAGGCATATTTCTCACCCAGGAGCCCTTGAGACAAATTGACCAAACACAAACCAATAGCTACTTTATAACATCTTAGAGGAGCTGCCTGATTCAGGATAAGATCTGCAATGTCCCGCAAAGAAGCCTGAGCCCTTTGTGCTCCACACTGCTGACCCAAGCCTTATAACAAGATTATACAAGGGCAAAGCCTGAATAATTCATTCATTCAACAAATATTTATACTATAGTGCAGGCAGTGCACCGGGAGCTGCCGATACAGCAATGAATAAAACACTCATAAGGCTTAATGCCCTATGGAGAAGACAAATAGGTAACATATAAAATACGCTACATGGCCATCAGTGGAGAGAAAGTATGAAAGGGCAGGGGCAGGGAGTGCCAGGTAGGAGATGGGAACAGTGTTTGACTTTCATTAGGAAAGTCAGAGAAGGCCTTACTTGACAATGAGCAAAGACAAGGAGAATGTTGTGGGAACAGTTGGCTGGCGTGGGTGGGCAGGATTCATGCAGAAAGAAATAGCAAGTGCAAAGGCCCTGAGGCATTAACATGACTGGGGCCATTGAAAACCACCAAGGCTGGGGCTGCATGAGCAATGAGAAGTAGATTAGGTGAGGGAGGTCAAGGGTTGAGGAGATCTGAGGCCACTATGGGAACTCTGGCGTTTATTCCAAGTGAAATGGGGAGCCACTGAAGGTTTCTGGGCAGAGGAGTGATGTAGAGAGATTTATATTTGACCAGCTGAGAACAGACTTGACGGTCTAAGAGATGGTCTAAGGGAGGCCAGTCAGGAGGTTCTTGCAGGAACCAGGTGAAACAGTAAGGGCTGGGATCAGGATGGTATCTGCGGAGGTTAAGGAGTGGCTGGATCAGGACTGGCCAGGGACTGGGTGGAAGAGGGGTCAAAGTGAACTGTAAGGTCACCCACACCTACTCGGAGCTCTAAGCTCCTTCCTATGGAGCACTCAGGTCTAAGCCCCCTTAAATAAAATGTGAGAACATCTTATTCTTCACATTTGTTTGAATTTCTTAAGGTATGCCTGAACCGGGGGGAGCGGTGGGGTTTACAATATATAGGGGATGAGGAACCACTTTCACATTTAAATCCTTCACATTATGCACTAACCACATGGGATCTCGTGTAATCCTCCCCACACCTCAAGGAGATCAACACCACAATCACCACTTCATAAACTAAGATTCAAAGAAACAAAGAGATTGTCCAAGGCCACACAGCTAGAGCAGGGTGACCTTTAGTCCTAAAGCCCAGACCTCCTAACTGTGAATCTCATGAGCTTTTTATTACCTAAATGGTTTTGATTTTATTCAACAAATATTTATTGGGCATCTCTAGGGTAAATGCCAGGCACTGTGTTTATATCTAGGGCATAGCCAGAAGTCCTGATTCTGGTATTTGAAGGGAACTCTCAGTCCTGGCTTAGGAGGGAAACAGACCCAGCCCCCCTTCCACTGTCCACACTTAGCAGGTGCATTCCCCTGTGTGGGTGGAAGGGAGGGAGGGGCCATGTGTCCTGTGTTCTCCCTCCCCCTTTTCCCCTCCTCTCATTCACAGACAGGCACACCCTTCTCCCTGAAAAACTGCTAGAATTCAGCTCTAGACCCACTGGCTTGGAACTGGCATGCTGACCCTGTGCAAATGAAGTCACTGCAACCCGGGCCCCCAGCTGGGTGTGGCAGAATTGGCCGCAAGCGAAGAAATGATAAAGAAATCTCTAACATGTGCCAAGGGAGGGATTATCATATGGGCTCTTGCTTTTTATGAAATAGGAAAAGTGGATTTTTCTAGTTGACTGCCTTTGATCGTTTTTCCTCCATTTGTTTTAAAGTTGAACATCTGATCTGGCAGGGACTCCTCACATTCAGCTGAAAAAAAAAAAGATATCTTTTGCACTCCTCTCCCAGACTCCCATCACAGGGGACTGGGGGTGGCAGGGCTTAGAGCATCATTCCACCACCACCCCCTAACACATCACAGCCCTCAGCATAAATTTGCCTAAAATTCCTTCTAATTTTGTTCATGCTTCCCCACCCAGGGACCTTTCCTTTCTGGATTTATCAAAATCTCTCTATGATTTCCCCCTCGTCTATTTTTTTTCCATTACCCTGAACTGTCTTCGACAGGTGTCCCCTGTCCCTGCCATAAGCCACCTGGAAGCTGAAAGAAAGACAGGAAGCCCGGAAATCTTCCCTATCCAAATCCAACCTAAGACAACTGTTGCCACTGACCTGAGGCTCTCGCATCTGAGTCAGGGTCGTGGAAGGCTCTGCGGCAGTAAGGCAGCAGCGTGGAGCAGGGCAGGGCATCTCACTCTTCAGTATGCACACCAACCACCTGGGATCTTGTTAACATGCAAATTCTGATTTGGTAGGTCTAGAGATTCTGCATCTCTAACAAGCTCCCAGGTGATACCCATGCTGCTGGTCCACAGACCACGCTTTGAGTAGCAAGGATGAAGTAGAAAGCTCATAGGTTGGGAAATCGTGACTCTACCATAAATTCATAAATCTTGCAAGTGGACAAGATTAATGTTTCCAGGCTGTGCCTTGCAGAATATAAACCCCTTGTGAGGATCCTTTGAAGAAAATGATGCTATGGTCAAGGTCACATAAATTTGAGAAATACTACATCGTTTATATGAACACCACACAGGCTAGCAAAATCTCTGCAAAACCCCGTTTCAATAGTGCTCAGTATTGCTTAACTTTGCCTATCCCAGCAAAATGGACTTTCAAGGTCCCATTCCCAGCATGATTTGTTAAGTTTTCAGCCACAGAAACGACAGCCATATGCCATCCCTGTGGCAATAATTCTGTTTTTGTCCAGAAAAGGACCTATTTTGGGGGACCTATTATCACTTAGGCATATGTCTGCCTTTTTAGGTTCTTCTCTTCCTCTCTCTCCTTCCCAAGTCAAAAAGAGAGGGACCACAAGAGTGTTCTCCCCTCAGGTCTAAGATCTGGAGGGTCTCAGTCACAGAGCATGGGGCCTTAGGCACGGGGCTGAGGCGGGGTGGATATTCCAGAAAAAGAGCCCCGGCACCACAGAAACTTGAAAGGGGCTGTCTCCCACAAGACCAAAGCCTGCCTTTGTATGTAGGATGAGTTCAGTGAAGGCTGGCTGACAGTCTGGATTCAGGCAGCAAAACCAGAAATTCTGATTAGCCCAGTAAAATTGGGAAAATCCTTTCTCTCTCAGAAATCTCTTCCTAATCCTATCTCTGCAAGCTCTCCATGAAAACAAGGCTAGAGAGAAAGAGAGCGGGCAGTGCCCAATTTCAGTTCCCCACTTCTATGCAAGTCATTTTGTCAAAGTGCTCACCAGCCTGTTCTAAGAGGCGGCCCTCACAGTCACAGAGAATCATAGAAACTCTTTGCCCTTGTGAGTTCTCAGGAGCTCAAGAACAAACATACCAATAAAACAGACATATAATATGCTTTATTTGTATAGCCCACCATTCTGCATAACACCTTGTAGCCTGAAGCTGTAGCATCAGCAGCACTTAATCTCTGAGGCAGGACACAGGGGTATAGGAGGGACAGGGACCAGTAGCCAACACCCAACAAAATCGTTTTCGTTCTCCAAATGAGATTTTTTGAATTGTTCAAGTACAAAATACACTAATGGAATTGATTGACCTATTAAAATTTTCAGCCACTACCTGTAGCCCAGCGAAATCACAGATTGATTAATGCAATGAACTAGTCATTTAGTAAGTGACTATCTGGCTCCACTGGGGCTATGCAGAGCTGGGGTGGCAGAGGGGACAGGGAGCAGGAGCAGATGAAAAGACTGATCAAGCTCTCTGCAAGTCTCTGGTCACTGTGATGAAGGTTTGAGGACAAAAGCATCAAACATCTTCCCACTCATCCTCAAGCAAGAAATCCCAAATACCTGCACGACCTGATGTGCAAACTTAATAATTTTAGGGTCTTTAACAGTAAGTCCCCCTTAGTGCAGTAACTGACACAACTGGGGGCAGGGAGATCAGGAAACGTACATACAATCACACAGCCAATTAGTGACAGACTCTGAACCCAGAAGAATAAAGAACTCCCTTCTTGAGTAGAATTCTAAAAAACCTTTATCCAGTAACCTCCACTGGACCCCTTAGTCTAGAGGACAGGATTGGGGGCAGAGGAGAGCCAAGCAGGTAGCAGTAGGTACCAAAGGTAAATTCAGTTTAATCAACATTTGCCCAATGCTGCTCAGTCCTTCTATCTTCCAACCAGATACCAGCCCATATAATCATCACAGCAACTATGCTAGAAATGGAGCCCAAGCTGGAAGAGTCATTTTCCCTCCAAAGTTGAGCCTTTCTTGGGATCGTAGACTGGTGGAATGAGGGAATAGAACCCTGAAGTACAGAACAGCCATTACTACAACACCCTTGACCTTTTCCCCATGTTTACAACCTCTAGCAATCTGAATGTCACTGCAGTTGACTCAGGTCCTTATTTTAAAAAAATTAAGTTTGGGAAAACTCAAGTCTACCAGTTATTATGAATCCCTGTTACTCACCTGATTATACTGGTTAAATTGGGTGGGGGTGGGGGAGAAGGAGAGATTTTAAAACAAAGGCACTTATAGAAGGGTCTTGGTGACCTATTAATTACAGCATTCTCTTGGATAACTAAACTGCTCCCAGCAAAAAGCTAAGACTACCAAGCAAGTCTTTTCTAACTATGCTTGAAAATCCACAAGGCATTTCTTAAGTTGATAAATATGATTACATTAAAAATTTTTTAAATAAAAATATCATAGCAAAAAACAAACTGCTCTAAGGTGAGTCAAGAGACAATAAGCAGCAAAAACATAATAACATTTTCCACTCATGTCACTGATAAAGAGCTTATCTTTCTAATATATAAAGAACTCTCAGAATCTGTAAGAAAAAGAACTACCAGAGAGTGGGTAACAATAAAGTCCACTGAAAAACTGGAAAATATTAGAGAGTTCACAGAAAATACAATGACTCCTAGAACATATAAAAAAATGTTCAATCGCCATTATAATAAGAGAAATGCAAATTAAAACACACTGCAATGCCATTCTTCACCCACCATATTTCACTCAGCAAAACTCCCAACCGTTTGATTACATACTTTGTTGATGAAGCTGCAGAGACACATGTACTCTCTTACTTCCTGGTGGTAATACAAGCTCCTACCACCCCAGTGGGGAACAACTGAATAAACTTGATCAAAATTACAAACGAATGAACCCCATGGTTCTGCAATTCCGATTCTGGGAATTTATTCTATAAATACGCTTACCGATGTGCAAAATTACATATGCACAAGGTTATTCACTGAGACAATATTTCAGAAATAGCAAAGATCAGAAGAAACCCAAGGCACCGCTGGTAAGGACTGGTTGAGTAAATTATGGTACCACAACACCATGGAGTACTATGAAGATGTTAAAGAATGACGATGCTTTCTGTTCACATATACCAATATCTCTAAGCTATGTCACAAGCAGAAATATGCATTACACTAGCTGCTATGTAATAAACCTGTTTATGAAGCAAAGCATAAGAATCTTTATTCACATTTGTTTGCATAAGCATAGAGAAACTCTGGAGGCTTCTCTAAGAAACTGATGAGAGCTCTGTCTGCAGTGGGGCTGGAGTTGAAACTGAGATGTCCAGGATGAAGGCAGGAGAGTAAAGTTTTTGAACCACATGAATGCACTACCCATTAAAAAAAAAAAAAAACCACTAACTTTCAAAAGGTAGTAAGAAAATAAGACACAGTCCTACCTTTAAAAGCTCACAGAGTAACTGTCAATATTTATATTGATGCACACACAAAAGGACCTCTTATATAGCTCTACTTAATGTTGCCCCAGAAATAAGAACCCGGTTTAGGCAGAAAATGAAACCATCAGACCCCATGGCAAGGCTGAGGCTTGCCTACATCTCTCCTTGCCTGCAGCCTCTTGTGTCAGCACCTGTGTATCTGAACATAGCAAGGCTCCCTCAGGAATGAAGGCCCAGCTGGCCCTCCTCCAAGCTACCCATCTTTAGAAACACAGGAAGAATGTCAACATGGCTGCCATGGATATGGACCCACTAGCAACCAAGACTCCCTGCCAGAGAAGCACCTTCTCCTGCCACCTCCAGTATCACACATGAGTGTTTATATTGAGGGCAGGGGGTGGGCACAGAGGATGCATTTTGTTCTAGGACAGTTCCTTACCCAAACCACCTGCCTTAGTTTGGATTCCCCACCAAAGTAGACCTGGAGACAGAAATTCAAGTATAGATAACTTCTTTAGGAGATATTCCCAAGAACCACAACAAAAGCACAAAGAAGTAAAACAGGAAAGAGAGGAATCAAAGGTATTTCAATGAACAAGTCACTGCTGTGGGAAAAACTGGAGCTCAAATGCCGCCAGGGGACAGTCTGAGAGACCATGTAGAACACACAGCAGGATGAACCCCCAATAGGGGAGGAAGCTGGGATATTGATCCACCAACTGCCATCCCTCATTTGTTAAAGGACAATCTTGGGTGTTATTTTGCTAGCATTTCCATATTGCACAAGTGGGCAAAGTGCTTCTGAAGCTTGAGAATGTCTGGAGGCAGAGATACAGCAAGGCATCATGTCCAAGAACTACATTAAACTGACCTCAGGGTAGGCCTCAGGGATTTGGCAGTAAACCTTCAGCATCTGTCATACTACCTGTATAGAGCTCAAGAGGTTTAATTTGAAGGAAAAAAGACTCAGGAAGACACCCAACAATCTTTTCAAATGTGTGATGGTCTCACACAGAGTTAGTGGAAGTATAAATTACTACAAACATTTTGAAGGACATTTAGAAATAGCCACTTAAAAGTCCATAAATCACCCAGGCAAGCAATAATTCAGTCTTTCCTTTCCTGATGTCTCCTTTCTTCCTTCAATAAAAACATATGTGTACCAGACAAAGACTAGAATGTCATGTTGCTATCCCCACTCAAGGAACCTCCTGGCCACCCTCCACCACACCACCAACTCCAAAGTCATCTATTCCATGTCCCATGTTTTTCAGGTGCTGTAATTTAAAACAGCTAGGGAACCAGCAAGTAACACAGATGAAAAAAGTGAGCCAAAGTAATGAAATAGGAAATAAGAAATGGCAGGGACCATGGCAACTTGAGGATACAAGTCCTCTCTGAAAATCTTTAAATAAAATTTAAAAACAGAAAAGGAAGGAAGGAAGGCCACTGCTCTGGATTTCTGTTCCAAAATGGAGTAACAAGGAGATTTAACATCCTGTCTGAAACAACCAAGAAATCAAAATGTATATATATTTTTAAATGGTTTTCAAGACACTAGACATCAGACCATGAAAGCCAATGACACCTAAGAGCCAGGAAATAAATGAGGTGAGCCCTAAGATTATCCTAGTTTCCTGCCTTGAGGAAGTTTCCAAGCCATGATGGAAACCAACAGACTCCCTGAGCTAAAGAGACAGCTCCCACTTGAAAGTTGGATTACCATGAAGGAGAGAGTCTCAGAGAAAGAACTTCAAAGATCTACAAAGCATCCTCCTCAAATTTTCATGCAAGTCAGGAAAATAACAGAGGCTAGGGAAAGAACCATCTAAAATAATTAGAGGAAAGACACCCAACACCCACTTCGGGCTGGGAATAGTGCCTGTTCCCACCAGCCAGACTGGAAAAGAACAAAATTCATTAGGCATGGAACAAAATACTCAGAAGGGTCTTGCCTCAGCAGTGGAAAATAATCTGCCCTACGTTAATCACTATTCAGGTCCTGTGTAATAAATCTTAAAATCAAGACTTGAAAGAATCATGCTATTTTCAAATAACCTAGGCGCATCCCAGAACAATGATCACATTAAATACAATTGATCTCAACACCATTTATAAAAAATTCAGAGATTTCCAAATTGGATAAAAAAATCAAGATGCAATATGCTGTTTATAAGAAATTACTTTAAATATCAAGACACAGATAGATTAAATATAAAAGAATGGGAAATGGTATACCATGTTAACACTATAAAAAAGGAAGTTTGAGTAGCTATATTAATATCAAATATGATATATTTCCAAGTAAACAATATTACTAGGAATAAAAAAGATCATTTCATAATGTTAAAGGAATCAATGTGTCAAGAAGATATAATCCTAAACATTTATATACCTAATTACAGAGCTTCAAAATACATTAAGAACTGACAGAAATTCAAAGAGAATAGACAAAGATGATATTTATACTCAGATTTCAATACCTCTCTTCCAATAATTGACAAGTAGACAGAAAAATCAGTAAAAATATAAAAGATTTGAACATTATCAACCAACCTGACCTGATATTTAGAGAACACTCTACTCAATAGATAATACATTCTTTTCAAGTACACACAGAACACTTACCAAGATAAACCATATCCTATGTTATAAAAGCCCCTCAAGGGACGCCTGGGTGGCTCAGTTGGTTAAGCAGCTGCCTTCGGCTCAGGTCATGATCGAGTCCCACATCGGGCTCCTTGCTTAGCGGGGAACCTGCTTCTCCCTCTGCCTCTGCCTGCCATTCTGGCTGCCTGTGCTCGCTCTCTCCCCACCCCCCTCTCTGATAAATAAATAAAATCTTAAATAAATAAATAAATAAATAAATAAATAAATAAATAAAAGCCCCTCAATAATTAAAAGGATTCAAGCATACAAAGCTGTTCTCTGTCCAGATGGAATTAAATTAGAAATCAGTATTAGAAATATCTTTGGAAGATACTCAGATATCTAGAAATTAACACACCTATAAGCAATCTATTGGTCAACAAATCAAAAGGGAAATTAGTATTTGGAACTGAATGAAAATGAGAATACAATATATCAAAATTTGTGGGATTGCATTAAGGGAGTATTCAGGGGAAATTTTATAGCACTAACTGCCTATATTAGAAAAGAAAAAAAGATATTAGTGCATGAGCTCAGTCTAAGAAACTGGAAAAACTGAGCAAATCAAAGCTAAAGTAAGCATAAAAAAGAAGTAATAAAGATTAGAGTAGAAATCAATGATATAGGAAAAATTAGGTAAGAACAGTTGGCTATTTTAAAAGAATTTATAAAATTCATAAACCTAGTCTAGCTGGAGCGCTCAGGAAAGAAGAGAAGAGGCAAATTACCAATATCAGGAATGAGAGATATATATGGTATCAGTACAGAGTCTATAGATATTGAAATAATAAGAGGATTTTATGAACAACTTTATGCTAGTAAATTCAACAATTTAGAATGGACAGACTCTAAGACAAAAACAGCTAAACCTTGTTCAAGAAAAATAGGTAACAGAGAGCCCTATACATACTAAAGAAATTGAATTCATAGTTTAAAATCTTCCCAGAAAAAATAATTCAGGTCCAGATGGCTTCACTGGTGAACTGTACCAAACAGTAGAAATACTCTTCATTATATATAAACTCTTCCAGAAGAGGGAAAATTTCCCATCTCATTCTAATAGACCAACATTATCCAGACACCAAAACCAGACAAATATATTATTAAAAAACTACAAATTAATATTCCCTCAAGGATGTAAATAGAAATTTTTAAAATAGTATTTTCATAAAGAGCATCTAACAATACAGTCAAGGATAATACATACTTAGAAAGTAGGATTTATCTTAGGAATGCAGGGTTGGTTTGATATTTTTTAAAAAAATCAATGAAATTCTTTATATTTAACAAACTAAGAGAAAACAATATGATGTCAATATACACAAAAGCATTTGGTAATATCTGATGTCTATTCTTGATTTTTTTAAATAAAAAATGAAATTCTCAGCAAATTAGGAATAGAAGGTAATCTCCTCAATCTGACAAAAGACATCTATAAAATAGCCACAAGCTAACATCATACTTAATGGTGAAAGACAGAAAGCTTTTCTGCAAAGCTCAAGAATAAGAAAAAGATGCTCCCTCTCAGCACTGTCTTCAACATTTAACTGGAGGTCCTAGCCAGTATAATCAGACAGGAAAAATAAAGGGCCTCTCTAAATTAGAAAGGAAGAAATAAAACTGTCTTTATGCAACATAGTTGTTAATGTAGGAAAGTCAATGGAATCAGCAAGAACTAATAACCAAGGTTGCATAACATGTAAAATACACAATAAATACCCAAAAATCAATTGTATTTCTATATTCCAATGATGAACAATCAGATATTGACTTTCTTTTTTTTTTTTTTTAAGAAAACTAGGCAAAGAAAAAAACACTTTCTGTCCCTCCCAAATAGTTTCACAAAGCTCTCGAAAGCCTTTAACCAGAAGAACTGAATATACACGCAATTTTAGACAAGCTCCACAAGAAAAATGCAGCTGGACAGTGCCTGCAATGCAAGTTCTGATCCCAAAGTAATCTTCGAAGATCACCAGGCTGAGCTGAGATTCCTGCCTCAGTGAAGTCTCCAGTTCCTTAACAAGGGAGGTTCCTTCATGATTCTAGTGTCTCTGTCTTCAAAAATGATATGACCTCAGCCATTCCTCCTGCAATTGCGCTGAAATGACCATTCAGTAGGAAAGTATGGTAGGAATGCAGAAGGTAAAAAATGTTGAGTTCCTGGGGCAGGCTCAAGGTTACCTCCACGTTGGTCTCCCCAGTTGCAGAACTGTCAAAAAAGAAAGTTCCTTAAACCATGGAAAAAGGAATGTACGGATAAAAGCAGAATTTGTCCCCAGAAATTCTGGACTAGTAAATTCCCAGAGCAGAGCCAAGCACCCAAAAACAGAGAATACAAAAATCCAAGTCTGTCTGTGGGACAGGAAGCAGAGTAACACCACCTATTACCTCCCAAAAGTCCCCGTATTTAGTCTGCAAGAGGGCGCCTTAACAAAGTACCACAGACTGGGTGGCTTAAACATTTTCCATCAATTTTGGAGCCTGGAAATCCAAGATTTTCTAGGTGTAAGCAGATGGCCAACTTCACTCCATGTCTTCATAGGTGGTCTTCCTTCAGTATATGTCTATATCCTGATCTCCTCTTAAAAGGCAGTTCTGTTGGATTGGGGTTCACCCTGATGACCTCATATTGACTGAGTTATCTCTATAAAGACTCTGCCTCCAAATACATTCACATGCTGAGGTACTGAGCATTAGGGCTTCAACATATGAATTTAGTCCATAGCAACTGCCCCTGCTTCTTCCCTGTCATATATTTTCCAGCTGCCAAAAGATCCCAATTTTGCCCATTCTTCTCAGCCTCATGGATCAGGTCAGAGGGAAACAGAGCTGCTCTTACATATGTCATCTTCCACTGTCCAAAGCCCATAGTTGTTTCTCCCTCAATTTGCTTAGGGATTCCTAATCCCAAAACACCAGTGGGACCCTGAGACCCAAGCTCACCTTCCTTCTCCCTTTGGATAGCATTTAAGTGCTTCTCCCTCCCCTGCCCTGTTCATTTTAGGATTACCACAGTTAGAGAGCCAACATGACCTATTTAGGCTCTGACCCACTTACAACAGAAATACCAATCACAAACACTGTCCAGAAGGGGAGGGGGGAAGTGACCACAAATTGAACGGATTATAAATTAAAAGAGTGATGGAGAAGAAGTCTTTACTGGCATACCTACTGCAGAAGCTACTGCAAAATGCCCTGAGGAAAGCTGTTATGAAAATGTGCAATACCCAAGTAGCCCCTTTTGGCATCAAGGCACTGTATAGGGTTTCCAGCCTTGTAAGTGACCTAGAAATCGGTGAAATAGGTCCGTTTATCTTGTTTTGCTCAAAGGTGAGCTAAGCATTTCCAAATGTCCAGAGGAAATCTTTTTCTGCTAAGAGATGAGACAACCCCTTACACGAGTGTGAAAATTGGGGAATCAAGGGAGGGGGAAATACCAGATCGGCCTTTTTCACCCACTCCAGGCCAAGAATGAGTAGCACGAGTCTAGAAGCCTCTGGAACAGGGGCTTTTGTAGTAAATACCAGTTTGAATAGCTGCCTGACTCATAACAGCAGTTTATTTTTCTTCTCACTGGGAATGCTCTATTTCCCAATGATAGCTGTGTCTTTGCTAGGTGACAAATCATCTTAATCTCCCGTCACAGCTTATCAGTTCCCAGAAAGAGACTTGGTCCAAGTCTGAGCCAATTAGATTCTCTCAGAAGTCTACAACTTAAGGAAAGAGGGGGCTGGAGATCTTTGGGATCCTTCTCAGACTCCTGATAAGGAGGCAACTGGAGAAACCTAGGCAGACCTGCTTCTTGCTCTTCCAGAGGCCTGGCTGGTCTCTTCTGCAGATTTTGGCAACCATCCTAATATCCTTCCTATTAATTGCCCATTTGGCTTACATTAGCCAGGGTTGGTTTCTATTAATTGCAATTGAAAGAATCACAATAATAACAGTAAAATAATGCAGTTTTGTGTTATTCATCTTTTGGTCTCAATACCTATCACAAGATGTAACAGGTCATGTGGTAGACATTCAATACCTTCATTCTAAATTGATAAAAGGCCAATTTTCCCCTGCCAGTCTACATGAGATAAGATTAAGAACAACAGAGTATCCTGTGGTGAAGAGGAAAAGACTCTTTGGTGCCAATCTTTCCTGACACAACAAATTATATAAAGACTCTGCTTTTGGTTTTCCTTGAAAGGGGAAAAGGTGCTAAAGTTTTCTAGCAAAAAGAATGATCTGGTGCCAGATGCCCAGCAAGTCAGAAGTGGGGAATATTCGATCCTAATCTCTGCTGATGTGTGGGCAGTGTCCTCAAGGCTGCCAAGAGCAGGTGGAGGCGATAGGCACTTGTCTTGTTGGGATCTGCTTACCCCAAGTGGAACTTCACACGTTTATATTCTCACCCTGGTTCCTCACATTTACATATCCTCTCCTCCATCCATTTGCATGGCCTGGTCTAAGACTTGGTATCTCCAACCAGCCATCCCTCCACCATGTCTTTATTCATCCATCCACCCATCCATGACCACCCACTCAAGCTTGGGAATTTACTGAGCCCCTGGTTGTGCCTCTAGACTGTACCTCCCAACGATACAGGGGTTAGGACAACACTCGAAGGTCATTCCAGGTCCCCCCTACTCACCCCCAGACATCTACAGAACTTTTCTAAATGATTGCTCCCTCCCCAGCCTCTTGCTTCCTAATCCAAACTTCACTACACCAATCCTAGCTTCCCAAGATGTCAGCTTAACCATGGAACTTTCTTGTTCCTAAACTTGGAATAAAGCTTAAACTGTGGGCTTGGTGTTCTAGAGCTGCTACAACCTGAATCCAACCTTTTTTTTTTTTTTTTAACTTGTGTTTTTTCTTCCAAATTTATCTCCTGCACGAAACCTCTACCCTCATAGAAAAGGCCTGTTCACTTGCCTCACTGCTGAGCAGATGGGTACAAGCGTGGAGCTTCTAGAAGCCATGCTGAGGAAAAAGTAGTCAACACAGAGAAAGCAAAACTGAGTGGTGGAGAGAAAGAGGTTCTTGATGACATGGCTTGGGGACCATGATAGGGCCTCTGGTTAAATCTACATCTGGAAATGTTGTCTATATAACATTTTTTTCTTTGCTTGATTCCTTTTTTACCCCAATATAACTACAAGATGACTAATATGTCTACCTACATTTCATATCCCATTTTTAGGCCCTGACTCCTCCTTAAGGCCTTCCAGGGCATGGCAACAGCTCCTGTCTCTGATTTCCTATAATACTATGGGCTGTATCACTCATGGGAAGCTTTCTGTACACAGTCTAGTGATAGGTATTTCTTAACCCCTTAATATAGGTGAAGAGCTTCCAATCCCTTCCCACCAACCCCTTCCATCCCAACGTGCTAAAACCAACACGTGGTTCAGAGGTCAGATGTTCAGGCTAGGGCAGCTACAAGAACCCGGGAGGAGCAGAGCCTGTGCGGTCATCCTGGGCTAATGATCTAAACTCTCCCTTTCAGAACCCACTCTAGCTGAGCCTTGGAGAGCTTGAGCAGTCAGTCTGGTCAAGTTATCTGTCTACAGGGACCAGCTGGGGTAAGAGGTAAAAATAAAAGGTTTCCGAGTAGGTGGAATAAGAGGGAAAGGAGAGGTAGAAGTCAGAAGAGAGAACCACCAGTCTCACACAGGCTGAGACTGTAGGATGAGGCCAAGGAATAGACTAGCAGGGTGAGCAACAAGCCAGCTGGGAGCCAGGTCAACTGAGCACACTCTGTGCCTCTGGCTTTTTGTGTCCCTCCCTCCACTTAACCCTGAGATGCTTCTCAACAAACCTATAAGGGAACTCTCAGCAAACCTTGGGGGGCAGAGTGGGTTAGGTCCAACTGAGGCCAAGAGCTATAAGCAGAAGTCTACTCCATACGCCCTCAGCATCCTTCCTCCTGTGAAGGCCCTGTCTTATTGGCAACAGAGACCCAGGTAAGGGGATGGAGCCACTACAGGCACTTCGGGAGTCCCGAGACAGACTCCCAGGAGGTACAGCCTTGCCCTAGTCTTCTCCTGGGCCAGTGTTTCTCCACCACCATTGCCCATTCAAGGACAGATACGATTTCTTACAGTGCCACAGAATTTGTAGTATAAAAAAGGTGCCATGGATGGGAGTTACAGGACACCAGGCTCCATGACTCAATTAGCTTGGAAAAGATTTCAATACTATTTCCTGATGGCCACCCAAAGAGCTCTAGGGTCACAAGGAGAAATCTCAGGGCCCTCAAAGAGAGTGGAAAGGAGATGGAAAATGAGAGCACAGATACCACTTCAACCTAGGCAGCTCCTTCACCAGCTGTCTATCCTTGTCTCCAGGGTTTTTTCCGGGGCAGGGCGGGGGTGCTGGGGTGCAGTATGTTTGATTTATTTATACGATTTTAACCATTTTTAAGTACATAGTTTAGTGGCATTAAGTACATTCACATTGTTATGAAGCCATAACTACCATTTATCCAGAACTTTTCCATCTTACCAAACTGAAGTTCTGTCCCATTAAACAGTAACTCTCCTTCCCGGCCCTCCCCCAGACACTGGCACCCACCATTCTTTCTATAAATTTAACCACTCTAGGAATCTCATGGAATTGGAATCATCCTATATTTGTCATTTTGTGACTAGATTATTTCACTTAGCATAATGTCCTCAAGGTTCACCTGTGCTGTAGCATTTATCCCAATTTCCTTCCTTTTTAAGACTGAAAAATATTCTATTGTATGTGTGTAGTACATTTTGTTTATCCAGTCATCCATCAATGGACACTTGGGTTGTTTATACCTTTTAACCATTGTGGAAAATGCTACTATGAACATGAGTGTACAAATATCTGCTTGTGTCCCTGCTCTCAACACGTTTAAGTATATACCCAGAAGTGGAATTCCTGGATGATACTGTAGTTCTATTTTAATTTTTTGGGAAATCGTTATACTGTTTACCACACTGGCAGTACCATTTTACTTTCCCACCAACAGTGTACAAGAGTTCCAATTTTCTCCACTTTCTCTACAATACTTGTTACTTGTTTTTGGTTTTGAAAATAGCCATCTTAATGAGTATACTTTAAAAAAAAAAAAAAGTTGCCCTGGAAAGATTTGCAAAAAACTACTCTAAGCACTCAGAGGTCTCCGTTACCTTATCCAGGCTCCCTGTCATCCTGTTCACCCTGCATCCACTCTTTGACCCAGCAGATCCAAGCTAAGTGAGCTCTTCTTCCCCAACCTCCACCCCCTGGGTATATCATAGAAAGACTCCAGCTACACTCCAGCCAAGCTCCAGATCCAGACTGCCTACCTCATGCCCCAACCCCAGGCTGGTAGGCTGCTTATGAAACATGCCTCCAGGAAACTCCAAATGGCTTCAGACATTCAAGGACATATCCTTTTAATGTCCATCTACCTTCAGACCAGTCACCTTGTCATCTCAAGAGCCAAGGTAGCCAATAGCATGTTCACCAGGACATGAAGAGAACATGAGTCCAGAAATCTCTTATTCCAAATGAGTCTATGCTACTAACCAGCTATATGACCTCAAGACTTATGGAAGGCTAAATATTGCTCCCTGCAAAGAAGTCTACATCCTAAACCCTGGGACCTGCAAACATGTTACCCTCCATGGTAAAAGGATCCTGTAGGCAAGTTAAGGATCCTGATAGGAGATTTTCCAGGTGGGCCTGATGTCATCACAAGGCAGGATCCCAGAGAGAGAAGGCAGCAATCGACCAGGGCCACAGAGTCTGCAGTGGTATGGCTGCAAACCAAGGAATGTGGACAGCCTCTAGAAACTGTAGAAGGCAAGGAACACATTTTCCCCTGGAGCCCCAAGAAGACACCAGTGCTGCAGACATTTTGACTTTAACTCTGTAAGGTTCACTGGACTTCTGACATCCAGACCTGCAAGAGGATAAATGTGTGTGGTTTGAAGTCATATGTGTTGTGGTTGTTACAGCAGCAATATGAGACTAACACAGGTCTGTTTCTTCAGCTATGAAATAAAAAATACAGGACCCCTCTGGATCCATTTCCTCTGAACTAAATATTTCATACCTTCCCTTTCCAACAGTCTTGATGAAAAGAGCTAATCAGGTGCTTGTTTTGTGCCAGATCCTATTCTAAGTCCTTTATGTGAATTACTTCTTTAAACCTCAAAACAAGGCAGTAAAGCACACAGCATTATCATCCCCTCACAGATCAAGGAGGAAGCCAGAGCCCAGGGAAGTAAAGTAACTTGTCCAGGGTCACACAGTCATAGGGAACAGAGCCAAGATTCGAATGCCAACAGTCTGGCCCTAGAAAACCTGTGCCCTTCACCACCAAGGAAGGCCAATATTGATGTCCTGCTCATAGATGAGGAGGCTTAAGACCTTCATCAAAACAAAAGGCTAGATCGTAGCAAATCTAGACCTTCTGAAGCCAGGGCTGATCTCACAATTCCATCTGATTCCTAAATTCCCAAGGCATATTTGGACAAACTCAGGACAACAAAGATCCAACTTCTTATTCCTAGAATCCAATTTTCACACTGATACCACACCTCTGCCCTCCACTCTCTCATCTTAAGTCCTCTGCTCTTTAAATGGAGCAAAATAAATTAACTATATCGATGGGTTTTCTCCTGCTCCTTCTTCCAACCTCACCAACTCAGTCTTCGGTCTGCCACCATAAATCACTGGCAATTCAAAAAATGGTTTCTGAGAAAATGGGCTTTCCTGGCTTGATGGATGTATAAATTTCCATCTCCTCCATACACGTCTTACTTTTCAGAGGGAAAAAAAATCTTTATTGGCGTTAGCACATTTATGAGTTTAAATAAAAACAAATACATCTCTATTGACTATAGTTATTATGCTCAGTTTCATGCAATGTAAGTGCTTCAAATAAAAATAGATTGGTTGGAGTGAGCACGTATCTGTCCCAATAATGATGCAGCCGGTTTCCGTAGCGTACGTGCTTCAGTTAATGTTCCCTCGGCTTGCAGGAGGGAAGCACACTGCTGCACCAAGCGTTTAGGCTCCATTTCCGAAGTGTCTAAATGCTCTGGGTAGGTGTGAATGTTTATTCGTGTCATGAAATGCATCCAGCAGGCCAAGTCTGGCCTTTACAGAAGAGACCAGAATGCAGTAGCTGCAGATGGGCCAGACAGGGTGGGAAATGCAAATCCTGTGCCCTGTATGTCCAGCACCAACCCATCAAATGTGCACGTGGCACCTACTACACACCTGACACCTGAGCAAGGGCCAGCCTAGGACAGAATACTTCGAATGACTTGCTTAGACCTATCTCTGAATGGGGTTGTAGCTCATGAAAGGGGAGGCACCTCTCTGTTCTGCACATCACGATTCTTTGTTAGATGAAACAGCTGGACGTGCATGTCAGACTACAGGATTCAAACCTAAGCTCTATCATTGAAACAGCAAGTAAACATTTATGAAGCACCAGCTGTATACCAGCACCTGTTTTAGGTACTGAGACAAGCACTGAGCAAAGTCTCTGCTTCTCTGAAGTTTATATTCTATAGCAGGAGAGATTTGGCTCTGAGGAAGCCACAACCTCTGGAACCTTAATTTCTTCATCAGTAAGATGGGGATAATGGCATCTGCTATGCGGCAGTGTTGGGAAATGTAAATAAAATGCCTCTAATGTATTTAGGTCAGGGTCTGGCACAAAATGAGTGCTGAAAGTCTGTTACCAGCATTACCTTCGTGAGTAAGGGCTTCCTCACATGCAACCACCCTATACACTCTGGCCTCATCTCTTACGCCAGCAGCTGCTGCCGCACACAGCTCCCTGTGGCTGCTGATAGTTCACACAGGTGCAGCCTGGCAGTCCAATGACCTTAGGTCCACCTCTAGAACGCCCCACCTCCTACTCTAAGGCTCCTGTGTTCATGCCAAGTAAGTATCCTTGGGACCCAAGTATGCATAACCTGGACTACAGTGGAGTTAGCATTGTGGGGAGAAGCTTTGACCATGAAGTTATGGGTTGAACTGCATCCCTCAAAATGCTAGTTGACGTCCTAAACCTCCTGCAACATCAGAAACACATATGCTCCCTCCAGGCCCACAGCTCCTAAAATTGCTGGAATTTCCAGAAGTCCTAAGGGTCCTTTGTATGCTAATGAATGATTGGTGGCCAAAGGCTCCTGGATGGCCTGGGGATGGGAGCTGGTTGTCAGGGGAACCAAATGGGATTTCAGGATTGGAAACTTCACCCCCCCATCACCCTACCGCCAGACCTCCAGGGAGGGGAAAGGGTTGGAAGTTGAATTAATCACTAATGGGCAAGGATTTCATCAATTGTGCCTACGTGACAAAGCCTTCATAAAAATCCCTAAAGCACTGGCTCCCAAGCTGATGAAGATGTACAAGTGCTGGGAGGGTGGCATGCCTGGAGAGGACATGGAAGCTCAGCGCCCCTCCCCAATCCCCTGCCCTCTGCATCTCTTCCACCTGAATGTTCCTGAGTTGTGTTCTCTTATAATGAACTGGTATTCTAGTAAGTACACAGTGTTCCTGAGTTCTGTGAGCCAATCTAGCAAGTTATCAAACCCAAGGAGGCAGTCATGGAAACTCCCCTTCCTAGTTCATTGGTCAGAGCATAGCTGACAACCTGGATGACAACTGGCTTTTGGAGGATGGGGAGGGACAGGGAGAGGAGTGGTATCAGGGGGCTGGGCCCTTCACCTATGGGGATGAACTCTATCCCCAACTAGACAGGGCCAGAATTGTGTTAAATGGTAGGACGCCCGGCTAGTGTCAGAGACTTGCCTGGAGGGACACACCTGGTATCACAAGGGACGTATTCAGAAGAGCACTGTGAGCAGGAAAAATGGAACTTTCCCCCTTCATTCTCATACTTGTGAATGGGACCTTATTTGGAAACAGGGTCTTTGGAAATATAGTCAAGTCCTAACTTGATAAGGTCATCCTAGATTAGGGTGTATCCGAAATCCAATGACCGGCATCCTTATAAGGAAAGAAGGATTTGGAGACACCCAGAGGGGAAAGGTCATGTGAAAACAGAGACAGAAAGCAGAATGGAGCAGCTATAAGCCAAGGAGTGCCAGCAACCAGCAAAAGCAAGGAAGGAGGCTTCCCTAGAGCCTCTGGAGGGAGCATGGCCCTGCCAACAACTTGATGTCAGATGTCTATCCTCCAGAATGGTCAGAGAATGCATTTCTGTGTCTGCGGTAATTTGTTACGGCAGCCCAAGGAAACGAACATACATGAGGTCTAACAGTGAATGGAGAGATGCTTCTTCCTCACCCACACTGGACAGGTGGTCCTGGTGATCATGGTGGGGGCAAAGCACAAGTCAACACCCCACAACACTGCCTCTCCACAAGGTGGGATATATATGAGGTTCCTCGGGCCCTCCTGGCTGCCCAAAGGAAAGGGAAAACAATGATTAACAATAGAGATCACAGTCATATGGGACATGAATCTTCCCCAATATGCAACTGTCTCAAGGACTTATAAGGAAAAAAGCAATCTCTGGAAACCTATAGACTCAAGCTCCTGGAGCCCTAACATCACCCTCCCCTCTGTGGGATAAAAAATCTTACATAATCAGTCGCTCCTCATAACCCCAGTGTAGCTCTTTCCACCCACAGGTCCTGTCGCTGTGCTTTAATAAAATCACCTTTTATGCACTGCAGACATCTCAAGAACTTTTTCTTGGCTGTGGGCCCCAAACCCCAACATTTCTACATCACTGGGATGTGTTTCACGTGGTCAGATGTCCCATGGGGCCTATGTCTAAGTCACCCACAGCTGTGGCCGACGTAATAGTGCTTCCTTGGGGTACCCTGGTGACCCAGTCAGTTAAGCATCTGACTCTTGATTTCGGCTTAGGTCTTGCTTTCAGGGTTGTGAGATCGGGCCTGCGGTGGGCTCCTCGCTCAGTAGGGAGTCTGCTATAGAGATTCTCTCTCCCTCTGCCCCTTATCCCCCCAAACTCACTCTCTCTCTCTAAAATAAGTAAGTAAATCTTTTAAAAATAAATAAAATAAACAGTGCATCCTTGTTTGGGCTCCCCTCCTTCTTTGCTTTGCTCTTGCTGTTCTTCACTCGCGCCCCCCTTGGGTCACCCCCCAGGAAAGAACTCCCACGTGAGCTATGCGTCTCAGGTTCCGCTTTCTGAGAAACCAAGGTTAAGGCTGCTCGTACCTGACACATAGCTGACCTTCAACAAATACCAACTGACTGACTGAATCCATGAAAATGTGGAGGAAGACCCAATCCTACCCTCAAGAGGCTTTCAAACAAATTATCAAAATAAAAACACATACCGTGCAAGGAAATAAATTACAGGGGCATTTGGAAGACAAAGAGAAGAACCTGAAACTCCCAGCTGCCCGACCCAGCACAGATGGTTAAGATGGAAGAGCCATTTCTAGCATTTTCTATGGCTTTCCTCCCTGGCCCCTCCACACACGTATCAATCAGGGTTCGCAGAATGTACTCTACTTTAAGTAAAGGAATCTACTAAAGGATGCTAGGTAGCTCACCGAATTTCCAAATGGGCCTAAGACAGGGGACTACAAAGTCAGGAGAAGAAGGGCTTGGCAAACTGGTGCCTGCTGTAACCAGAGAACCCCACAGAGCGACCTTGGCCCTGGGGCGATCCCTCTAATGCACAAGTGAGTCAAGGAGAGGAAACTGTACCACCAACCCTCTATTAAAACCCCAGACCCAGGGTAAGCTGATCATAGTCTCTTTTCTAGGGCTTTCAGACATTACTAAAATGTATCACACTTTCCTATCTGGAAAGTAGCTACGCCAGGATTCCAGCCCAGGGTATAGGCCCTTGATGTGGTTTGTAGATGAGCAGCAGCAGTATGGCCAGAGCTGATGAGAAACACAGAAACAGGGCTCCAGCCAAGAGTGGCCTAGTGGAAACCCAAGGATCACTATGCCTATCAAAGTCTGAGAAGCCCTGGTCTGCTATCTTTTCTCAACTCCGGGGTTCCCAGATCTAGCTGACCATTAGAATCCCCTGGATAACTTTTTTTGAAATGACGATTCCTGGGCCCCACTCTAAGTGAGCTTATTGACAGGCCTGGGGTAGGGCCCGAGCAGCTGTGTTTTTATCTTTAAGTTTCTTAGAGGTTCTTGTAATCAGCTGGATTTGGGAACTGCCACCCTATAACATATAGCTTTTGTCCTCCGGTAACCCTCTTCTCAGTCAGCATCTTGACCATCTCAGAAAGGCCTTAAGTTTAGCATTCCTGGGAATCACCCGGCAAATCTGGCAAATATGCAGACTTCTGGTCCCATCCCTGGAGGCTCAGATTTCATCAGGTCTGGAAGAACCATCAAAGACTGCAGGAGGCCCCTGGACTCTTACTGTGGGGGCACCACACCACCTCATAATGAACAGATTAAAAGCCATCTGCATCCCCCATTAAATATAAATGATGAGTAACTATGTGAGAGTGAATGGGCTTACGGTTGAGGAGCTGACAGTTACATTTTTAAATATTTAATTAAACATATTAATTTTGATTTTACGATTTTCTTTTTATATATCATAGCCAACATTTTTGTTCCTCAGAGCTCAAATGTTTCTGCAGGCCCTTGAATTGCTTCTAAGCTTTTTCATCCTGGAGCACTGAATACAGTGGCAGTGAGCCCAGGAAGAGCTCAAGACTCTGCATTTCAGTAGGACCTGAGGGTGACCCTGGCAAGGTGGTCCACAGACCAGACCTTGCCACAGTCGGGCTACCAGCCTTCAGAGAAGTAAGGACTGGTCTCCGGCGCAAGCCTGCATTAGGGTTGGCTGACTGGGAGAAGGAGGGAAGGCAAGAGTTCAGCCGACTGCCTGGAACACACCCATGGTTCCCTAGGAGGCTCCAACCATGTCATATCCCCAGTGAGGGTCATGACATACAAAGAACATGGCATGCAGGAAATGCTGCAACTGCCCGTCCTATTCAGCATGGCTCAGACTGTCCCTGGGACCACGGCTGGCCTTACACCAAGGAATACCAGCTGAACTTGAAGGGCTCAGAAGAATATTACAAAGTGCATAAGCAGGTTAAGAAGTGGACAGTTGTAGGAAACATAATTATTTAGTTTGGAAAAAAGAAGTCTAGATAACCCACAATGGGCTGCAGGCAAATGATGAACAATTAATTATCTGGCTTGGTGGGGAACCCAATGGGGTAGGCCTGCCAGAGCTTCTTTGTGGGATCTCAGCATCTTTCTGGGGGAACTCACAATCCATGAAGTCCATGAAGTCAGAAAGGAGAGATGAATCTAGGCAGGCTCTCAGACCTACTCCCATCAGTCCTCATGGGAACCAAGTCTGAAGTCTGGAGGGCTGGGGGACGCTGGAAATAAAACAAGAGGGACATCTCAAGAGAAAATCTATGAGACCAGGGCAGATGCTGAAGTGCTTTGGGATGCTACTTTCCATTGGAGCAGGACCCCAAAAGTACACTCAAAGAAATTCTCAGTCTTTACCCGACTTTCACCAATCCATGCTTTATACAGATGCAGGGACAGCCCTTGGTGGCTCACCAGCTTCAAAGAAAGGACAGACAGGCATGGAGAGGAATCATGGGAAGGCTGGGAGCACCCCACTGGCAATCGGTAGGGGAGACCGGCAAGGGGAAGAGCCCCATGGGCTCAGGCAAACCCTGAGACTCCAAACCAGCTCTGATACCATCACTAAAGACTAAAGACCCTGCCCCTGGATACTTCCAGACATATCAGGGAGAGGGCTGAGGTCCCAGATAAACAGGTAAAGTCAGGAGCTAGGGAACCAGTCGTGGCCATTCACATGACCCACTAACACTCTCCTATCTGTAAGGCCTGGGAAATAGGTTGGTGGGGTGAACAGTGGGTTGTGGTATCCAGATGGCCATCACAGGATCAAACAGGGAGCTTAAAGGCACTGACCTTGATACTTCCCTGAAAGGCAGATGCCCTGGATATATCAAGGAGCACAGTTAGAGTATACAGCTCTGAATCAAACTAAGAGAGAGACAGCAATCAACATTTACCCCACTGGCAACTATAGATCGGCTGGGTGATGTACATTAACATGTACATTAATGTACATTGTGTTAATGTACATTAACACAACTAATCCTTCCCACACCTCCGAAGACAGACATGGTTATCTTCGTTTCCAGGGCAGGAAACAGGCACAGAGAGGTTTCATCTCTTGTTCAAAGTAACCCAGCCAATACACGAAGGGGCTTTGTATTTGAACCCACTTTGAGCTCCAGAGCACAGGTCCTCAGCCCCTGTACTCTCCGTGCAGCCCTGGTGACAGAACTGATGAAAAAAATAGAAGCAGGTCCTGCTGGGAACACCTAGGCCCTGAGGTATACGGACCTGTGTCCATGTGGCCCTCCTAATAAGGTAGCAGGTGAAACTCATCCTCTGATTACACTGCTGCGGCCAGTGGCGTGGGGATCAGGAGACGAGTACATTCGATGCTTCACTCTCTACCCACAGCCTGCTCAGTTCCCAAAGAGCCACTGCCTGCCTCCCTCTGCCAGGCCTGCCCCAGGAGACCCAGAGCCCCCGTGTCTAGTGGGTTGACTGAGCCAGCTTCTCTGAGAATAACAAAGACCCCAGACCCCTGCCTCTGCATCATTCCCTCCCCTTACTGTCCCCCCAACACACACACTACTAGTGACCCCAAGTTTGGCTTCTGCAGTCACTCTGGATCCAGGACTGCAGGGCCCTGCAGCCGTGAGAACAGATGTTCCCCTCGCACATGGCTGGACTTGGATCTCGGCAGTGATGGACAAGCATCATTGCCCAGGGTGGATGGGCAGCTGCAGAGAATGAGGAGGAGGCACCAGCTCCCACCCCCTCCCATCTCATTTGCAGAACAGTTACCACCTCCTTTCCAGGGCGGGGGAAGGCAAGGACAATTCAGATAGTTATGCACAGCTACCCCACACCCTCCACACCACTACTCCCCGGCTCAGCACCCTGGCCAGGACATCCAGAAAGCAACAGAGCCACACCACCTACCCGGCACCTCGCAGGCCCCTGTAGTCTCTCTCCTCACCCCTCCCCCTCCCCAAACATCTCTCACTGCTTATTAGGCTCTGACGGAATGGCCCTTCTGTTAGCACACTGTCCTCTCTGTGGTACGGGTGTGTAATGGTGGTTCAAGAGAGACCGCAAGCATGTACAGCGAAGGGCATGGAGAACAGGCTGCCGTTATTCCTGAATGGAAGGACTACACCTGATTTTTATTTTCTTTCTTTCTAAATGGATCTCGTTTCCCTTTTATTTCTTTAAAACTAATTGACGCGCCATGGCCATGGGCCTTCTTTGCTGGGAATGAGGTCCTACATGTAGGTCATTCATGACAAACCACCCTTGGCACAAATAACTTGGGGACAGGGGTTATCCTGAGGCCTGAAGCAGTTAGAAGGTACCAGAAAAATATACGGGACAGGAAAGTCTCAGAGACGCATGGAGACCAGCTGGCTGGGATTGGGTCAGAATTCTCTATGTAACCTGGAGGTGTCTGTGTGTCTCACACTGTTATGTATTTGTCTCTTGTTTTCTCTGAAGTTCTGGACCTTTTGACTGTGCTAAAAAGGACTAAGAAAAAAGTTGTGCCCGCACCGGGCCCTGACCTTTAAAGGGAGGAAGAGCATATCCCTGGAATCCCTGCTTCAGTGATCGAGGGGAATCTCTCCCCACAAAGGCAAAAGACTCAGGAGCCCTGGAGCGACATGATCTCTCCCTACCTGCCAGGCTTTCCTAACAATGCTGAAATGTCTGGGGTTTTTTTGGTTTGGGTTTTTTTTTTAAGATTTTATTTATTTGATAGAGACACAGCAAGAAAGGGAATACAAGCAAAGGGAGTGGGAGAGGGAGAAGCAGGCTCCCCACCGAGCAGGGAGCCCAATGTGGGGCTCAATCCCAGGACCCTGGGATCATGACCTGAGCCGAAGGCAGACGCTTAATGACTGAGCCACCCAGGTGCCCTGTGTCTGTTTTTTGAAACAAGGATTATTAAACTAAAACTTTTTTTTTTTTTTTTGGAGATTTTATTTATTCATTTGTCAGAGAGGGAGGGAGAAAGAGAGAGCACAAGCAGGGAGAGCAGCAGGCAGAGGGAGAAGCAGGCTCCACACTGAGCA
This sequence comes from Mustela lutreola, assembly GCF_030435805.1. NCBI lineage: Eukaryota > Metazoa > Chordata > Mammalia > Carnivora > Mustelidae > Mustela > Mustela lutreola. Next base: position 135,379,101 of record NC_081296.1, read on the forward strand.
GGGAGCCTGTTGCAGGACTCAATCCCAGGACCCTGGGATCATGACCTGAGCTGAAAGCAGATGCTTATTGACTAAGCCACCGAGGAGGCCCTAAACTATGATGTTTTTAATAAAGAACATGATTCATTTGCGTATACACACACACCCAACACCCAGACACAAACACACGAGCTTGGTTCAGCCCAGTTGACCATTCTTGCTCTCAGAAATACTGCTCAGTCTCCAAAAAGCACGGACTCCCTCCAGGAAGTACCCTCCACATGGTGGTCTCAGGGAAGGTGACTCCTCTGTCACAGACCTGAGGGGTGAGCAGGCTAGGGCCAGCCACCTGCTTTCGGAACAAACGTGTTACTAGAACACAGTCGCGTCCACATGCTTCTTAACTGTCCGCGGCTACTTCTGTGCCACAACAGCAGAGCTTGTGAGGGTACGGAGTCGACCACCCCTCAGTTAGACAGAGAACACTCTCGATAATGCAAGTCACACAGCGAGGTTTATTTCCAGCTAGCTGGGGTCCAAGTATCCGCCCGGCGCTGCGGGTTTCAACAAGGACCCCGAGCACTCAAAGCCAGGGGGTTATATAGCATTTTCAAGGCACTTCTTCATAGCTACACACATCTCTTGCGCCCCACTTTGACAGTTTATCTTTGTTTAACTTTTTGCCGCCCTGGTGTCACCCTGGCAGTTTAGTAAGATTTAGGTTTAGAAGAATTTTCACCTTAATTACATTTCCTTCTGCCTCAGCCTCCTACAGTTTTAAGGTGGGGAGGGCGACCTTTGACCTCGAGGTACTGCGCCTTTGAAAAGATGACCTTTTTGTTGTAAATCACTAACTATTTGTTTTTCTTCAACATTTGGTCCCTGTGGCGGCCATCACCTAACCGCCCTGGTGGTATACGCAGTGTGGGCCTGTTAGGGATACTCAGTAAAATGGCTTCCCGGCCTTCAGGATGGCCATTCTTATGCTAACCCACTCTTACAATGCAAGGTGCCAGCTTTTGCTTTGCCAAGATGGCTGTACTTATGTCAGGGCTAGACTCGAGGTGGGTACAGCCTTGTTTTTCTTGGCCTTCACACCTGGAGCTGGTTTCTGGGGCTTGTTTTTAAGTCCCCTGGGGGAAGGGGAGCAGGGACAGTGAAATGGGTCCTTACAAGCTGAGTGTGTGCAACAGAGACTGGATGGCCTGCAAAGCCCAAATTCTCATCCGGGCCATTGCCTGGGTGCCGACCTCTCCAGTGGTCCAAGACAGGAATGAATCTTCCTCGAATTGTACTATGAGCAGCCTAAAGAAAGCAGGGTCCTCCCTGGGCAGAAGCAGGGCTCAGAAGGGGCACACACGGCTCCGGACCCTGAAAACCCCTCCCAGCATCTTATTCTCCTGCTCAGTTCCTGTCTCCAGGGCTGCCAGAGAACAGTGAACATGGCAGAGAACTTGGGACTCGGTAGAGGGAAGTCAGGTGGACTTGGGAATCATCAAGCCCGCCTTCTGGGATTATATTTTCTCATGCAAAATGGTGTTGATAACAGAGTCTAATAGGATTATTGTGGGAATCAAATGAGGTATTCCAAGTTACATGGTTAGCATAGTGCCTGTCAGATAGCAAGCATTTAACCAGCATCAGCTCCCAGCAAGGGGTGGTTCTGTAATCAGTAACAGCACTGCCATTAACCCACGCTGCCTCTCCTGGGAAAGCAGCCATCCACCTCCCCGCCCCCCCCGCGCCCCCCCCCCCCCCCGACAGGGCCATGGCAATGAAAGGCAGGACCGCAGAAGGACTCTGTTCACAGCCCAACACCTGGAAACCAAGGTGGGCTTAGAAGCTCCTTTGGCTGCTGGGTGCCTAGAGGAAGGTGTTAATTCTCTGGAATTGTTTCAGTAAAAATTTTTCTCAGGGATACCAGTCCCCTAATCGCACAGCACAATACATACACACACGCATTCAGAACCAGAGAGACCGAGGACACCTTCAAACTCCTTATGCGGTAGTTATGAATGAAGGGGCCAGGACAATACCACATTTTTCTATTTCTTCCTGTTTCAAGAATTAATTTCTAAATGGTTTTGTTTTTATTGAGTGCATTTTGTGGATGGATCTGTGTGCAAGGATCCAAGACACCCTGTCACAAACAGGCAAAGACCCCCAACCATGCAGACCCTACTAGGGCCCCTAAGACAGACAAGCTCATAGGAGGAGAGGGACCATTAGAAACCAGAGGTGGTGGGGCGCCTGGGTGGCTCAGTGGGTTGGGCCGCTGCCTTCGGCTCGGGTCATGATCCCAGAGTCCTGGCATCGAGTCCCGCATCGGGCTCTCTGCTCAGCAGGGAGCCTGCTTCCCTCTCTCTCTCTCTGCCTGCCTTTCTGTCTACTTGTAATCTCTGTCTGTCAAATAAACAAATAAAAAATCTTTAAAAAAAAAAAAAAAGAAAAGAAAAGAAAGAAACCAGAGGTGGGCACGTGAGCAGAATGGACAAGCGGCATGGGTTCTAGAGATTCCCAGATCACAGACATTCCTAAACATTTTTCTGATCCATGTGAAGATTTGCACAGCTACCTACTTTTCTGCAAACCTTCCCCTTTCTTCAATTGTCTTAATTTTCTGAGTTAGCTGTTAATACCCTTCTAACAGTTGCTGATCTCCCGTTTTGAAAAGAGGTTATTGGACAAACAAATTTGTGAATCCTTGTAGTCCCAGCTGAGGGATGGAAAGCAGAAGTCTGTGATACAACATTTGCTCGGGTCTGAGAAATTCCTAGTTATAAAAGTCATCATTGATTTAATAACAGCTCTTAGGGGAGGACAAGAATGAAACACTACACCTAAAGTATACACATTGACTGTAAGACAGGACAGAATTACAGATGCATGAAAATGGGGGAAGGGTCTTAGAACAGAGGGAAACAATTAGAAACTTTACAACAGCAACAAGAGCTGCCATTTATTGAGCAGCTGTTGTGTTCCAAGGACAGTGCTAGGTGCCTCTCCTTTGGCTTTCTCATTGAATTCTCTCCCCCTTATAAAGTAGATATTGTTAGCCCATTTTACAGATAAAGAAACAGAAACCCTGGGAGCCTTCACTCCAGAACAGCTGAGCCCAAAGGAACCAAACCCAGAGCGCCAAGCTCTACACTTTTTTACATCTCAGACTCTCAAGAACTGGCCCCAGGGCTCCACCAGAGACTTCAGCCAGAAACCAAGACCCTGGTGAGACAAGCCCAATCCCTTCCTCTGAAAGAAGCCATGAAGCAAAGATGCTTGCTGAGGCCTGAGCCCTCCCTTGCCCTGAGCACTCCAGTCTCCCTGTTCAATAAAATATTTAAGAAGATGCACTCGCATGATTATTAAAACTAGGATGGAAGAGGACTGGAAGCAGGTGTCAGCAAGACACAGTGAGATGGTGGGGAAGGCGGGGAAAGCTCCCTTCCCTGCACAGGAAGCTGGCAGGCTCTGCCCCCTATAATCCTACTCCCAGGGCAGTGCCTTCCATGCTGCCATCCCAAGCCCCAGCCCTCTGCCTCCCCTGCAAACCCCCTGCCTACCTCCCCCACAACACACACACACACACAGTCCTCAGGAGCCGGGGCAGGTTGAGCTGGAAATCACCTTTAGTTGGTCTCCTAATTGCAGATATCAAGCAGGAATCCAATCACTCCAGCCCCAGGCGGGCAGAGAAGGATCGATTCCAGCTGCCAACGTCCCCAACTTTTCATCCTCGTGGCCCAAAGGCCATGTGGTAACACCCGATGTGGGCAGGGTAAGGCCAGTGCTTGAGGGCACTTACTGTTGGCCCCTAAGTAATTGATAGAGAACCCCCTGGGACTTACCTAGTCCCTCCAATTGATGACTTCCCTTTCCCTGACACTCCCAGGAAGGGGAGGCCTGATGGGGCATAGGATGACCCCATGGCACCTAACCCTGTAATTGTGCACATGACCTTCCTTAGGTAATCACCTGCTCAAGAAACACAGGAAGTGGCAGAGCTTAGACTCAAATCCAGGTGTGCCCAATTCCTAGCCTCTTTCACTTTAAATATCACTTATTAAACACCCACTGTGTGCTTGCTGTGTACAAGCCTGGACAGGGAACTGGGGAATACAAAATGAACCAATATGGTACCTGTCACTGAGACACAGTCCACTACTCCCAACAGTCCTACACCTGTCTGCACATTTACAAGCACCAGGAGAAGGTATTATGTAATAAGGACTCCTGACCTCCATTCCAGAATGTTCTATTTCTATACTTTTTAAAGACTTCCCAGGATGGAAGTGAGTAAGTGGAGAGGAAATTTTTTGGTTTCTTATTAATATATATAAATATATATTTAAATAAGGAGACTGTATGAGTGACATTTACTTTGAATGGGGGAAGGGTCAGTAGTTATCAAATTAAAATTTTTCTAATTAAGTGAATGGCTCCCCTGGTGATTCTGGAAGGGCAGCAAGGTTTGGGAACTGGACACACACACAGTGCTGCCTCCAGCATTTCTTGGGAATTTCATGCCCACTTTGATAAAAGCAGTGGAACAGGGAGCAAAGTATGGCTAATGTACAAGTTCATTCACACTGAGATTTCAGAGGTGGAATAATATGCCACTCTCCCAAGGCACCATCCTTTTAAAAGAGAACTTTATGAAGAAAGCACTGTTTACGCCAAAAGAATAAATCCCTAATGGTAAAATATAGGCACCAGCAGAGCTATTTTGAGGTGAGAGTCTCCTGGCTTCTTCAAATAGCACAGTAACTGTCCACAAGAAGGAACTGGGGCCTAAGCGAGTTCCATGAGGCCTTGTCCAGAGCTGGGAGAGGAGCCAGAAGCTTCATCCCTGATGCAAGATGCTGTTCATGCTTTAGCTTTATCTCGTTGCAAGGAGGGTAAGGTTTAGTGATTTAGAGGCCAACCACCTGGTGGCCGCTGGGCCCATGTGCAATAGCTAGCCAGCTCCGGGCTGCCTTAACCGAAATCCTTAAATCCACCAGCCTATCCCGGAAGCCCTCCACTGGGAGAAGGACACTACCCTGGGAACAACGGCTCCTGGGGATTCCTGAGGGTTCCCACAGGTCAATGAGACTGAGCATCCATCCTGCACCCAGCTCAAGTCTGAGACCTTGAGATCCCAAAGAAAAAGCCAACCACACCTACTCAGGAACCCTGTGATCCAGTGAGGAAAAGACAAAAAAACCCATGTCAAATATGAAGGCGAGGTAAGGGAGAATGACCAGGCTGAGTGGCCCCTGGAAACTGTAACCCACCAGGGAGGATGGAATAACCTAACAACAGTAAGCCTAGGTGACAGCCAACACCTATAAAGGTGCCATGGGCCAGGCACTATTCTAATGCACTTCACATGCATTAATTCATTTAATCCTCAAAGCAACCCTCGGCACGCAGTGTACAAACAAACTGAGGCATGGATGTTAAGCACACACAGCTGGCAAGTGCAGGAGTTGAGATTAAACCCAAGCAGGAGAACCCAGGGCAGAGGCAGGCTGGTGCATGCCTAACCACTGGCTTTCCAGGGGGAGGGGCCCTGCTGTATCTGCTGATTTCCATGGTGTACACAGTCCCGCTGTGGCCAAGATCAAGCCACCCACATGGTACGACTGAACCCAGAGCTGGAAAGAGACGGGCAACTGCACGCCTTCATGTAATATTTCCACCATTACAGATATAACAGACACAACTACAAGAGCACAGATCATAATCAAAGTAGTAAAACAAGAAGTGAGGAGCTCTGAATACCTATTACCTTTGTTTTCAATAGATTTGTAAGTCCTAGTTAATTTTTAATAGTGACTTGAGTAATCAGCTCCCCAAATTCCTAAACATTTGGAAACTGGCTCTTACAAGCTGGTGCACACCAGCACAAGCACCAGCAACCCAGAGCTACGACATGACGGAAGACAAAGGGATGAAAGGGGACACAACCAGTATTCTGAAGGGATCTTACATGGAAGGGCAACGGGTCAGTCCTATGGAGAAGACCAGATCGAAGATTGTAAGGACAACCATACAGACACAGCTGTCCAAAGACAGAACTGACTTCCTAGGTAAGGACCAAGTTACCTATCAGAGAAATCCAAGCAAGGACTACACAACCACCTGACAACCGGAGCGGATGTCAGCTCCAAGTTCCTGTTAGATTAGAACGGTGTTGGGGCGTCTGGGTGGCTTAGTCAGCGAAACGTCTGACTCTCTGTTTCAGCTCAGGTCATGATCTCAGGGTCATGGGATCGAGCCCCGTGTCCAGGTCCCCACTCTGTAGTGAGCCTACTTGAGGATTCTCTCTCTCTGTCCCTCCTCCCACTTGCACTCCTCTCAGGTAAATAAATATATCTTTTTTTTTTTTTTTAAAGTGTTTTCCCAGCAGCAGTTTTCGACTTAACATTGAGATACTGAGTCATAAAATCCGTTTAGCCAGTTGAAGGGTCAACATTTTTAAATGTAATAGAACTGAAAATATAAGTAAGGGTAAGTACTGTTTTGTAACGGCCTTCTATATCCCTAGTATTTATGGGCCTATGTAAATGTGTATGCTGCATATTGGCTCATATAAAAAAACATATGTAATATGTATTTTTTACCATCAGTTATAATCAAAGAAGTTGAAAAGTACTGGAGTAAGTGATAAGGTCCCCTCTCATCATGAGATTCCTTGATTCCCTGTGTTATTAGCTTTCATTTGATAGGCACTTCCTGATTCCCTAAATCTACAAGAATGGGGATGGGGGCGACTGCCACACATATCTCCAATCTCTGGCCCTCTATCTGGACCACAGAAGTCCTTCTTCAAAGACACATTCAATGAGGGGAACAGAGATGGAAATGCTAAGAACTGTTTTCCCTCCAAGGGTGGGAACTTGGTCCCACGCAATTCACCCAGGAAGAATTAAGCCTGAGAGGATAACCCTCCTACGGCATCTCTCCCTGGAACTGTCCTTCAGAGGGCAGAAAGTGCTCTGCAGAGCCCATCCTGACCACAGGATGCTCCCCCAGAATTTATGGCATGGAAAGGACAGGACAGGGACTCGCAAATGGAGACCAACGAGTTTGTCTAAGCAGAACGTTTGTCTGGAGCTCTTCAGAAAGGGGGAATGGGAAGCTTCCATCACAAGAAGAAGGGCAAACTCACACCCAGTGCTGAAACGAGAGAGGTGAGGGGGGCCGGAGGTGGGGCGCACTGTAGAAAGCCTGGGAAAGGAAAAAGGAGAAAGGAGCCAGCAAGAGGACAGGTGTCATTTAGTCAAGAAAAGCCACCTGGTAACAAAAGACAGCAGTGCCCGGGATTTGGGTACTTGTAACTATTTATGTGTGTCACCACTCTAAATTCTAAATTCCTGAGTTATAAGACTCATCGGCTGTTCGATCCTGGAACCTCCTCAGAAAGCAATAAATATTTATTTGCTCAGCAGACAGATGAGCTTATGAAAATGGGATCTATTACAACAGAGAGCTCTGCCTATCCCATACCTGACCTGCCTCCTAATTTCAAAAACACTGACAGATTACAGCCCCCAGTAATGCTGCTGCTCGAGCAAGGACTAGAATCCATCCACTCAATGTTCAGCAAGTATGTGAGACCCAACTATGCCCCAGTTGCTTTTCCAGGTGGCCAATATTATTAGTCAAGCCAAGGTCTTGGTGAGATGGCTAGAGGTTTCTAGATTCACAAACCCAAATCCAACAAGCCAGTCTGTCCAAATACAAAAGAGAAGTCTCTCTCCCAACTGACTTAAAGAACTGGTTGTAGATCTCTGAGAGCCAATGGGAGGGTATATTTCCCGTTTCTCATCCCCAGCTCTCCCACCTGTGTTGAGGAAAGTGCTGAATAAGGCATAAAACTCGAGCTATTAGAACTAAAGTTTGAGTGGGTTACTTTGGGATACTTGCAAAATGGTGACACAAACAAACCTAGGAGTTTGTGCACGCGCGCGCACACACACACACACACACACACACACCTGTACACATACCCTACCCTAAGAGAGAAGTTTCAGGGGAGGCACCCCCTGCTGGAGCGAAAGCTGGGAAGATGCAGCAGGGCTTGCCTCCCTAAATGAGGGCTCAGGAAGCCACAGAGCACAGCAGGAAGAAGGCCGTTCTCAACTTTTGACTTTGTCCCTCACTAACAGAAAATTCCTAAACTCGCCTGAGACTCAGTTCCCTTCCCTGTAAAAGAGATACCAAGACCTATGCTGCAGAGTCATTTTAAGGAGCCGTGAACATGCCAGGTACATAGCAAATGTGCAATAAATGGTCGTTGACGTAGACTTTGAGAACTGGGTGGCAGTCATGTCCTTTGCTCTCAGCCACACCAACACCAGAGTCCTTCTCGGACAGTTGTTGGCAACCCCTACCACCCCTACCCTAGGGAGACAAGCAAGCGCAGCACAGGATACTCTGATGAGCCTTTTTCTAAAGCCAAACCTCGCTCCGCCCCCTCTCACTCTTCTCTCACCAGCATGGGCTCTGCTTGCTTCCCTACACTTGTTCACAGGGCTGGGTCTCTCTCACTCCCTCTCCTCTACTGCTTTCTCTACTCAAACCCTCTAATTCCCTCAGTAAATGGATCTCTTTTTCCTTCCTTCCCCAGATACCAAAAATGATTCCCAATCTCACTCTAGATCTCAGACCGAAAGCAAAAGTAAAACCATAAAGAATGGAAAAATGTTTACTTTCATCGTGTTTAAAATGACTTATTTACTTATATCAAAAATGGAAAGAAAAAAAAAAAAACCAGAAACGCTTTATGGAGCCAAAGTTGGTCCAGAAGTCTTGGAGTTCAGAAACAAGGAGAATTGAGGAAAACAAGAACTACTTACCCCATTAAGAATTACTCAGAAGAAATGAGTTCAGCAAGATTGCAGATACGAAATTAATATACAAAAATCTATTGTTTTTCAATACAATTGCAATGAACGAACAATCTAAAGATGAAATTAAGAAAACACAGAGGGGGCGCCTAGGTGGCTCGGTGGGTTAAGCCGCTGCCTTCGGCTCAGGTCATGATCTTGAGGTCCTGGGATCGAGTCCCGCATCGGGCTCTCTGCTCAGCGGGGAGCTTGCTTCCCTCTCTCTCTCTCTGCCTGCCTCTCTGCCTGCTTGTGATCTTTGTCTGTCAAATAAATGGATAAAATCTTTAAAAACAAAAAAAAAAAGAAAGAAAGAAAACACAGAGGACATTAGGAGAAGGAAAGGAAACGTGAATTGGGCGAAATCAGGGGAGGAGACGAACCATGAGAGACTGTGGACTCTGAGAAACAAACTGAGGGTTTTGGAGGGGAGGTGGGAGGGGGTTAGGTGAGCCTGGTGGTGGGTACTATTGCATGGAGCACTGGGTGTGGTGCATAAGCAATGAATCTTGAAATACTGAAAAAATAAAATTAAATTTAAAAAAAGAAAACAATTCCATTACAATAGACTCAAAAAGAATAAAATACTTAGGAATAAAAAACAAAAGAAGTGTGAAATTTATACTCTGAAAACTACAAAACATTGTTGCTATCAATGAAGATGAAAAAACAAAAAAAAAAGGAAAGCCATCCCATGGCCATGGAGCATTAGACTTAATACTGTTGAGATGACAATATAGGCCCAGTGGATCCACAGAGTTCATATAATTCCTATCAAAACCCAGCTACCTTTTTTTCAGACATTGACAAGCTGATCGTAAAGTTTCTATGGAAATTCCAAAGATCCAGAATAGCCAAAACAATCTTGAAGAAGAATAAAGTTGCAGGACTTATAGTTCCCAATTTCAAAGCTACCATAATCAAGACAGTACGGCACTGGCAAAAGGATTAGATAGATAGATTGGTGGAAAAAAATTGAGAATCCGGAAACACTGTTCTTATGCCTGGCATATATAGGTGCATAATTCATGTTAGCTATCTAGCGGTCCTCTTCCCCATTCCCTTGCCATCATGGACCACAGGGACTCCGCTCCGTATCTGTGGCTCTTCCAATGCACTTGGCCAGGGGATTTCATGATTGAATTGACAAAAAGAGTTTCATTTCCAAGGCAATTTTTTGGGTCTTATATAAAGGGAAAAGCAACAAAGAAATCAAATAGAGCAAAGCACACCAGGGAAAAGACATCCAAGAGCTGCACTAACTTCCCTCACACAAAAATAGTAAGGTACAAGTCAACCCATGGGTCCGATTCACCTAACGCTGGTTCTAGGAGTCAGTTCAAGAAGCCTGGACCTCCTAAAACCCAGGTATAGAGCCTCCAAGTGTATCCTTTCCAACAGGCCTACTTCAGCCGCAAGGAGTAGAAATCGGACTAAGAGTGGCTTGAACTATAGAGACAGTTTATTACTTACTGGACAAGAAGGAGAAGGTAGAGGTAGATTGTCCCAAAATAAGTACCCCAACTCAGCCATGTTTTGGGGACCTAGTTCCATAAATCCTCCACCATCCTCGTTACCCTACATTTGCCACACACTAAGCATCCTATCACACAACCGTATCCAAAACAGTGTTCAGAAGAGAGAAGAGCATTTTCCCACCACACTTCTCACTTACTAGGAAGGGAACATTTTTTTAGAAGTCCCCAACAGTCTTACTCCTACAGCATCTCGGCCAAAACTTGGTCTCTACAAACCATCAAGCAGGGAAGGAGAATTAGAATGAGCCTATCCTGATCTTATTTTAAACACCTTCTCAGATTCACTTAGCCTGCCTTGCTCAAGGAGAGTGCGCTGACCACCGCCTCCTCCAGCTCATCTCCTGACACGACCAGACTAGCTAGGCCACCTTGAGGTGAGATCTGATGTGGCCCTCACCGCACCCAGCAGCAGCTCTGGCTCTCAGGCCTGGCAGGATCACGGGGGCTATGGCTCCTACCTCCATTTTGTATTTGTATAAGATGATACCAAAGGTTTTTACTATGGAAGTGGACAAAAGAGAAAAAAGAAAGAGAAAGAAGAAAATCAAGCACATGCTCCTCCTCATCTTCTTTACTTAAAACCATGAACTGTGGACACACGTACTCAAAGTTTCCAGATACCCTCCTCCCCACCAAGAGTAATAAGTGGTAAGAGAAGCAGGTACAGGCCTCTCCCACACAGATAAGTTCATATAATTACACATTTCCTTCACAGAGCATTAAGTTCACTGAGAAAAACTGATCCATTCTCTTGTTTCTTGTGTGTTTTTAAACCCTTTTGACCTGTCTCAGCAAGGGGCCTTGGTCCTGCCAGCCTCCACGGAGAAGCATGGAGGGTACAGGTCCTGGCTGGCAGCCGAGGTCAAGCCCAGCTTACAAATCATGCTCTAGCCACGCTTCAGGCAAATTTCCACCTGGTACTCAGAGAGCAGCAACCTTTAGATTAATCCTAAACCTGTCAGCTTCCGTCATGTGCATTCACATGGGAAACATAGGGGCTAGAGGGCAGGAGGTTCGATCTGCACTCCAACTCCTCACTCACACTGCCCTTTTCTGCCTGAGGCGCCCATGTGCTGCCCTTTCTCAGCCTGGTTCCCACATGAACCCTTCCTTTCCTGACTCTTGGATGTTCTTTCTCACTTCTCCTATCTCTCTAGCAACCTCCCTCCTCTGCGATTCCCTAGCAGGTCAGAGCATCAGCACTGGGGTCACAAGGCTAGAGGTTCCAGTCCTGGGCCCCCACCACTTACTGGTCAGGTTACTCAGTTTCCTTACCCACATAGGAATCATGCCTGTTCTCAGGGTTGCCATGAGGATTAAATGAAGTATTAATTGCTAACAGTGTTCCAAGCACTTAAAAAGTACGGGTCACTGTTCTAGATTTACAGATAACCTCGACAGGCAAGGCAAAGGCTTAAGACAGTGTCTGGGATATACAGGTGCACAATAAATGCTAGCTATGATTATGACATCATCATCATCTTTACTATTCAAAGGTTCCCTTCCCTGACCCCCTCTGGCCCCCAGGAATTCATTCCTTCTCTCAGCAGTCATATGTTGCCTCTCTACCCAGGGGGTGGCCCTGGGCTAGAATAGAGGAGGCACCCTACCATATAAGAGCTTGGGGACTAGCCAAGGGTTCCCCTGCTCTCCCTGGGCTGACTGAGGATGGTCTGAGCCCAGTCAGAATTAAAGTGCATTACAAAGCCATATCATTATTCAGCAGGACAGTATTTTGATAACAGCCTCGCTCAACAAGAGCCAGCTCAAGTCCCTCTATACAGAGTTGGCAATTAATCCTGTTAGGGGCCTCCCAAACCTTTGGGTGGCCTGCCATAGGTTTTCTTCATCCTCATTCACCCCGCAACCTCTCTTCTCCCCACTACTGAGACGGAGAACCGAAACACAGGACAGAGGTGGTCCAGGGCAGGGCAGACAAACCTGGGCTGGAAGGCAAAGGACCCAGAGTGAGAGCTCATTGCCACTGCCATGTGGCTGCACAGAAATCCCTCAGAGAGGGGTAAAATGGGGGCAGCAATCTCCCCTACCTCTCTTCTGGGACATCCTGAGTATTAAGAGAAGTATTAGGTAAGGAAGGGTTTTAAGGTGCCTGAAGTGTAGTGTCCTTGTTACCAATGTTGCTTCTCAATACAGGGCAGGTGATGGCGGGTAGAAGTTGCAAACCGCACGCCCCACCCAGCTCCCAGCTGTGCTGTGCTCGCCCATGCTGCATGCTGTGTTTTTTTCATGTGGCTTTGTTCCCAGCATTTAAAAACCAGGAAATTTCACATAAAGACCCAGATTTCTGGCTTGTCCTGAAAAATCAAAAGACCTAGCGACAACTAACCACAGTGGAACAGCACTTGCCCCTCCGACCAGGACAATGAGCGAGCTCTGTACACACATGTACGTATACACACATACACACGCCACTCCCCACCCTCCTCTAGCAGCCTGGACCCTGTGTTGTGACTCCTGGTCCACTAGTAAAACATTTAACTCTGAAGACCATCAGACCGGACACTAAATTCTGGACTGGACACTAAAACTGGCAGCATTTGCTCACACTGTGACCCCAAGAATTACTTCGCCACTCTGAGCCTCAGTTTCCCCTTCTGTTAAGTAAGTCACTGATTTAACAAATATTTACTGAAGGCCTATTCTAGGCCAAGTATTCAGAAAACAGAGAAGACAGAGCCGACACTAAGTAAACAAGTAAAAAAATAAACAAACGCCATCATTTTCTGATGCTGATCTACCCTATGACAGGAGTAAAACATGGCACGAGGTGCCGGAGAGTGGCTGGTAAGGGTTCATCTGTAGGGCCCCCCTTAGGTAAGTAAGGTGGTCGGGTAAGGCCTGACCCACGAGCCGGAGCAAATGATACTACCCACTGCTTAGGGCTGTCGGGGGAACGAAACGTGAGGCCCTTCCTACCTGGCGAGAACAGGGCTAGTCGGGCCCCATCCAGAGCTGAGTCTGGTTAGGAGGCCTCAGGGGGGAGGAAGGGAGAGTGGGGGAGGGGCAGCTCCCCGGAGCAGGTGGGACCCAGGCCTCCCCACCCCCACGCACCAGCGCCTTGCTTCCAGCACGCTGCTTTCAAAGCCTCGGCAATTATCCCATCTATAAATACAGCCTGTGAGCAGAGAGGGGCAGAGACACTGGCAGGAAGAATTAACCCTTGAGTGGGCCTCCCCCAACTCTGTTCCCCCGACAGTTTGCCCCTCCTCCTTCCTGCCCTCGGCCCCCGCGCCCTCCTCCTCCCCGAACCCCTTCCCGCCAGCAGCTGAATCAATGTTTGACTTGTGCCCACAGCCGCCCCACTGCAAACGGGAAGGGATTCAGAGGAGGCAGTCTGTTCCTCGGTGGTATTTGTTCGAGAAGCGGTAGCGGTCCGTGTCAGCTCTGCACCAACCCTCAGCTTCGGGCCAGCGCCGCGACAGTTCTGCCTCCCGTCTCACTCACCCTGGGACGGGGAACCCTGAGCCGCAAGCCTAGGATTGCGTTACATTGGGGGGAAAAAAGTCTTTGTTTTCTTTGTCCAGTGTTACCCAGCCCCTACTCATGGCCCCCGCCCTGAGCTCCGGGCTCACTGGCTTTCCCTGGGTTCTCAGAGCCAGGACTTCCTCCCACCTGTTCCACTGCTGTGAAAAGCAGCCCCCCAGCGCTCACTGAACACCTCCTCAGCTTTCCACCACTTACCTCAGACTATATTTAACCCCTTCATACTGCTTCATAGGGCTTAGGATTTTTGATTATCTGTCCACCTCCCATACATGTGCCTCTGGATAACTCCCTGTTGTGTCCATACACCAAGCATAGCACCCCAAACCCACTGGTACTCAAAAATTGATGAATGAGTGAACAGGAGAATGAATGAATGTCCAGTCCCGGGTTAACACCATGAGATGTGAGGAGGACCTCAAAACGCCGCCAGAGCCTAAGCACAGGACGTCTAGAGCAGCGCCTTCTAGTCCCACACTGTCCCCAGCACTTGGACCAGCGTCTGCCACATGCTTCGGGCTCAGGGAATGTCTGCTGACTGGGTTAAGTGAAAGTTCCTTCCAGCGAAAAGCTCATATTTGGGTATTACCAGCCCAGTGAGAGGCTTTCCAGCAACACGGCAGCACAGTTCAGAAAGGTTTATTTTTTCCCCATCAAAGCTACCACAGTAAACATTACAAAGCAAACTATAAAGTTGGTATTTAAAAAAATGAACCATTAGTAAGAAGGGAATCAATGAGTTATGATCCATACATGCTTCGTGGGTCCTAAGCCATCAGCCGTGTGATAGGCAGAGACAGACAGTGGATTCTGGCCACAAGACCTTCCCAGTCAGGGTAGGACGAGACATCAGCTAGATTTGTAAGGGTGAGGCAGGGAGGTTTCCCTCATTAATTTACTCCCCAAATCTTGAAAGCGAGGTAACACAGGGAAAGCTCCAAGAGCAGTGCCTGTCCCACAGGAGCTCTGCATCAGACCTGATGGCTGTTAACTATTATCACGTATGAAACACCTGATGCAGGTCTAGACTGTGGGCAGGCCGCGGTGGAGAAGACCAGATCCCAGCTCTGCTGGAAACTTCACCCGCACAGAAGGGCAAGTAAATGAACGGAGATAATTTGGGGAGAGGAGAAGCCCTTTGAAGGAAATAAAATCACTGGCAGAGGCCAACTTTAGCTAGGGTGGCCAGGAGAACCTGTGGGAGCAGGTAAGGGGAAAGCAGAGAGAAGAATGAGCCAGTCACTGAAGGGGGGGATGGACATGGGACAGGGTGTTCTAGCACAGAGGACAAGCTAAGCTGCTCCTGCAAAGGCACTAGCTAGCTAGAACAGCTGATGGAGTCCAGAAACCCGAGAACCAGCATTGCTGGATGGGCAGTATGCAGGGCAGAAAGACTGAGCCACAATCTCCTGTAATTCCTGCTGTGGACTATGGGCACCCCCTACTCCCAGCCGGTTACCGAAGAGGGACTTCCTGTTTCCTGTGGCAGGGCAAAGGCAGGAACAGCTAGGTAAAATTAAATTGCTTTTTTCATGGCAGGGTTTCTAAGAACATTGAACTTGCTGAAGACTCTTCAAGATGAGAGCACAGGGGGCGCCTGGGTGGCTCAGTGGGTTAAGTCTCTGCCTTCAGCTCAGCTCAGGGTCCTGGGATCAAGTCCCGCATCATCTGGCGCTCTGCTCAGCGGGGTGCCTGCTCCCCCCCCCCGCCCCGCCCCCCGCCTGTCTCTCTGCCTACTTGTGATCTCTGTCTGTCAAATAAATAAATAAAATCTTAAAAAAAAAAAAAAAAAAGATGAGAACACAGAAAGCATTGTTTGCCCAGCTTCAGTGACACGGGAGGAATAGTGCCTCACAGGACTGTGCTCCGATGAAGTCACTTCTGGAAGAGAGGCACCAGACACTAAAATCACCCCTGTCCCAGACTTCCTGGAAAAGAGTAGCCTGCTTCATAGGTTTCTTTTTAATTTTTTTTTATTTTTAATTTTTTATTAACATATAATGTATTATTAGCCCCAGGGGTACAGGTCTGTGAATCATCAGGTTTACACACTTCCCAGCACTCACCATAGCACATATCTTCCCCAATGTCTGTAAGCTTCATAGGTTTCTGAACCAAAAATCTGATGCTCCCTGGGAGAGGTCAGACTCGGAATGCAACAAAGAATGTCTTCACAGTGGAATTGTCAGACCCAGCTCCTCAGGCCCATCCCCCCTGCCCCCAGCATTCCCCTGACTCTGCATCTTTCCCTGGACCCACTCACTCTCGCAGAAAGAAAATGCCTCTGGTGCTCCGGGCCTGGGCACAGCAACAGTCTCAGGCCTGGCTTCCTGCTTCCTTCCTGTGTTTACCTGGTTGCCTGCTGGGTGTTGAATTTTGGTTTCTTTTATTCACCCCACACTCACCTCTGTGGCTTTTCTAGTCTTATACACCCTCTTGCTCCTGAGTTCAGGCTTGGCATTCGCTACCCAGACCAAACAGTCCTGATCCTTGATACAAAACTCGGATGTCAGCACATACGGCTGCCCCTGTTGGAAATGGGTGGTGGGCACTCAAACCTACAGATGGGACACTCACATCAATTACAGAGATACAAACCAGTCTCCATGGAGGAGCATTATGGAAAGAGACTTACTTCCACAGGGCAGAAAAATCATCAAATTAGGCCAAAAAAATCCTAGCAAGGCTCGGTCAAGTTAACAGCTGAGCTCTAGAACGCTGACTGCGTTACCGTCACTCACCACAACCACCAAAAATTCCCTTTACAATCCCTTGTGTCGATCAAGTGGTAAGTTAAAAAATTAATAATAATAAAGGACTTGTGCCCTTGCACAAAATAGAAGGACAGGGCCCAGATTTACCCTCCTACCTTAAACTTGGAAAACCAGAAAAGCCGTAGGAACATCCGTTTTCAGAAGTAACAGCCAACACAGCAACGTGGTGACTAACAAAAGAGAAACAAGACGGATGAGGCCTCCTATGGCACCAGCTCACTACATAGAGGTAATTTCTGAGCACGACAAAAGGAGAGGGTACACAAACAGAGCCTGGCAGGCTCTCTGGGTGGAGGGGTCACAAATCAACACTTAGCAACAGCCACCCAGCCTTCATGGCTACGATTTATCCCATATTCCTCGAATGCTAATACACTGCACTGAAACCCAGCCTTGTACACTGGCATACATACCAAATCCCAAGATTAAGCTTGCAGCCACTCCACCTACTTTCATTAACCGGTCCTCGTAGCCCTCCAAGCAACAACGATCTAGTTTCCCCTTTCTATCCTACCAACTGCTTTCCCAGACCCTTGTGGCACCTGCACTTGAAGGCTGGATTTGCTCGTGGGCTCTGGGAATCTGGAGAGGGAGGGCCAGAAGCAGCAGGTGCCCTTCCACTGACCCTTGGAGGACTATGGAAGCTGAGATGACACTTGTGGGAGATCTCTGTGTTGGGATGAAGGGGCTAGAGATTAATCCTGGCTTCCATTAGTCATTGGATGTAATCCACTCCAGAAGTGACTATGACCCTGAACTGGTGGCTCTTTGTAACTGAGGCAGCCCCAAGCTGTCAGCCACGGCACCCCCAGCAGATGGGGAATCAGCCCCGCAATCCTGATGGAAATTCTGAGTGGCACATCCAGTGTCCACCAATCCCCTCCCAAAGAAGCTACCAGCACATAAGTCCTTGCTTCAAGCTTTACTCTCAGGGAAACACAACTAAAAACAAGTGGGACCCACTGGGAGGCTTAGTTCTCTCAAAAGGGAGGAGAGATCCGCATAGTCCACTAAATTGTTATTTTGGAAAAGAAGAAAAGGAGGGCATCTATAGAAGAAAAGGGAGTCTTTGTAGTTTCTGGAAATATCTGAATGAAGCCTTAGGAATTTTCTTCCCTCTCCCTTTTCCAGAAAGCCCTTTATGTCACCCAGCTTGAACCTACCAGTGACGGAGAACTTTTTGGGCCTCCAAATGCTGAATGTCATTAGTCTCTGTGATCGAAGATCTGGGCATTCAGCAGCTGAACTGCAAAGTTCTCATAGAAAGCTTGACACTAGGTATGAGAACAGAGCAAGACTGGGCTGGCTGCTCAGGCCCTAATCAAGGTCTAAGTCTGGAGCAGAGCCACACCCCAGAGAGCAAGTTCAACCGAGCTAGGCCCAATATTTGCCTTCTTCCTCTTCTTCCCTAAACACATCTTTCCAGGGCACCACCCAGCTCAAGGCAGCGCGAAAGTATAGGGAGAAATCTCAGAGCTTTAAACAGCTTAGAAACCAGGAGGCTACACCAAAAGTGCAAGACACATGTAAGCAAAAATCAGGCTGGTATGCTGTCATAAATGATCCAGGGGGCAGGAGGAGGCACACTCTGTGGGCTGGCCTCATTTATAGTGCTGTTCTAGCCAGAACACTGTGCCATTGGGTGGAATGACACCATTGGCCCCACACAGCAGCCTTAGCCAGAGCCTCCAGCAGCTGGAGGTCCGCACCTAACAGGTCAGCACCTAAATGCATCCAACCTTTCTTTCTCCCTTGCATGGACTCTAATTTGCCCTCCTTCCTCACTGAAGTTATGCTCTTTATTGAGGAACAGAAAGATTGGGTACCATGAGTGAGACATGTTATAAAAACCACTGCCATTGGCATCACATCCAACGAAGATCCAATCTCTGCTTTACCAATTACCACTCTTGGCCCTTGGGCAACTTCTTCTGCTACCTGACTTAGAGGATGGCTGTGAGGATTACGTGAGAAAATATATTTGAAACTTGCCCAAAGTGCTTAATAACATCTATTTCCTACCTCTCTTACTGGCAAATGATTTTGACTTCCCCATTTGTGCAAACTACAGGGATACAACACAGGACTTTTATCAAAGGGCTTACCATTTATAAGTTCCACAAAGACAGGGAACATGTTTCTTTTATCCATCAAGTCTACCCAGTGTCTAGCTCAGTGCCTGGCACACATACATACACAGAAATATTTGTTGATTGAATAATGGATGAATCATGCCAATCCGAACCTTAAAATCTTCAGACCCCAAAAGAGCATCTACTCCAAGGATGGCAAATCATTGACTTGCTTGCCCACACCAACCAATACTTAGTTAATACATAGAACACTATGTTGAGAAGGATTCTGAGGCCACATCTGTCCTCAGAAGGAGAGAATGATGTGATCAATAAGCAATTTCTTCCCAAAGTATGAAAAGGAATAACAAATCATGAGTGCCTATACTTACCTTTTTTATTCAAACTAACACATCACTTTACCGATGAGGAAGTGGAGGCTCAGAGATCACACAGCCAGTTAAAGGCAGTCTTGAGCACAAACTTCAGCTCTGATATGAGCAGAAGAGAAAACAAGGCTGTCAAAACCCTGATCTAGAGGATAATGGCAGTTGGTTAAGAACAGAGGCCAAGAGATTCCATCTAAGCAGACGTTCTATCCAGCTACTGCACCCAAGATAAACATTTCTCCTCGACCCCCATTAGCAGGGGGACAAGCAATAATCCAGAAGAAATGCTGATAGATGGCACAGACTGAGGAATTTCAATTGGGCCCAGAGACCAAACTCTCTGTTAATTCCCTCTTCACCTATCCCTCAGGTCCCTTCAGTTCTGCCTGCGCCCCACCCCCCTTCATTTTGGGTAAGTGGTTCCCTCCCTCTTCCTCAGCCTCCCAAATTTCCCAGTTGCAGCCCTCATTTAAGACAGATTTGTCTCGTCCCTCAAGATCACTGCTTGGGAGAAGCAGAGAGAAGAGTAATTAGCAAATTCAGCATTCTGGTAACCCTTCTACAGGGGAGGATGATCATTTGTTAGCTTAAGTAAATCCCCACACCTTGATTAGCTGTCTCATTTTGACAAAGAAATGAGAACAGGCTCACTCATTGCACTGAGGGCTCTGTGTGAGACCTGGGAGGTGAGCAAAAGTCAAAATAATCCTTATTTTTTTATTGAAAACTGAGGACTCTCCCCAAGGAGGGGGAGCCTAACTCCCCACTCCGTCAGTGTGGGCTGCACCTAATGACTTCCCTCCAAAGAGTGCACTACAAAAAGGAACAAAAATAATAGCTGTAATTCAGAGAAACCTGACGAACACTATCTCAGCCAGGGGGACAAGGTTGGCATCGTTAATGATAAGTCATATTGAGAAGATGTGATGAGGAAGAGAGCACTTCACCTCAGTGGTCTTCCTCCCAAAAACCCGCAACCCTGGTCTAATCTTGAAAAACCCCGACTGAGGGACAGTCCACAAAATGCCTGAACAGTACTCCTCAAAACTGTCAAGGTCATCAAAAACAAAGGAAGTCTGAACAATTGTCATGGCCAAGAGAAACATAATTGTAAGGGGATATTCTGGATGGGATCCTGGAACAGAAAAAAGATATCAGATAAAAACTAAGAAAACCTGAATAAAGTGTGGATTCCAGTTAATAATAGTGGATGCTCGTCAGTTCATCAATTATAGTAAATGTACCATACTAATGCAGAATGTTAATATTAGGGGATATTGGATATAAGGTATATGGAAATTCTCGATTATCTTCACAAATTTCCGGTAAATCTAAAATTATTCTAAAATAAAGTGTTTACTTAAAACAAGTGAAGGGAAGTGTCTTAAAGGTTGTCTCTAGAACAGCCAAAGCAGGTGTCTCTAGAGGTACTTCTGGTGACAAGAACTGTCTACCTTCTCCCTCCCTCTGAAATGAGTTTTTTCCCCATTGAGCAGCAAACTGGCCTCTTGTTTTCCCACCGAGAGAACTTCAAACTCTGGTCTCAGCTCTGCCCTCTGAAACCCACCAAAAAAATATGGAGCCTAGACTCTCTTCTCCAACACACCCTCCAATGTTTCAGAGTTATGCTTTATTAAGTCCAAAGAGACCTCCAAACATCTTCCAGTCCCAAACCTTCATTTTAGAGACAAGAAAACTCACAACCAGGGAGGGCAGGAAACTCACCCACAATCACACCACAATCACACAGACAATGAAACCCAGGTTTGGTCACGCCAGTCCAAAGCATTTTTCTTTATAACACATGCTGCTCTTCAGAAGGTTAAAATGTGTCCCTGTACCAAATACCATTTCCTTCACCGTTATCATAATTTGGGATATCCAGATCTCCAGGACCCTTCCAGGAAGACCCTCCTAGATAGTCATTTCAAGAAGCAGTCAGGATTAGGGGTGTTAACGAAACCAATATCTCCTCCTTCCTAACAGTTGATGTCCCAAATTGAGTGGAATGCTCCAGATGAGACTTAACCAATGTTACTCTGTGGTATGAAGTTACAAACAAAAATCAGCCCTTGCTTAAGCAAGTCTCAGAGGCACATTGGCTAACTGTCACATGCATGGAGTGTGGATCCTCATGCAGTCTTTTTAGTAAATCAAAATGTCAAGGTCAAAGACACCATCACTCCACAGCCCCATTCCACTCCTTCCTATGTCTTCCAAAACATTTTCATCCACTGAGAAAGAATAAAGGAAGGAGTGAGGCAAGAACTAGCATTCATTGAAACTGCGCAAGGTGCACTATATATATTACCCATCGATTTATTCAATTAGCATTTATTGAGGACCATGATGTGCCAGAAATTGGGGGAGGAACTGAAAATACAAACGTCACAAGACACCATTCAGGCCTTCCGTGATTTTAGTCCAGTAGGAAAGACATTCATATCAACAACAAATTGCAGAACCATGTGACAAATAATGGAAGCATGAGGTTGGGATTCCCAAACTAAGTGTCGATTTGTGCTATATAAAAGGTGTCCCATGGTCAGTTAAGTTTGAGAATATAGAATACCATGTCTTCCTCTCAGAAATTCAAAATGTCCATATGGATGATAAAGAAGTCTTACAATAAAATATCTGTTTAACCTGGTGGTTTCCTAGACATAAGTGGCCACTGAAATTTTTTTTCTGAACTTTTAAACTTAATTTATATATAATTGACAAATAACATTATATTAGTTTTAGGTGTACAACATTCATTTGATATTTGTATATATTGTGAAATGGTCACCACAATAAGTCTAGCTACCATCCATCACCATCTGTAATTACAATCATTTTTCTTGTGATGAGAATTTTTAAGATCTATTCTCATAGCAGCTGTCAAATATACAATACACTGTTGTTAACTATAGACCCTATGCTATATATTATACCCATTTGATGCTTCTTTTAGAGCTGGGAGTTTGTATTTTTTAACTCCTTTCATCCATTTCACTCACCCTGATCTGCCCCCTACCCATCCTCCAGCAACCAGGAATCTTTCTCTGCAACCATGCTCTTAGGTTTTGTTTGTTAGGTTGGTCTGTTAGGTTGGGTTTTTGTTTGTTTCTCAATTCCACCATGAACTCTTTTTTTCAAAGGGTACTTACTAACATACAGAAAATTAATAGCACAGTAATATATACTCTCTATACCCTATTCTATACCCTATTGTCACCTCTAAGGTAAACAAATGTCACTATGGCACCCAAAGGAGGGGGAAAAAAGCCTAACTTGGACTTAGCAGGTTAGAAATGGGAGAAAGCCAAAATATCCTCTGAATAAGTACATAACCATGAAGCTTAACACAAGGACTGTAGGTTAGACAACATGAAGGTAGAGACCTATCTTGGGCCAAGAGATCTTGGATTCAGCTCCAAATTCTATTCTTGCACAAACAACCTTCCAGAGTTTCCTGGGTAGCTCTGAGCTCTTGGACTTGCAGGGAGCCAGTAGAAGTTCTGGAACTATCAGGCCAAAGAGGGGGAGGGCACAATAAGAGAGGAGAAGGACCTCTGGCAATGCATGTCAGGGAGAGAAGTGTAATAGAAGACGGCCAGCAGAGGGAAGTTCCTTGGAGAGGAGAGAGGTATTACCCTGTCACAGCATGGCCCGTACTCCCCAGCATCGCTTGTGGTCATAAATACCTACTGACAGCACCGTATGTATTTCCTATTCCTTATCAATCACCCCACAGCAGGGGTCTAAACTACAACACTGCTGACATTCTGGACCAGCCAATTATTTCATAGGACAAGAGGACTGTCCCGTACATTATAAGGTGTTGAACAACAGCCCTAGCCTGTACCGTACGCCCAGAATTGTGCCAGTGGCACCAGAAATGTCTCCAAATATTGCCAAACATCCCCTGGGGTGGAGGTTGGGGGATGGGGGAGCACCATCTCCAGTTTGGAACCACTACCCTAAATGGTTCTTTGGTGTCTATCACCACCCCTATGCTGCCAAATAAACTCCAAATAAACAATAAGCCTGCAAAACAAAGATATAACCTCTCTTGAATATTATCACAAGCTACTTTCCCATTACTTACAGCCAGGTCATGTGACTTCTGCTCATTACTGAGGGCCCATGTCATATTTCACTGTCCCCTTCCATGAAGTCTTCCTGTTACTTTGAGTCAGCTGCAAACGCTTGCCTTCCTCTCCTATCCTACAATTCATGGTACAGCACCCTTAGTATTGGTCCATGACTGACTACCATTGAACATCTATGCGTATTTGACCTTTCATTGTCCTGTAATTCACTCTGAGTGAGCAAACATTGATAGACCACGTATGATGTGTCAGACACCATGCTGGTACAGTGGGACAGAGAGACATAGGATATGATCTCTACCCTTAAGAAGTTCAGTCTCATGGGGAAGATAGACACAAAAGTTATAGTCCTACACAGCTGCTTGTCTTGTCTCCTCTGTGGGATCCCTGAGGATAAAGGCAAAAATCTAATCCCTCTTTTGTGTCCACCACGGTGCTGAGCACACGGCAGGCGCCCAAAAGATTGTAGTGAATTGGAATCAGGGAGGAAACAGAGCTTCTGTGAGACTATATATCCACAAAGGCAATTAATAGCTACTGAATTTCCACTGGGCAACTTCTTTTATGAAGTGATGGTAAAGTAAACAGTGGTTATCATTATTTGGAAAAATAAAAAGACAGCAACCCTAGGTAAGTTACCCTTTCTGTCTCTCTCTTTTTTTTTTTTTTTTAACTTCTACTGCATGAGATCCAAAAATGTAAGACCCACTGCTAGAATAAAAGAAGGACAGAAAGGGAAGAGGGGGAGGGCAAGAAACACATTTAAACAATTTAGAAGTAATGAAGACTTTGCAAAAAATAACTGTCGAAAACAAATAGTCTAGGGAATACTTGGAAAATGTGAACATATGCAAAATCAGCAAATTGAAAGAGTCTGCATTACCAAGTCTTTGGGGGAATAGACTAACACTAATATTTTAGAAAAATGATGGAGAACAGAAGGACAAAAAGAATGTGGGGAGACAGATGGAGGTATGCACCTTCTCAAGCCAGAAATAATAGGAGCCCTAAATGGCCGTGGTTTGGGAAGGCTAGCTCTAGCATTTCCAAGAAACAATGGAATAGAGTTTAAAATGCTTGAAAAACAAAGATGAATCATGGGCACAACTA
The DNA here is from genome assembly GCF_030435805.1 of Mustela lutreola. NCBI lineage: Eukaryota > Metazoa > Chordata > Mammalia > Carnivora > Mustelidae > Mustela > Mustela lutreola. Next base: position 135,403,437 of record NC_081296.1, read on the forward strand.
CAGAGCAGAGACATACAGTTTCCAGGCAGTTAGGAGGCAGAATCTATAGGTGGCAAAGCTCAGAGACCCTCAATAAGTAGTAGCAGGAGTTATTAGCATTATCATTGATATATTAAGTTCCCCTGGCCCTATAACCATGTCCTTTCCTCTCCTGGGTCTTGAACCAGTATCACATGCAGGATTTATACACAAGCCTTGAAAAGAACCCAGATGGTGGCTACGAAATTTTCCCAAGGATACAGCCCTTACTATTCACTTGAAAAACCGAGAGTGACCCCGAAAAGGGAAGCGCAACCCAAAGCAGCAGCTGGAACTCAGGACAGTCTGTTCCACCTACCCTCTCCTTCAACCACACCTCAGCCCAGCCCACCCCATCACTGTTCTCCAACAGCAAAACACATTTTCCTGCCCACCCCTTGCAGCCACCAAAAACTCACAAATATGGGCTAAATGCCAGCAAAAGGCTTCTCCAGTATAGAACTGGTGAAGACCCAAGAGCCCAAAGCCCATGTCAGGAGGAGGAGTGGTGGTGAATTACACCTGATGGGCCCAGGAGCAGGGGAAGACCAAGACCTTCCCCACAGCAGGCACGGGTCAGCCTTAGGTGAAAGGGTTCAAACCAAGACCAAGAGACCTTAAAGGAAAGACAGCATTTCCTTAGCCAAATCCAAACTTTGCTCAAATGACACGAACCCTTTGACACAGTCTCTTTGAGGCCACAGCTTCAGCCCTTCCAGTCCTGAAAAAGTTGTAGCCTCATGGAATGCTACTGGCCCTGGAAAGAAGCACAATCCTCAAGGCCAGCCCCAGTTGAGAGAGGAGAGATGTGTCCAGCCACAGAACAGGAGAAACTGTCTCTGACCAGAATATAGCCACCCAAGAACTTGAAAATGAGAAAATGAGCCTGTCTTCTGCAGTCAGGGCAAAGATACGAAAATCTGCCTCATGTAACATATCCATAGATGGAATATGTCCATTAAGAAGAAAGTCTCGGGCGCCTGGGTGGCTCAGTGGGTTGGGCCGCTGCCTTCGGCTCAGGTCATGATCTCGGGGTCCTGGGATCGAGTCCCGCATCGGGCTCTCTGCTCAGCAGGGAGCCTGCTTCCCTCTCTCTCTCTCTGCCTGCCTCTCTGCCTACTTGTGATCTCTCTCTGTCAAATAAATGAATAAAATCTTTAAAAAAAAAAAGAAGAAGAAGAAGAAAGTCTCTCAAGGCAGTTGATTTATCAAATTGCCAGCCCTTTCTCCTTAGGAGGTGGTAAAATGTATCGGGGGGCTCCAGTATTTTATTAAGTTAAATAGAATAAAAAATATAAGAATGCATCACATATAATAATGATAAGTATTATTTCCATGAAGTGTGTCTATGTATACACATGTGTAGTAGTTTCAATTTGTAATGTATATCTTTACTGTAGGTTACTGTCAAATTTTTTTGAAAGTCACTGCTATCAAGTAAACATTGGTAGACTCTAACAAAGTTCTAGTCAGATTAATCATCCATATACTTCTCATTAATTCCAAAATATGCATTGAGCCCCTACTGTATGCCACGGTTACACAGGGCACTGAGACAAAACGATTCCACAGTTCTTGTTATATACTTAGCACACTTCTAAGTTCCTTACCTATGCTCATGCATTTAGCCCTCACAACAAGCCCCTGAGATAGGTTCCATCATTATCAACGTCTTATTCAGATGAGGGGGCCCAAGGTCACATCGCTAGCAAGTGGCAGAGCTGGAATTTGAACCTGCTTTTATCCGCAAAGCAATAGTGCCCAAGGATGTACCCGATGTTCATAGCAACATCCTTGTTGCTGCAATGGATTGTCTCTACCAGAGGCCCCTACAGACTGGGCCCATATTACCAACTCTCCTGGTCTGAGCTTGTGCTGGCTAGTCAGATGGGGGCTTACACATTCTGGCTCCTTGAGGAGCCTACCACAAGGGAGAGAATACAGAGCATGGAGCATCCATTCCACTTGGCATTTGTCACCACACAAACTGAGGGCCTGGCATTCTGTTGATGTAGGTGAGCTCATGAGCTCACAGATCGACATTTTGGGGGCTGCAAGCCTGCAGGTCAGTCCTGGACCACAGGGACATGCCCCTGAATAATATGCCCTTGGCTAAGTTAGCTTTCTGTGCCTCAGTGTCCTCAGCTGTGAAATAGGGTTGATAAAAGTATCTATCTCATAAGGTTATTGCAAGGATTTAATGAAATATTATATACAAAGTGTTTAGCAAATGCCTAGCACATGGTAAATGTTGGCTAGTTATTATTTATTGAACACTTAGTATGAAATTTATCATCCAGTGAAAGAGATAACACTTAAACAAGATCATTCTATATAATCCTATGTGGGGCTGGAGGAATTCAGAGTAAAGGTACTTAACTCAGCCAGAAAGCTTTGGAGAGAAGACAGTATCTGGAGATAAGTCTGAAAGATTGAACCAATGGGTGAAGAATGGGGGAAGGACATTCCATCCAGAAAGAGAGAACAACTGGGCAAAGACCCAGAGGACTTATGTATCTCCTTCTGTAGCACAACTGGGGTAATATCACTTTAAAAAAATCTCCAGCCAAAGGTGCCTGGGTGGCTCAGTGGGTTAAGCCTCTGCCTTTGGCTCAGGTCATGGTCTCAGAGTCTCAGGATCAAGTCCCGCATCAGTCTCTCTGCTCAGCGGGGAGCCTGCTTCCCCGCTCTCTCACTCTCTGCCTGCCTCTCTGCCTGCTTGTGATCTCTGTCAAATAAATAAATAAAATCTTAAAAAAAAAAATCTACAACCAAAATTTCTACAGTACAAGTTTTTCCAAAGTCATTTCTGGTATCAGAATAACCATGTAATGTACACAGCTATACATACTCACTTCTAGGCAGGTAAAAACCTCAGCCCTAAATGACATTTTTTTTAAATATTTTATTTATTTATCAGAGAGCGAGAGGGGGAGAGAGGGAGCACAGGCAGACAGAATGGCAGGCAGAAGCAGAGGGAGAAGCAGGCTCCCTGCTGAGCAAGGAGTCTGATGTGGGACTCGATCCCAGGACGCTGGGATCATGACCCGAGCTGAAGGCAGCTGCTTAACCAACTGAGCCACCCAGGCGTCCCAGCCCTAAATGACATTTAAAAGAAAAAAATATCAGTCCCCAAATGTGTTAGAAATGGGACCTCTCCCATGAGGATGGACATGCTTTAGATATGTGTTTCTCAAAGTGTGCTTCCCAGACCTGGAACCCTGTTAGAAACGCATGCCTCTCACCCAGATCTACCAAATCAAAAATTCCGGCAGTGCAGTCCAGCCATGCACTTTAAGAACCACTGCTTTGAAGAAACTTGCCAAGGTGGAGGCAAATCTAAAAGCACCAGCAGTCCAGGAAGCAGCTTCTGTAAAGAGCTGTGCTCACAATGCCCACTGTGCTACCCCCTTTAACACAGCAGCTAAAGAGCTCAGACACTATAAACCCATAGGCTGGGGCTTGAATCCCAGCATTGGTACTCGGTGGCTGCTATTTCCTTCAACCCCTGCATCCTCATCAGCAGGTTGATCTCGGGACACAGTGTCATGTTCCCTATAAAGCACTTAGCACAGAGCAGTCCATTGAGAGCCAATACCCTGGAAGAAACTCTGGCAAACCTATCCATCCAAAAGTGTCAACACTGCTATGGTTCTAGCAGTCTTTGGGACAGTGGTCTTCAAATTCAGGTACACATACTCTTAAGAGTACAAAAGGACTTGGTTTGGGAGCATAGATGTATGAGGATCAATTTCCAAACCCTGTTTTCCAGCAGACTCTCCTAAAATTGATCTGCCTGCATTGGGGTATCAAGAGAGTTCTCCTTCCCCACCCACCTTCTCTTTCAGGCAAGACTTTCTCCCACTTACCAAAAGAAAGGCACAGTTCTCATTCATCCCAAACCTGGAGTATAAACTTCCAGGGCTCCAAACAGAGGGAGTAAATAGACATTCTGATGTGAATATCTATAATGAGAGGATAACAAATTCATTTGCAAGTGAGTAACTCAAATGTCTAGTTACATGCTTTTACCCAAGTCAGGTATTTTCCACATAATCCAAGGAGGACCTTTTCAGCTGACAGATCATCAAATAATAATTTCTGATGATAGATCACTATGTGATTTTTAATATCTTAGTTGGAAGTACTCAATTCAAATGCAACAATGTTCCTTATATTTCCGTCTACTTATATGAACAACATTTTCCATGTACTCATGTGAATCTTTTCAACATTTGTCTTAACAAACAAAAAATACTATTGTATTTATAATTGTCTCATTCTAGCAATAAGTAATATTCACCTACAGGTAGATGAAAAAATTTATAAAATCCCATCCACTTCATATAGATGCACTTCTAATGCATTTCACTTTTTGTGTTTAATAATTGTATATAAAAATATATATTTATGTTGTTTCTCAACTGTATAGTAATAATAATTATAATGAGAATTCAATCCAGAAGAAATGTTTCAATACTTAAAGGCTTTTAGTCACATGAAATGTTTTAAAATGCTATTTTAATTTATATGTATGTTTTTGTTGCAAAGAAGTATGATACTGAAATCAATAAAAAAAACTTTCAAGCATAAAAATTTATTACATTACGATAAAATTCTGTGGGGAGAGTGGAATGAAAATATGCATCAAGGAGAAAAGAAATGATGTAAAAATGTCTGACTGCTTGAAGAAAAGCTTGTTTGGGTATCTGTAAACGGAACAGAGTAGTATCAAATCACATGATATTTAGACTTCACTGGGAACTTGAAAGAGCAAACAAAGGTTTATTTTTGAATGTCAGTATTTACAATATGCCCTAAATCACAATTTTTGCAACTATGTAAAGTTATAATGGGAAACTGTAGATATCAAATGAGAATATGCACGGGCATACATTGTCTTTCCAAATTCTTTCAAGGGATACTCAAGGGGAAAAAATCTGCAGACCTCTGCTATGAAAAACCTCCTCCTTTTTCCCTTTCTTCAACACATAAACATACTACACAGAAGTGATGTTCTTCGTGCTGAAGAGGATGTCAAGAAGCTTTCCAGAGAAGTAACCAGCATCGTCTCTGTCTTTAAAACTCACCATCTAGTTGAATGAATTTGGATATTCTAGCTGCTCTTTATATGTAACAGGCTACTCCAAAATTTGGTGACAGAAAAAGTCAGTGGATTGCAGTTTCCACATAATCCAAGGAAGACCCAAATGAGCTGTCAGCTGGTAGATTAAAAATAATTTTTAATGCTTCACTCTAGAGAACAGACAGATGGTTACCAGAGGGGAGGTGGGTGGGGGGATGGGTGAAACAGGTGAAGGGGATTGAGTACATCCATCATGAAGCACAATGAGTAAATATACAGAATTACTGAATCACTCTATTATATCCCTAAAACTAACATAACACTGTATGTTAACGACACTGGAATTAAAATTAAAATTAATAGGTAAATAAAAAGTTTAAAAATAATAATTGTGAATGATAGACCACCATATGATTTTGATGTATGATTTAAGAGTAGCTCAAATCGTTAAAATGTAACAATATTCCTTACACTCCTCAGATTCCATGGGTCAGGGCTTCACGCAGGGTCCTGGTGGAATGGTATGTCTCCACTCCATGATGTCTGGGGCCTCTACTGAGGAAACAAACATCTGGATGACAGAAACATTGAACCAGAAGAGCTAGACCTAGAGAATCCACTTCCAATGGCTTCTTCATTTATGTGTCTGTTACCTGGGCTGGGCTAACCAAGGACTGGACTCAGATGAGACTGATGACCAGTGCGTCCACACATGGGGCTTCTCCATATGGCTTTGGCTTTTCACAGCATGGACAGTAAGCATTCCAAGAGAACAAAGCGGAAGCTGCATGGCTTCTTATGACCTACCCTCCTGCAGGAGTAATGCAGTGTCACTTTGGCAGTGCTCAGGTGGTCAAAACAGCAGATTCAAGGAGGGGAGCCACAGACCCCAACTCTCAATAGGAGGAGTATCAAAGAATTTACAGTTATTTTTTTAAGACCATCATGATGGTTAAGGTAGGGTTTTTTGGGAACTAACATTCCAAAATGACTGATAGATGACATAGGGTAGATGTGAAGTTGAATAGCACAGTAGGCTGTTGAACTCAAGGTAGGAAGAGATAAAAGAGAGAGGGAGCCAAGAAAGTCTTCACCATAAACAAGCATCAGCTGAGGGCCTATACGTGCACAACCCAGAATAAAATGTCAAGAGGATGGCATAAATACCAGAAGACTCAGTTTCTATCTCCAAATGAGTTCAAATCTCAACCTTCTATCCACAAACAATATGGCTTTGGAAAATCCTAACTAAGCCTCACTTTGTCTATCAGCAGCATGGAGAGCATATGCTAGGGTTGTTGTGAGACCTAAACAAAAAAGCATGAGTAGGGTATAGCATGGCACGGCACTCAGTGCTCAATAAATACTGTGCATTTGATATTCATTCAAAGAACCTGCACATGTGGGGAAAATGAATGAGCATCAACCATTACATTGACAGAAAATTGGTATTTGAAGATCTTCTGATGTCCAGGCTAATGGTCAAGCCTTTTGCCTGCAAAAGGTGCTCATCCCCACCATTGCTGCCCATTTGGAAAAATCTATATCATTTCTCATGAGAAGCCAACTATCCCAATCTGGGCTACTTTTTCTGAACATTAGATCTGAACTGATTTATTTTATCCCTAAATGCATTGGGCCACAATCTTCCTGAATGGATTAAGTCAGACCTTCTATTTTTAGCAGCTAGCTCATTCAGTCCATTTCCCTACTATAAATACCTACCTGCACTTGTGTTATAAAGTAGAACTCTTTTGTCATCTGATTGTCCCAGTCTAGATTAGAGGAGGAGAGGTGAGTGGGAAAATGCAAAACAGGATAGAGGACAAAGAGAGACTGCATTGCTCTAGGCTGCATACCAGCTATTTTCACAGACCCCAAAGTCCATAGCTGACTGAATGTGGGAGAAAGCCAAGAGATTCTAGCCCTTCTCCACATATTTCTTTGAGAAGTTGGCAGCCACGCAGGTTCTCTCTTATCATTTCATCTACTGGAATTTCCCTTTTCCCAGTCTCATATCTTAGTCCCCCGGTTCAGAGCACACGGACACTGACCCTAGCTTCCAAGGCAGACCAGAAGAGGCTTTTTTTAATGCTTGCTGTTAATGCTCTCAAGCAAAAATAAATTTTCATAGAATCTCATACCCATCTCCTTGGAGTCCCAAAGAAGGGGACACTGAGTTTTCACCAAATACTGATTCAAACGCTTAATAAATTCAAAGCACTAAAAGTAAATAGTCAGGCCAGAGTCAGATGAAGGAGTGGGTCCACCAGGCGCTCCAACATGTAAGGAAATACATGCTCGTCCATCACCAGCGTACTAGTACACCAGTAGAAACTTAAGGCAATGGAGAAAAAAACATCATTTCAAAACTCTTCTCAGAAAAAGCAAAAGGAATACCATAAAACAACCCTGGAGTTGTAACTTAGACCCTAGGAGCCATGCTTTGAATTGTGAATATTTGTCATTGTAGGGTAGCCAGGATCTAAATGTTCTCCCTACATTGAGGTTTCCACCTGCAGTCCTCCCTCTCCATTCCTCTCCTTACTATCCCAGTTTTCAGCTGATCCAAATTAAAGCTGAACAAATACTTGATTTGAAGAAATAAATTGACTCACGTGGGCAGGATATTACCAACAGTCCAAGATTCCCTTATGTCTTGGTCTGGACGCTTCCCCCAAGGATCTGAGAGGGTTACAAAACATACTTGTCCGCCCACATTCAGGCACCAAGGGACTACTGTAACTCAACAGCAGCCAATGGGGAATAGAGTCTCCTGGTCTCTTGAAGATGCACAAAATGCAGATATGCCTCAAATAATAAAAAAGTAAAAAGTATTCATCAAATATTTTTAAGAATAATTCAGGTATGATGACCAAGTGGGGTTTATCTCAGGAACACAAGGTTCAAATCTCAATCACTGAGGGCACTTGGATAGCTCAGTCAATTGAGCATCCAACTCTTGATTTTGGTTCCGGTCATGATCTCAAGGTCATGGATCAGGCCCTGCATCCATCAGGCTTCCCACTCCGTATGGAGCCTGCATGTTCTCTCTCCCTCTACCCTTCCCCCTGCTCCCACTCTCTCTCTTTCAAATAAATAAATAAATATTTAAAGTATTTTTAAAAAATCAATCAATGAAATTTAGCATATTTAACAAAATTTTTTAAAAAAACAAATGCTTATCTCAACAGACTCAGAAGGAATATTAGAAAATGATTCATAATAAAAATTCTCAGGCTCTCCAAAGTTTAAGAAAGAAAGACACAGACAAGGAAGCTGCCACAACTGCCTCCACTATGACCCCAACTTGCCCAAGACTACCATCACAGAATAATAAGCCAGGATTCACCACACCTATTGGATAACTATAAAATATAACACCAAAATTGAAAAAATTGGAGAAAATATCTATGGAGTCTGGTACAAGGGTAGACGTAAAACTATAGGTCAAGTGGTAGCCATGAACAAAATCAGACAAGAAAGTAAAGATGAAGAGTTTCTTAGTTCCACAATTCAGGAAATTTCTCTATTAAAAGAACTTTGTCATCTAAATATAGTCAGTCTTCAAGATGTGCTTATACAGGATTCCAGCTTGTATCACATCTCTGAATTCCTTGGTTCTTGAGAAATACTTGGATTCTTTCCCTCCTAGTCAGTTCATGGATTCTTCACATATTAAGACTAATTTGGGCCAAATCGTACAAGGGATGTTGTTTTGTCACTCTGAACGAGCTCTTCACAGAGACTTAAAACCTCAAAATCTATCGACAACAAAGGGATAACTAAGTTGGCTGGTTTTGACCTTGCCAGTGTTTCTGGAATACCTAGGAGCATATATTGTCCATGAAGTAATAACACTGGCACAGAGGTATTGCTGGGGTCAGCTCACAAGTCCTGTTGACATTTGAAGTGCAGATACTTTATTTGCAGAATTAGCAACTAATAAGTCACTTTTCCATGGAGATTCAGAAATTGATCAACTCCTTCGGATTTTCAGAGCTTTGGGCACCCCCAGTAATGAAGTGTGGCCAGAAGTGGAATCTTTATAAAACTGTTAAGAGCACACTTCCCAAGTGGAAACCAGGAAGTCTAGCATCCCATATCATAAACTTGGTTGAAAATGGCTTGGATTTGCTTTCAAAAATGTCAGCACATTGGCAGGTTAATCCCACCAAACAAGTTTCTGGAAAAATGATACTGAATTATCCATATTTTAATGATTTGGACAATCAGATTGAGAAGACGTAGCTTTCTGACAAAAAGTCTCCACATGCTGTCTCAAGAACAGATAGTTATATTTTTGCTCCACCTCTATTTTTGTCTTATGTGCTCTTTTTTGTGTTGTGAAACTTAAGCTGCTCTTCATCATCTAATTTCAAAAGTGTAACTTTAAAATGTAAATATTGTTCTATATCAATTTAAATATAGTAATCCTGTGTATGAGTGTAGATCTAACTGTAACAAGTATTTGTTACTATAATAAAACTATAAATCTAGTATTGATGACAGGAACTACAGAGTTGGGGTGGGGGCGTTAAACCCCTCAGTAAATTAAGAGCAGAAGAAAACTTCCCCAACCTGATAAAGAGCATTTTTTGGAAAATCTACAGCTAACATTATACTCATGTAAATAACTGAACTGCTTTCCCCTCAAGATCAAAAACAAGGCAAGAATATCTGCTCTTACCATCTTATTCAACATTATACTAAAAGTCCTAGCCAGTTTAATAAGGCAGTCGAATAAATAAAAGACATGCAGATTTGAAAAGAAGTAAAACTGTCTTTGTCACAGATGACATGATTGCCTATGCAGAAAAGCCTAAAATATCTGCAAAAGAGCTGATTTTAGCAAGGACACAGGATACAATGTCTATATTAGAAAAAGAAAAGAATTTTTATATTCTAGAAACAAAGAATTAGAAATTGAAATAAAATAGATGCCATTAATTTAAAAGAAACAATACTATATTAGTTCTCAATTGCTACATAACAAATTACCAAATTAGCATCTTGAAACAACATTTATTATCTCACATAGTTTCTGAGAGTCGGGAATCTAGGAGCAGTTTCAGGGGTAGCATGGCTCAGCATCTCTCAGAAGGTTGCTATCAAGATGCCAACTGGGGCTGCACTCATCTGAAGTTTTGACTGGGGCTGGAGGATCTACTTCCAAGATCACTCATTCACATCTTGCTGATAGAGGTCTCAGTTTCTCCACTGAGAGGTCCACATTGGACCTTTCAGTAGAGCTGCTCCCATATCTTCCAGAACAAGCAATATAAGAGACCAAAGAAGGAGCTGTAATGCCTTTGATTACCCAGTCTCAGAAGTGGCATTCCATCATTTTCACCATATTCAATAGGTCACACAGATCAACCCTAGTACAATGTATGTGTGGGGGGTGGGGAGGGTCCTATACACAAGCATGAATACTAGGAGGGAAGGAGCATTTCAGGCCAACCTGGAGGCTGGCTACCACAAATACCACTTACAATAGCATCAAAAGACATAAAATACTTGTGGATAAATTTAACAAAATATGTGCTAAACCTCTACACAGAAATGACAAAATAATTACTGAAAAATCTAAAGAAGACCTAAATAAGTAAGGATATATACAATGTTTATGGATTGAAAGACTCAATATTAGTAAGATGTCGATACTGCCAATGTACTGGGATTCAATGTAATCTCCATCACAGTGCCACTGGATTTTTTTCTTAATAAAAAGTGACAAACTGATAGTGAAATTTGTATGTAAATGTTAAGGACTTAAAATAGCCAAAACAACTTCAAAAAGAAGAACAAAGTTGGAGGACTTAGACTACCTCCTACACTACATCTTAAAATAGTGTAAGAACTACACTATTTTAAGATTCACCATAAAGCTACAATAATAAAGACAGTGTGCTATTAACATAGGATAGACATATAGATCAATGGAACAGAACAAAGAGTCCAGAAATAAGCCCACTCATATATGGTCAATTAATTTTTGACAAAAATGCCAAATAAATCCAATGGGAAAATTTTTTCAACAAATGTTGCTAGGACAACTGGATATCCCAGGAAGAAAATAACCTTGAACTTTTGCCTTACACTATAAACAAAAATTATCTTAATATTGATCACTTTCCTAAATATAAATGTTAACCTATAGGCTTCCGGAAAAAAACATAGGAGGAAAATATTATGACCTACATATAAGCAAATAATTCTTAGACAATATGCAAAAAGCACTTACTCTGCAAGGGGAAAAATAATTGATAAATTAAACTATGTCAAAATTAAAGCATCCTATTCTTTGGAAGACAGAATTAATACAAAACAAACAAAAAATAGATAAAATGCAAGCCATAAACAGAAAAATATATATGTAATATATATATATACATATATATATATATATATGTATATATATATATATATATATCTGTCAAAAGGCTTCTATTTGGAATATATTAAAAACCCTCATAGCTCCGTAGTAAAATACTGACAAAAATTAGGCAAAAAAGGGGCACCTGAGTGGTTCAGTCAGTTAAGCATCCAATCAAGTATCTTGATTTCAACTCAGGTCTTGATCTCAGAGTTGTGAGTTCAAGCCCAGCAATGGACTCCACATTGGGCATGAGGCCAACTTTAAGGAAAAAAAAAAAAAAGGCAAAAAGTTTGAACAGATACTTCACAAAAGAAAGACTGTAAATGGAAGATATACAAATGAAATGTTCAACATCACTGTCATCAGGAAAATGCAAATTAAAACCTCCAGATACTCCTACCTCTCACTAGAATAGCTAAAATTAAAAGGAGAAACCATACCAAGTGCTGGCAAGGATGTGAAACAACTGGAAATCTCATATTTTGTTGGTAGAAATGCAAAATAACACAGCACTTTGGAAAAACTCAGTGATTTCTTATAAAGTTAAATATTCATCTACTATATGACCCAGCAATCCCCTAAGTATTTACACAAGAAAAATGAGAACCTAGGTCTATACAAACACTTCTTGCAAGAGTTCATAACTTTTTCATGATAACTTTTATTCATAATAACTCAAAACGAGACACAATCTGCAAGTCCATCAAAAAGTGAATGGTAAATAAGTTGTGTTCTATCCCCACAACAGTATATGACTCAGCTTTTAAAAGGAACAAAATACTCACATGAGAAAGATAGAGAAGAGGGGATTGACTACAAAAAGCTAGTGGGGAGCTTGATGGACATGTTCTATATCCTGACTTTGGGGGTGGTTGTGTGGGTGCATAGGTTCAATGAAATTTATTAAACTGCACACTTAAAATAGGCATATTTTATTAATATCTAAGTTTTACTTCAATAAAAGTAATTAAAACATTATAAAAGAAATATATTTATAGGATTAAAAAATTTCGACTAAATTTTGAAAAATTAGTCCTCTTTCGCCATATGTCCAGACCTCCAAATACCCCATCTCCCTACCCAAACGTAACATTATTCTCAGTGATTTTATGCCTTATTCAAAAATGGTCTGTGTGTATACCCCTCTACATTGGTATTTGTATACGAATATTTCTATGTATATCACACAAATGCGCACATAGGCTTTGTTTACATGCAAGTAAACATCTTTTCTATTATAGTAGCTGTTTTTCGAAGCCTGATGTTCCCTTAGACCACCTCTGATTTCTGCTGCAACTCCCACGGTCAGTCCCTCCCTTGCACACAGACAGAGTCCCACCTTGAACACTAGCACTTTCTCCAAAGTCACAGGAACCTGCCCAGTCTACAGGGAGATGCAGCCAGAAGCAGAAGGAGATTAGCCCCTGGACCAACCCCAACCAATACAGCATAGCTTTGATCAATAAATGCCCCAGCCTTCCTTCTTGCCGAAAGACAAACAATTCTGGAAGTTGGATACTCTGCTTTTCAAAGGTCTGGACTTAGGCTTCCCTTACCTATAGCAGTAACTCAATCAGACACCTTTTTCCCTTCATTTTCTGTCTCACTCACTGTCTTCATGCTCTCGTTCATTTTTCCAGGGATCACTTCCCACATAAACTACCTGCACTCAAGTCTTTGTTTGAGGTTCTGCTTTTAAGGGACCCCAAATCAAGTCATGTACACACCTTATTTTTATTTATTTACTTTTTTACTTATTTGACAGAGAGAAATCACAAGTAAGCAGAGAGGCAGGCAGAGAGAGGGGGAAGCAGGCTCCCTGATGAGCAGAGAGCCCGATACAGGGCTCGATCCCAGGACCCTGAGAGCATGACCTGAGCTGAAGGCAAAGGCTTAACCCACTGAGCCACCCAAGCACCCCCACACCTAATTTTTTCACTTGCTATATCTTGCAGGTTGCACGATGTCAACCCATACTATCTGTCCTCTTTTGTCTCGTGGCTCTATAGTACTCCACTACACGGTGTCCTATGGTTTTTATAACCTTAACCCCCATCAGTGGATATTTAAGCTGTTTAAAGTCTTTTGCTATTGTATACAATGTTTTTTAAAAAGATCCCTATGCACACATCTTTATAACATAAATTTCTAGAAATAGAATGGATAAGGCAAAGTGTAGTTATGGTAGTCTTCAAATAGGAAGCATCCCTAAAATCACTGACCTATAAAATCTAACCTGTACATACAGTTTTTCAGTCATAAATCCAATGTGTGATGATGTGCAGTTGTCCCTATCAGAGCTGATGCTAGCTGCAGTCCTATACCCCGAGGCTCATTCTGTTCAATTCTCTAGTCTCCTTTTCTTTGGGATCCACCTGCCATCTTGCTGTGACCTCAAACACAATCAGGAAGAGGCCCTAAGATGGAGAGAGTAAGAACACAAGATAAAACAGAGACAAATGGAAACTGAGGGAGAATATATATAAAATCACTAACTGATTGCCAGAAAATTTACAAAATAGTTCTCTTCTTTACAGGAGGAAAGAACACTGGACTCAGAGTCAGGAGACCTAGGTCCCAGGTTCTAAACCTTCCTTTGCCTCAGTTCCCTCATTTGTAAAATGAAGGGGTAGACCTTAATTATTCTCTCTAAAGCCTTTCTCTCTCTGATATTCCAAATTTCTATGACCCAAGCAGCTTATAGAAAGGACCACCTTATTCTCATTGCAGGTATTGAATCAGCTCCCATGGAATAATTCCAAAGTGTCAACCAGCCACTATCTATTTTTTTTTTTTAAACCCTTTCAACCAGAGGCAGATGCTAGAATATACGTATGCTGAGCATCACTTCAGATCACAGCAAACAAAAAAATAAACCAAAAAAAATGCAAATACCTCAAGAGCAAATGCAAACAGGGGATGATTTTTCCTTGTAAAATTTGGTAGAAGTAGAGCTCTACAGAGCACACTTTGGGAACAATGTTTTAACCCCATGAGCAGCTGGAGCTCAGGCTTTAGAGTCAGGAGGATCTGAACTTAAATCTGAGTCCTGGGGCGCCTGGGTGGCTCTGTCAGTAAAGTGGCCCGCTCTTGATTTTGGCTTAGGTCATGATCTCCATGTCATGAGACAGAGTCCCACATCAGGCTTTGAGGTTGCTTAAGATTCTATCTCCCTCACCCTTTGCTCCCCCCCTTTCATGTTCTCCCTAAAAAAAAAAGAAAGAAGGAAGGAAAGAAATTTAAACCTGAGTTCCTTTGTACATACATATGGTCTGGAACTAGTTATTCTGTAGAAATGAGGCAAATAAGCCATTTCGTGCGGCTGCTGTGAGAAACAGAAAAGGTGATAGTGAACTTGTGTCTCTTGCTGAGTGTTAGCTTCCAAAGACAGGGGTAAGGATAAAAGGAAGTGTCTGAATTTCATTTGAGAGCCTGGTTAGCCTGTAACACACACACAAGCACACATTTTAAAGAGCTCAATTCTTGCTGCAAATCGAACGTAGGTCCCCCTTATTCATATGTTAAATTCTACTGGGAGGTGATTAGATTATGAGGGTGGAACCCTAATGAATGGGATTAGTGCCTTTATAAAAGAGACCCCAGAGAGCTCCCTTGCCTTGCCAACCACATAAAGATGTGGCAAGCAGACAACCATCTATGAACCAAGTGGGTCTTAGCAGACACAGAATTCACCAGCACCTTGACCTCGGACTTCCCAGCCTCCAGAACTGTGCAAAATAATTTTTTTGTTTATAAACTGCTGAGTCTATGGAACTTTTGTTATAGCAGCCCACAAAGACAATACTGTTATATGCTAGTCTCTCACCATTTAGCCATTCTATTGCTATGAACACCTAATGATTTCCAAACTTTACTTTTATATATAATGAGTCAATGAATATCTCTATATATTCATCTTTGACAGCATCACTTAATAGGTCCTAACTAGATGTTAAGCAACCAGGACTTTTCAGTGGGGTGGTATGGGCAGCTAGATTTTAATTGCCCAAGACACAGGTCAACCTCAAGTTCATCCAAAAAGTATTTGCTGAGTTTCTAGATGCCAGCCACTACCCAGGCACACTTCATATCATCTTACAGTGGTTCCCTGAATGGGTACAAGTATACATGTTTTTACAGAATGGGTGTGGTTTTGCGGTGTAAATTGAATCCTTGTGCAATGGGAGAGAAGGGACAAGAGCTGAGGTTTAAATATGACTGTCTCAGCCTACCATAGACCAGGAGGTGAGGGGAAGCTCTTCGGAGACGTGAAAAGACAGAAACAAAAGAGCCTGGAATACAAAGGACCCCAAACCGAATGTGGAGAATCCTGTTTCCTCCCATCATCAGAACATGAGGCCGGCCACCTGGGAGCAGTTTCACCATAATTTATTCAACTCGTCAACTATTTACCCAGCATCAATTATAGCCACTAATAACTCAGCTGCCATTCACCAAGACAGAATAATGTAGGGGTTAGGAGTGCAGGCTCTACCTTTGAAAGAAGGAAGTCAGTCTCTATAAAATGATCTATAATGATAATAAGTAACAAAAGTAAGGTGCACAACGGTGGGTAACAAAGGTACAAAAAGGTATGTATAAAGAAGAAGGGATATAAATCCTTGTTTATGCATCACGTATCACAAAAAACTGGTGAAAGTGGGACAATTTCTGGTCATGGGAGCGTACTAGGGACTCTATCCAAGCAGATTTACCCTACTTCCTTAAATAGCTTTAAAAAAAAAAAAGAAAAGCAGACAATATTAAACAATGGATTTAAGACATTGAGCAGCAGACAGCGTGGAAAGGGTCACCGATGGCTAAGAGGAGGGAGAGGGAAAAGGCAAGTCCTAAACTGTCCCAGTTCACTGCTAACAGGTCATGTCTGCCCACCGGTCAGGGAGGAGGACCCGAGGCAGGAGTCGATGGTCTCCCTGAGTTCAGGAGACCAAGATGGCATTCAAGGTGGTGAAGCAGCTAGCCTGGCGGGGAAGAATGTCAGAGAAGAGAGAGCGCTAGCAGTTTGCAAAAGTCTCCTCTAGTTGCGGCCTGAGGACTCCCCAGCACACATGCGAGAAGCCAGCAGAGGCTGGGAAGACCCACCACAAAGCAGGAAGCTCAACAAAGTCCTCCCTTCACATGAGGCTGGAGATGGTGTACGTTCCATCAGCCGGAATGGCAAGACCTCTCATAAGTCCTTGGGGCATGGGGTAAACCCCTCAGAAGTGGGAACCTATTAGCTCTGGACTGAAGACTATTGTGACCAGCATAGTAAAGGATAAAAGGAGGGTTTCTGAGTAGATGATTAGGGACAGGAAGGGGGAAATTGGGGCTCAGGGTGGTAGTGCACCTACCTATTCACTGTTACATATTTTTGCACTGTTTCAAATTTTTACTATGTGTAAGTATACCTTTTTCAAGAGGAGGTCTCTGGAGTCAGACTTAACAGGGCAAGAATCTGACTCCACCTCCTATGAGCTATATAAACCCAGCAGGTCGCCCAACCATGCCAAACCTATGTATTCTTTTCTTTTGGATTTTCTTTGGATTTCTTTAGATCATTATGAAGATAAAATTGAAATGTTTATATAAAAACTAACAGCACCTGGCACTTTTGTGAAAATACTGGTTTTACTTTCTGATGACCTGTTTTTGGCTAAACCATCCATTTTTCTTTTTGGAAACATACTTGCACCACTCACCCATGTGACCATGACATCATTCCCCAGCTCTGAGAAGGGACCTGTGACTATGTCACTAGGAGGTAAAGCCCTTGGGAGATGATTAGGTCGTGAGGGGCAGCCCTCATGAATGGGAGCAGCGACCTTAGAAAAGGAACCCCAGAAAACTCCCTCCCCAGCCCTGTGTGGTAACAGTGGGAAGGTGCCGTCTATGAACCTAGAAACAAGTCCCACTGGACACTGGTACCTTGACCTTGGGCTTCTCAGCCTCCAGAACTAGAACTGTAAGAAATATATTTTAATTACTTCTGACCTATCACCACATTTCATGTCCCTGGGACAGCAAGTAATTGGTCTAATGAGAGGGATGGAGACTTTTGCTGAAAATCTTGGGAGAGAGTTTCTCACTGTGTTGCTCAGTGAATAGACTAAAGCTGCCAGTGGTCATTTTCAGGGAACCAGTTTGGGAATGGAACTCAGACAGGGGAGAGCAAAGCCTAGAGATAGAGACAGATGTGATCCTGATGCTTCATTTGGGTTCTGGGATCCAGCCATGCCTAAAGCCAGTTTCTGTCACTAGAACCAAAGAGGCCTAGCAAATTTAGGAGGGACTATCATTATTCAGTTCATTCAACAAGCACCGAACCCACATGAAATTCCAGAAACTGTGTCCAGAGCTAGGCGCTGTGTCCAGTTTCAAGTCTAATGGAGGAGACACTTATGCAAAGCAACAGCTACTGGGCTAGAGATATTCTCAGGGTGCTCTGGGTGAGACACATCTAGAACACCCTGGAGAGGAACAGGCTAGACAGCTAGGAAACCTTTGTGAGGATGTGATGCCCCAACTGAGGCTCAGGAAATGCTGAAGAAGTGGCCAGGGAAAAAGAGGAGATAAGAGTATTTTAGACAAAAAGGTGAGAGAAAGTAGATGTGCTTGGGGAGGAAGACAGGACGGGCAGTGGAGAGAGACGTAGCTAAAGAAGCAAGGGGGAAATCACAAAACACTTTGTATGTCATGCCCTAGAGTGTGGCCTTTGTATCCTAACCATTACAGGATGCCATTCCAAGACTTACCTCAAGGGAGAAGTACGATCAGATTTCTGTGTGGAGCATAGAGGAAAAGGCAAGACAGCTAGGGGAGACCAATCTGGAGTATGTGGGGGAGATCCATGCTTGGAATTATGAGGGACTGGTCCATGCTTGGAATTATGAGGGACTGCACGAAGAAATTATTAGCGAAAGAATGAATTTGAGAAGTTTTGAGGAGAAAGAACTGACTGGACCTAATGCTGATCATGTATTTCAGTTTCAAACATTAACATAGGAATAAGAGTTAACATTTTACAGACGTTCATCCCCACCAAGTCCTGTTCTGAGCACTTTCCGCAGATTCACCCACTCAGTCCCACCCCTTGAGGGAGATATCACTGATTTCTCTTTCAGTGATAAAGGACTAAGCCACTGACAGGTGAGGTAACTTGCCTGAGGCTACACATGGTGATGACACAAGACACAAGCGTGGGCCATTGACTGCTACACTCCGCCCCTCGCATGTGCACACTGTTTAAAAAGTAGCTGAATGAGAAGAGGAGCTGGCCAAGGAAAACCAAAATGACTAGGGAAGCAGAGGCCAGCATCACAGAAATGAGGAAGGTGAATACTTCTTTCTTACCTCAGTGGTAATTAAATACCCAATTATGTAATGGGAGGAAGACAGGCCGGGCTTCGCCGGGAAGACAGTGGGATGTTCTTCTGCACATAGTATCTCCTTTTTTTTTTATGGTTCTCTGTAAAACAGATGTGTTCACAGCCCCAGCTGTTGGATGCAGAAGTTGAGGGAGATCCAGGGGCTCCCCAAGGCCACATGCTGGGAAGCGACCCGGCTAGTTATCAGGCCTGGAGATGACCTGCATTCTACGCTTGGCTGACTGGAGTAGTGTCTGGGTGTCTGGGGCGGTGGCAGAGTGGGAGGGGCACACAAGGATGGCCACATCCCTACTCCCAGTAGGTCTGTAATCCCATTGCTCCCATGAGGCTATAACAAATGAAGACAAAGATCATGATAAGGCACCTGGAATGTGGGTGCCAGGGAAGTGGTACAGACTCTGGGCACCAAGAGCAGACGTGGAGGCATATCGAAGCTGGCGGACATGGGTTAGGTATTGAAGGATGAGTAGAGTATAAAAATGAGGGGATATAGGACATTTCCAGGGATTGGGCCCTCACCTGGGTGCTCTGTCAGTGGCAGACACCTGCTGTTTCTACCTGTGCAGCATCTCTGCTATATCCTTCTGGTTCTTCTGAAGAAACCCTCCTTCTCATTGGGAACCATGGAGTTTGGATAGAGCTGGCTTCACGTCTACCTCAGATCCCATCAGGGAGGGATCACTTGAGGCCAGCCTGGCCAAGTCTCTGAGGTTTCGTTTCCTCCAACCTAGCAATTGGCTCTAGATCCGATCTAACCCAATGAGACTCAATCTCAAGTGTGTGTTGGAACATCAAGAAGGAAAAACTCCCCAGAATGACTGGCTCTAGGAATGTTATTAGCCTGGAAAAACTGGGGACCATGCTGTAGAGGGGTCTATCTCGGAGTGAAACCCACACTGAGAAAAGGGGATAGGAGGTAGAGAGATCTGTTGTTTGAGTTCCTGGATCCAGTCATGCCTGCAAACATCCCCAAACTTTTCAGTCACTCCAACCAATAAATTTCCTTTGCCATTTATGTCAGTTTGAGTTGCAGTTTCTGTCACTGGCAAGGGAAAGGGGTCTGGATAACAAAGAGCTTCAAAAATGGTTGTTAAGCTCCAGGAATCCTAAGCCACAGTCCATCTGCCTTCCTCAAAGGAAAGGAGTTCAAGACCGGGAATGGTGAGATCAGATCCATAAGAAAAAGGCTATGGGCTTCGGTGAAGGGTGAGATGAATATAGACCTTGGAGAAGAAGCTTTCATTTCAATCGTATCTCAAAAGGTGGATAACTTTTCACCAGCTGGCATTTGAGAAAGCACAGCACAGCAGGAAAGGGACCACCTCACTCATGAAGGCACAGAATTAGAAGAATGCAAGGCGCAGCACATGGTCGAACCTGGCTGGAGACGGAGCTGGCGAGGGGCAGTTGTGAAAAGGGAGGTTGCAAAGGTGCCCTGGAAGGCCTCAAGAGCCAAGAGGTGGCTATTTGGGGATGGTTAGAGACCTAGAAAGCATAGTTCTGTGGGATCGGAGATATGTTCCCCTCCAAGGCATGGAGAAATGTTTGGATTCCAGGGACACCAGGGACACCAGAGCAGGCTCTCAGGATATCACCAAGCAGGTAAAGAGCTAAGGGTCCCGGTAAGAGATGAAAGAGGGGACTTTGTCCTATGGCCCCACTCTGCTGGGCAAAACACCACTTCATGTCCTTTGGGCCTGGATCCTCTCCTCCCTGCTCCTGCTGAGCCCAGGACAGGGGATGAGAGGGCCCCCAGGAGGACGCCGCAGTCCCAGGGAGGGGAGAACCGTCTGAGTTTCCTGGCGGCCCCCTGGTTCCCCTCAGCCTCCCCTGCAGTGCCTCACAGCAACCACTGACTAGGGGATGTGTCCCTGCTGCTTGAGTTAATTACAGTAATTATACCTGCTCCCTCTTCGGCTCTGGTTCCCTTTGTTCCCTGTTTCCTGCCCGCTCATTTGCAAATCTAATCGCTCTGTGGATTGATTTTTTTTTTCCTTTAAAGAGAGAACAGGATGGAGAGACAAAGATAGGGAGCAGAGAATGTGGGAGAGAAAAAGTGGGGGTGGGAGTGGTTGGGAAGGGGGTGGGGAGGGGACAGATGGAGGGACAGTGGTGGAAAAGCAGACAGGAGCAGCAAAGGACTGTGACAGCCAACCTAGGGCACCTCTCTTCTGCAGGGTCACCCTGAGTCACCAGCCAAGGCCCCAAAAGTGGAGCTGTGGGATCACCATCAGCACAGCCCTCAGGCCTTTCCGTAGGGTCCACAATTTCTCCCAGACCAGGCTGGTCTAGCACAAATTACAGGAAGCTGTGAGAGCCCCAATTCAAACAATACCAATGGATACCCCTGCTCGTTAGGTAGTGGCCTCCCCAGGGATTCGTGGGACCTTGACTCAGGAAGAGCACCTGCCAGACACTTATTTCAGTGTCAGATGCCTGAGAGGGGGCAGTGGGAACTCCAGCAGAAGGCAAGAAGGAAACAACAACTATTCTGATGGAATCTGAGAGACAAGTGGTTGGTCTTTTCTCTCTCACCAAACCCCATTCTAGAGACCCTCAGGAAACATCCTGGTTCAGGGATTTTCCAAAACATACTCTGAGGAGCGCTGAGTTTCCATGGAGAATCCTCAGGGAGTGGGAAGGAACAAGTGGGCATATATATCCCCCAAACCCCTTACCATGACATTTACCCAGCTCATATATTGGGTTCCACCTAAACTTTTATTTAGAAATGCAAATTTATTTCTCTCTTTACTGCCTTTTTTTTTTTTTTTTTAAGCAGGCTCCATGCCCAACCTGGGGCTCAATCTCACAACCCAGAAATCAAGAGTTGCATGCAATACAGAGTAAGCCAGCCGGGCACCCTGGAAATTTCAGAGGAGAAAAATCCTCCTTCTTATAAGGGATTAGAAAACAACTGATCTAACCCCGAACTTCTCATCTGTCAGACAGGGGAAACTGAGGCTCACATGGATTAAGTGGCTTATCCCGTATCACACAACAGTCAGATCACAGGCCTCGTGACTCCCAGTTGAAGATTTCCACAACCCCGTGCTGCATGTTAGGGTGCCAAGGGGATGTGGAGATTTTGCCAAAGCTCCTGGGTCTTCTTGGGCCCATCCAGAATGAGGCTGATGGCATCATCCTGCCAGAAGCCCTGGGTGAATCAGAATCCTTGCTCCTCAGTCCTCCGACTGAGCCCAATAAATGGAGCGTTTAAAAAAAAAAAAAAACAAAAAAAAACAAAAAAAAAAACTGCAAGTATATTTAAAATCCCACATGCCCTTCCCAGAACCTTGCCACTGATGAAGTTCTAGAACATAGGTGAGGTTCGGTGGGATGAGGTCCGGAGCCGATGACCAAGAAAGAATTCCTGAGACATCTTTGGTGCAAAATGGTGGTTTATTAAAGCATGGGGACAGGACCCGTGGGCAGGAAGAGCTGCTGCCCTGGGGATGTGAGGAGTGGTCTATTACATACTTGTAAGTTGGGGAGGGGATTAGGGATGATGTAAGCCTCTAATGAATTTTAGAAGCAAGGTTTCTAGGACCTTGAGGGGCTAGTTATTGTCTGGGGAAAAGGTTATTCATTACCAGTAATAAAACCTTCTCGTGAGACCCTTTAGATGTGTATCAGTGGGCCACGTGCTTGGGAATGATTGTGGACACTATCTTGGAGGTTTAGAGATAAAGTTTCCAAAGGAATTGTTAAGGTAGACTTGCAGGATCCTGGCTGGGGTTAGGGGTCAGTCAGGCTAGGATTGTCCTTTGCCCTTAGCAAAGCATCAAGGTGAGGGTAGTTGAGTCCCTAGAGGAGAGTCACTCTGCCTGTTTCAAGGGCTTGTTAGTAGGTAAGGAAATTTAATAATTTTTCTTCTGCCTCTGTTTCCCTCATCACCACCGTTGCTACCCCATCAAGACGTAGACTCTATTTCTTCTCCTCTTGACCTCAGAAGGGCCTTTCTGCTTGCCACAAGGGACCAAATATGGCAGAAATGATGCTGTATAACTTCCCAAGTTAGAATAATAAGGTAATACAGCTTCTACCCGGCTCTACATTTTGGGAAGCTCACCATCAGAGCCTAGTCCCCTAGCCCCCATGCAATGAGAAAGCCCAAGTCACCAGGAGAGACCACGTGTAGATGTTCTGGTAACACCAACTGTCAATCATGAGAGCCAGCAAACCTTCAGACACTTCCAGCCCCCAGGTGTTGAGTCACCATTAGCCTCTGAGTCTCCCAGCTGAGGCCCCGCCATTATGGAATGGAAATAAACCATCCCCACTGCACCTTGTCCAAATTCCTGGCCAGCAGAGTCTGCGAGCCTAACAGTCATTGCATGCCACAAAGGTCTGGAGTAGTTTGAGATGTGGCATCTAGAAGCTCAAGCAAATACTCCCCACATGAAGTTAGATTCAATAAGCAAGCGGTCAACAGCCAGGGCTCCCAAGGATAGACTCGATGCAATGAATCCAAATCTGCAGCTAATATTTGACTTCTCCCCCAGCACTTCTAATTAATTCACAAGAGAAGTTCAGAGTTCAGGTCATTTTGGAGACAGAAGTAGGAATGGGAGTGGGTGTTAACTCCCCACACTGGATTCAGCCAGTGTTTACCAAGTAACTTCCATGAGTCAGACACAGAACAGAGTCCCCGCCCTCAAGGAGCATGGTATAATTGGGGAGGCAGACACATCCACACTCAAAAGTAATTATAATGCAATAAGTTAAGTCGCTATTAAAAATAAAAGTACTTTGGTAGCACTTGGGAAATAGTGAAGAGTATCAGCCTCAAATGTTTCCTATCCTGGGATGGTTCCAGTCCACTCAGAGGTATTAAAGTTATTCACCTCGTGATTCTTAGCTCTTGGAACCCAAATCCCTTAATCCAGTCTTTGGCATAAAAGGCCTGTGGTGCACCCTGGCTTAGAAAAAGTCAAGGACTTAATAAGCGTCTTTACACGTTTCATATAACCCTGTAGAAGAAAATGTCAGTTGTTCTCCAAAATCCATTCTCCCATTCTCCAGAATAACAAGACCCTTGATTTTTTGCTGGGTTTCCTGGCCACCTGTAATAAGGATGCGCTCTCAGCCTCCCCCTCACCGAAGCTATAGGTGGCTATGTAATGATGGGATGCACAGTAGGTGATGTCTAGAACCTCTCTGTTGCATCTCAAAGGGTGGGAATGGGCCTGCTTGACACCATTTCCACCTCTCTCCTAATGAGGACATGGTATAAGCCATTTTGTATGACAAGATAAGAGAAACACCTTAGACAAGCCAGAACTTAGATATCTCTTTCAGCTTGAAACCTCAATCTAGCTGTCACAGACTATGTCACATGAGCAAAAAAAAAATACACCCCAGTTTTCTTTCAGGCACTATTATTTAAGGGATCCTTATTATTAAATCAATTCCTACCCCAAAAATCCATGAACTCCAACTATTAGCTCTTTATTTAGTCCTATGTGTTTACACACCTACACGCGCACTGTGGTCGAGCCTTCAGCAGACATTCAAGAACGAGTTGAGGAATTTGCAGTTGGAGGAGATCAAGAGCACATTTCTGCCATCACTGCTCCCTGCTGCTTAGGGTACCAGCTCATCGGTGTGCAAGATCAAGCTTTCCCGCAGGGGTTCTGAAGCCCCTGAGGGTACCTACTGGTATGTTGAGTGATATGCAAAGTAATACTTTCCTAGAGACCATTTTGCTGGAAAAGTTGGTGAAAAGGATTTTGAATTGTTTATCTTTTAAAACGCTTCGTCATATACACAAGACAGAAGCAGCAAAATTCCACTTTCCCATGTCACGCAATCTTGCACTTTTCGTGAACACAGGGAAAGTAGGAGATGTTCCTGTGCAGCAAGTGATTGGAAAAGTTGTTCTTTTTGTGTTATCAGGGAAACCTCAGTGGTACCCAAGCAAACCAGGCTATTACTTCAGGGAGAGGAGACCAAGCCAGACTTCCCCAAAGCATGCTCTGTTGATAGATGTCACGTGAGGAAAAGAACGGAAAGGTTTCATGGTCAAATGAGTTTGGGAAAAGCTGGATTAAATTTTTTTTAAAAGGGAGAAATAAGTTTTTTTGCTGTGGGATTTCTCATGGCTTTCACTATGGTGATGTGTATTATGAGTCTCTGGGAGATATAGCGTGTGAGTTGCCCACAATACACCTTCGCAGGGACAGTTTTATGGTGAGTGTTTCCAAGGAACTCATTTGCTGAGTTATGTAAATGTGAGTGTTCTCCTTGTTGGTCTTGTCTGCCAGAGTGGAGGAGTGGGAACATGTTTTTTAACCTATTAAATTCTGGATGGAGTAATATGCCAAGCCAAGCTTTCTGATATCTTGCCCTTCCACTTTCCCACTGCCTCTGCCCAGCCTGGTCAGTGATGATGAGTTTGATGTATCAACACAGCGAGAGTACAGTACTCAGTTATCCAATCAAACACTGATCTAGGTGTTGTGTTGAAGGTGTTGTGTAGATGTAGTTAACATCTACTGTCAGCTGACTTCAGATAAAGATTATCCTCAGTAAGGTGGGTGAGCCTCATCTAATCAGTTGAAAGGCTTTGAGGGCAAAACCAAAGTTTCCCAGAGGACAAGGAAAATCCCCCAAATTTCTTCACCATAAGAAGAGAAGTGTTAGCTGAGATCAATATAATGAAAGGCAAACTCAAACAAGAAAATCTACACATTGCTTGAAGCCCTTTATGAGGTCAGTTTCAGAACTATCTGGGAAGGTAAAACTCATGTAATGAGAGAAAATGTGGTACAACTTTGCTTGCTATAGATTTGTCTGAGTCTGTTTTCAAATTAGCAACCAAGCTAAAAAGGGTGATTTTATTAAACTTATTCTTATAAGAATGATATTGATGTACTCAAAAGCATACTTGAACAGTTGGTCAGGAAACCAGAGATAACTGAGATCTCTTTGCTTTATTTTAATAGTCATAGCATTTTTTTTCTAGTTATAAAAATAAAGTCAGATTTCTGGGCAGAATCACCTAAGTAGAGAAAGTACACAGAATTTCTCCAAGCACTCAACAAAATAAAGGGAAAAAAATTGTAACAAACCAACAAAAAGTCACAAGCAGCAACCAAAGAAGGAAGGGGGTAGAACTTTATATGACAGAAGCCCAAAATGGTAGCCAAGAAAAGAAACACAATATTCTGGTATGATCAGAATGGCTCCTTATATCATTCTGAACAAGGGTAGAACATAGGAAGGTAATTGGGTCCAAAGATTCCTGAGAATTCTCACAAATACCCTACAACTTGGGGGACATGGCCTGAGAGAGCAAGTAGGCGATCTAGGAAAACACTACTGGAAAAACCCCAGTGAGGAGAAGCCCCTCCATCCCAGCAGGGGCCTCAGCAGAAGCAGGAAGGGCCACAAGAGCTTAGCATCTTTCCAGGGAGACAGACAACAGGCAAACGAAAGATGATAAATCTAAGTCGGAGTGTCACCCAAGGACCCAAGGAACAGAACTAGGTTCCCATGAGAGTTTTAGTCGATAGGAGAACTTAAAAATATAAAATCAGTAAATAGAACATGAAAGAACAATAAAATGAAATTACAAGAAATGTCACAGAAATAAAGAAACAAATTGCAAACTAAAATAAACTTATTACAAATCAAATAAATTAGAAGCAGCTGAATAAAATGGCATCTCCCCAGATGAAAAATAGAATTGACAGGATTGAGGGAAAGCCTGTTGTAATCACAGCAAAAGACGAGAAAATAAAACAGAGATTCAAGCAACTAGATAGGGAGTGATCGGTGTAGAGGACAACGATTGTCCAACTTAAGGATGATTGGGGCCTCTGAGGTTTAAAAAAGAAAAAATTAGGAGTCAAGAAATCTTTTGAAATATAATACAGGAAAATTTCACTGAAATGAAGCAAGAATCAGCAAATCAAAATGGCACATCATACATCCCAAGAACAATTATTCCAGAGTAATAGACATTGAGATAGACTTTAGTTATTGAACAAAGAAAAAGAATTATCAAAATAAACAAGTTATGATGGACGTCAAGAAAACAAATCCTAGTTAAAGCATTAGACCTTAGAGAAAAAGAAAGAATAAGCAAAAGAAGCAAAAGAGAAAATATCAGGCTGGTTCCAGACTTCTCTCAGCAATAGTCAATGCCTGAAGACAGGAAGAAGAGGTCTAGGAAGATCTAAGGGAAAACACATCTGACATAACTGCAAATTACAGCAGATCGTTGCTCAAATGGGGGGCACAGTCAGATGTTCTCAAACATGGTAGAATATGGTAGAACATGGGAATAGAGCACATCAGCACCTTCTTTTCAAAAACTACTCAATGAAACCAGAAGACCAGGGCAGGGAGTGTGTTAAAGGAAGCCCTCAAGAAGACCCCCTAAATGGGGCCTTAGATCTCCCAGGACCCCATATGGAGATTTCCCCTCCTCTGGGGGAAAAATGAGACCAATAGACTGTGAGCCTTGTTTTCGGGCAATGAGTGTCAAATACAGCTACGTGGAAGCAAACTGAGGATAACTACAAAGTCTTTCCTAGATGCCTCTTTAGAATCTTGCTCCCCTGGTCACTTTCATACCACTTCTAATAGAAAGCAAGGCAAAATGAAATTGTCATTGAATTTTACTCTGGGCCCACAATTTCTGCACCAAAGAAAGTAACTAAAATCATGAAGTACCTTCCTTTCATGGGAACAAGCATACTGGAAACCCAGCTGTCTGCTCCCAGCCACTGCATTAAACAAGGCCAGCTCTGGAGTCCAGGACCTTTAGGACAATGGACATTCTCACGTCTAGAAACCAGGTGGCTGGCAGGGAGGTTGGTGGTATGTAGATGCTGTCTGGGAGCTGCGTTTGATCAGGAACAAAGGGCACATGGAGTCCTTTTCCCTGCCTGTCTCTTGAAGTGCTAAAATTGCTACCTCACTGCAAGATAAGGGAATTACGGCCCCTCTGGTCTGATAGGGAGAATTCACAAGCTGGGACACCCGCCCAACACCCTGTGTGCACGGACAGACCCCCAGAATGAGATACACAAACCAGTTAAAGTCTCTGTTAAGGCCTCCTCCTGCTTCCCTCCAGAGGAACAAGTAAGGGACAGAGACCCATCTGGAGAGGCAGGATAGCGCAAAGCTTAGATGAGGTCCTTGGCATCGGATGGCCTGGGTTTTAATCTCCTCTGCCACTTCCTGTGTGACTTTAGGCAATTTCCTTTTATCTGTCTGTTGCTTCAATTTCAGCGTCTGTAAAAATGAGATGTCAGTCTCATAAGGCAGTTATAAAGATTAAATGTTAATCCATGTAGTGCACTTTGAAAAGCACCTGGCACATAGTAAACTTGGTAAGATATTAGCTAGGATTGTTAAGTGTGGAAAAGAGTAACTTGGACACACACACACACACACACACACACACACAATACCACCCGGGCAAGGAGGCTTCTCTGCCCAGGAGCCGGAAGCATATAAACTTCCGTTATAAAATCCTCTGGGAAAACAGGATTAGGGTACAGGGGACTAGGGTTTTCACCCAGAGCTCCTGATAGCATGCATGTGTGCCCCACCACTAGAATTCAGCATAAGCCAGGACCCCATCCTCTCTCTTAAAGTCTGGTTGACATCAGGTAATATCTGCTTTAACTAGAACTCCCATGCATTCTATTTGGTCCTCATCCTGCGGTATAGAGGAAGTGTAATTATTCCCATTTTCAGACAAGAAGACTGAAGTTCAGTACAGTCAGGTGATTTTTCCCAGCATCCCAGAGCTTGAGGTAGTCGCACTAGGATGCAGATCTCTTCTTCTGCCTCCATATCAGTGCCCCCACCCTTGTGTATGTGCCAGTTGTCTCTTGTATCTCTGTCTTTCCCTGTTTAGATCTCCGATTCCCCACAATCTACCTAAAACAAAAGCGGCTTAGGGCAAATAGCAGCTTGGGTCACAAGCCTGCCTGGGATGGAGTTCTCGTGTGCAGAAATACAGGACCGCTTTGTTACTCCAGAACAAGAGCAGAAGGGGGGCTCCTGACCGGGAGACAGAGAAGCCAGCCCCCCAGCCATCCCGTCATCTCTCCTGGTTCTCTTGCACCCCGATTACAGCTCTCCATTCTGATCATTCTCCCAGACCCCACTGCTCATTCTAAGGGGAGAGAATCTCTCATAGGAGGGGGAAGAGAAGTGGCTCTGGCGGCTGAAGAAGGGAAGCCCCGTGCCTTTTCCTTCATTGAGTGAATTTTGTGGCTTTTCGGAAGAGGCAAACCCAGATCCTGTATCTCACAGCCTCTGAAATGTCAGTACAAGCTACAGAGGCTCATCTTTTTCCCTCCCCACAGTATGGACGCCCCTCCACCAACTGGGCAGAGAAAGGGCGCCACCTCCTGGCTAGACGCGAGTTTAGGACCAATCCCGGCCGTTCGTGACCCACGTCCCACCTTCAGAAGCGCAATCAGCAAGATCGTCAGTGCCTGACACACCAGGCATCCTTCTAGGCTTTGGAAGTTAGCAGATTCCACTGAGCCATGGCAAAATGACCCTGCCTCCCCTTAACAGTTGGAGTCAGCAAGATCACTAAGCTTGGGGTACAGCTGTGTTCGTCTGGGCAATGGTCTAAAAACTGTGTTGGCTTTAAAAATAAATAAATAAATAAACAAACCAAGCACCAGGAAAGGGAAGGGGAGAGTTTTGATACTAGTAAGAAGGTGAAAAGTCTCATAAACTCGGGCCACTGGAGGCAAAGGCGAATGAACCATTAGCTTTGACTGGCCACCCAGCGCTCTCCAGCCAGCCAAGTCTGCATTCAACCATGAAGGAAAAGTGAAATTAAAGACAACTGAGGTGCTAGAAATAGAGCAACAAAGGTTATGTCGAAAAGGCAAGATGTAATTACAGATTATATAATTTGATCAGAATACCACCGATAACATGTAAGTCCATTGTTCAGCTTTCAGAATTCTGCTTCTGTATGTTTTCAAACGTCTCTTATAACAAAAGCACAGGGGGCAGCTTCCTCCTGGCCTGCGGTAGGGACCACATAGCAAACTCCGTTTCCTCCAGGGAACACCATGGATACAGCATGACCGGAGAGGAGCTATTGGCAGCAGCGGGGAGGAGACCACATGGGGATGAAAGGCCTGAGTTGGAATCCTGCCTCTGCTACTTGGAAGTTCTATGGCTTTGGGAAAGTCCGGATCAATCTCTCTGGTCTTAGTTTTTCACCTGCAGAGTGGAAGGATGACGATACCTGGCAAACTTACCTCCCAGAGCTGGGGTAAGGTTCAAGTAAAGGAAATAGGAAGGAAACTAATGTTTATTGTATGTGCATGTGTTGGCAGTGGGCTAAGCCATTTACTAACTTGTCTCATTTAATACCATGAGCAACAGATGATTATTACCTGTGGTCAACAAATGAGGATATTTGTAGGGACTGAGTCAATTTCCCAGACTCTACAGGTGGAATTCAATTTTGAGGGGCACCTGATTTTTCAAGGCAATACTTCATAAACTGTGAAGTGCTCTACAAGTGTAAGGGCAGTTTTTATCTAGAAAATTGGTGGGCAATGACTTACAAGAAGAAATTCGTGCTCATCAGTATGTGAAATTTCTGGACCCATCTTCCTATTTTCCATTGCTCTTTGCCCCAGACTTCAGATTCTCTCTCCATCCAACACCCAAAACCTGGTTTCTGGAAAACTCCTGTATAAGTCTTCTATATGTCTCTGCAACAAGATAGAGGGATGCTTTCATGGGAATGCCTGCTTTTCTAGCTTCTCTCTTGTGGCCATGGGAGTAGCTTTCCTGTCAGGGAATGTCCACCATCAGAGAGCTGGAGGGGAAGCCTGTGGTTCTGGGGGCAGACATGTACTCATGGCTTCTGTGGTCACATCACTGGAGGCTCCATTTAATATTGACCTTACTATTGGTATTTTGGGCCACCATGACCACTCTTCCCTAAACACCCCCTCTCCCCATCAGACATAGGATCCCATATTGGACAGACTGGTAGTTAGTCCTAGTGTAGAGTTCTGTAAGTTCTCTTACATCCCTGCCAACCTCTCAGAGACCCTGAATTCCATACCAAGGCTACAGCTGCCCTTCTCCATCTCTACCTGCAAGGTCAGAGACCCTCAGACCAAAGCCATCTAAACAACCCAACTAACCCCAGTCCGCCCTATCTCAACATCTTGTGTCAGTCAATAACATAACCTTCCACGCAGATGCCAAAACTTTGCCCCCAGTGTCTAGCACATAGTAGGAACTCAATAAACACTTGTAGAGTTCATACACTGAACACTTATTTAAGGTCATCAGTGTGTCAGGTACTCTTCTTGGTGCTGGGGATGCTGGGGTCAACAAGAGAAATGAAAGAGATAGACAAGGGATGAGCATGTAACATAACCTTTTGTAGAAATGAGTACTAACAGGAAATCTGAGCAGCACAGTGAGGTGGCAAGTCTTGAGTGGTGAAGCAGAGGAAGGGGTCTGTTTTTAGATAGAATGGCCAGAACAGGTTTCTAAGGAATTGACATTTGAACCCGGATCAAAGGGAAGCAAGAGCATGAGACAGGCAGATATCTGGAAGGAAAGTATTCCAGGAAGAGGGAATAGCAAAAACACAGGCCTTGAGGTAGTACCAAACTTGGGAATTTGAGTCCAACCAAGAAGGCCACATCACCAGAACAAAAGGAGCTAGGAGAAAGGTAAAGACAGACGAAGTTGGGTCCTGTGGAGCCTCAAGGCCATGGAAAAGGCTAAGACGGGAGGTCTTTGAAGGCTTTCTGATCAGAGTGAAAGAACTGCCTTTTATATTTTAAAATACAATGTATATTCTTATATATCACATGTCATAACTTACATGTAAATTCATAAATTATAGAAATTCATACATGTATGATACATATATTCAATTGTACATCTCACATATTAAATAATTTTCCATATTTTCATCTAAGTCTGATTGTGTCCAAAATATACAAAATGGGATAACTAATGAGCCATAAAGCACATCCTGTTGTCAGTCTTCATATGACAGGGAAAATAATTTAAATGTAAGATAGAGGCTAAAGAGCTATGGTCTAAGCTCAGCATAGTATAGAGTCTGAATATGGAATAATCATCTAAAAACCAGGTATACTATCTTCCAGTAAACCAAAAAAGGCCAATAATTTATTTCATTGTCCCTGAATTTCTTTCTCTTTGCTATATTGTTGATTTTATCAAAAGAAGATATTAAAATGGATTTTAATTGCCTGAGGAAAGTTCTTTTCATGTCATTTTTTAAAATTGGGGTTGAGGGGACACCTGGGTGGGTGCAGCTCAGTCAGTTAAGCATCTGCCTTCGGCTCAGGTCATGATCCCAGGGTCCTGGAATTGAGCCGTGCATCGGGCCCCCTGATTGGCTTCTCCCTTTCCCCCACTTGTGCTCTCCCTCTCTCTCCCACTCTTGCTCTCTCAAATAAATGAATAAAATCTTTTTTTAAAAGTTTTTAAATTAAAAAAGTAAAGTAAAATAAAATTGGGGTTGAATACACGTAACATAAATTATATCATTTTAGTCATTTCTACATGTGTGGTTTAGTGGCGTTACATATATTTATATTGTACAACCATCAAAACCATCCATCTCCAGATTTTTTTATCTGCTAAAACCAACACTGTGTACCCATTAAACAGCAGCTCCCCATTCTCCCCTCCCCCAGACCCTGATGACTACCACTCTACTTTCTATCTCTATGAATTTAACTACTCTAGGTACCTCACATAGATAGGATCATGCAGAATTTGAGAACTTCTTTCATTTAGCATAATGTCTGGGGTCCTTGCATGAACTACTACATCACCACTGTGGAGTGACTGTATTGGTACCTTAGGACTAGAGGGAGAGTAAAGACAAGCAAAGAATGAGCACTATTTGTCTTTGCCAAGAACTAAAAAGGAATAATAAAAGGCACCATCTTCAAGCCTTAAATCTCCAAGTCCCCCTCTCTTACCCAGTCTCCTACAAGAGTGTAAACAGTGAGATCTTAAAGATGACTCAATTTTGGCCCAGACCAACATTGTTGAGAACAGTTCAAATTCATATATGGTTTGAAGGTAGAGCTGACAAAATTTGATGAGAGTGTGAGGGACAGGTAAGAAACAAGGAGACGCTTGGGATTTTTTGTCTGAGTAACCAGAAGTGCCATTTCTAAGATGGGGAGGATTAGGAAAGAAGTCAGTTGGTGGAGACAAGACAAGGGTACAGTTTGGGACATGGAAGGATAAGATCCTAGTGAAGTATTCAGTAGGCAGTTGGATACAAATGTGTGAAGTTTGTGAAGTTTGGGATGAAAGTTTTAAGGCCAGAGATACAACTTTTTGGAATCATCAACATGTAAGGGGATTTAAAACCATGGGAATAAAATCACCTAAAGTATATAGAGCATATATACCTTCTATATTTACCTTATATATATCTATATGTATGGTACATATATACACACACTATATATAATATATATACCTATATACCTTCTACAAGGTATAGGAAAAAAAAATAGACAAAGAGGCTAACTGATTAACTACATTCTCCACCTTTACCCCTCCCTCCAGTAGACACGCTCTTCCTACTTATATCTTCCAAATGTAAACCCTCTCATCCACCTCTAGGCCCTTATCTTAGTGAGAAATCTTCATTTCTCACCTCAGCCACTGTAATTGCTTTCAGCTGGTCTCACTGCCTCTAGGATCCCTTCATTGGTTGGCTCTCCAGATAGTCAGCAGGTGGATCTTTGTAAAGCAAACCTGTTTTTGCCACTCCTGCTCAAAAACTGCAATACCTTAAAAACTATAATGAATGGATTAGTCTGGCACCAGTAACTAACATTCACCTCACTCATCACAGAACAACTACTAATTCAATAGGAAGCAGATACCACCTCCTACAAAGTCTTCCCGCCAAAAGAAAGTGTCTAAATCTGAAAAGCCACTAGTTCTATCAGCTCTTAGAAAATGTGGAGGTTAGAAAAGCTGGTTCAAGAGCACCACAAGGATACACTCAGCCAAATCCAAATTCTGGGAGTTCTTCAGGAAAAACAACCCAGTTTCCTTTAAAAAAAAAGTTCATTAAAATTAAAATTTTTTTTTTATTTGTTGTAAGTCAAAGGGTGGGCATGTAGAGGATAGAGATTGAGAGACAAGAGACAAATCATCCAGACACTGTATGTGGACTGTGTTTGGACTGTAATTTAAACCACTGTAAAAAGACATTTTTCAGACAATCAGGAAAAATCAGGCATGGATTGGATTTTGTGTGATATTAAGGAATTTTTCTTTATTTTTCGGAGTATGAAATGATACTGTAGTTGTTTTGTTTGTTTGTTTTTTTTAAGAAATAAACTAGTACATATTTATGGCTTTTTTCTTAAAGAAATTATACTGAAGCATCTACAGTTACTGAATTTGCTTCAAGATACCCCCAACAATTAAAAAAGAAAATCGAGGGGCGCCTGGGTGGCTCAGTGGGTTAAGCCGCTGCCTTCGGCTCAGGTCATGATCTCAGAGTCCTGGGATCAAGTCCCGCATCGGGCTCTCTGCTCAGCAGGGAGCCTGCTTCCTTCTCTCTCTCTCTGCCTGCCTCTCAGTGTACTTGTAATTTCTCTCTGTCAAATAAATAAATAAAAATCTTTAAAAAAAAAAAAAAGAAAAGAAAAGAAAAGAAAATCGA
Source organism: Mustela lutreola (assembly GCF_030435805.1). Classification (NCBI taxonomy): domain Eukaryota; kingdom Metazoa; phylum Chordata; class Mammalia; order Carnivora; family Mustelidae; genus Mustela; species Mustela lutreola. The sequence continues at coordinate 135,438,011 of NC_081296.1, forward strand.
AGGGGGTGCCTGGGTGGCTCAGTCAGCTGAGAGGCCAATTCTTTATTTTTTTAAGATTTATTTATTTGGAGAGAATGAAAGAGTACAAGTGGGAGGGAGAGAGGGAGAAAGAAAGAGAATCTCAAGCCAACTCCACACTGAGCACAGAGGGCAGCATGGGACCTGATGCAGAGCCCAATCTAGTGACCCTAAGATCACAACCTGAGCAGAAACCAAGAGCTGGAAACCTAACCAACTGCACCATCCAGGTGCCTCAAGTGTCTGACTCTTGATCTCAGCAGGGGTCTTGATCTCAGGGTCATGAGTTTGGGTCCCGCTGGGGTTCTATGCTGGGCATGGAGGCTACTGTTAAAAAAACTGAAGGAATCAAGGAAACAAAAATGGAATTTAGTTGGGGGCCACTAGAGCTGGACCATGGGTATGTAAGTCTTCATTATACTATTCTCTCTACTTTTAAGTGTGTTTGAGATTTTCCCATTGTAAAAGGTGGGGGGGATCTTCACACAAATAGCAAACACAAGGCCCTATGTATCTTCATTTCATTCTTCATCTCTCACTCTCATGACATGTCGTGTTCCAATACAACAAAACCCATGGTTATCTAATAAAATATATTCATGATTTATAAACACGTTTGATCTAGATGTTAACTCATATTGATTTTGGTTTCCATAAAATCACAAATTGTCAAAATGACTATAAACAACAATGTATTGTGACAATGGTCTACAACAGAGCAGCCTTTGAGTTGCTAACGCATACATTGTGTCGAAACACTGCATACCCCCTTTCCTAGAGGCTTACTCAATTCTCCTTCATACCTCCAAACTTTTTGTATCATTTCTACTTTCTGGGTGTCCTTCCCCACTTCACCACCTGGCAAACCCCCCCAATATTCATGTCAAATGCCAGCTCCGTTATGAACCCTTCCCCTCTTTGACCCTTGCCTCCCATTCTAAGAAGTCAGCTGCTCCCTGCTCTGCTCCTCTGACTCCTTGCATAGACCTCATCATCATGCTACATGGTCGTGGTCATCTCCGCTGCTAAATGAGAACTTCTTGGTGTGTTTTCTCTACAGGTATATCACCCAACTCTAGCAAATGGAAAGTGCTCAATAAATTGCTGAATAAAAAAGTGAGGAAGGGGGTGCCTGGGTGGCTCAGTGGGTTGGGCCGCTGCCTTCGGCTCGGGTCATGATCTCAGGGTCCTGGGATCGAGTCTCGCATCGGGCTCTCTGCTCAGCAGGGAGCCTGCTTCCCTCTCTCTCTCTCTCTGGCTGCCTCTCTGTCTACTTGTGATTTCTCTCTGTCAAATTAATAAATAAAATCTTAAAAAAAAAAAAAGTGAGGAAGGGAGGGAGGGAGAGAAAGAAAAAAGGTAAAAGCAGAGACTCGCTTCCTACCTTCCCATTTCAGAGATTCCCAAGATAATATCTGTGTTCTCGAAGGACCTAGAAGAATTTTATCCCTTACTACCTACCTCAAGCATCTCCAAGAAACCATTGCCCACCTAACTCACACCCCACCAGGGTGGACAGTCTCTAAAGAGACGCAAACTTTCATCACGGAGATCCCATTTCTCTGCCTCCTGCATTCCCCGATTTAATAACAACATGTACAACATATACAGAATTCAGCCTCAGAGTTTCCAAAGAGCTTGGCCCTCTCATCCCAGACCCTGCAGACCACAAAGGAAGGTGGACAAAGACCCTGTAGCTGTGTTTCTGGGCCTTTCCTGAAGGCTCCCACTTGGAATGCGTGCCAGCAGGATGCTATGGTATCTCTCAGGATCCAAGGTCCTGATAGAAGCAGGAAATGTGATTATGGTCACTCTTCCCAGCTGATTACTGGCTCAGGCATTCTAACAGATCTTAACAAAAATTAGCTCTCCACCATGGTGAAGACAGAAACAGCAACCACCAAAAAAAAAAAAAAAAAAAGAAAGAAAGAAAGAAAGACTAGCTATGAAAAATGTCCAGGGAGAAAACCAAGAGATTAGGCTTATTTTAACATGTGGCTAATTAATATATGAGATCATGACAGAATTCAACTCAGCAAATGCACATCAAACTGTGCAGTGCTCTTCCAATGTTACAAAAATAAAGAATATGAGCCCCCTATCCCCGAGGTACTCACAGCTCAAGAAAGGGGAATGTGATACAATGTATTAAGTGCTTCATCTGTCCTGTAAGCAGAGTACTGTATGTTCAATAGAAAAGGGAGTACATCATGTCTGGAAAGACAGAGAAGCTTCTCAGACTGGACACAAATGTGTGCACTGATCACACGTATAGAAAAATGCATTTCTGTGGTGACAAGGACATAAAGGAAATTTAGAGGAATAAAGTAGATGCAGTTCTATGTTTCTTGTATTCTTCTTGGTCTTGAGGTTATAATTCAATGAGTCCTTCTTTAATTTAGGGAAACATAAAGGACTTAGATTAAGGAGAGAAGGAAAGCTATATGAGTTAGTTTTGAGGGTTCCATGTAGCCTCTGTGCCCTTTGGAAAAATAGATCATGGCATGAGCTTTTATGAGAAAACATCCTTGACTAAGTCACAATTATGAGTGGAGGCTCTGGACATGGACAGTCTTGGTGCTCTCCATGTACATCAACACTTCTATTTATCAGCTATGAGACTATGGCCAAGTTATTTAACCCCTGTAAAGCCCAGTTTCCTCACTGTAAAATGGAGATAATGATTTTGTTGAAAGGATTCAATTGAATGATACCGTGAGATTTCTTAAATGGGGATCCACAGACATATCTTCTGAGTCTTAATAATTTTCTTAAACTACATTTTTAATGTAAGAGTTTTCAACTGACTAGCAGGCTTAAGATTCTAAACAATCTGAGGGGTTTGAAGTGGCGGGGGTGGTGGGAGATTGGGGTACCGGGTGGTGGGTATTATAGAGGGCACGGATTGCATGGAGCGCTGGGTGTGGTGCAAAAATGATGAATACTGTTTTTCTGAAAATAAATTAATTAATTAAAAAAAACATATTCCAGATCCTTCTCTGGCTGACTGCCTCAAAAGGAAGTCCTGCTGAACGATTGCAGTATCAGAGTTTTTGATGCCATTCAAGCAAGTGTTAGCAGCAATGACTACTGTTTTAATGATGTTAGGCTGGTAAAGAAAGAGAGACAGAGAAATAAAGAGAGAGACTGACTTATATGCAAATGCTAGTTTGAGTTAAAGATAGGTGAAATGATGTCATATCACACTGTACACATGGAAGCTTCAGGGTGGCAGAATGGTTCAATAGGGAAATTTGTGGGAGAACTGAGTCATCACTTACCACAAGGGAGCAGTGATATGACAAAAGAACCTGTACCCAAGTCATGTACTACAATTCACAGCAGGAAATTCAGTTTCAAAAAACATGATCATCTGTCATCTTAAATAAATGATGTTGATTTGAATGATTTTGTGTTGTACTTTTGTTCACACTTAATTTATAAATTTCATTTTGTTTTGTAGTTGATTAAACACTGTAAGCACAAGAAGCTGAGACCTAGTTGTATGTCAATAATATTTAAGAAACAACATGATAAAAAAAAAAAACACTGAAATCAAGTCAAGGAATTTATAAAAGAATACTTTTCCTTTAAAAGGAGGCCATCTAGTTGTCACCTTGTTAAAGCATAAGAGAAGGCATGCACAGTGTTTAGCATGGTATGTAGACATGGTCATGATTATTAAATCTGCAAGAGAAAACTAGAGTTCTAGTTCCAAGTAAGATGGAAAAAGCTCACTTTACCCTGCTTTTCCCAGTGAAGGCAGGTGTAAATCTTGGACAGAATACACAAAGGGGTTAGTTGAATACTCTCAAATTAACTAGTGAGTTTGCCTTTTTTCCAACTGGTATCCCCAAGTCTGAACTCCATGAAGTTCCAAATCCAGAAGGGACATTGGGGCACAGAGAGCCAGTTCTAGGAGAAGCTTTTAGCTCTGGCTTAGGGATCAAGAAAGAGAACTCCTAATACTTAGAAAGACTACAGAAATTCCCCGGATTTTCTCTTCCTTCCCCTCCATTCTCTCTTACTCCAGTCTCTATACAATCGTCTTGGCAGCAACAGAATCCCACAGGAACCAAAACTCAGAGAGAAAGAAACCTCCCACTATGATTGGTAGAACCATGGTTCCAAGAGACTAGTATGAACCTTCATTCCTTTCTTTCCTCTTTGTTTTTCCACAGTTTATCCCCAGACATGGGTACCCTCGTGAAAGTGGATGGCAAAATAGGGGTAAATAAAGCCCTTGGTTTCTGACTAAAGGACAGAAAAGGGAGCCCAGTGATCCAGAAAGTAATAGGGAGGTCATAGAGAGGGAAGAGCTCAGGAAAGTGACCCTATAAAATTGATTATGAACTCCTGAGGTGGTATGCATGGATCAGATCCTAATCAGTACACCAAGGACTTTGAGCACTAAACTAACAGACAGACCACCACTTGGGTCCCACACTAGCCCCTAGATGGTACACATATGGGAAAGGTTCAAGTAACACAAAAGGATTTAAAAACCAAACCATCATAGGAGCAACAGCCCACAGAAAGTGAGTTGAAATTTGCAGCATGAACCTGACCAGATAGACCAATTGCCTACTAAAACAAAAATACCAAAATTCTCCATAAGATTTTTAAAAGACCCGGAGTCTCATAATGAAATATTCAAAACATTCAGGATATAATCCAAACTTACTTGACATGTGGAGAACCAGAAAATTTTCAATTCACTTGGAAAAGACAATCAATAGATATCGACACGTAGATGACACAAAAGTTGAACTTATCTGATAAAGACTTTAAAGCAGCTTATAAAAATGCTCCAACACATAATTACTAACACCCTGAAATTAATGTAAAAATAGAAAATTTGAACAAAGAAATGGAAAATGTTAAGCACCAAATGCAAAGTTTGTAGGTGAAAAATATAGTATGGGCTCAATAGAAGAATAGACATGACAGAGGAAAGAGTCAACCAACTGGAAGACAGATGAATACAGTTATCCAAAATGAACAACAGAGATAAATAAAATGGAAAAAATAAACAGAACCTTAAGAGCCTATGGGACACTAACTGAAGTTCTAATTAATATATGTTGTTATTAGAATCTCAGAGTGGAGGAATAGTACGCTGCTAAAGTTTTTTCTTAAGAAATCATGGCTGAAAACTTCCAATGTCTGGAAAAAGAAACCTACAATTTCAAGAAGATCAGCAAACACCAAACACCATAAGCCCAAAGAAACTCATGCCCAAACACATCATAGTCAATTTGTTGAAAACCAAATACAAAATAAAAGTCTTGACAGCAACTGGAGAAAAACAACACATTATCTATAAGAAAACAAGAATTCCAATAACTATTGATTTATCATAAGAAACCATGGAGACCAGGAGGGGTGTCACACCCTTCTGAAAGAGCTGAAAGTGAAAAATTGCCAACCAAGATTCTACATTCATCAAAAATATCCTCCAGAAATTAAGGTGAAATGATGACTTTCTCAGATGAAGGAAAACTAAGAGAATCTATTGCCAGCCAACCTGCTCTAGTAGAATTGCCATAGGAAGTTCTTTAGACAAAACAGAAATAATACCAGACAAAAATCTGGACCACCCAAATGAAGTAAGGGCAACAGAAAGGGCAAATATCTTGTTAAGCTTGAAAACCTCTTAAATTCTTTAAAGTATGTTTGATAATCAAAAGTAAAATTATAACATCATCTGGTGAACTTCTCAATGTACCTAGATTTACTATGCAAAACAACCATAACATAAAACAGGGAGAATGGAGGGGTTGACAGTTTCTAAGATTTTGACATTCCACTTAAAATGGTAAAGTATTGCCTCTAAGTAGTTTGTGAAAATTTAAGATGTATATTATAATCCCTAGAATAGCCACTAGAGATCTACTCAAAAAATAATCAAAATGAAATACTAAAAACTATTAAAGTAGTGTAAAGGCAAGAAAGGGGGAGTTCAAAGAACAAAAAAAGAGGGCACAAACAGAAAATAGTAAAATGTTCAACCTAAGTCAAACTTATCAATAGTTACATTAAGTGAAAGTGGTCTCAACATATCAACTTAAAGACAGATGCTGCCAGAATAGGTTTTTTTAAAACTTATGACCCAACTATATGCTGTCTACAAGAAACTCCCTTCAAATATAATGATAGGGGTAGGTTAAAAAAATAAAAAATAAAGGAAAAGGTATACTGTGCAAACACTAAACAAAAGAAAGTCAGAGTGGCAATATTAATATCAGATAAAAAAATCAGAAATGATAAAAATTACCTGGGATTAATTCACCCAGAAGAAATAGCAACCCTAAATTTGTACCTAACAACAGAGCTTCCAAACTCATGAAACAAAAATTAAAAAGAACTGAAAGAAGAAGTAGGCAAATCTATAATTATTGCTGGAGACTTGAATACTCTTAATGATAAATAGATCTAGTAAACAGAAAAACAGCAATAATACAGATAAACTACACAACATAATCAAAAACTGGATCTAGATGACATTTATAGATCCCTCCACCCAATCAAAGAAAAATACACATCCTTCTCAATAGAACAGTTCACCCAAGAACAGCAGAATATACATTCTTGGAACATTCACAAAGATAGACCGTGTTGTGGGTCATAAACTTTAACAAGTTTAAAAGAATTGAAACCATACAAAGAATGTTGTCTGCCCATACTGGAATGAAACTAGATCAGTAATAGAAAGATAACAGGAAAATCCCCAAACACTTGGAAATTAAACAACACAAAAACACACTTCCAAATAACACAGGGATCAAAGACAAGTCTCAAGAGAAACTAGGATATATTTTTAACTAAATAAAAATGAAAATACAACATACCAAAATTTGTGAGATATGGCTAAGGCAGTACTTCCACAACTTCTCCAACATTTGTTGTTTCTTGTCTTGTCAATTTTTGCCATTCTAACTGGCATGAGGCACTATCTCAATGTGGTTTTGATTTGAATTTCCCTGATAGTTAAGGATGATGAACATTTTTTCATGTGTCTGTTAGCCATTTGTATGTCTTCATTGGAGAAGTGCCCGTTTATGTCTTCTTCCCATTTTTTGACTTGATTTGGTTTTGGGTGTTGAGTCTGAAAAGTTCTTTATAGATCTTGGATATCAGCCCTTTGTCTGTAGTGTCATTTGCAAATATCTTCTAAGATTCTATGGGTTGCCTCTTTGTATTGTTGACTGTTTCCTTTTCTGTGCAGAAGCATTTTATCTTGATGAAGTCCCAAAAGCCCATTTTCACTTTTGTTTCCCTTGCCTTTGGAGATGTGTCTTGAAAGAATTTGTTGTGGTCAATGTTGAAAAGTTCCTGCCCATGTTCTCCTCTAGGATTTTGATGGATTCCTGTCCCACATTGAGGTCTTTCATCCATTTTGAGTTTATCTTTGTGTATGGTGTAAGAGAATGGCCGAGTTTCATTCTTCTGTATATAGCTGTCCAATTTTCCCAGCACCATTTATTGAAGAGATTGTCTTTTTTCTATTGCATATTTTTTCCTGCTTTGTTGAAGATTAGTTGACCATAGAGTTGAGGGTCCATTTCTGGGCTCTTTATTCTATTCCATTGATCTATATATCTGTTTTTTTGGTCAGTATGATGCTATCTTTGTGATTACAGCTTTGTAATATAGCTTGAAATCAGGAAACATGATGCCCCCTGCTTTGTTTTTCTTTTTCAACATTTCCTTGGTGATTCAGGACTACTGGGTATTTACCCCAAAGATAAAGATGTAGTGAAAAGAAGGGTCATATGCACCCCAAGGTTCATAAAAGCAGTGTCCACATAGCCAAACTGTGGGAAGAGCTGAGATGTCCTTCCACAAATGAATAGATAAAGAAGGTGTGGTCCATATACACAAGGGAATACTACTCAGCCATCAGAAAAGATGAATACCCAACTTTTGCATCAACATATATGGGACTGGAAGAGATTATGCTAAGTGAAATAAGTCAAGCAGAAAAAGTCAATTATCATATGATTTCACTTATTTGTGAAACACAAGAAATAATAGCATGGAGGACATTAGGAGAAGGAAGGGAAAAATGAAGGGGGGGAAATCAGAGTGGGAGATGAACCATGACAGACTATGGACTCCAGGAAACAAACTGAAGATTTTAGAAGGGACTGGGGTAGGAAAATGGGTTAGATTCATGATAGGTATTAAGAAGGGTATGGATTGCATAGAGCACTGGGTATTATATGCAAACAATGAATCACGGAATACTACATCAAAAACTAATGATGTACTGTATGGTGTCTAACATAACATAATAAAAATAAAAAATTTTTAAAAAGACAGTACTTCTAGAGAAATTTATAGCATTAAATGATTATATTAGAATATAATCAAGGTCTAAAGTCAATAATCTAGGTTTTCATAGTAAAAAACTAGAAAAATAAGAGCAAAATAAACAGAGAACAAATAGAAGGAAGGAAATAACAAAGATAGCTGAAACCAGTGAGATAGGAAAAAAATCAATAAAAACCAAAAGTTGATTATATGAAAAGATTGTAAAAATTGAAAACTTCTAAAATTAAAAAAAAACTGACAAAAAAGAGAGAAGAGACAGATTGCCAATATCTGGATTAAAAGGGGTGCTTAACACTATAAACCCCACAGACATTAAAAGGATAGTAAGAAATACTATGAACAATTCTACACTTATAAACTCAAAAACTTAGCTGAAATGGATCAAGTCTTCAAAAATTACAAACTACTGAAAGTCAACTGAAATTTAACAGTTAACCCCAATAGTACTGTAACTATTAATTAAATTAAATTTATGGCTTAAAGCCTTTCTAAAAATGTAATCCACAGGACAAGGTGATTTCACTGTCAAATTCTACTAAACATGTAAGAATAAATAGTACCAATTCTGGACAATCTCTTCCAGAAACTAAAAGAGGGAACATTGTATCTCAATTTATGAAGTTTCCACTACCCTGATACCAAAACCAAAGCCTGTATCCTTCCAAAAAAGAGTAAAAAGAAAAAAGAAAGGAAACTAGAGACCAATATCCCTCATAAACATAGTTGTAAAATCTTCAAAAAATGTTAGTATATTAAATCCAGGAAAATATAAAAAGACAAGGGGAGTTTATTCTGGAAATGCAAGAACGATTCAATATTGGAAAATCAATCCATGCAATCCACCATATCAATAACCCAAAGAAGAAAAACCTTATGATTATATCAATTGATGTAGAAAAGCATTTATCAAAATTCACCATTTAATCACTCTTAAAATCCCAACAAACAGGGAATGCAGGGGAACTTTCTCAACCTGACAAAGGGCATCTAAGGAAACCCTACAGCTAATATCATATTAATGGTGAGAAATCAAATTCTTTTCCCCTAAGACTGGGAAGAAAGCATACTCTCACCAGTCCCATTCAACTGGAAATCTTAATAGATTGAAAAGGAAGAAATAAAACTGACTTTATTCACAAACAATATTCTAGACATAAAATCCTAAGGAAACAACAGCAACAAAACGTCCTGGAAACAGTAGTGAGTTTAGCAAGGTTATAGGCTATCAGATCAACACAGAAAAATCAATCGTATTTTCCAATACTAGTAAAATCATGCCATTTAGAATTTTAAAAAAAATAAATACTTAGATAAAAATCTAACAAAATATGCATAGGATCTATAAGCTGAAAACTACAAATTTGGACTAAGTAAATGAGACGTTACGCACTCATGAACTAGAAAAGTCAATGTAATAAACCTGTCTGTTTTTCCCAGATTGATCAATAGATTCAATACAACTTCAACCAAACTCCCAGCAGGACTTCAGTATAGATTGGGGCAAACTAATTCTAAAAATTGTAAGAAAAAGCAAAAGAACAAGAATGGCATTATGGATTGAATGAATGCGTCCCATCCAAAATGTATATGTTGAAACCTTAATTTTCAATGTGGTAGTGTTTGGAAATGGAGCCTCTAGGAGATCATTAGGTCATTAGTCCTCATGATGGGATTAGTACCCTCATAAAAAGAGACAGGGAAGAGCTTGCATCCTCTTTCTTTCTCTCTACTATGTGAGGATATAGCCAGAAGGCAGCAATCCAGGAACCAGGGGAGGGCCCTCACTAAAAATCCAACCATGTCAACATCATGTTCTTGGACTTCCAGCCTCTAGAGCTGAGAAACAAATATTTGCTGCTTTAGCTACTCAGTCTATAGTACTCCATTACAATAGCCCAAACTGATGAAGAAAAATAGTTTAAATAGTTTTGGAAAATAAAGAATCAGATTGGAGAGGAGAGGAGGAGCAAGACTACAGAGGAGCAGGAGACTTAAATTTCATCCAGTCACAGGAATTCAGCTAGAGAGTTATCACACCATTCTGAACACCTACATATGTAACAGGAGATCAGAGAGAAGAACAGCAATTCTAGGAACAGAAAAGGGACCATTTTCTGGAAAGCAGGATGTGTGGAGAAGTGAATTCAAGGTGATATTGGGAAGAGAGGCCATGGGGGGAGAGGCTGGCTCCTGGCAAGTGGTATAGCAGCAGAACCCAAAATAGGAACATTTAGAAGTCTATTCCACTGAGGGACATTGCTCCAGAGGCTAAGTGGAGGGTGAATCCCTCATGGAGACAGTGTGGTCTCAGGACCTGTCTGAGTGCAGCAGAGCTCCCAGAAAGACCAGGGGTGGCTGAGTGCGGCAGAGCTCCCAGGTATCAAAGCACGGAAACCACAGCAGAGACTAAGCCAAGGAGGGGGTTCTCAGCTTGGGGTTACTTTAAACCATGATCTGAGGCACTGTGAGGTTGCTGCTCCTCGATCAAGGATCCCACAAGTGGCAGATCTAGGGAGACTCCCCTTCCCACCCTGAAAGGAGTGGCACAGGAGCAAGCTGCAGGAATTGGCTGGGTTTGGAGACTCCAAATGGGCCCATGCACCAGAGATAGAAATGCTTGGTCACAGCCTGGGTGAGCACAGAATGCAATTGGAGATCAGGAAGACAGGAGGGATTGGCTACTTTTCTCTGAAAGTGCACTGAGGAGTGGGGCCCCAAGCTCTCGGCTCCTATGGGGTTGGAGATTGGGAAGCCACCATCTTCATTCCCATACTCCAGAGCTGTATGGAGACGGTTCAGGGAACAAAATCTCCTGAGAGTGAACCTGAGCAGATTGCTTAGCGGGGCCCCTGGCAAGGGCGGTGCAATTCCGCCTTGGGCAAAGATATTTGAGAATTACTGCAACAGGCCCCTCCCCCAGAAGATCAGCAAGAACATCCAGGCAAGACCAAGTTCATCGATCAATGAGAATTGCAGAACTCCAGAGCTAGGGGAACACAACACATAGAATTCACAGCTTTTGGGGCACTTGGGTGGCTCAGTGGGTTGAAGCCTCTGCCTTTGGCTCGAGACATCAGAGTCTCTGCTCTGTGCGGAGCCTGCTTCCTCCTCTCTCTCTGCCTGCCTCTCTGCCTACTTGTGATGTCTGTCAAATAAATAACTAAAATCTTTAAAAAAAAGATTTTATTAATTTATTTGACAGAGAGAGATCACAAGTAGGCAGAGAGATGTGATGTCTGTCAAATAAATCTTTTTTTAAAAGATTTTATTAATTTATTTGACAGAGAGAGACCACCACAAGTAGGCAGAGAGGCAGGCAGAGAGAGAGAGAGGAGGAAGCAGGCTCCCTGCTGAGCAGAGAGCCTGATGCGGGACTTGATCCCAGGACCCTGAGATCATGACCTGAGCCAAAGGCAGCGGCTTAACCCACTGAGCCACCCAGGCGCCCAATAAAATCTTTTTTAAAAAAAAGAATTCATGGCTTTTTCCCCATAATTCTTTAGACTTTCAAAGTTACATTTTTAAAATTTTCTTTATCTTTTCTAATTCTGTTTTATTTAATGTTTCTTCTTTACTATTTTAACCTATTTTAACTATTTTATCCTATCAATATCTTTTTAAAAAATCTTTTTAAATTTTCATTTTTATAGTCATATTCTATCTCTTCATTGTATTTAACCATAATTTTTGTATACATATAAGTTTCTCTTTCTTAAAATTTTGGGATATAGTTTCTTCTAACAGACCAAAATATACCCTAAATCTACCATATGACTTTGTTCTAGTCTCTGGCCTAACATTTTTTTTTCTTTTTTCAACCAACTTCTTATCTTATCAGTTCCTTTTTAAAAATCTTTTTAAATTTTTATGTTTACAGGCATATTCTACCCCTTCATCATGTTTACATATATATATATTACATGCTTACAGCCATATTCTACCCCTTCATCATGTTTACATATATATTTTACATATATATTTGCAAATATATGTAAAATTATATATATGTAAATTATATATAATATATATTTATATATTATATAAAAACAAACTATATAAAAACAAAAAATATATATATAAATAAAAATTATATATATATATGTAAAAATATATATATATAATTCTTTCTTTCTTTCTTTAAAATTTTGGAAGACAGTTTCTTCTAACAGACCAAAAGACACCCAAAATCAGGTGAGTGGCTCTGTTCTGTTCACCAGCATAATCACATATTTTTTTCCTTTCTTCCCTCCCCAGTTTCAGGTCTTTTCTGATTTGGTTACTGTATATTTTTCTGGGGTCATTGTTACCCTTTTAGCATTTTGTTCTCTCATTCATCTATTCTTCTCTGGACAAAATGACAAGGCAGAAAAACTCACCTCAAAAACAAGAACAAGAGGCAGTACCAACTATTAAAGAACTAATCAATATGGACATTAGTAAGATGTCAGAACTAGAGTTCAGAATAATGATTATAAAGATGCTAACTGGGCTTGAAAAAGGCATAGCAAATACTAGAGAATCCCTTTTTATAGAAATAAAATCACTTTCTGGAGAAATAAAAGAATTAAAATCTAACCAAGTTGAAATTTAAAAAGCTATTAATGAGGTGCAATTTTTTAAAAATGGAGGCTCTTACTGCTAGGATACACAAGACAGAAGAGAGAATTAGTGATCTGGAAGACCAAATGAAGGCGAATAAAGAAGAGGAGAAGAAGAGAGATAAACAACTACTGGATCATTAGGGGAGAATTTGAGAGATAAGTGATACTGTAAGATAAAAAAATATTAGAATAATTGGGATCCCTGAAGTAGAAGAAGGAGAGAGGGGGTAAGAAGGTATATTAGAGTAAATTGTAGCAGAGAATTTCCCTAATTTGGGGAAGGAAACAAACATCAAAATCCAGGAAGCACAGAGAACCACCCTCAAAATCAATAAAAATAAGTTAACACCCATCATCTAATAGTAAAACTTACAAGTCTCAGAGACAAGGAGAAAATTATGAGAGCAACTCAGGAAAGAGGTCTGTAACCTACAATGGTAGAAATACTGGATTGTCAGCAGACCTATCCACAGAGATCTGGCAGGCCAGAAAGGATGCATGATATATTCAGAGCACTAAATGAGAAAAAATATGCAGCCAAAAATACTATATCCCGCTAGGCTATCTGAAAACAGGAGAAATGAAAAGTTTCCAGGACAAACAAAAACAAAACAAGCCATACAGGAAATATTGAAAGGGGTCCTCTAGGAAAAGAGAAGGTCTAAAAATAGTAGACCAGAAAGGAACAGAGACAATATACAAGAACAGTCACCATGCAAGCAATACAATGGCACTAAATTCATATCTATCAGTAGTTACCCTGAATGTAAACGGGCTAAATGCCCCAATTAAAAGACACAGGGTACCAGAATGGATTAAAAAAAAAAAAAAAAACAATATGCTGTCTATAAGAAACTCATTTTAGACCCAAAGACACCTTCAGATTTAAAGTGAGGGAGTGGAAAACAATTTACCATGCTAATGGACATCAAAAGAAAGCTGGGGTGGCAATCCTTATATCAGATCAATTAGATTTTAAGCCAAAGACCATAATAAGAGATGAGGAAGGACACTATATCATACTCAAAGTGTCTTCCCAACAAGAAGATCTAACAATTTTAAATATCTTATGCACCTAATGTGGGATTAGCCAACTATATAAACCAATTAATAACAGAATAAAAGAAACACATCTACAAAAATACAATAATAGTAGGGGACTTTAACACCCCCCCCCACTGAAATGGACAGATCATCCAAGCAAAAGATCACCAAGGAAATAAAGGCTTTAAATGACACACTGGACCAGATGGACATCACAGATATATTCAGAACATTCCATCCCAATGCAACAGAATACACATTCTTCTCTAGTGTACATGGAACATTCTCCAGAACAGATCACATCCTGGGTCACAAATCAAATCTCAACTGGTACCAAAAGATTGGGATCATTCTGTGCATATTGTCAGACCACAATGTTCTGAAGCTAGAACTCAATCACAAGAGGAAAGTTGGAAAGAACCCAAACACATGGAGGCTAAAGAGCATCCTAAAAAGAATGAATTGGTCAACCAGGAAATTAAAGAAGAACTGAAAAAATTCATGGGAACAAATGATAATGAAAACACAACTGTTCAAAATCTATGGGACACAGCAAAGGCATTCCTGAGAGGAAAGTATATAGCGATACAAGACTTTCTCAAGAAACAAGAAAGGTCTCAAGTATACAAACTAACCCTACACCTAAGGGAGTTGAAGAAAGAACAGCAAAGAAAGCTTAAACCCACCAGGAGAAAAAAATAATAAAGACCAGAACAGAAATCAATGAAATAGAAACCAAAAAACAGTATAACAAATGAACAAAACTAGGAGCTGGTTCTTTGAAGAATTAATAAGATTGATAAACCCCTGGCCAGACTTATCAAAAAGAAAAGAGAAAGGACCCAAATAAATAAAATCATGAGTTAAAGAGGAGAGATCACAACCAACACCAAAGAAATACAAACAATTATAAGAAAATATTATGAGCAACTATATGCCAGCAAATTGGACAATCTGGAAGAAATGGATGCATTCCTACAGACATATAAACTACTAAAACTGAATCAGGAAGAAACAGAAAACCTGAACAGACCCATAACCAGTAAAGAGACTGAAGCAGTCATCAAAAATCTCCCAACAAACAAGAGCCCAGAGCCAGACAACTTCCCAGGGGAATTCTACAAAACATTGAAAGAAGAATTAATACCTATTCTCCTGAAACAGTTCCAAAAAATAGAAATGGAAGGAAAACTTCCAAACTCATTTTATGAGGCCAGCGTTACCTTGATCCCAAAACCAGACAAAGACCCCATCAAAAAAGAGAATTACAGACCAATATCCTTGATGAACACAGATGCAAAAATTCTCACCAAAATACTAGCCAATAGGCTCCAACAGTACATTAAAAGGATTATCCACCATGACCAAGTGGGATTTAGTCCTGGGCTGCAAGGTTGGTTCAACATCCGCAAATCAATCAATGTGATACAATACATTAATAAAAGAAAGTACAAGAACCATATGATACTCTCAATAGATGCTGAAAAAGCATTTGACAAAGTACAGCATCCTTTCTTGATCAAAACTCTACAAAGTGTAGGCATAGAGGATATATACCTCAATATCATCAAAGCCATCGATGAAAAACCCAGAGCAAATATCATTCTCAATGGGAAAAAACTGAGAACTTTTCCACTAAGATCAGGAACACAGCAGGGATGTCCACTATCACCACTGCTATTCAATATAGAACTAGAAGTCCTAGCCTCAGCAATCAGACAACAAAAAGAAATTAAAGGCATCCAACTTGGCAAAGAAGAAGTCAAACTCTTACTCTTTGCAGATGATACAATACTTTATGTGGAAAACCCAAAAGACTCCACTCCAAAACTGCTAGAACTCATACAGGAATTCAGTAAAGTGTCAGGATATAAAATCAATGCACAGAAATCAGTTCTATTTCTATACACCAACAGCAACTCAGAAGAAAGAGAAATTAAGGAGTCAATCCCATTTACAATGGCACCCAAAACCATAAGATACCTAGTAATAAATCTAACCAAAGAGGCAAAGAATCTGTACTCAGAAAACTATAAAGTACCCACAAAAGAACTAAGGAAGACACAAAGAAGTGGGAAAACATTCTATGCTCATGGATTGAAAGAACAAATATTGTGAAAATGTCTATGCTACTTAAAGCAACCCACACATTTAATACAATCCCTATCAAAATACCATCAATTTTTTTAAAGAAATGGAACAAATAATCCTAAAATTTATATGGAACCAGAAAAGACCCCAGATAGCCAGAGGAATGTTGAAAAAGAAAATCAAAGTTGGTGGCATCACAATTCCAGACCTCAAGCTCTATTACAAAGCTGTCATCATCAAGACAGCATGGTACCAGCACAAAAACAGACACATAGATCAATGAAACAGAATAGAGAGCCCAGAAATAGACCCTCAACTCTATGGTCAACTAATCTTTTATAAAGCAGGAAAGAATGTCCAGTGGAAAAAAGACAGTCTCTTCAACAAATGGTATTGGGAAAATTGGACAGCCACATGCAGGAAAATGAAACTGGACCATTTCCTTATACTACACATAAAAACAGACTCAAAATGGATGAAAGACCTCAATGAGAAACAGGAATCCATTAAAATCTTTGAGGAGAACACAGGCAGCAACTCTTCAACCTCAGCTGCAGCAACTTCTTCCTAGAAACATCACCAAAGGCAAGGGAATCAAGGGCCTAAATGAACTATTGGGACTTCATCAAGATAAAAACCTGCACGCAAAGGAAACAGTCAACAAAACCAAAAGACAACCAACAGAATGGGAGAATATATTTGTACATGACATATCAGATAAAGAGCTAGTATGCAAAAATCTATGAAGAACTTACCAAACCCAACATCCAAACAACAAATAATCCAATCAAGAAATGGGCAGAGGACATGAACAAACATTTCTGCAAAGAAGACATCCAAATGGCCAATAGACACAAGAAAAACTGCTCAACATCACTCAGCAGGAGGGCAATACAAATCAAAATCACAGTGAGATACCACCTCAGACCAGTCAGAATGGCTAAAATTAACCAGTCAGGAGGTGAAGGGTGTTGGTGAGGATGCGGGGAGAGGGAAACCCTCCTAACATATTGGTGAGAGTGCAACCTGGTGCAGCCACTCTGGAAAACAGTGCGGCGTTTCCCCAGAAAGTTGAAGGTAGAGCTGCCCTGCAGCCCAGTGGTTACACTACTGGATATTTACCCTGGTGAAGCAAGTCTGGTGATCCAGGAGGGCACATGCACCCAAATGTTTGTGGCAGCAGTGTCCACAGTGTCCAGGCTGTGGAAGGAGGCTGAATGTCCATCAGCAGATGAATGGTTAAAGGAGATGTAACACACACACACACACACACACACACACACACACAGGAATATTATGCAGCCATCAAAAATGAAATCTTGCCATTTGTAGCAATGTGGATGGAACTAGAGGATATTATACTAAGCAAAATAAGTCAATCAGAGAAAGACAATTATCATATGACCTCACTGATTTGAGGAATTTGAGAAACAAGACAGAGGATCATAGGGGAAGGAAGGTAAAAATGAAACAAGATGAAACCAAAGAGGGAGACCAACCATAAGAGATTCTTGGTCTCAGGAGGCAGACTGGGGATTGTTGGGGGTGGGGAATGGATGGCTGGGTGGTGGACATTGGGGAGTGTATATGCTATAGTGAGAAAAATAAATAAATTTTAAAAAAGAATAAGATTGGAGAAATCACACTACCCAATTTTAATACTCTCTACAAAGCTACAAAGTCAAGACATGGTATTAGCAAAGAAAGAGATACACTCATATCAATGAAATAGAATAGAGTCTAGAAATAGAGATACACAAATATGGCCAACTGGTTTTTGACCAAGGTTCAGAAGCTATTCAATGGAGAATGGGCAGTCTTTTCAGTAAATGGTGTTGAAACAACTAGACATCCATATTCTAAAAAAAAACAAAAACAAAAACAAACTTCAAATTAAATTTCATACCACAAAAGTTCACTCAAATAAATCATAAATCCAAATATAATATGATATAAAACTTATAAAAGAAAACTTAGGTGAAAATCTTTGGTATCTGAAGTTAAGAAAAACATTCTTAGATTTAATATCAAAAATAAAATCCATAAAAGAAAAAACTGAGGGACACCTGGGTGGTTCAGCACATTAAGCATCAGACTCTTAAATTTGGTCTTAGGGTCATGAGATTGAGGCCCTCAGTGGGCCCCACACTGGAGTGGATACCACTTAATATTATCTCACTCCCTCTCCCCCTGCCCCTCCCCCCATAACGTGGGCAAGCACGCACGCACATGAGCTCTCTCTTGAAAGAAAGAAAAGAAAAATGAAAAATTGAAAATCAGACTTCTTCAAAATGGAAGACTTTTGGTCTACAAAGGACACTGGTAAGAGAATGAAAAGACAAACTGAGTTTGTCTACAAAATAGTTTCAAATCACATATACAACAAAAGATTTGTATCCAGAATACATAAAGAATTCTCAAAACTCAACAATATAAAACCAAATGACACAGCTTTTAAATGGATGAAGAACTAATATAAACACTTCACCAGAGAGGATATACAGATGTTTATTAACCATTAGGACAATGCAAATTAAAATCACAGTGACTTACCCACCACACACTTATTAAATGGCTAAAAATTAGATTTAAAGTACCCAAAATACCAAGTGCTAAGAAAATGTGGAGTAACTGGAGCTCCCTGACCTTACTGGTAGGAATGCAAAATTGTGTGGCCACTCCAGAAGAGTCCGGCAATTTTTTATGAAACATACACTTAATAGCAATCCCACTTCTGGTTATTTATCCTAAAGAAATGAGAACTTAGGTTCACACAAACACCTAAACACAAATGTTTAGTGGCTTTGTTCACATTACCATAAACTGGAAACAACCTAAATGTCCTTCATCAGGTGAATGTTGAAACAAACCATTTATAGCCATGTAAATGCCCCTATCTACCCCTCAACAGATACATGCATGACAACTTGAATGAATCTCAAAGGTATTATGCTCAGTTAAGAAAAAAAAAAAAAAGCCATCTCAAAAGATTACATACTCAGGGCACCTGAGTGGCTCAGTTAAGCATATGCCTTTGGCTCAGGTCATGATCTCAGGGTCCTGGGATCAAGCCCCATGTCAGGCTCCCTGCTCAGTGGGGAGTCTGCTGGTCCATCTCCCTCTGTCCCTCTCCCTGCTCTTGCTCCCTTTCTCTGTCAAATAAATAAATAAAATCTTTAAAAAAAAGATTTTATTTATTTATTTGACAGAGAGAGAGAGAGAGAGATCACAAGTAGGCAGAGAGGCAGGCAGAGGGAGAGGAGGAGGCAGGCTCCCTGACGAGCAGACAGCCTGATGCAGGGCTCGAGCCCAGGACCCTGAGATCATGACCTAAGCTGAAGGCAGAGGCTTAACCCACTGAGACACCCAGGCGCCCCTAAATAAATAAAATCTTTTTAAAAGAAGTTTATATACTCTATTTTTGCATTTATATGACACTCAAAAACACAAAACCATGGTGATGGGAATTAGACACATGAGTGGAACAATGTGAAAGAAGGTGTGAACACAGAGGAACACTGTTCTCACCGGTGGGGTTCTTACATAAATCCACATATGGGCCTAGCTCATTTCATTCCTTCATCAAACCACCAAGTATTATTGTATTATTTCAGAATGATTTTGGCTCCAAGGAACAGGATAACTAGCTCACAGTAGCATTAACAAATAAGGGTTTTTTTCTCACATGAAACATATGCAGTCGATGGCTTTGTTTTAGGTGCCCCATGAAGACAGGACACTGGTTAGGTGTCTCCACCTCACGGCCTCTTGGTAAGAAAACAGCAGCTAAAACCACAGTATTAATTAAATTTCCACCATAAGAAGCAAAAGGCAGCACCATCAGGGAGGTTCTTCTCACTCATCAACTTCACATCAGGAAGGAAGCAGGTATAAACAGAGCAAAGTGATAATCCTTGTCACCTTCTCTTATCAGGGAAGGAAAACCTTCCCCAGAATCACGCACAGAAATATTCCCTTTCATCTGATTGACCAGAGCTGATCACATGTTCATTCCTGGATCAGGAACTGGGTCCACCTCCCCAGAGATCATAGGAAGTGATACCTGAGCAAAATTGACATTCCGCTGGCAGAGGGAAAAGGAAGGAATACAGAGTGCCTGCCACTGCACTGTTACTATTCCCTCTTTTTTACAGATGAGACAACTGTGGCTTAGAAAGGATAAGAGACTTGCCCAAGGTCATCCAGCTGGTAAATGCTGAAGCCAGTTTTCAAAGCCATTACTGTCTGACTGCCAAGCTTGTGCTCTGAATCTCTGTGTCACTGGCTCTTTGGGATGCATCTGGTGCAGTGACCAATTCCTTCCCTCCCTGGAATGGCAAGCTGGAGGGCTAGTCGTGATGGCACTGCTAATGACATCCCAGGTCTTAGAGGGAGGACGGAGCAAGGGTCCCATGGTAGATAAACAGCTGGGCCATCTTGCATATGCCTCCCTGACCATAAGGGGGGCATATCTGTGAAAACTCCATATTCTTGTGGTTCTGCCTTCCTTGACCTCTCCCTACTGACCTGTTTTCCTCCTTGAATGGGCCTTTAGAGATTATCAAGCAGAACAGAACTGAGTAAGGAAGCTGGGCCAGAAAGTCTGCTCCTCTGCCTCACTCCTTTACTTGCCTCACTGGGCTGCTTCCTTGGCCCTGTTCTGTCTGCTCATCTTCTCATCTCCCAAGGACCCTGACACCTAAAACCACTCAAAAGACACTATATATGATATGATAACTCAAAAGTCACTATATGTCTATATATAGGATATAACACATCAGCCCCTAAAGTGAGGGCTGCAGACTGTATTTCAATGAGAAAATAATTTAGCCCATAATAAATTTCCCTTCTTTCTCTGTGTTCCTAGTGGGCCTTGAAATTAGCAAGAACAAAATGTCACATTAATTTCACTGTCAGGGGCCAGTGCTAAGGGTGACATTGTAGCATCCCTTGGGATTGTGATGCATTAGCCAGAGGACCACTGGAGAAAGAGAAACTGACACTCATTGTGAGCAAGTCTCATTCGAAGTCCTGTTGTGTTTTTTCCTGGGCAGTTTCCCAGGAGGATAGAGCTGGGTCTCTAAAAAGTTAAAGGTGTTGTGGTTTGGGGTGTAGGCAAGAATAGCTTTTCCAACAGTCTGGTCATGTTCTCAACACACTGCTTGTATCTCCATCTCTCTTTCAGGAGGTCTTGTAGGGAAAGAGCATCTTGTTGTGTCTAAGTGATGGCCTTTCTGTTCCAAAAGAATTTCTGCAACATTATTGAGTGGGACTAGGAAGGATTAGCAAGTCCTCGGATTACTTGAGCAATAAAGATATACGGCCATGGGCCTTCTCATTTGGAGTTCAGTCTTGGTCAATATCAACATCTTACGGCAAGTCGATAAATCCCAATATCAACCGCAGAAGAAGAAGTGTCAATGCCAGCGGCCGGCGACTTGGTTTACGGTGAATCAAGACCTCGACTGAGGCTTTAAATTTGCTGATGCTTTTTTCTGTGGGGTTTGTCGTGGCTCACCCAGCCAGATCGATTCGATGCGTCGTGCTGGGGAAGAGGAAAAGGTTTGCGGCTCTGAGAGTATTAGCAAGTTCATTTCACGCTGATGTTGCGACAGAGGCCAGGGAAAGGTTTACAGAAGCAGCATTCATCAAGCCAGCTGGTCTCCCACGACGGCCCTCAGGCTTGGAGCAGAGAGACACAGAGGGAGGGGCTAGCGCATGGCAATTCATAGGGATAATGATGGCTTCTCTGGCAGAGGCCAGGTAGCAAAGAGAGGAGAGGGTCTGGAGGCTCACAGCCTGCAGAGAGGAGCCAGAAGGGGCAGGAGCCCAGTTCACTTTAGCCATCAGGAGCTATTTGGAACAAGGGCATTTTTCCCTCCCCAGAGTCTGTGGCAGATTGAATGCAAAAATGGCCCTAATTCTCCCTCCTTCCCACACCACATGTAATGTGACTCGGTAGTTCCTCTCATCAAGGGGTTGAGTCTATTTCCCTGTTCTTTGAATCTAGGTTGCCTTGTAACTTACTTGGACCAGCTGACTGCAACAGCACGAGTGGGAAGCAATGTCTCAGTTCCAAGCCCAGACCTCGAGAGACGTCGCCCACTCCCCGCACCCCTTCTCTGCCTCCATCATGAGAACAAGAGCAGCTAGCCTTCTGGAAGATGAGCGAGCACATGGAGAAGAGCTGAGGTCATCCTAGACTAATCAGCCTCCGGCCAATTGGCCAACGGACCACAGATGTGTAAGCAAGCCCAGCTGAGCCCAGCCCAGATCAGCAGAGCTGGCCAACCAATCCATAAACCCGTGAGCGATGATAAGTGGTTATTGTTTTAAATCACTGAGGTTCGGGGAGTGTTGTTGTTGTTGTTGTTTTGTATGTAGCATTATGATGGCAATAGATAATTGATGCCAGGTTCATCCAATTATTTTAGTAACCATAGCAATGTCCTGGGGAAAGCACCCCAGGCCCTAAACATTAGAGTCCCCGATTCTCTAATGACCTGAGTTCTACTAGCCAGTGCTAAAAACCTGAAGCTTATATACATATGCAACAAAAAACCTGCAAGGTAGGCCCATCCCTTCCTGAATAGACTGTCAGCACAAGGTCATTCACGTTTGCTCAGTTTAACTTCTTGAGGGCAAAGGTCACAACTTCCAAGACAACCAGTCCAGCTTTAGCTCCAGGACAACACAGCTCTGTTTTCTGTAACGGATGGGCAAATGCCCATCTAGCCTCCACCTCCCCAATCCGCTGTTCTGAGTCATGGAACCATTGGGTGCAAGGGGCAGGGTCAGCCATTCTGGGCTAAAGAGAAAAGGGGACCGAGGGGTATTTGTACTAGTCACCTACAGCTGCTGTAACAAAGGACCACAAACTTAAACAATGCCACTTTATTAACCGAATATTCTAGAGATCCAAAGCCTGACATGGGTCTCACCGAGCTAAAAACCAAAATGTTGCCAGGGCCACCTACCTTCCTGAAAACTCTAGGAGAACATCTGGCTCCTTAGCTTTCCAGCTTCTAGAGGCTACCCTCACTGTGTAGCTCATGAACCCCGGTGTCCACATTCAAAGCCAGCAACCGTGGATCAAATCCTGTCACGTGGCAGCTCTCTAACCTCTCCTGCCTCCCTATTTTACTTTTAAGGACTCAAGTGATTAAATTGAACCCAGTCAGATAATCCAAGGTCATCTCCCCGTCTCAAAGTCCTCAACCTTAATCATAGCTTCACACTCATGTTGGCATTTTAAAATAACATCCTCACAGGTTCTGGGGGATTAGAACATGAGCATCATGGGGGTCCATTACTCTGCCTACAACAATTACACTGTGACTTCGTATAACAAAGATTAAGAGACAAGAAGCTTTTCTTTTTCATGACTATCTCCATGGAATTGATGGGCCAACACCTGGAATTCTATAAAATGGGCTCATGCTAAAGGAGGGAGAGATGGAAGTGGGTTAATAGCATTCCATAACTCATCCACAGAGCTGCAGAACATCCCTTCCTCCCTGAACTGCTGTATTAAGGCTGTAAGGTGTGGCTCCCCATTCAAGGGCAGGACTAGAAGGTCTTAGCCCAGCAGGAATGCAGCTCACCAGCTGTCCTGATCGGCGTAGAACTTCCAGGAGCTGGTGATACCCTTGTGGCAATTCTTGGAGGCCATTCAGGAGCCAAGAAGACTGCCACCAACAAGGTCCTTTCCCAATTACTAATCCCTTGGACTAAGAGTTGAGGGGTTCCCGAGGTGGATCTAAAGAGATTCTGCCCTCAAAGCTCCTACATACTAGAGATTACACAAAACATGCATTTCAAGAGGTGACTACTTGAAATTTTAGAGAAAAGCACTGCAAGCAACAAACAGATAAAATGTGGTGAAAGTTCAAAGCAGGAAAAGCTGGGAGGCATGCACAGTGAATAGGGAGAGAAGGAATGAAGAAGAATCTGATGAGGCTTTTTGGAAGACATTAAGGAAGCACATTCTACGTTTTACAGTTTAAGCTAAGCTGGGCAAACTAATTCTGCAAAGGGGCAGATGGTAAATATTTTAGGTCTGCCAGGTCATATGGTCTCTACTACTGAACTCTGCTGTTACAGTGCAAAAGCAGCCACAGATAAGTAACTGTAGTGCATGGCTGGATTCCAATAAAACTTTATTTACAAAAATGGGCAGTGGGCCACATTTGGCCCTTGAACTTTAGTTGGCTGATCCCTGTTTAGCCATGCTCTAGGCTTACAGTGAGTGTTTGCATAAGCATGAAGAGATTTATAGAAGATTTAATGCTTTGGTTAAGTTTTGATGAATAGAGAGAACTTGACTATGAAGGAAAGTCAGGAAGAAGGTAAAATTAACAATTTTTATGAAATATTGAAGAGACCAGTCCCTCAAGAGTTTCAAAGAGAGGATCTGGAATAGGAGAAAAACTTGAAATACAGCTAGTTTGAGTAGGGTTGTTTTATGAAGAGCTTTGATAGACAAGTCATTTAGATGTAAGACAACGGGAAGTAGGGAGCTCTTGAGAGTTTGGGGGCTAGAATATTATGGCATGCAAATATTTTTCAACTCACTGAATAAGTTCAAGTATTGGCCTCTGGAGCTAAGCAAGTCTGCAAAGCAGAGGTCCTGAGCACTTGGCCACGCAGGATAAAAACCTTGGTCCTGTCTCTAGTCAGCAAGGGGTCACGATGCCACCTGTTCCCACACGCAGTTGGAATCTCACACATAAGTGGGCCCAGATTTGTGGAAAATTCTAGCTTCCCATTAAGGTGTGGGCCTGGCTTCCCCAAAGCATCAGACATTTTTGTCTTCCTGTCCTCTGTGAGGGGGCCCCTTTCTCCATCCCTTCCCTGCTCCCTTCTCTACCTCCTCCCCGCACCCCCAGAGCCCTCCTGCTGCTGTGAATCACATGTTGTAACAAATGAGTTACCAAAGGCTCCAACAAGCTGCTCATCATTGTCCCCAGCAGGAGAAAAGCAGCCACGACCTGGAGCTGGGACCTTGTTAAAAGTTTGTAATGAGCTGATGAGGAAGCTATTTCTGCCTGATTAGAATTCTAATGCGTTGCTGACTAGGTGAGCAGGAGAAGGGCTCCCAGCTCTCTCCCTGGCACCCCCACCCCTCTGCTCTCAGAGCTCACGCGGCAGGAAATGGTTCTCTGCCAGCAGTTAAGACCGTAAAGAACGAACACAAAGCGGCCCCAGAAACTCCCTGTCCATCCTTCTTTCCCTCTTCCGAAGGGGATACCTCCATCTTATTCATTTTTCCAAGCACACCGAACACTGCCACCTGCTAACATCCTAATGACACCACCTGGACTTAACCATAATTGGTCACAGGTGCCCCCCAGGGTCCTTTTCCATCAGAGATGGAAAAGCAGGAGAACACAGCATCCAACTAGTCACTGGAAAGATGAAGCCAAAGGCCAAATTCCCACAGCAACCGTCAGAGCAAAGTCTTCAACACAAAGAATTTCCCTCGGGTTCAATTCAGAGAATATTTTGATATCCCCATTTTCTTCCAGTTGACTGGCCTTAGAAAGCATCTGGATTAGTTCCAGTGTGAACTGATTCACCACAATAATGATTTTTAGAAGGAAAATGAAAACTCAAAATATATTTTGGGGGTAGTTCACAGTTGAATAAAAAAATAATATTTGGGTCTGGTTTGGGATTCAGGTTGTACTTCTGTTTAAGTTCTGATATTGGAGTAACCTGGATTTTTGAAAGTTTAAGAGATGTTTCATGTGGTCCTAGGTTATGAATGCAGGGAAAATGACATTTTGGGGTGACAGCAAAAGAAAGTCTCTCCAGATTTGGTAAATCCCCTTGGGGTGCCTGGGTACAGCCCTGTCTGCCCCCCCTGCTTAATAAGGGCAGCTCCTATGTCATTCCAAAAGGATCCCCATTATGACCAAGGGGTCCTTTTGCTGTGCCCTCCACAAAAGCAAGCTTCTGTTCCACCCTAAATCACAAAACATGAGACTTTTTTGCTCTCACCAAGCAAATCACACCAAAGCAGGTTTTTTCAACCTTGGCTGTACATTGTTATCACCTGGGAGCTTCCAAAACTGCCAGTGCCAGGATATGCTCCCCAGAGATTCTGATTTAACTGGTCTGGGGTATGGCTTGGATATTGAGACTTTCTAGTGTGTAGCTAGAGCAAAGAACCGTGGGTCTAGACTAATGTTTCTTAAACATTCACGTGTACATGAATATCTTGGGATCTTGTTAAAATCAGATTCTGATTCACTAGATCTAAGATGGGTCTGAGATCCTGCAGTTCGTCTAAGAGGCTCCTGGGGGTTGCCCATGCTGCTGGTCCTCAGACCATTTTGAGTAGAAAGGGTCTAAAACATACCATCCAGAAGTGTTACTACATTCATCGGACACTCTATTTTCCAGGACTCTGTCAATGATCATCAGCAGAAATCCAACTCAACTTGGAATAATCAAGAGGAGGAATTAATTGGTACAAATAAATAGGATATCCAAGGGTGATACTGGCTTCAGGCACGGCTGCCTCCAGGAGCTCAAATTTAGCCACTAGGACCTTCTGCTTCTCTTTTGCTTGCCCCTGAGCTTATTCCATTTTCAGGCAGGCTCTCTCCATGTGGCAACAAAGATGGTCCAAGCAGCTCCAGGCTTCCTCATTCACACAGCCAGTGACAACAGAGAAAGGAGCCTGCCCCCACTTCCTCACCATCCCTACTGGTCCTTGAAAATGATTCACTTTCCCCAGCTTAGGTCATACCCCCACTGCCGGTCAGGGACTGGCAGAGCTCCATGGTTGGCCACCTTACCTGAAACACAGGCAGTGGGAGGTGACAGTCTTCCCAAGGAAAGGATGCAGAGTAGACCACAAAGTTGCTGATGGTCTGAGTGAGCACCACAGCCATGTACCAGAAGATCCCTAGACTTCTACTACCCTCTCTGCTTTTCTGACTATGAGCTCTCACCCACCATGACTCTTCTCTGCTCCTCAAAAATGGGCTGAGGCCCTCCCTATTACTCAGCAGAATTGCTCTGGTCACGTGATGGCATCCTGGGTAAGCAGAAGCCAGAAAAGGAGTCCTTACAACTCTAGACAACTCCAGCTTCCTCCATCCCTTCTGACCTCCACAACCAGAAGAGGAAAAAGACCAAAGAACAGACAGTGTTCTAGGGATGGAAAGAATGGTCAGAGATGGAGCTGAATTGCTCCATTTCACAGATGAGAACATTGAGGCTGAGGGAGAGCAGCTGAGTAACTTAGTCCAAGAGCACTCAGGCAAAGTCAGGTTTTGACCCCAGTCTAGACTTTATGATATTTATATTATCTCCTCTGAGATCAGCACGAGTCCAGTCCAGGCCTTGGGCCTCCTTTGGGTTTAAAAACAATTTTTGGCTAAAAAAAGGAGAGGTAGGATGGAGGTCACTATCACAGACAGGGTTCCAGCCCACTGCTATGTCTCTAAGTTCTCAGGAGTCAAAAATGTGTGAGGTGTGCATGCCCACAGAGGTCAGCATAGGCTGGGGTATGGAGATACCCCAACTTGGGCCCCCAATGACTTTGGATTCTGAGCATCCACTAAGGAGGAAACACCAGCAGAATCCACTCAAAAGAACCCCTCAGACTCCTGAAAGGGAAACTGACAACTTGTTATTTATTTATATTATTTATATTTTTTTAAGATTTTATTTATTTATTTGACAGAGATCACAAGTAGGCAGAGAGGCAGGCAGAGAGAGAGGAAGGGAAGCAGGCTCCCTGCTGAGCAGAGAGCCTGATGTGGGGCTTCATCCCCAAGACCCTGAGATCATGACCTGAGCCGAGGGCAGAGGCTTAACCCACTGAGCCACCCAGGAGCCCCTATAATATTATTTTTTATTTATAAAAATAGCTAACATAGGTCATGCTTAATATATAGCAGGCCCAACCTAATTTAATTTACACTAACTCATTTGGTCCTTACAAAGACCTTATGAGATTGCAACAGTTATTCCCATTCTACAGATGGTAAAACTGAAAGCACAGAGAGGCTGGAAGAGCTGGTACCAAAAAATGTGATGAATTAACTTTGAAAGGGTCTTCCTTTCAGTAGGCACATATCTGCCCCTCAGCCACCTGGGACACAGGAAAAGGGTTACCACCATGATTCTAGAGGCAGAGAAATTTGGGGCCAGAAAACAATATTCTGGGCCAGAAAAGGTGGAAGATTTCCGGTGTTCGCCTTTGCAACCAGGCCAGCCTGCTGCCCCCTAGAGGTTGCTGCCGCTCCTTGCCATAAGGGGGCACCCGCCACTCCTGGGTCAGAGACCTCTCCACCTTAACTGGAGGAATTTAAAGCAGGGGAGGAACCCGGGGAAAGGGGGTAAGAACAATAAGGAAGGCATCCTGGAAGAGGCAGAACTGGCTTGGGCTTGAGCAAGAAGGAGGATTTTAGTAAGTGAAGAGTATAGGGAGAACAATTCATTCAAAATTTGCTAAGCACCTACTGTATACCTGAGCATGAGGCCAAAGCCTGGTGACAAATGAGAGGGTTCACACTGGGAAATAATCACAATTACAATAGCTAGGCTTAGTGAAAGCACATCACTCCCCAAATTTCTTCACCTCTTCACTTCTCACATGGACAGGTAGGCATTCCAATTTCACAGGCATTCTGAATGTCACAGGCAAGGAGCCTGCAAATATGGATTGGCCTGTCTAAGGTCACATAGCCCCAGTAGCACAATGGAGCCAATGGCTTCCCTCACTCCCCAACAGAACATTCCAGAACAGCACCTTGGTAGCTCAGGTCAGCAGTGGTGGGAGTATTTACACCATGGAAATGGACAAACACCTTGAAGAGTCCACTGTTAGACATTATGCAGCACACCACAGCCGCTGAGAGAATGAAGGGTGGGGCCTTGAACCCACGTCTCTCTCGCTCTTAGGCTGGTGCTATTCGCCACTGGGCTGCCCTCAGCATAGCTCAGGATAACCAGTGCTAGCAAGTTCAGAAAGGAACACTCTTCAAACTGACTGCCTTCAGACCAAATATGGCGTCCGTTCTTGGCCTCTCTATGCTCCATGTCTTCACTGGTAAAACGGGGATCATAATATTATCTACCTCATAGGGTGGTTGGATGAATTAACACATGTGAGGCTCTTAGAATAATATCTGGTGTATGGTTAGCACCATGTAACTATTAGGTTTCATTTGTTAGGGCTACACAAGGTTTAAAGAACAGGGGCGCGGGGGTGGCTCAGTGGGTTAAGCATCCGACTTTTGATTTCTGCTCAGGTCACGATCTCAGGGTCAGCCATGTTCATCAGGCTCTGTGCTGAGTAGGGAGTCTGAGTTTCTTTCTCTCCCTCTCCCTCTGCCCCCACCCCCCGGCTTTCTCTCTCTCAAAAAACAGATAAATAAAATCTCTTCTAAATTGTTTAAAGAAGGGGCGCCTGGGTGGCTCAGTCGGTTAAGTGTCTGCTTTTGGCTCAGGTAATGTTCCCAGGTACTGGGATCAAGCCCCACATCGGGCCCATTGCTCAGGAGGGAGCCTGCTTCTCCTTCTCCCTCTACCTGCTATTCTGCCTGCTTGTGCAGGCTCTCACGCACACTCTCTCTGTGTGTTCAATAAATAAAAATTCTTTAAAAAAAAAACCTTATAAATAAAAAATGTTTAAAGAACGATATTAACTGGTTGCCAATATTTTAAAATCATATTTTTCTGTAAAAAATCCAGATATCTAGACTGTTTGGAAAAATTGTCAGCTCTGACCTCACTTCACCATGTGACAATAACCAGCTGGAGCCAGATCACAGCTGCCCCCCCCAACCTCCTTCCTTGGATGATGCCCTTTGGGGAACTGCTCATATTTCATTTACCAACCCCCCTAGGCCAGGCAGCGCCCATAGGCACCTGAGTTTGAGACTCCTCCTCTCTGTTCCTTAAGATGCCCGGACTGGATGTGTTAGGGTGGATGATCTGCCAGCCATACGTTCACCTGGCCAGACATCTGCTCTTACACGCACTTAAAGTGGAGTAAGTTGGTCTCAGAGAGACTAACTGTGCCTAACTCAGCGTTGGAAGGGCAGAGACTCAGAGCCCAGGCCCTCCAGTTTCTCATTCAACAGCCACCGCACACTTCCAGGCCAGAGCCTGGACTCAGAAGCAGCTTAGGGAGCTCTCCCAATGTTGCGAGTAGGGCCAGGAAGGGTGCAAAAGCAGAGGGCTCTGCCGGTCCTTCCTGATTTCCTGCACATGACGGGACGCGGGAGATGTGGGTCGCCAGGTGAAATTCAGATGCCCATTAAGTTTGAATTTCTGGAAACTTTCAGACTGATGACCAATTTTTAGCCTAAGTATGTCCCATGTATTGTTTGGGACATATACTTTATAAATCTAAAATTTCAGATAATGAATTATATTAGTATAAGCATTTTACAAATAATGCATCACACACACACACAAACACACACACTTCCTTTATCCGAAATTCAGATTTAACTGGTACTTTCATTTGGTAAATACCACAACCCTAAAAAGTCCCAGAGGCCTCTGCCAGCCCAGCCCCAAGGATGTCAGAGAAGGGAAAAGAGGAGGAGGAAGTCCTCACCCCAGGGCTGTTTAGGTGCTCTGGCATGGGGCAGCGGCCACACTGCCCACCACCACCGGCACCGGCACATAAAGGTAAAATTTCCTTTGTCTTCCGTGCATTTATTTTCCGAGTCAGTACCGGTTTTATTTCCTAATGTGGGGAAGCGCTGGGTCTTCCAAAAGTCTTCAGCCGGCTTCATTTCTGCAGTCGCCAGGAAGCCAACTCGGCATGTCAGAAACCAAGGGGCTGGTTGCCAGTTGGGGGTGTGGGGCGTGGGCAGCGGCCGTGGCTTCTGATGGGAAACCTGCTACAGGTTCAACCCAGCCGGTAACGCGCCCCACTGGACGGCACCCTCCCCTGCCGGGAGCGGAGACACCTCCCTGGGGCCGTCGCACCCCAAAGACTGGCTCTACCCCCGCACCCCGGCCCCTAGGCCGCCAGTTTGCCAGTCGCAGAGCCCTTGCCCAGGCAGCGCCTGCACCCGCCCGCGTGGCCCTAATGATCCGTGACCGCACAGACACCCGCAGCCCGACTCCCCCCAGCGGCAGGCTACACCACGACCTTCCTTTGCTAACCCAAGGGCCTGGTTAGGGAGGGTGGCAGGTGGAGCCTGGCTGGCTGGGGGTGCCTCCCCCATCCCAGGCCCCCAGTAGGGGGCAGGAGATCGGGCGCCCTGCAGGCACCTGCCCAGGTGAGGTGGGCCAAGGACACGCGTGCAGACGGGGACACGCGTGCAGACGGGGACACGCGTGCAGACGGGGACACGCGTGCAGACGGGGACACACACACATACACACACACATACACACACACACAACGTCAGCCCTGGCTGGGGCCCAGGCACGCCTTCTGCCAATCTACCCCCCTCCCTGGGTTAATAATGATCAGGCCCAGGGCTGTGCCAGCTGTTCCGGGTGGAAGGCAGCAGCACCAGTGAGAAGACTGCCGACCCCATCCCCCAACTCCTAAAACCCCAGGCGGCCCACGGACAAGCAAGCAGAGGGTCCCAGGGCAAATTTCCAACGGGAGGGTGTGGTGTCCCACACACCCTACCCCACGCAAAGAGGCGGGAACTGTGGCAGCCAGATGGGCGGCTGGCAGCTCCTGGGAGAGGCTGCCCACCCCTAGTATCCCGGTCTGGTAGCTTTTGTCTCCCAAGTGTGCCTCACCTCCATCACCACCTTCATCCTCCGGCCCATCACCACTCAGCTAACCCTGCTTGTTTTCTGCTCTGAACTTCTGACTCTGGATGTTACATATTTGCTTGTTCCTGCCTCTCCCTCAATACCCCCTTTCTCATAGGCTGCCCTGCTCCCTGCACCTGCGTCAGTACCCGGCCTGCGACACTCTTAGTAACTGTGCTGGACACTAGGACAGCAACCACCTCAGCTGGCAAGGGCAGCCTGGCCCACAGTCCCACAGGCCCTTCCCAGGTGGGCCCCCACCCCCGGACGGATGGAGGTGCAGGCCTGGGCCCCACTGAGGACAGCAGAGGCAGGTGCAGCTCGCTAGCTCCCGCGGGGCTGGCTGAGGCCACGGACGGTCCTCCCTTTGCCGCATCCCTGCATCTCTTCCCTCCTTTCCGCAGGTGTTGGCCCCAGGACATCCTTCAACAAACTCCTCCACGAAATGAGCCTGAGTCGTTTGCCAGGAAGCCCGACTGCAACAATCCGCATTTGTGAGAGAAGGGAAGGAAGAGAGAGCCTCGACTCTCCACTGTTAAGAGAGTATCTCAGATTCGCCAGCTTCTCTCCACCGTCATCAGAGTGGCGCCCTCTGTCCCTTGAGCCCTGCATCTCCTTTGCAGCACAGGCTGGTGGTGCCCACCCCAGACCCCACTGGCCCCCTCCGGGCTCACCTGCAGCTGGGGTGGGACTGAAGCTCTCGCCAGAGGGCTTCTGTCCACAGCCGAGGAGTCGCCCAGCCCTGGAACAGGGAGGCCACAACCCATGAGAGCCAGACTCCCTGACAAATAACCCCCCCCACACCCTGGGAGGACAGGGTCCTTAAGACTCTTTAGTTTCCCCAGGAAATCCAGCGCCTCCTCCCAGGCCCAGTCATCAATGCCCACCCCCCCCCCTTTATTTATTGGCTTTTCTCTCTTTTCTTCTCAGGTCTTCCATTCCCTCCAATGTGCTTCCCACACAAAGGCTGCCTACACCCAAACCCCTGTCTCAGCGTCTGCTTCTGGGCGAATCCAGACTAGGTGAGCCTCCTACCCAGCCCCGACTTTTACTCCCTTTCCCCGTACTTCTTTGTGTTCGTGAGAGGCAGCACTGCTTCCTCTCGGCTCCTTTCACGCCACAGACACTTCACCTGTGTGGCCCGATTTATTCCTTCGCTCAACAGCTACTCATCGAGTGCCTACCCCTTTAGGCTTTGGGATGCAGCAGTGACCAAGGGTCAGGAATCCTCGCCCTGGTGGAACTGGCCTCCCTCCTCCTGTATCCCCTTTCCCATCCTTCCCCAACACGTACACCTGCTTCTTTCTCTTTGCTCACTCCTACTTACCACTCAAGTCCTAGCTCAAATGTCCCAACCTCAAAGACATCTTACTGCCCCCCTTCCTCATCAGCACCCCCTTCCTCATCAGCTCCCCCATCCCCACCCCACACAGAGCCTGTCCTTTCTCATTACACTCGTCACCAGATTTCTCTTTCCCAACATCATGCCTCCTCCACGAGACAATGCCCATTGTTCTCTCAATGTATCCTCTGCCCCTAGCCCTGTGCCTAGTATCGAGGGAATGGACCAGTAAATGAATGCGTGAGGAGGTGAACGAAGGATCGAATGGCACCATCGTCATGAAGGAAAGGGAAGCAGAGGAATAAGAAACTCATCCTTGTGGATGGGCAGGGAGAGGGAGATGAAGAGACAATTTGCACAGTAACCAGTACCGGTGACCGAGATGAGCACAAATTGTGGAGGTCTAGACCATGCATGAGGTAGCAGCCAGAAGGTCCACGGGGGCCCCCAGAGAGTGGCCAGAGGAGTGCACCACGAGACGAAGAAAAGGCAGCCCACCAAAACCAAACCATTTATTCCACCTTCACCATCTCAAAGCCACAGAGGGGCAGCAGTGGAAGGCATCTCAGGAAATATCTGTCCTCTCATTTCACAGGTGATAAAGCCAAGACCCAGATAGGCGACTTGGCCTAGCGAAGGTCCTGTGATCAGTGACAAGCCTCCAAATACTGAAGTCACTGCCCATGGTTTGTTAAAATCTGAGCCTCAGGCTGGCCCATTCCAGGCTGTAGGTACAACTTCCCATGGCATGCCCTCAGCCGTGAGCAGCTCATCGTCTAGGAGAGACAGCTCCCAGGCTGTATATCAGTAATCAGTGATGTGTGGGATGGTCATTCCCTCTCCTGGTAGCCCAGCTCACCCACACTGCCTTTCTCCTACCAAAGGACTGTTCTGAGGAGACCACCCAGACTCCACCTTTCTAGAACCTGTGCTTTGGATTCCAACAATCTTTCCCAGAATTGAACTTTTGCTTAATTCTTGCATGTTCAGGCGACCTCAAAGAAGCTCTGTGACTCAGCTGTGACTGCACCGCAGATGTGACTCAGACAGTAAAGGCAGGCCCCCCCTGATGAACACTTACTAGGCTCACCCCACCCATTTTGGAGTTTGTCCTAGGACTGAACCTCATCCCAAGCTGAATAGCAAATTGTCAGTGATGACTGTGTAACACCCCAACTAAAATCGTTTTATACTAGGTCTTCAAAATATCAAAAGAATAAGCAAATGCAAGCAAATAGTAGTTCATATTTGTTAAAGGCTTTTGATGTGCCAAGGCCTATGTTAAGCATGATGTTGGTTTTAATATAACAATTGTATGAGGCAGAAGGTTTTATC
Organism: Mustela lutreola; assembly: GCF_030435805.1. NCBI lineage: Eukaryota > Metazoa > Chordata > Mammalia > Carnivora > Mustelidae > Mustela > Mustela lutreola. The sequence goes on from NC_081296.1 coordinate 135,472,532, forward strand.
ATCAACCCCATTTACTTATAAAGAAACTGAGGCTCAGTGAAGTCAAGTGATTTGCCCAGGATCACACAACTGGTAAGTGATAGATCTGGAACTCAAGCCCAGATCCATCCAACAAGTTCTCAGCTTCCTCTCACCCTTTCCCAGAGACCGACTAGGACCCAGACACCAAAAGGGAGCCCAAATGTGTGCCAGACACCAAAGTCTGTGGGAAGATGGTATCCCAGACCCAACTGATTATCAAAGGATGATAAGGCCAGCTGATACCCAGGTAAGGAGAAGAGGGGAACTATTATCACGTATGACCCAGAACCAACATGACCCTATGCCTGCCTCTGAGCTTTGTCCTGAGACCCAAAGCAGAATGGGAGGCATGGGAGCCTTCAGCCCCCGTCTCTGCCCTGACAGTACTCCACTGTTATAGAGAGAAGTGGGTAGGGAGTTAGGGATGTGCCATCCTTCAAGAGCAGGCATAGTTTTAAAGTGGAAGCAGAAGGAGGCAATCCTAAAACAAAAGAACAGTTGCTCCCCTACCTTGGAATGTCTCAATCAGCTGTAAGGTAATCTGTCCCTACTAGCAGTGAAAATACTAAAATTTGCGGATTAAGTACGTTGGAAAACTGGAGTAAATTCAGGATCTTCCCTAAAACCACATCATAGTCACTTGAATTTAATATGTATTCTTGCATGGAAGAGAAAATGGCATGACAATTCATTCACTGGTACATGCCTAACTCACAACACATTCTGAAGACGGCACAATCCACATGAATAATTAGGACCACTATATTATTAGTAATGCAGCATTTAGGAATTATTATAGCACTTCACTTTCTCCCAGGTTTTTTTAGACTATATCAAAACTGGAGTATCCCCAGGGGAGTATATGCCCTGACATGGGAATATCATCCATCATGAACACAAGAGCTAGGAAAAGAGGCTCTAAAGAAACTGTGGGCTCAAAGGGGCACTTTGCAGAGACATCAGGAAGATTGTAAGACATCTTGTAAGATGCTCCCGGCTTCATTCAAGGAGGTCCCCTAACCCTGCCTCCTCCTTGAGCTCTTCCTCCAGCAGCGGGAGAGAACTATCTGGTCGAGGGCCAGAACTCTCCCAGGGCCAAGGGGTCCACCTGCTTCAGTCAGCTCAGCTGCCATACAAATGCCTTAGATAGAGAGGCTTAAAGAGCAGACTTTTGTTTCTTAGAGTTCTAGAGGCTTGTGGAGTTCAAGATCAAGTTGCCAGTAGGTTGGGCTCCTGGTGAGGACTCTCTTTCTGGCTTGCAGACAACCACCTTCTTGCCATGTCCTCACATGACCTTTCCTTGGTGTGTGTAAGTGCAGAGAGAGTCATCTCTCTCTCTCTCTCTCTCTCTCTCTCTTTCTCCCTCACTGTCTCTCCCTATCTCTCTCTTTTTCTCTTATCAGGTCACCAGTCCCATCATGAGCACCTCACCCTCATGACCTCATCTAACTCTAACTACCTCCCAAAGATTCCAGCTTCAAGTACCATCACGTTGGGGGTTAGGGCTTCAACATATGAATTTGGGAGGGTCACAGACATTAATTCCATAGCACCAGTGATGGGAAAAATCAGTATAAAGACTGGTGCTCAGGTGACTAGTGCAAAAATAGTATCATTCATTCATTCATCAAATTGAATTTATGACTACTTACTATCTACTAGGCTTATACTGACACGAATTAGCATTCATCATATAATCAATGCTCTATGCCGAGGTTCCAATGTGGATTCAAGTAAATCTAGTTCCTGTCTTCATAAAGATGATAGTCTTCAAGATAAGACAACCAGAATCTGTGAAGAGAGCACCAGATGTCAGTGTGGGTCTCTGCAGAGTTCATTCATTCATTCAACACTCAGCGAGTATGATTGTGTGCTGGACACAGGGAGAAATCAGACATGGTCTCTGCCCTCAAAGAACTCACAATCTAGAACAGTAAGCAGATTGCAAACGCAGCACAGTTAAGTTCTACAGGGCTGAGTCACGACACATACATGTAATATTTGTGTGTGCAATTATATAGCAAAAAAAAAAGAGAAAAAAATCAGATAACTAACACAGTGGTTCATTCACCATTCCTCCCAGTGAGCTATGCCCCAGCACAGGCATGAGGTGGGATGTGAAATGAGTGCACCTTCAGTGGATTCCACGTCCCAGAATCTCTTGGTGTGATCATTGCCTGTCTGACTGATATTCACTCATGATTAAAAAGCCACATTTTAGAGTCAAGACTCACTCAAGGTCCCTCACCTCAAGCCAACCACTTCGTCTGGTCATCAGCCAAAGAAGCAGCCATCAGTTTCATCATAGGCTGGACTGGACTTCTTTTTCCTTTTTTTAATATACTTACTGTTGCAGTGCCGTTGACATAAATGCGGTATTAGTTTCCGGTGAACAACATAGGGACTTGACATTACTCCTGTGCTCTGTACATTACTCCATGCTCACCACAATCAGTGGAGTAGGCTGGACTGGCTGTGGGCTGGGATATACTTTGTAAGTTGCACAGAGAGTTTATCACTCGAGCCAGGACACCCCTGAGAGTGAGGTCAAGAGATGTTGAGAATTACACCAGACCAGGAGGCATAAATTGAGACTATCCTGAGCAATTCAGGAATAGGGCATCTCTATTTATGGGTGACTTAAGGGATTTTTATTTATTTATTTTTTAATCTGAAAAGAGTTGTTTTTTTTTTTTTTTAACAAACAGAACATTTTGTTATGCAGGTTTTAAATATAAGAATGTTTTCTAGTTTTAATTTTTGTTTTACTTCTTTTAAAACAGATTAAAGTTCACAATGATTATTCAAAAAGAACACAGAAGTCTCCCTCTGATTTCTGTCCTCAGCCACTCAGTTGCCTGCACAGAACCCAGCAGCATATATGTGTGTATATATATATATATATATATATATATATATATATATATATACACACACACATACACACACATACACATACATACATATACGCATACACACATATATATGTATAGACACATATGTATACATATCAATATTTCACACAAATAATAGCACAGCATTTATACTGTTCTGCACTTATTTTCTTCCTCCTAATAATACAGGTTAGAGATAATTTCATATCAGTATGACAAGCTTCCCCCTAATATATGATGCTTACTATTTTACTGTATGGATGCACATAATTTATTCAACCAGCCTCCACTGATGGACACATAGATTGTTTCCCATCTTCTACTGCAATAAATGAATGACCTTGACTATGCACCATCTAGTATATGTGCCAGTCCATCTGTAGGCTCAATTCCTGGAAGTGGAACTGCTGAGTCAAAGGGCATATCAGTTCAGATTCTGTTTGGTGGCTCATAACAGAAAAGCCAACACAAATGTCCCTTAAACAAGGTAGAGATTTATTTCTCCCTCAAATAAAAGGAGACTGGCAGTGGGCCATCCAGAGCTGCCCTGGGCTCCCAAGTGTCAAGAGGGACCAGGATTCTATGTTCCTGCTCTACCATCCTCTTTTGACTATGGAGGCCTTTTTTTTTTTTTTTTTTTGGTAAAAGAATACAAAATTACAAATACCTATAGAGTGAGAAAAAATCATAACATAATACATATAAGTTCTTAAAAGCTGAAATAACACAAACATCACATCTGGGAAAAGTAATATTATAACTACTCAACTGCCCACTCTATAATAGGTCTTTCCCCCACTTTTTCTGGCTACATGATCTTTGATCACTTTACCACAGAACAATGTTTCGTAATACCTCCTGGAAAATAAATGAAAAGATAATTGAATTTTCCCTTCAACATGGCTCATTAAAATTTATTATTATTGTAGATAGTTAAAATGTATAAAACATGTGAGACATACTATTTGTAGTACTACTACAAATTTTGCCCTACAAATATAGGAATTCTGATAATGTCTACGGTTCCCAATGCCCATCAAAAAAATATCCGGTGTGCTTATAAATGCATAAGCTCAGGTTAGTAAGCATACGCCCAGTAGGAGAAACTTGCATCTTACCTAGCATCTGTGAGTACCAAATTCTCCACCTACAGTTTTATACATCTTATAAATGGGAACATATTACACAAACTAGCTTCTGGCCCCATACATTTTAACCTCTTTTTCTCTTCCACTACCAAAATCTTCTGATGCCAGGCATAGGGCACGTTCACATTGTGATATGACCCCTTGCATCTCGGTCTGGCAAAGCTAGGGGAGCTAGCACAGTGAGCAACAGGGGTATTCATGGAAGCCGTTCCCACAGCGGGACGACTAGTCAGTGAAGGCAAACCCCAGAAGTATATCCAGTTCAACACCAACTAAACACATCCCCCATCCCACTTCCTCCTAGCTGGATCCCCCAAATTCCCACGGCCATTCCAATACCAGCCAACCCAAGGGAAAGTGGGACACAAGGGAAACCAGAGTAGAAACAGACAGCAGTCTGAACCATGTGCAGTTGAAACATCTGACTTCTGCAAAGACTTTACAAGAGCACCTGACCCCGTGAACACACCGGGGCTCTCCTGGGGCAATGCCCGTGCGAGTGAAGGACTCCAAAAGAACAGCTCCCTCACCTGCACGGCACAATGCCCCTGGCCAGCAAGGCTCTGGATTCAGACCTCTCAATCACACCCCCAGGATCTGGAATGTGGAAAGGGAGGCACAAGCTCTTCTTTTTTTGCCTGTGGCAAGTGCTGAGGTGCTGGTGTCAGCAGATAGGAGTTTCTGACTGGCTATCAGGCTCCATATTCTGCAGTCCATCCATCACCCAGTTCGGGTCTACAAGCTGTAGAGGTCAACTGTGTGGGTCCAGCAGCAGCTTTCATCTGCTGGGTTTTTTCTTTATTTGTTTCGGTGTGATTTCCATTCTCATTTCACACATGCAGGAAAGCACAGAACACACATGAGCACGTACGTACTGTCATCCCAACCGCAGCCCACGTACGTACTGTCATCCCAACCGCAGCCAGCATTAGAAGTTTGCCATTGTTTGCCTCATAATTGAATCATTTCGTGGTAAATTAAAAAGATCGTAACAATTCACCCCTAAACACATATCTCCAAAGAGTAGGGATGTTTTTCCTTTTTTTTTTTTTTAATTTCTTTCCAGTAATCTTTTTTTGTTTTATTTTTTCACTGTTCCAGAATTCATTGATGATGCACCACACCCAGTGCTCCATGCAATCCGTGCCCTCCTTAATACCCACCACCAGGCTCACCCAGCCCCCCACCCCCATCCCCTCCAAAACCCTCAGTTTGTTTCTCAGAGTTCAAAGTCACTTATGGTTTTTCTCCCCCTCCGATTTCCCCCAACTAACTTCTCCTCTCCGTCTCCCAATGTTCTCCATGTTGGGATGCTTTTTCAATTAACAACGAGACCAATAATACCCCTAACAAAAGTAGCAATAATACCCTAATATCACCTAAAAGTCACTTCATATACAAATTTCTACAATTGTCCTAGAGGTATATTTTATAGCTGTTCCTTTAAAAACCAAGATCCAATAGGTTTCATGCGATGTATTTGTTTGTTACGCATCTTAAGCCATATCTTATTTGGGACAACCTCCCCCCCTCACGACATTGACTCTTTGAAGAGATCAGGCCAGCTGTCATGCTGAATGTCCCACATTCTAAATACGTCTATTTCCTGACTCTGTCATTTCGTTATTCCTAGTATTTCCTGCAAAATGAGAGAGATCTAAAGGCTTGGGGTTTTTTCAGCCAGATTTATTGAGGTATAACTTATATACAGTAAACATCATCCTTTTTTTTACATACTTTCTGTTCTGCCCGTTTTGACAGATACAACAGTCAGATAATCTAAAAGATGGTTTGATTCAGATTTAACACCACTGGTCAAAATATTTTAAAGTGATGCTGTAAACTTCCTATTGAACTTAGCACATCCTCAGGTAATGTCTAGTTGTCCCACTATTAATGATACTAATTTTGAACACTGCGTTCCTGTCGCTTTCTGATCTCTGAATGTGTATGTATTTTCTATTGCTGTGCGACAAATTACTACGAACTGGGAGGCTTAAAGCAACACCTACTATTAGCTCACAGTTCTATAGGTGGGAAGCCGGGCATGGCGTCGCCAGGTTCTCAGCTGCCGGTATCACAAGGCTCAAATCAAGATGTCAGCAGGCTACACTGTCATCTGGAGCCCAAGCTCCTCTTCTAACCTCATTAAAGTGGTTGGTAGGATTCGGTTCTGACTGATCTTGACTGCGGAGGGAAAATAAGACCGCTACTACGCAGTGGGGACCTGGAGGGATTATGTCTGGAACCACAGGATTCCTTGGGGTGCCTACCTGTACCTCTATATCCATTAGGAAACGTGAATGGAAAACTACAGTAGCCACACACAGGAAGAACCACTGGGAGAGGACAGTCTTCGGGAAGGCAGGCTTGGGTTATGCCATAGTTAGAGTACCCCGAAGAGCCGAATGCTGGCTGATGGCAAAAGGAACAAGGAATAGTTGCGAGAAGAAGGAAGTTGTGATAACCAAAATAGACTAAATATGCAAATATGCAGAGATATTCTTCCTTGTTTTCTTAGCTATTTTCTTCCACTTTCTCTCCCCTATTATTTTATATAAGGAGTGTTAATGTCGGCTGCTCTTATAACCTAGTCTTTAGACGATCAAACAGACTGTGACTGAGCGAGAAGGGAAAAGACCATCAGCTGGAGATGGACATCATGACTAACGAGGGTTGGGGTCTTTCCTCTTTAGGGAGAGAGTGGCTACCTTGTTTGCATTACTTTTTTTAAAGATTTTATTTATTTATTTATTTGACAGAATGCAAAGTGAAAGAGAGATCATGAGTGGTGGGGAGGGCAGAGGGAGAAGAAGGCTCAGGCTCGATCCCAGGACCCTGGGATCATGGCCTGAGCCAAAGGCAGACGCTTAACCCACTGAGCCATGCAGGTCCCCCTGCGCTTATTTTTACTTATTTATTTATTTATTAGCTATGCTTTCTTTTACATGGAAGCATGTTGTTTTATCAGTGCTATTAGAAATGTAACTATGGACAAAAGGGCACATATGGATGATGTGGGTGGATCATATGAGATGCTATCTACTCTCTACTATCTCTTGTCTCTCAACACCCCTTTCTTTTGTTTTTTAAAGACCCTATTTGTTAATTTGACAGAGAGACATCACAAGCAGGCAGAGAGGCAGGCAGAGAAGGGGGGGAAGCAGGCTCCCTGCTAAGCAGAGAGCACGAAGTGGGGCTCGATCCAGGACCCTGGGATCATGACCTGAGCCGAAGGCAGAGGCTTTAATGCCTCTTTCGATGCCCTCCTCTACTCTTCCATAGGGAGATAAGATATAGATCATGGGGGATAGAAGTGCAGGAGCAGGGATGCCTGGGTGGCTCGGTGGGTTAAGCCGCTGCCTTCGGCTCAGGTCATGATCTCAGGGTCTTGGGATCGAGTCCCGCATCGGGCTCTCTGCTCAGCAGGGAGCCTGCTTCCTTCTCTCTCTCTCTCTGCCTGCCTCTCAGTGTACTTGTAATTTCTCTCTGTCAAATAAATAAATAAAATCTTTAAAAAAAAAAAAAAAAGAAGTGCAGGAGCATTTCCCAGATGTCCTTCCCAACTGGGATACAAATAGGGTTAGTTTTTGCCAATGAGATGTGTTCACAGTAAGACATTAAACACTGCAGGGTGTAGAAACCATTCTTTTTTTTTTTTTTTTTTTTTAGATTTTATTTATTTATTTGACAGAGAAAGAGATCACAAGTAGGCAGAGAGGCAGGCAGAGAGAAAGGGGGAAGAAGGCTCCCTGCTGAGCAGAAAGCCCGATGTGGGGTTGGATCTCAGGACCCTGAGATCATGACCTGAGCTGAAGGCAGAGGCTTTAACCCACTGAGCCACCCAGGCGCTCCGGCAGAAGCCGTTCTTAGCCTGGTTCTGATGGCAGCTGACACACACAGGTTCTGGCCACCAGAGTTTTGCAGTAGCCAGCCTATCACTGGCTTCAGGGCTACAAGGCAGCTGTGACTTTAGCTGTGATTTCCTAGTTTCTGGGTGTCAGCAATGGCTTTCCAGACCTTTCAATCACAGCTTAAAGCAGTGTGACCTATAATCCTAATTGTTGTTCTTTCTGCCCACCCAGTGGTTTTTATCATCATCTGAGTCCCTATATTATATCTCTTTCTGCTTGAAATACCTAAGGAGGTTCTGATTCCCTGAACTGAATGCTGACAGACTCTTCCGCGGGGTTGGTACAAATTTGCATTTCCATCTGCAAAGCTGAAAAGTGCCTCTTGCCCTCGAAGCAACACTGTGTATTATTAAGTTTCTTGTTGTTTGACTAATCTCTTAGGTGAGAAAGGTATCTTAGTGTAGCTTGAGTTTGCATTTCATTCATTCAGTGACAGTGAACCTCTTTTCATATGTTTAGAAGCCATGAGGATCGTGTTTTCTGTGCATTGTGCCACCAGCTCACTGTGTCACGGCTGCAACCACAAAGCTTGGACCCCAGGACCCTAATCTTACCACGTCCCCAAAGACTTCCACATTATCAAATCTAATCATCAACCTTGATTTTTTTATTTATACTACCAGGAACATTTAGCAAAAATGGCCATTCCTCTTCCTTGAGACGCCATGAGTAATAGCCAAAGTATAGGGGGCATCTGGGTGGCTCAGTCAGTTAAGTGTCTGACTCTTGGTTTCAGATCAGGTTGTGTTCTCAAGATTGTGAGATTGAGCACCACTTTGGGCTCTGTGCTTAGTGTGGAGTCTGCTTGAGTTTCTCTCACCCTCTCCCTCTGCCTCTCCCTTCTGCTTGCATGCTCACTCTCTCCCTCTCAAAAAATAAATAAATGTGTTTTTTTTTAAAGAGTAATAACCACAGTGTAAAATATGTCAGGCACCCAAATGTATTAACTTACAACAACCCTACATGTTCAATACCATTACTATTCTTAACTTCCAGACAACTAAGTGAGTACGAAAGGTTTAAGAACCTCCCCAGGGCCATTTAGCAAAACTGGGGTCAGAAGCTGGGCTTTAGCCTTTGTGTTTTTACTCTAATGGCCCTATAACTTCTTTGATGGGAGCTGCTGGAGACTGTATCAAGGTTGTGGAGGATCCTCTCTCCAGTCCCCATCTCCGTGCTCACCAAGGAAGGCAGGGAGAACATTGGAGTGAGTCAATGTGGCCTTCCAAGGGGGTTAAGATGTGTTACCGAAATGAGCTCTGTGGGGAGGACCAACCTGGGCTCCCATCCTGGCTTTGCCACTTAACACTCAGGAACTTTGGCCCAGTTACTGTGTATTCTGACTGTCCCCCGCCCCACTGGGCAAAGAGGGAGCCAGCTCATGGAACCTCACAAGTCCCTTCTGGCTTAGAAATCCCAGTCTACAACCAAGGCATCAACTCCATCAACAAGAGAGCAAAGTACATCCTACAAGATGCACTTCTCCCGAAACACCCAGCAGCAAGGCTGTCGGGAAAAATCAGCAAATAACGAGGGCCTGCTAGACAGACCTTTCTGATGGAACTGGAAGCTCTAAGAAGGTTACTAAACACTAGAGACTTGGAAAGGAAGCTGTGGTGAGGACTGGGCATCCTTCAGGGGGGGCTCTGCACATTTTGGATGCGTGTTCATCATCAGGGTTCCTCTTCCTTTTGGTACGATAATTATTATACTGGTGAGCAAAACTGGGGACCCCACATGTCAGGGAAGAGGCCAAGAATAAAATTTAATTCCTGAAAACCTAGATCGTAGAAGACATCATGTTAAAAAGGAGGAATTTTTAGACATACTCAAAGCCTGTGTTGATTTTTTGTACACACCTGTCCATACACCGTGCTCGTGCACACAAGCCTAGACACGTGCTCACATGGGTGCGTCTCAGAGTGCATGCATATCTATATATACCCACAGGACTGGCCAGATATAGATTTATGTATTGGAGCCTGGCTCTTTAAAATGGGGGATAATGACACTGAAAATTATTCCAAGCTTTCCAAAGACATAAATGACCAAACTGCCTCCTGACTCCTGAATTACATTACCCAGAAAGAACTTAATAACATGTTATTATCGCTTCTTCTCACTGACAGGATTTCGGGGCTGAAAAGACAAACAAGAAGTACGTTCATAATCACCAGCACAGTCACCTCTGCCGAGCCGCGACCGCCGCTAATTCCAGGTAAGTGCTGTGGGGTGGAAGAAAGCCTGCAGCTGGGAATGTGACTTGGTGCTTGGTAATTGTCACCAGTTCAGTTGGGCTGTCACCAGCTGAGAGGGAGCTACAGGGAGCTCATGGAGACAAAAGAGAAGTCCATCGGGTGAAGGGTAGAGGAGAGAGACTGCATTATGGGAACCAAAATATAATTTCTCAGTTCAAAGACATAATATACATAAAATTCCTTGTAAACTATAAAGTGCTCTACCAATGTGGCTGAACAGGAAGAGGTATCATTAAGGGGTCTTGTTTGAGTTAGGGTTGCCACATACAGCCGTAGAGGCTGTGCACTGCTCAATTTCTGAGAATGTCATTAGTCTACATGAATGGTGCCCCCTGGAGTTGTGTCTTGTGGCAGTCCTGTTGATTGAAGTAGGGCTAAGTCGGTTGACAAAAACCAGTATGGGGCTGCTGTTCCCCTCCTGGATAATGCTTGAGCCCCAGTGATGAACCATCCAGAGAGGTGGTCAGTAATTCCAACAACAACTTGCCAATGTTTGGGGTAATTTGCTTCACGGTAATTAAAAGACAATTACAATTAAGATCCTTGAGGGCAGGAGCCATGTCTTATTTACTCAGTATCCTGAGTCTTATAATATGATTGGTATATGATAAATATTTAGAAAACGCTACTAAAAATAAGAATGGATGGGGAAATGAATGAATGAATGAATGAATGAATGAATAGTGGAGACTCATGAGAGTCAACTCCTGGGGAGAATTGGTTATAGTGATTGCAAAGAGCCTGTCTTGCTCAGAAGGTACAATTAACTAACCTCCGGGTCTCTTCTTCTATGACTTGGATTATGACAGGTCTTTGGCGAAGGGCTATGGACATACCATGAGTTCAGTAAGAGTTTATTCAGGATTTACAATGGAGTTGCTATGGGCCTGTGTAGTGGCAATGGCACAGGGGTTAGCAAACAGAGCATAGGTCATGATCCCTGCCATCAAGGATCTTGTAATTTAGATGGTTTAGTCAGCTATAAGTTCATGGAGAAGGGAAATGATTCTATCAGGTGGTATAAACCCAATTACCAATGAACAGCAAAGATGGTTAAGTGTCACAGGAGTTCAGGGCAGAAAGCACAGGATTTCTGCTCTACTACCCTCTGTATGATCATGACGAAGTTACTTAACTGTTCTGAGACCCCCTTTCACAATTTGTAAGACTGAAGTAACCATACCTACCATGCAAGGTCCTTAAGCAAAAGATTAAAATCAAGAAGTATTTAAAGGACAGGGCCTGACACATGGTACAACTTTCCAGAAGGCTGGTTCCTTTATAAGAACTTCTTAGTCACCAGTGACAGAATTCCAGCTGGTCTCAACTTAAGTCAAAAGAGGGGAGATATTTTTATATATATAACTACAAACTGAAACAGTAAAGGCTTCAGACATAGTGGTATCCAGGAGCTCAATTGATATCTGCCTACGTTTCCATTTCTCATACAAGCTTTCTCTAGAGATAAGAATAGCTGTCAGCAGCCAGAGTCCCACTTAGCCTCAGAAGGAACAGCTCCTCTTCCCAGAAATTGGAAGGAGGGCAGTCTCGGGGAGCACTCTGATTGGTCTGGCACAGCTCATGCAACCATGCCTTACCCAATGACTGTGGTCAGAGGAATGAGATGACTGGATTGGTGAGGCCTGAGTTGTGTTCCCACTCCTGTGTGCATGGGGGTGGGGGACGGTTAGCTCTATCCAAAACATGTGGAACAAGGTTCTTAGTGGGAAAGGGCTACCTATTTCTTGTGTATACTCAGAAGAAATAAATAAAAGAGCTGCATGTTTCTACAGAAAAAGAGAGAGAGAGAGTGCTCCTAGTTCTTTACGGAAGCAAAAAATATATATCTATAGGCTAAATATGCAAACAGTGCCAGCTTGGGTCCCCACCCAGGGGCTGGGGGGAGGTCAGAAGCTGAGTCCTGGTTTGAGGGAGCCAGAGGCGTGGGAAGGGGAGGAAGGCAGTGTGGAGTCCCAGCTCACTGACCTCTAGCCCTGTGCCTCAGAGCCCATTTCTGCAGGGGCCACGGAGGGCCCTACTGGCTATTCTGGACACCGCCCAGGAAAGGGACATCCTGGAGCCCAGAAAGGACCCTGGGTGGCACATAGCCACTGGCACTCGGAGCAGCACTGAACATTACAGTAGGAGCCGCTCGGAGTCTCAGAGTAGCACAGAGCAGCCCAGGTGGCCATGAGCACGACCTTGGGCCGGGCACCCTCATGGTCCCCTCTGAGACATCAGGACAGCCTCCTTCCCTAATGATCTGTTCCATTTTCTCATCTCAAAAATAAGGGCGCGGGGTGGGGAGGGAGTGTTTACTGAGCATCCTGTTACTGTGGCCTTGAGTAACCAAGCATTTAATGTCAGAGAGCAGAAGGGAGGGAAGGGGGGGAAGGAGGGAGGAGGGGTGAGAGTGGGAGAGAGAGTGGGCAAGAAAAAAGGCCCAGCATAAAATGTGCCATCACAACCATCATTTCAAATCATTTACCAGGCATTCGTTTGCCCGCACGATTTTTCTAAACTATATGTAGGACACAGGAGTTAGGAGAGCAGGCCCCAGAGTCAGGGTGCACAGGCTCCCACCCTAGCTCTCCTGGGTAGGGCGCAGGGCTGTGGAAGTGCTCAAGGGTACTTGGCATCTACAAGCTACTAATGCCATTGATCTTACGGTGCTGGGGTCAGGGATTGCCCTCCACAAGGCCCCACCTGCTTGAGAGTATCTCAGCTCCAGAGTTTCTATATGTAAAAATGTCTACTGGGCTGCCACTGTCAGGGGAAAAGGCATGCTGTGCTAGGCTGATTCTAAGATGGCCCCCCAAGATTCCCAAACCCCTAACACAACCCTACACATTTGTATAATTCCCTCCCTTGAGATGTGGGCCAGACTGCGAATATGATGACATGTCACTTCACAATTCACTTGTGTTACAGGCAAACGTAGAAGAATTTTGCAGCATTTTTGATTTAGAACTAAGCGAAACAGTCATACTCCTGGGTGGGCCTGGCTTAATCAGGTGAGTCTTTAAGAGGGACTTTAGGAGCCTTTAAGTCCTCCCTGAGATGAGACAGACTGGCCTTGAAGAAGCATACAGCCATGTCGTGTAGTGCCTACAGAAAGGGCAGGGCAGCCTTGGAGCTGAGCCTCAATCCTATAATCACAGGGGACTGAATTCTGCCAACAACCTGAATGAACGTGGAAGAGGATCCCAAGCCTCAAAAAAGAACACAGCCAAGCTGACCCTCTCCTGTTTGGAATGAGGCCTTGTGAGATGCTTAGCACCCAGCTAAGCTGTGGGACCCCTGACCCACAGAAAATGCTAAGAAAAATGCGTGGCAATTGAAGTCACTATGTTTGTGATGATTTGTTACACAGCAATAGAAAACTAATATAAATTCTGTATCTGCCTAAGGCCTTGTTGAATGTGGTTTAAAAATGGGGTGTACCTGAGTGCATGCGCTAGAAAGAGAGAGAATTTAAAGTCTAAAAAATGTCCCCATTATTTTTGGATCCTCCTGGAAAATATAGACTATCATTCATCAACAAGTATTGGCTGAGCACCTACTTACTATACGCACGGCAGCGACTGAGGAGTTTAATCAGGACAAGAAACCAAAACTGGAAATGTGTTACTGCCACTACCCAAGAGAATTAACAGGAAAATGTTTAATGGTTTCATGTTGAACTATAAGGCCTCCTTGAAACCAAGAAACAGACTCTGAACTACAGAGAACCAACTGTGGGTCACTGGTGGATGTGGGGGGATGGGTGAAACAGGTGGTGGGGATTGAGGAGGGCACTTCTTGTGATGAGCACAGGATGGTTATGTAAGTGTTGAATTGCTATTCTGTCCACCTGAAACTAATATTACACTATATGTTGGCTGGAATATAAATAAAAACTTAAAAAAAAAAAAATACCGGGTCGCCTGGGTGGCTCCGTGGGTTAAAGCCTCTGCTTTTGGCTCAGGTCATGATCCCAGGGTCCTGGGATCAAGCCCCACATCAGGCTCTCTGCTCAGTGGGAAGCTTGCTTCCTCTCTCTCTGCCTGCCTCTCTGCCTACTTGTGATCTCTGTCTGTCAAATAAATAAATAAAATCTAAAAAAAAAAAAAAAGCCTCCTTAAGCCATCCTTATCAGAGTATATGCTTGTCAAGGATGAGTTTCTTTGAGATAGTGAATGAATAATAGTAATGATAATAATAATAATAGAAGGCAGACCCAGAATTTTAATCCAGCTCTGTCTGGCAAATTCCATGCAAACAAACTCCATTGGACACCTTCCATCTTGCACGATATTAAATGGTTCCTTTGCCTCTTGTCTGCTGCACCACCCACCAGCCAGAAGATGTCTGCCCATGTCTGTGTCCCTCTAGATTTCCTCCGGAAACAATAGAGAACAAGAAATTAAAGCTACACAAAAAACACACTCCCGCATAACTGCAAGATAGATCATACCTAAACTTCAAAATCCCGGTAAATACACAAAGCGAACAAAATTTCGGGGTGAGAGATCTCGCACCTCCTTGCCATGCTACCTACCACCTATGGGCTCTGCTGGAGGGTAGGGGAGAGCGTGTGGGCATAGCTTTTGGGGGACAAGATGGGGCAAAGGAAGAGAGAGGCAGCCTTTGGCAGCTGCACGATCCAGCACGCCAAAAGAGAACTACAATAAAAAAAACTATATTAAAATTTTTTTTTTACAATTTATTTGACAGAATGAGCACAGGCAGGGGGAGCAGAAGGCAGGAGAGGGAGAGAGACAAGCAGACTCCCCACTGAGCAGGAAGCCTGAGGTGAGCCTCAATCCCAGGAACGGAGATCATGATCTGAACCCAAGGCAGACATTTCATCCACTGAGCCCCTCGGGCGCCCCTCATTATAGATTCTTTAGCAAATGGAAGACGCGACATAGTTGTGGCCGATTAAGATTTTTGCACTCTTCAGTGAGGAGATCCACCCCCTCCCCATTTCCTGTCCACCTCCCTCCTCCCTTAAGCCACCATCAAGCAGCAACAGGCTTCTCTCTGCTGACTGCCTGGGAAGAGAGGAGACGAGACTTCCAGAAGAGGAGGAGAGGAGGTAGGGGGAATCCCCTACTGGCATTTGATTTCAAAAAACTAGCTATTGGGATCTTCCCTCAGGGAATGCAATAGACTCAAAACTTAAGCAAAGCCTCTGGGAGAAACTGCTAGGAGTAAGAACAAGCCTTCCCTTCCCCCTCTGTGCTCTCCACCACTTCCCCTAACCCAAACCCAACTAAATAAAAAAAAAAAAAATCTTCCAGGCTGGTAGACCAGGAGACAGCCAGGGGACAATTAGGAAAGCTGAGATGTCACTGGGGCCCAGATTGGAGCCCTAGACTCTCTTCCTTTCTCCTATGTGACTCTCGGGAGTGAAGAGAGGTGTGAGGTCCAGTGTTCTGTGACCATTTCCTAGGTAGAGCTGTCTGTGGACTGGACACAGGTCCCCAGAAAAGAGTAGGTCTCAGAGCCTCCCCCGTACCCCAGCATGGTTCAAGAGCAGCATTCTTGGGATTGATGTGCACAGAAGTCCTGACTGGGCTGCCCTCCCTGATGAGGTGAAGCAGAAAGAGGCCCATTGCCCAGGCAAGCACAGGATTAGGGGCTCACGAGGTAAATATCCCGAGGAAAGGTGAGCAGTGGCCCGGATTACTGGAGGGCTGGCCCAATCCTGTAGATGCTTGCGTGGCTGGATGGCACCAAAAGCAAGATGGCCGCTCTGGAGGTCCGGGCCCCAGGGAAACCTTTGGAACTCAGGAGGAGAAGGGGAAGTACTAAGATGAATCTCCCTCCTGGTAGAACAGGCTTGGGTCTGAAGTGGGGAGGTCCAGTGCCCTTCCTGAAGCCAGCCTCCAAGCGGGGAGAGTCAGCACAGGGTTCGGAGGTCCAGCTGAGGGAGCCCAGGCACAAAGGGGCAGGCGGAGGCTGAGCTGCACTTGCCAGAAAGTGCCACACATGCCGCCGAGAATGAGCAGGAAGGGAGAGGCCAAGAGGAGAAGGGGGTCCCACAGCTCCAGGGTCCACAGCCAGCTGAGCAGCCACAGATCCCAGATAACAGTCCATGTGACCACAGCTCTTCCTCCTTCCTTTTGAGAAAGAGCGGGCCTGCGTGTACCCCTTCCCTGCAGCTAGACTCCTTGTAGATGAGGGGGGCAGAGGACAAAGAGAAAAGCAGAGACTGATTCCCACAGGGCCCTCCTACTCAAGCTCCCAAGCTGACCGGCTTCCCTTCCCAAACCAGGGGATAGCTTTTTTTTTTTTTTTTTAAACCTTTGTTTCTCCGATTTTTTGTAGAACTCAGCTCCTCCTAAGTGGGCAGGAAGTATGGCGAGAATAAATCCCTTAACAAGTGCCGAACCGATCTCTGGGACAGACCACTTCCATGACCACATCTGAACACATGTGGTGAGCTCCTTGATACAACTTACTACCAAGAGAAGAAACTATGGACTGCCCCATACAAAAAAAAAAAAAAAAATCAAAAACACAGAAGGGCAGGAAGTGGCAATTTGACTATAACTGTTCCGTGCTTAGAGAACCACAATGGTACAATCCCTGCAAGCCAAGGGTTGAATAGCTTTGCTTTGGCTTCACACTCAAGGAGTAACAACCCCTCAAAGAGGGTGATACTGTGCCCCAGTGCTCTGCTACTCCCAGTGTGCTCTGCAGTCCAGCAGCATTACCAGGGATCTGTAGGAAATATAGATTCTCAGACCCCACCCAAATCTACTGAATCAGCCTTTGTATTTTTTTAAGGTTTTATTCATTTATTTGACAGACAGAGATCACAAGTAGGCAGAGAGGCAGGCAGAGAGAGAGGAGGAAGCAGGCTCCCTGCTGAGCAGAGAGCCCGACACGGGGTTCAATCCCAGGACCCTGAGATCATGACCTGAGCCAAAGGAAGAGGCTTTAACCCACTGAGTCACCCAGGTGCCCCTATATATTTTTTTAAGATTTATTTTTATTTATTTTAGAGAGGAGAGCGTGTGCATGCAGCAGGGAAGGGGAGAGGGTGAGAGAAAAATCTCAAGCAGACTCCCTGCCAAGAGTGGGCCCTGAGATGGGGCTTGATCTCACAACCCTGAGATGATGACTGGAGCCAAAACCAAGAGTCGGGCGCTTAACCGACTGAGCCACCCAGGAGCCCCCAGATTTGGCATTTAACAGGAATGCATCCTGAGGCTTCAGTAGCAAGGCCTTCTATTACAGACAGAAAGGAAAAGAGCCCGGAGAGACCACGAGGAGTGGAAAGACTGGTGAGAGGATTACAAGTACCTTAGGTGGCAGGTGTTCATAGTATCTATTAATTTCTTAACTAATTATTATTCGACAGCCAAAAGAAAAAAAAAAATAGACCTAGAGTACAACAGGTGTCGTCTGGTGCCAGACCAGCCCGTCTGATCTCACAGTGTGGCATGCATGATATTTTTCCCTATAAACATTCATAAGTGAACTACTAGGCCAGCGGGACTTACCCACCTGTGACTTCCTCCTGCCCAGTGTCCCTAGGAGGCCTTTCAGGACACCCCTAACCCCCACCCCCATCCTCCCACCGCAGGAGAAATTGACCATTTCCTACTTTATTCCCAGTGCAAAGTAGGCGCTCAATAATTGTGTGCCAAATAATGAAAGTGTTGTGCTAGCAGGCTTTGATCAATTAGCGATTGTAATTGAAGCTGAATGTAATTAATTATATAATTTTGGGCCGTTCAGGTTTAATTCTACTAAAATCACATCATGAAACCGGGGCTGGAAGAAGGATTTCAGAGCGAAAGAAAGGAGCTATGAGCGAAGCTTCCACGGAGAGTAGGTGCACATCGAGATGGCTCTCTTGCCAACAACAAAAGACTTCTGCAACTGTAGAACTAAGGGGGTTCGGATCCTAAATCCCATTTGGACACACAGTCCAAAAATCAAGGACTTCACTACGATACCAGGCTTATGGGAGCCATGGACAGTCTCCACTATGGAATCTGCTTAATTTGGGGGCATTAATTTGCCTTGATCCATTTCTACTGCTGCATGTTTTCCATTTTTCATGCTATGTGAATCTCTTTTCAAATCTCACAGCTCCAAAAGGTGCTAGAGCTAAAGAAGGATATTTGGGGAATCTTTACACAATTGCTTTTAGCCCAATCAGACTTCACACACCCTTTTACAACAAATGTTTTGTATTGCCCCTTACCATCTGAAATGAAATCCATAAAAACTATAATCTACCTATATAATTATTATATGTAATTTTTCAAAGCCAGATGGATACAGGTGGGTTGTAATAGCCATTCACAGGTGGGCTCAGCATTGCCATTGGTTATATGCTTTTCTAAAACGGTGAACAATTAACTCCTAAAGAAATAAAACCATCCCTCAATGACAATGACATCTCTGGAAAATTTAATGGGTAGTAAAACCAAGCAAAAAATGCTTTGCCTTTACATGTGAAACTGATTTAGAGTGTAGATTCAGTTCATTATGAATAGGATTTTCACCACACAAATATCCCCTGGGACATTTGGAAATCACACAGGTCAAAGGAAGATTCTTTGTTGAGTGAAGCTGTGCCCGCCCACAGGAAGACATCTGGCCTCCTTGAGCCGACCCACTCAATGCCAGGAGCAATCCCCCAGTCACTGTGGTAACCAAAACTATTCCCAAGCAGTAACTGGGGGTAGGAGCACTCCCACTGAGAACCACTGATTTAACTCCAACTCCTTGCAAGTGAGAAATGAGAGAGATGGAGGAGATTGACCCTACATGACCAGCTAGCCACAGCCAATAGCACCCAGGTCTCTGGGCTCCCATTCCAGGATCCCTCCTAGCTCCATACTGCAGCTTCCCAAGCTGAACATGGTCAGAGGGGATCCAGCTCTTGCTCAGAAATCCTTTGGGTTCCAATGCAGGAACCCAGAAGATCAAACTCCCTGCAAAAGAAAACATGGCCACACTGTGTCGATAAAGTCATCTAAGCTAGGACATCATGATGCCTTTAAATCAATCTCTCTCAATGAACCCAAGATATCCCTTCCCCATCACCAGTAAGCTAGGCATGTTCTGTCAGTGTGAAGAAGTTAACTTATTGTCCCCTTGTGTTCATGAATGAGAGCGCTGAAACTATTCCAGGTAAAGAAAGGATCCAATGTTGAGAGCAAAAATAGCAATTGGGTGTTTGCTAACACTGCTCAATCAGTAGCAGCTGACTGGTATGCTGCACTGGTATGCTGGGTGGCTCAGTCAGCTAAGTATCTGCCTTCAGCTTGGGTCGTGATCCCAGGGTCGTGGGATCAGTCCCACATTGGGCTCCCTACTCAGAGGGGAGCCAGCTTCTCCCTCTGCCTCTGCTCCCTCTCCCCGCTTGTGCACCCTCTCTCTCTCTGTCTCTCTCAAATAGATACATAAAATCTTAAAAAAAAAAAAAAAAAAAAAGACGACGACGAAGAAGAAGGAGTCGAGAATCATACCCCGGCTCAAACCAACAGGCTGCTGTGATCAGTTCATAGAGCTGGCACTGGCCATGGTAGGGGCTGGTAGTCCCTTGTCATGGCTTTGCTGTATCCATTTTAGAACCCAAGACAAACCCATTTTACTTTCCTAGGTCAGAAGCTCATTTGTTTTACCAGAGACATCTATTTCATTCCACTGAATTCCTTGTTTAAAATTTCAGACCAAAATCTCCTTCATGATGGTTGACACAGTTCAGTCGTGAGATGAATTGCTACGAGTGGTTATGCTAGGACCTCATCGCAGAGTCTCCCTCCCTCACGTGGTACACACATGTTGAGTATATGTTATATGCCCATCACTGGCAAACCTGTTGTATTGCACGTAAGAATCATCCTTTCTCAAGGTCCCTAATTCACAAAGATGCATCACACAAAACTCAGCATGACTACCCCCCATTCTTTATCTGAAATTGATGTACCCTTAGTTAAAAGATCAAGATGACACAGTGCATAATGACTGATGGTAATTAGTGCCTTGAATATTTCTTGCTAGGACAGTTATATTTTGAGTACAAGTGTCTTTAGACAAATGGCTAAATATTGGTTCTTTTTAAAGTTAATGAAAGTAGGTAACCTAGAAAAAGACATCTAGAAGAATACAAAATAATCATTCAAAAAGGCTGTCTGTGCAATATTTATTAGGAATACAAAATTAAGTCAAACGCTCTTGAATGAACTGGTTTTAAAAATCTTAAAAATGAAAAAAAAAGGGGGGGGCAGAAATAATAGGAAGTTCAAGTGGATCTGAAAACATTCGAGAATACTTAAATTGAGATAAACTTGTCCCTGGAAGAACTGATCCTTAGGCAAATGGGTTTCTGGCACTGTGACGACAAGCAAATTGAGCTTAGGTGAACTGGACAAGAGCCAGTTTGGTAGGACAAGATGGAAGACAAAGGCCCAGGGAGGGGACCAGATCCAGACCAGGACAGTGGTGGTAAACAGGTACAGGAGGGTTGGTGATACAAGGCATCCGAGGAGGTGGAGTCTGGGGGTGGTGGGTATTATGAAGGTCAAGAAGTGGTACAGGCTAACTCCTGGCTCACAGACCTGGTTGACTAGAGGCAGCACCAGCCACTGAGATGGTGTACGTGGACCCTCTATTCCCAATGGAATCTGGAGAAAGAATGGCCCCAAAGAGAAACAGAGATAGTCTCATCCAATCTTGCTTCAGTGGAGCTCCTGACTGGCCTCACTGATCCCCATGAGTTGTTCAGATCCCTTGTTCTCCCCCCAGGCCACAGAATCCCGGTTCACCACTGCCTCCACCAGCAAGAGCCTCCCTCCTACCCAAGGCCAAGTTGTCTGATTCATTCGGTCTGATTCATTCGGTCTCTCCCCACCCGTCCCCCATAAATAGGGGCTGAAGGAACACACGCTAGAGGCACACCAACGGAGGCACGAGTAAGTGGCCCCACAATGACCAGAGAGGGGCCTACTACGGCCTCCACTGTCACACAAGGGACAAAGTGCTCCTTGCCCTCCAAGACTTGCAGAGGGCGGGTAGACAAATGTGAGCAGATTGTGGGAGTGGAGAGAAGGGTAAGGAGATCTGGGAGGAGGAGGAGGAGGCCACAAAGGCACGGTGGTCTTGGGAGACTCCCTAGGCAAAGCAGAACTTGAGTGCCATTAAGAGCAGAAAGCAGGGGGCCTGCACATAAGGGAGAGCAGAGGAGGCAGAGTGCACAACAAGTGCAAGGCCATGGAGACAGCTGAGCCTGTTTAGAAAGCCCACAGCCCAGACAGAGGGACAGGGGATACCCCTCCTGTGAGCCCTCATCTCACTCAGGCAGACAAGTGACATTAAGGAGTACGGGGGGGACAGAGGCCTCCATGCACACAGTCCAGTTTCTAAATTCGCTCCTGGTTAAACTCAAGCTCTGGGAACTAGCCCGCCCAGCACTCAGGCCCACAGGGAACACCTGCCTTTATCTTAAATGCTCCCAGGGACGTCTCTATCAAACTAACACTGTGATTAAAGAAAGAGCTCCTGCCGCTCTCTGGGGGTGACCTGTGGACAGCTACTAGCAGAATCAATAAGAGAAATTAAGCATATTTCAGCCAAACAGCCCCCTCCTAAGAACCCCATGGGTCATTAGTAAACAAGCATGACTATTCTAAAAAGCACATCCATACACAAATCCAGCCAGCATGGGTGTCTGGGGTGATTTTGACCAGAAAAAAAATGTCATTTAAAGGAACCTGTTAGGAGCCCTTCCTCTCACTGTCTCAACAACAGCAATAAAAAATTTACTGCAACTTAACCCTGTTCATTCTTGTTCGGTTGTGTAGAGAGTGTCCAGTCTATAATTGTCTCCTTATTTTCTAGCCCTATGGATGTGTCTATTATTCCCTTCTAGACTTTCTCTATACTCTCCATGTCCTCCGAACAGGAGTCCAGGGACCTTAAAGGTAATTGCTGCAATGATATGGGCCTTTTTAGTTAAATATAAAATGCCCAATCCAAAGTAACTTACAGAAAAAAGGCAAGGCAGATTTGTTGGCTCAAGTAATTGAAAAATCAAGGATGGATCTGGCCTGCAGGAATGGCTTGATCTAGGCGTTCAAAAGATGAGGCAGACAAGAGAGCCACAAGAGCTTAGCAACCAGTGGAAAGGTAGTCCTTTTCCATAGCTCTAGCTGAGGTCACAGGAAGGTCCTTGGAATCACGAATCCCTACCGAAACCAATCTCAGTGTCCAGAGAAGGGGCCATCTGTCTACCCCCACAGTTTATGGGAGATCCTGGATCAGCACACTTGCAGGAATAGGTGTCTCTGCAGGAAGGGGGAGTTCTGTGAAAGTTGCAGGGTTGGCCGAGTAGATAAAAACTGTCAATTTACCTGCTGTGCCTCTGTCTAATAGTTGTTTAGATCTGCTTTTCCCTGTTACTTTTACTGGCGCTACCTGTTCGTATTCACCACAGCCCTCTGAGAAGGGCAACCTATGGGAAACCAGGCAATTTCACAGCAGGGGAAGCAGAAGCTCCAAACCAAAGCAACCTGTCCAGTAATAGCAAAACTAGGGCAACCGGCTGACCTCCAGCAGGCTAGCCTGGTGTGGACAACACTGGCCCCTGCCCAGAGAACCTGGTCCAGGCCAGGTAGGAAGTAGCTCCAAGTCTGCTCTGGACACACCTTGCCATAAGATTATTACATTAACTGTTACAATTCACTTCTAACCAGCTCATTAAAATGGCCCACTTTGGTGGCTTCTCCCCTCTCCCCTGTGTTGTCACCTCTCCCTGCATACTTGGGAGAGAGAGAAGAGATGAAAAAGGCAGAAGCCCTCTATAGTCCCACTTTCCATGGGGCACAATGAATCCCACCTGTCTTAGCTCCCATACAACGCTGTCCCCAGAAGGGGGCGCACCGCAGTGTCCACAGCAGCATGAGGGGCTTGGTGTTCCAGATGCTGTTGGCTGGGTGAGCCCTGGGCCACACAGGCCCTCCCTCTGCAGAAAGATGACTGCTCATAGGATATCCCAGCCCAACTGAACCCACTGCAAGAGCCTCCCAGCTCCAGAACAAGGAGGCTGTGGGAATGCAGGGAGGGTTCAACTTCCAGCAGGCTTGGCAGAAACAGTCCACTCTTACCAAAGGAAATAGAAAGACAGAGATTGAGAGCCCAGCCCGGGCTGCAGACCACCTTGGCTCAGAGCCTGCCTCTACCATCCCCTGCCTGTGTGCCTGCAGCAAGAAACCTAAGCCATTTGTGCCTGTTTATTCACCTACACAGAGGGGATAATAGTGGCCCCTAGAGTTCACTGTGTTATCACGTGAATTAGATGTCATCAAATCCATGCAAAAAGGCTAGCATGTGGTCGGTGCTCAGAATTCGCTATTATTGCTAATATTTTATCATTTATTGATAACTAACCCTTCAGCTTAGAACAAAGCCTATCTTAGCATTCCTAACCCTGCCTGCGGGATTCAACAGTAGGGTAGAGAGCATAGTACTGCCCTCCCACCCCAAAGATGTGCACTTTCCAATCCCTGGAAACTGCAAATGTCACCATACATGGTAGGCAAAGGCATTTGCAGGAGTGATGGCATTAAGATTCTTGAGAAGGGGAGATCTTCCCAGATTATCCTGCGGGGCTTGAAGTAATCACAAGGTGCTTATAAAAGGCAGGCAGGAGGGTCAGAATCAGAGAAAGAGCTATAATAAATGAAAAAGAGGTAGAACAAATATAGCCGTGAGCGAAGGGATGCAGGTGGCCTCTAGAAACCAGAAAAGGATACTCCTCTAGAACTTCCAAAAAAGATGTAGCCTGTCTGATATCTTGACTTTTGGACTTCTGACCTCCAGAAGGATAAAATAACCAATTTGTGTTGTTTCAAGCCACTCAATGGTCAGATCACCATGACCTGGCATGGGGCTCCTGACCACCACCTTTAAGCCACAGTGTAGGGAGCATTTGATTAAAAAACTCCAGAAGAAAGCCTCCTTGTGCTCTCAAACCATCCCCTTCACATTCATTTCTCCAACAAATATTTATCACTTGTCCATTCTTGCAAATAGTACATGACCACATTCACCACTTAGGAGGGGACTCATCCAAGATCTAGGCTCCTTCCATACTTCTGGTGGGCTGTCCTCAGCCTGTTGGATTTTCATGGGTGAGAGAGACTCTGACTCCATTTTTGACATTGATACATTAAGCCCTACAGTTCCCCTTCCCTTTGGCCCCAAGTCTGGGCAAACCAGTAAGAAAGTCCAAGTGCTCCCTCCATAGATGCTGGTGGAAAACGTCAAATCATGGAAACCATGGCCCCTGCAGAGGAGCCTTCATCCTGGTCTTGCCTCAAGAAAAAGCAAAGCTAGCCTCCACCCTACCATGCCTTGTTCACATTTCACTCTAGACCAAACCTGAGCCTTCTCTCTGGGAATCTTGTTGCCAGTTACTATGTGAGCAATAAACTTCACTTCCCACCCATCAGTGCTTGTGCGTCATTTGTTCCAAGATCCACAAAGGCCTGGGGGGCTGTCTGGCATTCAGCAGAAAATGACAGGTGCCCAAATAAAACATCATTGCCTCAAAGTTACAAAATAGCTGCTATAGTTCCAAATATTCAAAACCACATACCAACTCCCCCACAAGAAGGAACAGAGAAGGGCCACATTAAAAAATGACACCCTCAGGGAGAGGAGTCAAGATGGCAAAAGAGTGGCAGACTGAGTCAACATCAGGTCACAGGAGTTCAGCTAGATAGTTATCAAACCAATCCAAACACCTACAAACCCAGCAGGAGATTGAAGAAGAGAAGCAATTCTAGAAACAGAAAATCGACTACTTTCTGAAAGGTAGGATGTGCGGAGAAGTGAATCCAAAAAAATGGGAAGATAGACCGCACGGGGAGGGGCCAGCTCCTGGCAAGCGGCGGAACAACCGAGCACAAAATTCGAACTTTTAGAAGTCTGCTCAACTGAGGGACATCACTCCAGAGGCTAAACGGGGCTGGAGCCCTCACAGGGACAGTGTGGCCTCAGGTCCTGCGGGGTCACAGAAGGATCAGGGGTGTCTGAGTGTAGCAGAGCTCACAGAATCAGAGTGGGGGTTAGCCGACTACAGAGACGGAGCCAAGGACTGAACTCTCAGCTCGGGGTTACCTTAAACTGTGATCTGCAACAGTTAAGCCACTGCTCTTCGAGCAGGGACCCCACAAGCGGCAGACCCAGGGAGACCCACCTCCATCCGCCGGAAGAGCAGAGCAGCAGGATCTGCCGAGTTTGGAGACGCCAAGCGGGCCCATGCGCCAGAGACAGAAACGCTCCGTCATAGGCCGGGTGAGCTTGGAGCATGGCCAGAGACCAGGGAAACGGGAGTGATTGAACCCTTTTCTCCAAGGGTGCACTGAGGAGTGGTACCACGAGCCCTCGGCTCCCCTGGGCCAGAGACTAGGAGGCTGCCATTTTCATTCCCGTCCTCCAGTGCTCTACGGAAAGCGTTCAGGGGACAAAAGCTCCTGAAAGCGAACCTGAGCGGATTACTTAGCCCAGCCCCTGGCAAGGGCGGTGTAATTCCGCCTCTGGCAAAGACACTTGAGAATCACTACAACAGGTTCCTCCCCCAGAAGATCAGCAAGAAATCCAACCAAGACAAGTTCACTTACCAAGGAGAACAGCAGAATTCCAGAGGAGGAGAAAGCAAAGCATGGAATTCATGGCTTTCTCCCCATGATACTTTAGTCTTGCAAAGTTAATTTTTTTAATTTTATTTTTTTCTTCTGCTAATTTTTTTAACTTTTACCCTTTTCCTCTTTTAACGTTTTTTAACTAGTTTATCTGAACAATACTTTTCTTAAAAAAATATTTTTAAACCTTCATTATTATAGTCATATTTTATCCTTCATTGTATCTAATGTTATTTTTTATATACATATAAGGTTTTTTCTTCTAAATAATTTTGGGATACAATTTCTTCTAATGGATCAAAATATACCCTAAATCTAGCACAGGGCTTTATTCTAGTCTCCAGCCTGAGAACATTCTTTCCACTTTCTTTTTCTTTCTTTTTCCAACCAACTTATCAATTCCTTTTTTAGAATTTTTTAAAATTTTCATCTTTACAGTCATATTCCATCCCTTCATTGTGTTTACCCATATATATATATATATATATGTATATATATATATATGTAAATATATATATATTTTTTTCTTTCTTTAAAATTTTGGGAGGTAGTTTCTTCTAAGAGACCAAAATACACCCAAAATCAAGTGGGTGGCTCTGTTCTATTCACCTATCATATCATATATATGATAGACTGGTGAAAAAAATATATATATAGTTAAATTTTTAAAAAAAATTTTAAACTTCTTTTTAATCCCCTCTCTTCTTCCCCCAATTTGGGGTCTCTTCTGATTTGGTTGCATACATTTTTCTGTGGTCTTTGTCACCCTTTTAGTATTTTATTCTCTCATTCATATATTCTTATCTGGATAAAATGACAAGGCAGAAAAACTCAACACAAAAAAAAAGAATAAGATTTTCAAGGTGCTAGCTGGGCTCGAAAAAGGTGTGGAAGATATTAGAGAAACACTGCCTGGAGGAAAAAAAGTCCTTCTAGAGAAATAAAAAAACAAAAATCCAACCAAGCTGAAATCAAAAAAGCTATTAATGAGGTGCAGTAAAAAATGGAGGCTCTTACTGATAGGATAAATGAGGTAGAAGAGAGAATTACTGATATAGAAGACCAAATGACAGAGAATAAAGAAGCTAAGCAAAAGAGAGACAAACAACTTCTGGACCACGAGAGGAGAATTCGAGAAATAAGTGGTACTGTAAGATAAAACAATATTAGAATAATTGGGATTCCAGAAGAAAAAGAGAGGGGGGGCAGGAGGTATATTGTAGAGAATTATTGTAGAGAATTTCCCTAATAGGGCAAAGGGAACAAGCAAGCATCAATATCCAGGAGGCACAGAGAACCAACCTCAAAATCAATAAAAGTAGGTTTACACCCCATCATCTAAGAGTAAAACTTACAAGTCTTAGTGACTAAGAGAAAATCCTAAAAGCAGCTCAGGACAAGAAGTCTGCAACATACAATGGTACAAATATTAGATTGGCAGCAGACTTATCCACAGAGACCTAGCAGGCCAGAAAGAACTGGCATGATATATTCAGAGCACTAAATGAGAAAAACATGCAGCCAAGAATACTATACCCAGCTATGCTATCATTGAAAATAGAAGGAGAGATAAAAAGCTTCCAGGACAAACAAAAATAAAAAGAATTTGCAAACACCAAACAAGCCCATAGGAAATATTGAAAGGAGTCCTCTAAGCAAAGAGAGAGCCTAAAAGTAGTAGACCAGAAAGGAACAGAGACAATATACAGTAACAGTCACCTTATAAGCAATGGCACTAAAGCAAATGGCACTAAATTCTTTCAATAGTTACCCTGAACATAAATGGGCTAAATGCCCCAATCAAAAGACACAGGGTATCAAAATGGATTAAAAAAAACCCCAAACCCAACAATGTGCAGTCTACAAGAAACTCATTTTAGACCCAAGACACCTCCAGATTTAAAGTGAGGGGGTGGAAAACCATTTACCATGCTAATGGACATCAAAAGAAAGCTAGGGTGGCTTATACACTTAATTATACACTTAAATTAGATTTTAAGCCAAAGACTATAATAAGAGATGAAGAAGGACACTATATCATACTCAAAGGGTCTGCCCAACAAGAAGATCTAACAGTTTTAAATATCTATGCCCCTGGGCGCCTGGGTGGCTCAGTGGGTTAAGCCGCTGCCTACGGCTCAGGTCATGATCTCAGGGTCCTGGGATCGAGTCCCGCATCGGGCTCTCTACTCAGCAGGGAGCCTGCTTCCTTCTCTCTCTCTCTCTCTCTCTGCCTGCCTCTCAGTGTACTTGTAATTTCTCTCTGTCAAATAAATAAATAAAATCTTTAAATAAATAAATAAATATGCCCCTAACATGGGAGCAGTCAACTATATAAACCAATTAACAACAAAATCAAAGAAATACATCAACAATAATACAATAATAGTAGGGGACTTTAACACCCCCGTCATTGAAATGGACAGATCATCCAAACAAAAAATCACCAAGGAAATAAAAGCTTTAAATGACACACTGGACCAGATGGACATCACAGATATATTCAGAACATTCCATTCCAATGCAACAGAATACACATTCTTCTCTAGTCACATGGAAGATTCTCCAGAATAGATTACATCCTGGGTCACAAATCAGGTCTCAACTAGTACCAAAAGATTGGGATCATTCCCTGCATATTGTCAGACCACAATGCTCTGAAGCTAGAACTCAATCACAAGAGGAAAGTTGGAAAGAACTCAAATACATGGAAGCTAAAGAGCATCCTCCTAAAGAATGAATGGGTCAACCAGGAAATTAAAGAAGAATTGAAAAAAATCGTGGAAAAAAATGATAATGAAAACACAACTGTTCAAAATCTATGGGACACAGCAAAGGCATTCCTGAGAGGAAAGTATATAGCGATACAAGACTTTCTCAAGAAACAAGAAAGGTCTTAAGTACATAAACTAACCCTACACTTAAAGAAGCTGGAGAAAGAACATCAAAGAAAGCCTAAACCCAGAAGGAGAAGAGAAATAGTAAAGATCAGAGCAGAAATCAATGAAATAGAAATAAAAAAAAAAAACAGCAGAACAAATCAACGAAACTAGGAGCTGGTTCTTTAAAAGAAGATTGATAAACCACTGGCCAGACTTATCAAAAAGAAAAGAGAAAGGACCCAACTAAATAAAATCATGAATGAAAGAGGAGAGATCACAACTAACACCAAAGAAATACAAACAATTATAAGAACATATTATGAGCAACTATATGCCAGAAAATTTGAATCTGGAAGAAATAGATGCATTCCTAGAGACTATAAACTACCAAAACTGAAATAGGAAGAAACAGAAAACCTGAATAGACCTATAACCAATAAGGAGATTGAAGCAGTCATCAAAAATCTCCCAACAAACAAGAGCCCAGGGCCAGACAACTTCCCAGGGGAATTCTACCAAACATTTAAAGAAGAATTAATACCTATTCTTCTGAAACAGTTCCAAAAAATAGAAATGGAAGGAAAACTTCCAAACTCATTTTATGAGGCCAGTATTACCTTGATTCCAAAACCAGACAAAGACCCCATCAAAAAAGAGAATTACAGAACAACATCCTTGATGAACACAGATGTGAAAATTCTCACCAAAATACTAGCCAATAGGCTCCAACAGTACATTAAAAGGATTATCCACCATGACCAAGTGGGATTTAGTCCTGGGCTGCAAGGTTGGTTCAACATCCGCAAATCAATCAATATGATACAATACATTAATAAAAGAAAGTACAAGAACCATATGATACTCTCAATAGATGTTGAAAAACCATTTGACAAAGTACAGCATCCTTTCTTGATCAAAACTCTACAAAGTGTAGGCATAGAGGGTACATACCTCAATATCATGAAAGCCATCGAAGAAAAACCCACAGCAAATATCATTCTCAATGGGGAAAAACTGAGAATTTTTCTGCTACAGTCAGGAACACAGCAGGGATGTCCACTATCACCACTGCTATTCAACATAGTACTAGAAGTCCTAACCTCAGCAATCAGACAACAAAAGGAAATTAAATGCATCCAAATCAGCAAAGAAGTAGTCAAACTCTCACTCTTTGCAGATGATACAATACTTTATGTGGAAAACCCAAAGACTCCACTCCAAATCTGCCAAAACTTGTACAGGAATTCAGTGAAGTGTCAGGATTTAAAATCAATGCACAGAAATCAGTTCTATTTCTAAACACCAACAGCAAGACAGAAAAAAGCGAAATTAATGAGTCAATCCCATTTACAATGGCATCCAAAATCATAAGATACCTAGGAATAAACCTAACCAAAGAGGCAAAGAATCTGTACTCAGATAATTATAAAGTACCCATGAAAGAAATTGAGGAAGACATAAAGAAATGGAAAAACATCCCATGCTCATGGATTGGAAGAAAAAATATTATGAAAATGTCTATGCCACCTAAAGCAATCTGCACATTTGATGCAATCCCTATCAAAATACCATCCATTTTTTAAAAGAAATGGAACAAATAATCCTAAAATTTATATGGAACCAGAAAAGACCTCAAATAGCCAGAGGAATGTTGAAAAAGCTAAAGTTGGTGGCATCACAATTCCAGACTTCAGGCTCTATTACAAAGCTGTCATCAAGACAGTATGGTACTGGCACAAAAACAGACACATAGATCAATGGAACAGAATAGAGAGCCCAGAAATAGACCCTCCACTCTATGGTCAGCTAATCTTCGACAAAGCAGGAAAGAATGTCCAATGGAAAAAAGACAGTCTCTTCAACAAATGGTGTTGGGAAAATTGGACAGCCACATGCAGAAGAATGAAACTGGACAATTTCCTCATACCACACACAAAAATAGACTCAAAATGGATGAAGGACCTCAATGTGAGACAGGAATCCATCAAAATCCCTGAGGAGAACACAGGCAGCAACCTCTTCAACCTCAGCTGCAGCAACTTCTTCCTAGAAACATCACCAAAAGCAAGGGAAGCAAGGGCAAAAATGAACTATTGGGACTTAAGATCCACTGGGAGACAGCTGCCAGGTAAGGCTGGTACAGAGGGTGCCCAGCCCACTGCTCAGAGATGACTGACCAGAGGGCTCCCTGCCAATGCCCCACTGGTGACTTCTGTTTCTAGAACTACAAATAAATCTGGAAAACAAAACACCTAGCATCAGGCCTATCTTTTGCAAAATGGGGCTCAACGTTTAAGCTTCTGATATTCACCCATTTGCCATTCCAACTGTGTGTTTGCTTAAAGTTAGCGTGTGGTACATATCAGCATTAAAACTATACCACACTGCCATTTTTATGACCTTGTGTTGGCATAGCTGCATTTTTTTAGTTCTTTGGGGGCCTTCTAATTTGGAAATAGCCAGGTCTCTCTTAATTTCAAAGAGACTGTGTCTAATGCCCACCTGTGGTGGAGTTTATCAGCTGTATTTCTTCCCTCTCTAGAAGACACACAGAAGGGTGTCTTCTAGACACCCTAAAGCAGGGTCCCAACCCTGGCTGGGGAGCTTTAAGGACAAAGGCAGTAAGTCATGTCCATATCATGTTCCCCTGGATATGATCTAATGGGAAGGGCACGTCACCTCTGTGGTTCGTCCCCAAACCCACAACCCAGGTCTAATCACAAGAAAACATCAGACAAGCCACAATCAAGAGTCATTCTACGAACTACCTGACCAGTACTCTTCCAAAGCATCGAGGCCATGAAAAACAAGGAAAGTCTGAGGAACTGTCACAGAACACAGTAAGGAGACATGACAACAGAATGCAATGTGATATCCTAGACTGGATCCAGGAGCACTGGGAAAACATTAGCAGGGAAATGGGTGAAATAGGAAGTTTAGTTAAATGTACTACACTAATGATATTTCCTTAATATTCGCCAAGGTACCATGGTTATGTAAGATGTCAACATTAAGGAAAGCAAGCTAAAGGGTATGGGGGCACCCTCTGGATATTATCTTTGCAACTCTACTGTAAATCTAAAGTTATTTCAAAATAGGAAGTTATAAACAACTAAAAAGTAATTTTAAAATGTCTGTTCCTCATTCAAATGACTTCAATTAGAATCTCGGGCATTCAAAGTTCTCCTGGTGATTGCCATGTGCAGGTAGGGTTGTAAACTGTAGACCGGAGATTTCAACTGTAAGCATGGGTGTCAGAACTCCCTGCAGAGCTGATTAACACAGATTGCTGGCCCCACCCCCAGAGTTTCAGCAGAGCTCGAGTTGGGTCTGAGAATTTGCATTGCTAACAAGGTCCCAGGTTAGGCTGATGCTGCTGGTCCCGAACCATACCTTTGGAGCCATCTCTCTGGGTCCTTGTCACTCAAGGTGTGGACTGTGGACGGGCAGCAATAGATCCCCTAGGAGCCTGACAGAAATGCAGAGTCTCAGGCCCCACCCAAACCCACCAAATCAGAATCTTGTGTTCTAACAAGAGCCCAGGCTGTTCATTGTTATGTGAAATTTTGATTCAGCCTGTTCTAGAGGGAGAGGATGAGGATGGGGAAGCTGGAGAGGCAGAGGTCAAGGGCTTACTACGTATCCCTTTACCGGCCTTAAGAGCCTGGCCTTCCCTCTCACACATGGGAAAAAGAAAAAAGTTAGATCAATGTTTATAGCAGCAATGGCCATGGTCGCCAAACTGTGGAAAGAACCAAGATGTCCTTCAACGGACGAATGGATAAGGAAGATGTGGTCCATATACACTATGGAGTATTGTGCCTCCATCAGAAAGGATGAATACCCTTGGGGCGCCTGGGTGGCTCAGTGGGTTAAAGCCTCTGCTTTCGGCTCGGGTCATGATCCTAGGGTCCTGGGATCGAGCCCCGCATCGGGCTCTCTGCTCGGTGGGGAGCCTGCTTCCTCCTCTCTCTCTCTGCCTGCCTCTCTGCCTACTTGTGATCTCTCTCTGTCGAATAAATAAAATCTTTAGAAAAAAAAAAAAAAAGAAAAGAAAGGATGAATACCCAACTTTTGTAGCAACATGGACGGGACTGGAAAAGATTATGCTGAGTGAAATAAGTCAAGCAGAGAGAGTCAATTATCATATGGTTGCACTTATTTGTGGAGCATAACAAATAACATGGAGGACAAGGGGAGATGGAGAGGAGAAGGGAGTTGAGGGAAATTGGAAGGGGAGGTGAACCATGAGAGACTATGGACTCTGAAAAACAACCTGAGGGTTTTGAAGGGGCCGGGGGTGGGAGGTTGAGGTACCAGGTGGTGGGTATTAGAGAGGGCACAGATTGCATGGAGCACTGGGTGTGGTGCAAAAATAATGAATACTGTTAGGCTGAAAAGAAATTAAAAAAAAAAAAAAAGTTAGAAATACCAGGGCAACTATGCATCTATTGAGCCAAAAGCAGGGCTGGGAAGAGTGTTTTCTGCCCCTGGTAGTGCCAGACAGGGGCACGCTGACCTGGCTGGGAGGGAAGCGGGCTGATGGCAGGGGCCGAGGCAGCCTCCGGAGAAAGCAGGCCAGGAGGCACTCACCACAGGAAAATGGACAGCAGAGCTAACCAAGAGCTTAATATTTACTCCGCTGAGGGCTGACCTCATCCATCCTTTAGAAAAAGAGAGAGTGCCAAGCGAGTCTGGGCAGCTTCATAATAGGCTTTACTTTGCAGGAAGGGAGGAGGTAACCGCAGCCTTTTTGAACAAACAGCTTTTCCCAAAATGTTTGCAGATTTCAGGATTAGGAGACTGGGCCTCCTGCAGCTTCCCACCGGCCAGTCACCTGCCAGTAGCATCTCCACGGTGCCCTCCCGATCCCTCCCAACCAACACCACCCATCCAAAAGGTCAGGCTGCAAAGAACACGCCACTCCATGTGGCTCTGTTCATCCTGCCCCATCCCCAGTTCCCAACTTTTAAGCCCTAGTCCAATGGTTACATCTGGAAACCACGTAAGCCCCAGGTGCCCCTTACAGGGCTCCTGCTAACTCTTACCACATGGAGAGTAATGCTCAACCTCCCAATGTGTCCTGCCCCTGGGGATTTGCTTGGGTGCCTCTAGGAGCCACTCTGGCTTTCTGAGAGGACCTTCAAGGGCTGTATACATTCTTAGAGGCCTGGGGAGTGGGCTTGGGGCAATGTCAAAATTAACATGACAATCAGCCACAATATTCCTAAGGGAGGAGGAGGGCCACGTGTAGTTTATTTTTCATATACAGATTTCAACAGCCCTGAAGATAAAGAATTCTGAGATTTTAGATACTGGCATGTTTATTTAGCGGATTCTCAATTTCCCATGAACTGAGCATCATACCTGAGAGGCTCTAGAACACACAGCCACAGAGTTGGCATTTCTCTCTACTCTGCCTGAAAAGAGGAAGGGGAAAAAATATCCATGCTGCCCAAATCAAAGAAGCCCACACCTAAACTGAGTAAATATTTAAGTGTTAAAAGGGAAAACAGTCTTTTAAAATAAGTTGGTGGTGACTTTCCAATGTAACATTGTCACTGCTGGGAGGAAAAAAGTCACAGGCTTTTATTGGGAAGCATCCAATCCAAATCAATTCAAGGCAAGTTCCTGAGGCGAGAGAAGGGAGCAGAGCAAGGTCCCACCTGGAAGCTCAGTCATGTTGTCGCGGACCCACAGAAATGAGAGAGGGAGAGAATCTGGGCTCCAAATATGGCCCCACCCAGGCCAACCAGAAGGCACAGGCCCGCAGTCAGTCGATACAGACATACCTCAGGCCAAGGGGACAGAACAAGACCCCCGAGTGGTTATTATATAATAAAGAATCTGGTCTGTGTCCGCAGCTCCTCGGAGATAACTGTAACTCCTCAGAATTTCTCAAGCATAGGAGTACCCTTGTTTTTCTAAGGTACCCCTTGGATCACACCTGAGTTTTAACTAGAGGACCCAGGAAGGAGTCATATCATCCCACCTTCTCCAAGGAGGGGACAGAAGGGCAGGCTGGAGACTGAGTTCCATCATGCGATCAATGATTCAGTCAATGGTGTCTATGTGAGGAAATCCCGATAAAGAGCCTAAACACTGAGGCTCAGTGAACACACCGATACGCTGAGAGGGTGACGTGTCCTGATGCCATGGGAGAGGACGTGGAAGTTTTGCATTCAGGATCCTCCTAGACCTTGCCTTACGTGTCTCTTCAGTGACCAGGACCAGGATCACTAGTCCTGATCAAACTGTAATCCCAAGTACGTTACTTTCCTGAGTTCTGAGTCCATTCTAGCAAATTCCTAAGTCTGGGGGTGTGTGGGAATGCCCACATTTGAAGCCAGTTGGTCAGAAGCTCACATGGCCTGGCAAACCCCCCACACCTGCAGCTTATGTCTAAAGTGAGGACCGTCTTCCAAGAACTATGCCCTGAAGCCGGTAGGCTCGGCACTGACTCCAGATGGCCAGGGTCAGAACCGCATGCAGGCCACAGTGGGCCAGCTCCTGCCCTGGGATGCGCAGATATGCTGGACTCCCCACTTCCTCCACAGAAAACCCAATCCCTCCTGAAATTGGGGTTTTTGAGACTCAATTCAGGAACATTTGACAGGCCAAAGAGTGAGTGTGATCTAGATCTACAGCCTTGGGGAATAAAAACCAAAGTGTGGAACCCTACTTAGCGGCTGTGTGACCTTAGGGAAATTACTAATGCTCTCTGAGCCTTGATTCCCATTTCTATAGGATGAGATTCATGACCCTTCCCCCTCACAGAGCTGGTGGGACAATTCAATGATGTAACTTATTGACAAAGAGCCCAGCAGGGTCTCTCCCTGAGGAAGGCACTCAAAAATCATCTACTAACTTCCCTCCTACTTTCAAATTGCCCTATACCCCAAACTCTCTGGGTGGGTTCCCTGGTTGTTAACTGTCCTGGGTGCTGGGCTCACTGGCAACCTGCTGGTGTTTTAGATCCCAGGGCAGCAGGAAGCCAACCATTACACTAAAAGTGAAAAGCAAGTAACCATTACCTTGAACAAAAAGGACATTTATATTTACTTCAGTGGCTATAAAATAAAAGACACCATAAAATATAATATGCAGCATGTATCCTCATGATTAATAACAGATCTTGCAAATTATTCTCTCAGGTCTCTGGGTGCATCCAACTGGTCACCAAGAACAATTAATTCTTTTAGGAAATAAAGGGATTGCCGATCATCTCTGGTCAGTGGAAAATCTGCTTGTTGTATTGGGAATAAAGAGAAGAGGAGGCTCCAATTTAGCAGTTTTCTGTCCCTGTGAACGGGGTGAAGTAAGATCAGAGAGACTCAAATACAATGACTGTCTGTGAGCTCAGTGATAGGAGGACCTGCCGAATATGGGGTCTCTCGGGCACCTGGAGTGACAGCAGGAATTCGGGGAAGTCCCAGGAACAGGAGCGGATGAGTGAGTGGGGGCAGGGCAGCTCTGGCACGTGCAAGAGGTGGAAACATGGAGCCCAGACAGGCGACGGGGAGATTTCAGAGTGGAACCCTACCCACAGTGGCTGAGGCTTACACTATAGTCTCCAGGACGGTGGCATCAAATGATGAACCCAAGGCAGGAAGCAAGGAGTAAAACAAAGTAGATGCCAGCTCACAGGGAATGTGGTGAGAACCCAGGGAAACCCAAGTCAGAGGTTTCAGCAGAGCCTCTGAGTTCCTAGCCCTGAACTGAGTTGGGCTTCTTAACTTCTCCAGACAAAGTCTCAGAGTCTTAGAAGGGAAGAAACACCTACAAGGGGCAGGAAGTGGTCACACAGGGAAAGGCTGGAAGGATGACAGGGACCAGCTGCCAAGTAGAACACAGTTGTGTTCCACAGCACCCAGGCCCACTCTTACCTAACGGCCAATGTGGATTCACTCCCGATCTAGAATAAAAATCCCACCAACAAACCCCTTCCCTGTAACCCTGAAGGGATTTTTATTGAAACACAGTACATAAAACATCAGCGTGGTCACCATGACAGCAGTGAACTCATGTCTCGGATGCCAAGCCACCTTGCTCGGGTATGATACCTCTGGGAGCGGCAAGGCAAGGAGAGGGAATCCATTCCAAGCACAGAAACTCTGCTCTCCTCCAACAAAATCAAACCTCCCATCAGTTAAATATAGAAATTCATGTAGGAAGTCAGTGGGATTCACAGTCCATCCTGACAGGAAGAATGGTTACCGGAAGTAAGGGGACATCCAGCCCAATGGCGCCCACCAGGAGTGGGAAACACTGTTTATGCCATCTCCCTGGATAAGGAGAGAAATTTCTTGCATAGGACAGCTTGTGTAGCCTATGAGACAAGGGCCACAGCTGAGGAGAGGGATTCTGAGGGTGGAGTACAATGGTGCCACAGAAAATGACTGTGGGGCTCCAGGCTACCATGTGACAGACACAGGGCACCTGGGTGGAGACATGACAGAAGAGTGAAGAGTGAAAATTCCACTTGCCCGCCACAGAGTCACCCTGGAAAGGGAAAGGGGATAGCAGATGCGCTCAGTATGAAGTGGGCAACAGCCGGCAAAGTAGGGCCAAGACCCAGCTGGCCAACCTCAATCCCTTCACACGCAGAATGAGTTCATGAAGGTTGATCTGCCATAAGTTGAAGGCTTCTCTGAAAGAGATCTGTGTCCTTCTGAAGAGTGAGCGGCTGTTCTTCTTCTTGTGCCTGCAGGCGGGACAAGAAGGAAGGAGAGAACAAGAGATAAATGAGGAAGAAGCACTCCTTACCACTTAGAGCAATGGAAGATCATGGCTTAGCCTACTCACCAGACCCCCGCCCTAGTGGGTGACTTCTGGTTAAGTGATCTTAGCACTGCCTACCCAGAGACCAGAGGAACTCAACTACTCCATAGCAGCTTTCCAGTTAAGTGGAATGATCAAAAGCAGCTGTTTCACAGGGCATCAAAGACCTAGAGGACCCACTATGTTCAGTAAATATATGCCAATCCTGAACCTCCCAAACCCAAATATAAAAGCTTTCCCAAACTTTCTGAGGCTAAAGCACCTGGAAACTAGGTCAGGTGGTCCTGAGAGGCTAAGCCCAGTATGGAGTCAACCCACAGCTCAATTCCTTCTGCACTAACAAAAGAACGGGATGGAAATTGATGTTTATGATAATGACTCATTCAAGACCTCATTTCCAGAACCCTCAAAGGAAGAATAAATCATGTTCAGCCCTTTTGTGCAGTCTATTTTGCTATAATCTAACTCAATATTTGATCATGGGTGCAGGAGATACGTGGCCAATGCTCCCTTCACCAGACACTTTGCCAGAACGAAACATTCCCTGCACAGGATGGATGGCATCTGACCCCAGTCTGGGGCTCCCCTCTCAGATGAGAAAATTCAGCCAGGGCATGGCCCTTCCCATGTATCTGCACACTCAGGAAAAAGGGCCTAGAACCCTCACTTCTCTAGCAGTATCTCCCTGAGGAAGCACCTTCCTTCCCTCACCAACACTCTAAAGGTCCTGAGGCATCTAAAAAGGTCTGAGATCCCCCGTGAGCCTGCTGGCAATACTCCCGAATCACGGCCACACCTGCAAGGAGAGAACACTGGCCTTGCAGCCTAGACAATGCTGGGGAGACAGGTCCTGGGACCGGTTAGAAATGGGATGAACATGGGGCGCCTGGGTGGCTCAGTGGGTTGAGCCACTGCCTTCGGCTCAGGTCATGATCTCAGGGTCCTGGGATCGAGCCCCGCGTTGGGCTCTCTGCTCAGCGGGGAGCCTGCTTCCTCCTCTCTCTCTCTCTGCCTACTTGTGATCTCTCTCTGTCAAATAAATAAATAAAATCTTAAAAAAAAAAAAAAAAAAGAAATGGGATGAACATCAGGATTCCAAGTCCAGTGGACACTTGGGTGGGACTAAGACTCTCAGAAAATGTTTCAAAATTTACTGAGGATAAGAATCGCCTGGAAAGCTGAACTAGGAGGGCGATGTCCCAGAACCCACCAATCTGACAAAGTTACAGGTAGCTCTCTGGACCACTCAAACACACAGCCTGAAACCAGGGACTTTGCTGGAGTCATTTCCCACCCCCAAACTCTTCCTCCAGGGGGAGCTGGCAACTGGGGACCTCAGGCGGGGCCCTGGGGACTGGTGGGAGAAAGTGGAGGTAACCGGGACCGCCTCCCCTCCCCCACCAGCGGGGCAGGCAAGGAGAGCTGGGAGGGGAAGGGCGGCTGGAGCCCGCACTCACGCGGCCAACGCCCTGACGCAGCAGCGCGACATGTTGAGGAAGGAGCTGGCGCTGGCCCGGGTGCCCAGGGCGGCCTCGATGCCTCGGAGCAGGTCGTTGGTCTTGAAGAGGAGCAGCATCTGGCGGGGCACATGGTTGAGGAGCTGGCTGATCTGGGGGAGGTAGTTGGCCGCATTGTTGCGGATCTCCGCGTCCTGAAGCAGCAACAGAGAGACAGATGTGGAGAGTTGGAGTGGACAGAGGGGCCCAGGGCGGTAGATGTCAGGGCAGCCTGGGGCGGAGAGGCCACAAGGACCTTCCAGGAGGGAGCTACCAGCACGGCTGCCTCAGGGCCGCCAGGAACCTCCCCTGGGGGGAGCTCTATAATCCGACAGACATGGAGGAGACACCTCACCCCAGCTTCTGAGCAAGCCCTAGACACAGGACAAGAGCACGTCAGCAAGGCCCCTTGTCATCCCCAGCCCCCCGCGGTCACCAGCACCCTTGCTCCAGGCCCACAAGCCTGTATGGACTGGGGCAGGAAGTCGGCTTCCTCCCCAACCCCTTGCTGAGGCTGGACTTAGCCAGCCTCTCAGCCCAGGGCTCACCTGTGTGTTACTCTCCAAGGCGTCTTCCACTTGCCACTGATTTCAGACCAGTCTTAGAAGGAGCCCCGGGAGCTGGTATCTGCTGAGTCATGTCCCCCATCCCTTCAGCCAAGCCCAGGCTGGTGCAGTGCACAGACCTGAGCTCCTGACCCCAACCCAGCTCCATACTCTGCCTGACTCTGCACCCCACTAGACCTTCCCAAAGCCCCTGCTGCCCACACAGCCATTGCCCATCACTGTCTCCATGCTGGAGCCCATCTCAGCCGGCCCAGTGCTGGAGGTCCCAAGATCCAAAGAGCAGGAGCCAGGGCTAGTCCTTACCCCCACCCTGGTGTCTGAGCATGAGGTCTGGCCTCCCACCCTTCCCTGTCCCTGAACTCTACAAGACTCTGGGAAAATAATGGCCCCCGGCCAAAGCCCCGAGCACGACGGTACACCTCTGACATCTCTGTCCCCAGGGAAAATGCTTGCAGGAATTAATTCATTTGATCCTCACGACAACCCTATCAGGCAAGTGTATCACCCCCATTTAAGAGGAGAAAACTAAGGCACTGAGAAGTTAGGCACCCTGCCCATGGGCCACAGCTACTAAGTGGTGAATCAGGATTTGAACCCCTGCAGTCTGGCTCCCAAGCCCATGTCCTCACCACCAGGCTCTGCTGCCTCTCACCTCTCAGTGGGACTGTGACCCTGGGTAAGTCCTTTCACCTCTTCTAACCCGATGTCCTCATCCAAAAACTGGAAATGCTCATACCCTCTGTGCCCACCTCCCAGCAGGACCAAGAGGATCAGCAGAGATAAGGAATGGGGAGATCCTTGGTGCTAATCGAAGTCACAAGAGGGGCCCAGCAGTGCTGCCAGAGGTTTCCCCATGTGGCTGCCTTCTGTGGCACAAGTAGGACTCTCGGTCCTTTCCAGAACACATGTGTGCTGCTGATAACTGAGTTGCTGTGAAACTCGAAATGTCCCTCAGGCAGGAGCTATCAGACTGGAACATCTGAACACGAAGCCAGACACTGAGGCTGCTGTCTCCCCACTGCCTTTCACCACAGCTATGGACTAGCCTGCCTAGGGTTACGGCCAGATCAAGGCTTTGCTCACCTCAGGGACCTCCTCAGCAAAGTGGGGACTGGCCTGGAGACAGTCCTTCTCAGCAACTCTCAGAGCAAAGGCAGGCACCTGTACCCAGCCAGACGCCCTCTCGGGGGCATCTCCTCGAGCTCGGAATACCCCGATGGTGGCTGCCTGAAGTAGACCGGTTGGGTGCCTACCCAACAGTCATTCCCCATTCTCCTCTGACAAGCGAACCCCATTTTTGTTCACTTGGCCCCTTGGGGCTATGCTCTTCAGGAAGGCAGAGCCCCTCCCTAGCCCCACGGGGAATCTTGATTGATCTCGGCCATTGTCAGCTCTGAGCACAAGGCCTCTGCCAAGTGATTGGCTCGGGCATGGACAGGAGACACAATTCTGGCCAATGAGACCAAGGGGAGTCTCTAGGGGGACTTCTGGGAAAGGTTTTCCTGTTTTTAAGAAACAATATATGAGAAGAAATGGCCCCTAATTCCCACCCCTGGATCAGGGAATAAAAGCGTAAAGCTTGGAACTCTCCCAGCAGAACCCTAAGAGTCAGCCCAAAGCCCTGAGCTTCTGATCACCTCAATTAACCAGGCAGGACCCACTCACCTCCAGGCATTCTGCTATGGACAGAACAGATGCCTAAATGTTTATGCCATTTATAGCTGGAAAACATCTTCCCTGACACAATGCTGAGGGGTCCCCGAATTCTCAATGAGACTAAGACTCAGAAAAACTGAGCCCTTACATCTCAGAGACTAGAGTGGGGCTGGCCTGCAGTGGCCAAGTTTATTCTCTCACTGGTTTTCTTGTCCAAAGTGAGCAACTAGAGTCCATGTCTGCAGAACCTACTTGAACACCCCTCTGTTAGAGGTGGTCCCAGGACTGCAGGGACCTTATAGAAAGACATACAAGACAGGATCCTTGCCTCCCAAGTACACACCAACTAGCTGGAGAAGTCATACAAGGACACAAACAGCTCCTCCTCGAGAGAGTCTACGGTGCATGCCCATGAGTGATACAAGTATTAAGAGGCCACTTTTGGCAAAGACGAAGAGGAGAGGCTTTCTGGCCGGCACTACGGACTGCACTGTGTCTCTCCCAGACCACGATGTTCAAGTCCTAACCCCAGTGTGACTGTATTTGGAGAGGAGGCCTTTAAAGGGGTAATCAAAGTGAAGGGACTTCATAAAGGCGGGGCCCTAGCCCAACAGGACTGATGTCCTTAGGAAGAGAGGAAGAGACCAGGAGTGTGTCCATGCAGAAGAAAGGCCATAAGAGAACACAGCAAGAAGGCAGCCGTCTGCAAGTCAGAAGAGAGGCTGCACCAGAAATCAACCCACCAGTGACTTGGTCTTGGACCTCCAGCCTCCAGAACTGTGAGAAAATAGATTTCTGTTGTACAAACCCACCTAGCTAGCCATGCTCTACCAGCAACCCAGGCAGACTAACATGGTAGCATTTCTGCTGGGTCTTTGTAAGTGAGCGAAAATGCAAAATAAGACCCTAATTTGGTTAATGAAAACACGTACTGTATACTAAATACCTACTGTGTGCCGCATGATTGTGTCCACCCCTGAGACTTTACATACCATGTACATGCTGATGACTCCCAAGTTTATGTCCTTGAGCTCCAAGCTTGTCTGCCCACGATGCCCCCATGTGAATGTTCTAACTCCTGCCTCCCACCCTCCAACTATGTCATTCCCAAAGTCTTCCCTGTGCCAGAAAGTATCTCCCCTACCCTATAACTCACCCCAAAAAGGTGTAATGCAACTCTGACCCCTCCCGCTGCCGCCTCTCTGCACCTGAGTCGACAGAAGGGCCTCTCAGTCTTGCATCCAAAGCAGTAAGGCTCATCCGCTTCCCTCCACCTCCTCTGCCTTTAGCGTGGTCTGCGCCCCCATCACCTCCCAGCCTACCCACCAACTGCCCCACTGCTCATCTTGTTCCCTCCAGATACTTAAAATAACAACTCTGAGCACACTCTTCTCCTGCTTGAAAACTGTCAAAGGCTTTGCTTTGTACTGAGAACTATTCCAAACTTCTTCCCATGGCTTGGGAGGCCCCATGTGAAGCCCCCTCTGCCCAGCACCCCAAATTCTTCTCATTCCAGCACCTACCTATCCACACTCCAGATGGTGCCAACGCTTTCTCTCCCTGTCCTGGCATATGTGCCCTCTGCCTGGAATGCTTTCTCCAAGCTCTGCCTGCGGCTGCTGCCTTCCTTGTCCTCCAGAATCCTCAGCAAGTTCTCTGAGCACCCAATCTACAGCCCTTCCCCCATTACTCACCCTGCCTGTTGCCTCCAGTGTCTGCAACCTGCAATTATTCCATTTACCTGTTTCTTCACTTGTTTACTGTCTGTCTCCCTCAAGCACAGTGCACATCATGGAAGGCCTGCCTGTCTGTCTGTTCATCATTGGATCCCCAGCACCTAGTCTCAGTTCCAGCAAAAACAAATGTTTGTTTGATGAACAAATTTCAGGAACCATAGGGAGGCACTTCACATACATTATCAATAAAACAGAAATTATCATCCCTATTTAACAACGGAGGGAGATGGTCTCTCTTCTGAGATATCAAGCTTTAAAGCCATGCAAGCCTGGGGCTGCTGGCAGTAATCACGGCCACCAAGCTTGCTGGGGAATGATGTCCATTTGCAGGAAAGCAGAGCCAAGAGATGGTGAGAGGTGGTCTCTTTGTGACATTGCTTAAGACTCCATACAGCCATTCCTTAAGGCCCTCATCACAAGGCAGCTTACAGGGGAGGACTAACAAGTCTCGGAGACCTGATGAGAACCATCTAAGGTCATGCCAGCAGGAAAAGCAGGAGCTGAAACTAGAACCCAGGTCTATCTGACTGCACAAGCGGGACCTGTCCCTTGCCGTGAGCCCGGGCCTCGGCAGAGTCCAAGCTGGTCCCCACGTGGCTATGGGCAAGTCTGCACGGGTCTGGCACAGGGAAGGACTGGGAGACAAGACAATTCCAAGACAGGATGAAGGGTCTGGGAAGGAGGCAGCTGGGAGTGCAGGGAGGAGGGGCTCCTAGAATCAGTCTCAGCCCAGGCTCCATGGGATTCTTGTCTAGATCCAATGGAGAATGAGCTACAAAGAGAGACTGAAAAAGCTATTTGCCACACACTCGGGGAGGACAATGGGGCAAGTGGCTCAGTGCCGTATGAGGAACTGAGGTGCCCCCCCCAGGAAGGGAGGCACACAGGAAGTTTGCAAGGGGCACAGAGGAGCCCGACTTACTGATGAGACAGTCCCTGGGGATTCCCGAAAGTCCTAGAGGAGAACTTGGTGGAAGCCTGAAATCTTGGGTTAGAGCAAAAGCCACAGCAGTGTGGATTACATGGTTACCGTGAGCGGGTTGCTGAGGCCAGGAGGGACACAGTGACCTTGCATCCAGGAATGCTTCTCCTCCAGGAGCTCTCCGCTGTTGCCCACTGCCCCACAGCCACAGCCCACCAGCCCAGAACCCCAGACCCTGGACTGGACAGAGTCCAAAGGCCACCCCTGGCCCCACCCCTCACATTCAGGAGAAGCATGCCTACCTCTGTGGCAGTGACCGGGGCTTGGCCAATGCCCCTGTTGACCGAGTCCCAAGACCGGGCAGTCAGCATGCAGGCAAACAAGGGGTAGAGACCCCCGGCCCCCAGGCGCTGGCTGTACTTCTTCACCTTCTCCATGTCAGTCCAGATCAGCGACTGCCAGAGGCGGCAGTAATCCAGGCGGAACTCGTCGGTGAGCACCTGAGGTGGGGAGCCGTGTAGCAGGACCTGAGTCTCCTTTCCCCCCGGGAGACCTAGCCCCTGGTTGGTGTGACACTGTGAAGGGGGACTGTTGGAGACCAGAGTCCCT
Source organism: Mustela lutreola (assembly GCF_030435805.1). NCBI lineage: Eukaryota > Metazoa > Chordata > Mammalia > Carnivora > Mustelidae > Mustela > Mustela lutreola. The sequence continues at coordinate 135,517,071 of NC_081296.1, forward strand.
GTGCATGATCTGCTTCTCCCCCAAAGGTCAGCCATCATTGAGGGTCCAAAGTGAAGGCTACTGTTTGGCCAGCCTCGGTCCTGAGGGGTGGCGGTCACTAACTGCCCACCAAAGTCATATTCCCCGCCTCCCTCCTAGTTAGGTGCAGCGCTCTGCCTGACCTCCAACCAACGCAACGTGGCAGAACCCCATGTTCAGCGCCTGCAAACCTTCCCATGCATGCTCCTCCAAGCCCTCACCGCTGCTGGAGGATGAGGAGACCACCCCCAGAGAAGCCCGGGGGGCAGAGCCTCAGTCAGCCCCTGCCTGCAGACACCTCCAGGACAGGAAAGATCTGTGAACGAGCAAGTAGACATCTGTTGTGTCTGGGCGATCACATGTGTGAGGGTTGTGTGACAGCAGCTAGCCTACCTTAAACTCATGTCCCGATTCACTAAGCCTTTCAAAGGGGTGAAGATTTGGGGAGGTAAGATCAGGGCTCTGAGGGGAAGAGCAGGAGACCATTGGTGAAACCTCTCCAGGACCGTCTGCTGTGGACTCAAGATAGGCCCTGGGTCCAGGCATTGGCAGTGAACTTAGCAACTTCCAGGCAGAAGCTCATGGCTCATGCGAACCAGATGAGTTCCAAGTTCCAGAGGACAGAGGCCGGGCCCATTGAGCCCCTACCAGCTCTGGGCCCCCTTTCCCAGTGCACATTACCTCCTCCCAGGGGCTGAGTGACCCTCTTTCCCCAAAGCCCCAGCTCATCGAAGGGCAGCTTACTTCCCAGCAGGTTGGCTGGGCTTCCCAGGGAAGCACGGTGTTTACACACCCACACAGACCCAGGCACCCACACAGACCCAGGCACCTCCCCGTCGACTTCCACTGCAGGCGCTAAAGGAAGGTATTACCAACCTTACTGGACTGGAGACAGCTGGTCGGACAGGACTTGCACAAAATGGCAGCCCTAGGGGCAGGGCAGGAAGGGTCTCTCCACCCACCCTGGCTCTCTGCCTCCAGTGTCTATGGCCAGTCGAGGAATTGAGCAAGCTCCCATCCCAGACAGGCCCAGAGACCCTGGGATGGCCAGGTGGGAATGGTGTCTCCTACCTGGTAGAGCCCATGGTCCAGCAGGACCACCTCCGCCTTCCCTGTGCCCGGGCATTTCCGCACCAGCACGTTGCCGGGGTGGGGGTCACAGTGCACAAAGCCATTGACAAAGATCATCTCGCTATACATCTTGCCCAGGTGGCGCGAGATCTGAAAGAGGAGGGACATGGGTGGGAGTTAGGCCGCATGAACACCTGTCTCGGACACTTTGACTTTGGCCCCTGAATCCAATCACTTTCAAGAGGAAGGCTGGGTGGGCCTGGGCGGGTCATGGCGGGAATGATGGCTTGTGATCACACAGTTCTTGAATGTAAGACAGAAGTTCAGTTCTAACCCCAGTTCTCAATGTCAGCTGCATGTAGGGTCACCTGGAACTCAGAAGTGTTGGAGGTCAGCCCCAGGCATCAGCATCCGTTGTCAAGTTCCCGAGGTGATTGTAATACACGGCAAGGTAGAACCACTGCTTCTAGCATTTCTGGAGACTGTAACTCTCTCCCTCTACACTTTCCAGATCCTTCTCTTTCTTATTCTCATCCCAACCTCGTTATTTTCTCCCCAAAGCTGAAGATGGGCTGGAAAGCTGCAGTGGGAGTGGGGTCATCCCAACTTCCCCTTCTCGAAGAGCAAGGCTAGGGGGGTGGGCTGTGACTGAGGGATACAGGCCCCCGGCACACCCTAGGGCTGTCCCAGCCGCTCCAAGGCAGGCCCAGGAGGAACCAGAGCCACAAGCCCTGCTCCCCTCTCCCTCAGGCCCCTTTCCCTTTGCACCTCCCCGTCAGAGCCCAATGCTAATCTGATTTATGAGGTCTGCACAGAAGAAATGACACTGGAGAGGCCATTTAAATCATCCTGTCACTGCTGCCCTCCCTGCCGAGGCGGTCTTCTTATCTCTACTCTCTTTTTATTAAAGCTAAAAGCCTCTTCCCAGCTAGGGAACAGCTGCTGAATAGCGCCAGACCTGGGCCCACAGATGGTCTGCCAATGGGTTTCCAGAGGACAAAGAGAAGCTCAACTCACAAAGCTGACACCCCAGGACACATTCTGCCCTTGACACTGCTCTCAGTCCCTGCTGGAACCCATGGTCCCTACTGATCATATCCCAGCCAGAGAAGAGGAACCGGGGCCCATGGGTGGTGCGGGAACCCTGGAGTAGGATCTTAAAATGAAGGCTCAGTTCCTTTGCTTGGTCTGTAAAGCCCTGCACAATGAGGCCCAGCTTCCCTCCCTGGTCTCATCTCATACCACCGTGACACTATGGCCACCTCTGCTCTTTTTCTCTTCTCCCATGGACCTGTGCTTTCCTACCTCAGGGCCTTTGCACATGATCGTCCCTCTGCCAAAAGCCTTTCTCCCACCTCCCCTTCACCTAGTTCACTCCTCTCCTCCTTCCCACCCTAGCTCAGCATCACCTCTCTGGAGAAGCCTTCCTTACCTCCCAGCCTAGATGAGGTTCTCTTGCCATAAGCTCTCATAGAACTTCGTACTTTTCTTTCATGAGACAAGCACGTTATTTGGGTCATTATTTGATTAATGACCACATAGCCCACTATTATAAGCTCCCAAGATGGCAGGGACTGGCTCTATTTTGTTAAACGGCTTTATTGGGGTATAATATACGTACTGTCAACCAGTTCTACGATGCATCCACTTAACCTATAACAGGCCAAACATGTGAATATAGGACTCCACCTTCAATATGAATGAGATCCTTGTCTGTGTTTTTTGAGATGCTGTAGTTCCTGTCTTGATGCTTATCCTGACCCCACGGATCTCCTCTGACCCGCAAAATAAATCTTTAAGAATAACCCCACTGTAGCAATAGCTGACATCCTTGCATTGGCTTAAAAAGCAGGTACAGTTATGATGCCCATTTTGCAGATAAGGAGCTGTGATTCCTCGATGCTCAACTTACACAGGGCCACCGGGCTACACACAGAGCCAGGATTCCAGCCAGGTGTGATCCCACCACCTCCCAGCAACCATGCTACTACATAAAGGCTCATGCTAACCTCTGCACTTCTTAAGTGAACCTTGTGACCTTAACAAGTTGCTTCTCTCAGCTTCAGTAAAGAGGTTGTCTGAATCCTGACACCTATCCGACATTGCAGTGGATGAAATGAATGCCCCATACTCTCCAGGCCCTTGGAGGACTTTGCCCCAGGTCAAGTTCTCAGCCTCAGGCTAAGATGTCATCTCCCCCAGGGCCACCATTTTCTGTTTCCTCGGGGAGGGGCCCAGCTAGACTTGGTCCTGGCTGAGCCAGCAAGGCCCCTTTTGAGAAGCCCTTTTGTTAGGCCCTTTGGAGCTCCATGGAGCCATGCTCTGAAAGGCTGCTTTTGCCAAACCAATTGCATTTATTAAGTAATAATTCATTTTTATTTGTCAAGGACGCATATAAGGTCCAAGCAGGGCTCCTGATCAGCCTAAGATAAGCAGTACAGCCAGACTGAGCCGACAGAATGCCAGCCAACAGCAGAGAAATGACATTTCATTTAGTCTGGGCAGACCTGTCATAGGGAGATGTATGATCTCCCCTGAGCTTTCTGAAATATTGCTAATCGCTCTGGGCCCCCTATTACCACACTGAAAGATGGCCCCTAGGGGCCTGGGGACTCAGGATGGGGGAGCCCTTGTCCACAAGGAGTGAGCTGCTGCCAGAGGAGGGAGAGGTGCTGCCAACTGTAGCTCATACATACCCAAGGAAAGCCATCAAATGGCCTCCCCATTTCAACACCCCATCCAGCTGCTCCTACTTGGGTGTCTTGCCATTTGGGAGATGCTCCTGATGTTCACCTTAATCAGATTTCACCAACATAGATAGAGACAGCAGGCACAGACAAGAGGGAAAACCAGCTGAGGCCGCTAGCTTCACTCTGGCACCATCTTGGTCCTGTCACCTAGGACATGCCTGACCTGGGTTCAAGTCACCTTCCTTCTTGGTCTGGGTCTACATTCCCCGGCTGTTAAGGGGGACTAATTCCATCTGCTCCACTTCCTCACAAAGTAACCTCAACATTCAATGTCAAAACATGATCACATCCGGGAAAACACTTTATATACTATACACAATATAGATAAATAGATAGATAGATAGATAGATAGATGTGCATACATACACACACTATAAAGTGCTTCTATTACTACGTAAGACACACAAATGTGTTTATTATAATGCGGTGGCTTATTATTTAAAACTTAGGGGAGTGGGAAATGTACCCAATATCACTTTCATCAAAGTGTAATTTTCAAAAAGTTAAAAATTTAACTCCCAAAAATATAGAATGAACACATGTCAAAGATTGTTTAATTCACCAATAAAGGAGCTGGTTCCGAGAATTTTGAAGGACTGCATATTTATGGGAATTTAAACAGGAATAAGAGACTAAGATTCCTGGATTAGATATAAAACTGGTTATAGTCTCACAGAGCAATAAGGAAATCGTAACCTCTGAGGTTATCTTTTCTACTGAGCAGGAATTATTTGCATCTCTACCAGATAAGATCTACAGGTTGACGTATGACTTCAGTCTGAGCCCTTAATTAATTGTCAATAGCAGAGTCAAACAAAAGTACATTCCCCTAGATATTAAAAAGCCCTCGGTGGGCTGCCCGAACAATGCCCAAGAATGACTCTGAAAGGATACACTGCACACTCTTGGCCTTAATTTCTAAATTTTGGGTAATTTTTCTTCACATCTGTCAGACTCCCAGTAAATAGCTTCTTGGAACCAATTTGCCCAGAGGAGGCAGCCAGCACCCTCCTACTCAGAGAGACACAGAGGATCCCAGAAGAAACCCAAGGCGATCACTGGGTGCACAACCCTCTCCCCCACCCCCGTTCCATAATAGTTTAGCTTTGCCTCGTGATTAAGAGCAAACATCTGTAAATTCTGCAATGAACGTGGGGATGCAGATATGTCTTCCAGATACCGATTTCATTTCCTTCAGATATATACCCAGCAGGAACTGCAGAATCCTATGGTACTACTGTTTGTTATTTTTGGAGGAATCTCCACACTATTTTCCACAGTGGCTGACCCAGTTTGCCTTCCCACCAGGAAGGCACCAGCATTCTTCCTTCTCCACTTCCTCACCAACACCTTTCTCTCTTAACTTCTTGAGGACCATTCTAACAGGTGTGAACTGATGTCTCCTTGGGGTTTTGATTTGCATCTCCTTGACGATGAGTGAGGCTGAGCACCTTTTCAGGTACCTACTGGCTCCTTGTACATCTTCTTTGAGAAAATATCGGTTCTGTTCCTCTAAAGCTGCCCCTTGCCCTGTGACAGTAGCATCTGCATAAAGACAGGGGAATGCCAACGTCTTAGAATGGTATTAGCCAGTACTGGGGGCCGGCACCATTCTGGGCATTTTCCATGAACTCACAGCCATCTTCTGTAGTAGACAGCTGAAGGAAGAATTAGAAAAAAGGAAAGCAGCTTGGTCACCCAGCCAGCAGTGAGTGAAACCGGGCTCCAAACCCAGGTGGCCCAGGTCCAGTGAACATGCTGTCCACTGCCCACTCTCTCCTGCCTCTCCACATGCACGGAAGCTCCTGCCTCGAGGCAGTGGCTGAAGCGAAACACTCTGAAGGTCCACAGGGCATCCAAAAAGGCATTCCATTTGGAGAAAAGGATCTCCGAGGGAAATCCAGGACCGCTCCTCTAACCAAAACACTCACTGTTAACTAAAGCCATACTATAGCTCTTTATAGAAAAAAATTCAGTGACAAGTCTTCATTGTTCTGTGTAAAAACAATGTGCCATTCATGCAAGTGACTTCAGTAACTACACAATGCCTTCATTCCCTGACAGTGGGGAGGTTAAAAAAAAAAAAAAAAAAGAGAAATCTATAAAAAGGTTGAGTGAAGAATTAATTTAGTAAATAATATTTAAATCAAGGAATTATTTTTGGATTTTTCTCAAAACTTGAATTGGCTGGAAGTGCTTTAATTATTCTATAATTGCATGGATTAATTTATTCCCATCCCCAAGGGAAAGTCTATTTGTGTTCTTGGGGGTGTCGTGCAAGCAAGGCCAAGATCTCTCAGAGAAATAGGAGGTTGGTTGCAGGATATTAATAATCACATAAGTATCCTGATGTTAAGTATAAAGAGGTTCATAATTCAAATTATCTTCATTCTTCCATCAGTTTACGGCCAGACTTCTTGAAGCACCGGACCCTGAAACACCGGGATTTTACTCTCGGCCCTCATGCCACCCCTGGGAACTTCCCTAGGAATACATATACCTCAGATTACTTGCTGCTGCCCAGCAAGACCAAATCCATTCGTGGAGAGGGTCAATCTTGGGTTAGCCAACACGGAGATGAAATACCCGAATGTGAAGGCGGGAACCTCTTCAACCACACACCGTGCTAGAATTCTAGGAAACTGGGGAGTTACTCTAATTGTGGAGCCCGCTGAAAGTTTCTCTGGGTTAGGCTTACAGTGGGACATCACCTGAGAGCCAGGACACAAGATATCCCCAAGGCCAATAAGGGGTCCTCAGGCCTCCTGGCCAGACAGACTCAAAGCGTCACAGTGACCAGAGGCATGGGGTCCTGGGAGCCATGACTATGGAAGACAGTGAAGGAGGAGCTGTTGACATCCAACGTCCCCTGCCTCAGGCAACAGGGCACTCCAGAGAAATACTTCTACCTGACCCGGGTCAGTATAAGAAATGGGGAAAGGGGGGCACCTGGCTGGCTTACTGGGTTAAAGCCTCTGCTTTCGGCTCGGGTCATGATCTCAGGGTCCTGGGATCGAGCCCTGCATTCGGCTCTCTGCTCAGCAGGGAGCCTGCTTCCCCCTCTCTATCTGCCTGTCTCTCTGCCTACTTGTGATCTCTGCCTGTCAAAATAAATAAATAAAATAGTAAAAAAAAAAAAAAAAAAAAAAAAAAGAAAGAAATGGGGAAAGGGTTTCTTCCCTACACATTTCCTCTTTCTGGCAAGGGGGGCTGAGGGCTGGAAGTCCAATGTAATAAAAACTTGTGTTGAGAACATACTGGGGCCACTGTACCAAACACTTCATGTTGCAATCATCAAACACTCCCATGGGTGTTTCTCCTGCCCCCCACTTTACAATGGGCAGCTGGGGCTTCCAAAGAGCGAATGACTTCACCAAGGCGGTATGGTAAAAGGGGAGGCTGGGAGCCTCCCCTTTTATAAGCAGAGCCAGTACCAAAGACCCAGAAAGCTGACTCCACTCCCAACACCCCGTTGCTAGGGAAAGAAATTTCCAGGAGCCCATCTCGGGCACTGAGTTTTCTCAAACAACCCCGCACTTCTCAAGATTTGGTCTGACACGTTAATGGAGTTCTACATGAGGACAGTGGAGAAGATGTTCTGTTTCTAGAGACTTCGGTAAACAGGATCCCTCATTCCTCTTCAGCTTTGCTCCCCTGGTCCTCTGGGCACCTTCTACCATGGAGTCAAAGGCCCATGAAGTGGGAGACGATGCTGAAGAAAAGTAAGTGTGGTATTCAACACAGGGAGACCAGGGCCTGACTGCAGCATGGCCTTTACAGACAGGGGCAGGAGTCACTGTTTGCACAGTCGAGGACCACTGCTCATTTTCCACATCTCCGTACCCAGGACAACAGAGGTAAGTGCAAAGGAAGGGGGCAAAGACGAGTCCCAGGAAGACATGCCTCTGTGAATGACATCATGAATTATAAATGAGCTCACACAGGGCCTCCTGGGTGGCTCAGTCAGTTAAGCGTCTGCCTTCCACCCAGGTCATGATCCCAGGGTCCTGGGATCGAGTCCTGCATCGAGCTCCCTGCTCAGCAGGGAGCCTGCTTCTCCCTCTCCCTCTGCTTCTCCCCCTGCTCGGGCACACTCACTCTCTCTCTCTCTCTCTCAAATAAATAACCTAAGAAATATAATGAATCAATTAATTAAATGATCTTACACAACTTCACAGCCTAAAGTCTACACAATGACCCTGTGAAGTAAGTATTGTTCAGACTCTGACTGCACAGCTGTGGACAATCACTCAGAGTTTAAGTGACTCATTCAGGGGTCCCTGGCCAGCAAATGGCAGAGCCAGGCATAACCTTCTGCCCCTCCTGCCCGGGCTCCCAGCCTCCCCTTTTACCAAGCTCTGTGCACGCCTGTGAACAGCAGTCACACACAATGTGCACACACAGTAGATGCATGGGGAACAGCGGCTGAAAGACACATCTGAGACCCTTCCATGGCTCCCAGAATGACCCGGAATTGATTTTAAAACTTCTGGAAGGAGAGATGCCTGGGTGGCTCAGTGGTTAAGCAACTGCCTTCGACTAAGGTCATCATCCTGAAGTCCCGGGATCGAGTCCCACAATGGGCTCCCTGCTCAGCAGGGCACTGATCTCTCTCCTCTCTTGCTCTTTCTCTCATTCTCTCTCTCTCCCAAATAAATAACATCTTAAAAAAAAAAAAAAAAAAAAACGTACTGGAAGGAAGAAGCATGACAAGGGCTTCTGGCTAAACATGGCCAACTGAACCCATGTGCTGACTCCACTCCCTCCCTGACCTCACAAAGAAGGTTAAAAGACACAAAGAGTAGAAAGAGCCCTCAGCAACAGAGAGAACAGACAGAAAGGGATGAGCAAGATGGCCTCTGCCGAGGTGGGGGACAGAGCTACTGAGACCTGGACCCTAGGCTGGCAAGCAGGGGTGGGGGAGGGAGGCTTGGTGTTTGCCCAAGCCCAGAGATGCTCAGCAAATGAAGGTCCCTGACACCTCTGAAAACCGGAGCTGGGGGTCTTGAAAAAGGAAGATTCATAGGAAGGCTTTCCAAGTATGAGCTGCACCCCTGATCCCCACCCCACTGACTCAAGGCAAGATTTACTTCCTGGAAAGGTAAAAGGGTGGGCTCTGGAGGCCACACCACATACCAAGAGGGCCATCCCAAAGACAGGGGCCTGAATCAAAGTCCAGCCAGTGATCCCTGGAAGCCCCCTGCTCTCTTCCCCTAGCTGGCCCCCAGGCGTCTCTCGCTAGCTCCCTATCTCTGCACCTTCCCCCACTCTTCACAGACAGCAGCAGATGTCTGCCTACCAGACCCCAGTGCCCATCCCCACCTCCCCAAACTCCCAACCTGGTCACATTTCTCTCTAGCTAATTTCACACAAATTCAATTGGGCCTCAGCCCAGGCAGGGTCTTAAACACACACTCCCTGAAATCCAATTAACCTTCGATAAAAGGTCTGCAATCAATAGTCGTCCTGTGGCTTGAGGAGGCTCATCCGGCCTAGGAAAGCGTGCTCCTGCTCGACCTTTACTTTTAATAAAATCAGTGACAGTCACTGTCACCAGTTCTTAATGTGACTGGCAAATATGATCACCATGGCAGGTGCAGAGATTCAAACAAAAGAGGCCCCCCCAGGCTGTTGCCCTCCCCCTGCAGGCCTCACACTCCCTGCAGGAATGAGCACACTCGGGTTAGCGCTGCACAGTGTCTGGAGGCTGGCCTTGTGGCAGGTGGTTCCTGGACTCCAGTCAGTGTCTGAACCACCTGAAGAGTCTGTTAAAATGCAGATTCTTGCAACATTTTCCACTCTAGATTCTGATGAGTCAGTCTGGGGTACAGCAGGAATTTGCATTATTAAATAAGCTCCCTCTGGAGATTGTGAAATAAATGGTTGAGGTCTTTGCTCCCAGCAAGCCAAGAATCACTGTTGTGTAAAATAGCCAGGCAGGATGTGCCCTTAGAGTCCAGCTAATCCACTGCCTTGAATAAGAAAATCAAGGTCCAGAGAGGGGGAGTGATTTATCCAAGGTCACACAGCAAGCCACTGGCAGAACAGGGACTGGAACTCAAGTTCTTGCCTCCCAACCTGGCACTTCTGTACCCAAGTCTTTGCATACTGACTACTTAGACTGGTCTTCGGGTCCTCACACGCGAGGCCCAGCAAGGCTGGAATGCTGCAGCGCAAGGAGGCCTCTTCGAAGAGGAGTGGGGCCAACTCAACAAGCGGTTGGAGGGGTCTAGAACCATCCCCACCCACCTGGAAAGCGATTCCTTTTACAGCCACTTCCTGAGCATGGACTGCAAGCGGAGTCAGCCACGTGTGGCAGCCAGGATGCCACTAAACACCCTGCCACCCAGGATACGGGGTGACATATTTGTCCCTTGTCACTTCCAGCTGTCCCATACTTCCCTCCCCAAGGAACACTCACAGACAGGCTGTCCTAAGGAGGGCTTCTTCACTCCAGGGACAACTCACTGAGTCCCACAGTCCGCAGGAGACTTTAGAACTCAGAAGTCTGTTAGAAGCCTTCAGCCAAGTGGAGTCTCCCGTACCTCCCCCTTCCTGGTCCCCACGCCTCCCCCCAACACACACACCCACACTCAAGCCCACTAGTCTTCCCTGAGGCCTGTGGCTCTGATGCCGCATGGTAAGAGACATAAAGATTAGTTTCTGTAAAGTCGGGCCTGTCCCCAGTCTTCTCCCAACTGGTGGTCAGCAACAGCCCAGTAGAGCAAAGGGGCCATCCCCGCCCACTGCCCAGCCTGGGCTTTCTGCAGCAGTCTTTAATAACAACATCACAGAATACCAAAGAGGCTCCCAGGTCATGCAAACCCCAGAAGCCAGGGCCAGGGGACTGAGGAATTATGTCATCAAGACAGTGTGGTACTATTGCAAGGATGGACCAATAAATCAAGGGAAGAGAACAGAGCTTCCAGAAAAGACCCACAGATGACTGATGACAAAGATGCCAGACCCAAAAGACTACATTGTGGGATTCCACTTCTATGGAGTTCAGTAGTGAGCGGAAGTGACGTCCTGCAACAGTCAAAAAGGCAAGTTTAGTGAGGGTGGGGAAGCCTGCCAGAGGGTTCGAGATCATTCACATCTTTATCGGGCTGGGGATGACATGGTAGATCCATGTGAAAACGGGGAAGTACACCGTCAGGATCTGGGTGTCTCCGGGTCTCCAATTCCTCACCTGCAAAGAGAGGCACAAAAGCCCTCCCTCCTAAGCTTGCAGTGGAGAAGGCGTCTGGCACACGGCTGGGCGGGTGGGAAACACTAACCATATAAAGAGGTAAAGAAGGAAAGGACAGGGTCCAACGACGGTAATAATCGTGAAAACAACAATAATCGACTAACTCCCAGTCTGCAGCGCCAACCACACCCCACACACACTGCTCGTCTACTCCTCCCTCTAAAAGGGGAACAGCATCGCGTGGAACGGAAAAAACCATGTCTGACAGGAGTTCCAGGGAGAAGGGTTGCATTCAGTTAGCACTCGCATGCTGGGCCGAGCTGCTCGGTCAGCACTGCTCCCCCTTCTTCGGGGAATTACTGATGTGGCCGTCACTCAGGAGCTGGGGGCAGGTGGGCTGGTTCCACGGCAGCCAGAGTCGGATCCCAATCCCCGGGAGGGGAAGGAGAAGGTGGAGGAACAAGGAGCCTCCGATAGAAAGCTGAGCTCTGCCCCCGCTAGCTGTGTGCGGTTGGGCAAGTGGTTCAATCTCTCTGAGCTTTAGCTTTCTCACCCAGTCCTGGGCTTCTGGTCTCCCCATCACACCCTCGAGCTGTAAGGAGTAGAGATTATGTTTGCCTTGGGCCTGGCACAGATTAGTTGCTTGTAATTATTATTATTGTTGTTGTTATTGTTTTCCCCAAATCACTCTGAAATCGGCCTGCCCCACCCTGCATGATCACAGAAAACAAAAAACCAGCACTCTGCCCCAGGCCTGCCTCCCAGAGGCTAACCCAGGGTGCGAGGCTGGCTGATGTATTCTCCCCTAACTCATAGGATGTCCACTGAAAATCTGCTCGACCCAGAACGCTGGCCTCATGAACCAGGACGTTTAAAGAGGGCCAGAGGCAGGAGCAGATGAATGGGGTTCTCAGAGGGCAGCACCCTGCCCAGCTCCTGCAGACCCCCTCTGGCCTGGCTGCCCCTTGTCCCAGGCACCTCGTTCAGCTGTGAGAAGCAACTACAGCAGAGCACATCTCTGTTTGCACTTGTCTTTGAAAAATCAAAGCTGCTTCTGATAAAACACCACTCTCTGCCCTGGACTCACTGTATCCAAAGAGATTAATGGATTTGGGGGCGCTGCTGAAATGAAAATCCCACCGCAGCAGCAGTAAGTAAATGCCAGGAACCTGGTGGGGGAGGGGACAGTACGAGACCTCTGGTGTCTTTCCTGAGCCACCGGCAGAGAGACCCTGCTCTCATTAAGGTTGTTCAGGAAAAGCTAGAGGGGATCCCCCTCCTCGCCCCACTCCACTGCCCACTGGAGCCAAAGACTCTATACCCAAGGGTCCCAGCGGGCAGAGGATCCCTGGACAGATGTCTAGGGACACACACCACCCCAACCACCACTGGGGGAGATGGGCAAGCAGGTCTCTCCCTCCCTCTTGTGCAGGAGCTCAACCCCAACACCCTCCCAGGCCCACCCTAGAAGGCAACAGTGACAAGCAGAATCAGAAGCCCCAAGTTGTGGTACTGGCCCAGTGACCTCGGGAAAGACCTCTGCTCTCCCTCAGAGTGTCCTGCCAACTGGAAAGTGGAAGGCTGAACTAAAACAGTCCTTCTCTTGTCCCTTCCCAACTCCCAAAGGGAGACCTCTTCCAGAAAAGCCAGAGGCAGGGCGCCTGGGTGGCTCAGTGGGTTAAAACGTCTGCCTTCGGCTCAGGTCATGATCTCAGGGTCCTGGGATCAAGCCCCACATCGGGTTCTCTGCTCAGCAGGGAGACTGCTTCCCCCTCTCTCTCTGCCCACCTCTCTGCCTACTTGTGATCTCTGTCAAATAAATAAATAAAATCGTAAAAAAAAAAAAAAAAAAAAAAAGAAGAAGAAGAAGAAGAAAAGAAAAGCCCCAGAGGCAACTCTGGTGATGGGGTGGGGCGGGGGGTGGTGTGGCCTGGTGCCTGTCTGGCTTCTCTATTCTGCACACACACACCCCTGAGGCCCTCAAGGGTTCCAGGAGCATCATTCTCAGTTTCCAGGAGGCCAAGGCCAGCTGTGGCTGAGCATTTCCCAGCCAGGTCCCCAGCGGCAGTGCCCTATGCTCTTGACGCAAAATCTCCTTTTACAAACTAAGAAACAGTGGACTCAAGGGCCTCAGTTTCAATCCCAGCTCTACTAGCTGTGTGACCTTGGATGAGTTACCTTCCCTCTCTGAATCTCTGATTCCTCATCAGAAGAATGAAGACAATGAGACCTGCCTCCCAAGTTTCTTATGGAAAAAAGCACCTGGTACAGTGAGTTAGGCATTCAATAAACATTTATGGCAAGAGGAGGTAAAGGAGGAAGCAGGAAAGGACAGAGCCCAAATGAGAACAAAAACAACAATCTTGCTACCATATGAAGCATGAAGTACCTGCTAGGCACGGCGCTCAGCACTCGTGTGGCCCTCACAACCTTCTTAGAAGGAGGTCGTTGTCCCCATTGGCAGAGGTCACATAGGCACTCAGAGGCCTGAGCTCCCTGCGTGCACCCTCTCCTACATTCCACTGGCTCATCTGGAGCTTCCTCCTCCCGCTCATCCCACCACTGGGACCATAGGCTCATCTTCATATGTTGCCTGGGGTGGGAGGAAGAAAGAGCATTCACCTCTCTTCATTGCTTCCTCTCGCCTACCCAGAGCAGTGGATCACGTCACCACACGCCTTGACACCTTTCGTGACTCCCCAGTACCTTTGGGGTCCTGCCCAATGTCGTCACTACCTGCCCCCACCCTATTTTTCCACGCTCCCCTGGAAACACTGCCAAGCTTCCCCATTCCCTTCCCCTTCCTCACGGTGCCATCGCTGTCCCCCAACTCCTCCACCCTGGCAACAGGGTGCACCCTGGATTTGCACCCAGCAAATCCCCACCCGTCCTGCTGCAGCAGCCGACCTGCGGCAGAAGCAAAGCACCACCATCAGCAGCTCCCTGGGGTCTCGCTCACACCCCTCCTGCCTGCCACCCAGAGGGGCTCGTAAGGATTTAGCTGAGGGTCTAACAGCAACACTAGGTGGTGAGCTCCTTAAAGAAGGGAATAACATCTGACTCCCTCCAAAGCCCCTACCTAGGCTCAGAGAAGGGACTTTAAAAATGATGGGTGTTGCTGAAAAAGTACAACTCCATTCCCACCTGTGGCCCCTACGGCAACCAAGAAGATGAAAATGGGGTACAGGTCGCCCCACACCGGCCAGCCTTCTTTCCCTGAGCCCAGCAGAGTGGGAGGCAGGAGACAGAGGCCTCCCTTTTCCTGTAGCTCTCTGAAGTAGAAGCAGTTGGCCCCTGCTGGCCTGACCCCCTTGAGGTCTGGCGAACAGCAGGGAGGGCAGGAGAAAGGGGGAGGTTGTGCCCACGCCCCATAAGGACAGAAGCAGTAAGTCCTATGGATTTCATGCCACTGTTCTCTGGGGCTGTTCAGCTCTGTGGGGTTCGGACAAGTAGACCGATGGCCATCACTTGTTGGGGCACGAGGGGCAAGAAAGGGCTCAGCATGGGCCTGCACCCCACTGGGGGTGACCAGCCCCAGCTTTAGGAGACAGGGCAGAGGGCTGTCCCAGACACCCCAGGAGGATGCTTTGTACTCGGGAACACTGGAATTCTTCAGCCCACAGACTCCATTTCAAGGCAGTAAGACCTCACAGGGACATGCCTGCCCTCGGTGGGTGGCCCCAACCAAGCCCGTGTCCCTGCACAGCCGCCGTGTGCACTCAAGCTCACCTCATTGACATCAATCTTGTTCCTCTCCATGTAGTCTCTGTCGTTGACCTGGCCGCCATCCACAAACTCCATCAGAAGGACCCGCTTGGTGGACAGCTCCCAGTAGATGCGGGGGACCTGAAAGAGTCAGGGGCAGGTCAGAAGGGCTGGCGGGCCAGATGCTCCAGACAAAGCCTGAGAGGGACCGAGCAGTGACAGGGGAGGGGAGCAGGGGCGGGCTGGGCCATGCTGCCTCCTCCACCAGCCAGGCCCCCGGGCCCTCCTTCAGAGACCCCTTCCTGCTCAGGGAACAGAGAACAGCTTCCCCACCCTCCTCAATGCCTCTAGACACCAGCAAGAGCCAAAACTAAAATCGGGACTTAGGGGGACAGGTGTGGAACCTGCCAGACCTGAGTCAGAGTTGGCACTGAAATCTATTTCCCTCTCACACCAGGCCCACTGCAGCCTCCTCGTGTGACTCTCAACCCTCTGCCTCAGTGTCTACACTGGTGCAACGGATGTATTCCATGTCTGTGTCTACAAACGAACAAATGAACGAATTTTTATGGGGTGATAAATTGTTCAGTCAGGAAGTCCTGGGTTTTCTCATGTGCGTTTCCTACAGGTCCTCTGTGGCAATGCTGGATCCTAACCCGGCAGCTCTTCCCAGTCCTCTTTCCCAGAGACAGGAAAAACTACATACTTTCCCTGCCCACCTTCCCACAGGGATGGTCACATGACACAGTGCTGGCTTATGAGACGTATGTGGAAGGACTGCTAGGGCCTTTTTTTTTTTTCCTCATAAAAAGGGATGTTTGGTGGGACATCTGGGTGACTCAGTGGGTTGAGTGTCTGCCTTGGGCTCAGGTTGTGATCTCAGGGCCCTGGGATCAAGCCCCAAATCCAGCTCCCTATTCAGCACAGAGTCTGCTTCTCCCTCTCCCCTCTGCCCCTCCCCACTGCCCATATGCGCTCTCTCCCTCTCCCTCTCAAATAAATAAGTGGTCTTAAAAAAGGGGGGGATGTTTGTAAACAGCACAACTCCTCTTACCCTTCTTTCCTACCTTGAAAGTGAATATGATTCCTGGAGCTGTAGCAGCTATCTTGCCACCATGAGGAAAAGTCCAAGAAAATCAGAGATGCCAGCCCTGATAGCACCACACCACTAACATAGTATCAGCAGGCAACTGCTGTAAGCCGTCTTGCCATGTGAGGAAAATTAGTCTTTTTTTGTTTAAGACAGTCTAAAATGGGCTGTTGGTTCCCTGCAGACAAATGCATTCCTAAGTGATATGCTCTCCAACCCCCTCTGACTCTAAGAAAACCCAATGGCAAAAAAGAGAACAGATTTCCCCACGAAGAGGCAAGAGATGGGACTGCACCAAGGGCTCCTGGGCTGCCATATGAGTGAGTGAGACCTCAGAGTGCCACCACTGCCAGGAGGGAGGAATGACTGGGATCTCCCCATGCCACATGTCCCCAACAACTTGTGATGGGCTTGTTTCCAAATAAAACAAAACAGAAGAAAGAGAGAGAGAAAAGAAAGAAAAAGAAAGGAAGAAACGGAGGTGTGGGGGGAAAGAAACCAAGGAGAGTTCAGTCAAGGGTTTGGGGGAATAAGGACCTAGCACTAAGACCTCAGCCTTCAAATCAAGAAACCCATTTTCCTTCCTCCTTCTGCGAATACTGTCATGTCTTGATTCAGCCACTTAACCTGCAGTGCCTCCGTTTTCCTCATCACAGAGGAAATGGTCCCGCCCCATTTCAAGAAGGAGCTCGGAGGATGCTTGGGGCTGCACACACATGCGGAACTCTCTGGGCTCCCTGGAACAAAGGTTCCAACTGAAGTCCAGGTACTGTGGTTTGCTACTTGCCTGCAGTTCTTGCCATTTGAGAATCTGGGCTAGTAGAGACATCTGTGACTCTCTCTGACTGTGAACTTAAAATTCAGTCTTGTGTGGCACTTTTCACAAGCTATCTTTAAAAACATGAGTGCAAGTTTGCTGTTGTTGGCTGTGGCTTCCAAATGGAAGGGACATATTTTTGAGGTTAAACTCTTTTCTCAGTTTGTTTGGAAATCTAAGCTTGGCCGTGGGCGCCTGGGGCTCCGGAGACAGGAGGTCAGACCCCCATCTGGGCCTGCCTGGGGCAACTTGGAAATCGCTTTAAAGAGCCACAGACGGAAAGAGAAAACCCAAAGTCAGGAGACTCTCTGGGCTTGTTAATCGGGGCGGTGGGAGCGCTCCGCTCCCTACTCCTCCACCTTTCTCCCCAGCCTCCCTCCCAAGGCAACGGTCCCTGTCTGAACACACAACGGCCCCTGCCACAGCTGCTCAGATCTGAAATGACACAAGACCAAACCTGGGAGGTAGAGAGGTAGGGAGCTCACGGCAAACTGTCCCTTGACAACTATATCACGGAAATGACTACAAAATGCAGATCTGCTCCCTGCTCACTTAGGAGAAACATGGCTTGACCGGGAGACATAAGGTCAATGACTTGCCTCTCAATCACCAGGTGGGTAGGAGGGTTTGGGAACATAAGACGAAGTTCACCCCAACACCCATGTTTCATCCCCGTGCCTTCTTCTGCTCTTTCCATCGAAGTGGAGAAAGATGAAGAAGAATCATTCTAAAGGGGCATGAGAACCACCCTCTCATGCCCCCCAAACAAAACTCAACTCAGGGGGGTCATGGCCAGGGGACCCAGTGACCCCACAGGCAGGGTCACAGTCTGGCCATCAGGACTCTGGGTCCAAAGTCTATCTCCTTGTTATGGATCAGAGGCCCCACTCCCATGGGTTCCACCTGCTCCCCACCCCAACACACACACACTGGGGCCAATCTTAATCCCAAGAAGGAAGGTACAGATTATGGAAAATTCAAGCCCAAGACCCTGGGCCTCAGTCTCATAGTCTGGCCCTGACCCCGTGGTTCCATTTTGTTCTTGGGCTTTGGTCACCATACCTGTGAAGCAGGCCCTGGTTCGCCTGGGCCCATGCCCATCACTGGGGGAGTCCAGGGAAGCAGAGCACAGACCCCCAAGGCAGATTCTCGGGCTAGAGCCCTGGCTTTGCTCCCTCCAAGTTGTGTGATTGTGGGTAAGTTTTATAACCTGAGTGCCAGCTTCCCACTGGTGAAACGGAGATGACATTTACAGCAAAGCAACATTCCCGACTTCCTACTAGCACGTGTGGGATCCAGGTGCTCGACACAGCAGCACACACTTTGTTCGCACCTGCTGGATGGACAGCAGCTGCCATGTGACAGCCATGGAGAGGTTCACGGGTGGTTCTGACACACGACTAGGGCTGAGAGTTGATGCTACAGACAGTTCAGCACAATTCAGCTCTGCCCCATAAATTATTTAACCCACAGCCTTGAGAGCCAGGCTGCCTCCATTCACAAGCCGCCTTGGCCCCTTACCAGAAGCTGTGTAACCTGGGGCCAAGGGTTTAACCTCTCTGGGCCTCAATTTCCCTACCATTGACAAAGAGCTAATTATGGCCCTTCCCTCATGGGACTTTATAATGATTAAGGAGTAAATACATGTAAAGCACTTTAAAAAGGGTCTCACATAGACAGGCACATAAAAAATATTAACTCCTCCTAAATATTTCACATCAGTGGTTCTTCATCTTTGCAATTCATAGGAAGCTGTGGTGCTTGCTTCTCTAAAAGCATGCACGTCCCTCAAGGTCTGCCCGTAATTTCTGGAGAGTCCCGGGATGCTGGCCTTGCTCTAACAAGTGACCCCCACCCCCACCAAAAGTGGGCCCGCTCAGGAGATGACCTCTTTCCCTCGCCCTGCCTCCCCATGTCCAGGCACACTCTCATCTCTTCCGGTCTCAGTCTCTGTGCTTCTAAGGCTTCTCCTCCTCCCGTGCCCCAGCTTTCCCCCCAGGCTAGTCACAGACCTCACTGCCTGTCCCAGCCCCTCCCCACAGCACACGACAGATCCACAAATCCCCTTGTCCTGACTGTTTGGCCCGGCTGCCCTCTCACCCTCTCCCGGTCTCCCTGACCCCACAATTCCATTCGGTGCTCGGCTGAGGCTTGGAGATTTAGAGCACAGGCTGAGGTTATGAAACCCCACCGGAAGGTGCCTCATACACGGAGAGGTAAACTCTTCGCTGAGGCTTAATTACGCACAGATGTTGTGATGGGGTGCCCGTATGCAAAGGCAATCTATCTCCAGTTTTAAGAGCTGAACTGGGTTCACAGTGCAAAATTTGCTTCCCACTTGTTATGTGTTTAGGCAAAATTAATTACTCAGGAGCCTCAGTCGCACCATTGTCTTAGGAACAGTGTGTGGGTTTTAGAAGCGGCAGGTCAAATTGTTACATTAATTATTTACCCATTTGGCATCCTCATTTCTGAAATGTGTGTTATTATTATTATTACATGTCTTGGTCTGGCAGATGCTAGTTGGCCCCAGCCAGAGGATGATTTGCTGTTTCCATGGGAACGGTGAAGGAGATGGTTCTGTTTGTCTAGTTCATAGTTCTGGTGCTGAGGAGCACCCCTGACGCTAAGAGGCAACAGAATGTCCTTAGGCGAGCACCAGAGATGAAATCAGAAAATCTGGATGGCGGCCCTAGCTGCTCTCCTTTAAGACCATCCCCTGTAAGACGGGGTGCTGGCTATGGGAAGGAGCCGATGTCGTGGTACCTGTGTAGGGTCCGAGGAAGCAGAAGAAATGTTTGATCAATACCATTTGCCCCTTTGAGCTCCTTACCCTGAGCAGAAGGGAGGGTTTGCTCTTGGGCGTGCACAGAAATGCAGCCAAGTCTCTGTCATCGGCTGTACCTCTGTGCATGGAGATGTCTGCACTGTGGCAACACAGTGTTTCTGTGCCCCACTACATGGGACCTTTTTTCATGCAGTAGCCAACCGTCTCTTACTCAGCCAGGCCTCCCAGCCCCTAGAACAACAAGCTCAGGAAATGCTCAGGAGATGTGGGATAAAGCAACAGAAGACATGGGCGAGACAAGCAGAACCAAACATAAGTTTAGAACCCACAGCTCCAGGCTAATGAGTTGGTATGATACCTTGTGTGAGAGGGCCATGTGTTTACTGAATTGGTGGCTTGAACTTCAAGGCTGGGGCAGTGTTACCAGGTCTAGTCTGCCCATCGGGATTTACAGGTGCAAGCAGGTCTGTACACACACATCTGTGAAGGCCAGCTGAGGCAAAGGCAGTCAAACATCGTCCTGGGGGCCAGACAGACCTGACTCTCAGCTCACTCAGAGGGTCAAACTCAGCCAGTGGCTCCATCAGTGTGAAGACGTGACACCAATCCACAGCTGTGGCTTTTCTGCCATGATATGAGCTTTAGGATCCTCAGGTGCCTAGGGTAGGCACACTCTCAGTCTCCCCACTTCTGTTAATAAAGCTGGATTAGCAGAAGTAGAAACACTACCTCCCTTTCTTCTGATGTCTTCAGAAGCCACGTGAACACTTGAGTCAAGAGCAAGAGACCTCCAAATTCAAGGTACTGAGACCACCCCTCCCCAAGAACAGCACCACCTATTTGCTCTGGAAAGAGCACCTGGAGCTTCTAGCGGTTCTATGACTTCCCTTCCCGCACGCTCCAGGCTTCCTGTGAAGAGAGAAGGGCTGATCTCTTCAAAGACTTGAAAGCCAAGCTCACTATGCAGGGTACCAGAGGGGCCCAACCCCTGTATCATGAAGAGAAACCCCCAGGGTAAAAAGGTCCAAGACCCATGAAGGACCACGTATGTTGGAAGAACAGTGCCGTGCATCTATCTAGGGAGAAGCCTAGGGAGCCCACGGGGAACGTCAGGCCAACCTCAAAGACCTGTTCCAGAACCAGGTCCTCAGCAGAGCCTGCCCTGCCCTGAAGGACCACAGGAGTCCCTTCTCCTGAATGGAGGACCTCTTGCAAAGCTGCTACTTTGTATCATCTGATGTTGTTCCCCACAGAGTCGTCTATATCAGACAGTCAGTTCTTCTTTAACACTTGAAAACACAAACTTTTTAAATGTGATTGATATACTTGGGGGAGGCACTTTGATTGTAATACAAATCTTGCACTGGCTTATGTGAGCCATCCTCCCCAGGAAACACCCCGTGAACACAGGAAACGGCTTCCCTCGGGTGGGCTTGACCCAGGCATACACAAAACACACATACCCCAACGTTGCCACAGGCACCATGAGTCCCACCCATGCACATCTGGATTAAAACTTTCCGCCCACACCCAGATGACCAGCCTCCCACCACCACACACTAACGCACAAGCGGCAACTCCAACCGCGCTCACTCTCACAAGCAGCTGTCAGGTTGGGGCACTATGTGCTCGGTGGTCTTACGTACTTCTTAGCCATGTAACGTGTGTAAAACTACGCTGTTTCTAGTAGGCTCCCACCTTCTTTTATTTTCTCTGTCACTGGTGACACTGTTTTAGATTTGCATTTTCTCCTTTGTGAGTTGTCTATTTTATTTTCTCCTGAAGTATAACGAACAGTGCTACAATTCGTACAGGCGGATGGTTCAACGGCTCTACACCTCACTCGGTGCTCATCCCAGTGACTATACTCTTTACCCCATTGTGTATTTCACCATCCCTCCATGCACCTCCCCTCTGGCAGCCACCAGTCTGTTCTCCATATTTAAGTCCACGTTTTTGTCTTTTTTGGTTTGTTCATCTGTTTTGTTTCTTACATTCCATATGCGAGCGAGATCATAAGGCATTGGTCTTTCTCGGTCCGACTTATCTCACTTAGCACTATGTGCTCTAGTCCATCCATGTGGTCGCAGACGGCAAGATCTCATTCTTTTTCATAGCTGAGTAATAGTCCATTGTGTACACACCACATCTTCTTTGCCCATTCATCTGTGGATGGGCACTTGGGCTGCTTCCCGACCTTGGATGTTGGAAATAATGCGGTAATAGACACAGGGTTGCCTCTATCTGGATCACATGTTCTGTTTTCAGTTTTTTTGAGGAACCTGCACACCAACTCCCACAGTGGCTACACCAATGTGCATTCCCACCAAATGTGCAGGAGGGTTCCTGTTTCTCCACATCCTCCCCAACCCTTGTGACTTCCTGTCTCTTTAATTCTAGCCATTCCGACAGGTGTGAGGTGGTATCTCACTGTGGTGTTGGTTTGCGTTCCCCTGAAAATGAGTGATGGTGAGCATCTTGTTGTGGGTCCGTTGGCACCGCTGTAGGCCCAGCCCTATTCTCCCCATAAGCCCTGTGGTTTCTATTGTGTGAGTCTGCACACTATGGAGGTTTCTAGGAGCACATACACAGCATTACACCAGAACTGACTGTATAGTAGATGAGTGCTGGGAACAGTGCTGGGAACAGTGCTAGAGCACAGTAGCAAGCATCGTCATCAATGTCCTCTTCCCAGGCTTCACGGAGGCAAAGACCACAGCTTACGGGCCCTTGGGTAGCCCTCAGTGTATTAGAATTACGGATCATTCAATAAACATGTTTGGCTGATAGGTCAACAATCACATTTGGTAGATCTTTGTAACACTGCCCTCAAGAGCTCTGATGTGCAACACTAGGGACAAATCATTCAGGCTCGGAAAGAAGCCTCTGGAAGGAGGCGTCCCCACTCATGTCCTGCAAGGGAGGGACTAACACTCTCACCACACCACCGGTGCCCCCCACTGCCCTGCCCCTCCTACCTTTAAGAAGTCAAAGTCTTTGAGCATTTGGGCCACTTTCTCGGCATTCCTCCCTTCATTGAGGAAATCCAGCTCCAAAGGCAGGTTCTTCTTGGCTTCATCCACCAGCCACATGAACTCAAACTCTGGAAACAGCTGCTTCACAGCCAGGACAAGCACCTGAAATCCACCGAGGAGCCCATCAGTCAGACCACGGCACCCATCACGGGAGCTCCGTTCCCCACCCTCCTGCCTGGACCTGGGCACTGACAAGTCCCCAGGCCTCGCCTGAAGCGCAACCTCCCTGCTTCCCGGGGGCCTATCCCCGTAGTTGAAATCCAAGATGAGAAAAGCCCAACAGCCACCAGCAGCGAGAACCCCCATCTCCGAGCATCCCGTGTGCCCAATGCTGGGCCAAGCCCTTCCATTATTACTCCGCTCAGTCTTCACAACTCTTGGAGGTCTGTGGTATACCCTTATCCCCATTTTACAGATGAGGAAGTTGAGGCTCTGAGAGGTTACAGGATTGTCCCAAATTTTCCCAACAAGGAAGCACAGAGCCAGAATTCCACTTGAGTCCACCCAGCCCCCAAACCCTTGCTCTATCTAGCTCACTTGCTGCTCCCAGACGTGCTCCTCCTAGTCCTGTTTACAGAGAGCAGGGAGGGCGCTCCAACTGCACGACGCTCTGTTCATTTCTTAAGCTGAAGGGTTGATACCCAAGCATTTATAATGTTATTTTCTATACTTTCCGCATGTCTAAAATATTGCTTGATAAAAAGTATATTGGAATAACAAAACAAGGCTGGATAAGGCAGCAAGAGTAAGAGATAAGGGATGTGACCCCTGGGATAAAAAGTTCAGGTTTCTGGCAATTTGGCCACATTGTGGATTCTTGAGTGAGGACACGATGGAAACCGGGATTTTAGTAGACCTATAGGGCACTTATCAATTTAATGATGTGAAATTAAATGTTCCTGGCAGAGAACAGGACCCTGGTGACATCTGCAGAACTTGCCATGACCCCCACCATGGGCTGGGACTCAGTTCTGAGGCCGCCCCACCCAGGGCTCTGGATTCAAGAGAATCTGGGAAGTTTGTGGCTGATGGCTCTGCAGTAGGTTAGGAGGGTGAGACCAGGAACACAGGAGGTGCATTTCCCCAAAAGAAACACAGAAAAGAACTCTCCTGTTCTACTATAAACCCTCCTCTCAGTGTTCAAAGTGACCATTCTTCCCAGAAATTCTTGATATGGATTCTAGTCCCAGTTCTCGGAGAAAACCCACCTCCACCCTCTGGTTATGCCAGACAACGATGAGCCCGTGGGTTCACTGGTACCTAAAGACCTACCCCATCTTTTGTGGACTGAATGTTTGTATCCCCCACCCCCAAATTTAGTGCCAAAGCCCTAATCCCTAGGGTGATGGTGTTTGGGAGATGGGGCCTTGGGGAGGTATGTAGGTTTCAACGAGGTCAGGAAGGTGGGGCACCTATGATGGTTTTAGTGTCCTGGTCAGAAGAGGAAGAGACAGAGTGCTCTCTTCCACGTAGGAGCACAGAGAGAAGATAGCTCTCTTCAAGCCAGAAAGAAAGTCTTCACCAGGAACCAAACTGGCCAGCATCTTGTCCTTGGGCTTCCAGCCTCCAGAACTACAAAAAATAAACACCTGTTTTTGTTTTTGTTTTAAGAGAGAGTGTGAGAGCAAGTGGGAGGGGCAGAGAGAGAGGAAAGATCTTAAGCAGGCTCCACGCGCAGCACAGACCCCAAGGCCGGGCTTGATCTCACAACCCTGGGATCATGACATGAGGGACATGAGCCGAAATCAAGAGTAGGACCTTTAACCAACTGAGACACCCAGGTTTCCCTAAAAGTCTGTCATTTAAGCCACCCAATCTGCGGCATTTTGTTACAGCAGCCTGAACAGACGGAGAGGCCATCCCATCTACCCAGAAGGACCCACTGAGCCCCAGCTACGAGCCTGGTCTTGGGCTTCCTTTTGCCGTGGTCTGTACGGTGCCCACCACTGGGACAGGCCCACGCAATATAAAAGAAAGAGATCTAAAGCAAGGCCATTAACTACAAGGTATTTATGGCTTTGTTTTTAAACCCTATGTCCTAGACGATGTACCAGATGCCACTCTAAAGGAATCATCACACAAGGTTATTATACTCCATGCCTATCAAAACCCTTTTTAATTACATTCAGCTGCAGTCTAATTTCTTTTAAGTCTTGTCTAGTCTTTCATGGGCTAGACCTGTGACCTTATGATAATTGATTTAGTTTATGTTTTGTTGCTGTTTGAGTCACACAAGCTGGGCGGGAAGGGTGGCAACAGCAAGGCCTGGGCAGCACATGTCGGGCCCCGGCAGTGGGGACCAGCAGCCCCCAAGGCATGGTGGCTCATCACCCTGCCCTCAGATGACCCTCAGCCGCCACCAAAGGGGAGGCAGGGCTGGTACATGGGAGACAGACTCCCTCGCCTGAGGCCAGGGCCAAGTACACACCCAACATCTGAAAACAAGTGAATTCTACTCTCTGGGCTCTGGGTTCAGGGAGAAACCTCTTGGACATTTTGCTCCAGCCTTAATTCCAGAGGTTCTCACCCAGGAGGGGCAAGGGAGGGAACCACGGTGAGGCTTATCATTTGTTTAGTCGAGAATTCCTGATTCCCTTCCAGTTGACTACCCAGGGCCAGATGTGGGGAGACACAGGGAGCCCCTTGTACCCTAGTCGGATCTCTACCTGGGGATGGGGCTTCTGACCAAATGATATATCCTCATCGTTTAATATACGGTCACTATTATTTGTGAAATTTTAAACTATCATTGATATCCAAACAGCATTGAAAGTCACTTTCCAGGGCGCCTGGGTGGCTCAGTGGGTTAAGCCGCTGCCTTCGGCTCAGGTCATGATCTCAGGGTCCTGGGATCGAGTCCCGCATCGGGCTCTCTGCTCGGCGGGGAGCCTGCTTCCGTCTCTCTCTCTCTGCCTGCCTCTCCGACTACTTGTGATTTCTCTCTGTCAAATAAATAAATGAAATCTAAAAAAAAAAAAAAAAAAAAAAAAAAAAAAAAAAAAAAAAAAGAAAGTCACTTTCCAGATTTTTCTGTTCCTAATCAATTATATAGTAAGTCATTACTAGGACTATTGGTTATTATGAATACCTAATGCCATTAACATAAAAGCAGTCAAAGATTTGATTGATTATATGCTAATAACTAATTCATTACCCCAAATACTTTACAGTACCCACAAAGCTGATATCTAAAGCACCGTGTGGGTAGTGGCTCAGTCACTCCCTTCGTTAACAGAGAATGAGAGGTTCTGGCAGAATGGATGTCAGTGGTTCACCACTTTCTAAAAGGATACCCTCCCTTTTTACAGGAAGTCTACCAATTTGAAAATATGATGCCAGCTATGAAGCCCAGAAAATGTACATAGTCACATCATCTTGTACATAATTCTGGGGGGTTACCAACCCCTTGAACTTCAAGGGAAGGGAAATGGGTCAGGTTCAGAGCCATCTGGTCCAAATCTAAAATGGTTTGGGCTGCTGCCGTTAGAGACTTTTCTTGGTTGAGGAGAATAAAACAAAACCATTTCACCTTCTGTTTTCATCGAATTCTCTTGCTAAGAGCCTGCCCTAAGTAGATTCATTTAAGTTATTCCTTTTTGACAACAGCTGCAGTCAACTAAAATAAAACAGGTGTTGTTATCAATTTGGCTTTTTGATTTTTCTCCCAAAATGTATCTTCTCCATAAAATTCTTGCAACAGCCAATGTTCCCACCAGTGCCTAGCACGTATTCTATACTCAGCAGATGTTTACTGAATATTCACGTGAATCACTGAGTGAATAAATGAAGGGAAAAAATGAACATTTCAGAAGGCCGGTCTTCTCCCCAGAGATGATTATATGTTCACATGTGTCTTGCTCAAATAAATTCAGTTTTTCTATTTCTGAGGTTGTGGCGGGGAAAGGGATTACCTCTGAATTTTCGGTGACCACAGTTTTGGAATGCCTGAGAATCTTCTACGTGATTTGAAATCTTGTAAGTCCATCAAGGCATGTTCAAAAATTAACATTTCCTTCAAGGTGGATTAATGAAAATATTTTCCAATGGGGTGATTGGCTCACAGGAGGAAAAATCAATTATGAGCCACACAGAAATATAAAGGAAAAAAACCTGAAAGTCACATAAAAGTTTGGAAACTCGTGACTGCTATTTATAATAATTTTTAAAAGGAAATTATCATTATTTAGTACCTACTTCAGACTGTGCTATGAGGCACTTTATAGACATTGCATTCATTTAATCCTCTTCTTGCCCATTTTACAGAAAAAGAAACTGGTCCCAGGAGGTTAAAGCATTTCTCAAGGTCACAGAGTTTGTCATTTCAAATGCGGGACTTGAACCCAGGGTTTTCTCACTCCTTTCTTTGCGCAGCCCTGACTCATGCAACGCAACACAGGATAATACAATAGGAAGTGTGAGACAAGGCATAAAAAGAACCATTGTGGACTGTTAAAACTGCAACCGAAATAAGACTGTTATTAAGTTATTATATCTTATAAAAGAAATAACGCTCTATGGGAAAACAGCACGCTAAACAGAATGCCTACACGGATCCGAACTGGTAAAAATGGATGTTCGACAAGGATCGAAAGTCAATTCAGAGTGATGTAAACAGCTTGCCATTCATGGGGCTTATCTTTATTCCGATAAGTTATTAAAGTGCACACTTTTTACGAAACAGAATTATAGGGTGAAGAGAAGCTTCCATGGGATAGTCTACATCTCTGGGTTTTTTTAATGTATTTTAGAAAATAAAATCAGCTGTTGGTGTCTGTGCCAACACAAACATTACTAGCCACCCACTGTTCAATCAACACATTCACAAAAGAAACAAGATGACAGACAAGCGTGAGCTAAAAATGTTGTTCAAAAAAAGTCAACGACATGACCGTGACAGGCCTTTATTTTTAGAGACCCTTGGCATGGGCCAGATGATATCAAACAGTGGATCGGATCTGGTACTCAGACTGGAGTCCCACCCCCATGTGGGAGAGTGTCTTGGGGACAGGTGGCATGTGGAGAGCAGGAATTAGATGCTTTAGGGAGTGTCAGAGCAAGGGGGGGGATTCACCATCAATTCCAGAAGCTTACGAGGGAACAGAGAGTGATACGGAGTGGTGCTACTGGGACCGGGGGATTGTGGCTTTACCACCAGCACGCAGGTCCTCTGAGTCCTGCCGTGCCCTCTGACAGTGAGAATGGCAGTGAGATCCAGCCTGCTGAGCTCCCTGCTACTGTGGGCAAGGGTTGCTGCAAAGCCAGCCCGCCAGCAGACGAACAGACTCTGCCTTGTCAGTTCACCCCTTCCTGCTGAATCATTGTTCCAATCTCTGGGCCCAATTAGTCTGGCTCTGGACAGCCACTCAAATCAATAAGAGTCACTGGCCGTGCATCTAGAAATAGAGTTGCCCCAACTATTAAAGGGACAATATCAGGTGATAATGACAAAGCTGAAAAACACACTTGGCTGTGCCTTTCTCTTTTGTGCAAAGTCACCAACACCATCAGGTACATCAAATCCCATTCACCGAGACTTGGCTCCCATCCTCTGGGCATCATTCAAAAGTCTATCCGAGAGACTGTCCCCTGCCCCAAGAGGAGTGCCAGGTTCTCAGGAGAAACAAAACACAAAGGTGGCATGTGCTAGTAGGTGCCAACCCAAAAGCCATTTCCCTCACTTCCTGGATAACAGAACCCCAATTCTGTGCATCTCTCGTGTCCTTCAAGGAAGGCAGGTCTTAGCCTGAGAAGGTGAATCATGATCCATCTCCTGTCTCTCACCAAGACTGAT
The DNA here is from genome assembly GCF_030435805.1 of Mustela lutreola. Lineage (NCBI taxonomy): Eukaryota > Metazoa > Chordata > Mammalia > Carnivora > Mustelidae > Mustela > Mustela lutreola. The sequence continues at coordinate 135,545,328 of NC_081296.1, forward strand.
TTATACTTGGGCATGTGGCCTACTTTTGGCCAATGAGAAATAAAGGAAATGCTATTGAGGGGCTCCTTTTTGATAAGGAATATGGTGGAAGAAACAGGCCCTCTTTGGCACTAGATGTTGTCTACTTGTAACAGCAGGAACTGCTGCAGCTGTTTTGGGACCGTGAGGAGCACTACTTGAGCAGAACAAACCAGACTAGAAGACAAAAGGAAACTGGGTTCTTAAAAACCATACTGAAGTGCTGGATCAGTCAACCTTGGAACAGCCAACACTACTTCTAGATGTCTGGAAATGTGACATAATAGAAGTTACTATTATTTACACCACTTTTAGTTGGATTTTTCTGGTACTTGCAGCCTATACCATCTTAATGGATATAACCTGTAGCAGTCCCCTACTTTCTCACTCTCAAAACCCTCACTCCCACACCTGACTTTACAGCAGGTATGTATGTGGATTTAAGCAGCTCACCTCTTCAACTGCAAACAGTCAAAGGTTACCCCCTATTAGTCACTCTCTCCTTAGTAGGAATCACTCTAGTCAGATCATCTTCCTCTCAAGACGATGCTGGGAGGCATCGCACAGTTGGAGGAGAGAGAGGGACAACAGTGGGCAGTGGGAGAGAGGCATGAGGACAGAAAGCACCTGCAGTGGTCATAAAGAGAAGCACCAGAAAGCTATGCTTTTCCTCACCCTGTTCTCAAGCTGCCGGTGGCTAGGGTGGCCTTATGCCCCCCCTCCCCCCCGCCGAAATCACCCTTCTCCTGCTAACACACATGAGAATCTTTCTGGGGTACTATTCTGGGTTAGCACTCAGGAACAAAATTATAAGACTCATTTCAAATATGAAATGAGATGAGCTTCCCAGTTAGGCTCCTCTTCGTTTACAGAGAAGGCTGAGCCAAGGAGGATGTTTCCCACCAGAGACCAAGCCCGGCGGTGCTGCTGTTAATGTTGACGGTACGTGGAGGTGGTGACCTCGGCCTCAGCTACGGTGCATGACCCCTGTCCTCTGCACACGGCTGCCAGGCCGTACTTCCCAAGGAAAGCGTCTGATGCTTATCTCCTGGAGGAAGACGCCAAATCTTTACGAGCGCTATCATTGCCATTGAGCTGCCGGCAGCCACTACTTAGGGAGTCAGCGCGTCTCTGCGTAGAGAAATGGTGTCAGCTGTTCTTCCAGCCCAAGTGGGCCCCGGTGGCACCGCTGGGGAGAGGCAGGTTGCTGCCCAACACAGGAGTGGCTGCTGGGTTTGAGGACACCCAGGGACGCTCCGAGACTCCCAGTTCACTCCCAACTGTGGCTGTTGCGTAGCTACTGACAGGTGCTCCAGAAAACTCGGGTTTCCAGAAGGAAGCCTGGTGCCACTCAGGAACCCCGCTGCCAAGCCCTGGTCAGCTCCCTTTCCCGTCACACGGAGCAGCTATTCCAAACCTTCACCCCCACCCCCGGCCTCCAATGCCACCTCCTACCCCCTCATTCTCAGCAGATGGTCTTGCCTCCTACTGCAGCGAAAAAAATAGGGCGATCAGGCTGGTTACAACTCAGCTGCCCACTTTCCCTCCGCCATCCTCCCTGTCCCCCACACTCATATGCAGCCTCACCACCTTGCTCCAGGCTCCAAACAAAGACTGACCGAGGCTAATGCTTCCACCCGGGTCCTTACAGCCCAATCCCTGGAGTCACCCTCAGGACCAAACCTGCCAGTTACTTCCCTCTCCTGGATCTCCAGCACCTCCCCCCAACCAATCCATGGCCACCCTCCCCCTCAGGGACAGCCTGCTCCTGTCCCCACCTCTGACCCTGAGCTTTGCTCTAAACAGCACACAGGACCCTCCTGACATCACCTGAGTGACACCTGAGTATTCTTATGTCAACCATCTCCATTCCCTGGGGCCTCAGTTTACTCCCACCCCCTCAACCCAGTCTCCTTGCTCGTCTGAAGGACTCTCAGTCACCAAATCCGAGAGGCCTTTTCCAGAGCTTTGTTAATTTTATCTACCATTTGACAACACGGAGTTAATTCTGGCAGACTGTATTTTCCCAAATGGCTGCAACAATACCTCCCATTCTGATGCTCTTCTAGAACCTGGTCACACCCCCATCAAGAAGGAGAGTACCTCCTGCCCCCCGGCCTTTAAACTAAAGGAGCCTCTGTGACTCTTCTTGCCAACAGAGTAAGGAAGAAGTAGTGTTATGTGCCTGCCAAGGCAGGGTCATACCATGGTCATGTGCTTTCTGCCTTATTCTCATGGGACACTCACTCTTAGAACCCAGCTGCCATGCTGCAAGGAAGCCCCAACAGCTTCAGAGAGGCCTATCTGGAAGGACCCAAGGCCCTGACCCCAGCCTCAGCTGAGCTGCCAGGGACGTGAATGAGCCACCTGGAAGTAGACCCTCCGGTTCCATCAGACCATCCAGGCGGCACCACACGAAATTCACGAGTCTCTGTACCAAGCCCTGCCCAGACTGCAGATTCAGGAGCAAAACACACAACTATTGGGGGCACCTGGGTAGTTCAGTTGGTTAAGTGTCTGCCTTCAGCTCAGGTCATGATCCTGGGGTTCTGGGATCGAGCCCTCTGTTGAACTCCCTGCTCAGTGGGGAGCTTGCTTCTCCCTCTCCCTCTGCCCCTCCTCCTGCTCCTGCTCCCTCTCTGGCTCTCTCTCTAGAATAAATAAAACCTTAAACACACACACACACACACACACACACACACACACACACAGGTTGTTTTAAGCTGCTTTGTTTTCTAGCTCTCTTCTTGAAGTTGTTTCCATGGAAGGTAGCAACACTGGTTCTCCTCCAATCTGTCTGGCTGTGACTTCTCCATATCTCCATTCCCCCAGGAGTTTAACTTCCTGGGCGTACTCCCCCCGATGACAGTATTCCGCACAGCTCTCCCCTTGTCCTCTCCTTTACTCTTTGCCCCGCCCCTCAACTACTCCCCCAGACTCACCTACCCACTGTGAGTCCCCTTGCTGCTAAATCCCACACGTGTGGTTCCAGCCGGAATGGAGACCGCCAGAGCAAAGCCCAATCCAGTCTCCCGACGGCAGTACCCAAGCTCTCGTGGGGGCTCCATGGCCCACTCCACCCGGCTCTGGGAGCACCCTGACCCCACCACTCTCAAAAGGAACTGCATTTCCCATCTAGCCTTGGCCCAAGGGCAGCACTGGTGGGAAGCTGGCGGAGAGAGGGAGGTGGAAACCAGCTGCCTCACACAGCATCTGCAGCCCCGCCTCCCAGGTGAGGGGCTCTGAGGCTGTGATCCACCTGCCAAAGGACCCCCGCCCCCACCAGGGCCCGGCTCTACCAGGTGACCCCAGCTGCCAGCCCTAGGGAACCACCTCTTCTCCCTGTCCCTCCACCTTGAGGGTGGCAGTGGCTTCCAGCCGTTGGTAACTGTCTCACCCTCCCATCTGGCCTCTCTGCAATTCCATCCCGAGAGAGCCCCATCTTCTCTTTTAAATTCCGTTTGCTGGAAATACGTAGCGCGATTTTGTTTCTTCCTAACTGGACCCCGACTGATACACTGGTGAAAGACACCTAAACCCAATCATGTAAGCCAGAAACCTACAATTTGTTTTACTCTCCTTCCATTCATTCCTACCATTATTTGCCTCCACCACACGGAAAGCTGCTCACCACGTCCTGATGACTCCGCCCCTCGGCTCATGCCTCCCCTTCACTCCCACGATACTGCCTGGGTCACATCATTATTGTTGGCTCAGACCGGTGCAGCAGCCCCTCCATTAGTCGCCCTGGCTACAGTCTTTCTGCCTTCCTATACATCCTCCAGACTGCCAACCAACAGACTTTTGTCTCTCATGTACATCTGATCACGACATTCCCCTGATTTAAAATTCTCAAATGGTTCCCGGCTGGCTACAGGAGAGAATCAGATCTGCTTGAGTCCACAGAAGATCTGGATTTGCTGTGTATGCTGTTCTGTGCCTTGACCCGGGAGATCAGGGCCCTCTGTGTGGTCCCTGCCTACCTTCCCAGCCCCCTCTGCAGCCACTCCCACCCATACCACCTGAACCAGCTCAATTCTTCTCCAAGCCCACCCTGTTCCTCTGAGACTGGACCTCCGCACAGGCTGGCTATCCTCCCCCTGCCCCGCCATCTCACAGGCCCCTCCGTGAAGCCCCGCCCCCAACACACCAGTCGAAGCACCATGCGCTGAGGGCCCCATGCAGACACCCCTTTGGCGGAGCTCACATCCCCACACCGTGGCTGTTGGTGTCCAGACCTGCCCTTCTATCGCCCTCGCCCCGCAAGGACGACAAGACGCCCTGGTTCGGATGCATCTTCTCTCTCTTCTATTTCCGCAAGTCTACACACTTATATACACTTACATGACCAATCAGCGAGCAGGGTATAGGAGGGAGCAAATCAGGCGGTGCACCTAAACGAACAACTTCACTAGCAACCAATGCTGTTTACTTCCTCTTTGGGCGTTCCGCTTAGTCTCACGAGGCAATCCTAACCTGGCAACTAGCCAGGCGCCATCTTTTAATGGCGGAGGCCGCCCTGGCCAGGGGCCTACCTCCGACACCCTTCCACTAAACAGGGAATTCCCCCGGGGATGAAGATGGTGCCCCCTCACTCCCCCCACGACCCACCTAGCACCTGGTGCAAAAGTGACCTTCCATGCATGTTCGGAGCTTAGTCAGGGTGAACTGAGGAAACAGACTATGAGTCCAGAGTGAGGAAAGAGAACAGGGGAAGGCAGCCCGCAGAGAAGGGGAGGGACACACTGGAAGGTGAAACGCCCGCCCTCCCGGGGCCAGGCTGTGGCCACCACCCAACCAGCACCCGCCTCACCCTCCCTTGCTCTGGGGACAGAATTAGAAAAGTCCAGAGATACAGTCTCCACCTGGGTTTCTCCCAGGAACATTTTTAGGTGGACAAGCTTGTTCACTCAGAACAGGAGATAAGCAACATGGAATCTGGGTAAATGTTTCTATGGGATCTTCTGGTCATTTTTACATCCCTTGGTTCTCCACTTGCTTCCTTTTGTTACAATTTAACAAATTAAGATGTAACTTTTCTACCCCCAAGGAAATCACTTTTGGTTCATCTCATTTCTTCAACATCCACCTGAGGTCTCGTTGGCTCCAGCGGCTACACGTCATGCTCTGAGACCATCCCCAGACCGTTCCTAGGAACAAATCAAGACGAACTGATGTGCCCAGCCACAGGTCCCCCAGTCACAGCATTGTCAGGACACCTCCTTTATCATGGTCTCGAGCTTCCCTCAGCCACTCTGCTGTTCAATGGGTCACACTCCACTCAGCTGCCTTGAACCAGTGTCCCTGGAGCCACCTAGTTTCCAGAGAAATATAAAGCGAGGACAAAGGAAGGGGCAGGCTCTCACCTCCATCAGGAGAATGTCCTTCGAGCTCTGAGACTGCACCTTTGGATGCTGGACCTTCACGGCCACGGTCCGCCCATCACGCAGCACCGCCTTGTGGACCTGGGCCAGGGAGGCGGCCCCCAGGGGGGTGTCGTCAAAGCTCACAAACAAATCATGGATCTGTCAAGAGTGGAGAGAGGACAGAGCAATTAAGATGACTCAGTTCAGTGAGAGGGGACAGGCCAGGCCAATAGATTTTCTGCTCTACCAGTTGTACGCCAACCCAATGCCTTGTGCGGGCTCTTTGCTGCCATGGAGATTCACAGCAGGCATACGGAGGGAGCGAGAGAGAAAACACATGCGGAGGGGTGTCCATATACGCATGCATGGGTGCCCTGAGCACCTCCATTCAAGGCCAAAGAAGTGTTGTCCAGAACGTTCAGAACTGAGGACCATCTGCTCATTTAGTTACGCAACACTGCACCCCAGGGCTGTTATGCAGGGACACGAAATCAAGAGTTAAAAGAACCCCGGCCCCAGACAACCCAATACAGGGATCAGATACTCCAATCCACTAACATGGAAGAGCTCAAGGGACCCCAGTTTGGAGGTTCCAAATGCAGTAGCCACCTCTTGTTCCTGCCTGAACAGCAGCTCAACACAGGTCCCCAAACCCACCCTCAGCCTGGCCAACTGGCAGAGACCCTAGGGCTACACACCCCAGCCTCGCTTTTGGTCCCCACCTGCAATGTCACCCAAAGGTGGCCTTGGGCAGACCCCTCGCCCTTCCTCTACAAAATGGAATATGTATTGCTCCTTTCTCTTCTGTCTTCTCTTCCTTTCTTCCTTCCCTCCTTCCCTTTTAAAAATGCCAAACCAAATTTTCCTGAAGGGAAAAAAGTCTTTGTGACTTGAGGGATCGCACCTACACGGTCCAGGTGGTAATATTTTACCAGATGGGAAAAAAAAAAAAAACCCAAAGCCTTTTGTAAAAATGTCCAAGGCTGAAATTCTGACCCTCCCCCCACTTTTTGAAATCCCTATACAGCTTTCCAATCCTAGAAGGTCCAGACATATTCTCTCTCCTTCTCTCTCTCTCTCTCTCTCTCTCTCTCTCTCACACACACATGAATGTGTCCACACAGGATTAGTCCCGTGGTCCTCCTTCTCCCGTCCCCCAGGCTCTCACCCTGAGGCCCATCCATCCATGCCCCTGCCTCCCCCAGGCCCCTTCTGCATCAGACACCCTCTCCTGCCCTGAGGCCCCCTCCTCTCCTTGGACTTCAGCCGTCAGACGACCCTCGGCCACCATCCCATTGCTCTGCTTACGAGGCTGCGCCGACACCTTGCTAATCTCCCTCATAAATCACTCCCTCCAGCCCTGTCATCATTTTCGTAGCTTTCACTACACTCCATCCCATTTATCAACATCCTTCAGAAGCCAAAGGTCCAGGCCACACGGGAGGGGCCCACACTTCTCTGTCTCGGGAGATGGGTACGGATTGGCTTCCCCGGCCTCCTTCTTCTTCACTGGGTTTTTATTTGGGCCCCTCCCCATGCCTACTTCTTCCCACCCTTCCCCAACCACACACTTGTCTTTTTCCTTCCCTCCTGAGTTCGAGGTTCCCCGAGGACCAGATTGTCCCCACATCAATCATCCTAGGTCTCTCCCTTTATCCTGGACTTGGGCTTGGCTTGGGAGAACAAAAGAACCACCATCCCTGTAGATCCCATTAGAACATCACCGTCAGGTGGGCAGAGATTTTTGGTCTGTCTTACTAGCTGCTGAATTCCCTGCGCTTAGAATAGCACCAGAGGGGCACCCGGGTGGCTCAGTCAGTTAAGCATCTGCCTTCGGCTTCGGTCATGATCCCAAGGTCCTGGGATCCAGCCCCGAGCCGGGCTTCTTGCTCAGTGGGGAGTCTGCTTCTACCTCTGGTGCTCTCCCTGCTCATACACACTAATAAATAAAATCTTAAAAAAAAAAAAAAAGAATAGCACCGGAACTACCTTGTGGCAAGTACATATCTGTTGAAAGACTGAATCCCTTGGAGAGGAACTGAATCAACTCTTTCTTCCTTTTCAAGGATGGACTTTCCGGCTCCCACACCCTTCCTAGTCTAAAGGCCCCCAATGTAAAAGCACATGTCCTGTGTGGGATTTACCCAGGTGGACTCTACCCATTACACCAGAGTGGGTGTGAGACCCCAGCCTGGCCAATCAGAAACTTGAATACCCTGGGTCACACTGATGGGTTCAGAGATGTACATGCCACCCAACTGATCTAATCAGACTCAACTGTTTCACTTTTGTTTGAATTGTGGGAGAAAAGATTCTTTCTCTCTGCTGAACTTGAAGGTAAAAGTTGAAGTCTAGAGCTACTAGGAATCCCAGGGTAGCAACAAAGAGGAAAGCAGAGCCAAGAGATAGAGAAAATCTGGTCAGCAAGGTTGGGCCCCTTGATCTAGCCATGCCTGAAGACGCACCCTATACTTCCCTTTTTTGCTTAAGTCAGTTTGAGTTGTTTTCTGTCACACAAGGATGAAGGGGCTCTGACTGAGAGTTCTCAGGCCCCATCTGGGTTAGACGAAAGAAACATAGGCATGGTGCCAGGCACCCCCAAGAGGCTCAATAAGTGTGAGTTCCTTTCCCTCCCCTTGCCCCTCCCCTCAGTGCCCTCCTGCTGGGACAGGGATCCAGGAATAGAAGGGAGGTAGACTTCAGCAACATTCCAAGCCATTACGTAATGAAATGAGCAAGAACTGCCTTTAGAAACCCTCTGGTTGTTCCTGAAGGAGCACCAAGGAGAATGCTTTCTGGAGCAGATCTGCAAACTCAGACCTTCCCAGACAGCTGGAATGGCCCCCTCTGCCCACTGCAAAAGGACTTGGGGGGTCACTTGACTCTACTCCTCACCCCAAGCCTCCACGTGGCTCCCTGGGAACACTGGCTCGTTTCCTAAGAAGGACAGCCAGGCTTCAAACCAGTGTCATTGCAGGAACGTTGCAGAGTCATTGCAACTGAAGAGTGACATGGCATCACTAGGGCTGTGTGGCAAGAACAGCTGCCAGGAGCACTCCAGGGAGAGGTGAAGGAAGGAAAGGGCTGAGGCAAGCATTTCCCCATCTCCTGGGTAAGAGGAAGCCCGGTCTGCCATATCCCCGGGGACTGAGAAGGGGGCCTCCCACCATTCCCTGTCTCCACCAGAGCAGGCAGGGGGTCTGGAGCTCAGCCCAGGTGCCAACACAGCACCCTGAAAGAGGCCCCAGCTGTGAGGACCTGCCAGCTAATCCCAGCTTGACCAGTGGCAGCAAAGAGAGGCATGGGAAATGCACCACCCAATCTGCACAGGGAACCTCTTGGGCAGATTCCCCACCCCACCCCTGCCCATCCACCACCTCCCCAGGGCCCCTGCAGCCATCCTTTCCCCTCTATCAGGAAGCAAGTCACACCCCCACACCCTCCTGTGCTTACACACACACACACACACACACACACACACACACACACACACAAATAATTGATTGCTAGTGAATGTTCCTAGCTGGCTTATAAAAAAGGTAATTAAAGATTGGTGCTGCAGCCTGTAATTAAATATGAATAAAGTATCTCTAAATGGAACCTTGATTCAAAGTGCTCAGTGGAAGTACTTTACGCTGATAGATAGTAAGGAAAAATAGACCCTGTCCCGAAAGCAGAATTATACCCCCCCCCCGTGCAGCTGACACCAACGCCGCCCCTCCCCTCGGGCCCCAACCCCCAGCCCTCTGAGCAGAAAGCCATTAGCAGAAACCAACTGCAGCACGGGCAGCAATTAGATTCAAGCAGGGCCCTCGGCTGCCTCCAGTCGCTCGCAGAAACCTGTCTCCCCTTCTAAGCCTGTCTTTCCCCCGTTCCTCTTTTTTTCCTCTGGGTCTGGCGACAAAATCAATTAAGTAAAACAGCTGCATTTTAAAATGACTGGTTATGTGCTTTTTAATTACTGTCGGCCCATGATTCAAATATATCGATGTCCCTGTCTAGAAAAGGAAAAATAATCAGGAAAAAAGTTTCTCTAGCTCTGTATGGTCTGGTTTTTCAGGGTGTGTCTATGTTTGCGTGTGTGTGTGCGCACGCACGCGCATGTGTGTAAAAGTGGGAGGTGGTGTTTGTTTTTTTATGAGCAGAAAACATCAGGAGGGCAAGAAGAAATGTGTCACACACACACACACACCCCACAGCTCAGGTTAAGACCAGCAGGCTGGCATCAGCTGGGGCCCAGGAAACCTAGACCACGTGATTTTAGAGCCAGATACAGGGCCAAGAGGAAGAAGCTCCAGAAAATTAGCTCTACAGCTTCCCACAAAGCCAGTTTTCTGGTCAATGTTTCCAAAAGGCCACACTGGGCAGCCAAGCACTGGCCAGGGTCCTCGTTTCACCCAAAATAATGTAATGGGAAGTCAGGATCTTCTGTAAAAGCCATAATATGACTCTTGGAAGGAGTTTCACTAAGTCTCTCCATCCGCCAGCCAGCCTCAGGCCCCTCACCAGCCCCAGGAAGAGAGATGTCCTGGATTTTCCAAGATGGCCCAATTTCAAATATTCCATCCCGCTGTCCCCAGAGTAATGCACATCAGACTTCTGGATATACTCTGGATATATCTTCTGGATATACTCCCTCAAATATCCTTGACATAAGATGATGCCAACAAATCTGACAAACCCAGAACTGGATGGCTGCAGATGAACAGATAGGAGCTTGCCTCAAAACAGGCAAGTCCAGGCCTAGCTGCCAAGGCCAGGCAGTTCCCACTTAGGAGCTGGGAAGACAGCCCAGGGCACCTGGGGCAGGTTAACATGGCATCAGCAGCAAACAACACCTGGCTCTTGAGGTCTAGAGATGCCCCTGTCCCCACGCCTGGCTGGCGGGGGCGGGGGAGGGGGGCCTTCAGCCATCCACCACAGTCTGACGGGGAGAGCGACAAGTCCCCGTATTAATGGAGTAGCTGGAGTGAACCTGCCCCACTCCCCACCCCCAGCCTGAAGCTGATAAGATTGCTCCAGCCTCCTAGGACTCTGCAAAGTCCGGACTGCCTGCCTTGAGCAGAAAACCCACCATCACTTCCCATATGCCTCTGCTGGAAATCCAACCCTTCCTCCCAGCACCGTTTTGCAGGGACCTGCCGCTGGCACCCCTCCATCTCACCGTCACCTCGCCAGCTGCTATCTCACTTAGCTGCAATTCCTGCTCCTTCCACTTAAACATGCCTGGTTTTGCATCCCACCTGTTCAGGGTCATTCCTGCTCCTTCTAAGAAACACCTGACACTGACAGCAACTAGGTGACCCATGCCCTCTCATCCCTCCTGCAGCCGCTTTAAAATATATCCACAGGTGCTTACATACCCCTCCCTTTGTGAGGTGCAGCCCACTGCCCACCTGAGTGTGAGCTAGAGCCATGACCGCAGCACAAAGAGGAAGTTAGGGCATGCCTTCCGAGACGTCACTGTGACACCTTCCTGTCCTCTCCCGGAGAGCGCACTCCCGCAGCAGTGAGCCGCCATGCCAATAGGACACTCAAGCAGTGCACGGAGAGGTCCAGGGATGAGGAAGCAAGGCCTTCTGCCCACAGTGAATCATCTTGGAGGCAGAGTCTCCTCCCCCACTCAGGCCTTCGAATGACTGCAGCCCCCTGCCCGGAGCTTGACTCCACCCTCACAGAGACGGAGCCAGAACCACCCAGGAAGGCATGCCCACATTCCTGGCCCACAGAAACTGTACTGTGTCAAGTGCTTATTGTTTGCAGGTAATCTGCTCTGCAGCAACAGCTAACTACTACACCCCACGCACACCCATGCCAGACATCACTAATTGATCACAGCATTTGTTTCTGCTGTGGGCCCAGATGCTACCTCAGCATCTCTCCCCACACAGTGCTCTGGGCTGCCACTACCAACTGCCCAGAGTTAATACAGGAAATGAAACCGATCTGCCACTCCGTAGCTCAAGTCCAGTCAGCAAACACGTACCTGCAGGCCTGCCACATGACAGAAACCATGCTGGGTACATGGGCCAACAACACAGACATCATCTCTGGCCATGAGGAGACCGCCATCCAGAAAATAAGGTAACCGCCTCTAGAAAACATACTTGCATTTTAACAGGGCCTGCTGGCGACAGTGCCCCCCCAACCCAGTGCCAATTCACCCAACCCTGGTGGGACTTTCTGGCAAGATCAGAAGAAGAGACCTCCCATATCATGATGTAGACCCTGGGAAGTCGTGGGGGGTGGGGGAGCCAAGGCACCCAAGTGTCTCTTTGTCCCCACTCAACAGGTGCCCTGCCTCAAGGTGGGACTACCCCACCTCCGGTTTCCCACACAGAGCAATTTATTATAATACAGATAATAATGAGAATAATTATTAATTAACAGAGTCCCTGTCTTCCATAGAATCTGTGTTCTCTCTGGGGTTCTGGAAGATCAAACTATTCGTTCTGCAGAGCCACTAGCTATTGCTATTGCCTAGCTGGGAAGAAAGAACGAAGGGCCAGCAGCAGAACCTGAGGCCTTTCTTGACAAGGGTCAACCACAGAAATTATAAAATAGTGCCGCTCTCTAAATTTGCACGAGGAGGCTGGCATAAGCCTCAGCTGTTACCAATGTGCTAAGAGCCTCTAGGTACAGGATAATCACGCGCCTGGCTCTGTCAAGGGCATCACGGTTCAGACTGAGTGTCCCTCCTCCCACAGGACAGTGACCTGCGACTGGCAGAGAAGCAAGAAGCCAGGAGCAGTCACACCCCAAAGCCGTGGGTGTATTCCCTGAGAATGCCCACCAGCTGGCCAGCACAGTAGGACCTGAGAAATAGGGCATGGTAATTCCAGTGCCAGGTCTGGGTCAGATTTCCCAGGCTCAGATTTTGGCTCCATGCTGTGCTGGCTTGGTCAGTTACCAAGACGATGACCCATCTGTGCCTCAGCTTCCTCATCTATAAAATGGGAATTCTAATCCCTACCTCACAGAGTCATCATATTAAATAACACACATGAAGTGTCTAGAATATGGCCTATGAAAGAGCCCTGATAATTCTGGCAGGAATACTGGATGCCCATTTAATGCCTCCATAAAGAGGACAGAGTGGTATAATAAAAAGAGCACTGGACGAAGAGCCAGCAATTCTAGGCTCTCAGTTCTATTCTGTCCTTGAGTAAAAGCCACCGTATTCCTTTCTCCTCCAATCTATCCTCCACAGGTAGCTAAAGTGAGTCTTCCAAACATAAACTGGTCATGTCATTTCTCTCCGTTTAAACCACTTTTTAAACCACTCAGCCTACCAGAGCCAAAATCCTTAACCCAAGCCACCGAGTCTGATCCTGCTCCATCTCCCCCTTCAAATCACAGAGCAACGATTACCTCCTCAGGAGGAGGAGGTAATACGTGTATGTCCTCAGAATTCAGGGTGCTCTTCTGGAGAGCAAGGAACACAGCTGCACTCTGCCCTGACTTATATTTGCTGGATCTCCCTTTTCCCTTCTAAATGACAGACTTTTTCCATTTTTGCTCAGCACTGTATGCAAGGCCCCTGGCACATCACTGGTACTCAGTAAGTATTTCTTAGTGAATGAGTGAGGTTCAATTTTCCCTAACCTCTTCCTGGTGAGAGGACGTTGGGCCGTCCAGATGATTCGGAGGAGTGAACGCACTTCCCAGAGGTGGCTACAGTTCCTTCAGGGTAGCTGAGGGAACCTGGCGGGTGCTGGGCACTTCGAGACTTGCAGTTGGAAGGACTCTATGGAAATGTTGTGATAATAATGATTAATAAAAAGCAGATAAACACCCAGTGTGGTTGGCCAGCCTGGGAAGCCATCCATTAGATCTGTCACTCATTAGAGGTGGGGGTGGAGGCAATCCAATCAGATCTCCTCAGCTTAAGCAAACCTTCTGTAAATTGTAGGCTGCAGGCACTGACATTTGATAAATTATTCTTCATAATCCACCGTTGGCTGTCATAAATCTAATCTTTCAACATCCCCATCTTAATAACTTGTACAGCCTCCCTGGGTGACGTGTCTCTGTCTCTGCCTGTGACAGAGATCTCCGGGATAGAAGAAATTGTGCGGAATGAGGTGCAGTATGAAGCCAGGATGCCTCACAAGCCAGGACCTGGCCTACGTAGGTTATCTGTGAGGTGATCACCGTGTAGAAGCAGTGAGCCATCCTTGGAACCATGGGGTGCCTGAGAGCCAGTGCTTACCCCCCAGCACATGAGTGAGAGACAGGTGGGGCCAGGAGCTCCGTCCCCTCTCTATGGCAACCTACCTAGGTGAGAACTTAGTACCTCTTCCTTGAACTTGAGTTTGGTTTGGTATAAGGGATGTCAGGACATCTTTGCTCAACAGAGACTAAATGCTCAATCGAACATACTTTCTTACAGCTGCATACTGTTTGTCGCCCTCAAAGTGCTCCTAAGTGCTCTCAGCCTTCTTGAGGTTGGACAGAGGAGATACAACAGCCTCCACTTTGTAGAGAAGAGCACGTTCGCTAAATGCCACTCGTTTATTCATCCATACAGTGCTTACGTGACTAATATAAGCAAGGCACTGTGCTAGTCACCAGGGCCTCAGTGGGGCCTGGGTCCAAATCAGGTTCAGCTACCCCCGCTCTGGAGTCACCACTGGAAATTGAAGTCCAGTGGCAAGACAGGCATTAATCAAGTAATCAAAGGAAAAGGTAAATGGCCAACTTTGATACATGATATGAAGGGAGAAGTAGCTGATACCGTAAGAGCCTGTGTTCAGAGGATTAAACCTGGTCAGGGAGCACTTCTTGGAGGAGGTGACAAAGAACTGAGATCTGAAGAGGCAGTGAACCAGATGAAGGAAGGAGGAGACATCTAGGCAGCGGGAAGGGCTTGTGGAAACCATACGCAAGGGGAACAAGACACAGGGAAGTGAGAGCCAGAAAGAAGATGGCCAACAACTCCCACCCCAGAATCCAGGCTGAGTTGGGCCCTCCAGATCTCCCCCTGGGGGAGGAGTCCTCACCCGCAGCTCGTGCCCATGGCGGGGCTGTGGGGGTGGGGGGGAAGCCTGGCCACAGTGGCGCACACACGTCTCAGAAGGCGCCCTTGCTTACGGCGGCACCATTTCCTGTCAGGATAGACTTCCCTAGCCTTGGGACAGGTGGCAAAATGTCACACGGCAAATGAGCCTAAGCTATGTTCCTATGCCCTGGAGCCCCAAATCCGAGGGCTCAGGTACCAAAGCCCTGGCGATCTTCCTAGAACACCCAAGTAAGAAGTTTTCCAGATTCGCTTTGCATGTAACAGAAGCAGCGCCCAGAGATTTTTAAAGGGGGCAAACCCAGACCTTCAGGATCTACAGGGAAGAGAAAGTCTAAATTCTGAGGTCATTACATGCACGCCTGGCTGACCTGGCAAAGCGAGGGGGGGTAAAGAACACCAGCTCTGGTGTGAGCAGCCCTACCTGCCGACAGGCAGCCGTGCGGCTTAGGTCCATTAACTTCTGCAAGATGGGAGTGATGATAACAACACTCATTTTGCAAGGGTGTTTTCCTAAGTGTTAAAGGGTATTAGGCATCTAGAGCAGAGGGCAGCAAGCGATGGCCCTTGGGCCAAAACCAGGCCCATGCCTGTTTTTGTATACAGCCCACCAGCTAAGAATACTTTTTTGACATTTTAAATGTTTGGAAAAAACCCAAAAGAACAGTATTTTCTGATACATGAATACTACATGAAGTTCAACGTCAGTGTCCCTGAATGAACTTTCACTGAGACACAACCCACCCATTCATCACACGTCTGTGGCTTCTCCCACGTTGGCACAGCAGAGGTAAGCAGCTGTGACAGTGACTGGTTGGCCCAAAAAACCTCAAATATTTACCAGCTGGCCCAATGGTGGGTAGAGAGATGGCCCCCCAAAGATGTCTATGTCCCAGTCCTCAAAGGCGACCCAGAGGGGGAGAGCAGCCTGGAGGACTATCTGGCCCAAGGGAATCACCCGGTCCTTGTAAGAGGGAGACAGGAGGGTCAGAATGGGAGCAGCAAGTATGACAGAGGGAGGCAAGGTGAAAGAATGAGAGAGAGAGAGACTGAAAGACGCCACGAGGCTGGCTGGGACGAGGAGGACAGGGCCACACGCGGAGGAACGCGGGCAGCCTCCAGAAGCCGGACAAGGCAAGAGACTCTCCCCGAGAGCTGCTGGAAGGAATGCAGCCCAGCCAACCCTGGAATTTGAGGTTTTCTGGCCCACAGAACAGGAAGATTATAACTCTCTTGTCTGAGGCCACTAAAGCCGTGCTCTTTGTCACAGCAGGGCTAGGACCCGAACCCAGGCCTCCACGAGGAAGAAGCCTGCTGACCGCTGATGCGGAGCACGAGCGTATCACTCTCAGGATGGGTCTGTTTCATTCTTTCGCTGCATTTCCCAGGGCAATGTTGAGGCTAGAGGGCTGGGGAGCGGACAGGGGCTGCACGCACAGTGTGCAAACATGGGTCACGTGAGAACCCCAAGCCACGGCACCAGGAAGGCACATCACAGTTCTGGTTCCGTGCCAGGTGATGAGACCGAGAACCAGTCCCGCCTGTGCAGGTGTCCTCCACTCCCCCGGCGGCCTCTTACACGGTATTCCTTCCCAGGCCCCAGGTCAAATCCTAAAACCAGCCTCTTCCCAAGAAGCTCAGTTTCCTTTACGACCTCACACAAAACCACCAGTCATCGGCTCACACAGCAAAGATGGGAGAGCAGTAGGGTCCCCAGGGAGACATAGTCCTGTGATGGTCATTTGCAGGAGGTGCTCCAGCTATGGGAGGAACAGCCTCCCCTATAAGCCTGGCTGTGGGGACAATCATACTCTCTCTCTCTCTCTCTCTCTCTCTCTCTCAGAACTCTC
This sequence comes from Mustela lutreola, assembly GCF_030435805.1. Classification (NCBI taxonomy): domain Eukaryota; kingdom Metazoa; phylum Chordata; class Mammalia; order Carnivora; family Mustelidae; genus Mustela; species Mustela lutreola. The sequence goes on from NC_081296.1 coordinate 135,561,581, forward strand.
CTTAGATCAGGGTGCTGAGGACTTTTTTTTTTTTAATGTCTGGAAACCAGGAACCCAATGCCAGACTCAGCCTCTCAATGCCAAACCCCAAACTGCTCAGTCCCACATAGACTCTCCATCTCTCTGACCACTGACTCTAAAGAGAAAGGGGTCCACTGGGCAAAGCCCAGCCCCTCAGAAAAAGCATTCCCGGGGCGCCTGGGTGGCTCAGTGGGTTGGGCCGCTGCCTTCTGCTCAGGTCATGATCTCAGGGTCCTGGGATCGAGTCCCGCATCGGGCTCTCTGCTCGGCAGGGAGCCTGCTTCCTCCTCTCTCTCTCTCTCTCTGCCTGCCTCTCTGCCTACTTGTGATCTCTCTCTGTCAAATAAATAAATAAATAAAATCTTTAAAAAAAGAAAAGAAAAGAAAAGAAAAAGCATTCCCCAAACTGCCAGTGGAGTGAGCAGCTCATGCAGCCCCACCAGCCCCCTCAGCACCATGTCTATTCTCGGGGGACCCTCACTGATCATGCCAGCGTCCTGGGAGCCAAGTGTTCCCTGCCCTTCCCTCCCCCACAGACCCTCCCACTTGTCCAGATGAACACAAGTGCCTGGTAACTGTCTCCAGGTCCCAGCCCTGGTCCCCGTGCAGGCCACTGTGGATGGTGCCACTCTCTCCAGAGAGCCCAACACTGGCTGCTGAACTTGGGCCCCCGGGTGAGCCCAATGCACATCTCCAGCTGCATCTTCCAGCATCTCTCTACCTGCTACCACCACTCCCTTCTGTCCCCAGATGGATCCATGCTCTTTCCCACCTGAGGCCTCTGCATTCTGTTCCCTCTGCCTCCTTCTCCTAACCCTTCCTGGTCTCAGTTTAATCACCACTTAGCCCTCAGAAAGAACCCCCCCTCCAGCCTTCTAAACGCAGAGCACCCTCTACTTTTCCCTTGTGGCATTTATCATGGGTGTTTTTACATTTTTATTCTTCTGGTCACTTGTGTAACATCCTGCCATTCCCCTACAATTCGATCAAAGACTGCGGTGGCAGCTTGTCCAGCTACATAACCCCTGGCACGCACATGACCGAAGTCCAACAAACATGGGCTGAGCCAATAAATAAACAGACAAATGACTCGTGATGTCCAATAGGACAAGATGTAAAGGGTCCAAAATCACACCTGCGGGACAGCCAAGCCGTTCAAGTTGAGCCCCTGCCCTCACCTGGCCCAGGGCCCCATGTTCCCAGACCCATCCCTGGGCCCAGGCAGCACAGGCCCCCTCCAGTCTCTCCAGGGTCAGGCACAGCCCCCAACCTGCGCCCGAGGTGATGCCCACCAGAGACCACGTCCTCAGCTCAGGCCATTCCTCCTGTCCAAGATGCCCTCTCTAGGCCCTTCAGCTTGTTCTCCTTTTGACAGCACTCAAGTCCTGCTCAGGTTTTGCCTTCTCCAGAAGACCCCAAATCCCCCCTCTCTATGACCCTACTGTGGATTCCGAGAGCACCTGAGAGCTGTAGCTGAAACCACAGATGACTCTCTCATCTCGTCCTGACCTCTTGTTGAGCTGTCTCTAGCTCTTTCTGTCCCTAAACCAAAGCTGCCCAGGAGTCAGAGTTGTGGGGCAAGTCAGTGACTCAACTAAAGTGGCCAAGTTCTGCATTCTGAGTGAGGGAACTAGGGTTCGCGTCCCACCTCTGCCATTACCAGCCCCGTGACCTTAGGGAAGTTGCTTCCGTTTCTCTGGGTCTAAATTCCTCACTTGGTAAAGGGAGGTGTTAGAGTCCTTGGTCCCTGGGAGCCTTCCTAATTCTATGATTCTGTAACTCTTAACTTTCCATTCTGTACTCCTATGACAGTGCCCCAGCCCACACCAGCCTCCCTACACACACACATACACACACACACACACACACCCCAAGTCTGGCTCCCCACCCAGCGTTGGCTTACCCTTCCCGGTGACACAGGCGCACAAACAAGGAGACACCACCAAAGTGGCACAGGCCGGGCCACAGAGCAGGGCCTCCCCCAGCGGAAACCACCACGGGAACCCAGCCTGGGACACGGGCCGGCTCCTCCAGCCCCATGAATAAAGAAGCAGGCACAGCTGGCCTATTCATAATCAGCATAAAAAATTGATTAGCCCTTTCCAGATTAAACATTATTGTTCCAACGATGAACATAAATCAGCCCGACGTGGCTGGCTTGCTTCTCTCTGCTGCCAAGGAGCTGCAGCAGGTAGACCACACGTGGGGACCTGGACCCGGCGGAGAGAGAGGAGGACTCCTCCCTGCAGAAAGGCCCAGCTCTCAGAAGGTAGTCGGGAGGGCAGACTGCCCCTCACCCCCATCACTAGCCCCCTACCTGCGAGCACAGAGGGGCGGCGTCTTTTCCAGAGGTGAGAAGGAGGAGAAGAGCCAACCGACCTCGCCACGTGCTTCTTCGAGCACTTCCTCAGCCGTGTGACTGGCCCTTGAGGCAACAAAGATCCAGAGCCGGGCCGGGGCCAAAGGCAAGATGGTGGGCTGATGCATTGTTAGGGGAAAGAGTGCGGCCCTTGGGTGCACACTGGGTCTCTCAGGCCCTTCCTGTCCCACACGTCCTACAGCAGCCTGTGGGACTCGAGCGTGCTATGTCTCTACAGTCAGGTAACACTCAGGTTCGGTTCCAGCTGAGCTGCTGTCCTACTGTGTGATCCTGAGTAAGTTATTTAGCGTTACAGCTGAGTAAGCTGTGACTGGGGAAAACCAGGAAAGGACACCTAACTCACCTCAATTTGTGAGGACTAAAACGAGGATGTGATGCTTGCTTCGGCAGCACATATACTAAAACAAGGATGTGTATTTGAAAACATCTAACGCATCCCAGGGAAGGACAAAACAACAGGCAGTTCCTTGACCTGCAGGGGTTCCCCATCTGTCTGTCCCACCTCCCACTTGGGAATGCCAGGAGAAGCCATAAACTGCTAGGACAAGAAACCTGGGGAAAGGCCCAGGGCTCCTTCCAGAGAGCAAGAGAACATGAGGCTTAGGACCTTGTAATCTGCAGTCAGCCCTGGTTTTGCTCCCGACTCAACCTCCTATCTCTGTGCAACCTCAGACACGTGTCACAACCTCTCTGGCCTTGACTTGGATGCTAGTACTGCGCCACACGGCAGCTCTGGGGATTATAGGGGGCACCATTGCGCCACACCTGCCGCACCCATCCATCCCTTCAGATCTTTCCCCTGCTGCCTCCTGCAACATCAGCATTTTCGTCTGCTCCCAGGGGGGCTCTTTCTCCATCTGGAGAAATTAGCAGCCCTCGGGAGCTACCATCTCTGTGAAGGTAGGAAGCTGGTGTATAAACACCCAACCTTCTCCCTTGGCCCTTGGAATGATTTTTTTTTTAAGATTTTTTTTTTTAAAGATTTTATTTATTTGACAGACAGAGATCACAAGTGGGCAGAGAGAGGAGGAAGCAGGCTCCCCAAGGTGCAGAGGGCCCAATGCAGGGCTCAATCCCAGGATCCTGAGACCATGACCTGAGCCAAAGGCAGAGGCTTTCTGGGTTGGATGATTTTAAAGTGAGTGTTGTACACTAGTTCCCTGTGTCCCTATGGCGGGAGCGGGTTTAAGGCCCTTCTCTTCCTGAACCACGCTCCCACTTCCCTCCTGGCTGCCCCTGAGCTTCCCACAAAACCACTCCCACCAGAATCCTGTCCTTGGAGTCGTCTCCTGGGAGTGCCCGGCCGGGATGAGCACCTCCCACGTGGTTAGCATCCCGCTAAGGTCGGCGATCATGTTCCCTCTTAGACACTGTGGGATCCGGGACTCCAAACCATTGCTTCTGCCCCAACCGTCATCAGTAAAGAAAGAACATCCTCTGGCTCACCTGGACATGGGAAGAAGCCATCGGAGCCCCAGCAATCACACCCACCCTGCCCACGCTGCCCACCCCAACCCTGAGCAGTCTGCAAGAAGAGACCCACCCCTCCCCTTACGGGAGGGAAGGCATGCCATGAGTTCATGCAAGGAGAAGATAAGGACCCCACCTGTGGTTGGCTTGGCAGTCCCAAGGGCAGAGGGTCAGCTGTCAGGGCCACTCCTTCTAGAGCAGTGGCTGTGGCTCTCCATCTCTGACTTGTCGCCTCCTGACCCCACTGCCCAGTCAGGTACACTCACTCTGAGTGCCACTCTGAGTGCCAACCCAGGCAGCGGTGAGAAAAGCTGGCCACGCCCCAGCTCCAGGAAACAGCACAAATAGGCTCAAAAGAAAGAGTTCACCTTGACCAGATGTGGAAGAAGGAAAGAGCCTCCTGGCACGGCTCCTGCCTTGCACCCCTCCAGCTGTCCTGCACTGTTGGCGGACTCTGCCCAAAAATCAGCCGCAGAGGCCCACGCACACATACACACGCACACACACACACACACACACACACGTGTGCATGCACACACATATACAGACACTATCAGCTGATCAGACTGAACACAGTTCTAAGATCTGGGGCCCATGGTGACGCCCTAAAGCCTGCACATCAAGATCCAGTGCTACAACCCTACCCCCACTGTCTCGCCCTCCAGAAACCAGGCTATCCTCGGGGGCGGCAGCTGCACAGTGGGAGGGGTGAGGGCTCAGGCAACAGTGCTCAAAGCGGGGGCTCTGCCTCTTCTAGCTAGGAGACGGAGGCTGCTGCTTAACCTACCAGAGCCCCAGCTTCCTCATTTGGAAAACTGGAAGGGTAAAATCTACCAACCTGTCGAGTTATTGTAACCATTAGAAACAATATCTATAAAACAGCCAGCCACTGTGTGTACTACCTGGCAAGTACCAAACAGAAAGTCTCCTGCCATTATCATCTGAGGACATGAACATCTTTTAGGCTACGTTCTGCCCTACTGCTTCCCACCCCACCCCACCTGTCACCTTGGGGTTTAAATGAGAAGGATGGTATCTTCTGACAGACCCCACCTTCTCCGGCCTCCATGAGTGGCCAGGGATGTGTGTGTTTCCCAGGGCGACTATAACAAATCACCACGAACAGGTGCTTAAAACAACAGAAATGTATTGACTCCCTGTTCTTGGGGCTAGCCATCTGAAATCAAGGTGCTGGTGGGCCTGCATCCCCTCTGCAGGCCCCAGGGAGGAGCCTTCCCGGCTCTTCCTAACTCCCAGCGGCTGCCAGCGATCTTGGCATCTCCTCGGTTTGCAGTGGCATCCCATCTCTACTGCCGCCGCCGCATGGCTCCCTCGCAAGGCCACCAGTGGCCGGATGTAGGGTCCACCCCAATGCACTATCAACTTAAGTTACCGAATTACAGCTGCAAATACCTCATTTCATATTCTCAGGTTCTAGGAAGAGAGGAATGAGGTGGAGGAGTGTGGGGGGACACCATTCCACCCAGCACAACCCTTGACTTAGGCTCAGTTGGGCAGAGTCCTGATCCAGAATTTCGTAAAAGGAAAGTGGAGTGTTTGGGACAGGAAGGAGGGTAAGACCCTGCTTGGGGCAAGCCCGGGAAAAGGTGAGGCTGAGCGCTGCCGGGGGCAGCAGCCCACAGAGGAAACCAGCTGTGAATAGAGCCGGCCTGCAGGAAGAACATGAGAGACAGAGAGGAATCCTAGAAGAGCACCCCAAAAGGCCCACTCAGCCCCATGCCTGCCCAAAGCATAGTCACAGGACACAATATGTCAGTCCTCTTGCCTCAGCTGGTTCCCAGCAAAAGCGCTCATGCCCTCACCGAAGCCAGCTTGAACTGTGGCCCCCAAATATTCACAGGTTGGGGTCCTAACTTCCAGGACCTGACTTTCGGAATGTGACCTTACTTGGAAACAGTGTCACTGCAGATGCAATTAGTTAAGATGAGGTCACCCTGGCATGGGAAGTGGGGGGCGCTAAGCCAATATGACAGTGTCCTTAAGAAAGGGGGCAACTTGGGACACAGAAACAGACACACACTGGAAGCACACTGGATGAGCATGAAGGCGGAGATCAGAATGGCACTTCTGTAGGCCGAAGAAGGATGAAGACGGCCAGCAAACCACCCGCAGCTAGAGGGGAGGCTGGGAGCAGAGCCCCCTCCCTGCCGAGGGTACACCCGCCCCTCCCCAACCCCCGGGCACCCGGGTCTCGGGCTCCTGCCCACCAGAACTGAGACAACAGATTTCTGTGGTTTGAGCCGCCGGTCCGTGTCACAGCAACCCTCATGATCTAACACAGCCCAACCACAGGGCCCCACCACCCAGCCCCACGCCTCTGCTCCTGGGTCCCGTGGAGACGCTGCACCGCCAGCCTCCAATTGCCTCGGGCTTTCGCTCCTTCCATCTTGCTCATCTTCCGAGGGCCACCTCCTCTAAGAACCCTCTTCTGAACTTCCCCCTGAACCTTTCCTGTACCAGCCCCACAGCTGAGTGCTTAATTGTTCTCTGTAATTACTTCCTCTGTGAATTGTTCTGTCTGCCCGGCTTGGGGAGGGAGGGCCACGGCTTTGACACATTCTATATCCCCCACAGCGTTGGCACGGAGGTAAGTACCTATCGGCTGCTCAACAAATCTGTACTTTCGGAGGGAGCGACGCAGTCGGTGGTGGCCCCCGACCTTCCAGAGTCTGCAAACGGGGCTGCTGTCAGCTGAGGCGCTTTCTCCAGCGAGCAGGCCCAACACAGCTCAGAGGAGGGCTGGGTTTGGGCAAGACCCTACAGGTTAGAGCCTAAAGGGCCGGGGTGGGAGGGTGGGTGTGGGAAGGGGACATACCACAGCCTGGTCTGTGGATTGAAGGTGAACGGTGAGCACATGGGTATAATCATCCCAACCACTGGCAAGTCGGAGGGCTTGCTAAAGGATACAAAGAACATCCAGAATCCTCTCAGCATGAGGGATGAACTTAAGAAAATAGGGCTTCCTCAAAGCCCCCAGGAGGCCACAAAGTCCCATGGAGGGCGAAAGGCAGTGGAGCCCTCCTGGGTTTCTCCAACAGCAAGACCAGCGTGTCTCTGAGTGTTGGCCTCACTCCAGGCAGCAAGCTCCCAGCCCTGAACAGGAGGATGAACACTGCATCGGAGTCAGGAGACCTGGGTTTGAGTCCTGGTTCCACCAACACCCCAGCCAGTGACTTCCCGCTCTGAGCCTCAGTTTCCTTGCCAATGAAACACAGGCCTTGGACAGGGCGATTTCTAAACCATCACAACTCAGGAGTACGTGATTCTCTTGGGGAACTTTTGTCTAAGGCGCCTGCCACTGAATGACGAAGGCCAAACCAGAAAAGCCAGTGTTTGTCAACCGACAGGAAGACCCAGGCACCAGTGGGGTGCTGGATGTAATTGAGGGTCCCAGTGTGCCTGCTTCATTTTGTCCTCACAAGAGCTCTGCACGTGACGACCAGAGCTAACAGCTGCCAGGATTCACTGTGCGCCCCAGATGGGCCCTAGCACTCAATCCTCATCACGGCCCTATTAGTGTGGAGATTCTGCCATCATCCCTGTTTACAGATGAGAGGACTAAGTCTCAGAAACAACTAATGATGCAGTGAAAATCTGGTAACATTTGGGATTCATGCAAGGCTCTCTAACTCCAAAGTCTATTATTAACCATATGCCAAACTACCTTGGAAATGACCCTCCTGTTCTCTCCAGAAGACAGACCCTGCCCTTGCCCTCAGCTCATAGTTGAGACAGCCCTAGACACACCCTCACACAGCCCTCCACAGGCTCCAACAGGAACACCCCAGGGGATTCTGGAAGCAAGACCCAGGCAGGCGCAGAGCGGGCCACCTCGAGAACTCCAGGACCCATAACGCCATGATGTCCTGCATCCGAGTGTCTCCGTGCGGCTAACAACACATTAGTAGCACCTCTGGTGTGCCAGGCACTGGGCAGAACCCCAAGGAGAGTGGGAGACCACCCACCCCGAGAACACACACCCACACTGAAATGACCAGACAGACACAAGAGGGAAACCAAGTACTCTGATTCACAATCCAACCTGGCTGAAGAGGTCGGTGAAGGCTTCAAGGGGACAGGGGCACACAAAGTCATTCTGCAATCAATGCAACCACATTTTCTAACACCTACTATGTGCAGAGCCCACACTAAGTCCCATGGGAGTTTCGAGATGGAAAAACAATCAATCTGAATGCAACAAACAATGGTGTTAGAGCTGTGATAGGACAGAAAGTGCCCAGAGGAAACACAAAAGAGCCACTAATACTGACTAGGGGCGGGGGGGGGGGCACATGAGGAGGGCAAGGGTATGATTTCACTGGAAAACATGCCTCAGTTTCCCATCTGTAAAATAAGTAATATTAGGACTGATCTCAGAGGGTCCTAGTGAGAAGTAAGATGATCTCCAGGAAACTTCTGAGACAGTGTCTGACACCCAGCGAGCATTCAGGCCGTGTGTCCACGAGTGTGGTGGTGGTGTTAGAGCCGGAGTTCAAAGGATGAGAAGGGGTCTGCTGAGTTAAGGAGGGGAAGTAAGAGCACAGGCCTTGGGGTGCATGCAGTGAACCCCCTGTGGGGCCAGAGTGTCTCTGTGTGAAGACTGGAGCAGGAAAGAGAGAGGGGAACAGCTCTGACCTGCTCTCTGGGGGGCTCTGTTCCACAGGCACAGGAGGGACGTGGCCCAGGCTAGGTAAGGGCAACGTGGAAGCTGTGGGGCCACAGAATGAAGGGGCCCTGGAGATGGAGCACAGCCCCCAAGGAGGAGGTTTCTCGGGGCTGGGGCAGGGCAGCTGCTCAGGAGGAGGCAGGGACACCAGGCAGCCAGGGAAGAAGAGCCAGCGCCATGGCGGCCACCTCAGTCTCTCCCCCAGTGACTAATAGCACACTATCCGTCCCGGATGACATTAATGCTTCCCGCCATCCATCTCCCACTCGTTAAATTACCATTTTATGGCCAAAATCTCTCTCCCATAATTGATAAAAATCTCCTTTTGATGTTCAGTATGATTGGGGGGGGGGATGTTTTTTTATTCTTCATTATGTTTTTAATATAAATGTATTTTTTATGGAGAGCTGCTGGGAAGCCCAGAGGAGGGGAATCACTCTCCCTTGCCCCCCAGTGCTCCCCACAGACAGCTTGGCGGCCACCAGCTCCTTCTGGTGGGCAGAATGCGCACACCGCAGCCGTCTCGGGGAACCAGAAGCCAGAACAAAGGTTGTGCTGAAGACCGAGGGAAGCAAATCTAAAAAGAGCCGAAGCCTTCCAGGCTGTCCCGAGCTCCAGAGCGCAGAGCAGCTGGGGTGGTGAAGGCTGAGCTGGCCTCAGCCAAGCCGCTACCCGTGTGCAAGGACAGGGGCAAGAGCTCCAGGGGACAGGGACGCCCAGGGGCTGGCACAGCATTGGGCAGAGAGCTACGCTCAGTCAGTGGGAGGAAGTAAGGGCAGAGAGAAGCTGGAACAACACTAGAAAGAAGGCAGCAAGGAATACAAGACAGAGGCATGTGTCACCGAGGAGGGGAAGTTTTCCGCAGGCACAGGTCCCCCAGGTAAAACTGGTTCCTCCAGCCCCTCTGCCCCAACCATGTCCCTTGCCCCAGTCCAACCCAGGGCATGTCTGTCCCCACATACGTCCACACCCAGCTCCTCCAAGGCAAGGGAGGCCAAGTCCAGCTGACAGCCTGCAAGGAAGAGGGCTGGGTCCTGAACACAGGACAGCCACCAACTCGTGACCCTGGGCACCCGTGGCTGTCCTCAACCCCTTGTCTGGGGAGTCAGCTCCAGGCACCAATAGCACAAAGCAGATGCTGCTGATGGCCTCAGGACAAGGCTATGGTTGACACGGCCAGGCTGAGCTGCCAGTACCACCCCCACCAAGGTGGGGGTCACAGGTAGGATTTAAGAAGCCCAGGGGTCAGGCTCCCAAGGCCCTGGAGGGGAGAGTCTTGACCAACAGATGAAATGCTGGGTACTGAGCAGGGAAGAGAAAGGAGAATTCTACTAGCAAAGCCGTATCAGGACAGAGAGCCGTACGAGCTCTCAGAGAACCTGGTTGAAGATCCAACCCTGCCATTTGCAGGCCTCTCCGAATCTGGGTTCCTCAGGCATATAAAGCATCCAGCATAACTCCAGGAGGGCAGCTAACATTGGCAGGCCATTTGCTCTCTGCCTACAGGCTCCACGTGCGCCACGTCTGTGAATTCATTTAACCCCCACAGTCAGGCTGTGGGGCATGTGCTGTCAGTATCCCCATTTTACAGGTGAGGAAAATGAGAGATGGAGAAGATAAGTAACCCACCCAAGGTCACACAGTCAATACATCGGCAAGCACTTTAGCTCCTACTCTCAACAGGAAACTCGGCTGTAGGGACCAAAGGTACAGATGGGCAGTCCTGACTGAGGGCCATGGGGGACCTGCATGGATACTGTTATGTGTCAACTTTGCGGAGCCATGGTGCCCGGACACTTGGTCAGACTTTATTCTAATGTCTCTGTAAGGATCTTTTTGAATAAGATTTACATTTAAGTCAGTAGACTTTGGGGGGGTCCTGGGTGGCTCAGTTGGTAAGCGTCCAATTCTTGGTTTTGGCTCAGGTCATGATCTCATGGGTCTTAAGAGTAAGCCCTGCATGGGGCTCTGCGCTCAGCAGGGAAACTGCCTGAAGATTCTTTCTCTCTGCCCCTCCCCCCACTCACATGCACGCGTACTCTCTCCCTCCAAAATGAATATATAAGTCCTTTTTAAAAAATCAGTAGACTTTGAGTAAAGCAGACTGTCCTCTGTAACATGGGTGGGTCTCATCCAATCAGTTGAAGGCTTGAATAGATCAAGACTGACCTCCTGGAGCAACAGGGAATTCTGCCAGCAGACAGCCTTTAGACTCAAACTGCAATTTCCACTCTTCCTGGACCTCCAGCCAGATGCCTCCCCACACACATCAAAGAAGCAAGACTTATCAACCTCCACAACTGCATAAGTCAATTCTTTAAACCAATCAATTTTTCTACTTATTACATACACACACACGCACACATACACACCCTATTGGCTCTGTTTCTCTGGAGAACCCTGACTAATAGAAGAAGGAAACCCAGCCCTGGCAGAGGTGCCACCTGCAGGAAGGGGTGCTCAGAGGGGGTGCCTTTCCCTGCTTGTCACACAGCTCTCCACGTACCAGCAGAGGTCTTGCGTGAAATGACAAGGATCAGCCCAGAGTTTGCCAACCCCTATCCATGGCCAGCCCCAAGGCCTCCATGGAAGCCCCTGCTCCAGTCTCTGTCCAGGGTCTGCACTGCCCCCACCGGATGCCCCCCCACCACCAGGAAGCCCTCACATGGGCCAGGCATTCTCCTGCCTCACCTGCCTGCGTTCTACTTCTGCTCTTGCCGGTCTCTTGCCAAGAGTGCCTTCTCTCTGCCACCCCTGCCAAGCTTAATAAATGACAGAGGTTCCTGGGAGAAGCGCTTCTTCATCACTTTCTTTTTGCTTATACCTTGAGCAAAGCAGGATAAGAATGTCACCTTCCACCTGTACCTATAGATTTGTAAGAAGCCACAAGGTATGCATTCTCCCACCTGATGCACAGTGGTTCCTTTCCATGTTCCATTGAACCCCCTGGCCAGATGGTCCATCAAGAACACGGATCTCCTGTGACACACAGCATGTGTCCCTGGGTACTATGGGAAGTTATAGAACAAGTTCAAGTCTAGATCCCCACCTTGTGGGAGCTCAGGGGTAAGAGAATGCTAAATCAAATTTCAAAGGGGTGCCTGGGGGGCCTAACAGGTTGAGCATCTGACTCTTGGTTTCAGCTCAGATCGTGATCTCAGGGTCTTGAGATCGAGCCCCATACTGGGCTCCATGTTCAGTGTGGAGTCTGCTCAAGAGTTTCTCTCCTTCTGCCCCCCCCCCACTATACATGCACACACACCCTCTCTCTAAAATAAATAAATAAATCCTTTTTTAAAAAAGAGTCAGAAATTAATAAAATACTGCAGTTTAAAAATAACACCGGGGCACCTGGCTGGCTCAGTCATTAGGCGTCTGCCTTCAGCTCGAGTCATGATCCCGGCCAGCATCCTGGGATCGAGCCCCACATCTGGCTCCCTGCTCCGCGGGAAGCCTGCTTCTCCCTCTCCTGCTTCCCCTGCTTGTGTTCCCTCTCTCACTGTCTCTGTCAAATAAATAAGTAAAGTCTTTAAATAAATAAATAAATAAATAAATGAAAACACCAACATGTTTCAGAGTACACAAGCCAAACCCCAACCCCCAAGACCAGTACAAGCAGTGCCCCTTAACAAAGGTGTTTCTGTGCATCACTCTGGCAGCTGATCTCATTTCCTTCCGTTTTTCAAACAACTTTAGAGCTGGAAAGAACCTTAATCTGATTCAAATATATTCCAAAACAAAAACAAAACTGGATCATTTATTGAAATATATTGTAATGAGACCAGATGTGTGTGTGTGTGTGTGAGTTAAGGAGAGGGTAGGAGAAGGGATGTGAGCATGTCCACAACCATGGATAACTGTAGCAGTGCCGCTGACAATTCTATCATGTCTTCCTAAGTCCCACTATAACTGCTTTCCCCAAGCTCTCCACCTACCTCAAACCTCCCACCTTCCCTTTTCTCCACCCGGAAAAGATGACCTCATCTCCCACCTTGCTAAGAAAATCTGGCTCCACTCCATCCTCCTTTGGTTGGGTCGCTCTCCAAGTTCTCCTCTCCCTTAGGCTCACATTATGAAAAAAGACATCTGAGGCCCTTCACAGTGTGACCTCAGCACAAACTTTGCAACCTCAGCTCCACTGTTCACCAAACTGAACCCCATATGCTAGTCAACAAGACCATTCACCATGCAATCTCTGTGCTTTATGTTCTCCAGTGCCTGTACACTTGCTTAGCCCATCTCATCCTCCAGAAGTCCCCTCCTCCAACCTCTACTTCCAATCCCCGCCATCCTTGAGAGCCTGAGTCAGATGCCATCTGCTTCAGACAGTCTCAATCCACCCAAATGTAACCTAACTCTCTCCCTGTCTGTCTGTCTGTGTCTCTCTCTCCTATAAACCAGGGGGCATTTACATGGCCAGCTACTACAGAGACTTGTACCTCCCAATGACCCCAGACTACAAAGGCTAGAATGAGGTCTTACCCATCCTCGGCTGCAAGCAAAGCTTCCAGCACTGCACCTTCCTCACTAAATACCAGCTACTTGGACAACAAAGAGAGAGAAGGAATGGAAAATGAAGGAACGGCTATCAAAACACAGAACTACAGGCTGATCATACCTGTAGGGGGCCTCTGAGGACTCTTGGCCCAGAAGAGGAATGTGTAAGGATGGGTTGGTGGTCAGAACCCTGCCATGTCCTCCAGCAGGGAGCCAAGAACTCCTGGGGACCAAGGCGGTCTATAGCCTCATGGATTAGGCCTGTGTGTTCCCCATTCAAGGCACAAAGGTGTCAGCCTGAGCTCCTTCCAAGGCATGAGCCATGACCAGGAGAAGAAAGAACTCAAGTCTCAGCCACCTGTCAGGGCTCCCCTCTGCTGGATGGAAAGGACCAAGTCTTCAGCCTTCTCCCCAGACGCTCAAGCTCCGGCGCCATCTGCTGGCTACAGGAAGCACTGCACCCACACCCCCAGTCCCAAGGGCAGTTAGGGGACCAAGGTGGAGACAATTCCCAACCCTGGGAATTTTAGAGTCACCAGAAATGACCCCACCTCCTAGAATTCGGGCTTCTAACTGCCTCCCAGAACCTGTCCTTCAGGACTTCAACCTAGCATTTAAAATAAAAGGAACAAAAAAAAAAAAAAAAAAAAAAAAAAGCAAGTTTCCGTCTGGTAATACTAGCTGAGAAACTTCCAAGACACAGAAAACAGTCAAAGTCCACCAAAGTCAACCACAGAAAGACGATTATCACATGATCTCTCTGATATGAGGAATTTGAGAGGCAGGGCAGGGAGTTGTGGGGGGTAAGGAAGGAAAAAATGAAACAAGATGGGATCGGGAGGGAGACAGACCACAAGAGACTCTTAATCTCACAAAACAAACTGAGAGTTGCTGGGGGGAGGTAGGTAGGGAGAGGGGGGTGGGGTTATGGACATTGGGGAGGGTGTGTGCTATGGTGAGTGCTGTGAAGTGTGTAAGCCTGATGATTCACAGACCTGTACCCCTGGGGCTAATAATACATTATACGTTAATAAAAGTAATTTTAAAAAGAAAAATGAAAGAAAACAGATTTCCAAATTATTTCTGCCAGAGAGAAAGCTCTGTTACATAGGAGACAAAGCACTGGCCTCGTAATCAGAAGATCCAAGGCCTTGTCCTGTCACTCACACCCTTCTCCCTTAGCTCAGTGGCCCCCACCCCACCCCCAACCCCACACAGCGCTATGCCAGGACAGTGCCCCTTTACTTACGCCCCCTCCCATGGACTGGCTGCTGTGCAAAGATTTGCACAGATTCAGAGTCACATGTAGATCATGGAGTTCAGAAGAGATGCAAACTCACTGTCATCTCCTGCACCGTGCTGGGGACACCCCGGGGGCCAGCCTCATCTGCCTGGGACAGGGACTGGTATGAGGACACTAATGACCCTGTAAGACCTCTGATGGTGGGAAGGTTCCTCAAGAGGCACAGATGCAATCAACCCGTGCAGCCCCAACACACCAGCCTCGAGCTCTCTCTGGCCACCCTCCCTGCTCTTTCGGCCTGAGATTTAGGGGCAGCTATGCAGACTTTGATCTCTAGGGGCCTTTGGAGCCCATCTAAGAACTTGAACCCAGCCAGCAGGTGGTGATACATGAAAGTCCCAATTTCCTGTAACCACATTCCTGAAACCAGGGATGAAACAGAGCTTTCCACAGAGGGCATTCCCAGGGCAGGCGTGGAGCCCACCACCAGTGGGATCCACTCAGACCTCTTCAAGGCAGGGCGAGCTGCTCCGTCAGTGTCACGGGAGAGGCGGGAGGAGGAGGGAAGTGCAAAGTGAGTGACTTTCCCCGCCCTCACACCCCCACATCCACCTACCCTGCTTCCCACACAGCCCCTTTCCCCTCCCTCCACCCACAGACTGAGAAAGTGTGTCACCAGGGAACAAATGCCATCTTCCCCAAGGGAGGAGGAGGAGGCAGGGGGAGAGGAAAGATTTCAATTGTGCGCCTGTGGGGGCCCCGGTAAGAAACCAGAGGCTGCCGAGCTTCCCAGCTGGGAAGAACGCCCCCTCAGAACCGTGACCTTGACATTAGCCTCCTTTCTCCGAGGGCTTGACACACCTGAGGGGCAGGAGCCACAGGCCACCAAGCTCAGGACCACACGGCCAGGGGAACTTAGAGAAGAGGACCTGAAGATCCAGATGAAATCTTTTGACCCCAAACATCCTTTGGCCAGCTGGGTGTGCCCACCACGGGGCTGACACCCCAAACTTCTCATCTCTCTTCACCCTGATTTACAGGGGTGCCACTGACCTGCTCTCGCCTCCTCCTCTGGCTCTCCACAGACAAGCCGGCCTCCAAGGGTTAATCTACTGCCTTTCTTCCCTTGCAGCCGCCCCCACTGAGCTGCCACACGCCAGCAATGATGCACTTCACACTGTTATTACAGTGATTTATTTAGTTTTAATTTGGGGGTGAATCTCGTGCTAGAGGAAGCGGGAGGCCAACGGTCTTGGCAAGAAGCAAAGCCACGCACAGGCCTGTGCCATGCTAATCCTGTCCCCTCCGCCGGTGTCCCTCCATCCTAACCCTGCTCCTCCTGGCCTGTGGCCTTGCTCCTGCCCTAAACTGGGAGGTTATCTCCTCTGCCTAAGCCTTTATCCCTCATCTGCAAAATCAAGTAAATAACAGTACCTACCTCCTACGTCTGCCGCGAGGACGAGGTGAGCTACTGCAGGGAACGCGGTACAGCTGTTCTCACGCAGTAAATACTAAATAACAGACAGATGCTATTGGGATTGAGCCCTATGAATCACATTACTTGGTAGAATAAAAGCAATCGCCTATCAACTATTTCAGAAGGTTCGAGTCATCTTTTTCACGGAGGGCCACAGAGGCGCCTTGTTAACCCCTTTGATTTCACTCCTGAGAGTTGCCAAGAAGTACATTTCCACTCTGGGGCGGAGCCCCAGCCCCCAGCAGTGACAGCACAGCAGCCCAGACCCCGGCCCTCCTGGGCCCGCAGCTACCTCCTTGCCCAGGTCCTCGCGGATGACCTGGCGGACCTCATGCATGCTGCTCTGTGGGGCCTGGCTGTGGAGCACCTTCAGGGTGCTGGTGTACTCCTCTGGCAGCAGGTAGTCCAAGGCTCCCAGGTGCTGGCCCACCTTGATGAAAGTGCCCCGGTTGGCACAGCAGAGCTCGCAGAGACGCCTGGCAGAACGGAGGTGCACCTGCAGGGAGAGAGGCCAGGGCCGGAAAGGTGTGAGTGCCCACTGTCCACTGGACATCGGTCCCTCCTCCGGCCCCCTCTGGAAAGCCCTGAGATTCACTCCCCAGAGCGAGTGAGCAAGTGCACACGCACACATGCACGCACACACACACACACAGCCCGTTTCACTCGCCTCCTGCCTCAATGCTCTCCTTCAACCTCAGCACCCAGGGCAGTCAATCCCAGCTTCAGCCTAAGGCTGGCCGCCCGCTCCCATGTTTCTGGTCATCTTCCCATTGAAACTCACCTGGCCCAGGAACCAGAGCATTCATTCAAGGCTTTTCACCAAATCTACTAATGATTCAGTTGAGGGCGCACGGAGTAAGTGTACATGCCACCCAAGCCTCAAACACATGAACAACACTACCTGCTTGGAGGTCTACAGTCTCTAAAACATGGTGGTTTGTATCATTTCTTTGAATCCCTACAGGAGCTCAGGGAGCCAGGTACTGGTATCTTTAAAAATAAAAAACCCAGGTGTTGTGCTTATGAAGAAATGCTAATAGAGGTCAAAGGAAGGTCTAGGAAATGCTCCAAACCTAGGGCTCTTTTAACTCAACAAACTTTTGCATGGATCTCCTCTTAAATGGAGTCTTACTCCATTTAAGTTACTCCATTAAAGTCTTACTGGGACTTTACAACTCTCAGGAGTCTTACTGGGAAATGTCAGAGGCATGGAGCACACAGCTAGGCCGGTCGCCTAGGACAGAGCAGGCTGCCTGATGCCCTCTGTCCTTCCAGAGGTAGGGGGTGGCCCCCTTGGGTCCTAGGCTGTGTATCCCCCGTTCTCACTCCAGTTCATTGCAGGGTCTTGGAACTGGGAGGGCCCATCCTTCCTGGCGCTACAGCTTCTGCTGCAGGATGGGGCCATGGGCTCAGACAGAAAGGAGCCCAGTGCCCTGTGGGAAGCTCTTCACCCCCAAAAAATCAACCAAGAGGGGAAATACCTAGATGGACTTGCACTCTCTTGAGTGTCACAGAAGATGCCAACATAAGCACGTACTGGAGACAATAAACCACCTGAAGAGTTAAGTAACTTCTGACAACAACAATGGAAGAAAACAGCTAAAGATCCCCTACAATGAGTTGCTAGGTGAGCCACACAGAAAACTGTTACTTCAGAAATTAAAATACCACCACAGCCCTCAAAAGCCTTGTCCCAGCAGCCAGGGAGCCCATTGGCCCCATCCTGCCACAGCCGACTGGATGCTCCCGCCTCCAGCCCTGGGAGCTGTCCTGAGGTTCCCCCGGCCCCCACAGCATCCACTCTAGGCTCTGCTGGACACCACCACCTCGCGCCCCAGTGCACTCTCAGGGGGCCTTATATGCACATGGCTCCTTCTCCCAGGGCAGAGTCCTCCAGCCTGGATGTGGGTACCTGGTCCAAACTGGGCCACGGAGAGCCTTTTTTCCCCGAGAGGACGACACAGGGAGAAGGAAATTAATCCTAAGAAATGAAGGGAGAGAGCATGTTCTTAGATGGGTCGAAGAATTATGGGAAAGGGGTAGATTCTCTTTAAAACTTTGCGGCTGGGGACTCAGGGGACCAGTGGCAGATGGCGGGAAATCAGTGCTACGGCCGGCCAAGGCCACGCTCAAGCCCTAGCTTTAAGGAAGCGAGAAAGAGGGCAAATGTGATCAAACACAGAACTGGGCATTTCCTCACAGAGCAAAGGCCCAGGCTGGTATGAACAAATGACTTTTTGGAGCTCAAATAATCATTGCCCAAATTCCAGCCCAGAAGAGGAGAGGCCATAGTCACTGGCAGAGTAAGAGGCAACAGACAGGCATCTACAACCCGTAAGTCCTGAGACACAGAGCGACGGCTGCCACGTCCAGCCCGACAGTCCCGGCCAGGCTGCGCTGGCACCAGCGGCCCTCTCCCCCAGGGAGGCACGCTCAGCCCCCACATCAGAATGCGCTGGAGTCAAGGCCACGCGGAATCAGAGGAGTGGAAGGTGTGGTGAGGATACGCCCCACTTTCCCCTCCCTGCCCAGGAAAGTCCTCCGCCACCATGTATTCACTGGGACTTCCAGCAGGCCAGGTTCCGTGCCCCCAGCACAGGGGAAGCCGTGACCCAGCCACCAGCACACGGAGAATGACTCCCAATACCAGGATCACACCGAGACCCACCGGAACTCAGGAGCAGGGAACAACGGGGCTGGAATCAGAGGCCGGGCTCAGCTCGGAAGAGGGCAAGTGGGTGTGTGCTGCTGGGCGCATGGCCTCCAAGCTCCAAATTCACCCCTCCCCGCCCTGCGCTGTGACCTCGGGGCTGCAGCCTGTTCTTTCTCCTTTATCAGATGGCTTCTTACTTGGCTTTGTCCACACTGAGGCCACAGCAGGGCAAGGAGGCTCTCTTCCCAGTGCCAGTGCGGCCTTTTAGCTCAGCAGCCAGCAGGCCAGTGGTTTCGGGATGCTCCCTCCAGTGGCCTTCCCAGACGGGCCCACCCTCACTAAATTCCCCACTACCAGGTGGGCTCCTGCAATGGACCGACTCTGGCCCAGGCTCTCCAGCACATGCTCTGACCAGGCCAGCAGCCTGCTCCCATGGACCGTGCCTTCCACTGTGCATCTCCTCACCACAGGGCAGACCTCCAACTCAGCCTTGCCGGAGGGAGACCTCGGCTGAGTTCTGCCCTTGCTCATTACCCCCAAGCCCCAGATAGGGTGGGTGCTTTATGAGCTTGCTACTTCTCCATCCATAGAATCTTCTTTTACTCCTTTGAGGAGTTAACGACCTTCTTTCTACTTTCACCAGTTAATAATCTTTTCTATTAGGTTTTCCCCACTTGAACCCTCTTGCACCGTTGGTGGGAACATGAACTGGTGCAGTCACTGCTGAAAACAGTATGGCAGTTCCTCAGCAAGTTATAAACAGAGCTGCCCTGCGATCCAGCAATCACACCAGTAGGTATTTACCCAAAGCATGCAAAAATACTAATTCAGACAGATACATGCATCCCGGTGTTTAATAGCAGCAGCATCTACGCTAGCCAAATTATGGAAAGAGCCCAAGTGCCAGTGACTGATGAATGAATAAAGAAGATGTGATACATATATGAATATATATATATATTTGTGTGTGTATGTATATATATATATGAATATTACTCAGCCACAAAAGAGAACAAAATCTTGCCATTTGCAACAACATGGATGGAGCTAGAGAGTATAATGCTAAGCAAAATAAATAAGTCAGTCAGAGAAAGACAAATACCATATGATCTCACTCATATGTGGACTTTAAGACACAAAAGAAATGAGCAAAGGGGAAAAAGAGAGAGAGAGAGGCAAACCAAGAAACACTCTTAACTACAGAGAACTGACAGGGTGCTGGTGGAGGGAGAGAGCAACAGGGGACCGGGATTAAGGAGCACATCTGCCGTGATGAGCACTGGAAGACTGATGGGAGTGCTAAGTCCCTGTATTGTACACCTAACTCCAATATTACACTCTATGTGAACAAACTGGAATTGAAATAAAAACTTTAATAAATAAATAGTCAATCAAGAAATAAAAGACTGGGGGTGCCTGGGTGGCTCCATGGGTTAAAGCCTCTGCCTTCGGCTCAGGTCATGATCCCAGGGTTCTGGGATCGAGCCCCGCATCAGACTCTCTGCTCCTCGGGGAGCCTGCTTCCTCCTCTCTCTCTCTGCCTGCCTCTCTGCCTACTTGTGATCTCTGTCTGTCAAATAAATAAATAAAATCTTTAAAAAAAAGAAAGAAAAGACTGGGTTCCATTCTACACATTTTAATACAGTGTGCATTCCGCAGTTTACTTACACGATGATCAGTGTAAAATAAGATCTCGGAAATTAAACAAATAAAATGGTTTCCCCCATCAGATTACTGGCGTGACTGGTCCCTGATGGATACACAGGATTGGTCCCTGAAATCCAATTTTAATAAATTGAGATAAAAAGAAGGGACTTCAGATCAAGAGGACAATACAGCAGCTTGTGTCTGCGAGCTGAAGACCAGCTCTACCATTTTCCTTAGACTCAATTCACATCTGTTTGTTTCTGCTGCTGGCAGCCCTCAGGAAGCACCAGACTAGAGGATGTTAGTGGAAAGATTTAAAAAAAAAAAAAAGAAGAAGAAGAAGAAGAGAAAACAAGCATCAGCCCCCTGGCCCTCACCAGCAGCTGGAGCCAGCCCTACGCGGGGTCTCTTGGCACAAAGTGATGGTCACCTTCAAGACAATGTGTGGACAATATGGGGAGCCCTCTCTGCTCACAGAAGCCCAGGAAAGCTGGTCGAGGCCCAACTCACCAGCCTCTTGGTACATCAGCCATAGGGGCACGGATCGTGTGTGTCCCCTGCACCCTCTGTGTACCTCAGGGCAAGCTGTGCATACGCCATTAATGTAGATTGATGACGACTCTGGGTTACACACTCACAAAACCACCACCCATGAAGCTGAGTCAGCATCTATGGCAAATGGCACCCACATTTCCAAAGTCACCTTCAACCAGCTTCTTTATAAATTGTGTGTGTGTGTGTCTCTCTCTCTCTCAAACACACACACACACACACACACACACACAGAAGTGAGGGATGCTGCCATTCACCAAAAACCAGTAAATGTTTGTTTTAAGACCAAATGACACAAATGCTGATCTCCAGGGTCCCTTTTCAGCTCCTGCTTCAAGGGCTTCACTGTTCTTCGGAAGCAGAAGACAGGTCCCACCATTCACCTCCTTAATCTGATCCCCTAAGGGGCTGTACCTGTTGATGGCAGGGACTATCCACAAGGATTTTACAGTTCTCTCCCCGCCAAGGGGCCTTTCCTTCGACAAGGAGTCTGCTTGATGAAAAGGCAAAGCTTCTGGAACCTTGGGACCTCAGCATTCCCCTGAATCTAATCCTGTATGCTACATAACTTCAGGCATTGCACTTACAACACAGGCCCCAGGAAGGACACGCAGGCAGGTGAAAGTTAGTGGTACCAGTTCTGTCCAGCAGAGCCTTCTGCATCTGCCCTGCCCAATAACATAGCAGCCACCAGCTACCAGTGGCCCCTGGACACTTGAAATGTTGGTGTGACAGAGGAACTGAGTTCTTCATTTTACTTAATTTTAAATAATTTAAATTTAAATCATCACATGTGGCTAGTGGCTACCATACTGGACAGCTCAGTCTTATAAATCAGTAACTATAATAAATAATCATTTACATAGTACCCTGTTTTTGTTTTGTTTTGTTTTAATTTATTTGACAGAGAGATCAGAAGCAGGCAGAGAGGGCGCCTGGGTGGCTCAGTGGGTTAAGCCGCTGCCTTCGGCTCAGGTCATGATCTCAGGGTCCTGGGATCGAGTCCCGCATCGGGCTCTCTGCTCAGCAGGGAGCCTGCTTCCTCCTCTCTCTCTCTCTGCCTGCCTCTCTGCCTACTTGTGATTTCTCTCTGTCAAATAAATAAATAAAATCTTTAAAAAAAAAAAAAAAAAAAAAAGAAGCAGGCAGAGAGGCAGGCAGAGAGAGAGAAGAGGAAGCAGCTCCCCACCGAGGAGAGAGCCCAATGCAGGACCCAATCCCAGGACCCCAAGATCATGACCCAAGCTGAAGGCAGAGGCTTAACCCACTGAGCCACCCAGGCGCCCTGTAGTGCCCTGTTTCAAGTACTATGCCTGAGCTACAATAAAAGCTAAAATATAAGTGGTTGTTACTGTTTTTAATCCTGCCTAATATCTCTGTAAAATAGATCTTAATATGTGTCTTTAAGGATGACAAAATAATCTCAAAGAGGTTCGGTGACATTCCAAAGGTCCCAGCATCAGCAACGGTGAGATGTTGGTGTGTTTAACCATGTGCCAGGGGCCAGGCATGAGCTGAATTTCTCTATGTATGCACACTGTGGGGACGCAAGCATTGTGGGGATGGTCTCCATGGGCAAGGAGCTTATTATAATCCAGACAGGGGGGTGGACGCGCGCCCATGAGCTGGAATCACCAATGGCAGGCGATAAAGGCAGCCGGGTATGACATGGGCTGGACAGAGCACCTGCCTGGTGCCAGGGTGGCCACGGAAACTGGATCAAGTGTATACAATTTGGAAGGCCAATGAATGCCATAGTCAGTCTTGAATACAACAAGAGTCATAAAACATAATGATTAATAGCATTGGCTTTGGAATCAAAAAGTCCTGGGTTCAAATTCTACTTTGCTACTTACTTGTCATAAAACCTTGCACAAGTTCATTCACTTTAGGGCTTCATTTTCCTCATCAGTAAAAGGAAGAGAACAGTGGAAACTGTCACTGGAATGATCCCATGAATCAAGCATAAACAAGAGCTCAGCACGGGATTCAACCCACAGTCAGTGCTCAATATATCAGTCAAAAAAGATGGCAGGTGGGGGGAGCCAATGTTCCTAGAAAAACGAAATTTAATAAAAAAAAAAAAAAAAAAAAGAACATTCCAGGCCCATCCACTCTCTATACTTTGTTCAGACTCACAAGTCTGGACCATAATCTAATAGAAACAATAGCTAATTTCATACTCTGTCATCTAAATGGCATACCATCCTTGCATAAGGAATGCAAATAGTAATAGAGCGTTATCCTACTAAATACACTGACCTTACGATCTCTGCCCCAAAGGCCCGCCTACTTCTTCTACTACCCTAACACTGACCACCCATCTGCTCACTGACCCAAGTGCCGCCTTTACCAAGCACCTGGTGTGACTGGCTGGCTGGGTGTGTGGCTGCAGCAGCCCCCACTACAGAGGCCTGACGTTCCCCCTTCTATCCCTGCCAAAACAGGGTAGGAACAGCTGGTGTGGTCTCCCGGCCCCTCCTCCAACTTCATTTTCACTCCCAGCTCAATAACTTGCCTTATGATTATCTCATTACCAATAACCTTGCTGTAATGAGTTTTAATCTGCCTCATATTAATTAAAAGCATTGTTATTAGCCAGCTTGGTTTGGGGCTTGAGAAGGGGGCAGTGAATAGCTAATAAGATCAACTCGGTGCTGATTAATTATTGGTTGGGAGGGATACAGCAAAGGCCCAAAGAGGGCAATTCCTGACTCATGTCTAAATACCCAGAAGCAGAAGCTTTGGCCTCCAAACTCAGCAGAAAGGTACCAAAGTCAGGCTGAATCAATAAGGCTCCCCATCAGAACTGGACCATAATCTCCAATGGGGTTTAGGGGGGTTTGTGACACAAAGAGGAAAGAGACAGACACACATTACCAACCACACATGATACAGGAAAAAAGAGAGAGAGAATGAAAGAGAAAGTAAGAGATAGACCTCAAAACAAAGATTTTTGATTAATTCTTCTAGTCAAAAAGTCAAGACCCAAAGGAAATGTAATGAAATATAAACAGTGGCATTTCTAGGCTGTGAGACCACAAGAGTATTTTTTCCTTCTCCATAGCTTTTTTCTATATTTTCCAAATTTCTTAAAGCTCACATGTATTGTGTCAATAGTGGGGAAGACATTTTTTTAACATCCCTCTTTCAATATCTTCTACAAACACACAAGTCCAGCTGATTTTTTTTTTTCAGATTTACAAAATAATGGTTGTTAAAAGACTGGACACCAGGCAGCAAAGGACAATGATTCTTGAGCAATGAGAAACAAACAAGGTGAACCCTGTGATAGTCCCACTTTACTGCATCAAGATTTCTAGGCCCAGTGTCAGGAAAGGGAATCCAGGAAGTGCCGGGAGAAATACCTGAGTTGAGGAGATGGAGCTGGAAGTCAAAAGACCGAAACAACTAGGCTCACAGGACAAAGTACTGTGAGAGGAGAGAGCTATACAAAGAAGGAGCAATGAAGATGTCTGGAGGATCCATCTCACATATTCAGTTCACACATGAGAAAACCATTTGAATCCAGAGAAAGAATAACCCAAAAAGACAAGAGTTAACAGTACTCAGTGCTCACATAGGACCTTCTCCACCAGCCAGACTGGAGAATCTTGTAATTATTGAGGCACTTGTTATAATACCCAGAAGGGGCTAGCCTCAGTAATGAAGAATATCCTAAACTAAATACTGCTCCATTCCCATCCAATGAATATTAAAAGAAAGGTCTGAAAAAGAATGAAACTGTTTCTGAACAAGTGTTTCTATGTGCCAAAACAAAGCTTAAGAGTATTTAGAATATAAAAATATTTAGAATATTTAGAATACAAAAAGTATTTAGAATACAAAAATTTCTGTGTGCCAAAACAAAGCTTAAGAGTATTTAGAATACAAAAAATACCTACCATACAAAAAAATAAAAGTGTACTATTTGGCACCTAATAAGAAATTACTAGGTATGCAAAGAAGCAGAATAATATGACACAAAATGAGAGGAAAACTAATTAATCAAAACCAACTCAGAACTAAAAATAATAATAATAAAATATAATTTTTAAAAACCCAGAAATGAAACCCATATTAGAATTATTACAGAAGAACATTAAAACCATCATTATAACTGCACTTCATATGTTCAAAAGTTAAGCAGAAACAAGAACAATATTTTTTTTAAAAAGAGAGTGAGACCCAAATGAAAATTCTTGAGATGAAACTATAATGTGAAATATAAAAAATACACTAGATGGGATTAATAGCAAATTAGACAATGTAGAAGAAAAGATTAGTGAACTTGAAGACTAGCAATAGAAACTCTTCCAAATGAAATACACACACAAAAAAAAAATTTTTTTAATGGAAAGAGATCAGTGATCTGTGTGACAAATTCAAGCAACCTAGAATTGCAAACTAGAACCTAGTAAACATGTAGTTGGGATCTCCAAAGGAATGGAGATAGGAGAGGGTAGAGAAAAAATATATAAAGAATAATGGCTGAAAATTTTTCAAATATGATTGAAATGATTTCAAAATTGATTGAATTTTCAAATATGATTTTTTAAAAAACTATAAACAGATCCAAGAATCTCAAAAAGCCCCAAGCATAAGAAACATGAAGGAAACTGCATAATTAAGTTATTCAAAATCAGTAATAAAGCGAAAAATCTTACAAGCATCCAGAGAAAAAATATACATCATGGAGAGAGGAACAAAGATAAAAATGACAGCAGATTTCTCGTGCCAACAACACAAGCAGAAGTTAATAGAGCAATGAGTAGAGCACTGAAAGCACTGAAAGAAAATTCCATACCCAGGAAAAACAGCTTTCAAAGGACACCTGGGTTGCTCAGTCGGTTAACGTTCTGATTCAGCTCAGGCCACGATCCCAGGTTCCTAGAATCAAGTCCCACACTAGGATCTCTGCTCAGTGGGAAACCTGCTTCTTCCTCCCCTCTCCCTGCTGCTCCCCCCACTTGTGCTTTCTCTCTGTCAAATAAATAAATAAAATATTTTTTTAAGTTGTTTAAAAAGATACAGAAAGGTAAAATGAAACTCTTTCAGGCATATAAAAGCTCACAGAACTCATCTCCCTGTACAACAAAAAAATGTTAAAGGATATCCTTCACATAGAAGGAAAAGGACATGGGAGAAAAATATGGAACTATATGAAAGAAGAGAGACTAGAAATAGTAACTTTATAGGTGAATATACAAGAATTTTCCTTATATTCTGTATTTCTTTAAAAGACAAGTGACTGCTTAAACAAAAATTATAACAAAGTAATGTGGAATTTATAACATATGCAAAAGCAAAATGTATTACATTAACAGCACAAAGGCTGGGAAGAAAGAAATGAAAGTATACTATTATAAGAATTTGTGAAATGGTATAGTGTCACTTAAATGCAGAATGTGACAAGTTAAAAATGTATGCTGTAAACTCACACAATCACTAAAATAACAAAAAAGCAACAAAGGAAATAAAAAAAGAACCATAAAAAATACTCAATGCAAAAGAAAGTATGAGAGGAAATAATAAATAAAGAGCTAATAGGACAAACAGGAAACAAATAACAAGATGAGATAAATCTAACCATAACAATAATCCTATTAAATATAAATGGTCTAAACACCCCAATTAAAAGCCAAAGATTGTCAATTTGGATAGAAAAGAAAGACTCCTGGGGCACATGGGTGGCTCAGTCAGTTAAACTCTGGATTTTAGCTCAGGACATCATCTCAGGGTTGTGAGATCAAGCCCCACATTGGACTCTGTGTTGGGTGTAGAGCCTGCTTAAGATTGTTTCTCTCCCTCCCCCTCTGCCCCTTCCCCTACTCATGCTTGCTCACTCTCCCTCACTCTCTCTCTAATAAATGCCAACACTAATTAAAATAAAGCTGGAATGGTGATATTCATATCAGACAAGAAAATTTCTATCCATTCTACCTAATTCTATCTAATTGGATTGTGTCACAGCTGAATTCCACCAAATATTTAAGCAGGAAATAATACCAAGTCCACTCAAACTCTTCCAGAAAACTGAAGACAGAATACTTCCCAACTCATTCTACAAGACCAGCATTACCCCCATATCAAAATCAGACATTAAATACAAGGGGGGATAAAAGCTACAAACCAATATTCATTGTGAAAATAGATATAAAAATTCTTCTTAAAAAATTTTAGCTAATCAAATCCAACAATTTAATAAAAGGCTCTATTCTCATTACATCCTATCAGGTGGTACACAATTTTGATTTGTCTCCCTACAGGCAATGTTAATTTGATCACTTCATTAAGATGGCTATCCACCTGCTTCCTCCCTTAAAAGTTACTTGCTTTCTTTTTATAATTAAGTATTGTGCAAGAAGAACTCCTGAATCTTATCAAACTCTCAATTTATTCATCTGTTTATTTTTGTCCATTTGGATTCATGGATTTCTACTTTTTTCAAGAGATCATAGTCCATTGCTATTATTGTTACCTCAACCTCCCTGAGGTATGTTGACCCACGATAAACTACACAGGTACCATCTGATACTTTTTTTTTTTTTTAAGATTTTATTTATTTAGGGCACCTGGGTGGCTCAGTTGGCTAAGCCACTGCCTTTGGCTCATGTCATGATCCTGGAGCCCCAGAATTGAGTCCTGCATTGGGCTCCCTGCTCTGCAGAAAGTCTGCTTTTTCCTCTGACCCTCCCTGCCTCTCATGCTCTCTCTGTCTCTCATCTTCTCTCTCTCTCTCTCTGAAATAAATAAATAAGTACATAATCTAAAAAAAAAAAAAAAAAAGAAAAGAAAAGAAAGAAAGGAATAAAGAAAAAAGGTTTTATTTTATTTATTTGACAGAGAGAGAGTGTGCACATGCACAAGCAGGGGGAGCAGCAAAGGGAGAGAGGGAGAAGCAGGCTTCCCACATAGCAGGAAGCCGGATGCAGGGCCCAATCCCAGAACCCCAGGACCATGACCTGAGCTGAAGGGAACACTTGACTGACTGAGCTACCTAGTCACCCCTGATGGTTTTTGATATATGTACACATCCATAAACTGTCACTATAATCAAGCAAGCATATCCACCACTCCCCAAAAGCTCCCAATGTCCCTTTGCCAAGCTCCAACCCTCCACATACCTTCCATCTCCAAACAACCACTGATCTGCTTTCTGTCAGTAAAATCTAGAATTTTCTAGTTTTATATAAATAACGTGATACAGCTCATAACTATTTTTGGGGTGGCTAGCCTTTTTCACTCAATGTAACCTTTTGAGATCCATTTTGTTCTTGCATGTATCAAGAGCTTATTGCTTTCCCTTACTGAGTAGTATTCTACTGTATGAATGTACCACAGCTTATTTATTCATTCATCTGTTGATATTTATTTGGGGTGCTTCCAGTTTTGGAGCACAATAAAGTTGCTATAAACATTCATGTACAAATCTATGCGTGGATGTATGGGTAAACACTCAGATATGTAATGGTCAAATTGCATGACAGGTAAATGTTTAAATTTTTAAGAAACTAAACTATTTTCTAAAGTGGTTGTGCATGTTACATTCCCACCACGGTGTATGAGAGCTCTTCCACGTACCCTCAAAGCTTGGTGTAAGGAGTATCTCTCATTTTGGTCATTCTCATACATGCATGATGATATTTCATTACGGTTTAAATCTGTATTTCTCAAAGACTAATGATATTGAGCATCTTTTCCTATGCTTACTTGCCATCTCTACATCTTCTCTGGCCAAAAGTCTGTCCAAATCTTCTGTCCACTTTTTAATGGGTTGTATTCTTATACTTGAGTTACAGAAATTCTTTTTTTTTTTTTTTAGGAATTCTTCATATATTCCATACACAAGTACTTTATCAGATACATGATTTGCAAATATTTTCTCCCAGTCTTAGCTTGTCTTTCCTTTCTCTTAACATCTTCCAAAAAGAACTTGTTTTTAATTTTGATGAAGCAAATTTATTCACTTTTTCTTTTATGGATCATGCTTTTGGTAGCATACCTAAGAAATCTTTGTCTACCCCCAAGCTATAGCCATTTTCTCCTATGTTTTCTGCTACAAGTTTTATAGTTTTAGGTTTTTACATCTGGGTATGTGACCTATGTGAAATCAGCTGTCACATGTAGGAGGAGGTATAGATTAAAATATAATTCTGTGTATGAATAATTTAACAGTTCCAGTAGTTTATTGGAGAGACAGATCTTTCTACAGTAAATAACCTCTGTCCCATCATGAAAAATCACTTGTTCATATACACGTGGGTCTATTTCTGGACTCTCTTACTTGTTCCATAGATCAGTCTGTCTGTCTTTACAATAATCCCACACTATCTTGACTACTATAAGTTAATAGTAAGGCTTGAAATCAAATAGTATTTGTCTTCTAACTTTGTTCTTCTTTTTCAGGGTTACTTTCTAGTGCTACCTCCAAAACCCCTGCATTACCGTATCAACTTTAGAATCAGCTTGTCAATTTCTACAAAAGAGCCTGCTAGGATTTTGACTGGGATTGCTATGAATCTAAGGATTTATTTGGGAAGAACAGACATCTTAACAATATTGAGTCTTTCTACCATGAGCATTATACACCTCTCCATTTATTAGACCTTTTTAAAAATTTCTTTCAGCGATGTTCTGATTCATCATATATAGATATACATCATATATATATGATATACATCATATATAGAAATAAAAATAGAATAGAATTAAAAATTTCTCCTAAGAAAATAATCTAAGACATGGAAAATAGTCTATATACAAAGATGTTCAGCACAGTGTTAATTGTAATAGAAAAACATATGCACATGCATCATAAAGTAGGAAATGGGAATAGCTAAGCAGATCATGTAACAGTAAAAGAAGTATTAAATAGCTATTTTAAATGGACTACATGACAACATGGGAAATGCTAAGGATAACATATTAAATGAGAAAAACAGTTCATTATATTGATAGAACACTATGGATGTAACATAACAGTGTTAAAGTATATCAAGTGGTGCCCTCGGTGGCTCAGCCTGCTGAGGGTCCAATCGGTCCCACCTCAGGTTGTGACCTCGGGGGCTGTGGGAATGAGCCCACAGCCTGCTTGAAAGATTCTCTCCCTTCTTTGCTCCTTCCCTTACTCATGTGCTCAAACTCTCTCTCTCCTTCTTAAAATGAATAAATAAATATTCTTTAAAAAGGAAAAGAAGGTATATTGAAATCATAATGAGTTTGATTTGCTAAAATTATGGGTAATTTTTTCTTGAATCTCTAAATTTTTTAGCAACATTATTACTGCTTTAATAAATGCTTCTCTAATTTTAAATTAGGAAATAATTCCCAAACCAAAAAATTTACCATTTAAAGTATACAATTCAGTGGTTTTTATTATATCCACCAAGTTGTACAACTATCACTACTACCTAATTTCAGAACACTGTTTTATTTTTTTAAATCAGTTATGTTTTTTTTAGTCACACTTCATGTATATATGAAGTCTTGAGCCTTTGAAATAAAAAAAAAACTTCATTCAATTTATCAGTGCTCATTAATAGATGGTAAATGTTGTGAATATCCATGTATGAACTTCCTATCATCTTATATTTTACTGACATCTAATAATTTCATATTAAAATAAAGATCAAACTTAAGTTGCCAAATGACCCATCAGTGTAATGCAAGCACAAATAGGTTCTTGATTTATAAGTTTCACATAATCTTCTCCATAATCAGCACTATCGAGTTGCTGATTCCCCATACCAGCATTGAATATAAGCTGTCAAGAAACAAAGTCTTGGGCGCCTGGGTGGCTCAGTGGGTTAAGCCGCTGCCTTCGGCTCAGGTCATGATCTCAGAGTCCTGGGATCGAGTCCCGCATCGGGCTCTCTGCTCAGCAGAGAGCCTGCTTCCCTCTCTCTCTCTCTGGCTGCCTCTCCATCTACTTGTGATTTCTCTCTGTCAAATTAATAAATAAAATCTTTAAAAAAAAAAGAAAAAAAAAAAAAAAAAAAGAAACAAAGTCTTACTCATCACACACTCTGTACTAACGATCGTCACCAGTAAAGGCACAGTCCTTTTACAGCACATGAAACCTTTCACACACATTATCTCACCTGATTGAGGGTAAGAGCCCTTGTGGGGAGGGAACTATCATTCTCCCCATTACACAGATGTGGGAACTAATGCTCAAAACTGTTAGGTGGCTTCCCAGGGTTATTTAGCCAATACATAGTGGGGAGATCCGGGATTCAAGTCACTGCCTTTGATTCCAAAACCCATCTCTTTCTACTGAACTCTGCTGCCCACTACATACACTGTCAAACACTGCTCATGGGTTAGAAGAAAACTCCAGGCAGCCAGTGCCCGCTATGGGCCCTGAGTGTGGCCTCCCTGCGTGCTCACAACGCCCCACTCCCACCACTTGCGGAGCCTCAGCTGTTTCCCACAGCCAGGCCACACAGCCACCGTGGTGCCTGGTCAAGCCTGGACTTCCCGAAGCTGCTCCAGTAAGCCAGCTAGGCCACTGAGATTAGAGATAAACTCACGAACACACAGGGGCCTGGAAAGCACCAGGAGTACTGAAATCAGGGTGCCACTAAGAGAAGGAAGCAAGAGAGGCTCAGGAGTAAGATCTCAGTACAGCGACTGGATAAGACCACAGTCCTGGGCAGCCCACAGAGGCAGGTCCAGGCCTGTGCAGCCCACAGAGACAGAACGCTGTGGACACTGGCCACGGTGGGAAAGGAAGACAACCTTCACTGATAACCCTCCGAAAGTCACCAGGGTCTTCAGTATGAAATCCAAACTTCCACTTGCACTTGCAGGCCCAGAAGGATCCACCCCAGGCACCCACTGGCTTTATCTCTTGCCCTACCTCAATGGCTGTCCCCCAACCCAGTGACCAGTCATGTCCTACGCCATCCTCGGCTCCCCATTCTCCATACAGGTCACTCCACAATCTTACCACCCCTCCTGCTTTTCCATCTGTGAAAATCCTCTGCAGCCTGAACCCAGGCCTTCCTCCCCTCCCCTTCGCGCCTCAGCCTGGCCCGTTCTCTCCTCTTCCCCTGCTTCTCTCTCTGCCTGCTGCTCTCCCTGCTTTGTGCTCGCGCTCTCTCTCTCTTTCTCTCTCTGACAAATAAATAAAATCTTTAAAAAGCTATTAAAGAAAAGGAAAAAAATAAAAAAAACTATGGGAATTTCGTCACCAAATTACAAATCCCAAGAGCACTTCAAACCCAGAAGATCCCAGAGCATTCGACAAGGAAGGATGAGAAGCAGGTGTCTGAGGGGTAACCCTGAGCGATTCTGCAAACAGGGTGACTGTGGAAAGGTTTGGTGCCCATATCCATCAAGAACCTTGGGCGCCTGGGTGGCTCAGTGGGTTAAGCCGCTGCCTTCGGCTCAGGTCATGATCTCAGGGTCCTGGGATCGAGTCCCGCATCGGGCTCTCTGCTCAGTGGGGAGCCTGCTTCCCTCTCTCTCTCTCTGCCTGCCTCTCCGACTACTTGTGATTTCTCTCTGTCAAATAAATAAATAAAATCTTTAAAAAAAAAAAAAAAAAAAAAAAAAAAAAGAACCTAAACAGACAATGAGGTACGCTTGGGTGGCTTAGTGAGTGAAGCATCTGACTCTTGATTTCAGCCTAGGTCATGATTTTGGGGTCATGAGATTAAGCCCTGCATCAGGCCCTACACTCAGTATGGAGTCCGCCTGAGAGTCTCTCCCTTCCTCTCCCCCTGTCTCTCCCCCTCCCCCACACTGCTCACACACACGTTCTCTCTCTTTCTCTAAATAAAATCTTAAATAAAAATGACAATGAAATAAAATTTAACATTTAAATTAAGTTACTAGTATTTATTAACTATTTACTATGTGTTGGCGCTAGCCTGAACACTTAATATATGTACTCTCTTATTTCATTCCCTAACCACCCTATAAGGTAGACACAATTATTATCACCTACTTTACAGATAAAGAAGCCATGGCTCAAAAGGATTAAATCACCCACCCAAGGGCACATAGCTAACTTGGGGCAGACCTCGGACCTGAACCCAGGCACTGCAACTTTCAAGACCACAGTGGTCTTAGGACATCTGGGTGGTTGGGTTGGTTAAGCGTCTGCCTTCAGCTCAGGTCATGATCCCAGAGTCCTGGAATCAAGTCCCATGTCAGGCTCCTTGTTTAGCGGGGAGCCTGCCACTCCCCCTGCTTGTGTGCACGTGCTCCATCTCTGACAAAAATAAATAAATAAAATCCTTAAAAAAAAGAAAGGGGCCACAGTGCTCTTTAACCAGTGAAGTGCTTCTTAGAATATGTGGCTTCTTCAGAAGAAAAGATTCTGAAAGAGAACTCAGCAAACCTGGATTCTGTGCCAGTTTTTTTTTTTTTTTTTAAGATTTTATTTATTTATTCAACAGAGAGAGACACAGCAAGAGAGGGAACACAAGCAGGGGGAGTAAGAGACGGAGAAGGAGGCTTCCCGCTGAGCAGGGAGCCCGATGTGGGGCTCGATCTCAGGACCCTGGGATCATGACCTGAGCTAAAGGCAGACACTTAACGCCTCAGCCACCCAGGCACCCCTGCACCAGTTCTGGGGGATAACAGCATAACACATATAGGAATTAGACGAAATTAAAGAATTCTTAGGGGTGCCCGCGTGGTTCGGTCAGTTAAGCATCCACCATGAGGGTCAATGGGAGGGGCATTTGGGGGATAACAGCATAACACATATAGGAATTAGACGAAATTAAAGAATTCTTAGGGGTGCCTGCGTGGTTCGGTCAGTTAAGCATCCAACTCTTGGTTTCAGCTCAGGACACAATCTCAGGGTCATGAGATCCAGCCCCATGTTGGGCTCCACACTGGATGTGGAGTCTGCTGAAGATTCTCTCTCTCCCTCTCCCTCTGCCCCACCTGCCACCCCTCCCTCTCTAAAAAAAATAATAATAAATTTTAAAAAATGAAAGAATTCTTGCTGATTTCATTCATTGTCATAATGATGGGAATACTTAGAAACTCTTTAAAACTCTTCAGCAGAAAAAAAGAAACACTTACTGGCCCTGCTGGAGAAATCCTGAATGAATCCTCCCAGCTTTCTGGACCTCAGCTGGCCTACCTGGAAAATGAGAGATAAGCCAGAAGCAGCAATAGCAAGGCGGGGATGGGGGGCGTACGTGTCTCCCCTCTATTAGCACACACCAGACGTTACTGATCAACGACAGCAGACAGTCACTGAGCCCAGGTGAAGACATGTGTATGCTCTACCCTGTGTCAGACAAATGCTACCTACCGAATGAAGTCAGCGGATGAAATGTGTTTGCTTTCCCAGAGCTAGACTGTTCCTAAGGGGTCTTCTGACTCTCAAAATCCACAACTGTGTTACTGGGGCTCTAAAGTCAAAACCCTCATTCTAGCCCCATTGCAACGAGACCGCTGTCCCTACGCCTCGATCTTCCTTCTGCAAAATGGACATTAGGTTACATGTGGCCAAATCTACTTCTTTCTCCCATCTTGGGATGAACAATGCTCCAAGCCAATGCCTGATCTGCGTTACACAGAATGATCTGCTCTCAATGCGTCCTGCCAGGCACCTTTCCTCTGCTTTTCTAACACAGCCTGATAAAGGGGGGATCCAAAGCCATCATAGGACAATATGATAGGATGAAGAGGTACCCTTTCCTTTGCATTAAGCACTGTGTTTCCAGAAATTTCCAGTTAAAATGCAAATATGCCCTCAACATGATAAAACACGAAATTATCTGTCATTGTCACCTTGGCAGGAGTTTCTTTACCTGTTTTTCCAGCCTCAGAAACTGAGAGCAGCATTCTATGGAAAGAGATAGGTTCCAAATATAGGTTCTGTTTCAGAGAAGGCCATCCTAAAAAGAAAGTTGTAGGAGGGGGCATTTGGGGAGGGCAGCTGCT
Source organism: Mustela lutreola (assembly GCF_030435805.1). Lineage (NCBI taxonomy): Eukaryota > Metazoa > Chordata > Mammalia > Carnivora > Mustelidae > Mustela > Mustela lutreola. The sequence continues at coordinate 135,596,125 of NC_081296.1, forward strand.
AGTGGCTGAGAAGGCTTAATGAATAAAACATGCATCACAGCTGCCAAGGATACTTACATTTTAATAGGAAACAGTTTTAGGCCAAAGGAATTAATCTCTAATGGTGGAATTACAAGCATCAGCAATGATTTAGGGGGTATTAAGCGAAGAAAGTTATTCTAGCATCCCTGAAATCCCAACAAATGAGCTGATGTGAGTGTGCAAGCCCTCAGCAAACAGTGAATATGCTGCAAATTTAAGGGATTAATAATATTATTACTGGCAACTTGTAAGTCTGCCTGCCAGTGAGCAAGCCTGCCACCACACAGACAAATCCAGATGCCCATAGGAGCCCAGGACATGCACTCTTTGGTCTGGAAAGCATCCATTTGGGAACCTAGTTGCCAGAAAAACTGAAGAGAACCCTTCCCTCCATCTGCCCCTTAATCACACACACTGAGAAGATGCATAATTAATTTGTTCTCAACAGTTGCTCTGTGGCTAGAAGAGCGAGGGCATTTCTGGAATGGCAATTACAGACAAGAAAAACAAATGTTCGGCCACAAGCAGAATAACATATCCAGCCAGCCTGCTTCCCCTCCCTCCGCCATCCCTGCTCAGGCCATGCCTTGGGTGGGGGACAGGAGTCCTCTTCATTTCCTCACAGTCTGGAGACCTTGGGGACCGGTAGTAAGGAAGAGAAAACAAAATCCTCAAAGATACAGGAAAGGAAGCCTCACTCTAACCTCAGAAAGAGGGAACAGGCACAAAGTTCAGGTGCACCATGAGGGTCAATGGGAGGGGCATTTGGGGGATAACAGCATAACACATATAGGAATTAGACGAAATTAAAGAATTCTTAGGGGTGCCTGCGTGGTTCGGTCAGTTAAGCATCCAACTCTTGGTTTCAGCTCAGGACACAATCTCAGGGTCATGAGATCCAGCCCCATGTTGGGCTCCACACTGGACGTGGAGTCTGCTGAAGATTCTCTCTCTCCCTCTCCCTCTGCCCCACCCGCCACCCCTCCCTCTCTAAAAAAAATAATAATAAATTTTAAAAAATGAAAGAATTCTTGCTGATTTCATTCATTGTCATAATGATGGGAATACTTAGAAACTCTTTAAAACTCTTCAGCAGAAAAAAAGAAACACTTTAAAACTCTTCAGCAGAAAAAGAAAATGAAAGAATGATAGCACCATATTTTTTTAGACTTTTTTTAAGTAGGCTCCACTCCCAGAGTGGGGAGCCAGCATGGAACCCAGCGTGGGGCTTGAATTCATGACCCTGAGATCAAAACCTGAACTGAGATCAAGAGTAGGATGCTTAACTGACTGAGCCACCCGGGTGCCTCTATAGTAACATATTTTAGATCTAGTGCCAGAGTTCATCATATTTTCTGTCTAATTTTTAATTCATCTGAATTTTTAAATAGATTTTTTTTTTTATTTTTAAAGATTCAAAGACAGATCCTAGCCTGCTGTTCTTAACCCTTCACTGTGTGGCCTAGGAGCCCTGTGTTCTTGGCCCAAGTCAACCTCTCCTGCCTCACTTTGCACCACATGTTCTGTCAATCACTTTACTCCATCCTACTGTCCTCCATTCAGGGCCTTGAATAAAACAGGCTCATTCCCATCTCAGGGCCCTTAGGCTTGATATTTCTTCTTCCCAGGGCACACTGGGCCCACTCTTGGAAGGGCCCCATGCTTGCAGTTTAATGTGAAAGACAGAATAATGCCTGCTCCCCAGAAAAGATGTCTACACCCTAATTCCTGAAACATGGGACAATGTTACCCCATGTGACAAAGGGGAACTCGGGATGCAGATGAAATTAAGGTTGCTAATCTTGAGATCTTGTGATCAAGATTTGATCTCAGATTATTAGGTGGGCCCAGTGTAATTTTAAGGGTTCTTTTGTGTGGAAGAGAGAACCAGAAAAGAACCAGAGGGCTGACAGCATGAGAAGGACTTGGCCAGATGTTACCAACTTTGAAGGTGGAGAATGGGTGCCATGAACCAAGGAATGCAGGTGGAAAACACCAGGACGTGAGCTCTCCCTCTAGAGTCTCCAGAAGGAACACACAGCCCTGCTGACACATTCATTTCAGTCCAGTGAGAAGCAATTCAACTTCTGACCTCTAGAATTTAATGAATCAGTCAGTATTTTAAGCCACGAAGTTTGTGGTCAGTTTGTTATAGCAGCAATAGGAAACTAATACAGTCACTTGCCTCGAAATTCTTAATTTTATCTTTTAATTTATGTTTTGCAAAGGAAGCCAGATGAGACAAAGGAGCATGCCCCGGGGGATTTGGCTCATGCACAGCCCTACGTCCCCAGTGAGTTCTCAGCTGCCCACTGCCCACTCTACCCCCAGAACCCAGGCTCTACCCAGTCTCCCTACCTTCACCCCCAGCCAGGCTGCTCTCTACCCAGAGTAGCAATCAGATCACACTGGTGGGAGAGATCTGCATTCTGCCACTGCCCTCCATTGCCCTGGGGGCCTGAGTGCAAGCCCAGGCAGGGCAGAGTCATACATAGGTCAGGTGGTAACCCTCCCTATTCTAGACTAGCATCAGCTTCAACAGGAGACTCAGCAGGGACCCCTCCCCCGCCCCCAATCCAGATCCTGAGCACATCCCAGCACCGAGGCTGCAACCTCTTGGGAGCTTCCCAGCGACTGTGGCTTGGGGCTGTAGGGCCACAGGAAGAGGAGACTGATGTCCCCAACCCCAGCCAGTACCCAACAGTTTCATTTTGTACTGAGTCCTGTAAATTATACAGCCCTGCCTCATCTGCTAACAGAATTCTCCCAGCTCTTCCCCCATGACATTTTTTCATCACTTCTCAGTTTCAGCTACAAAACCCCACATCAGAGAGCCCTTCCCCAGCCCTGCTTTAATCACTTTTTATCCTATGACCAGTTTCTCCCTCTCAGGGCACTCAGCAACAGCTGACATTATCTCATTTGCCTGTCTCACTGATTCACTAAAAAGAGCCCACTGTGTGCCAAGCCCTGTTCTAAGTGCTGAGGGTGAGCAAGCAGGGAAGACACACACCTGCCCTCCTGAAAAAGATGTTCTCGGGAGTTCCACTGATTGTTAATTATCTCTTACCCCTCAAGAATAGACTGCCATAGACCCAGCACCTGGTACAGTGCCTGGCCGATAGCAGGTGCTCAATTAAAATTTGCTACACAATTGGAGCACATGGATGGCTTAGTGGATTGAGCATCCGATTCCTTTTTTTTTTTTTAGATTTATTTTAGAGAGAGAAAGAAAGAGAGAGAGCAGGGGAGGGATAGAGAGAGAAGTAGAGGGAGAGAATCTCAAGCAGACTACCCACTGAGCATGCAGCCCCAAGACAGCTCCATCCCAGCACCCTGAGATCATGACCTGAGCCAAACTCAAGAGTCAGAGGCTTAACCGACTGAGCCAGCCAGGTGCCCCAGAGCATCCAACTCTTGACACTGGCTCAGGTCATGATCTCAGGATCATAGGATGGAGTCCCAGTCAAGCTCCATGGAGCCTGCTTAAGATTCTCTCTCTCTCTCCATTTGACCCTCCCCCCCAAGCTCATGCACACACATGTGTTCTTTCTCTCTCTCTTTAAGAAATAAAAATAAAAACTTTGCTTGAATTTGTATGAATAGTGAGTGGCTTAGGCACTCTGCGGGGTGACCAGGCAAAGCACAGAGACATCCCTCTTCATCCTACAGAGTGTGGGCCATGAGGATTCAGGGTGGGGGAGGGGCACTGCCCCAGTCCCTGAACCACGTTGCCTGAAATTAGCCTCACAGATGTCCCGCCATTACTAGTCAACAGTTTATCTGTATATTTAAGTGAAGTTATTCTGCTAATTGGACATATGTCTTACGGTTCTACAAGGAAAAGTCTATTAAAAAGTCTTGCCGTAACAGGCAAGAGCTTTGAGGGTAGTTTTATTCAGGGACAGGAAGGGAGCTGAGTGGATTTTAATTTGGTAGAAAATAGCTGCTTGGGGCCAAGCGGTGAGAAGCGGGAAATCAAGAACAGGCTATTAGATTATTAGTGCGGTTAACAAGCATCTCCATCAACCTTATGGCTGCAGACTGCCTTCCACCGAGTTTATTAGTTATATCATGGCTTTCCATCTACCCCTGCTGTTCCAGTGAGTCCCATTTTGGAGACATGGACACTGAGGCAGGAGAAGTGCATCCCACCCAAGCCAGTATGAGTTGGGCCTCACAGCCCCTGTGGCCTCACCTCCTGAGCACAGGAAGGTGTGGGAATTGTGGAGTCAGGGACAAACATCCCAAAGGGTTTCAGGAGAGATGGCAGAGGGCTGAGGGGGTGGGAGAGAGGGCCAGGAAAACTCTGATTTGTCATGGCTTAACAAATGCTCAAACTCCCTTGTACAGCAAGGAAATCCATGCCTCGGCTGCTGGCCTAGAGGAGCCCTAGAAGTTCATCCAGTCCAGGTGACAGAGCCAGGAGGCACCCAGTTATAGACAAGGGCTCGGGAGCCACCTGATTTGCAATTAAATCAAAGACCCTGTAGTGGGTTGAATGGCGGCACCCAAAAAGGTATGCCCTTGTCTTAACCCCACTAGACTTGAGACTGTGACCTTATTTGGAATAAAGGATCTCTGTACATGGAACTAAGTTAAGAATCTTGAGATGAGATCACTCTGGATTGCCCAGATAGGCCCTAAACCCCAGGACAACTATCCTTCCAAGCAAGAAAAGACAGAGACAGAGACTGGAATGACACAGCCACCAGGAATGTCTGAAGCCACCACAAGCAGCATGGCCTCACTGGCACCTTGATTCTGGACCTCTGGTCTCCAGAACTGTGAGACAATACATTTCTGTTGCCATTGGCACCCAATTTGTGATGATTTCTTACAGAGATTACAGGAAGCTAATACACCTGCTTACTAGCCGTAGACCCTTGGACAAATCACTTAATCTGTGCTTCCATTTCTTCGTCTGTAAAATGGGGGTAGATACCTCAGATTGTCATTAAGTTAAAGGAGATAATACAGAGAGAACACTTAGTGCTGTGCCTGTCCCATGCTTTTCGGCCACGTGTTCTTAGCCTCCGAATCCCGCCTGAAGAACTCATTAAAAGTAAGGTTTCCCAGGCCTCAAACCAGAATCACTGAAAACAGAACTTTGGAGTATAGAGTCTAGGGACCTGCATTTTATAAGGTCCTCAGGTGTCACTGATCCTCTGAGAGCCATTCCCACCTCCGTGAGAGCCAGCCAGAATCTCTTCTGTTTCTGGAAAGCTGCCCTTCCAGATAGATTTCCCTGCCATCCTTGGTAACCCACTGCAGTAGAAAACCACCTTAGAGGTAAGGAAGTTCAAGCTTATGCCATCCCTCATCACGTAGCATTACCCCACTTCTCGGTACCGCGTTCAGCAGAGGGAGAAACAACGAGGACGTGGTGGAAGCACCCAATCCAGGGCAGGAAAGGAAACTGTGGGGGGGTTTTCAGTGGGAAAAGCAATAAAGCAGAGAGAAGCCCAGCCATGGTTAGTCCGGATGGAGTCTGAGATGGGCAAGGACAGTGTCTCCCGCTGGCACTTCTCCAGCTCCTGCTCCCTTAGGTGGAGGCTAACCCTCAACACAGCATCAAGTCTGGGGAGCAGTACTCACTGGCCTCCTCCACCCACCCCACAGGAACCAGGTAGTGGGAACAGTTGGAGAGTGGCTCTGTGGCAGCAAGAAGCCAGCCTTGTGTGTCCAGGCAGCCTGGGTAGACAAGAAAGCTACAGATACATGCAAACATGGAACTAAGGCGGTATTTGCACTGACCAGTATGGAGGGATGCCTAGCACATGGCTTTGGCCTCCCATCACCAGAAACACAAGGCTTTTGGTTTCATTTCATCTGTGGCCTCTGGAAAGAGATCACTGCTTCTGAGCAACTGCAAATACCATCTCATCAGGCAACTGCAAGTCCAAAACAGCCCCAGGAAATACACACAGTGAGCTAGGAGAGGAGAAGAGCTAGAAAGAGAATGGCCAAACCCAGTAGGGGAAAGACCACAGTAATGGTGGGCACAAGCCAGAGTTCAGCCCAGCATCTGCAATCTGTTGGTAAAGTCTTGTTTCTCCCCGGGGCGACCCGGTCCCGGTGATGGTGTGCAAAAAGATGGTAGGAGAGGCGATTTCCAGTGGTACCTGGACACTTCCTTTTTTTTTTTTTTTTTTTTTTTTAGGTTTTATTTATTTTTTTTGACAAAGAGAGACACAGCTCGAAAGGGAACACAAGTAGAGGGATTGGGAGAGGGGGAAGCAGGCTTCCTGCTGAGGAGGGAGCCCGATAAGGGACTTGATCCCAGAACCCTGGGATCATGACCTGAGCCAGAGTCAGACGCTTAATGCCTGAGCCACCCAGGGACACCCCCACCCAGGACACTTATTTGCATATGCAGTCCCCCCCAAAAAAGATAGCTAATCTATCAAGCCTGCAATCTTGCTTAGAACAAAACCAAGTAAAGGAAAAAGTCAACAGGATAAAAAATAGCATACAAATACATGAATAGGTGGTTTCCAAGAAGTACATGGGAATGATAACTAATGAACTCAAGACAGTGCTTGCTTCTGATTTTGCAGGAGAAAAGTTGGAATCAGGGAAGTACCCCAGTGGCTACAATTGTATGGGTAAGGGATTATTTCAGATACAGTGCAAAAGAAGAGTGATCGCTAAATTATTTCTTATATGTTTCTTTATATCTTATGTATTTCACCTTTTTTAAAATTTTATGTTGTTGCTTTTTTTCTAAATACAAGGATATGCCGGTCCATAGGTCACTGATACATCTAGAACAACCAAGAAGACAACATGAGGGACGCCTGGGTGGCTCAGACAGTTAAACAGCTACCTTCGGCTCAGGTCATGATCCCAGGGTCCTGGGATCGAGTCCTACACTGGGTTCCTTGCTCAGTGGGGAGCCTGCTTCTCTCTCTTTGCCGCTGCCTGCCTCTCTGCTTGCTTGTGCTCTCTCACTCTCTTTCTCTCTCTGACAAATAAATAAATAAAATCTTAAAACAAAAAAAAGAAAAGAAGACAACGTGACAGGTGCATGGCCTGCTTGGGAACACAGACAATCCACTGCACACAGAGCACAATCTCCCGGGCGATGCCCAAGTGACGCCATTTTCCTCCAGGGTCCCCATGGATGGAAGCAGTCCCACCAAGTCTCTCCCCAGACCACACTAAGGCCCAAGTTGGTACTCCTCCAGAACTCACCCCAAATCAGGGCCAACATGCAAAGTTGTGCAGGTTTGCAACACAGTGCTCAAAAGGGTTTGGGTACAAAGCTAAAAAGGAAGCCCTGGGTGCCATTGCAGGCTCTCTGTCTCCCTTTTCCACAGGCCTGGTCCTTACGTGACCCAAGCAGAACACATTAAATGCAGCTCATGCTCCTGCAAAAATTACTGCAAACTCCAAGAAAGCCAGTCACCAAGACAGCAAGGATTCCATTTCTCTCCTTTGCTCCTGTGCACAATACTTTCAGACAAAATGTTCTGGGATGAGAAGGGAAAGCAGCAAAAGGGGGCCTGAGGGACAGGGTGCATGAAAACTCACCCAAAAGCTTGCACACTGGGTTGACAGATGGTGCACATGCAAAGGAAGGGCAGCACAATTAGGTCTAACCATAAGAGAGGAGGCCTTCCCAGGTACTCACCCCACCATCACCCTCCATGCTGGGTTAGGAGCCCCTCCCGTGCAAGGCTCCTGCCCCCCTCCCACCCACTCAGCCCCCACTTCTTGGCTGGGAGTCAGCTGCTGTCAGGAGCCAGAGCTGGAATGAAGACAAATCGATCCTTCTGCAATGGGTGATTTCACACCTGCTTCCCCCTGCTGGACTGTAGCAGCTGGAGGGCAGGGGTCAAGTCTTATTTCCCTTCATATCCTCTGAGGCTGGGCCTCACGCAAGACCTGGCACAGAGCAGGCTCAGTTAAAGTTTGTTAAAATAACGGATGGGTGGAAGAACAGTGAAGACATGCTGTGGTGTGGCCAGGACAGTCCCCAGGTTTCAGAAAATATTCCTGAAGAGCCACACATAGCTACAGTTCCTCTTAATGGGCAACAAGAACCTTACAGTGCTTCTTGATTTAGCACACCTTCACTAAGCAGGTGGCATGGTTATCCTCAAAACTGCCAGTTGTTCAGTAGCTTAAGGGTTGAAACCCCTTCCCAAAGCAAAGAGCTAGCATCCACCAGTTCCTTTGGCGGGTCCATACTTCCCCCCACTGGGAAATGCAAATCCTAAATCTTTGTTGGATTAACTCTCTGGTTGGTTGATTAAATATAAAAAGGAATTCCCTGGTGGCTCAGTTGGTGAAGCATCTGGCTTCAGCTCAGGTCATGATCCCAAGGTCCTGGGATCAAGCCCCATGTTGAGCCCCATGTTGGGGTCTCTGCTCGATAGGGGGCCTACTTCTCTATCTCCCTCTGCCTGCCGCTCCCCCTGCATATGCACTCACTCTCTCTCCATGTCATATAAATAAATAAATAAAATCTTTAAAAAAAAAAAAAAAAAAAAAGATGTTTCCTAGAAGGGGATTCTATTGCCCTTCCTCCTCTCGTGTTTCTCGAACCCATACCAGCAGGACAACAGCCTCAAGGCTCACACCAGCATGGATGGACTCAGGGGAGAAGCAACCCATCAGGGAAGATCTAGATGTCAAAGTCCAAGTCCAAGATCTGCCACAAAACTGCAGGAGGCTTGGGATATCTGGGTGGCTCAGTCAGTTAAGCACCCAACTCTCAATCTCCACTCAGGTCTCAATCTCAGGGCTGTGAGTTAAAGCCCTGCATTTGGCTCCACACTGGGCATGGAGACTACTTAAAAAGGAGGCCAAGATGGCCGTGGAGTAGGAGACTGAAATGACATCAAGGCCCAGGAGTTCAGCTAGATAGTTATCAAACCATTCCAAACACCTACAAACTCAACAGGAGATAGAAGAGAAGAGGAGCAGTAATTCTAGGAACAGAAAATCAACCACCTTCTGAAAGGTAGGACTTGGGGAGAAGTGAATCTGAAACAACAGGAAGATAGACCGCGGGGGAAAGGGGCCAGCTCATGGCAAGTGGTAGAGCAATGGAGCACAAAAATAGAACTCTTAGAAGTCTGCTTTACTGAGGGACATAACTCCAGAGGCTAAGCAGGGGTGGAGCCCTTGCGGGGACAGTGTGGTCTCAGTTCCCACAGGGTCACAGAAAGACCGAGGGTGCCTGAGTGTGGCAGAGCCCCCAGGTATTGGAGCGGGAAAGCCGACTACAGACGGAGCCAAGGAGTGAGCTTTCAGATCGTGGTTACCTTAAACCATGATCCAAGGCACAGTCAGGCCACTGCTCTCTGAGCAGAGACCCCACAAGTGGCTGAACCAGAGAAACTCCCTCCTTCCTCCTCCAGGACAAGTGGCGCAGGAACACACAGCAGGAATCTGCTGGGTTTGGAGACTCCAAATGGGGCCCCCAGCCAGAAATAGAAATGCTCGGTCACAGGCCAGGTGAACACAGAGCGCAGACGGAGACCAGGGAGACAGGAGGGATTGGCTGCTTATCTCTGAGAGCGCACTGAGGACTGGGGCCCCGAGCTCTCAGATCCTCCAGGGCAGAGATTAGGGGGCCGCCATCTTCATTCCTGTCCTCCAAAGCTCTGCAGAAAGCATTCAGGGAACAAAAGCTCCCAGAGCAAACCCGAGCAGATTACTTAGCCTGGCCCCTGGCAAGGGTAGTGTAATTCCATCTTGGGCAAACACATTTGAGAATGACTGCAACAGGCCCCTCCCCAAGAAGATAACCAAGAACATCCAGCCAAGACCAAGTTCATCAATCAATGAGAACTCTGGAACTCCAGAGCTGGGGAACACAACACATAGAATTCATGGCTTTTTTCCAATAATTCTTTAGACTTTCAAGGTTACGTTTTTAAATTTTATTTTCTTTCCCTTTTCCTATTTTATTTAATGTTTTTTCTTTCCTATTTTAACCTATTTTAACTATTTTATCTTATCAATATCTTTTTTAAAAAATTTTTTCTAATTCTCAATTTTATAGTCATATTCTATCCCTTCATTGTATTTAACCATATTTTTTATATACATTTAAGTTTTTCTTTCTTTAAAATTTTGGGATACAGTTTCTTCTAACAGACCAAAACATACCCTAAATCTAGCATTCTACTCTCCAGCCTGATCACATTCTCTTTTTTTTTCAACTAACTTCTTATCTTATCAATATCTTTTTAAAAATCTTCTTAAATTTTCATGTTTACAGCCAAATTCTATTCCTTCATTGTGTTTACTCTTATATATATACATACATAATATATGTATATTATATATATATATATATATATATATATATATAATTTCTTTAAAATTTTGGAAGACATTTTCTTCTAACAGACCAAAATACATCCAAAATCAAGTGTGTGGCTCTGTTCTATTCACCAGTCTAATTATATATATATATCTATATACAATTATATATAGATATATATATAGATACAGATATAGATATATATATACACACTTTTTATTCTTTATTCCCCCTTCCTTCTACCCCTGGTTTTGGGTCTCTTATGATTTGGTTAGCATACATTTTTCTGGGATCCTTGACACATTTTTACTATATTATTCTCTCATTCATATATTCTTATCTGGATAAAATGACAAGGCAGAAAAACAAACTCACCACAAAAAAAAGAACAAGAGGCAGTACCAATGGCTGGAGATCTAATCAATATGGACATTGGTAATATGTCAGAACTAGAGTTCAGAATGATGATTCTCAAGGTGATAGCTAGGCTCAAAAAAGGTCAGGAAGATACTAGAGAAACCCTTTCTAGAGAAATAAAATCTCTTCCTGGAGAAATGAAAGAACTAAAATCTAACAAAGCTGAAATCAAAAAAGCTATTAATGAGGTGCAATTAAAAATGGAGGCTCTTGGGACGCCTGGGTGGTTCAGTTGTTTGGACGACTGCCTTCGGCTCAGGTCATGATCCCAGAATCCCGGGATCGAGTCCCGCATCAGGTGCCCAGCTCCATGGGGAGTCTGCTTCTCCCTTTGACTTTCTCCTCACTCATGCTCTTTCTCACTGTCTCTGTCTCAAATAAATAAATTAAAAAAAAAAAAAGATTTAAAAATAAAATGGAGGCTCTTACTGCTAGGATAAATGAGGCAGAAGAGAGAATTAGTGATACAGAAGACCAAATGACAGAGAATAAAGAAGGTGAGCTAAAGAGAGACAAACAACTACTGGACCATGAGGGGAGAATTTGAGAAATAAGTGATACCATAAGACAAAACAATATTAGAATAATTAAGATTCCAGAAGAAAAAGAGAGAGAGGGGCAGAAGGTATCTGAGAGAGAATTACAGAGAACACCCCTCAAAATCAATAAAAATAGGTCCACACCCCATCATCTAATAGTAAAACTTACAAGTCTTAGTGACAAAGAGAAAATTCTGAAAGCAGCTCAGGAAAAGAAGTCTGTAACATACGATGGTAAAAATATTAGATTTGCAGCAAACTTAACCACATAGACCTGGCAGGCCAGAAAGAACTGGCATGATATATTCAGAGCACTAAATGAGAAAAACATGCAGCCAAGAATACTATATCCACCTCAGCTATCATTGAAACTAGGAGAGATAAAAAAGCTTCCAGGACAAACAAAAACTAAAAGAATTTGTAAATACTAAACCAGACTGACAGGAAATATTGAAAGGGGTCCTCTAAGCAAAGAGAGAGCCTAAAAGTAGTAGACCAGAAAGGAACAGAAAAAATATACAATAACAGTCACCGTACAGGCAATACAATGGAACTAAATTAATATCTTTCAATACTTACCCTGAATGTAAATGGGCTAAATGCCCCAATCAAAACACACAGGGTATCAGAATGGATAAAAAAAATAAGACCCATCAATATGTTGTCTACAAGAAACTCATTCTATTTTTTTTTAAGATTTAATTTATTTATTTGACAGACAGCGATCACAAGCAGTCAGAAAGGCAGGCAGAGAGAGGGGGAAGCAGGCTCCTTGCTGAGCAGAGAGTCTGATGCAGGGCTTGATCCCAGGACCCTGAGATCATGACCTGAGCCAAAGGCAGAGGCTAAACTCACTGAGCCACCCAGCCACCCCAAGAAACTCATTTTAGACCCAAAGAGCCCCCAGATTTAAAGTGAGGGGGTGGAAAACCATTTACCATGCTAATGGACATCAAAAGAAAGCTGAGGTAACAATCTTTATATCAATAAATTGGGTTTTAAATCAAAGACTATAAAAAGAGATGAGGAAGGACACTATATCATACTCAAAGGGTCTGTTCAACAAGAAGATCTAACAATTTTAAATATCTATGTCCCTAACATGGGAGCAGCCAACTATATAAAACAATTAATAACAAAATCAAAGAAACACATTGTCAATAGTACAATAATAGTAGAGGACTTTAACACCCCCATCACTGAAATGGGGAGACCATCCAAGCAAAAGATCAACAAGGAAATAAAAGCCTTAAATGACACACTAGACCAGATGGACGTCACAGATGTATTCAGAACATTTCATCCCAAAGCAACAGAATACACATTCTTCTCTAGTGCACATGGAACATTCTCCAGAACAGATCACATCCTGGGTCACAAATCAGGTCTCAACCACTACCAAAACATTGGGGTCATTCACTGCATATTGTCAGACCTCAATGCTTTTAAATTAGAACTCAATCACAAGAAGAAAGTTGGAAAGAATTCAAATACATGGAGGCTAAAGAGCATCCTACTAAAGAATGAGTGGTCAACCAGGAAATTAAAGAAGAACTGAAAAAAATTCATGGGAACAAATGATAATGAAAACACAACTGTTCAAAATCTGTGGAACCCAGCAAAGGCGGTCCTGAGAGGAAAGTATATAGCCATACAAGCCTTTCTCAAGAAACAAGAAAAGGTCTCAAATACACAACCTAACCCTACACCTAAAGGAGCTGAAGAAAGAACAGCAAAGAAAACCTAAACCCAACAGAAGAGAAATAATTAAGATTAGAGCAGAAATCAATGAAATGGAAACCAAAAGAACAGTAGAACAGATCAATGAAATTGGGAGCTGGTTCTTTGAAAGAATTAATAAGACTGATAAAACCCTGGCCAGACTTATCAAAAAGAAAAGAGAAAGGACCCAAATAAAATCATGAATGAAACAAGAGAGATCACAACCAACACCAAAGAAATACAAACAATTATAAAAACATATTATGAGCAACTATTTGCCAGCAAATTTGACAATCTGGAATAAATAGATGTATTCCCAGAGACTAAAAACTACCAAAACTGAACCAGGAAGAAATAGAAAACCTGAACAGACCCATAACCAGTAAGGAGATTGAAGCAGTCATCAAAAATCTCCCAACAAACAAGTGCCCAGAGCCAGACAACTTCCCAGGGGAATTCTACCAAACATTGAAAGTAGAATTAATACTTATTCTTCTGAAACACTTCCAAAAAATAGAAATGGAAGGAAAACTTCCAAACTCATTTTATGAGGCCAGCATTACCTTGATCCCAAAACCAGACAAAGACCACAACAAAAAAGAGAATTATAGACCAATATCCTTGATGAATACAGACGCGAAAATTCTCACCAAAATACTAGCAAATAGGATGCAACAGTATATTCAAAGGATTATTCCCCACGACCAAATGGGATTTATTCCTGGGCTACAAGGTTGGTTCAACACCTGCAAATCAATCAAAGTGATACAATACATTAATAAAAGAAAGAAAGAACAAGAACCATATGATATTCTCAATAGATGCTGAAAAAGCATTTGACAAAGGACAGCATCCCTTCCTGATCAAAACTCTTCAAAGTGTAGGCATAGAGGGTACATACCTCAATATCATCAAAGCCACCTATGAAAAACCCACAGTGAAATCTTTCCCCTAAGGTCAGGAACGTGGCAGGGATGTCCACTGTCACCATTGCTATTCAACATAGAACTAGAAGTTCTAGCCTCAGCAATCAGACAACAAAAAGATAGAAAAGCTATCTGAACCAGCAAAGAAGAAGTCAAAGTCTCACTCTTTACAGATGATATGATACTTTCTGTGGAAAACCCAAAGACTCCACTCCAAAACTGCTAGAACTCATACAGGAATTTAGTACAGTGTCAAGATATAAAATCAATGCACAGAAATCAGATGCATTTCTTTACACCAACAAGACAGAAGAAAGAGAAATTAAGGAGTCAACCCCATTTACAATGACACACAAATCCAGAAGATACCTAGGAATAAACCTAACCAAGGAGACAAAGAATCTGTACTCAGAAAACTATAAAATACTCATGAAAGAAATTGAGGAAGACACAAAGAAATGGAAAAACATTCCATGGTCATGGATTGGAAGAACAAATATTGTGAAAATGTCTATGCTATCTAAAGCAATCCACACATTTATGCAATCTCTACCAAAATACCATCAATTTTTTTCAAAGAAATGGGACAAATAATCCTAAGATTTATATGCAACCAGGAAAGACCTCGAATAGCCAGAGGAAAGTTTAAAAAGAAAGCCAAAGTTGGTGGCATCACAATTCCAGACTTTGAGCTCTATTACAAAGTTGTCATCATCAAGACAGTAGGTACCGGCACAAAAACAGATACATAGATCAATGGAACAGAATAGAGAGCCCAGAAATAGACCCTCACCTCTATGGTCAACTAATCTTTGACAAAGCAGAAAAGAATGTCCAATGAAAAAAAAAAGACAGTCTCTTCAGCAAGTGGTGTTGGGAAAATTAGACAGCCAAATGCAGAAAAATGAAACTGGACCATTTTCTTACACCACACACAAAAATAGACTCAAAATGGGTAAAAGACATCAAAGTGAAACAGGAATCCATCAAAATCCCTGAGGAGAACATAGGCAGCAACCTCTTCAACCTCAGCTTCAGCAACTTCTTCCTAGAAACATCGCCAAAGGCAAGGGAAGCAAGGGCCTAAATGAACTATTGGGACTTCATCAAGATCAAAAGCTTCTGCATAGCAAAGGAAACAGTCAACAAAACCAAAAGACACCTGACAGAATGGGAGACAATATTTGCAAATGACATATCAGATAAAGGGCTAGTATCCAAAAATCTATTAAGAACTTATCAAACTCAACACCCAAAGAACAAATAATCCAATCAAGAAATGGGCAGAGGACATGAACAGACATTTCTGAAAAGAAGACATCTAGATGGCCAACAGACACATGAAAAAGTGTTCAACATTACTCAGCATCAGGGTAATACAAATCAAAACCACATTGAGGTAACACCTCACACCTGTCAGAATGGCTTAAATTAACAAGTCAGGAAACAACAGATGTTAGTGAGGATGTGGAGAAAGGGGAATCCTCCTACACTATTGGTGGGAATTCAAGCTGGTGCAGTCACTCTGGAAAATAGCATGGAGGTTCCTCAAAAAGTTGAAAATAGAGCTACCCTATGACCCAGCAGTTGCACTACTGGGTATTTACCCTAAAGATACAAATGTAGGATCTGAAGGGGCACGTGCACCTGAATGTTTATAGCAGTGATGTCCACAATAGCCAAGCTATGGAAAGAACCTAGATGTCCATCAACAGATGAATGGATAAAGAGATGTGGTATATATACACAATGGAATACTATGCAGCCATCAAAGAAATGAATTCTTGCCATTTGCAACAACATGGATGGAACTAGAGGGTATTATACTGAGTGAAATAAGTCAATCAGAGAAAGACAATGACCATATGATATGCCCTATATGAGAAATTTGAGAGACAGGATGGAGGGTTTGGCAGATAGGGAAGGAAAAAAATGAAACAGGATGGGATCGAAAGGGAGACAAATCATTGGAGACTGTTAATCTCACAAAACAAACTGAGGGTGGCTGGGGGGAGGGTAAGGAGAGGGTGGTTGGGTTATGGACATTGGGGAGGGTATGTGATATGGTGAGTGCTGTGAAATATCTAAGCCTGACGATTCACAGACCTGTACCCCTGGAGCAATAAAAGATTATAAAATAATTAATTAAAAAATAAAATAAAATCTATAAAGAAAAAAATCCCAACACCCCTATAGACCTCCAGTTTCATCTGTACATTAGAAGCCTGAGCTAGCTGGTGCCAAAGAGGTGTTTCTCAAGGTCAATGGCATAAATATAAAAAGAGTCATCACCCCACCTCAGTCCCTTATTTTACTCCTCTAATCAATATCCTTTTCCCCCAAAACACCCTACCATATGCCATGGTTCTAAAGGTTGACAATCGACGACCCTTCTCTCTAAACACAGATTTCAGAAATGTTGAAATTGTTACACATACTCAAGCCCGAAGTAGCCCATGTCCCTAAACAAGGTCAGGTATAAACATCACCAGAATTTAATGGGCACAAACAGTTCTTACAACAAAATTGCCGCTGCTTCCCATGTGCACGTGAGTACTGCAGGTGAACCTCCCATCTCTGTTTTATGGGAGCCCCATAGAGGGGTAATGTTGCTGATCTCTCTCTTCCCTCTTGCTCCCTATGGGAGGAGGAGTCACCAATCAGACTGGTGAGTTTGTGAGAAGAAACAGATCGTGCTCAGCCTATCGTGCTCAGCCCACTGCTGCCTCTCATCTCCCTTTTGGGATCAGCACAGTTCCACAGGACGCTGGTGCACCACTCCTTCCTGCCCTAATAGGTAGCACCCCCCCCCCATCCCCATGAAAAGCTTGTTCTGCCACATCTATACTGTGTAGGTAAGTCTAGCAAATTCAGGAGTGAAGTACAAGCCCACTGGCTCACAGGCCCGAGACACAAGCTCCAACTCAGCATTTATCAGTAATACAGCTAACATTCTCAGTTCTTCTTGGCAGACACCTACATCTCCTTGGTTCTGCTTCTTAGACAAGGAGAAGCAGAGTATTAATCACCACCTCTTCAAGCCCAAGCAGTAAGGACTAGTGTGACTGATACGATGCACACACATACGGCTGACCGGACACATCTGACACCATAGGAGTCCCGCAACCTACTCAGAAACAAGCAATGCGATTCAACGCAAAAGCTTCCTGGTCACAGCAGCAGTTGAGAACCCTCCTATATTCAGATTCTGATTAAGAAAGGAAAAGGCACCCGCGATCTCTGTCTCTCTCTCTCTCCCTTCCTCCCTAGACACACTTTCTCTCTCTCATGCTTCTGCTCATCGTATAAGAGAGTAGATGCTCAAAAAATTTTCAGTGACTGATGACTTTACACCAGGGCATTCGTATTCACTGAAGGCTTAACAAAACTTCACCCAAGAACTTGCCATGGCTCCCTACTACCTCTGGTATAAACCTTGGCCTCTCGTCCCTCTGTGACCTAGCTCTAATTCTCTTTGCCAGTATTACCTTCACTCACCCATACCCTAGTCCCTAGTAACACTGAACTAATCTGTTTCTTATAGACAATCCCCAAAATTTTACCCATCAACCTCAACCAAAATCACCTGTCCCCAGTGTTACACATTTCAATCCCACCCACTTTCCAAACCCAGCTCAAATACCCCCTTAACTTATTCGGTCTCACCCAGAATGGGCCACTCCCTCTGCTCTTATATGCCTCAAGGGTCTTAACTATTTTGGGGTATACTAGTTGAACAAGTAAGTAAATATACTATAGATAAAGAGAGGTGGGTTTCTCACTGTTAGAGAAATAGAGAAATAAGTTATACATAAGGAATGGGAGAGAGCTAAAATTCTGTGACATTAGATGGGAGTTGGAGATATCCTTATGAACTCATGGTTTCTTCATAGATAGGTGTGTGTGTGCATATGAGTATACACACATATATCTCCTTGCTTTGTCTCCTGGGAGGGCCTAGAAACAATGGCACTCCCATAGCAATGTGCACATCTAGCGCCAACAACTTGGTTTCTAAATACCTTCTTCCAATAAAAAGAACCAAGGCTCCTTGGAGAAGTGATTGATTCCAGGGCTGCAGGAAGGAAAATACACAGTGAGTCTGGGGATTAGAAAATTAAGATAGTGAGACACCTGAGTGGCACAGCTGGTTGAGGGTCGGACTCTTAATTTCTGCTCAGGTTGTGATCTCAGGGTTGTGAGATACAGCCCACACTGGGCTCCACGTTTGGCATGGAGTCTGCTTAGGATTCCCTCTCCCTCTCCTTGTGCCCCTTCTCCCATGTGTGTACCCATTCACTTGCTTGCACTCTCTCTCTCTCCCTCTAAAGTGAATAAATAAATCCTATTTTTAAAAAAAAAAGAAAGAAGAAAGTTAAGATAGTGCTCAAAAAAGAACGGACACAGAAATCAACCTGAAGGAGTTCCCAATGGCCAAAATTAGAATAATTTGAACAATAAAAATAATGATGGTTTTGGATTATAACCCATAGAATAATATAAATATCTACATGAGTTCATACTGATAAAAATAATTAAATAAACAACTGAAGGAGAAGGGTCAGCTCTTCCTTACATGAGAATTCCAATTAACAAATGTAGAAATAAGGAAAATAGAAAATCGTTAACTTGTTCATTAAAATGATAAGGAGTCATTGAGGTAAAACTTGTGCCTCTGGATCTCCTCTCTGGCTGCATTAAATAATCCCCAGTGTTTATTTAAACAAGGCTGCTCGTCTCTGTTCTACCAATTCGGCTGGGGCAAAGGCCACTGCCACCACTTTACAGATAGGATAGTACAGGTGTTTGGTGGTAGACCAGAAGCCTGGCAGACCAAAAGCCTACTAGTCGACTCAGCATCATGCAAACCTCTCATCATCCTGTTTAGGCCTTGGAATTTCTCGATTTCATTTCTTTCCTTAAATTACTAGACCTTCTGTGATTTATCAAAACCTTAACTGAGCTTCAAGATCCAGCATGCTTCTCTAATGGTACCCAGTGTATCAGGATTCATTTGATTGCAAGTAACAGAAAACTGATCTCAAATCCTTTGAAGCAAAAGAAGAATTTTCTGGTACATATAACTGGAAAGTCCAATGGGGCTTCAGGCTCAGCAAGATCTAGGGACTCAAATGACACCTCTCTACAATACTCCATTCACAGACAGGCTTTCCCTTCATGGTGGCAAGATGGCTGCCAGCAGCTTTTAAGTCAATACCCTTTACTGGCAGCTAATGCAGCAGAAAAGGCAGTGTCTTATGCAGGACACCCCCAAAAGTCCTAATCAACACTGGCTCAAGTGCCCATCCCTGAATCAATCTCTAGGGCCAGAGGAATGAACTCCATCGATAGCCTAAGTCATGTGCCCACTCTTGGAGCTGAGGGTGGGGTGACCCTCCCTCAAACCCCGGAATGAGTACATAAGATATGGGTGGATCCCCAAAGGAAGTTTTAGATGCTACTACCCAAAACGCGAGTGGCTCTTGAGCTGAAAAATTAACATATGTCTACGATACCAGAATCCCTCGGTCAGAATCAGCTCAGCCCTGCCTCCTCCAACCCCATCCGGACATCTGTACCGGCCGTGACTTCCTCTTGCCTTGTGCACAGGCTGGTCCACACCTGTCGCCTCTGGTTATAAGCAGCCTGGACACCCAGAGTCTGGTTCTTCAAAGTACTGGGGCCTCAGCACACCCCCTCAGCTGCCCAGCAAAGTGCCACTGAGGCCCCAGAAAACACTCCTTGGCTTTGTTTCCCATCCCCCGCAATGTGAAGCTGAGTCACTGACACACCAGGCGGCCAAGCACCAACCTTGAAAGCACTTCTCTAAGTCACTGTCTCTTGCTCTAGCATACTCTGGGACCTGGGGACACTGGCTTGACAGTGAGATAATTATGTTTTACCCTTCACTCATTCCTTTATCAGTCACAAAGACAAGAAGAGATAAGTGTTCCAACGGAAGAACACACTCCTGCAGTATTTGCTCCTGGCTTTTCAGTGCCAGCGAGCTCCCCTACCCAGTCCCCTACAAGTCCCGGGGACCAGCCTCCAGCCCTGTTATCTGTGTCAACTACCCTCCTGTCAAAAAGCAGCCTGCACTTTCCTTCCTGCATCCTCCAAAGCCGTCAACTTCCCCGGGGGTTGCTGGTGCCTTACACGTGAGGGGCCACTGTCTGCATGTCACCCATCCCCTGTCTGCTCTGCAGGGAGCTTGCCTTCCTGCCCGGCCTGCGCCTCTGTGTAGAATGTCACTCTGGTTGGCTCTAAGGCCTGTAGCACTGGTTAGATGGAGAAAGAGGGGCAGGGAACAGCACCGAGTCTCAGAGCCCAGGCTGTGAGATCTTGCGACACAAACATTTCATCCATTCATTTGCTCAGCAAACCTCTTTATTCAGGACCTACTGTGTCCTGGGTACCGCTGTAGGTGCTGCAGACATGGAGACAAGTGTCTGTCCTCGCGGAGCATTCTTCTTGGTAGACATCGGACTGATTATGTTTGTAAAGATTTTATTTATTTATTTGGCAGAGAGGGAGAGTACAAGCAGGGGGAACAGCAGACAGAGGGGGAGGGAGAAGCAGGCCTCCCACTAATCAAGGAGCCCAACTTGGGACTCAATCGAAGGCAGGTGCTAAACCAACCGAGCCACCCAGGAGCCCCAACATCTGACTGATTACTGATACCTGCTTCACACTCACACTTCACAACACACAGTCTCAGATATTATCTATGTAATCCCCAACATGTGGCAGAGTCAACTGTAGTCTACAGACGAGGAGAATGGTAGCTCCAAAGGCTAAATGACCATCCCAAAGACAGAGCATAAATCAGGTTTTCGGCGTGCAAACCTTGCACCCTTTCCAGATCCCCTCCCAAGGAAAGACCTAGCTGGGTGCAACCTAAAACAGACATGAAATCAACTCAGTCCTAGGCATCATCACTAGAGGCAGTTTTCTGCCTACAAAAAAGATGACCCCCATCCCTGACCTAAAAGAATCTATAGTGTAAAGTGAAAGGAAAACATGGAAGCAGTTATCATCTGTGGTAGGAATAAAGAAGTCTGACTACATTCCAGAGGGAAGACGTCTCCGGAAGGACATATAGGACATGCTGATCACTTCCAGGCTGAACAATGGGCGCCTGAGGCACAAGGACAGGAGGATCATTCTGCATGTCCAAATGTGACATACTACGAATTGCATGCCATGTGGATCTACTTCCCATTAAATGATGCTTTGAGGATGAGACGGGCCTCATTCTACATGGTAAATGATCAGCTTGCTTCAACAAGAAAATAGCTCAAAAAATAGGAGGGAAGGGAAATACTATAGATTTGAGAAGATTTTGGTTGATGTTTCCTAATGCAATGCATGGTCCTCGTTTGGGTCCATAATGTAATGCACCAACTTTAAAAAGACATTTTTGGAATTAGGGATATTTGAGTATAAACTAGCTATTAGAAGTTATTAAGGAAATATTATTAATTTTGTTAGTTATGATGATGGTACAGAAATTTTTTTTTGTTTTTTGGGGTTTTGTTTTTAGATTATATTTATTTATTTGACAAAGAGAGACAAGAGAGGGAACACGAGAGTGGGAGAGGGAGAAGCAGGCTTCCCTCCAGGAAGGGACCCTGCTGCGGGGCTCAACCCAGGATCCCGATCATGACCCGAGCTGAAGGCAGACACTTAACAACTGAGCCACCAGGCACCCTTGGAAGTTTTTTTAAGGTACTTCTTTATTAGAGATACAGACTGAAGCATTTACAGATAAAATATGATGCCTGAAGTTTGCTTTTAATATTTGAGCAAAAATAAATAAATGAATTAAAAATGCATAAATGAATAAAGGGGCAAATGGATAATACAAGACTGACGAAATGTTGATCATGTCTGAAGCCGGATGACAATTCCATAAGGGTTCATTATACTTTTCTCTCTACTCTTGCTAATGGTTGAAATTTCTATAATGAAAAGTTTAAATAAAAATTTTAAAATTAATTATCCCATCCACCAAGAATGATTGAGAAGGAAAACATGACAGAGGAGAGGTATTTGAGCTGAGGCCAAAAGGATGACTAGAAATTTTCTAAGGGGCCAAGGGCATTCCAGGCTGAGCAAAGATACACAGATCTATCCCAAACCTCTCCTTGGAGGAAACAAAAGTATCTACACTTGACCCCAAATTCAACTTATATCCAAAAAAAGACACCTTCTTGCTTGATGCTCCAACTCATCTAGCTGTAGCATCAAAATCAACCGACCTATTCCAAGCGAGGAAAGAGGGTGAGGGGTGGACGGCTCCACTCAGAGGACTAGCAAGGAGCCCCAGTGTAGCCCTGAGAGGACAGGAAAGCAATTAACCTCTTTCAATTGGATTTTGCCTGACAAAGCACTTTGGAAGCCAACTGAGTTATCTCAGGAACAGAGCCTTCATCCCTCCTGAGTCATCCCAGACACCTTGTGCTCCCCAGAAACACACACCAGCCTTCCCAACAGTGCCTTGTCAATTAATGACCTCAGTACCATGGGATCCAGCTTGATGGCAGCTGGGCAGCCTAGCCTGTCAGTACAAAAACAACTCCAATGAGGAGACGGTCCTCCCCTCCTTGCTCCCAAGCCCCCAGCGCCAATCCCCTCACAGCCCCCTGCCGGCCCCCAGGTGCACACAAGACGCTTGCTAGCTCTGCAGTTACTTTAGGACTTACCCGGTCCTGGTCTGGCTCACATGGGTCCCCGGGGCTCCTTACCTTGGACCGAAGCTGCAAGTACTCCTCAGAACCATAGGGGACACTCCTCAGGGAGGTGAGATAGTCGTAACTGATGACAGCTGTCTGTGAACCAAGGAAAAGAAAGGCTTAACACCTGGGGCATCAAATATTGCTCCTCACCACCCCACCCCTCCAATATCCTGCAGCTGCATGCCCCTGACACAGGCAGTATGTCTAGAGAAGTAGACAACCCCTCCCCTAAGATGCTCCGCCCCCCAGATCTTAGCCTGGCTGCCTTCTTCCTGACAATCAGGGCTCTACACATATGTCCCCTCTGCAGAGAGCCCAGTCTAAGGTTGCCCCACCTGCCAGCAACTCTCAATTACTTATCATAATGACATTATCATACCCAAAATTACCTTGCTCGTTTGTTTCTTTGTATATGGACTATGCTCTCTGCTAGAATTTCAGCTCTACAAACATGGACCCTTGTCCTTCCCGTTCATCACTGTATCCCCAGCACCATCTCACTGTGCCAGACACAAAGGTAAATGCTCAGTAGAGACGAGCTAAAGGAATGCTGTTGGATAAACTTAGCATCATAAATAAACATCGCTTTATATTTATGTTGCACTGACAGCCTGAGTTTTGATTCTGGGACCCTTGGCCAAAAGCCCTGAAGAAGTCCTCATATCCACATTCCCATATCCATATCCCATGTCCTGAATCAGAGAATCACAGGTTTCCAGATATCACAGACATGGAGGAAGCTGGAGGACTACCCAGGCCAAACCTTCCCTTCTAGAACTGAGCAACTGAGGTCCCTAGAAGCCACCGAGAAAAGTCTATCCCCTTGTTTACACCCCCAAAGCTTTACTCCACTCAACATAAACGTGTTAAACACCAACCACAAGCGCTGGTCACTAAACAAGGCACAAGGCCAATCAAGACCAGAGCCCTGGCCTTTAAAGAAGGCACATCCTAGTGACTGGTGTGTAAGGCACTGGCAGATACCTTCCTCCCTCATTCCCAGCTACAGCTGGCCCTTGAACATGGGTTGGAACTGTACGGGTCCACTTACACATGGCTTTGAGGTTTTTCTGATAAACTGAAGTACAGTACTGTAAATGTATTTTCTCTTCCTGATGACTTTCTTAATAACCTTCCCTTTTCTCTGGCTTACTTTATTGTAAGAATATATATGATACATACGACATGCAAACAATGTGTTAACGAACTCTTCATGGTATCTGAAAGGCTTCTGGTCAACAGCAGGCTAACGGTCCTGAATGTTCTGGGGAGTCCAAAGTTGACTGCATGGGAACTGACACCCTAACCCCCACGTAGTTCAAGGGTTAACTGTATTCAAATCCCTAAGGATCCATTAAAGCCTGCTTCCCTTAGGGCACTCATCCTGACTCGCAGCCTACAGGTCTCACTCCAGTGTCTGAAGTCCCCTAGCAGTGATGCCCTGAGTCACACATCTTGACCCGATCCATGGTTTTAGAGTGATTGTTTTTTGACCCACTCCTGTGAGCACTCCTCAGTCATAAGATCCTTCAAAGCTGGGTCGAGGAGGGACAGTTCATTCTACCTCTCAAAGCACGTAAGACAATGCTGGGCTGCCAAAAGGCCCTCAGTAAATACTCGGGAATCATTTTCTATCCCGGGGCCTGTTTATCTATTTGTCCGTCTGGGTTCTATAACTAGCTCAGGAGAAGACTTCACAACACTGGGTATTAAGGAAACAATCAGACAACAACTCAAACAGAGCGTGCCTCAGAGTCTATCCACACCAAGGAGAAGCAAGGACGAGCTCATCCTGCAGCAGACAAAAGGCAGAGAGAGAGCACAGAGGCCTGTGGCCCCCTGCCCACCAGTGAGGCAGTTACACGTGCATGTCCGGGAGAGTGGCTCTCAGCAGCATCAAGAGGCCACGATCGCAGCGGAAGGATGCTCCTGGGCCACAGAGAAAACCTCTAATGGCAAAATATTCAACTCAGATTCTCTGTTAGTTCGGGGGCTGCAGGGGATCCTCAAAAATCTTCCAAGGCCCAGATGCTCTGAGTCCAAGCCCTGCCTCAGGAACCATGCACACTAGCTCACGGGAGAGAAACCAGGTTTCCTGATAGAATTTCATCAAAGCTGCCAAGCCTTTCCATATGCATTGGCTGAGGAGTACCGGCCCGGGTCTGTCGCTAAAATATGATACAGAATCTAAAATGTAAAGGCTTGGGCGGCTGGGTGGCTCTGGGGGTTAAGCCTCAGCCTTCGGCTCAGGTCATGATCTCAGGGCCCTGGAATTAAGCCCCGTATTGGGCTCTCTGCTCAGTAGGGACCCTATTCCCCCCCCCATCTGGCTGCCTCTCTGCCTACTTGTGATCTCTCTCTCTCCCTGTCAAATAAATAAATAAGGGTACCTGGGTGACTCAGTTGGTTCAGCAACTACCTTAGGCTCAGGTCATGATCCTAGAGTTCTAGAATCAAGTCCTGGGGCTCCCAGCTCTGTGGGGAGTCTGCTTCTCCCTCTGACCTTCTCCCCTCTCATGCTCTCTCTCACTCTCTCTCTCTCAAATAAATAAATAAAATCTTTTAAAAAAAAAAAGTTTCTTAAAAAATAAATAAAATCTTTTTTTTTTTTTTTAAGATTTTATTTACTTATTTGACAGAGATCACATGCAGGCAGAGAGAGAGAGGAGGAAGCAGGCTCCCCGCTGAGCAGAGAGCCCAATGCGGGACTCGATCCCAGGACCCTGAGATCATGACCCGAGCCGAAGGCAGCGGCTTAACCCACCGAGCCACCCAGGCGCCCCTAAAATCTTTTTTAAAATAAATAAATGAATAAATAAATAAAATGTAAAGGCTTTACAACAGAGGCTGTGTGCAATTCCATTCTACTAGGATTTGGTAGAACCCAGTGTGGGGGGGTGGGCTTCGAGAATAGAGATACAGAAGGGCACACGGCCATGCCTGCTCAAAGCTTGGCACACATAAGAGTGTTACACGTGTACCTCCGCATCTGCTGTCTGTATGAACACCTGCGGGTAACAGTGCAGTCCCTCGGCCACCTGACAATGAGAAAAACCTACCGTGGCAACTGCTCGGCCCACCCTGACAGCACCGAAGTCATTAGGATCCAAGTACTTGTTACTGTAAAGGTAGAAGCCCGAGGCAGCCAGAGCCGCGCCAGTCCATGAAGCAAGCTTGAGCGCCTTTCTGGCCATGTTCCCAGACCCTGCAGAAGGAAAGGAGACAACAAGGGACAGCCGAATCCCACAGTTAGTCAGACCCGGGCTCAAATTCAGGCTCTGCTGCTTAAAAGATTATATGATCTTGGGTCATTTTCTTAATCTTGCTCATCTGTTTCCTCACTTGTAACACAGGATGATACCTATGTCAAAAGTTATTGGGAGGGGCACCTGGGTGGCTCGGAAGCCTCTGCCTTCGGCTCGGGTCATGAACCCAGCGCCCTGGGATCGAGCCCCACATCTGGCTCTCTGTTCAGCAGGGGAGCCTGCTTCCCCTCCTCTCTCTCTCTGCCTGCCTCTCTGCCTGTCAAATAAACAAATAAAATCTTTTTTTAAAAAAGTTACTGGGATAAAATGAAATTGTGTATATAAAACGCTTAGCAGAGTATCGGGCACAAGTCAACTCTCCAAGTTATTACTCCTTGCACAGTGCCAGATACCATTCAAGGCACGGGGGGAGAGGGAACAAAACAGAGTTCTTGCCCTCGTGGTGCTTCTGCTCTAGATGGGACGACAGGTCCGCAGCACACAGACATATTAGAACAGCAGCAGGTATGAAGTGCGGAGAAGAAAATGAAAGGGGGTAAGAGTAGAGATGACACGCATGAGACGAAGATGCTGTTTTAGATAGGGAATGTGGCAGAGCATGCTAACCCTTGTTACTTGTAACTACTACTTTACCACCGTGCACACACAGGTATCATTTGCCTTCTGTGTCCGGGTCAGAAGTGCTCAAGCCGAGGCCAAAACAGCAGCTGGTCAGAATCAGCCAGATAAGCTCTCCACGTCTGGCTGATTTCCAAAATATTTATTTCAGTTAGAGTAAACTGCCCCTTGTCTAGATCGTGAGCTCCTTGAAGGCACAAGCCATGACTTATTCCGCTGACTCACGGTCCTGCAGAGTACTCCGAGAGTAGGGATTCAATGTCCACCTGCTGATTTGGTCTGTTGAACCAGAAGTACTCCCAGTCAGTGGGATCAAGCGGGCTCAGGGCTCTCTAATGGCCTTCCTCACCCTACTTGTACTAGCTCAGTCCACCAGGTGGACCGTTGGAGCTTCTGGGGGCCACTGTACCCAATAAGCTGTTTCCCCTTCAGTTTCTGGGAACTCTGTATCAGACTAAACTCCCAGACCACAGCTGCAGGCAGCAGGGAAGAAGTCCCATCCAGAAGTGGGCCACCAAACTAACCACACATGCAAACCCTGTACAGAGGCAGAAGGAAGATTCAGGTCGCCCCTGCTTGCTTCTGCTCTGGACGCAGCCTGTGACCATCCCCTCCCTGCTCTATGCCTGCCCCCCCCCACCCCACATGGGAAACTAATGCTACACACAGCCTTGTCTTCATTTTCTTCAAAATCTGTTTGAACTCATGCTCACACTATAGCCACAGATTTTTCTTACGTATTCACAGGTACATCTTTTTTCCATTCTTCTACTTTCAACTTACATTTTATACTACTTCCCTAAACAACATATAGTTCATTTTCTTTTGCTTGCATTTAATATAACTTGTGAATGTAGATTTAATTTTACTATCTTCTTCCATCTCAAAAATGCAGATCTCTTACACCACATTAAGAAAATGAAGGATAAAAATCACATAATCAGGGACGCCTGGGTGGCTTAGTGGGTTAAGCCCCTGCCTTCAGCTAAGGCCATGATCTCAGGGTCCTGGGATCAAGCCTCACATCTGGCTCTCTGCTGAGCAGGGAGCCTGCTTCCCTCTCTCTCTGCCTGCCTCTCCGCCTACTTGTGATCTTGGTCTGCCAAATAAATAAAGTCTTTTTTAAAAAGTCACATAATCATCTCAACAGATGTAGAAAAAGCATTTAACAAAATTCCACAGCCATTTCCGATTAAAAACTCTCAACAAAATAGGGACAGGGGAATATACTTCAACATAATAAAGATCATATGTGACAAGCCCACAGCTAACACCATACTCATTGGTGAAAGGCAGGGAGCTTTTCTAACATTAGGAACAGGACAAGTATTATTCGGCATAGTACTGGAAGCCCTAGCCAGAACAATAGACAAGAAAAAGAGGTAAAAGCCAATCAAATTGGGAAGGAAGAAGTAAAACTATCACTATTTGCAGTGGATATTATATACAGAAAACCCTGAACAATCCACCAAAAAACTGTTAGAATAAACCAATTCAATAAAGCTGTAGGATACAAAATCAGCATGCAAAAACCTGTTCTGTTTCTGTACACTAATAATGAATAAGCAGAAAGAGAAATTAAGAAAACAATCCCATTTATAATTGCATTGAAAATAAAAAGCTAAGAATACATTTAACCAAGGAGGTGAAAGACCTGTACACTGAAAATTATGAGACATTAATAAAGAAATTAAAGACACCAATAAATGGAAAGATATTCTGTGTTCATGGATTGGAAGAATACTGTAAAATTTCCAAATTACCCAAAGCAGTCTACAAATTCAATGAAATCCCTATCAAAATCCCAATGGCATTTTTTCACAGAAATAGAACAAACTATCCTAAAATTTGTAGGGAACCACAAAAGACACAGAATAGTCAAAGAAATCTTGAGAAAGAACAAAGCTGCAAGTATCATGGTCTCTTATACTACATTACAAAACTGTAGTAATAAAACTGTATGGCAGTGGTATAAAAATAGACACATAAATCAATTAATTCCAACAGAGAGTCCAGAAATAAACCCATACACACATGGGCAATTAATTTACGACAAAAGAGCCAAGAACATACACAGGGGAAAGAACTGCCTTTTCAATAAATGGTGATAAGCATTTATTGAAAAGATAAAATCTTTTTTTTTAATTATTTATTTATTTGACAGAGAGACAGAGAGAGAGGGAACACAAGCAGGGAGAGTGGCAGAGGGAGAAGTAGGCTTCCCACTGAGCAGGGAATCCAATGCAAAGCTCGATCCCAGGACTCTGGGATCATAACCTGAGCTGAAGACAGATGTTTAACAACTGAGCCACCCAGGCGCCCCATAATGGGTGATTTTCATGCAAGCTAAAATTTGAGAACCATTCTTCTAAATATTTTCTTTTCAATAAAGAGTCTGCATGTGTTCGAATCCATCAGTGAAACCATGCCCAAAAAACAAGCCTTCCAACTTGATCATACCTACTCCCAACCCCAGGGGTCTGCAATCACCCTACAAGTGTGACTCCAAACAATTATTTTTAAAGAAATCATGTAAGAAACTCATTTGTTGCCCTAAACACAAATCCTCTAGCCCAGCTCCTGGGTTCGGTTCCTAATTCTGCAAGAAAGGGGTTTGTAAATAAAAAGAAATTAAAACCTTGCTTTGTAGAAAAGGCTTTATTTTCTTTACAATCTTTTTTTTTTTAATATTCTCTTTATTTATGAAAACTTCCCTATCCCTGCATCATTCTGCCAGCTTTTTTTTTTTTTTTCCTGCTGACATTTTAATAAGCCAAGAGTTCCTTCCAAACAAGAACAGGCACTCCAGCAGGCCTGGGTTTGGGTCCCTACACTTCCTTCCCAACTGGGTAAGCAGGCAAATTGCTAACTCCCTCTGACTCTTGTGACCCCGTCGATAAAATGGGGATGATGACAGCAGTGTCTCCTAGAGGTGGTGGTGAGGGACGAGGAAATCATGCAAAATGTATAGGCAGGTACCACCTACACAGTACAAACACAGTACCAACTGCGACTCCTACCACCACTCATCTCTTATTATTATAATTATTATTATTATTATGACTGTTATTAATTATTTTCTCTCCCAATGCCATGCTTTGGTAAAGGACCTTATTTACTCCCCTGCCTGTCGGCTTCTGGAGGACTCCTGCAGGCCTCCCTTCTTACATCCTGGCAGGCCCCCACCTAACCTTACCTTTTCACCTTGCTCTCTAGTGTTTTCTATCAAAAAGGCAGCATGCTGAGTTCACCCTCTACCTTGTCCCGCCAAGACACGGCTTCCCAACTGGACCTGGAAACAGGCCTTACACTGGGCTGTGTGCCCTCAGCTCTGTATACACCTTCCTTCTTCAAGATTATCAGTGCAAGAAGGTCCATGAGAGCTGATCCAGGGACCATCCCCGTGGGGCCTTCAAAGATGCCCACATTAGGGAACCACTTGTGGCCAGGAACTCAGCCTCTGGAGTCAGGAAGAATCCTGCTCTACCGCTCACCAGCTGTGTGACCTTGAGCAAGTCACAGCCTCTTGGGGCCTCCCACGTAATTATCTACAAAAGGAAGTCCCTGACAGTACTTCCATCCTAGGGTTACTGTGAGCGTTCAATGAGATGCTGCTTTACAATAATGCCAAACATATTCTGCAAATAAGACTTCTTTTCCTTACTGTTATTTTAAACTTCGTTTCTTCTTCCCAGAAGCACTGATGAAGAAACAGCTGATGGAGAACTCTTAGCACCTGGGAAACCCGGATTTGGCACAACCTCGTACAGTTAATAAACTGAGGGCGGAAGGCCACCCTATCTTGCCTGAACAGCCCAACCATTCCCCACTCCAAAAGCATTTCCCTACATCCCCTGACTTTCACTCTCCACCCAAGTCATCATTACCCCAACCTTCCTGTGCACGCACATTACCCCACGTCCCCTCCACCAATGAAAACGTCCAGATTCTCTAGCAAGGCATTCAAGACTCGCCCAAACTTGCTAGCTTCATCTCCCAAATACCTCTCCACTCTCAACCACCCCCCACCCCCACCCAAGCCCTCTCTGAAGCCTTCTGTGAGCCAAGCACTTAGAATGAGTTGTTGGTTCCTATCTGGTCTTATTATGCACTGCTTTTTTCTCTAAGGATCTGGTCCTGTATCTGCCTGTTCTATTACATGCAAAGGGCAGAATTTGTTAACATATCATATAATTAATTAATAAGTCTGCTAACAAATACATGATTGAATGAGTAAAAGAGTACACTTATCCCCCTTCTATTCTCAACATGGAAACTTCAGCCCAATTATGTATTCCCCCGCTCTCAACTCTCTAATACCTCCCATCTCACTCAGATGAAGAACTCAGGCAATTGTAAGCATTGGCCTACAAAGGGCAGCCCCAGACATTATACAAAGTGATGGGTATGGCCAGAAGTGGCCCAGTGGCTAGAGTCTGCCAAACCTGCCTTAGCACAGTAGGTGCCCCAAAAGTATTTGCTGAATGAATCAAGGGAGAAATGGTACCCCATGAGGCTGTGCTGAGCCAGTACCAACACAGGTTCCCAGGTGAGAACCACCCCAGGGCTGTCAGTTGGATGCCATCCTCCCCCAGCTACCCCCAGCACCACCTCCCAGCTCTTGCCTCTTTTAAACCCCATCTGCCTCATGCTCCATCCTCCAGGCCAGTCCCTGTGGGCAATGAGGCCACCCCTAGCCTTGAGATCACCCACCCTGGGAGGGAAAGCCTCAGCCAAACAGACATGATTCCCAAGACCGGTTTTCATGCAAATGTCCTCAGTAATAAAAGAGGTGCAAATTGAAAAACATAAAATAGATGATATAGGAGCCAAAGTATGTCTAAATTGGATTGGAGCTGGAGTTTTCCATAAGGTGTCAGTGAGTCTTTAACATGCAAATGAGTCGCTTCCCTCCGGGTATTTTAAAAGACCCTGTCAGCCGTGAAATATGTCTGTCGGTGAAAAACACCTTTCATTATTAAACCCTTTGCTAATGAATCGCCTCCCCTGTTCTGTTTACTTGTCTGACTTTCACCTGAGTTGTCTCTCCCAGGAGCACACACTTTGGGGGAGAGGAAGGGAGCTTGAGGACACGGGGACCCTAACACCTCCACATCGGATAACATTATTAGCAACAACCAACCTTTACAAAGCCCTTTGCTCTCATTTACCTCCTTAGATACTGAACACGACCCAGGAAGATGAAACAAATATTATTATCACCCACAGGCATAAATAAGGAAAGGAAGGAGCACAGGGGGTGAGGTTTTTCCCAGGTGACTCAGTAGTAAACAGCAGCATTAAAGCTTGAGCCTGTCTATGGCACATGACCTCCTTCATGGACTTGCAACGCTCCGTTCACCAGTGTTCTTACCACAGTTCACAGGTAACCGAGTCAGTCACTGTGGGCAGCAACTTCGATTTCTGACCCTCTACCAGGCCCAAACAATGGCAGCATATAGAAGACATGGAAATCAACACAGCAGACTGTCCACCAAAGCACCGCACCAGAAACGACCCATTCCAGTCCAGAAACCTTAGAAGAGCTGAGTTATCGTTAACTCTATGAGAAGAATGGGATCCATCTTGCTGGGCCATAAGGGAATACCCCAGCAGGTGATAAACCAAGGCAAAAGGGAAGTGCGGAAAGACCTACACACGGGAAGCTGATGGTCAAGTGAAATGTCCAACCCCTGGACACAACTAAATGGGGAACCAAGCACTCACTGTTTGTGGTGGGTCAAGAGTGGCTAAGCCTATCAGTTACCACCCACCCGCAGCCCTCTCCCCATGCCACATCCCAGGACAAGAAGCAGGGAATCACCCTTCCCTGCTTGGTGCACAAGTGAGAATGACCAGGAAAAAAGCACTTTGGCTCTAATTGCATCAATCCCATAAGTGACCACAGCCTCCCCCCACCTCCTAAAGAGGCTATTAGAGGAATTGAGCATCGTTTCTTCTGTCTGCACCCAAGACTGGAAAAGACCCAATGAGAGGATCAGGTTTTCAGGGAGACCTGAAAATGTTTCATGACGTGGCTAAACAGCAAACAAGGTAGAGGATACCATCATGTCTCAAGTCTGGAAAGAGGCAGAGTCAAAGCCCAGGGACCACAGCGTTGGCCTGATTCAGGTTTCTAACCTGCCCTACCACCAATGATGAGGTCCAAATGTAATGATACCCCCTTCCCTAGGGTTTGACGTCCAGAAGGTGATTGAATCAATATTGATTAAATAAAGGAATCTCTAGGCACCTGGGTGGCTCCGTGGGTTAAGCCTCTTAACCTCTGCCTTTGGCTCAGGTCATGATCTCAGGGTCCTGAGACCGAGCCCTACATCAGGCTCTCTGCTCAGTGGAGCACCTACTTCCCCTGCCCCACCCCTGCCTGCCTCTCTGCCTACTTGTCATGTCTGTCTGTCAAATAAATAAATGAAATCTTTTAAAAACAAATAAATAAAATAAAGGAATTCCTGGTTGAGACCAAGGTCCCAGCGCAGACGGGGAAAATAAATCTCACCCAGGCAAGGAATAGAAATTCTCCATTCGGTTCATCCTGGGAAAGTGGGGAATCAGGGAGAACAGTGGAAAACCAACCACAGAGAGCATGTGGCAGGTAAGAGATGGGTCATTGGAATGCCTCTGACACAAGAATCCAAACCCAGGAGATTTGGTGAGTGAGATGGGGGCAAGAGGGCTGAGCAGGGAGGCGGGGGATGGATGCCAGAAGCAAGCACTAGTCTTATCTTTAGGTCCCCTTTCTGACAAGAAAATGTATATATCAAGAAGGAACAAAATGCAAGCTCTCCTAGCAAAGGTCAAATCTTATATCTGAGGGCCAAGCCAATAATGACACAATAAGAACATGATGTAACCCAGGAAAAATGACACAAGCGTAGACTTCGTGAAAATCTGCATATGCAATAACGTAGGGGCAAATTAACAGTGTGCTCGGTCATATGCACCTGTTCACCCTCACTACAGAAAGTGAAACTGGCAAACAAGGACACAAAGGCCCATAACCTGATGTGAAGAAAAAGTTGGTGCTTAAGTTCACAGGACTTTTTCCCTACAAAGCAGAAGTACTCAAAAGCATGTCCCGCGCAGCTTCTCTATCTCCTAGGAGCATGCTAGAAATGCAAATTCTTGCTCCCCACCCCTGAGCTGGTGAGTCAGAAATTTTGGGGATGGGGTCCAGCATTCCGTGTGGTTTAACAAGCCCTCCAGGGGATTCTGATGCAGTCTGAAAACCTGTGCGATAAGAAAATGCTTAAAGAAAACTTATGAAGGCACAGAGAAGTCAAATTCACTTTCAACTCCTCAAATATCTCTTGAGCACCCACTAAATGCCAATTATCATGGACGGGACCAATAAATACTTGTTGAATTGGGTGACTTCCTACCTAGTAGGAAGTAAATGCCACTTAACCTGGGGACAGAGCTGTGCTAGGTGTCTCCCAGAGGCAGCTCTCCAAACACAGCACACGTTTACAGGGCGAGCTGAAGTGCAGGGCACCGCAAGGTGCGGAAGATCCGGAGCGCTCTGGAGCACGCCGGAGTCCAGGCGGAGCTCAGGGGTTTCGGCGGCGCCCCCAGCTCTCGTCCCGATCACGTCCAGACCAAGTCCAGCCCCGCGCCGCCGGCGCCTCGGAGCCCGTAGACCGCCTAGGGAGAAGCCGCCTGGATAAGCCACCTGATACCCCCTCATCCAGCCTCAGCCCTGCCTACGTGCCAGAGCGCGCCACCCAAGTAGCCGGTCCCCGCTTCCGCCCACTGGTGAGCGGGGCTGGAGAGTCCCCGCAGAGGACCGCCCCTGCCGGTCACGTGGCCAGGCACCGGGCCCCGGTGACAAGGTCGCAGGCCGGGGATTCTCTCCCCACGGTCCGAGCAGACGCAAGCTTTGGGCGCGTCTACATCGCCTCCCCCGCGCTCCACGCGCGGTGCAGCTCCGGCGCGCCTGCCCTACTCACCCCCAGGGACGCGGGGACGTGGCGCCAGGTTCCACGCCGCACGCGGGTGACGCGGTTCGCAGGGACTTTGCTCTCCACCACCCTCTGATTGCGCCTAATGAAGCGGTGGTGCCGCGCGGCCTGCCGGGACTTGTAGTTCGTGGTTCCCTAAACCTCGGGCTGGGAGCCCGCACTTTCCCTGGCTTCTCCACGGAGGAGTCGGAGGAGTCAAAACACCTTACCTGGGCACCTGGGTGGCTCAGTGGGTTAAGTCTCTGCCTTCCGCTCAGGTCATGATGCTGGGTCCCAGGATGCTGGGATGAAGCCTCGCGTCGGGCTATCTGGTCAGCAGGGAGCCTGCTGCCTCCAATCTCTCTGCCTGCCTCTCTGCCTACTTGTGATCTCTGTCAAATAAATAAATAAATAAAATATTTAAAAAAAAAAAAAAAAAAGACACCTCACCTATCAGAAGGCCTTGTTTCAAACCCAGCTGAGGACCCATAGTCTTCCTGAAAACTTGAGTTCAACAGTCTTAACGAAGGAGGCATAGATTCGTGTTTCATTGAAGGATGGAGATGTGGGTTTATGTATTTTTTAATTTTATTTATTTATTTGACAGGGAGAGAGAGAAATCACAAGTAGGCAGAGCAGCTGGCAGGGAGAGAGGGCAAACAGGCTCCCCGCCAAGCAGAGGGGGCTTGATTCAAGGACCCTGAGACCATGACCTGAGCTGAAAGCAGAGGCTAAACCCACTGAGCCACACAGGCGCCCCAAGGGTTTGTATATTTTAAATAACGTTTTAGAACAAGTAGGCAAGCAACTGACAGTTGCTCAATAGTGAGAATGTGCTGGTTAATCTTCGTTATCTTTAGCCCCCATTCGTTCATTCATTAATTTGTTTTGCATGTTTATAAGATGTAAGTTGGAGACATCCATCAGACGGGCATTCATTTCACAGATATGTCTTGAGCTACTTCCGGGGGGAGCAGAGTTGGGGCAGGGGTGGGGCAGAATTCATCTATCCATGCAATACAATTTCAGTCAAATTTCCAGCAGGATTTTTTCTGGACTATCACAGGCTAATCTAAAATTTATATGCAAAAACAAAGGGTAAAGCATTGCCACTCCTGAAGGAGAGTAATATGTTTCAAAGACTTGGCCTTTTGTAAATCAATTTTATTATAATGACGTAAAAATTAAGGCCATTTGGTATTAATTAGTATAAAGATAACCAGAGTGGGGAAAAGAAATCAGCTTAGAGAATCCAGAAACAGACCCAGGCATATGTGGTATCTTATTATATGACAAATCCCAGATATATGACCTATATTGCCAGATTGTAGGTCAATGGGGAAAGACACATCATTCAGTATATGAGCTGGAACAACTAGTTATCTGTTGGATCCCTCATTCACCCCACAGGTAGACTTGCAAGGGGAAAAACAAAATAAAAAATTTTAGAAGAAAGTAGAGGAAAACATCTTGTGATCTCAGGGTAGGGTTTATTAAATGACACAAGCACAAACTATATACAAACCTTTGATAAATCTGGGCTGCATTAAATTCAATAACTTTTCTTCATCGAAGGGCATGAAAAGACAAACCACAGACTAAGACAACCGATGCACAGAGACAGCAGTAGGGTAGAATTGCCTAACACAGTCCCTGCTGTCTCAAGTTTGTGGTGTATACATGCTGCGATAGGAACATAAATAATTTTCAAGCAGTGTAAGAAGTGTGAGCTGAAGGTATGAACAAAGTGGTTTAGGAACACAAAGAAGGGAACAGTAATTTTGCCCAGGAGAGTCTGAAATGCTCCATAAACTAAGAACTGACTTGGAGGCTGGGATTTAAAGGTTGAATAGGGGCTCCCTGGAAAAGGTTGTTTGCATCCAAAAAATCATATAAAGAAAGCATAAAGATGCAGTAAAATACAGTAAAACAGATAAGGGATATTTAAGTTAAAATGGGAAGTTTAAAACCAGAGAGAAGACAGAATAAATATATTAAATACTTAATATGGTTACTCTAACTGCACCCAAAGTTTAACCATGAAAATGTTACTAGCAGGCTAGCTATTACCCTGAGGAATGGAAATGGGGGAGGGAGGTTGGAGAACTTTCAGTTTACTCCCTGTGCCTTTTTATATTTGAATTTTTTTTACAATGAATGTGTGTATAACTTTTACAATTAAAATTTAATTATTTAAACATTTTTAAAATTTTTAAATTTGTAAGCCTTCAAGTTCAATATGGTATGCTGAGTACACTCCTTTAAGTCCACTCCTTCCTAAAATCCCATGAAAATGACAGGAAAGGAATTTAAAAAAAAAAAAAAAAAAAAGCATAACACCGAAAGGGAACAAATGAAGAGACAATAGCAGATAGGAAAAATCAAAAAATAAATCTGGGAAGCTCAGGCAAATGAGGCACTTACAGAAAAGCCCCAGAAGTTCTTATTTTAGAGTCTAGTCTGGGATCTGGACCTCCATAATCCTTAGAAAGCTCCCTCAGTGATTTTAATGGGCAGCTTAGTGAAAAGCTCTCTTTTGGACAGAGAGGCAGTTCATGTAGTGAAAGAGTGGAAAAGGAGGCAGTTCATGTAGTGAAAATCTGGTGAATTGAGAACAGTGGTTCTCAGGCAGGTTAGAATCACCTTGAGAGCTTTAACAACCCTCCTAGGGTGCACAGTCAGTTAAGTACCTGACTTTGGCTCAGGTCCTGATCTCAGGGTCCTGGGATGGAGCCCTGTGTTGGGCTCCTGGCTCAGAGAGGAAGTCTGCTTGTCCCTCAGCCTCTCTCCCCATGTGCACACACACACGTGTGCTCGCTCTCTCATTCTCTTTCAAATAAATGAATAAAATCTTTGAAACTATTGACAACAACGATCCTCCTAGGCCATACCCTGGCCCTTTTAAGTCATTTCTGGGGGGAGGACCCAGGTGTGATGATTTTGTAGAGCTCCCCGGAGGGTTTCAATGTCCATGCAAGGTTAGACTCCCCTGATTTAGAGTTAGAGAGTCTTGTTTCAACTGTGTGACTTAAAGTAAGTTGTATGCAATGGATGAATCACTAAATTCTACCCCTGAAACTAATAATACAGTAAATGTTAATAAAAATTTATTTTTAAAAGCAAATTTGCTAATTTGGCAAAGCCTGAACTTCCTTCTTGATTTAACAATAATAAAATGGTAGTTTCCTTCTTGATAAAAGGTATTAACTATTATCAGTCCTACCTATCTCAGAGTTTCTTGTGAGGGTCAGGTGAGACGGGGTGCGTTCTTTGGAAACTGGATATTGCTCTGAAGACATGTCCCATCACACTTAGAAGAAAATCTAAACTCTTTACCCAACTCACACAGCTCCCCCAGACCTGTTCCTACTCCCTCTGTCTCTAGCCTCATTTCCCACCTTCCCTCCCCCAGCTCATGCCACTCCAGCCCAACCAGCTTCCTGAGTCTATTCCTGCACCTGCCAAACTGGCTGCTGCTAAGAGGCCCTTACACTTGCTGTTCCCCCATAATTTCAAAGGTCTGCTCCATCCCAGCAATCTGTTTTCTGTTCCAATGTGACCCCTCCAGAGAGGCCATCCCTGACTACTCTCATATAACCACCACCATCCACCACATTCCCTGAGGCACACTCTATCCTCTTACACTGCTTTATTGTTATAACACTCATCAGTACTTGAAATATTATTCATTTGTTTAGATGGCTTTTATCTGTCTCCTCCACTATAAGCTTCATTAAAGCAGGGATTTAGATCCTTAGTGCCTAGAAGGGAGACAGACAACAGACCAAAGAAACAACAGGATAGTTGCATAATGTAATAAATCCTATAAAGGAAAAAAGCAGGGAGTGTGTGAAAAAGACTAACTAGAGGCCCAAGATAGTGTTTGGATAGAGAAGTCAGGCAAGTTGTCTTTGAGGAAACTACAACCTGATGGATGAACAAGTCAGCCACGGGGAAGCTGAGGAATTATATTCCAAGCAAAGGGAACAACAAGTGCAAAGGCCCGGGGTAGGAAAGAGCCCGGAATGCTTGAGGAACAGAGAGGAGCCCAGTGTAACTGAGGCAGAGAGAATGGTGTGGGAGGAAGTAGGAGAGGCAGGTAGGGGCCAGGTCACTCAGGGCCTCAAAGCACTCACTGGTTTGGATTTTAGTCCAACT
This sequence comes from Mustela lutreola, assembly GCF_030435805.1. Taxonomy (NCBI): domain Eukaryota; kingdom Metazoa; phylum Chordata; class Mammalia; order Carnivora; family Mustelidae; genus Mustela; species Mustela lutreola. The sequence continues at coordinate 135,634,770 of NC_081296.1, forward strand.
GCACTTGGAAGCCATTGAAGGGTTATGCTGAGATGGAATATAACCAAAGAAGCTAAATAGAAAATGCACTGAGCAAACAAAACCACAGAGGGAAGCAGCTAACTTATCTCAGAACCTGCCAAAGTCCCAGTTGAGTTTCTGAGGCAGCAGGGCTGGGAGTTGGTAGACTGCGTATTCAGAATACTATCCAAGAGAGGTGTTCATGTAGAATGCTGTGTGTCTTGTCCCCAAAGTGAACCATCCAGGAGGAGGCCTCAGACAGCAGCCAACCAAAGGAAAAGCAAGAGAATCCAACGTGCAAGTTTCTTGGTTATGGCAATGAGAAAAGATTACTGCAGAAGAAGTAATAAGGGAACTGTGTTCTTTACGGAAGGGAAGAGCCTTAAGGCCCGTAGTAGAGGAAGCAGGAAAGCTGTATTTGGTTCGCAGCAGTATTCCATAGGCGAGCAATGCCCTGCTGGAGTCACAGCCACAGAAGGAAGCATGACCTGGAGGGCCAGAGCTTGTGTTAGCATCTGCCCAGGACAGAGTGTCGACCCACAGCCAGGACCAGAGAAGGTCAGGGTCCAGCTTCCCCAGAGGGCAGCTGAACATTGCCCAGAGGATCTCCAGACCAATCCATACGCCATATGCATTTGTATGCGAAGGTCTAAGAGCAGAGGCTAAGGTTGAAGAGAGAGCAGGGTCTGCTGGCTCTGAACACTTCTGGGTATCAATGACCATGAGATGGAAGCCTGCTCAGCCTGCCCCATGGGATGTTCAGACTGGCCTGGGCTTGATGGAAATCTAAAGAGATTTTTTAACACCTGGAAGGAAGGAAATCAAGATGAGTTATTCGGAATTCATTTCCAACCCAGAAGCTGGAGTGACATGGAAAGCAGGGATTTCTTAATCTGCCTCTGACTAGCTGAGGGATCCCACAAAAAGCACATTACAGGGCGCCTGAGTGGCTCAGTGGGTTAAGCCGCTGCCTTCGGCTCAGGTCATGATCTCGGGGTCCTGGGATCGAGTCCTGCATCGGGCTGTCTGCTCAGCAGGAGCCTGCTTCCTCCTCTCTCTCTCTGCCTGCCTCTCTGCCTACTCATGATCTCTGTCAAATAAATAAATAAAATCTTTAAAAAAAAAAAAAGCACATTACACAGTTCGGTTTTCTTCTTTTTTTTCTCAGCTTTATTGAGTTATAATTGCCATACCCTTTAGTTTTCTTATCTGTCATAAAGAAAAGGGGAAATTCCTCGCAAGAAACAGTTAATGTATCTCCAGGTAAAAACCAAATGAATTCCTTTTTTTTAAAGATTTTATTCACTTATTTGACAGACAGAGATCACAAGTAGGCAGAGAAGCAGGGCAGGCAGGCATGGAGGTGGGGGGACAGGCTCCCCGCTGAGCAGAGTGCCCAGTGCATCTGGATCCCAGAACCCTTGGATCGTGACCTGAGCGGAAGACAGAGGCTTTAACTCCCTGAGCCACCCAGGTACCCCACCAAATGAATTCTTAACCAGAATTCTAAATCAGTATACTGGAGAGATTTGTGTGTGTGAGTGTTAAGGGGTGTGTGTACACATATATCATATATTTATTTATGTATGTATGCTAATAAATATTATTTATGCATATATATGGTATCATTTATCAAGCACTTACTATTGCCAGATGCTAGTCTAAGTACTTTATATTTTCTCATATAACGTTCATGATATATGAGATAGATACCATTTTTATCCCCATTTTATAGCTGAGCAAACTAAGGCACAGAAGTCAGGCAGCATGTCCAAGATCACTTTGCAAGGGCATGGCTGGGACTCTGTTCCATGAGTCTCTCTCCAGAGCCCATGCTCTGGAATGAGCAGCCCACACTGATCATAGGTGTATTAAAAGGGAATCATTTGAGACAAATGTCTGGAGCCAAAGTAAACTATGGCCCTGAGAAAATAGGCTGGCTCAGGTTTATTATCAACCATTAATTGACCACAGCTCTCAGTTAAGAGGCAGGATGGGCTGCGAGTTTGGTTAGCTGGTTCTAGCCCTGCCTATGCTTCTGGTTGGCTGCTGACCTCGAACCTTGGACCAGCCATTTTTCCTCTCTGAGACTCAGGATCCTCTTTTGTAAAGTAAACAAATTTGGGGGGAAGAACACTTAAGACCCCTCCAGCATTCACATTCCACGATTCTTTGAGTCTGTAAGCAATGTCCATTGCTCCCATAGACTGACATGGAGGGCACAGTTGAGCAAGCCCCTGGGCTGAATACCCTCCATACCCTGCTGGAGGCCCTCTCTCCACCCTTCTCTGCCCTGCCCCATGCCCAGGCAGCACCGGCTGCATCTCTGGGGCTCCATTGTCCTCTGTCTTACGGTTGGGTTTGGCCACTGGTAAGCATGGGCAGGAGACAGGGGGGCCAAGGAGAGAGAGGCTCAGATATCTGTTCCCCCCACCACCACCTCTCTCTCTCTCTCTCTCTCTCTCTCTCTCTCTCTCTCTGTCACACACACACACACACACACACACACACACGCACGCATTATCACTTACTGTGTGTGCTGCTGTTCTTTGGGTCTGCGTTCAGGCAGTGGCTGTGTTTCTCTTCTGCCACAGCTCCTGCCGGGGCCCTTCTGCCCAGCCCTAGCTCTCACTGGCCTGCAGGAATATCCACACTGAACCCCCTTAGCCTGGGAGCAGTGACGGCTTTCTGCTCTGCTAGCGGCCCGCTGCTTCCCCACCACTTGATGGGTCCCTACTGCCTGTCCCTTCTCCAAGCAGTTCATTCATTCAACACTGCATTTCAACCCCTGAACATGCATCTATTCCCCATAGGACCCTGACCACTGCAGCCCCCATAGGAAGGGAGGTGGTTTCCTCCTTGTCATTGCTGCCATGACATCAGAAATTTCTCCATGTCCCAGGCAGACTCCAACACAGGAACCCCACAACACAGAAATCTGCCCCCCATCAAAGTCATACAGGCTTCCCCACCAAGCCCTACCACTAGCTACGGACCTAGAGACTGGCACTTTCAGAGTAGAAGCAGAATTCCCCAATTCTCCCACAGTGCTAGGAGCATCAACGCCAGTATTTTATCAGCCAATCTATAAAAAAAAAACCCTTCATCTCTGAAAGAGAGATGACATGGAATCTGACCGATCTGGGTTTGAATCTTGACTCAGCTGCTCACTGGCTGTGGCCTTCCTGTGTGTTAGATTCCTCTTCTCTGAATTGGGGATAATGTTATCTGCTCTCAGGCTAGCTGTAAGGATTGACTAAAACAGTCCGTGCAAGGGCTTAGTACGATGCCTGGCAAATACTAAGCAGGTGCTCAATAAATGGTTGATTCCCTTTCTCTATTAGGCAATGGGGAGGAGTGGGGGAGCCATGAAAACAATTGGATGAGGTAAAGTGGCTTCTCCAGAAATACTATACCACCTCCTTCAGTTACGTAGTGGAATAGCCAGGGACTGGTATGGCTGTGGACCAACGCAGGGGAGGGGAAAAAAAAAAAAAAAAAAAAAAAGAACAACTCATCAGAAAGCAGGCCTTTGTCAAAACAAAAAAAAAAATTACAATGCTCAAATCCAACTGCAGCAAGCAATTACAGAACAATAGTTAAATACTTTCTATAATTAGAGAGAGAAACTATCACAAGTGATCAGAGCGCCTTTGTCTGCACTGACCCTCTATACCCAGAGATCTTGGCTCACGTGAGATAGAAGCTGGGGAAAGAGGCTGGGGATTTTGTGTCTCTTTGAGTTTTCTTGAGACATTAAATCTCACACCACCCTTCTGTTGCCAAGAAAAAAGGGCAGAAGAGACCGTGAGGACCCCCTCATCAGAAAAGAAAGGTAATTGGAAACATGACTTATGTCAAGGGCTAATTTGATCCTGAAAGAGGAAAGGGTCTTACAGCTTCCCCCCAAGAGCTGCTTGGGGGGCTGGTCCTACCTGGTCCTACCCTGAGGAGGGGTGGGCTGACGTTTGTATGGGGAGACGAGGCACGAGGGTGTTGGCCTCCGCCTATCATTGCCTCTTTTACTGAAGTCTGAGCAAATCCTTACCGTTAACAAGGGATACTCTGGACAAAAGCAAAGGAGAAGATATGCCCACAAACATTCGTGTTAGAGAATTGCTCTCTTGGTTGTGACTGAAGGACCAAGCTAGCTTCCTCGCCCTGAATCTCTCTGCCTGCCCGGGCACTGCTTTTCTCCTGGGTCCCCAGGTTCCTCTTCCCTTCCTTCTCCTCGGTCCCACCTAAGTCAGACACTTCCTTCTATAAACCCTTCCTGTCTTTCCCTTCCTCACCATTCCTGTCATCACAAGCATTGTCAAGCTCCCCATGCATCCCCACGTGTAGACTTTTCCACAGACTTCCATCCGGTCCCACTTCCTCCAGACTCCTCTTCCTCACAGACATTCCACAAACCACCACGTAAAATACTGCATTTACTATGGCCTTCTCTATACTGGGACTTTCTCAGCTACGGGAGAGGTGCCCCTGGTAGGCATTAGACAATTTTAGGTGGCGTAGTACACACACTTTGAGTTCTGCCCAGGTCCTCTTTACCGGGCCAGTATCCTCATTACTCAGCTCCTGTGAGTATTGGCCACTGACAGTTCACAGCTGCCCCATCCTCCTGAAAATTAAGAGGGTGGAAGTGTGCTGCCTCATTGGGAAATATCTGGAAGGTTACACCCTCACATTCCCACATTGTGCTCTCAGGAAGGTATCCTGTTTCTTGAATACTGGGATGCCACAAACTGTTTCTTTGGGAGAAAACCAGGCCAGTCTGGAAAAATCTAGGACACCTCAAGTTCAGTTCCACAAGAGGCCATGGAGACCTAATTGTCTTCCACTCTGTATCTGGAAGAAACAATTATTGGGTGTCTACCGTGTCCCAGGTACTGAGCTACTATTAAGCACCAGGTCTTGTTCTGAGCACACTGATAGAAATAATGTGATTTTCCCACCCTACTGTAAAACCCACAGCCTGATGGTGGACACAGATTATTGTTTTTTAATTTTACAATCAATTTTTAAAATGCAGTGTAGAAATGTATAAAGTAAAGCTGGGCATGAGGGGGCGGTGGGGAAGAAGGGGCAGGCGGGGAGCTCCTCTGTTTCTGTTAGAATGGAACATGATAAAATTCAGGATTCATCAGTTGGGTTCCAGTGTAGACTCTCACACTCACTAGCTGAGAGCCCCCAGGCAAGTCAGTGATGGTGTCTGCTAGCAAAAAAAAAAAAAAAAAAAAAAACAATTGAAATGCCCTTAAAAAAGGCTGGAAGGCTATACATCAACTTAATGGACATAGTGTCTGGGGAATAGGATTGCTGATGGTTATTTTCTTCTGTTTGTTTTTCTATTTTTCAAACTTTCACAGAGAACAGAATCCTTTTGAAATCAGAAAAAGACAATCACTAGATTTTTTTAATGTGATTTAGTTCTCAGAGTATGTTCCAATGTGCACTCTCCAAAGGCATCTCTCCTCCTTCCCTTACTTTATCTGTTTATCTATCTGGCAGAGTTCACCAAAGGGTAGTTTTTAGGACCACCTTCTTCCAGATCCCCTGGAAGTCTTTTTTTTTTTTTTTTTAAGATTTCATTTATTTACTTGAGAGAGGTGCGGGGAGCACACACAGAGGGAGAAGCAGACTCCCTGCTGAGCATGGAGCCCCATGTGGGTCTCCATCCCAGGACTCTGACCTGAGATAAAGGCAGACACTTAACCAACTGAGCCACCCAAGAGTCCTTGAAAGTCATCTTATAGACAAATTCCAAGCCCTCCTCCCTGGATTCAGATGGCCTGAAGTAGGGCCCAGAAATCTATATTTTGACAGGCTCCCTAAATGATTCTAGTCTCGCATAAGCCCGAGAACCACTATTGAGGTGAATGAAACATTCCTTTTTTTTTTTTTTTAAGATTTTATTTATTTACTTAACAGAGAGAGAGAGAGATCATAAGTAAGCAGAACAGCAGGCAGAGAGGCAGAGAAGCAGCTCCTTGCTGAGCAGAGAGCCCGATGTGGGGCTCGATTCCAGGACCCTGAGATCATGACCTGAGCTAAAGGCAGAGGTTTAACCCACTAAACCACCCAGGTGCCCCTGAATGAAACATTCTATCTACATTAATTTTCCAGATAAGTAGGGCTTATCCACACATATGACTTTTTTCTAATTTTATACTTCCTTGTAAAATAAGTTTGCTGAGTAGAGTTTAAGTTTTCTGGATGACTAGGAGTCACATCCATGATATGGTATAGACGTTTCTGTTGAGTTGTATGGGACTATGTATCCTTTTCTAAAGGGTTCTGGGCTGTGACACTTCTATAATTCTATTTATTTTGTACTTTTATTCACCATCCAGTGTTTGCTATTCCTTTATTTAAAATCACTTATTTACTACCTCCTAGGACACAGATTGTCCCACGAAAAGAAATTGAGGCTCCTTAGAGCCTCCTATCCAAGGCTCCATCCAGACCTGGAGATGGAAATGAAAGATGATCCTGAAATATCTTGCGACACCAAAAAGCATAGACAATTTGAATTGGGTCAGGAAAACTCAGAAGCCAACATGAAGAGCCTCCCACTTGCAAAAGGGTAGGACACTCTAATTATCAATGGATTGAAGCACGTCAAGCAAGTATCTTTACCTCTATGAGTTTATAATGATACTTCAAAACAATAACAACAAAAAAAAGCTAAGTCACCTCTGAAGAATGCTAGAAAACCACCTAATTATTTTTATTTTTTTAGTTTTTCCACCTAATTATTTTTAGACGGGTCATTAAGGAGAAAGAATCAGGCATTCATTCTCTTTTTCCTTTGTGAAATTCTCTTTTACAGAAGTATGCCAGCCAGTGAGCAAAAAGGGAATGAGAGAACATCACCAGTCTGCAGTTCCTAATGATTTATGGGTGTAGCAATGGTAATGTCTACTAATATCCCAAGAAAGACCACCAGACTTTGAATTTTCCTGATAGAAGTAAACACCACCATCTGTGAAGTCGCTCTGTGCCTCCCCCAACCCCACGACAAAAAGTCAAAACCTTATATCTGATCAAGCTCCTAGATCTAATGAAGAATTTACAAGAAACAGAGGAGGAAAACCATCACAAAGAGGCAAAATCAAGGCTATAGGAAACTCTAGGAGGCAAATGATCTGATTTCTTCAACAAAATATTGCATGAAAAAAACGAGATGGAAAGGAAAAGAAAGAATCTACAGGTAAAAGAGGTATGAGACACATCAACCAATCACAACGGATAAACTTAACTTGGACCTTGATTCAAATAAGCAATATATATTAAAAAAAGAAATCAAGAACACACAGGAAAGATACAAAACAAAAATGTTTAAGGCAATCAGAGAAATGCCAAAATTGACTGGATATTTGACGGTACTGAAGAATTTGTTATTTTTACATTTAGGTGTGGTTGTGGTTGTTTTAAAAGGACTGCATCTTTTAGAAAAGAGCACTGAAATTTTTGCAAATCAAATATGACATTTGAGATTTGTTTCAAAATAATCTGGGGGAGGGAGTGGGAAGGAGCACCATGGGGAAGATTGGCCCTGTGTTGAAAAATGTTAAAGCTGGTGCTGAATTCATCAGGTTCATTTTTCTGTTCTCTCTACTTTTGAATATGTTTGAGATTTTTATAAATAAAATGTTCTGCATATTCATGGTTGAAACTTGAAAATTTCAGAAAAGAGAAGAAAATTTAAATTATCCGTAATCCTATCCCGCAGAGATAATCACTACTATCAGTTTACACTATACCCTTCTTGCCTTTTAAATAACACATTAGGAATCCTGCTGTGAGTATTGTTTTATAATCTGCTTCTTTCACTTACGATAGTATATATTTCCCTTGTCATTAAAAATTCTAAAACATTATTAGTCTTAATAGTTGCAATAGTATTTTAGCTCCTAACATTTAGTCAAAATTCAATGTTGCTAACTAAAAATTTTGCTGCTCTGAACATCTTGAAGATCTTTATTTGGGAAAAAAGTAGAACTAGTAGTTAAAATAATATACATATTTTCAGGTATTTCATACCCACTGCCAAACTGTTCTCTAGAAAAGTTTTATCCATTTATGTTCCTTCCAGGAGTGAGGTAGAATTCCCCTTTTCCCAAAACCTTATACTTCTGGCAGCTTTTATTTTTCCCTATTTCATAAGGAATTCTAGTTCGAAAGAACCACTGATGCGTGTGTTGGAGCCTGATGGGCCTATCTTTGAATCCTACGAGCTCTGTGACATATTGTGAGAGTTACTTAACATCTCTGGATCTGGGGAAAGAATAGCATTGGGAGGTCATAGCCATTGAGTAAGATCATAAATGTAATGATATATTATGTGTACATTTCTTAGCATGGCCTGGCTTGGTAAATGTTAGCTGTAACTATCATCACTATCATTACCATTACATATTACCTTCCTATAGAAAACAATTCATAGCTCTTGTGACAGCTGAGGAGGCTTTTTTCCCTTCCTTCTGCATTCAAGCTGTATTTGAAATAAGTTAGGGTGTTTGGGGTTGCATCCTAAAGAAACCCAAGTCAAAAATGAAAAAGCTGCAGCACCCAAAGGTAAGAAGGCCATAGAGAACACTGTCTGACTATGTCCTTAGCAACTCCCTTGGTCTGCCTTCTCGATCTGTTGTTTTCAACCCCATACCGATGTCCCTGGGGTAATACAGCTAGCCAACAACAGAGAGGCAACTAAATCTACAGACCTCTTCATTCACTTCTGGGTGGAAAAAGAAAGTTCTTGCCCACTACCCTCCAGTTAGACCTTGAGATACACGATTGGGAACAGTTTTATTTACTTTTTACTCTCTAATTTTTTTTGGGGGGGGGGTAGAATTTGATAAGCTGATTCTCAAGGGAAGAGCCATGAGAAATATTTCTGAGGCTACTGAATGAGCAGAACAAGGTGAGAGGACCAGTTGTAAGAGGAACAGAATAAAGAACCCCAAACAGATCTACACAAACAGACATTTGCTACATGGCAGAGGTGGCCGGCAGATCCGTGAGGAAAGAGCAGAGTTTTTAATAAACGGTACTGATACAATTGAACATCCATGTAGAAAAAAATTGAAATTACACTCCTCTTTCACCTCATGTACAGTAAGGAGTTCCAGGTGGAACTGACCCAAGTGTAAAGGGGAAAACTAGACAGCTATTACAAGAGAATACAGAAAGGCATATTCAAGACCTTGGGACAGAGGAGAATTTCTTAGACAACACACAAAGAACATTAATCAGAAGATAAAAGATTCATAAATGTGCTCAATAATCAAAATTTTCTGTTCAAAAAACATATTATGTTGGAGAAAACAAAAAAGCAGAGAACTAGAAGTACCTGCAATGGACAAAGGACTAGTTTCCAAACCACATGAAGAATCGCCACAAACTGATGAGGAAAACATACACAGGAACACCTGGGTGGCTCCTTTGGTTAAGCAAGCATTTACCTACAGCTCAGGTCATGATCTCAGGGTCCTGGGATCGAGCCCCACATCGGGCTCTCTGCTCAGCGGGGAGCCTGCTTCCCTCTCTCTCTCTCTGCCTGCCTCTCTGCCTACTTGCGATCTCTCTCTCTCTGTCAAATAAATAAATAAAATCTTAAAAAAAAAAAAAAAAAAAAGGATGAGCCTACCAAGTGTTGGAGGTGAGACTGTAAACTGACTCGACCACTTTGAACCTGGTGTGGCATTATCCAGAAACAGGAAGCTCTACATACTATGACTCAGACACCCACTCCTAAGTGTATATACCCTAGAGAAATTAATGCACCAATATTTAAGGCCTCATTGTTCAGTACTAACTCCAAATTGTAAGCAGCTCAAATGTTCATCAGTAGCAGAACACATAAAGTCTCAGACAAGTGACCCCTTACTCACTGCACTAAAAATAGTTAGAGTAATATTAATAACTAATCCTTATAGGGCACTTACTACTGATCTAGGGTTTTAATATGTAAATAATCATTACACATACATAAAGAGCTTAGCTATGTGTCAGGTACTTTTCTAAATAGGCTTCATGTATTTATCACATGTCTCACACTTAATCTATGAAGAAGGTATAATTAATATCTCTTTTGTCAAATGGGGAGACGGAAGTCAAGAGATTAACTAACTTGTTCAATATCATACAACTAGTGGTAAAGCTAGGAGTCTGCCTTCATGGCGCATACCCATTAGAAAAAAGGTCTAAGGCAACCAGCACATACGGAGTTAATAGGGAGAGCCTTGAGAATTTAAAAAAAAAACAAAAACAAAACAAAACAAAAAACAAAGGAGAAAGTCCATTGTGGCTTCCAGTTATCTCAGATGGGGTCTCAGGAAACTTAGAGCAGAAATCTTTTTTTAAATAACAGTTTTATTGAGATATAATTCACATACCATAAAATTCACCCTTTCAAAGAGTACATTTCAGTGGTTTTTATTATATTCATAGTGTTGTACAACGATCATCACTATCTAATTTTAGGACCCTTTCAACACTGTAAAAAGAAACCCACTGGTCTTTCCAGGTCCCCCTTCCCAGTCACCTCCCCCCAACCCTGGCCTTAGCCTCAGGCAACCACTACCCCAGGCTGTTACGGTCATGCCTGTTCTGAGCTTTACACGTAAATGGAATCATAATGTCTGGTCTCTTGTGACTGGCTTCTCTCACTTGGTATAATGTTTTCAGGGTTAGTGTATGTTGCATCTGAGTTAGTGTACATGTCCTACTGTAAGGGCCTCTTTAGCCAGAGTGATTCCATCTCAGATTAAACAGCCATTTTGTTGTTTATGCAGTAAAATATGGTTGACCAGTCCCTGATAACAGAGCCCAAATACAAGGGCGGGTCAGGTCAGGTGGAGATAACAGCCCGAATGCAAGGTTGAGTCAGGCCAGGTGGAGACATCCAATCACTATCTCCCTAAAGAATGTGGGCCCCGCTTTTGGGGCATCTTTTGGGCGCCAATTCTGACCAAGGTGATAGGCTGGTTCAAATAGCCACTATAGGGTGAATTGTAATTCAATTGGCCACCTGTGTGTGACCTAGTATGACTATGTAACTTTCTCTGTGTGTTACAATCTCCTTGACCACCTGTGTGTGGCCAGGCTCAATCACATGGCCTTTGCTCTATATAAGTTAGTTTGTGAGGCTGGGAGGGGTCACCCTCTCTGTAAGAGGCAGCCCCAACTGGGCGGTTTGACTCTTGATGCTTGGCTCGAAATAAAGCTTTGCTTGACCTTCGGTTTGTATCAGTCTTGCTCCTTTGATCACGGACCCTATCACTGCTGCTTCGTTTCTTTCTGCTGAATGATATTCTACCCTGTGGGGAAACATTTTGTTTATCCATTCATCTGCTGATGGACATTTGGGTGGTTTCCATATTTTGGCTCTTATGAATAATGCTGCTATGAACCTTGTGTACAGGTTTCTGTGGGAATATATTTTCATTTCTCTTGGGCGTATACCTAAGAGTGGAGTTTCTGGGTCATACAGTAACTCTATGTTTAACGTTTTGAGGAACTGCCAAACTGTTTTCCAAAGTAGCTGCATGCTTTATTTCCACCAGCAATGTACGAGGGTTCCAATTTCTCTACATCCTCATTAATACTTGTTATTGTCTGTCTGTTTTCTTCTAGCCACCCTAGTGAGTGTGGAGTGGTATCCTATCATGGTTTGGAGCAGAATTCTTGACTGATGTTGAACTTGACCTTGAACTCAGCAAGGAAAATCTCTTTTATTCTCAAGCCTTCACCCAGCCTCTGCCAAGTCTCTCAGACCCCTGGTAAGAATGGACTCCTTCCTGTGAGCAAGGATAGACTCAAGTCCTTCACTTTCACTTGACCTTCCCACCAGTCACAGCTAGACCTGCTGGTTCCCTTGCTGGATGGATGCCGTCCAAAAAACAAACAAACAAAAATAAAGTTCACAGGATTTACCCACCATGAACATAATTACTTTTGCTATGGGCAGAGCTGGGCTTCCATTCTCAAATTGAGAGGTGCTAGATTCCTTCTCTCTCCACTTTTCTGGACTCCTCCTAGAGAAAGCCTCACTCCTAGAGTCTTCTTCTTTTTGCCCTGGGAAAAAATTAATTTGCCTTTGTGGGGAACGGGTATTTAGGGGTAGCTTATTTTTGCAAAGGGGTATAAATTCCACCAGCCACACAGACTCTGACTTCTATGATTTAAACTCTAAGATATGCTCAGCCCCTTATCTGAACAAATCGCTCTATATTATTATTGATGTGTAACTGGGTGATGGGTGTGAAAACTCCTTCTGTTAAGAGCTTGTGTTGATGGAACTTTTGAGGGGTGCTGCCCCAGGGTACATGTGTATCTGGTGAGTGAGGGAGACCTGGGGATGTGGCGGAGCTGGTATAGGAGCCAGGAGGTCTTGGCCACTGCCTGGGAACAGTCATCTTTTGTCTGTTAGTGATGTGAGAGCTAGAGACACCAGCCCCTCTGGGAGGGGGTCAGGGTAGAAGGCCAAAGTCGTGTCGATAGGCATAGATCCAAAGGCTGCCACTACTACCTCTCAGCCCTTTCTCAAGCTGCTCCATCTGCTTAAGCAACTCTCCAACCCCATCTACGGCCCAAACCCCTGTCACTGTCCTCCTGGGCCTCACTCATAGAACGTGACCCTGATCAGGTGACATTACAGGAAACATGCTCTGAATTCCCAGGCCAGATTAAGTACCAGGTCTTGGATCCTTCGAAAGCATCTTGGGCTCACCTCCAGCACGGCACTTATCACATTGTGAGGTTGCCTCTTCATGCCAGGGGCTGCCAACACATATGCCTCTGGAGGCTGAGGAGATAATCAAAATGAAACAGGTCAGACGTGAGAATAATCCTGGCTTTTAGGCAAAAATAGCACTCATTTTTCTTAAATCATGCAGCTCCTTTGACCTATCATATTTCTTTTGAGAGCATCCTAGGTACATGAGAAGTTTTACTTCTATCATAAGAAAAACAGCACAGTTGCAGCCATGAATGACCAGGGACTCCCTCAACAGGGGTTGAGGGGGGTGTCTGTGGCCCTCAGTCCCACGTGACACACTATATTCTAGATGATAGCCACTACAGGAGAATGAAGGCCCAGTGGTACCCACTCTACTGGTTTCCAAAAGCAGTGGGAAGTCCAGATTTTTATTAAAATCTCCCCATTTTGAATTGTCTGCATCTAATTCAAATGTTTTAAAGTGTGTGGGGGTAGGGAGACAAACACAATACTTCTGAAGGCCAGATTCAGCCCACAAGCCCCAGAAGGACCAAGCCCCTACTTGTTAGGACTTGGGCTGTGCAGTATTTCACTGAGTCCCCCAAATTAGCACAGGGTCTGGCACAGAAAAATCTAATCTTCTGCCAAATTTGTGGTACATTTTTGAAGAATATTTATTTAGCCCTGATATTTATTTAGCCCTCATGGTGACCCAAGCCCTTAAGCCCTTTCTATTCATTATCTCACCGCATCTTCACAGCCTTTTTGGGTAGGTGGACCTACTGAAGTTTACAGAGTTAGGAAGCAAAGCGGGGGCAGGACTCAAACTCATGTCTGACCCCAGGTTTCTTAGACAAGCAGGCTTTCCCACTCAGGGGCCAGTATGGAATAGTGGTTAAGAGCATATTCTTTGGGATGAAAGTCCAGATTGATCACTTGCTGTTTGTCATCCAGGGAAATTTACATAACATCTCTGAGCCTCTATTTCTTGGTCTGTAAAATGGAGACAAGAGTTAACTACTCACAGGGCTGTTGTAAGGGGGTAAATGGAATAAACAGGACTCATCAGCAAATAGTCACTATTCTTATTGTGCCAGTGTTTTTCCCCGTAGGGTTATTAAATCCATAGCCATGCACACACACACTGCCACTTCATTTTTTTTAAAGATTTTATTTATTTATTTGACAGACAGAGATCACAGGTAGGCAGAGAGGTGGGTAGAGAAAGAGGAGCAAGCAGGCTCCCCGCTGAGCAGAGAGCCCGATGCGGGGCTCGATCCCAGGACCCTGGGATCATGACCTGAGCCGAAGGCAGAGGCTTAAACACTGAACCACCCAGGCGCCCAGACACACTGCAGCTTCTTAAACCACAAACAGGCATATTCTGGTGGGCTCTCTTGTCACCAGTGACAAGACAAGGAAGTAATGTAAGGAGTCACTTCAGGTATCAGATGGCTGCCTTCTGAGCCAGCAGCCCACTTGATAGGGAATGAAAATGATCAAAACAAATGACAGTGCTCAGGGCAGGGGGCAAATTGTTTCCCCGCCAGGCTATTCAACAGAAAAAGGAATCGTTATCTTGGGTCTAAAGCTTCATCCCCACTGGAGCCTTACGTTTCAAATCCCCTTCAGGTTGGAGCCAACCTTCAAAAAGAATAATTAAATCCGAAAAGAAATGGGGTCAGCAGGGCTTGCAAGTGCTTTTGAGCAGGAAGTCTCTTAGCCCAAGGAGGGAAGTCGCTGATAGCAAAGCTGCTTTCCTGTACCTCAAACCAAAGGACTGCTCAGTCCAAGGAAGGAGAGGTAGGAACACATTTCACCATATACAAGTGAACCCTAACGTTAAGTCACCGACAGCCGAAACATTGATTCTACTCCTAAATCACTAGGTTATCAGAACATTTTTTGTTTGCTTAATAAAAATTACTGCTGTATTTAGGAATAATATAAAAACAGAGATTACATTTATGATAACAAAGAAATGAAATACCTAGGAATCAATATCCTGAGAGATGGGTACAATCTATATAAAGAAAACTTCAAAATGTTATTGAAAGATTTTAATAAGTCAACACCTAAAATGGTGTTCCTGAGACATAAAACTGTAAAGATAACAGCTTTAAATAAATTCATGATAAACTCAATAAAAACATTCCTACAAGCTTTTTAAGACATGCTCAACAAAATAATTCTAAATTTAACTTGGAAAAAATTAATGAAGGGATAGTATATCATACTTTTGATTCACTTTATTCATTTTATTAATTTAGCATTTTACTTGACTTCACTTTTACAACTTTAGTGAACTATATTTCACATTCCATAAAATTCACCTTTTAAAGTGTACACACCAGTGCTTTTTAGTGTATTCACAGAGTTGGGACACCATCAGCACTATATAATTTTTCAACACTCCAAAAAGAAACCCTGTACCAATTAGCAGTTACTCACCTTTTCCATCCTCCACCCCACCAAACCAAGCCCCACGTAACTTTTTTTTTTTTTAAGTAAGCTCTATGCCCAACGTGGTGCTTGAACTCACAACATTGAGATCAAGAGTCCCATGTTTTATGGACAGAGACAGCCAGGCACCCCCACCCGACTCCAGTAATTATTAATCTACTGTCTGTTTCTATGCATTTGTCTATTTTGGAAATTTTAAATGAATGGAATTATATCTGGCCTTTTGTGATTGGTTTCTTTTTATTTTTTTAAGAATTGTTTATTTAAGAAAGAGAGCAAGAGTGAGTGCAAGTGGGGGAAGGAGCAGAGAGAGAAAGCGAGAGAGACAATCTCAAGCAGACTTCCTGCTGAGCACGGAGCCCCATGTGGGGCTAAGCTACCCAGGTGTCCAGTGATTGGGTTCCTTCACTTAACATAATGTTTCCAAGGTTTCTGTACTCAAGAATTTAACCTTGCACAGAGATCTGGCCTTTGTCCTCAGCTTCTTGGGAGTAATCTCTAAACTCTTGAAATGACATACTTAATAGAAATATCTTTGTTTGCTTGGGAGTCTTGGGTCACCAGATGGTCTGAAAATGATTCAGGGTGGAGGCCAGCCATATCAAATAGTCTTAGGGTGGGGGCTGGCCAGAAAGACTAGGAATATGATTTAGTGTGGGCTTTAGGTCACCCCCAGTTTATCAATAGATATCTAGAGGGGCTAGAGACTGAGATCAGCCACATAAGCAATCAGATATGCCTACATGATGCAGACCCAGTAAAAACTTTGGACAGCAGGGCTCAGGTGAGCTTCCCTAGTTGGCAATACTGCCTGCATATTGTCTATTTCAGTGCCAGGAGAACAATGCTGTCCTGGCTAAACAGGGAGAGGACAACCAGATGCTTCATATTTGGAATCCTCCTGGGCTCTGTCTTACGGACTTCTTTCCTTGGCTGATTTTACTCTAGATCCTTTTCCTGTAACAAACCATAAGACTATCAACTTCCAGTGAGTGCTGTGTGTCCCTCTAGTGAATTATCCAAGTTAAGAGGGCTTTAGGAACCCTCAGATTTATAATTAGTGTTAGAAGTGAAGGCTCTGAATCTTGCTCAAGATTCATTCATGTTTTAGCACATATCAATACTACATTCCTTTTTCAAATAATATTCCATTTGATAGATAGATCATATTTTGTTTGTCCATTCATTAGTGGTTGGACATTTGGGTTGTTTCTACTATGGGATTACTATGAAAAGTGTTGCTGTATACATTTATGCTCTAGTTTTTGTCGGGACATATATTTTCAATTTTCTTAGCTATATACCTAGGAGTGGAATTGCTGGGTCATAGATAATTCTACATTTAACTTTCTAAGGAACTGCCAAACTGTTTTCCAAAGTGGCTGCACCATTTTACAATGCACGAAGATTCCAATTTCTCCACAGCCTCATCAATACTTGTTTTTGTCTGTCATTTTTATTTTAGTCATCCTGGTAAACAGAGTTGTGATTTGCATTTCCCTGATTGCCAATGAATGACATTGAGCAATTTTTTGTGTGATTATTGGCCATTTGTGTATCTTTTTTTTTTTTAAGATTTTTATTTATTTATTTATTTGACAGAGAGAAATCACAAGTAGACGGAGAGGCAGGCAGAGAGAGAGAGAGAAGCAGGCTCCCCGCTGAGCAGAGAGCCCGATGCGGGACTCAATCCCAGGACCCTGAGATCATGACCTGAGCCGAAGGCAGCGGCTTAACCCACTGAGCCACCCAGGCACCCCGCCATTTGTGTATCTTCTTTGAAGAAACATCTGTTCAAATCCTTTGCCTTCTAATTGGATTATTTGTCTTTTTCTGGTTGAACTGTAAGTGTTTCTTTATATATTCTGGCTACAAGTTCACTAGCAGATATGCGATTTGCAAATATTTTCTCCTGTCCTGTAGATTGTCTTTTCGCTTTCTTTTTTTTCTTTTTTTTTTTTTTTTTAAAGATCTTATTTATTTGTCAGAGAGAGAGAGAGAGAGAGAGCGAGAGAGAGCGCAAGCACAGGCAGAGAGAGTGGCAGGCAGAGTCAGAGGGAGAAGCAGGCTCCCTGCGGAGCAAGGAGCCCAATGTGGGACTCGATCCCAGGATGCTGGGATCATGACCTGAGCCGAAGGCAGCTGCTTAACCAACTGAGCCACCCAGGCGTCCCGTCTTTTCGCTTTCTTGATGGTATCCTTTGCAGCACAAAAGTTGTTTTCATTGGTGGTGGGGGGGGGGGCTTTTTTTCCAGTTTTTATTTAAATTCCAGTTAGTTAACAAAGAGTGTCATATTACTTTCAGGTGTATGATCCAGTGATTCAACACTTGTATACATCACTTGGTGCCCATCACAAGTGCACTCCTTAATCCCCATTATCTTTTTAACCCATCCCTAAGCCACCTCCCTTCTGGTAACCATCAGTTTGTTCATTATCATTAGGAGTCTCTTTCTTGGTTTGCCTCTTTCTCTCTCTCTCTCTCTCTCTTTTTCCTTTGCTCATTTGTTTTGTTTCTTTTTTCTTTTTAAAGATTTTATTTAATTCCACATATGAGTGAAATTTTATGAACTTTGTCTTTCTCTTATTTTGCTCTTATTTTCTCTTATTCTGCTTATTTTGCTTATTTTTACGTTATTACTTGGCGTAATACTCTGTAGCTCCAACCATGTCATTGCAAATGGTAAGATTTCATTCTTTTATATGGCTCAGTAATATACCAACATATATATACACATATGCATACCCCCCACACACACAGAAACATACACATACACACTACATCTTCTTTATCTATTCATCAATCAGTGGACATTTGGGCTGCTTCCATAGTTTGGCTCTTAGAGATAATGCTGCTATAAACATCAGGGTGCATGTACCCCCTTTGAATTAGGATCTTTGTATTCTTTGGGTAAATAATGGCAATTCCTGGATCATAGGGTAGTTTTAACTTTTTGAGGAGCCACCATGTTGTTTTCCAGAGTGGCTGCACCAGTTCACATCCCCACCAACAGCGCAAGAGGATTCACCTTGCTCCACATCCTCGCCAATACCTGTTGTTTCTTGTGTTGATTTCAGCCATCTTGACAGGTATGAGGGGATATCTCATTGATGTTTTGATTTGCATTTCCCTGATGCTGAGTGGTGTTGAGTATCTTTTCATGTGTCTGTTGGCCTTTCTGGAAAAATGTCTATTCATGTCTTTTGCTCATTTTTTAATTGGATTATTCTGTTTTAGGTGTTGAGTTTGATATGTTCTTAATAGATTTTGGATACTAACCATTTATTGGGTATGTCATTTGCAAAAATCTTCTCCCATTCTGTAGGCTTTTAGTTTTATTGATGGTTTCCTTTGTTGTGCAGAAGCTTTTTATTTTGATGAAGTTGCAATAGTTTATTTTTGCTTTTGTTTCCTTTGCCTCTGGAGATATACCTAGAAAGAAGTTGCTATGGCCAATGTCAAAGAGGTTATTGCCTGTGTTCTCTTCCAGGATTTTTAAGGTTTCAAGTAGCATGTTTAGATCTTCAATCCAATTTGAATTTTATTTTTGTGTATGGTGTAAGAAAGTGGTTCCGTTTCATTCTTTTCCATGTTGCTGTCCTGTTTTCCTAATACAATTTGTTAAACAGACTATCTTTTTCCAATTGGTATTTTTTTTCCTGCTTTGTTGAAGGTTAATTGACCATATAGATATGGGTTCATTTCTGGGTTATCTATTCTGTTCCATTGATCTGTGTGTCTGTTTTTGTGCACCACACTTTTTTGATTACAGCTGTGTAATAGAACTTGAAGTTTGCTTCAAGGTTGCTTTGGTTATTTAGGGTCTTTTGTGGTTCTGTACAAATTTTAGGATTGTTTGTTCTAGGTCTGTGAAAATGCTCTTGGCAAACCTAAAGCCTGTGGAAGGAAGGAAATAATAAAGAACAGAACAAAAATAAATGGTATAGAAACTAAAAACAAAAACAACAATAACAACAAAAAAGCAATAGAACAGATCAGTGAAACCAGGAGCTGGTTCTTTGAAAAAATTAATAAAACTGATAAACCTCTAGCCAGACCTAACAAAAAGAAAACAGAAAGAACCCAAATAAATAAAATCACAAATGAGAGAGGAGAAATAACCACCAAAACCACAGAAATACAAAGAGGAGAAATAACAACCAAAACCACAGAAATACAAACAGTTATAAAAGAATATTATATAAAACAACAAACAGGACAACCTAGAAGAAATGGATAAATTCCTAGAAACATATAAACTATCAAAACTGCAACAGGAAGAAAGAGAAAACTGGAACAGATGGATAATCAGCAAAGAAATTGAATCAGTAATCAAAAAACTCCCAACAAACAAAAGTCCAGGACCTGGTGGCTTCACAGGCAAATTCTACCAAACACTTAAAAAAGAGTTACTACCCAATCTTCTCAAACTATTCCAAAAAAAATAGAAGAGGAAGGAAAACTTCCAAATTCATTCTATGAGGTAAGCATTATCCTGATACCAAAACCAGAAAAAGACACCACCAAAAAAAGAGAACTATAGGCCAACATCCCTGATGAAGATAAATGCAAAAATTCTCAATAAAATACTAGCAAACCAAATCCAACAATACATTTTTAAAAAATCACTCACTTCGATCAAGCAGGATTTATTCCTGGGCTGCAAGGGTAGTTCAATATTTGCAAATCAATCAACATGATACACCACATTAACAAAAGAAAGGATAACCATATGTTCATTTCAATAGATGCAGAAAAAACATTTGACAAAGTACAACATCCATTCATGATAAAAAAAAAAAAAAACCTTCAACAAAGTAGGTTTAGAGGGAGAATACATCAATGTAATAAAGACTGTATATGAAAAACCCATTTCTATTGCTAAGTTGAATAAAAGTGTTGAGAGTGAACATCCCTTTTTCCTGACCATAGAGGAAAAGCTCTCAGTTTTTCCTCATTTAGGATGATATTACCTGTAAGAGAATGTACTTATTCTTAGGAGATGCATGCCAAAGGGTTTGGGGATAAAGGTGTGCAACTTGCTTTCAAACGGTTCAACTTAACAACAATAAAGTCCATGTGTGTGTGTGCGTGCGTGCACGCATTTATAGTAAAGGGGACAGAAGGGGAGAGGAAGGGACAGAGAAAACAAATATAACAAAATGTTAGTAACTGTTGACATTTTTTAGCAAAAACTCCATAATGTAATACCAGTCCATATTCAAATCTGTTCAAATGTCCCAAGAATAGCTTTGCAGTTTTCCCCAACTGAAACAGAATCCAATCAAGCTTTTACTCTGTGCATTCGCTATGTCTCGTCCAGCTCTTCTCATCTATTTTATTACTTTTTTCTTTAAAACCTTGACATTTTGAAGAGTCTAGGCCAGTTGTCCTGTAGAACATCTTGCCTTCTAGATTTTTCTCTTTCCTTATGTTATTTAACTTGTCCTCTATCGCCTGTATTTCTTATGAACTGGAAGCTAGGTCTGACTTGATCAGGTAATTGGGGAAGCACCTGATGTCAGACTGTCCTTCTAAAAATGACACTAGTGACTATGGCAAGACTTCTCCATTATAAGTTACACTTTTTCTCTTACAGTTGCTAAGTAATCTGTAGGTCTGGCCTCTTTCACTATACTTTGATACAAACATACTTTGATTCCACAAAATTTTTAAAGATTGAGAGGGCATACAAAGGGAGGTGGGGCAATGCTACTTCTCACTGGAGAATGAATATAAATAAAGCAGCAATCAAGAGTTAAAGCAGAATGGCATCAAGACATAAAATAAAATTTTATGCAATAAATAAAAACATCCATCATATAGAAGACGAGGCTGTTAAGCGGACAGTAACCTAGAAATAAAATTAATAAACTTAATTAAAAATGAACTTAATAACTCACTTTACGAATGCAAAATGCGAGGCTCAAGATGCTTAATTTATGTTGTTCAGGCCAAGATAACTGGACGTTGTTCTTTTTTTTTTAAGATTTTATTTATCAGAGGGGGGTGGGGGGAGAGCGAGCACAGGCAGACAGAATGTCAGGCAGAGGCAGAGGGAGAAGCAGGCTCCCAGCTGAGCAAGAAGCCGAATGTGGGACTCGATCCAGGACGCTGGGATCATGACCTGAGCCGAAGGCAGCTGCTCAACCAACTGAGCCAAAAGCACTTTACGTGAGTTTCATCATTTCATTGTCCTGACAACTTTACGAAAATAGGTTATACTTACTCTCCCCATTTTTTTGGCTAGTTAGAAAACAGAGAGGGAAGTTGAATGGCGTGTCCAGGAGGTACAGCAAGCAACTGAGGGAGCTGGGAGAGGAGCCTGGGGAAGCTGACCCTAGAATCTCCTTAACCCCTCCAACCCTACCACCTCCTAAGTCACGTCACTTGTGGTTATAGAGTCCCAGCTAGTTAGTTATCAAGTTACCTGAGAGTGCATGCCCTCTCTATTTCCAACACACGGAGTGAGCTGATAGTTTCTGGCCACAGGGTGAGGGGGGCTTCATGGGGCTCTCTATTTTGTGCAGGCAGCTGCTAATTACCTGCGATAATGAGGGATGAATGCTGCAAGGAAGATCCACCAGAGTGGCACGCAAGCCCCCTCCCCGACAAAACTGAATAAAGCGCTTGGCCTTGGGGTAGAAATATCATATTGCTTTTGCAGTAGATTTGCCTTCTTAATTATGTTTTGTCAAGATTGCTATTAAAGCCAGTTGCTATTCGAATCTATATACCCCAAGGACAGTGCGAAACCACCACTAGCAGAAATGCTTCACATGAATGTGCCTCTGTAAGAAAGGAGAGGGGATGGTCGCAGCACTTCTCTGCCCCTTTCTTTCAATCCTGCATCCCAGGTCTTGGTCTGTACCTTACCGACTTCCCGTGTTAATTACTTTAACCTTGCCCTCAGCCGCCTCCTTTGTCTCTCATCACCATAGAAACCCACTCTGACTTAAGAACTGTCTTTCTTGACAGTTTCTGTGACCCAGCCCTCTATTTAAGTCCTCCTTCAGCTCCGAATCACCTGCTGAATTAAATCTAAGCTCCTTGATCTTGGCTTCCGGGACCTTCTCTAATTTGCTCCTCTTTTATTCTCTTTTTAGAAATAATACATTCCTAGAGCAGAGGTTAAAGCAGATCAATGCCAACCAAAATATTAACTGTAATAGCTATATATATATACACAGTGCTTTAGAGTTGAGTAAAACATATTCACCTACATTACCCCAATTAAGTCCCCCAAATCCCTCGATGATATATATACAGCAGGCAACATGATCAGCATTTTAAGTTTGATAAAATTGGGGCCCAGAAAAGTTAAGTGTCTTGACTGAGGAGGAGAACAAAGGCAAAAGACATGTAGATAAAATTAAATTTCCTCACAATTTGCAGCCCTCTGATAAATTCTTGAGACAGACAGAGCATGGCACTCCTCCAGGAACTCACAACTGTCTCGCCGTTAATGCTTTGCTAGAGGCAAAAGGCAACTTTAGCTTGGCTATAGCCAGACCTCCAGGATCCCTAAATCTTCTTTAACATATGAAAATCTCTTTGGAACTTTCCTCTATCTCTAACCTCCCAACTTGAAAGTATATAATCAATCACTCACAATCACAGGGACCCTCTTTCTGCCGGCAGGTCCTGTTCTGCTTTTATTAAACCTTTTTGCACCGAAAACATCTCAAGAATTCTTCCATGACCCTTCTTCGAAGACTCCTGGTCCATATCACATCACTGACCATGATAACAGAGTCTACTGGTGAAGCTATAGCTTGAATTTGTATCTTCAGACTCCTAGATCATGCTTGTTAAACTATACGATGTGACTGATAATCCTGCCTTTACCCAAATAAGGTGGGTTCCTCCCCTCCACCCACCCACCCCTGCTTTTGGCTTATATCCTGTAGCAGACAGGATTCTAAGTCCTATCCCAAGATCTCCTTCTTGCCCAGCATTTACATACGTGCCCTACATTAATCCCTGGGGTGTTAATATGTCATTATAGGGCAAAGTTGACTTTAAGATGAAGAGAGGTTCTGGATGGGCCTGACTTAATCAATGAGCCCTTTAAAAGCAGAGAGTCTTCTCAGTCTGGAGGCAGGAAGAGAAAGTCAGAGGAGATGTGCCCAGCAAATATCCACAATGGAAAGGGGTGGAGAGTGGCCAGCAGGAAGTAAGCGTGGCCCCTACTGATGGCACTCCACAAAACAGGGACTTCAACCCTACAACCGTAAGCAAGCAAATTCCCAATAACAAAAAAGGGCTCGGAGATGGACTGTGCCAGCCTCCGACCCACAGAAATATGAGCTAATAAATGGGTGTTGTTTTAAGCCACTAAGTTCGTAGTAATTTGTTACCTGACAATAGAAAATGAATTCATTTTCCATTTCCTTTCTAACAGCAGGGCAGTAGGAACAAGACCCAGCTTTTTAAATTGTCATATAGTAAAACTGAGTTTTTTGGTATACAGTTCTAGGAATTTCAACACATGTCTAAAAGGCATGTAACCACCATCACAATCAAGATACAGAACAATTCCATCATCGCCAAACACTTCTTGTGGCTGTCACATCTGCCCCCACCGTTAATCTCTGGTAACCACTGACCTGTTCTCTGTCACTGAAATTTTATCATTTCAAGAATGTCATAAATGCAGCTAACCCTTGAACATGGGTTTGACCCATGAGGTCCACTTACAGGTGGATTTCAATTAAAATAGGTGTACTATTTTAAGACAGTACAGTACTGTAAGTGTATTATCTCTTGTGATTTTTAAAATATTTACTTATTTGTTTGTCAAAGAGAGCACAAGCAGGGGGAGCAGTAGACAGAGGGAGAAGCAGGCTCCCTCCCTGCTGAACAGGGAGCCTGATGTGGGGCTCAGGGCTTGATTCTAGGACACTGGGATCATGACCTGAGCCAAAGGCAGATGCTTAACAGACTGAGCCACCCAGGCATCCATCCCTCTTATGATTTTCTTAATAACTTTTTTGGGGGGACACCTGGGTGTTAGGAGACTGCCTTCAGCTCAGGTTATGATCCCAGGGTCCTGGGATCAAGCCCCCCATGGGACTCCCTGCTCAGCGGGAAGCCTGCTTCTCCCTCTCTCACTCCCTCCTTCTCCCCCCAACCCTTGTGTTCCTTCTCTGGCTGTGTCTCTGTCAAATAAATAAATAAAACCTTTTTTAAAAAAATAACATTTTCTTTTCTCTAGCTTACCACATTGTAAGTTTTAAGTTACTTTATTTCACAAGAAGTTACAGTAATTACGTTTTTTGGGAGTCAAAGTTATACAAGGGGGCGCCTGGGTGGCTCAGTGGTTAAGCCGCTGCCTTCGGCTCAGGTCATGATCTCAGGGTCCTGGGATCGAGTCCCACATCGGGCTCTCTGCTCAGCAGGGAGCCTGCTTCCTCCTCTCTCTCTCTCTGCCTGCCTCTCTGCCTACTTGTGATTTCTCTCTGTCAAATAAATAAATAAAAATCTTTAAAAAAAAAAAAAAAGAATGTAAACTCTATTACACAGTATATCTATTTAAAAAAAAAAAAAAGTTATACAAGGATCTGTGACTGCACGGAGGATCAATGTCTCTTAATGCCTGCATTGCTCGAGGATCAATGTAATATATAATCTTTTGAGACTGGCTTCTTTCACTCAGCATAATGGCTCTCAAATCATCTAAGTTGTGTGTATTGATAGTTCCTAGGATGGCAGATTTTTAAAACTCTTTATCTAGAGATTTAAAAACCAGAAAAAAATAGGGCCACCTGGCTGGTTCAGGTGGTAGAGCATGCAACTCTTGATCTCAGCGCTGTGAGTTCAAGCCTCACACTGGGTGTAGACCTTACTTGAAAAAGAAAAAAAAAAAAAAACCCTAGAAAAAAGTACCAAGTATAAAAGGATATTGACAGTAGAAGGGATCTTTGATATTATCTTGTCCCACTCTACGCTTTTACAGATAAGGCGTCTATATCCAGTGAGGGTAGAGGACTTGCCCAAGATTGTTCAGGCACAGGAGATAAGAGATATTCAATCTTCTTTGCAGTGAAGTAAACCATTAAAACCTATAAAGTGTGATAAATGTTAAGACTGGGAGAAAAACAAGCATTATTAGAGCACAGAAAATAAATATCGTATAAACTCCTTTCCATTGTTAATGATAGAGAATTAAGCCAACTTAAAGCCAACAAAATAATTCATTGGCTCACTTAATTTAAAAAATTCAGGATGACTAAATAAATAAATAAATAAAAATTTAAAAATTCAGTATAGTACAGTCTTCACGCACTGCTGCATCCAAGAACTCCCAAGATGTTGTCAGAGGTCTCAACATCTCTCAAGTCTATTATCCTTCTCTTTACCCTTTCGGACTCCGTCTTTCTTGCATAGTGGCTTCATTCTTTCCTGTCACAGGCTCTTGCTGTCTTCCAGGATGTATAAATATTGGTAACTCAAGCGTACAATCGTATAGTTTCTGACCCAAACGAAAGACAGATGCATTGTCTTCATTAATTCCATTGGTCAAACCTATGGCCATTACTTTTCAATCTCCTTCACTGGTTTCTCATCTCACCAATCTTCCCTTGAACTGCTTCTCCCCTGTAACTATACTCACTCCCCAGGTGATCTCATTCAATTTATATACCATCTAACCCCAAAGGTCTCCAACCCAAACCTTTCCCCCCACATTTCAAACTTGTATATACAACTGCATACGTAATATCCTTAAAGGTTGTCTTTGTCTAACAACCATTTCAAATGTAACATGTTCAAAACTAAACTCCTGATCTTTTCCAAAAACATGACCCTCTTGCAATTTTCCCATCTTAGTAAATGGTAACTCTATCCCTCTAATTTCTCTGACAAAAACCCTTGGGGATATCCTTGATTATTCTCTTTCATACTTCACATCAATTCTATCATTAAAATTTGTTAGTTCTACCTTCAAAATGGATCCAGATTCCAATCTCTTCTTACTACCTCTAATACTACCTCCCTCCCTAAACCATCAGCATCTATCCCCTGAATTACCACAAAAACCACCCAGCTGGTTTCCTTCTTTCCTTCCTTCCTTCTTGGAGTCCATTTTCAACACAGCAGTCACAAGGATCTTTTTAAAACAAATCAGATCGTGTGTCTTCTCTGTTCAAAATCTCCAGTGTGATTTCTATATACTACCAAACAGTGATCTCCAATATATAACAATAAGTGGGATGCCTGGGTGGCTCAGTGGTTAAGCCTTTGCCTTCAGCTCAGGTCATGATCTCAGAGTCCTAGGATCGAGCCCAATGTCAGGCTCTCTGCTCAGCAGGGAGCCTGCTTGCCCCTCTCTCTCTGCCTGCCTCTCTGCCTACTTGTGATCTCTGTCAAATAAATAAATAAATAAATAAAATCTTTTAAAAAATTAAAAATAAATAAAAGATATCATAATAAGTGAAAAAAGGAAGGTGAAGAGAAATGTGTACAGTATCTACCATTTGTCTAGGAAAGAGAAGCATACAAATATATATGTATTTGTGTATATTTTTAAGTGAAAGAATAAACCATAAAAATTTTTTTAAAGATTATCTATAAGGAGAGGAAGGGGAAATGACAGAAGGGTCAGGGAAAGAATCTAGACTTCCTTAAATGTACTATCTGTTTGGTAAATTTTGGCTTTGAAACCATGAAACTGTTTCACAAAACAACTTTTTTTAAAGCAATGTCTAAGAATTCAAAGGAAAAAGAAATAAACCTGACCAGCAAATTAGTGGCATTATCCCACAGAGAGGAACTATTCCAAGTCACTGTATTTATTTATTTTTTAAAAATCTCTTTATCCAACGTGGGGCTCAGACTTACAATCCTGAGATCAAGAGCTGAATGCTCTACCAACTGAGCCAATCAGGTGCACCTCTCCCTAAGTCACTTTAGAGCAGTGCAATTTGACTATATACGCCTAAAGAAATATACTCTAAGGGCAAAAAGAATTGCCAAAAAAAAAAAGAAAAGCAGAAACTATTATCATTAAGCATATGTTTAGCAATCACTTCAGTAATGTTATTCTGAAAGATTTTATATATACAGTAGGATAAAGCAATTATATTAATTAATTATGATAATTAATAGTTATTTCCATATGTAATTATGTTAAAGTCATTAGGTACCAAGAGTTTCAGAAGAGATATGTATATAAAATCAAAGTTAAGTAAAGTCTGTGTAATCCTAAATTTGCATTGAAAATACTAATATAAATTCATGATGCATTTTCTAAAAAAATATGTGTAAATCTAAATTTTTTAGATCTGTAGTCCAAAAAAGGCTTACAAACAATAATCAACACAATAACAATAAACATTTGTAGCATCCAAATCGTTTTCTTTAAATATCCCTTTCCCACTTAAAGGAGGGCTCCTTGGAGAAATGACTGATTCCAAGTCTGGAGTAGAAACAATATGAGATGAACCTACAACATCTTGTCACCAGAAATTGAGTCATCCTGGGTAGGGGATGCTGCTTCTGCTGCTCAAAGTAGTGTGGTTGGTTTGTGAACATTCCAAGAGCTGTACACTTACAGTGTATGCACCTTTCCGTATGTGTGCTACACTGCAACTAAAAGTTTGTATCTACGCTTTATCATGGAACATGTCAAATGTGTTAGTGTGACGAATTATCCACACAATGGATAATCTCCCCATTATGTAGCTTCAACAGTGATCAAAACCAGCTGTTCTCTTTTCGTCTACCCACTTCCCTGTCTCCAGGATTTATAAGCAGATTTCATTTATCCTACCAGTTCATCAGAGATTATGCTTAACCCATAAGCTATGTAAAACACATAATATAAAACACGTACATACATAAAAACAAAACATAATACCCAGAAGTGTTGTAAAGGTAACTTACCCAGATCACACAATACCTCCCCAGGAGAGAGTTTTGGGGGTGGGTTGTGGAGTTAGGGGACAGCGTTTAAAGAAAAGTTTCGAGTGTGAATGTTTTTAGAGCGTTCCCAAACTCTCCATTCGACAGTCTCACGATTTCCTGTTGTTTTAAAACCCAGTCACCCTTTTATTTAACGTTGTTCTTCCCGATTCTCTTGGACTGGAGATCCCTACAATCCGGGAATGAGACTGAGTGGGGAATAAAATAAGCATCTTAAAAGGCATCTCACCTTCGTTATTTTGCCTAGGGAACGCCCTATTTTGTCACACTATACGAGGGATGCATCTGCCTTTCTTAACTGAACCCTTATCTCATAACCGCTCAGTCTGATGAAAACAGAATCGAAGCGTACTCTTGTCCAAAGAACTACAAATCCCAGAAGGCCTTTCGACCGAGGCGCCTGCGCATTGCGGACTTCTTCCTTTCCCCTCCTCATCAAGGGGAAAGACCCGCCCCGCGGTGCTGTCGCTCGCGCTGGAAGAAGCGGAAGAAGATGGCGCTCACCAGGTGGGTTGTTGATGGGGGTCTTCGATACGGAAGGGTCTGGGAGCACCCACTTTTTTCATTTCTCTGCCCACTGTCTCCGGGCACTGACCTGGCTCGGGACACAGAGCAACGTGGGCCGCGACTACGGCTAGGCACTCCTGCCGGCCACCGGGGCGACTAGGCCTCACCGAAGCTGGGGTCTTTCCTGAGCTGTTTCCCGGGTTGAGTTCGTTCTCTCACTAGGGCCGAAAGCCTCGGCGTGGTGAATAGTTCTCCTGCCTCAGATGCCAAGGAGCCGCACGTGGTTTTCGCTGGAGCATCATGGGGTTGTGGAGAGCGCTCCGTCCGGTCCACGGCTCAGGCGGACACGGCGGGGGTGTGGAGGGCAGTGGTTTATTTGGGCGAAGTGAAGCGGCGGGAGCCGACTGCCCGGCTTACCGCCGAGTGTCTGCCGAACTCTCGCCTGTGCCCCGGAACAAGGATTCCTGACAAAGGCGGCGGGGAGGGGGGCGCACTGAACAGAGATCTTTAAATTAGTCACGGTGGTGACCACTATCTACTAATGCGCCGCTGCTCCCTACTTTAACTTTGGACCTTAGAATTTCTTCCGTAGATAGAACCACTTCAGATTTTTGCTGTTCCCAGTTGCCTTGGTAACCGTATGTAAAGTGGTCCCCGCCTTTGAGAAAAAGATGTTTAACTGGGAGATCCCGAAGGGTTACGTAACTCCTACTAGTCCGCGACCTTGTTGCCCCATCTAAGTAGAAAAACTTTACCAGCGAATGCAAGAGGAAAAGTTGAGTTGTCAGGGGTGGTTGTAAAGAAAGTAATCGTTTTAGGACATGAGCTTGAGCTCCCTAAACACGCTTGATTCTCTTCACACTTGTGTTTCCTGGCTGATGACAGTTATGAGTCCCACAAAATGTTTAATTCAGAAAAGTCTTGGGGGAATTCATTTTGGGTGCCTTGCTCAATCCTAGGGATTGTGTGTATACAAAAAAAGAAATCCAACAGTCTTTGCAGGGAAGATGGGGTACAAGGCATACAGATATGAAATAAAGAATAGCACAGAATACTCACAGTGTAATACTAAGCTTAAGTGCAAAAGAATTAGATTAGATCAATTGAATGGCTGGGGCAGCTGGGTGGCTAAGTTGGTTATGCATCTGCCTTCGGCTCTGGTCCTGGGATTGAGGTTGGGCTCCCTGTTTAAGTGGAGGGTCTGTTTCTCCCGCTCCCTCTGCCTCTCTCTCTCCCTCTCTCTCAAATAAATAAAATCTTTTAGAAAACTAAGTTGAATGGACTAGGGAGGTTGCTTTAGTAAATGTTACAAGCAGCAAGCATTTGAGTGCAAAAATTACCAGAGTTAAGAGGAAAGGTATTGTGGAAAAGGTGGAATTTGAAAAGGACACGGGAAAAATAACAGAGATGTTGTGGGTATTGTGTGCTTAAAATTGCAGTGGCAGAGTGCAGCGTTTAAATGACTACCCTTGGGAACGACATAGTTTTCTGATTTCGTTGAGTTCTGGTTGATTTGATTCCAAGTGAAATGTTACTTATCTCTAAGATCTACCAAGGATTAGTTAACAGCAGGGACTTGACATACTGATGTGTTACAGTACTGGTGTCACCAGTTATTGTTACAAAAGATTTAAAGTCATACTGATTTAGGTCTCTAAATTCAAGTGTATTTGGGGTTATATATCTAATTATATCACCTGCGTTTAATATGCTTTATTTGGTGAAGGGGAAAGGGTAGACTAAGATGCCTCAGCAGTGGCCCTGTTGATGTTTTGGACTGGATAATTCATTCTGGAATGGGGCTGTCCTATGTATAGTAAGATATTTAGCAGCATCTTTGGCCTCTATCCATTAGATGCCAGTGGCAGCCCCACCCCCACCCCCTTTCCATTCTCTGTCACCAAGTCTTGACAATCATAAAGTTTCCAGAAGTTGTCAAATACCTACATTGTAGTTATTTTACCCCCCAGCTGAGATCCACTGAGGTAGACTTTCTGCTTGCGTGTATAGCCTATAGCCCACTGTGTACTCCTTGCCCCGACCCTGCACCACAGGAATGTGCCTCTTTGTGGGAATGTCATCCTTTACAAGGAACAGCACAGTTAAGACCCTCTGGAAGGCTAGAGTATGTTCAGACCCTAATCCAGGCCAAATTACCTGTTTATTGGATTGTCTGAACTCTTTGCTTTTGTCGGCTGCCTACCTTTTGATCATACTAGTAACCAGTTCTTCCAGCAGAACGTAAAGAAAAGAGAAAATAAGTGAATACTTGGGCTTCTTTGTAACCGTCTTTCTATCCCTCCTATGTATTTGGATATATGCGGTGTACTGAATATAACTGTGATAGAAGCTCAGAACTTTTGACTCCATTCATCCATCCATTCATTCGTCATTCAGTTAGTATTTGTCCAACGTCTACCATGTGCCAAACACTATTCTAGTGCTGGTTTTACAGTATTAAATCAGTCAAGCAAACTCCTTTATTTTCAAAGAGCTTAGATTTTAGGAGACAGACTATATATATAGGTGTGTGTGTGTGTGTGTGTAAACAAATCAATAATACAATTTCAAGGCACCTGGGTGCCTCAGTCAGTTAAGTGGCTGCCTTCTGTTCAGGTCATTATCCCAGGATCCTAGGATTGAGTCCCGCATCAGGCTCCTTGCACAGATAGAAGCCTGCTTCTCCCTCTGCCTGCCACTCCCCTCCTTGTGGTTTTTTTCTCTCTCTTCCTGACAAATAAATAAATAAAATCTTAAAACAAACAAACAAACAAACAAACCACGATTTCAGATAGTAATTACTAGGAATAAGGTAAAGATAAAAGGACAGAGTGACTGGAATGTGTGGGGTGGAGTACTGTTTTGGATGAGGTGGTCAGAAAACAGCTGGGGGCAGGTATAATTGAGAAGAGACATGAATACCAAGAAGGAAAGACTAAAAGATCTAGGATGGGGGCCCCTGGCTGGCTTAGTCAGTAGAGCACGTGATCTACTGGGGTTGTAAGTTCAAGCCCCATATTGGGTTTAGAGATTACTCATTAAAATCTTTAAAAATGACTGAATGAACAAGATGGGATTGGGACAGGGAAGAACCATAAGAGACTCCTAATCTCACAAAGCAAACTGAGGGTTGCTGGGGCTGGGGGGTAGGGAGAGGGTGGTTAGGTTATGGACATTGGGGAGGGTATTTGCTATGATAAATGCTGTCAAATGTGTAAGCCTGATGATTCACAGACCTGTACCCCTAGGGCAAATAATACATTACATGTTAATAAAAATAATTTTTTAAAAATAATACATAAAATGAATGATTGAATGAACTGGGGAAAAGTTCATTAAAAAGTTATATAAAAGCAATATAGGAAAGAATGTTCTTTTTAAAAAATATTGTATTTATTTATGTGACAGAGAGAGCACAAGCAGGCAGAGCGGCAGGCAGAGGGAAAGGGAGAAGCAGGCTCTCCACTGAGCAGGGAGCCTGATGCAGGGCTCAATCCGAGGACCCTAGGATCATGACCTGAGCCAAAGGCAGCAGCTTAACTGACTGAGCCACCCAGTCACCCCAGGAAAGAATGTTCTTAAATAAATAGAATATTTTATGGCAGATGCAAGAGCAAATGTGAAGATCTTGAGATGGTTGAAGGCCATTGTAGTGACACAAAGATGGTGAATGCAAAGGGTAGCATGAATTTAGTTCTCCTACAAACATTTAAGCAGCCCTTGCTGTGAGCTAGACAATGCCTGGAGAGTTAGGTCCTGCAAGTGGCTCAGTCTAGTGAGAAAAAGAAGGGTAAATGAATAGATGATTCTGATAGAGTAAGGTGGATGTTTTAGTAGTGGTACGTAGGGAGTCTTGTAGGAGCATGGGTGGGGGCAACTAACCCAAGTTGGGGGAGCTCTGAATAATCAAATATGTATTGAACGGTATTTAGACACTGTGCCAAGGGGTTCATAGATTTTCTCATTTAGTACTTAGAGCAACTCTGTGAGGTAGGTAGTCTTTCGATCTGTCTCTACAGATTAGAGACAGGTTCAGAGAGGTAGGTAACTTATTTGGGTTACTACCTGGTAGGATTTGAACTCTGGGCTCTTAACCATCACAGTACTCAACTCTAGATCGGATTAGATCCCTCTTATATATGTTGTCACTAGCACTTTGTACTTTTCCTTCATCATTTAATAGAATTTGTAATTACGGATTTGTATGAGGGATTGTCTCTCCTCTACAAAACTGAAACCCGTCTTTCTCAGTTTATAGTCTCATTGCCTACCTAGCATAGTACCTGCACCCAGCTGATCAATATTTTGAATAAATAAGTTCTGTTGTTTACTCAGATACGCTTACTAGCCAAGAATCACGAAGAAACCTTAACTTTCCCATTAAATGTATTCATTTATTGGGATCCTTTTATGGTACTTTGGGGTATCGCTAATAATATTTATCGTACTACAAAGTTGCAAAGAATTGTTTGGTAGAAAGGCTACTTTGATTAAAGAATAACAAACTACATCTTTAGAATTTCTGCTTTGAATCTTTGACCTCTTAACTGTTAAATTGCCTTCTAAACTAGATACTTTTGGGAAAACACACTTAAATATGCAACTTGTATTTTCCTTTATCCATCTCTTTGTTACATTCAGTGCTGATCCTTATTTTTTTTGTATTGACACTAAAATGTTAAAAGTAAGAAGCTTAAAAGTAAACCAGTTAAAAATAAGGACTCTGAAAATAGTAAAGACACTAAGGCAACCATATACTGGGGAGTTATCCCTTGGGTAATTGAGGATGCTTCCTTGCTTGTTATAGGAAAGGAAATGTCGAAGTATACTCAGTAGTTTATCTGTTACATGAATTATCTATTAATTCTTTTATTCTGGGCACCTAGTCAAACATTTTTTATTGTATGTCTCCGATACTTATTTCTTACCAGACAAAATAAAATGACTGATATTTCATACTGCCATAAATCATTGAAATGTTTGACCTTCTGCTCAAGGGAAAAGGTATTATGGTAAAAGTCTCTGATGGCCAAATTACAATGATCAAATGTAAGAATTTTTTTTTAATTCTGACTTTTATCATCTTTGCTTATAGCTTTTTACCTGCACCTACTCAGCTATCTCAGGACCAGCTTGAGGCTGAAGAAAAGGCAAGATCCCAGAGATCACGACAGACCTCACTGGTCTCCTCCCGAAGAGAACCTCCCCCGTACGGGTACCGGAAGGGCTGGATACCTCGGTTATTAGAGGTAAGTAATTGTGCTGACCCTTGTAGAATAAATTTAAACCCTAGAACTTCTGCATATGAATGCCAGTATGCTAGAAATCCTGGTTGTGAGTTCGTAAGACATATACTCCCCTTAGGGCATTGATCTTTTTCTTCTTGCTTATTATCACTGCTTTGTGATCACAAGATTATTGTACCTGCTTATGTGTCTTCTTATGTCCAACTATTAAACTTGTACAAAAGAAACTAACATATCCTCTATAAATACAGCAATTACCGCATATGGAAAATAATGGGAGGAGAAAAGGGAAGAACACATTTATGTTCAGGTGCCTTTCCCTCCCTTCTCCTTGAATGCACAATGCTACTTAACCCTGCAGAGACAGCCTTCCTCTGGGGAAAACTCCAGCAGCATATCTTTTTCTGATTTCCTTCCCATTAAATATAGTGGCAAAAGCACTGGCAAGAAGCTTAAAAGAATAAATAAAAATAAGTGTTTTGCGTCATACCTATGCTGCTTACTATTTGTGGATCCTGGGCAGATCCTGACCTCTCTTCATCTGTTTTCTTGTCTTCAGTTTGAGAATGTTTATATAGGTCTAATATATGGATTAGATATATTTTTAAGAAGGTATAAGAGAATTTGATGGTTGGTTTGGAGGCAGTGAGGGAGAAAGAAGA
This sequence comes from Mustela lutreola, assembly GCF_030435805.1. Classification (NCBI taxonomy): domain Eukaryota; kingdom Metazoa; phylum Chordata; class Mammalia; order Carnivora; family Mustelidae; genus Mustela; species Mustela lutreola. The sequence continues at coordinate 135,669,300 of NC_081296.1, forward strand.
AAATTGGAAAAATCTTTTTAAATCTCTAGCTTGTTCTCAGAAAACAAACTTCTTTGGCAGTACCTGTCCTCTCAGTTACTCTTTATCCTGTACTGCTGTTCAGTACTTATTCCTTTCCCTGATTCCAGGGCAGAATTCCCATGCTTGACCACCTTTTTCATTCAGGAAGAAAAGCAAATATTTGAGACTTAACTATTTTGCTTCCCCAAGACCACGTCCTCTTTGATCAAGCCTTTTTCTTCTCCATCTCTCAATATTCCTTCTGACTCCTGCAAATTTTCTCCCTCCACTTCCCAAGGAATGTCCCTGCCCTATTAAAATTCTCTGTTCTTGGGACGCCTGGGTGGCTCAGTGGTTTAAGCTGCTGCCTTCGGCTCAGGTCATGATCTCAGGGTCCTGGGATCAGGTCCCGCATCGGGCTCTCTGCTCAGCAGGGAGCCTGCTTCCCTCTCTCTCTCTCTGCCTCCCTCTCCATCTACTTGTGATTTCTCTCTGTCAAATAAATAAATAAAATCTTTAAAAATAAAATAAAATTCTCTGTTCTTATACCATTCATTTTTATACCCACATATTTTCATTTTATGAAATTTGTTACATTCTATCCTTTCATGGTTGTGATTTTTACCTAACAAATGTGGAGGGCATGAGCCCTTACCTTTTTTTGTATGTCTCCAAGGGGTGATCCTGGTAAACTAAGTATTCATTGGACTGAAATTTGTTTCTTTGCACCCAACAAGATGCCATCTGTATTCTCAGTCTCTCCCATGTTTAGCATCCCTCCCTACCTACCAGAACACGCTAGAGCCTTGAAGACAAACTCCCAATTAGATCATGTCTTCTAAAAAAATGTCCTTGTTTATTTTTCCTCAGCTCTCTAGACCTTATTAATTCTAATGTGTGAAGGCCAGCCTTACTAAAATTACTATGAGATTGTTGTTACTGCTTTTGTTTTCACTGATGGTGTAATTTGTGAGAAGCAGGACAAAATAAAAGATTATCAAGGAGGTTATAATGCCCTCTTATCTGGGGCAAAAAGGTAGTGATTAGCATTATCACATCATCAGAGAAGGATAGTGGTCTCTTTGGAGGGATGCTGGATATTCTTTGTTTGCCTCTCAACAGATCATAGGGCAGGGGTGGCAGGCATCATTTTACATACAACAGAAATCTCATCCTTATTTCCATTTCAGCATTATGACATTCAGGGACTATTAACTTTTTAAAATCTTACTTGACGAAAGGTTTCATATATCCTGGTGGAACAGAACAGCTTATTTGAAAATCAAACCAAAATGGCCAGCTAATCTGGAAATACTGTGAATGCTTTTGTAGGGGAGTGAACGTTCTGTGGGGAGAGCATTTTGTTCTAGTTTTCAAAGTAAAAGCTATGATTTTCTGGCAAGCTTAATGACTGCATAATGCCACATCCACAGTTCTGAAGTGCTTATTATAGTTCAAGAACCCCAGCAAATCTGAGCATGTGTCACAGTGATGGCCTTGGTACAGGTAGCACCTTTCTTGGGAATGCTGTAACAGTTTTCTGCCCAGTTTATAAGAAAATGTCTCTCTTAGCTTTATTGTTTATTTGTTTTTAAAAATGTCAGAATTTTTCTTCAGCAGGTCAGCATATTGTACCTAGGAAATCACATATTCAAGATCTAATGGAATATTTCTTGAAGGAGAAGCTCTTATAAAAATTGTTATTTTGGGGGCACCTGGCTGGTCTGTTGGTTAAGCATCTGCCTTTGGCTCAGGTCACGATCCCAAGGTCCTGGGATTAAGCCCTGCATCAGGCTCCTTGCTCAGTGGGGAGCCTGCTTCTCCCTCTCCCTCTGTCTTCCTCCCCCCCCACTTGTGTTCTCTCTCACTGTGTCAAATAAATAAAATCTTTTTTTTTAAAGTTGTTATTTTCATAAGGTCTTTTTGATTTTTTTTTTTGGTCAAACCTCCTCTAAGTGTTTGATTTTAATATTTTTTCCTATCTTGTTGTATGTAAGTGATGAATCCCTGAGTAATACTCCTGAAAGTAGTATTGCACTGTATGTTAACTAGCTGGAATTTAAATAAAAATTTTTTAAAATATTTTTTCTATCATTTTTTAATAGTATGACTTGACCATTTTTGAACTAAAAGAAGGGAATTTTAGTTCAGTAGAAAATACAAAGTTTTTTGGAGTCATAAGATCTGAGTTCAGGTCCTGCATATGCTAGCTATGACATCTTGGGAAAATCACTAACTTTGTTAAACTTGAATTTTTTCCATGTGAAAATATGAGGTGGAGGTGTTGAAGAAACACAAGAATTAAATGAGTGTAGGTGTGCCTGGGTGGCTCAGACCTTAAGTATCTACCTTTGGCTCAAGGCATGATCCCAGAGTCCTGGGATCGAACCCCGGCATCAGGCTCCCTGCTAGTCGGGAAGCCCGATTCTCCCTCTTCCACTCCCCTTACTTGTGTTCCCTCTCTTGCTGTGTCTCTCTCTGTCAAATAAATAAATAAAATCTTTTAAAAAAAGAAAAAAAGAAGAGGGTGCCTGGGCGATCAGAGGGTTAAGCCTCTGCCTTCGGCTTGGGTCATGATCTCAGAGTCCTGGGATCGAGGCCTGCATCAGGCCGTCTGTTCAGCGGGGAGCCTGCTTCCCCTTTCTCTCTACCTGCCTCTCTGCCTACTAGTGATCTCTCTCTCTCTGTGTCAAATAAATAAAAATCTTAAGAAAAAAAAAGATTTTAAAAAAAGAATTAAAGGAGTGTGGATTATATTTTGTATATTGTAATAAGGTCCTAAGCAAATATTACTAAATTTAATAAAATTATTTAAAAATTATATTTACTATTTCTTTGCTTATTTGATGAGCTACCTTTTTTTGTAATGCTAAACTTCATCAAAAGGCTTTACTTTGGGATGCCTGGGGGCTCAGTTGTTTAAGCATCTGCCTTCAGCTCAGATCATAATCCCAGGGTCCCAGGATAGAGTCCCACATCAGGCTCCCTACTCTACGGGAGCCTGCTTCTCCCTCTGCCTTGGCCTCTCTTTCTGTCTCTGTCACTGTCTCTTATGAATAAATTTTTTTAAAAAGTCTTTAAAAACAAAAACAGGCTTTACTTAGCTTGTTCTACTTTAGAAGTCTTTGCCCTGTCTTCTAAATAATTATATACAATCACATTAGAAATGTGGTGAACTCATTTCTGGGGCTTTCCTATTCTCTTTATTTGCTTCTCATGGAACACGAATCAATCTGATATTAAAATCTGATTCAAAAAAAAAATTCTTTACGTTCCTGTGCTAGTGTAACTTCAGTGGTTACTAAGAAAATTACATATACTAAAACTAAAAATCTTTTCCTTGTCCTAAACACTCTGCTTAGTTTCTTAATTATGTAAATATGTAAAAATCCAGATTTGTTGCCATGGTTTAGAAACCCCTTTCATGATCTGGTGATTTTCTACCCATGCAAGCTTATCACCTGTGTGTCTTCTCCTCTGTCCACAGCAGGCTTCAGCCCCACATTGGGACTTCTTTCCTAGAACATTCCAAGTTCATTCTTGCAGCAAGGCCTTCACGCTATTTGCTCTGCCTAGAAAGTGCTTCCCTTAAATCTTCTCATGCCTGATTCTCGTTATTCAGGCTATACCTCACGTTACTTCTTCACAAAGGCCATCCCTACTGCCCTATTGAAAGTAGCCTGTCTTTGCAGTCCCATTATATTTTCAAAGCATTTTCACAAGCGAAAGATTAGGCTTTTTATAAAAATCTTTGCCCACTAGAATATATAACGTACAAGACCAAGGACCTCTGTTTTCTTTATTGCTATATCTCTCGCATCTAGCATAACAACGTCTCAATGATTGTTGAGTGAATGAATGTATCTTGAATCTGAAATTACAATTAAATATTCTTCTTTTCTTTTTAATATATAGGATTTTGGAGATGGAGGTGCTTTTCCAGAGATCCATGTGGCCCAGTATCCGCTGGATATGGGGCGAAAGAAAAAAATGTCAAATGCACTGGCCATTCAAGTGGATGCTGAAGGAAAAATTAAATATGATGCAATTGCTCGGCAAGGACAGTCAAAAGACAAGGTAATCCTCTCAATGATAGATATTTTTTGAAGAGGTTTTTTTGTTTGTTTTTGTTTTATACTGTATAAATGATACATATCTGGCCAATTCGTTTTATAAAAATTAGCAATGAGGGGCACCTGGGTGGCTCAGTTGGTTAAGCTTGATTTCTGCTTAGGTCATGATCTCAGGGTCCTGGGATCAAGCCCCGTGTCGGGCTCCACCCTCAGTGGGGAGTCTGCTTGAGAATGCTCGCTCTCTTTCTCTCCCTCCTCTTCTGCCCCTCCCCTTGCTCATGCATTCTCATACTCTCTCACAATTAAAAAAAAAAAGTAGCAATGAAATATACTTAGGCTAACTGAAGATAGGACTTCATAACAATATGAACAATATATTATAGCAATATATTGCAGTTGTAATATATTAAAGCAATGACTTTAATGACTCCCAAATTGATGAAAACATATGTATTTAACATTTTAAAAACAATTTGAAATTGTTAAATTTTAATTGTTTAAAGCTCTTTTATAGTATTTTTTTTTTTTAAGATTTTATTTATTTATTTGAGAGAGAGACAGTGAGAGAGAGCATGAGTGAGGAGAAGGTCAGAGAGCGAAACAGACTCCCCATGGAGCTGGGGGCCCGATCTGGGACTCGATCCCGGGACTCCGGGATCATGACCTGAGCCGAAGGCAGTCGTCCAACCAACTGAGCCACCCAGGCATCCCAAGCTCTTTTATAGTATTAACATTTTTTAAATACTAGAAATTTGTTCAAAATCTACAGTTCCAGCCCCCGCAAAAAAGTGAAAATTTAGATTTTGTGTATAGTCTTCTGATTCTTTCTCGTGTACTTACAAAGTACTTACATAGATATCTGATTATTTTAAGAGTTCATTTGAATTACACTAACTTTTTTCTCCCTTAAGTATGAAACTGGCACTTGCTATCTAGATTTATGATGGCCCTGCTTACAAAGTAATCCAAAGACCAAAAATAAAATTTACTTAAAATAATCTCATCACAGAGCAGCTATACTCAGAGCCAAGGAACTGTTTTTAAGAAGACCTAGTTTTTTTCCCTTGTAAATAAGTGCTCCACATAAAGGTAGAGATCTCTTTAGAATTGAATATATTGGGAAAGAATAGTTGAGAACCTTCAGTACCTGCCCTTTGTCTCACTGTCCTAGAAACATTTTCATTTTACCTTCTAAAGTTACACTGATGACAATCCATCCTCTGCTCCTGCGTCAAGAACTCCTGAGTTCTTAGGGAAAACAGTTACACTGTCATGCACATCTGTGTCTTGGGTCTCAGCTGGGCTCCCTTGGTGTTCCTCCAAGCTCTAACTCTTTCTCTCCATTGCTTAGCTTAACAGGTGACTAGATGACATCTATTTGCATACAAAGACTATTGGAAGAAAATTGTCTGCTTTCTTTATCCCGCACACAGCTTTCTCTTGATGTTTCCTTTTGTCTCTCTAAGAAAGCTCATGTATCTAAACCTGATCTTGCCAATTGTGCTCTCGTGTGTCCTGAATCTCATTCCTTAACCTCTCCTTTACAACTTCACTTTTTCTTATTCTTCTTAACCATGACTTTCATCTCCCCTCCTCTATTGGCTCCTTCCTGTGAGCTTTTATTTCTTTTTTTTAAAGATTTTATTTATTTATTTGACAGAGATCAGAGAGGCAGGCAGGGGTGGGGGGGGAGCCTGATGCAGGGCTCTATCCCAGGACCCTGAGACCATGACCTGACCCAAAGGCAGAGGCTTAACTCACTGAGCCACCCAGGCGCCCCCTGTGAGCTTTTTAAATACGCTTGCTTTTCTTATCTCATCTTTTGTAAAAAAAATTTTTCCCTGACAACCCTCAGGACTCCCTTTCACTACCACCAAATTTCCACCTAGTTGCCTTCACTTTCCTTCAAGCTTTTTGCTTGTTGTTAACCTGTTCTACTTCTTCACTTTGTTTCATTCTTCATTTCACTGCAATAGAGCCTCATCTCAGCCAGTCTGCGGAGATAAACTCTGGCAAAAGTCTCTCAGACTTTGTTTCTCACAACGCCATCTTTTTGACTTATCTAATTTATTCCCTTGGCTAAAATTGCCACTTAGTTTGTTGACTGTTGGATCTATGTCTCCAGCCCAGTTTTCTCTCCTGGGCTCCAGGTCCTTATATCTTAGTGCCTGTGATGGCAGATCTATTAGATTTTCCCAAAGCACTGCTCATCAAACCCAATTAAGTGCATAATTTTCCACTTAATCTACCTTCTCTTATTCTCTGACTTAGCCACTGGCAGTGATATCTTCTGACTGACTATGCTAAAAGTCTGGGAGTTCTTTCTCCCCCATTATTTTATTGATTTTTTAAAAATACACTAATAATAAGTTCTTACTGTAGAAGGTATCAGCAGTACTTAAGTATGTATATACAGTTCTGCCTGCTTCTCCCACTTTACTTCACGGAGGTAAATACTGTTACTCTAATGATATCCATCCTTCCAGATCTTTGTTGTGGATTTAGACATTGATGTATACATATTCCCACTTCACATACACACACACAAACATTTTTTTTTTTTAACATGAATGAGGTTTTAATATTCATAACTTTCATAGACTTGCTTTTTTTACTTAATATGTTTTGAAGATTTTTTTTTTTAAGATTTTATTTGTTTATTTGACAGAGATCACAAGTAGGCAGAGAGAGAGGAGGAAGCAGGCTCCCTGCTGAGCAGAGAGCCCAATGCGGGGCTCCATCCCAGGACTCTGGGATCATGACCTGAGCTGAAGGCTTTAACCCACTGAGCCATCCAGGTGCCCCTGTTTTGAAGATTTTTATTAGTATATATAGGTCTGCTTATATATAAGTCTGTTTATTTTAGGGAGAAAGTGTGTTCACGTGTAGGGGAGGGGCAGAGGGACGGAGAGAATCTCAAGCATACTCAGCATTGAGCACAGAGCCTAACATGGTACTCAATATCATGACCTGAGCCAAAACCAAGAGTCAGAGGCTTAACCGCTGGGCCACCCAGGTACCCTGGTCTGTTTTATTTTTTAAAAATCTATATAGAGGGGCACCTGGATGGCTCAGTGGGTTAAGCCTCTGCCTTTGGCTCAGGTCATGATCTCTGGGTCCTGGGATCAAGCCCTGCATTGTGCTCTCTGCTCAGCAGGGAGCCTGCTTCTCCCCCTCCCCTGCCTGCCTCTCTGCCTACTTGTGATCTCTCTCTCAAATAAATAAATAAATAAAATCTTTTAAAAAATAAAAAATAAATAAAAATCTATATAGAATTCCATGGTGTGCTTGGATTTATATTTTTATTTTTAAGCACTGGTGGTTTCAAAGAAAAAAAAGCATTGGTTTCTAGTTCTTTAGTTTTCAGACAGTGCTTTTTGTAAGATCCATATACAAATACCTTTTGGACTTGAATATTTGTGTAAAATAGATTCTTAGTGGACTTACGGGGTCAAAGGATATTCAGATGTCAAATGTGACACATAAAGCTATGTGTTCTCTAAAAAGACTTTGCCGAACACATTCCATTTTATTTTGTTTATTTAGCTCTCCATCTGTTTAGTCACCATGATTTATCTTCTTAACACTTTTCAACTATGTACCCTTCTGTGCTACTTAATTCAGGCCCTTATCGTTTCTTGCTTTATTTACCACAGCAGAGTCTTAACCCATCTCCTTGGCATTTGTTTTGCCTGCCTAGGAAAACAAATTCATCTTTGTTTGTTTGGCCTTCTCTTTCTCTCTCCTCCACATACACACATGCACAAGTATGCACACTTAGAATCTTTCCATGACCTTAAGGGTAAACAGCCAATCTCCTTATGGCACACTTGACCACTTCCCTACCTTTCTAACCTAGTCTCAACTCCCATGACCAGAATACTGAAATCCAAAAGTCAAAAAGTCCAGTTTTAGCCATTCTGTTTATTTTCAGTACAAAGTAATCACCATTGTGAGTGGTTGTTAAAGAAGAAAAAACTTTCATGGTGCCTAGCTAGCTCAGTCAGTGGAGCATGTGACTGTTGATCATGGGGTTATGAGTTCGAGCCCCCACATTGGATGTAGAGATATCTTAAAACTTTTTTTTAGTCTTTAAAAAAAGAAGAAGAAGAAAAAGCTTTCAGGCATTTTCTTTGAAGATCTGCTATGAGGAACTACTGGAAGCTCCCCTAATATGGCACATTCTCTCTTACCATGGGAACTTCCCATGGATGCCCTCCTGTGCATGGGAAAGCCCTCCCCATATTCTTTGATGAAATTCTACTGCTTTCAAACTGCAGCTCGCTCTTCACTGTTTCAGGGTACTCCTCCTAATCTTCCTTGGCTAAATAGGGTTTCCTTTCTTCCTCTTCCCTGTGTTTATCATAGCAGTCATCACCTTTTGCTTTACTTCACCACTATCTATGTCATTTGACTATAAGCTCTATGAAGACAGAAAATATATCTTTAGGATTCCTCTTTGTCACCTTTGTGCCTGATAGCTTGGCACACAGACATTTGTCAGTGATTCTTGGAGAAATAATAGCAGTTTTCATTGAATAGCAGAGCCAGTAGGGAAGCATAGTTCATTCCTGCGAAAGGAAGAAATAGGTCTCTATACAGCAGGACATACAATGTCTCTGTGCCATGGAGGCCTTCATTGGGCTTTAGCCGCCTTTGTTTTAACACATCTCTCATTCTTTGGAATAATCGCTATTCTTTATTGGTATGGACTGCCTCTCCTCTCATTGGTTGGGAGAAGGCAACACTTTAGGACAAAAGTTTGGTATTGACAGGTTGATAATTTTGAATGTCTACCATTTTAGCCCAATTTTGCATTAAATTTTAATATTGGAAACCACAAATTTTCTGATTCCCAGAGAATGTCTGAAAGGTTTTTTTCTTTCTTTCTTTTCTTTCTCTAACAACCATGTATGTTGGTGATTATTTTGGTTTGAAAGTGGAATGGAGTTAGAGTGTTAAACGTGTTAGAACTGTTTATTTTTAGATTTCTGTATTCTGCCCAAAAAGGTCTCTAAAATAATGTTCCTTTGTACATGTTTGTCTGTAATGCAGCCATTACTGATGAATCCAGAACTAATATTCTATAGAGGTACCACTCAGAGGTTCAACCCTGACCCTAACCCTTATCCTTTTTTTTTTTTAATTAACATGTAATGTATTATTAGCCCCAGGGGTACAGGTCTGTGAATCGCCAGGTTTACACACTTCACAGCACTCACCATAGCACATACCCTCCCCAATGTCCATAACCCAACCCCTAACCCTAATCCTAATGGAGGAAGCTGTGCATGTGTCAGGACAGGACGTATATAGGAATTCTCTGTACCTTACTGTTAATTTTGCTGTGAACCTAAAACTCTAAAAACATAGTTTTTAAACACACACCCACACACAGTGAAGATTTTTTTTTAACAGAATGAGCAAGGCACTGAATTAATTCAGGAGGAAGATAGAATAGAGTGGCTATTTGGATTGTTCTAACATTGTTCCTGGTAGATATGTTTCCTTGCTGGACTTTATGCCCTGGAATATACATTTGAGCTTCTTACACAGATTTAATAAATAAGTATTTTAATTTTTTTAAAAAGTGGATGGGTTAATGCATGAAATTTTTGAATGGATGTAATAATTCAACATTAACTGAGTACATGTTGGCAAATAGATAGGGAGGAGGGGACACTTCTTGATTGTTTGGTACTGACTTGAGCATTGTATAATGTTTAACATGACTGCCACTACCTATTAAATGCCTGTTGTGCCTTGGAGGTGGCAGCAATGCCCTATTTTAAAACCACTGATTTTCTGGGGCGCCTGGGTGGCTCAATGGGTTAAGCCGCTGCCTTCGGCTCAGGTCATGATCTCAGAGTCCTGGGATCGAGTCCCGCATCGGGCTCTCTGCTCAGCGGAGAGCCTGCTTCCCTTTCTCTCTCTCTGCCTGCCTCTCCATCTACTTGTGATTTCTCTCTGTCAAATAAATAAATAAAATCTTTAAAAAAAAAAAAAAAACACTGATTTTCCTGTTTTGGCTACTAAATGTGGCTCTAAAATGGGGCTTTAAAAATTCAATATCATTCAGGAGACTGGTGTTCAGAGTCTTTGGCATAGGATGAAAACAGCTTATTGGATTATTGAATTTGTTTTAGAGTGCAAAGATTTCTGATTTATATCAGAAGGATCTGGTTTTCTTCAGAAACGTGAGAGTTCTCACTGAAGTATTAATAGTGAAAGGTCAAGAATGGTAAATGCTAGCCCTAGGTGTAAGAGATGAAGAAAAAAGGCAAGATAGCAAGGGATAATGTTCTAGGGCAAGTCTAAGGCCATAGATCTCTCTACATGTAGAATAAATACTGTATACACAAGACTTACAGTAATACAAATTTGGTAGGGAAAAACATTTCTTTAATTAAATTTTGATGGAACTAAATCCTTTTTTCCCCCCCCCCGATTGTGACTTGAGTGATAAATCTTAAAATAAAAGGCCTTGATGTTTACATTTTTCCTTCTGAAATAGTTCTGTGGGAAATGTTACATACATGATATTACCTAAACGAATGCCTTCAACCCCTTTTTCCCCCCAGAAAAACAACTCACAGCAACTTTAAACTGACCCCAGGATAAATTGTATTTGCCTTGTTCATATGATTTCACAAACAAGTTAAGTCTAAAGATGGTGTTTTCTTTTTATCCCCCAAGTGCTAAATATGTTGAACATTTATCCGGTCGAGTCAGTCCAGTTCTTTGCCAGTTTTCAGTAATAAAACAAAGTTTCACAGATGACTTATGGCTTCGTCTTGTTCACACAGCTCATTTATGCTCCTCATACCTTCTAGAATATATTGTATTTTTCAGATAACCCTCCCTAGCCCCTTTGCCTCCTGGGATATACTGAGTTTCTTTAGCACATTTAGTTCTCAAGCAATAAAAATTTGGGGTTTTATAGTTAATCGCCATGGAGGAATCTTGCTCTTCAGACGTCCTTCACTCAGCTTTTGAGATGCTAGAATCTTACTGATGCTCATTTAAAGGGTTATTAACTTTGGAATACCCAAATAAGAAGCAGCAAATGGCTCTTGTATGCTAAATTACTATTGAGACTTTGCTGAGTGTGTATGTCTACCAGGGAGCCGTTTACTTGGAATCCCTTCCTGTATGATTGCTGTGTAAAAGTAATTAACTCTTCATAGTCTAGATACTATTTTCTAGAGTACTGTTATATAATTTTAAACTGATGTGGTATAGATTTTTCAGTCTTGAAAAGAAGTTAAGACTTTTGAGGTCAGTTAGTAGCTGTGTGATCTTAATGTACTGAGCCTCACTATTGTCCCCAGAGTGACTTTAAGGTCCCTTCCAAATGAACACTGAGAGGTTAGTGACACTAGCAGCTCACCTATCAGTGGTCATGTTTTGTGGTAAACTATATACACTTTCTTGCCTGATCTCTGTCTCATTCCTGAGAAAAACAAGCTAGAGAGTTCTCTGTAAGTCATGAGATTTTTTTTTTTCTGGGATAGAGAACATTCTGCGGGGCCTACAGTAATCATCACCTTTAGCATAGAAATGAGCGTCTCTAAAATTCTTATATTCGGGACGCCTGGGTGGCTCAGTTGGTTAAGCGGCTGCTTTCGGCTCAGGTCATGGTCCCAGCGGCCTGGGATTGAGTCCCACGTCGGGCTCCTTGCTCGGCGGGGAGCCTGCTTCTCCCTCTGCCTCTGCCTGCCATTCTGTCTGCCTGTGCTCGCTCTCTCTCCCTCTCTCTCTCTCTGGAAATAAATAAATAAATAAATAAAATAAAAAGTAAAAAAAATAAAATAAAATTCTTATATTCATTAATTTGTACAAAAAAATGTTGACTTGAATGCCTCCTGTGGGCCAGGCATTGTTACGAGCCCTGGAGATACTTGAATGAATAAGAGATTGCTCATTGGTAACATAGATATAATCATATATGTATACATCATATACATATCATATACATATACATGTATATAACCTCAGGATTGAGAGAAAAATTCAGGTATTTTATATATATAAAGCAAAAGAATAGTGGCACAAAAGAAGTGCTTAATAAGTTTTAGCTATTATTACATTAATAGAGATACAGATGAGCAAGTAAAGTGGAAAATAATTTCATACTCTGAGCAATGCTTTGAAAACAGTAATTGGAGTGCTGTGACACTGAGTGATGGGGTGGGGAGGGGTTGCTGCTTTATCAAGAATTGTCAGGAGAGGCCTCATCAGTGCATTCATGACCTTTGAACTGAGTGTCCTAGCTTGAAAACTCTCATGAAGAACAAGGAGCACCACTTTCAAGGCCCAGAATTCTGGGGGAAAAGCATGTTGTGCTAAAAAAAAAAAAAAAAAACAGGAAGAACTAATGTGATTGAAGCATAATGAATGAGGACGTGAGAGCTACAGGGGGAGATTAAAGCTGTAGACAAAGCCAGGTCAGGTTGTACAGGCCAGGAAGTATTTTTTGCTCTGTTGTTTGGAATAAGAATTAAGAATAGCCTGCATTTCCTTTAAGCTATTTTTTTTTTAATTGAGATTTTATTTATTTATTTATTTATGAGAGAGACTGAGAGTAGAAGTGGAGGGCACGGAGGAAGGGGATAGCAAGCAGACTCTGCACTGAGCTTGGAGCCTCACACGGGGATTGATCTCACCCCTCTGAGATCATGAAATGAACTGAAATCAAGAGTCAGATGCTTAACCAACTTAGCCACCCAGGCACCCCTTATTTAAGCTATTTGTAAGGAATGTCATGGTAGAATACATTTGTTGATATAAGACTTTGGCTCATAGTAGTAATTTTTGAAGGTCTTAAGTACCTGGGAATTTGGTTTTATTTCATATTCATCAGTTGTTCTTTCTTTATATGTATCAAAAATTCCTGACTCAAGCAGCAAAATCTAGAATGCTGTATTTCCAGTACCTCTTTTTTTCTATAGTCTGCCATGTAAGGTTTTATGAAAGTATTCAGAAAGTATAGATGGACACAAAAGTAAGTAGTACTCTTTGTTGTGGTTCTACCACATCAGCGTCAGCCTCATAGAAACATGGTGAGCCCAATAGAAACAATAGCTGTCCTAAATATAGGCAATGAGTGTAAAATACGCTATGTATATAGACTGGGTTTTATTTTTCCTCTTTTTTTCCCCCACAGAAGGAAGTATTCTGGGTTTTTTTACCATGGCACATGTTCATTTTCTTAGTCTGTGAATAGAGTTGATGCCAGAAAAGACAAATATAAGTAGGGTGAGGTCAATGAAATTTTCTAGGCCCAGTGAATTTAGAAATTATTTGGAAACCTGACTTAAATTCTGATGAGCTTGTAATCCAGGATAATGGTACTACAGGCAATTTATATCATCATTAATTTCAAGTCTTAGCCTCAAAAATAGGGATCACTGATGCATAAGATTTTGTTGGCACAATTTATTTGGATACTGACTTGATTAGAAGATCTCAAATAATTTAAATACATGAGGTCAAAGGAAAATTATTAACTTATATAGCCAGGGCAGTAATTTGTGTATATATTTTAAGCTTCCTTGGTTTTAAAATCTAAAAGACAAAATCAATGTCCTAAATTTATAAGTGTGCTGACTTCTGAAATGATTTAATGAGGTTGCTTCTTTTCATTCTCTGCTTTTCTTGAGCCTGCTTGTGTTTGAACGTTTTAGGTCATTTATAGCAAGTATACTGACCTGGTTCCCAAGGAAGTCATGAATGCAGATGACCCAGACCTGCAAAGACCTGATGAAGAAGCCATTAAAGAGGTAATAAGGCATTGAAATTAAGTATTTTAGATGACTTTCTACATCTTTATTAACTTCCAGACACTCAATATGGTATTTCTTATTTCAGATAACAGAAAAGACAAGGGTAGCCTTAGAAAAATCTGTATCACAGAAGGTCGCTGCCGCCATGCCAGTTCGAGCTGCTGATAAACTGGCTCCAGCTCAGTATATTCGGTAAGATCTTGCCTGGAAGGCTTCGTTTCATGTCAGACTTGATGGGGATTAAGGGTCTTGGTGTTCTTTCACTGTCCTACTTAGTAATGTTTTAATGTCATTTTTTTTGGAATAGTGACCTGAAGTCTGTTGACTCTGTGCAGACTATTGAAAGCAGAAGAATTTTTTTAAAGATATCTAGTAAAAGATACTAACTATTAGGTTATTTTCAAAATGTATTTTTTGTTTTTAGAAATTAATAGTTACTTACAGCATAAGATCCAAACCACAGATATTGCTTATAGTTTCCCATTTGTATATAATAGGCTTTATATAACATATATTTATGTAATATTTATATAATGGTATAAACAATATTAGTATATTAATAATATAATTTATTATGTAATAGTAGTTATATAACATGTAATAATAGTATCATAACAGGATATTAATAGTGTACTGATACCATTTATGTAATAATAGGCATCTTTAAAATACTTACAAATTTTGAGGGATTTCATTCAACTTAAATCCTTGTGTAGAGAGATGATTCACACGTAGGTATTATAGGAGAAATGAGAGCTTGTAGGGTTGCTACTATTATTTTTTTTCTGTTTTACAACCTGTGATTAGTCAAGAACTACTAATTCTAAGCTGCCTGCTGGGAACATTATGGGGCGTTCCTTCTGCACATGCAAACTTACAAAATCGGTACCATTTTCTAGACCTCTTATCTGTGCAATTGAACACTGTGCCTTCCATGGTGGAAAATGGACAGGGATGGATTATTTGCGAACTCATATGACTCATTTACATTTTGCTTATAACTCGTTATTGCTGTTCTCTTATTTTCCATTACTGTCTGCTCTGCCTAAGTATTTTGCAACTTTCTATTAATACTTTATGAAAGGAATTAACAGTATAGTCTAGCTTAGCATTATAACAGAAGAAAAATACCTATTGAGCTTGAACTAGTTACACCTTTAGTTTCATCTGCATTCTTCAGATACACACCATCTCAACAAGGAGTGGCTTTCAATTCTGGAGCTAAACAGAGAGTTATTCGGATGGTGGAAATGCAGAAAGACCCAATGGAGCCTCCAAGGTTCAAGTAAGTAGGTAGCGTCGTGAGAATAAAACACCCTTCTTCTTCTTCTTCTTCTTCTCCTTCTTCTTCTTTAAGATTTTATTTATTCATTTGGGAGAGAGAAAGAGCGTAAGCAAGGGGAGAGACAAAGGGAGAGAGAAAAGCAAACTCCATGCTGAGCTGGGAGACTGACATGGGGCTCAATCCCAGGATGTGGAGATCATGACCCAACCCCAAGGCAGAGGCTCAACCATCTAAGCCACCCAGGCATCCCAATAAAACCCTGTTCTTAAAAAAGATATGAGAGGAACAAAATATCTCAAATGTCCATCAGTAAGTGAGGATAAATAAATTCTGACACTTAATTATAAATGGAATACTATTGATATTAAAACAACTGTTTTAATTAATCAATTTAATAAAAAAGAGTAAACGTTGAATACATGAAATAATATGGGTAAATCTCAGAATAATTATGCTGAGTGAGAGAAACCAGACAAAAATAAGTACATTCTGTATGATTCCAATTATATAAAACTCCAGAAAATGCAAACTAATCTGTAGTGACAGGAGATAGATCAGTGCCTGTGGTGAAGGAGGGGAGGACAGAGGGGATGAGGGGAACAAGAGGAATAGGCAAGGAACATGCAGAAACTTGGAGGTGATAAGTATGTTCACTATCTTGATTGTGATGATAAGCTTCCCGGATGTATACTCTGTCAGACTTAAACATGCATAGTTAATTGCATGTCAGTTGTACCTCAGTAAAGCTGTATTAAAAAAAAGGGACACCGGAGTGGCTGAGTCAGTAAAGCATTCAACTCTTGATGTTGGCTTGGGTCGTGATCTCAGGGTCCTGGGATTGAGCCCCATGTCAAGCTCTGCACTGGGTGTGGAGGCTGTGTAAGATTCTCTCTCTCCCTCTGCCCCTCCCCCCACTTCAAAAAAATAAAAATAGGAGTGCCTCCGTGGCTTACTCCGTTAGGCATCTGACGTTTGATTTTGGCTCCTGTCATGATCTCAGGGTTGTGAGATCAAACCCCACATCGGGCTCCATAGAGCATGGAGTCTGCTTGAGATTCTCTTTCTCCCTCTCCCTCCATCCTTCTCCACTCCCTCTCTTAAAAAATAAAAAGAAAAAAAAGGTAGGGATACCTTGCTGGCTCAGTTGGTAGAACATGTGAGTCTTGACCTTGGGGTCATAAGTTCAAGCCCAACTTGGGTGTGGAGCTTTCATTAAAAAACCAAAAGTATATTACACAATGAAATGATAATGATATTGTGAAGGTGAGCTGGGTAGTAATGATGACAGGGTAGGCTGTGTTTTAACAGTTGTGGAAGCTGAGTGACCGAGGTATGATAGATGAACATTCATTATATACTCTATTTATAAAAATATATAAAAATGGGAAGGGGAAACTTGAAACATAGTAACCAAAATGGAAAAATGTCTAACACCCTCTGGTTGTGCTTTAATTTATCCTTCAGAATCAATAAGAAGATTCCCCGAGGACCACCTTCTCCTCCTGCACCTGTCATGCATTCTCCTAGCCGAAAGGTAATCTTTACTATAGTCTAACATCTTTTTTTATACTCATGATTATTAATTTTATAAATAACCTCCTATAGAACAGTGTAGATGCCTATACAGGTACATTTTGTCACACTGTTTTTTAGATTTGATTTTCAAGATCAAATGGGGACCCCCCTCAGGACTATAGTGTGTAGTTCCAGAGTGCTTATGAGAATGTGTGTAAAATGTTAGCCATTAATTTTCAGTTACTAGCCTAACCTCTCCTTTAAATGGAATGAGCAGGGTCTGCTATTTGACAAGCAGGATATTATAATTAGAGAAAGTGAGGAATTAATAGGCCTCTGATAATCTCAGTGCCATTTTTTAGGTATGATTTATTATCCAACTAAAAGAGCAAATTTTCATCTTAAAGAAGTCTTGTCACTTTATTTTTTTAATAGACCAATTCTTTATTTTTTAAAAGATTTATTTATTTTAGAGAATGAATGCATGAACGGGGGAGAGGCAGAGAGAGAAGGAAAGACAGTCCCCAGCAGATTCTCCACTTAGCGCAGAGCCCAATGCAGGGCTTGATCCTGCAACCCTAAGACCATGACCTGAACCAAAACCAAGAGTTACACACTCAACTGACTGAGCCACCCAGGTGCTTCTCACATCACTTTTACATATGGAAAAATACTAACTAGCATTTATAATTGTCAAAAATAGATTTATAGATTATTTTCCATTTTTTATATTAAAGTTATTACTAGAGTCCATGATATGGAAACATAATATATAGTGCTACCAAACAAATGGAATTTTGACATTTGACTAAATCTGTTCACATATCAGTGTTCATTAACCTGTCTTTGAAGAGAAGATTGCACTTGGGTTTCTAGCTGGACTACAAATCCAAAAATGTCTCTTTTATTCTGTCATTCACTCAGATGACTGTGAAGGAGCAACAAGAGTGGAAGATTCCTCCTTGTATTTCAAACTGGAAAAATGCAAAGGTAATTAAGTTTCATAAAATCAGTCTCCTACGATTAGAACCTACTAGAAAACAGGAAAGAGTTTTAGCCTCAGAAACTTTAATTAAATCCTCAGCATCTCATTTAGCTGAATGTTTTCAAAAAGGAACACCCAACTTATGTAATTTTCTTTTTTTAATGTAATGGAAACGTAGTGTTCCAGTCACATGAATACCGTGTAGATTCTTTTGGTGAACTGTAGTTATCAGAAGCATGTAGAGAAGGGATAGGTAGAATAAAGTAACATAGCAATGAATGATAGTATTCAGAAAATTTAGAACTTGGTATCTAAAATTATTTCTTAAAGAAACCAGTTTATATGATGACAAAATAGTAAATGTTTGGATATATTCAGTGCTTTAATTTTTAAACATTTTTTTCTGTTTATAACAGGGTATGCATAAGCTATTTAAATTCTTCATATCTCTAAGCACCAAATGCTTCAAGTTATGAAGTATCTGTAAAATCTGAATCTGTATCCGTATCAGTATCTGTAATGTAAAATACATTTTCTTTTCTTTTTCTTTTTAATTTCATTTATTTGAGAGAAAGAGAGAGCACGCAAGCTGGGTAGGAGCAGCAGGAGAGGGACAAACAGACGCTACCCAAGTGCAGAGCGCAACACAGGGCTCAATCCCAGGACCCTGAAATCATGACCTGAGCTGAAACCAAGAGTTGGATGCTTAACTGACTGAGCCATCCAGGCACCCCTGAAATATATTTTCTAATCACTGTTTCCCCATTTCCCCCAATTTGTGTTTCATAGTTCTATTTTTAATGGGTGAAGAAGGCCATTTTAATTTGTAGGTAAATGTAAATGATTTCTTTTTTTTTTTAAGATTTTATTTATTTATTTGACAGAGAGAGATCACAAGTAGGTAGAGAGGCAGGCAGGGAGTGGGGAGGGGGAAGCAGGCTCTCCACTGAGCAGAGAGCCCGATGCGGGGCTCAATACCAGGACCCTGAGATCATGACCTGAGCCGAAGGCAGAGGCCTAACCCACTGAGCCACCCAGGCGCCCTATAAATTATTTCTTACGGGGAAGTTATGCACTCATCCTATAATGAAAAAATTATCGGGTGGTCCAGTTTGACTTGTTAATGTGTACATAACTATGTGGTATCTTAAACTGATTCTGTAACACTTCCCTGTATTAGGAGTAAAGGCTGTGGACAAGAGGTCAACATTTGGGAGTGTAGTCACAAATCTGAAAAAATAAAGCTGAGCCTGAAATGTCCTGGATGTTCAAGCATATTCCTCGAGTTATGGAGGAAAATAGGATGCAAAATTTCAAAACACAGATTCTCAATTTTCTGTCAAATTTCATCTTTTTTCCATTTACTAAAACGTATGGTATTCTAAGAATCTTGACTAGTCATTACAACAGTACTGTGCATTAAACTACCTATAGATACTCTGATTTTAGTGACTTGTTCCACTTTTGTATGACTGTTCTATTACTTGAGGCACAACTGCTTAGCTATTTGATAGTGATTTCCTTTTATTGTAACTCAAAATTAGTGACATGAGACTCTGCTCAGAGCTTGGGCTCTGACATCACACTGCCCGAGTTTAAATTTTAGCTCATCCATTTATTAACTGTGTGCCCTTGGGGACATTACCTAAGCTCCCTACCACGGTAGTAGCATCTGTGAAATGGAAACACAACGTTACTAGCCTTCCAGAGTTACCGTGAAGTTAAACAGGACCACACATGTGAAGTGCTTTTAAAATTGGCCTCCACGAAAAACCCTCAGTGTTAGCTGCTGCTGCCCTTGCATAATTGGGAAGAAAGATGTAAGAAAAAGAACTTCAGCTCAGTGGTGGTCAAAATGGACATATTTAAATCTAATTTTAAAGAATCTATTGCTGCTTTTTTATGACTGGTGTTTTCTGCCTGCTGTCACACAGGGGTATACAATTCCATTAGACAAACGTCTAGCTGCTGATGGAAGAGGCCTTCAGACAGTTCACATCAATGAGAACTTTGCCAAGCTGGCCGAAGCCCTCTATATTGCTGATCGGAAGGTTGGTCTCTTATAATGAAAGGGTTTAATGCTCTTGATAATTCGTTAAGTCCATTTTTGGTTACCTAAGATACTGTTTGTTCATTCCGGTTTAATTGATACATCACTGTTTTAAGCCATACAGCATGATGGTTTGACTTATGTAAGATACTGCTGTTTAAGCTACAGTAGTAAGTTCCCAGAGAGGCTCTCACCTGCGGTATGTGCACCAGAGATGGCACGTGTTATCTGCAGCTCTGTACCTGGTCTCAGCCTTTGCAGACTTGTACACACACCCTAACCACTGGTGATCCTGCTTCCTCATGACATTGCAGAACGATGTTCAGTAGGCTGATCTCATTTTTATTTATTTATTTGTTCTTTCTTAAGATTTTATGTAATCATTTGACAGAGAGAGAAACAAGCAGAGGCTGAGGGAGAAGCAGACTCCCCACAGAGCAGGGAGCCCTATGTGGGACTCACTCCCAGGACCCTGGGATCATGAGCCCAGCCGAAGACAGACGCTTAACTGACTGAGCCATCCAGGCGCCCCTAATCTCATTTTTAAAAAGCTGACTACTGTTTTTAGATTTCATAATTTTTTCTATTTTAAATATAGATGTCTCCCAAAAGGTGGATAACATAGAAAGGCAAATAAACATTCTGATGAAAGCTATAGAAAATGATAGTTATAATATTGGTTGCCCTTTACTATTATGGCATTCATAATTTTTTTTTTTTAAGATTTTATTTATTTATTTGACAGAGAGATCTCAAGCAGGCAGAGAAGCAAGCAGAGAAGGGCAGGGGGAAGCAGGCTTCCTGCTGTGCCGAGAGCCGGATGTGGGGCTCAATCCCAGGACCCTGAGATCATGACCTGAGCTGAAGGCAGAGGCTTTAACCCACTGAACCACCCAGTTGCTCCTATGGCATTAATATTATTAATTTGTGTGACCTATAAGTTCACATACATTATGGCATGCATTTAGAACATAGAAAAGTATATCTCCTGCATTGCAGCAAGCACCCTTATAAAAATCATCTCTTGTTAAGGCTTTATCTTGAATAGACTTGCTTGATTTTGAACATATAATCAAGTCTTGCTATGTTACTGACACTGAAAATTTCTTTTTTAGAGTTTTGTTTAACTTTTATTTTTTGGGTAGTTTCTAAGAAAGGATTAGTCAAACGGTGAGTTGCAAGATTAATTGGGGTCTTTATAGTTTCAACCACTAAGACATTTTCCAGAGTGAAAAATGTAAGTTTGCAGTGTCTTCCAGGCAAGCTTTCTTTTAGTAGACAAGAATCTTTGTTTTAATCAGCAGTAACAAATCTGAATTCTTTATACCTGCTCTTTCAAGCCAGACTTGAGTCAGGCTGTTGGATGATAACTGTAACTTTTCCCCCAACCGTGTCTTACTTAGCATTCAACTTTACTAACAGGCTCGTGAAGCTGTAGAAATGCGTGCTCAAGTAGAGAGAAAGATGGCTCAAAAAGAAAAGGAGAAACATGAAGAGAAACTTAGAGAAATGGCCCAGAAAGCCAGGGAGAGAAGAGCTGGGATCAAAACCCATGTGGAAAAAGGTATGACACTGTCTTTCCTAAGTTGAATTTACAGTGTGAACAATACGTATCTCATTTCAGAGACTCACTGTTCTTACTGCACAGAAAGCCAATACCCATCTAGAAAGAAAATGTAGATATTTCACAAATAATATAGAAATGAAAGAGTAACTTCTGCCACTGAGCTGTAGCAGTTGAAAGTGTTTTATATATTTAAAAAAAAATTTTTTTTTTTAGATTATATTTATTTGAGAGGGAGAGAGAGAGTGAGCAAGAGTGCAAGAGCAGGGGTGAGGGAGATTCCCCACTGAGCAGGGATCTCCTCCGCCCCCCGCCCCGCCATGTGGGGCTGGATCCCAGGTTGCTGGGATCATGATCTGAGCCGGAGGCAGACGCTTAACCAACTAGCCACCCAGGCACCCCAAGAATATGTATGTAAAGAAGGGCCTTCAATATGGGACTACAGTGGACATTTTTAAAGTTCAGAGTAATGTACTTTTAAAAATCATGTATTACTCAAATGATGGGCTTGATTTTTCTCTCATTTTAATTTTCTTGAAACTTAGAAAAATGAGATCAACTGAATAATCCAGTTCTTCCACATAATAAAACAATCCACTTTTTCTGTCCTATAGGCTGATAAACCTGTAATCATTAACTCTGCCAATATTTTCCCTCTGGCTTTATTTAGTGGTTTACACTGATATATTAATTCATTTAGAGTGAGAAGAGTAATTCTAATTCAAGAAAGTTGTGAGGGTGGTTTGTTTTGTTAGTAAATCCTAGACTAGTGCAGCAGTTCATTCACTCAGATCATAGTGAACATCTACTACATGCCGGTTCTCTTCTAGACACAAGGATTTCTGTTAGGTTGGCGGTGTAGTTGAGGACATTTCAATGAGTGTAAACAGACCAGAAAAGTTAATTACCATTAGTAGATGATTTAGTGATAATAGTATAGTAGTAATTGCTGTGGGGAAAAATGAAACAGGAAGGGGGATAAAAGGACCAAATGGAGAGGGTGGTCAAAATGGACCTTACTTCTGAGATGGTAACATTAGCACAGAAACTTGAATGAAGTAAGGAAGTGAGCCTTGTAGGTATCTGGGGCTTCGAAGAGCACCCTGGATAGAAGGAACAGTGAGTGCCAAGGCCCTAGTTGGGTAAAAGTATACCTGGTGTGGTAAAGGAAAAGCAGGGAGGCCAGTATAGCTGGAGTGAAGTAAGAAAGCTGAATAGCGGAAGAGGTGTCAGAGTAGTTCAAATAAATAGGAAGGGTGGTGACCAGATCATGTGTGGTCTTTCAGCCATTTTAGGGACATGGCCTTCACTTCAGATAATAAGGGAAGCAGTTGAAGAGTTTGAATGGAACAGCATAATTGGCCATAAATGAGCAGGGGGTGAAATGGGCATGTGGAGGAGTAGGGAAACCATTTGGAGGGCTTTTGCAGTAATCCAGATGAGATGAGGATGAGAGGCAGGGAAAACATGGTCAGATGGATTTTGGAGGTAGAGTTGACAAAATTTGCTTTTGGATTAGGTAGAGGTATGAAAGAAAGAGAGTCGGGGATGACTCTGGCACTTTTGACGTGAGCAATAGGGAGGGGTTGAGTTGCCATTTGCTAATAGCGGGAAGACTGCAAGGGAAGAGGTTTGGGAGGGAAAGATTAGTTTAGTTGTGGACATGGTAAGTTTAAGATGGAGGTGTCAAGCAGGCAGTTGGTCAGAGGAGTCATGAGTTCAGCTATAGAGAAGTCACCGGAATTACTAGAAGTAATGGTCCACCTCCTTGAATCATATATGAATGACTTAGTGAGGCAAGATATAAAGACCTACCTGTTGTCATACACTTAGCCACTGAAGGGAATTAGAAGTCAGATTTCCCTATATCTAATTCTCTACACTGGTAAGAAATTAAAAAAAAAAAAAAAAAAAACACCACAGAATCGTCCTTGAGGAATTAGCTTAAATTCTGAAAAATGTGTTGCCAGATAGTAAAAAGAACGAATGTTTATTATTATTACTGGAAGATACCACTTATGGAAGACACTGCTCTGAGCACTTTACATGTATTGCCTTTATCATCCTGGCTCCAGCAACCCCTTGCAGAGGTTATAGGATTGTCACTGTACAGAGGAGGAGACGAAGACTCAGAGTGATTGAGTGACCTCTACGAGGTCATATGGCTAATCTGTCTTAGGAACAGGATTTAAATCCAGACAGGCTGGCTCCAAAGCTGTATCCCCTCAGACTGGTGAGAGAAGAGAAAATGAAGATAGACATAAACACAGTAGGTAGAGATCAAGATAGAACTAGCCCCTGTGGACCACAAACAAAAGGTTCTTTATTCAGCCAGTCTTTGAAGATACAAGAGTAAATTTACACCTGATTTTTTCCTGAAATTTTAATAGGATAATTTAAAAACACACAGAAAAGTTGAAAGAATTATACAGTGAACATCCGTATCTCCTCCACCTGATTCTACAGTTAACTTTTTAAAAAACAATTAATATTGCTTAATTTGCTTTATCATCTATCTACTGATCTTTCTATCCATTTATAAGTTCGTCTTACAATTTTGATGCATTTCAAATTAAGTTAAAGCCCTCAGTATACTTTGTCTAAACACTTGAGCTGCATGCATGATTCTGGAGTTCACATTCAAAAACTAAACCAATACTGTTGGATTTAAATTAATTGCAAGTGAGTTAAAAGGCCGAATGTGACTATAAAGAAGTCCGCGGAATTATCTGTCATGGGTTAAAGAATATTCTCTTTGTTCCAAATATTAATGGGTAATATAGCAATGAAATAATTTTCAACTCTGTTCACACAGAGGATGGGGAGGCACGTGAGAGGGATGAAATCCGGCATGACAGGCGAAAAGAGAGACAGCATGACAGGAACCTTTCCAGGGCAGCTCCTGATAAGAGGTAGGTGCTATTTGAGGTAAATGCGAAATATGAGTATTGGCTTTTGCGAACCTCTTCAAGAAGAGTTTTAGTCCACTGAGACTAGTTTGCTTCTCTCCCTTTCCTCTCTAGATTGATAACTTCCTAAATCAGCACTTATTTTCTTAACACTGATGCTTGCTTTTCTTAGCAAAGGAATTAACTGTCCCTAGAAGAAATCCTTTTTCATCACCTTGTAGAGTCAGCTAGAATTGTGCATGATAGGGATATAGAAAAGGGAATTGAGATCATGTTTGTGAAAAGAAGGTAGTAGATAGGACTGTTCTGATCTGTTATTTTCCTGTTTCAAGTGGTGAGACAAGCTTATTACACGCCTATTCCTCTAGACAGGGAAGAAGATTCTGTACCTTCATTGAGAGCCTGTATGCAGAGATCTGTCATCAGTACAGTGGGGGAGAAGAGCAGGTTTTGTGAGAAGTGAAAATTGGCCTCTTCTCATGAGTAGTTACTTAAAATTCAGAAAGATAGTGCTGCTGTATAAAATGACCTAGGAAAAATTAATACAGCACTGCTAATAAGTGCAGACCTGCATGGAACAAACAAAACACATGTATGGGGCTTGCACTAAAGAAAGGATTGGTGAAGTTTATGCTTCACTAAAAGCTGAACACTGAATTCTGAATGAGGGTTAAATGCAAATATAAAACATTTTCTTTCCATATGAGCAGTTTTCCATGCTCTCTCTCATCACTTTGTGAGCTGATATAATCCATTTTTTCAAGTCATGTCTTAAACATGAAAAAGATGATTCCTGCTGGTGGTGCTCTTTGTTATTTAATGGCATAGCTCATCTTCCTGGATAAGTGAAGTCATGGAGAAGCAGGAAATCTGAATTTAGAGTCATGGTTAAATGTGCAGTGTAGGAGAGAGAGACATGAAATGTGAAAGCGCACAATTAACGATACTCTTGGTCTGAAATTCCTAAGCTGTAAAAATCAAAATGGCTCTGTAGATAAATTGGGCCCTTAAAACCAATAAAGCGTTTATGGGAATTGATAACATAGAAAAGCTGTAAACTTGTGATTGCGTGAAAATCAGGTTGTCTGTAGAAATTATTTTAAGACCTGAGTTTCTGGTAAAATAAATGATGACAGTTACTCTGGTTTCATTGCGATGTAGATTGCATACATACTGGAACAGCAGGGGCATTAAGATAATCTGAATACTGAAAATCATTCTGAGTAATTCAGTCATTGACATGTTTTCCTCAAAATTCTAATAGGATAAAATTACTGAATGTGGTTTAGGTAAAGAACAGATTCTGGCTTGTTGACAGTGATTCATATGATACATCTGATTTGCATCCAGTCCCCCCCACCGCCCCGCCGCAGTCCTCGTATAATAGCAAGTATAGACCGTAGCAATTTCATATCTCAGCATGTTCTCTCCATAAGGTGATTGCTTATATTAAAGAATTCGTGTCAAGAGTGAGTCTCTTGACAGTTCTTTTCAGCTAACAGGAAGGCCTGATTATAGAACCCTACCTCTTCTAATAACCATGTCTCTGAAATGCTATAAGAACTGCCAACCTGATTATGCATTATCAGGGAATATATGTTCACAAGATATGAACAGGACATATTCATTAACTTTGCTTCTGAGATTGGTTGTATTGAAATTGAAATTCAGCTCATCTGTAAAGAGTTTTATTAGTGACATTGTATTTTGAAACAGGTCGAAACTACAGAGAAATGAAAATCGAGATATCAGTGAAGTCATTGCTCTTGGTGTGCCCAATCCTCGAACGTCCAATGAAGTTCAGTATGACCAAAGGCTTTTCAACCAATCCAAGGTACCAGGAGTTTAGACATAGCTTGTCTTAAGTGTTGATATGAATACCAGTCCTCAGGGAAAACTAACATTGTCATAGATTTGGATCAGCCTAAGGTGTGCTGGCATAGTGAGAGAGAAAATTAGTAGTTGTGTGTTATAACTTATAGAACTGTTTTATCTTATTTCATTTTATTTGACATAAAATAAAACAACTCTGATTTTGACCTCTACAGTTGGCTAAAATTTAAGATACAATTAAAAAAATGAATGAAATAAGTTGATAAAACTTGGTTTTAATGTATTAGTCTTTTATTTATAAAGTAAAGCCAGTATCCTACAAAAGTGTATCTTGGGTTTTTTGTTGATCTTTGAAACACAAATTTAATGCTAAAGAAACATATAACTTGAGGTCTTTAAATGATGAAGCTGTAAAACTAAATTTAAGTGCTAGACTAGTTGTCAGGAAATCTGACTTCTAATAGCTATTGTTATTAACCAGCTAGGATACCTTAGGCCCGAAGAAGTGCCTTTATGTGTTAATCCACCCAACATTGATTATGTACTGTGCATTAGACAGTGAGATCAAAGATGTGCCTTTGCCCTCAAGGAATATTCAAGTCTACCAGAAAAGACATATCAATGTATAAGTAAGGACAGGGCAGACAGCAATAAATACATGGAAGTATAAAGTTCTACTGGGATACAGAGGAAAAACTTATTATGACTTTGAATCTTTAAGATTTGAAGGTGGCATTTGAATATGCTCTTCTAGTTAATAATAACTTAATTGGATACTTTTTTACATTCCTGGCATTGTTCTAAGTCTTTCACTTTTACTATGTAAAGTCATACTATTCATTATAATCTCTACTTATAGATGAGAAAATTGAGGAACAGTGGTTTAGCTAGAAATTGATAGAAGATTCAAATGTTCGATTTCAAAGGTTGTGGGGGTTTTGTTTGGTTTTTTTGTGTTTTGTTTTTTTCAAAATTTTGTTTTTAGGGATAAAACTGGCAGTTTTTTAAAATTAACATGTAATGTAGTTTTAGCCTGAGGGGTCAAAGGTTGTGTTCTTAAACACAGTGCAGTGGTAACTTACCAGCCTGAGCAAAGGAGGGTTAGGCGTGCAAGTTCCACCTAGGCACATACTTAGGACAGTTACATCTTAGAAGCTTAAGCTTATTTCAAAGCTGTGATAAAAATGTTTCTAGAAGAGCACAGCCCTGTATTGAGGATCCATCCAAGTATATGAAACAAATTTGTTCATTGTTGACTTAGGATTTGCTCTTAGAGCCTGTCTCATGCTATAATAGTGATGTTCTCAGGGAGTTAAGAAGTATAGCACCATTATTCTAAATGCCATGAGATACTGTTGGTACAGCATCCGTATCTTAGTCTTGGGATTTTGACTTCAAACCCCATGTTGGGCATAGAACTTACTTATTTAATAAATGAGTAACATCAGATAAATGCTTTATAGTTCTTTTGTCTTCTTGCCACTATCTGTACAACTGAAATTAAGTACCTGCTTATACTATCCAATTTTATTTTATTTATTTTTTAAAGATTTTATGTATTTATTTGAGAGAGGGAGTGAAAGAGCACAAGCAGGGGGAGCAGTAGAGGGAGAGGGAGAAGCAGGCTCCCCGCAGAGCAGGGAGCCCGATGTGGGACTCAATCCCAGGACCCTGGGATCATGATCTGAGCCGAAGGCAGACGCTTAACCATCTGAGCCATCCAGGCACCCTACTATCCAATTTTAATGACTACTTCACTAAAGTGGTCAAACTTGTTAATTAGCACTTTACTTATGGACCAACCCTGGTAAGAATAAAGTTTATGGACTTTGTTTTTTTATGAAGATCTTTTTGATTTGCAGTTCAGATTGCTGAAGATGTACGCTAGTAATGATTACATGAATGTAGTCAGATCCAACTTTTAATACATTTTTATTTCCCACAGGGTATGGACAGTGGTTTTGCAGGTGGAGAAGATGAAATTTACAACGTTTATGATCAAGCCTGGAGAGGTGGCAAAGATATGGCCCAGAATATTTATAGGCCCAGTAAAAATCTGGACAAGGACATGTATGGTGATGACCTAGAAGCCAGAATAAAGACCAACAGGTACCTAAGCAGACAGCGCAGTTTCACTGTTGAACCAGTGAAAACAAAGCAGTTCATAGTCCTTTCTCTTTTTCCCTAGATTTGTTCCCGATAAGGAGTTTTCTGGTTCAGACCGCAGACAAAGAGGCCGAGAAGGACCAGTTCAGTTTGAGGAAGATCCTTTTGGTTTGGACAAGTTTTTGGAAGAAGCCAAACAGCACGGTGGCTCTAAAAGACCATCAGATAGCAGCCGCCCCAAGGAACATGAGCATGAAGGCAAGAAGAGGAGAAAGGAGTAGACACACCTCTCTTCAAAGTCAATGAACTTTTACCCATAACCCTAATGATGCAAGTCAGATGGGGAAAAACACTTTGTACATGGCCAGGATAAAAACCAAATCTGGGTGTCAGACCCCAGCACTACTTTTTATTACGGGAGTCAGGGGGGAGGGGGAAAATTCTTTGAACTATTTAGTTTTTTTTAAAGAGTGGGTTGTGTTTGTGCTTCTCCTACCTTTTGGCATTTATAGAACATACTACCCCACACATGAAATTAAGACCACTTCTTTTTGTGACATTAGTACTTTGGGGTTAATATTTTGTGTAAGAATGATTGCTGATGAATAAAGTTGCCCCAGCCACAGTGAGTAGAAGGATGTTCACATACTAGAACTGTCCTGCCAAATGACATTTGCCCCTACTACGTTTTGTTTTAATTTGGAGTGGGGAAATTAAGCTCTTGCTTGGTGCAACTATTTGTTTCAAATAAAAACATTTAGACAAAATTTTTTATTTTATTTACTCTAACAGGCAGTAATAGTCTCAAAAGTCTTTCTCTTCATCAGATGTCTGATCCCCTTGCAAAACTTTTGGTCTTTGAGCTTGAACGTAGAGCTAAAAAAAAAAAAATCCAATAAATATTGTAAGGAAAGATAGTATCTGCAAAAGCATTCCAACTGAAGATTGCAACTTTAAGACTGCCTTTTATGAGGGAGTCAGCAACAGTAAGTCAAAAGGATGTTACCTGATCCCTGGTCTTAAGACTAAATCAGTTTAACCCAAAGTTGCACAGTAAGTGGAAAAGCCAGTCTCCCTACCTTGTAAGCAGACTACTGTTCTGTGTTAGATCTACCTTGCTAACTGTTAAAGGGTCTTCCTAAACTACCCTCCCCAGACACCATAGGACAGGCACCCTTCCACCACCACCACTCTTTAACCAATATTAAAGGAACTTCAGTTACAAATCTCCCAAAGTCCTTGTCATTCCATACTTCTGACTACTAAACGGATATACAGAAAGCTCATGATGTTATACAGAAAAATATTTACCTTTACTCCATCAAGAATGTGATGTTCTTGTTGTAGTGCATTCTGAAGTTCCTCTTCTGAAGAAAACTGAATCCAACCCATACCTCTGTGAAATCCAGTCTCTTTGTCCTAAAAATTCAAAATTTAGAAAAGATTAATTATGAACTAGAGAAAGTTTTCATGAACTCCAATCAAACTAACAACTTTTTCATCTGCCCAAATGGAATAACTGAGATTTTAATAAATGTCAAAAACCTTGCTTTAATACATACTTAGCCTCCTAGTTACCAAAGGTCAACTTTGTGTTAATCTTATTCTGCTTTTCTGCTGCCTGCCACTGGAGGAAGTAAAATATGGGCAGTGAAGTTTCTGTCATTCGAGATACAAACCACACTAAATAAAAGGGACATTTTGATCACAGAAAGAAACAACTCTTAACTTCCCCGATTCTAGAAACTAAAAAATTTGGCCTCAAACCCTAGTTTGTTTCTTGTAGTTTTGGAGACAAATTACTCTCATCACCACCACTACCATTATAATTATATAGTCCTAGTGAAAAATAGAAAAAAAAAAATATTACCCTCATTTACCTAGCTCTAGGTTGAAGTAACGCTACTTTGTGCAAAACACAGAGTGCTTATCATCCAACCTATACACAGCACATGTGGAGAAGATTCTAGTGTTTGGGTGCACCCTGCCCCCACCACACCAGCCCCACTATTTAAGAACAGATATAAAGATGTCTATTCACTCAGTACCTCACCAATCTTCTTACAAAGTTACGTTATGCTCTGCACCACCCCCAAACCAAATTTTTAGAAATTGTTCCCAAATTTAAAAGGTGACTTTTTAAGTCTTAACTTCTACTGCAGGAAGTTTCTGGTAATATCCCGGTGATTCACTCCTTACCTCAGCTAGTTTCTCCTCTACTTCCGTATGCCCATTTCTGTTAGTAAATGCCTTTAAAAATGTGTGTTTGTGTAAAACTTAGGTACTGTGCATTCTAAGATACAGGAACCTGGATTTCTGGGCGCCTTGGTGGCTCAGTTAAACATCTGCCTTCGGTTCAGATCAGGATCCCAGGATCCTGGGATCGAGTTCCGCATTAAGCTCCCTGCTTAGTGGGAGTCCGCTTCTCCCGCACCCTCTACTGTTGTGTCAATTAGTAAATAAAAAGTAAAATCTTTAAAAAACAAAGGGATGGGACGCCTGGGCAGCTCAGTCTGTTAAACATCTGCCTTCAGTTCAGGTCATGATGCCAGCGTCCTGGGATCAAGTCCACAAAGCAGGCTCCTTGCTCAGTGGGGACCCTGCTTCTCTTTCTGAATGAAGCTCCTTGTGCACTCACTTGCTCTCTGACAAATGAATAAAATCTTAATTAAAAACAAAAACAAAAAAAGGAACCTGGATTTGAATACATGAATTTGTTTATCAGAAACTAACTTTTGGGAGGCGCCTGGGTGGCTCAGTGGGTTAAAGCCTCTGCTTAAAGCTCCCAGCATCCTGGGATCAAGCCCCGAGTCATCCTCTCTGCTCAGCAGGGAGCCTGTTTCCCCCCCCTCTCTCTGCCTGCCTCTCTACCTACTTGTGATCTCTGCCTATCAAATAAATAAATAAAATCTTAAAAAAAAAAAAAAGGAAGTAAAGAAAGAAACTAACTTTTGGAGCACCTTGAAGGCATAGTCAGTTAAGCGTCTACCTTCGGCTCGGGTCATGATCACAGGGTCCTGGGATCAAGTCCTGCATAGGGCTCTCTGCTCAGTAGGGAGCCTACTTCCCCTCTACCTCTGCCTACTGACAATCTCTGTCTGTCAAATAAATAAAATCTTAAACAAAAAAACTCCTTTAACTTTTCTCCTGTTAATATTTTACTTAGTTTTACCAAAAATCAAAGTTTTCTTTCTTTTTTTTTTCCCTTAAAGATTTTATTTATTTATTTGACAGAGATCACAAGTAGGCAGAGAGAGGGGGAAGCAGACTCCCTGCTGAGCAGAGAGCCAGATGTGGGGCTCTCGATCCCAGGACCCTGAGATCATGACCTGAGCCGAAGGCAGAGGCTTAACCCACTGAGCCACCCAGGCGCCCCTCAAAGTTTTCTTTTGTTTAAGGTATTAACTCCAAGTCCCAAATAATTTTGCTTACACTTTCAAGAAGGAAATGGTGAAAAATGTTACTATTTTGGGAGAAATTTTTAAGTAGGTTCCATACCTATCTAGTGTGGAGCTCAATGCAGGGCTTAAACTCATGATCTCTGAGATTAAAACCTGAACGGAGACCAAGAGTTGGACACTTAATGGACTTAACCACTCAGGTGCCCTCGGAGAATGTTTTTTTTTAATGTTCGTCAAATAGGAATTTCATCCTCTTCGTAAAAATTTAGTTTTTAAGCTTATAGAAAAATTTTTGTGTCCGTAATACTTATGCCTCATTCTTTTAATTACCTGTATTAAAACTCCATTGTATCAGTGAATTAATATCTATTTAATCCCATTAATGAACATTTAGGTTCTTTCCAGTTATATTATTAAACAAAGCTGCTTTGAACTTTTTCTTTTTTTTAAAAAAGATTTTATTTTCAGAAAGAGAGAGCATGAGCACAAGTAAAGGGAGCAGCAGGCAGAGGAAGAAGCAGTCTCCCTGTGAAACAAGAAGCCTGATGAGGGACTCAATTCCAGGGCCTGGTAATCTCAGAGACCCTGAGCTGAAAGCAGATGCTTAAACAACTGAACCATCTAGGTGTCCCTGCTTTGAACATTCTTGACCACACCATTTCTGTAGAATAAATTCCTAAAAATGGAATTGCTATGTCAAAGTAAATGTAAATTCTTAGTTTTGATTTTTGCCAAAATACCCTTCAGAAATGAAGTAAACTTCTGAGCACCTGGGTGGCTCAGCTGTTAAGTGTCTGCCTTCGACTCAGGTCATGATCCCAGTGTCCTGGGATGGAGCTCCGCTCTGGGTTCCCTGCTTAGTGGGAAGCCTGCTTCTCCCTCTCCCACTCCCCGTGCTTGTGTTCCCTCTCTTGGGTTAAAGCCTCTGCCTTTGGCTTGGGTCATGATCCCAGGGTCCTGGGATCGAGCCCCACATCGGGCTCTCTGCTTGGCGGGGAGCCTGCTTCCCCCTCTCTCTGCCTGCCTCTCTGCCTACTTGTGATCTCTGTCTGTCAAATAAATAAATAAATAAACCTTTTTTTAAAAAAAATCATATAAGCTGATAGGCTTTAACAAAGTCAAGAATTCAAGGATAAAATTAGAGGATCAAAAATTAAAGGATAACATTTTTTTAAAAAGATAATACTCACAAAAGGTACAGTGCACTTTCGTACATGGCCAAACTGTGCAAAGTGTTCTCTCAGTTCACCTGTATAGGAGGGAAAAAAAACCATGTTAAAAGTACTTAATGTATTAGTTGATATATTTGGGGCACCTGGCTGACTCAGATGGTAGAGCATGTGACTTTTGATCTCAGGGTCGAGTTCAAGCCCAACAACTGGGCATTACAGATTACTGAAAAAGAAAAAAAAAGTAGTTAATGTATTTTGCATCCTCCATCCTAGATTGTAGCGAGAAACCAAGAGGGGACCTAGAATCCCCAAACTTTTTGTGAACAGGAACTACTTTCATTTCCTTGAAGCCTTAAGATTTAGGAAGTAGCTACGGTACTGACTACTTCCTCAAGTTATGATGGGGCTACATCTGATAAAGATATCATAAGTCAAAAATATCCTAAGTTGAAAATGCATTTAATACACCTAACCTACTGAGCATCAGAGCTTAGCCCAGCCTACCTTAACCATGCTCAGAACACTCACATTAGCCTACAATTAGGCAAAACCGTAACACATAGCCTATTTTATAATAAAGGGTTGAATTTCTCACGTAATTAATGGACTACTGAAAATGAAAACCAGAATGGTTATATAGGGACAAAATGGCTGTAAGTCTATCAGCTGTTCACCCCTGTGATCACATGGCTGACTGGGAGATGCCCCTAGCTGACGCTGCTCCTAACCCAAGAGAGCATCACAATGCCTATCACTAGCATGGGGGAAAAATCAAACAGAATGCCTATCAAATAGAATCAAACAGAATGCCTATTATTTTCACCTATCACTTTTTGACTGTAAAGTCAAAAAACTGTAAATCAAACCATAGTAAGCCAGCAACCATCTGTATAAAGCTGTAATGTGCCAGAGATGAGGGGAAATGATGGGGTGCGGGCAAATAAACTGCTGAGTCGACTGTAGTCATTACTCCCAGCAGATGACTGTCTTCATCAATTACTGTACTAGGTACATGGATAATAATCCCTGTGAGAAATTCACACACAAGACAGATAATTAGAATACAGTATATTGCCAGCCATATTAGGGATTTTCAAACAAACGCTCAGTTTACCTCCCTTTCATAAAGTTTAACTCTGTTAAATAGTGGACACTCTAAAATTTATTGAGATAACCCTACTTACCCTTCCTGCCTTATTATCTATTGCTAGCCCATAGTTACTCTCTAGTACAGCAAATGAAAGCTCTATGTGTCCGTCCTACAGATTCCCACCCTCGCCTGTCATTCTTTCCCCTTGCTATGTCAGTAATCTTATCTCTTCCTGCCTAAATTATAACTATCTTTCAGGACCCAGGGCAAATATAGCCAAATACTATTTTATTGGGCTTCTACTGCCATACAAGGCAATGCACTACCCCTGTGAGGCCTCAGAGATGCATAGTAGATCATCTTAAAGATCAAAAACTACCTGATCTCTTCTGAACTACAGTGCTTATACTTTCCCTGATTAAGATTTCATATTACTGGGTTATTTCCCCCTAGTTCATCTAAACTTCACTGGTTCAACAACTGCCTGTATCTGTTATAAGTCTCCTCACCCTCACCACTACACTACACCATAAACTCCTTGAGTGTTGAGTCCACTATGTCAACAGTAACTGACAACAGTAGGGCAGTACCTGCTTAATGAAAAAATGCCTAGTAATCTGTCAACAACCCCCACACACTAAATTTCAGAAGTACTCTAATAGTTGGTCAAACCATTTGGCAAATTCAGGACCTCATGGATCAGCACCAGGACAAACATGTTGTTTGTTTAACACTAAATAAAATAGTGTTAAATATGCATGTCTTAAACAAGGTATTAAAAGTTCTAGAAAACATCCACTTCCCAAACAAGCTCTGGAAGGTAACCGTCTTCTCAAATTACCTATAACTGTTACGGAAAAACTGCTGCAAGCATCTAGAACAATGTCATCCTCAAACAGATACTCCTGAAATATTTGCTGAATGTATGAATGAACCAAGAGAGACTGCTTCAAAATTGTATGTTACACTCTTTTTATGAGTTTTAAACCAACCCATTATGGTCTGGAAACTTGCAACTACAGGATGATGGTGAAATCCCGGAGCCTTTACACAGTTTCACAGGGCCTAAGCAAGACATTGTACTGCCTAGATCTTCATCTGCTACATATTAAGAAGGTGAGGCCCAAAACAATCTATTTCCCATTCTACTACTCACACCAGGGCCACAAAAGCTAAGAAGTGAGTAATCCTATTTCCATTCTTTTGTTTAAAGGAGATGACCTGACACATGAATACCTACAAAAGTGACGATGGATTTTTAAATTTTGGGTAAGCAAATTTAAAAACCTTTTTCCAAAAGTGCAAATGACAAAAATCAATGTTGATGAGAGATTTCAATACTGATTACTCCCAACCCTCTATCTCCAGTCTAGGCCTCTCCCATAAGCTTATAGTGATTATAGTAATCACGAAAACAACTATCATGTATTGAGTACTTAGTCTGTATCTAGCACAAGTCTAAGTGGTTTACATATAAACTCATTTAACCCAATCAAAAGTCCTATCAAGAAGGTATCACTGACTCCATTGCTTGATGAAACTGAGAAACAATGAGCCCTTTTCCCAAATTACCTCCCGTTAGGTTACACAACTATTAAATGGCCGAGGTGGAATTCTAACCTAGGCAGCATGGTTTCTCAATAAATGATACACCGTCTCCTCTGTCCCACGGCCTGACGGAGACTTCACAGGCTTTTCTCAAACTCAACACATTTCAACTTTACTCCTCTTCCTCTTTAATCTGCTTCCCCTATATTTAACCACGATATTCACCAACGCTAAAAACCTGGAATTCGTTCTTCCCTTTCCCTCATTCCTTACTCCTACCCCACGCAAGCCACCGCGAAAAGCCGTTGATTTTGTTTTATTAACATAAGTGGATCTGACCCCCTTTCTACCACTACCTTATTTCAGATCCTCGTCTTTGGACTAAATTATTGAAATTGCCTTTTAATGCGTCTCCTCGCCTTCAGTCTTGCCAGTTTGAATCCACCCTCCACACCGCTGTCAAAATAATCACTTCTAAATCGTAAATCTTAAGTTTTCAGTGGAAAGGCAGGAGACCCTGAATACGTGCCGCAAAAGCTTAAGGGGCATCCCTGAACGATTCATTGAAAAAAAAAAATTTTTTTTATTTCTGCTCACTGGCTTGCTCAGGAACCACAGCTCCTAATCCAGCCACCACGCTGACACGCATTCCGCCGAAAGCAGTGCTTTTGAGGATCGCTTTTACCTAAAACCTCAACTCCTAACACGTCTCCATCACTCACTCGAGGCCGCGGTCCAGGGGATTTTTCTGACAAAAGCCACGGGCCGGCTAACACTCGTTCGCAGCGCCACAGCACCCCTCACTGCAGAGGCAGCCATCTTTAGATCGAGGACGTCTGCGACTTGCGGTCGCGACCCCGGAAGAATCTTGCAGATCTGCTTCCGGGTCAGAAGAGGCCAGACAGCGACATGGGGAAGATGGCGGCAGCCGTGGGCTCTGTAGCGACGCTGGCGGCAGAGCCAGGGGAGGACGCCTTTCGGAAGCTTTTCCGCTTCTACCGGCAGAGTCGCCCTGGGACCGCAGACCTGGGAGCGGTCATTGACTTCTCGGCATCCCGCGGCTCGGGGCCTGGTGCCCGCAAGGTACGGAGAGAGGAGCATCCCGGGTCCCCGGTCGCCTCGCCTCGCTTCTTGGAGGGGCTTCAGGGTCCTCCTCATCTCTTTTCGCTGCCAGACTGTTATTGAGTAATTCCCGCTCTCCGTGGGCGCGGAGTTTAAGTGTCCACGAAGCGTCACACTTCGGCGGTGAAGAGCTGCGCTGCGGTTCCTCCACGCGGCCATTCCTGGCTGCGGCCTCAATGCTTGGAAATTGTTGTATTCCTAACATTAACTGTCCATTTGCATCTCTACGTCGGTTTGTGTAAAAACGCATAAATTGTATTCATAGATGTTAGGATAACGCTCTGCAGCTTGGGGGGCGGGGGGGGGACAATTACATGAGTAGTCCCAGAACTGAGAGGGATCGATGTTGTTAAACCGTTGTCCACAAAACTGCTCCCTGTCGTCCCTGGGCCCTTTAGCAAGAGGGCGTTGAACGATTGAGATGATCTCTCCACGTTTGAAAGTAAAGGGCAAACGAATCCAAACACTATCCATTGTTTCTACCTTCCCCCGTGGAATAAGAAAGGCAACCTAAAGGAGGACAGGGGGTACAGGGAGAATCACAAATGTACTATAATGCGTAATTTCTTTACCGTCGCTGTCGCACTGAGGATCCCTGATCCTTTAATTTGGCCTTAGTGTTGTCCACAGATGGCTGCATGCAGAATTCTTTCTAAGCTTATATATAGCCCGCAATAAAATCGGAATGCTATCGTAGCACCATATTTGTCTAGAACTCAGCTTCTTAGGAACTTCGTTTGTTTACAGAAGTGGTCTTAGAGTTGTCAAAATAGCATACAGAAAGTCAGTTCTCTAAGAATAATATACATGGGTCAGATCCTCATTCAGCTCCTTTTGCCCATATTTTGCTGCAATACTTAAATACTTTTAGAATGGGGGTGCCTGCGTTGCTCATTTGGTTAAGTTTCTGACTCCATTTCAGCTCAGGTTATGATCTCAAGGTAGTGAGATCGAGTGCCACGTCAGGCTCCACAATGAGCCTATGGAGCCTGCCTAAGAGTCCCTCCTTCTCTACCCACCCTGCTGTGCTTGCCTGTTCTCTCTCTTTCTATCTCTCTCTCTCAAAAATACTTTCAGAATGTAAGCCTCTGAGGAGATGATTGTGTCTAGCACAGTATCTTAAACAGTAAGCACTCAATAAATATATTATCCATTCAGTACGTAAAAACTTGGATATTTAGGAGCACCTGGGAGGCTCAGTTGGTTAAGCCTCTGCCTTTGGCTCAGGTCATGAGCCCCCAGCATTCAGACTATCTACTCGGCAGGGAGTCTGCTTCTTCCTCTCACTCTTCACTGTGCTCTCCCTCTCTTTCTCAAATAAGGATTCAATCTCAAAACAGAACAAAACAAAACCTTGGGATGTTTCGTTCCTCAACTCAAAACAGATTGAAAGTAGCAAACCGGAGAAGAAAGTTGCTATAAGAGCAACTAATGAGCAATGAAGAAAGTGATAGCTAACAGGCAAGAGTGGAAGGAGGGCTTTTTTTTAAAGACTCAGAGGTTTGTTTCAACTTAGCATGGAGAATAGGTCCACAAATTTAACTTCAGATATGAGGGTGTTGCTGAATTACAGTGCATCACTAAGTATGGTCTATTTGAAAGATCATTATAAAGTGTTTGAAATAAAAACATCTTATCAGTACCTGGAACGATTGGCTGGTGAGGTCTCTCACCATTTTATTGGTGAGATAACCATTTTATTACAGAGATAAACCAGAGATTACCATTTTATTGGTGAGATAACCATTTTATTACAGAGATAAACCAGAGATAACCATTTTATTACAGAGACTGGTAATAATAGACCAGCCACTAGTTGCTATTTTTTTCTGGAAATCTTTACACTTGGTGAAGTTGATAGGATAAGAGATAATATCATTTTGGAAGAGAACATCTGATGTATTCTAAGGCAAGCCAGACTCTTAAGTTTGTTACTAATGGAGGAATAAAGGATTTTGTTTTCTGAATGTCCTTACTTTAGTGACTGAATATTGGATCCCTTAACCAATTTAATGAGCCATCCATCCATAAGATGCTCTTATATGCAAAGAAAACTTCTCAGTGATTAACAAAGGCAAAAGCTCTGAGTTTCAGTTTGAAGTTTCATCTAAAAGAATAAACATGCTTTTAGCAAACAGGGTTTCCAGTTTTACTGAAACAGTTATTCTGTCTGGTGGAGCACTCTCTTCATTCTCTTAACCTCCCCTGCCTGATGCTCCTCACAAGTCTGTTAAAACACCAACTGTATACAAGTGCCTCTGAAGCGTTATTGTTGGACCGAATTGAGGTCAACAGAATTTTCACTGAGAATATTTCAGTACATCTCTCACAATTTAGAGCCTTAGAAGAAATCCACAAAGGTGTGGTGTCATACAAAATGGTAGCCTGCTTCTCCTACTGCTTAATTTTGTATTGCTTTCTAATATTTGTTAGTATATAGATGACAAAACTGAGGCTCTAAGAAGTCAAGTGACTTGGGACGCCTAGGTGGTTCAGTTGGTTAAGATCTGCCTTCAGCTCGGGTCATGATTCCAGGGTCTGGGATCAAGCCCCATGTTGGACTCTCTGTTCAGCAGGGAGCCTGCTTCTCTCTCTTCCTCTGCCTGCTGCTGCCTCTGCCTCTGCTCTCTCTATCAAATAAATAAATAAATAATCTTTAAAAAAAAAAAAAAGTTAATTGACCTACCTAAGTGTTACATCAAGTAAGTGGTAGAACTAAGTTTAGGAGCCCAAACTTAGGACTCCTAATTTTTCCTTATACCAGAAATATCTTTAGAAGTTCGAGATTATCAGATCTGACTTGCAAAATAGCTTTAGCCCTCCAACTTCTCTTTCCTTTCTGCCAGGTGGTTAGATTTCAGCTGAGTGTGTCTTCTGTCAGTGACCACGATGCACATAGAGCAGGACTTCAGCCAGTCAGCAAGTGGCAAGCTTATGGACTCCAAGGCTATCCTGGTGAGTGCAGCTGACCTCAGAAGACAAAATCAGATAATCATTTGTCTAATTTCAGGAGAGGAGTTGTAAGCAGGTAAATAGACAAGGAGGAAAACTGAACACAAAAATATTTCACTCCCAAACTCCTTTTAAGTCTGCCTCATCTAAGATGTCCATTTATTTAGAATTTCCAAAGGTTAGAACAGGAGTCAGTAGTGCCTACCTTAAGTGCAGAAAGTGACACACCAGGTACAAATCAAAAATTATCACATTGATTCTGGGCTCCCTGCCACAATTCCAAACAGCTACTCTGGCAGAAGAACCACTTTGAATGACGGAACAATTCATAATGGCCGCTCTAATCACAAAATCTCTACGTTTTTGTGTGGCAAAAAAAAGAAAACAACCTAAAAATTGTTGCTATTATTAAGGCTGAGCTTTTGAAAAGAACATTAATGAGTTAATGCGATCAAAAAGCCCTAATAAACTAAATCATTTAGCATTTTGCACTTCAGTAATGTTGGGTAGCTCACATTACACATCTAGAAACTAACATAATGAAAGATGGGTAATGCTTTTAATCTTTTTTGAGTAAACTCTGCCCCCAATATGGGGCTCAATCTCACACCCCAGATCAAGAGTCGCATACTCTTGACTGAGCCAGCCAAACGCCCCTAATCTTTTTTTTTTTTCTTTTAGGATCATGGGGCCATTGTAGATTAATTATTATGAACTATTTAGAAAATGCACAGCGTCTGGGTGGCTTAGTCGGTTAAGTGGCTTCCTTTGGCTCAGGTCATGATCCCAGGGTCCTGGGATCCAGACCTGCATCAGACTCCCTGCACAGCGGGGAGCTTGCTTCTCCCTCTGACCTCCCCCCACCTCCCCCCACCTCATGCTCTCGCTCTCTTAAATAAATTGATTAAATAGAAAATACAGAAATGCCTTATGTGATCAAATAAGCTTTTATCTGTCATCCTTTTTCATGGAGAGGACATAAAGTTAACACTGTATTTGTGATTTCAAAGATTAAAAGCAAGAAAAATGCCTAAAAAAAATACCAGTTTTCATTATGCCATGGGCCAGGTCTGTGTCACAGCTCTTAATAATTATGACCACTGATATATTTGTTAACAGTATAGGATGGCATAACAGTATCAGTACTTCCCTAAAAGGCCTCGTACACTTAAATTCTTCATGAAAGAAGAGTCAGATGATGGCTTTAATGTGTGAAAGTGTGGCTCGCCATGAATTTGGGTGAATGAGGAGCGTCCATCACCAGTAGTCTTATATGTACCTTTTGTTCTTGAAGGCTGCCCTTGACATTTCAGGCCTACCTCCTGTTTTCAAGGCCTTGTTTCTCTCTTGCTATGCCCTCTTCTCTTAACAAATTGTTTAAGACTACAAAGCTATCAACCCTACTTCGGTTTATCTGTTGTCCAAATAATTGTATTGATTTTGAGGTTTTCTGGGATTTCACACTTAAGTCACATTTTGTGAGTTGGTACCTCATTAGAGGTACCCTCAGAGACTTCATTCTGTCTTCCCTGACATTTGAAGCTGCATTTAGTAGAAGTTCGATGTCCAGAACGTGGGAAATGACCATCTCTGATTCAGGCTTGATCAGAGGGATTGTGTGAACTTCTGCTTGTTGTGAAGGAACCTGAGTAACCACAACCTGTCCTTTTAAGAATGTGCAGGAAGTCATGGGTCGAAAGAAGAGTAAATCTGAGAGGGAACCTGACAGCATCCAACATTTGAAAGGTTGTCATACCACAAAGGGATGAGAGCAGTAGGTACTAGTAGTGAAGGCCTAGGTTCTGACACGAGGCTACCTGGGTTCAAGTCATGGTTCTACCGTCCACTATATGACCTTGGGCAAGTTTCTTAATCTTTCTTGGCCTTGGTTTTCTGATAGGTAAAATGTGTATAAAAAGGTGCTCACTTTGTAAGGTTATTGTGAAGATTAAATGTGAGTACACTGTGAAGTACTTAAGCCCATGCATGGCACATAGTAAATGATTGGTAAATGAGAGAAAGCTAGAGGTATTTTTGAAGAATGTGAAACTAATTTAGGGGTTGCTCTGTGTGTCCAAACCTAAGATCAATGCATGAAAATTAAAAGGAGACAAATTTTAATTCAGTAAAAGAAAGCAACAGTCGTCTAGAGTGAACTGTCTAAAAGGTATTCATTTTCCTGTTACTGGGTAAGCAGTAGTCTTCCTTTAATCTGATATTTTACGGAATGTTATAATCTTTATTTTGTGAAG
Source organism: Mustela lutreola (assembly GCF_030435805.1). Lineage (NCBI taxonomy): Eukaryota > Metazoa > Chordata > Mammalia > Carnivora > Mustelidae > Mustela > Mustela lutreola. The sequence goes on from NC_081296.1 coordinate 135,710,942, forward strand.
TAATGCTGTTGGTGGGTAAGTTGGGGGTTTTCATATCTTTTTTTTTTTTCTCTCTCTCTCTCTCTCAGAATATTGACAGTCCTGTCATACTCTAAAGTTACTTGGAGAATTTTGCTGGTGCATGAAGTGCAGAAGTAGCCTCCACTCAGAAACAAATGTTCTCTCTCCTGTCCTCCAATTTTAGAGGAAGAGGATCACCTTCTGTTCAAAGCCAGTGCCTTCACCTTCTTGATTCCACCTTCTTTCACCCCTTCCAGCTTTTAAGACCTTGCTCTGCTCCTTTCCTCTCTTCCATTTTCGACCAGTTCCAATCTCTGCTGGTTCTTCTGCATTATCTGTAAGCATGCGTAGGCCTTTCCCAACCCTAAAAACCATAAACTCTCCCCTTAAATTCTTTATTCTTCCATGCCTGCTCTTCAACCTTTGTTTCCTTTTATAGCCAGGTTTCTGCAAGGCATTGTCTGATAAAGGCGGTCTCTGCTGTTCAGTCACCAGGGGCTTCACTGAGGACAGTTTTTCATCTCTAATTCTTAAGAAAGTACATAGCATATGTTCGTTGAGTGTTTAAAGAATGGATCCTTTGCCTGCATAGGATTCCAGTTAAATATTGTTATTCCTCTTCGACACAGGAGAAGAATGACGTTAGACTACTGTCAAGGTCACAAAATCCTTTCCACACACGTGCTGTAGGTATTTGCATCGTGCCGTCCTGAGTGGATGTACTTCACAGCGTCTATCTTCCCTGTTTTGTCCATCAGATTTCAGTCACAGGCAGAAATCACACCAGTTTATTTTAACTAAGGGAATTTAATGTAAGAATTATTAGCCAGATACTAGAAGACAGAAAAGGCCGGGAGGGGGGCCACTGAGCGCTCACAAAGGTAGTAATTGCAGGAAGCAGCTACCACCTTTATAAATGATAAATACCGGGGCTCAGTGGGTTAAAGCCTCTGCCTTCAACTCAGGTCATGATCTCAGGGTCCTGGGATCGAGCCCCACATCGGGCTCTCTGCTTGGCGGGGAGCCTGCTTTCCCCCCCTCTCTCTGCCTGCCTCTCTGCCTACTTGTGATCTCTCTCTCTCTCTGTCCAATAAATAAATAAAATCTTTTTTTTAAAATGATAAATACCTGGTACAGATTTGAGGGGTGACTTGTGGCATGAGCAGTTCTAAGTTTGCCTTGGGGTAACACAGCAGATACTTGTGGAATATTTGTTTCTCTTGAGAATTTCTTTATTTCTTCCCTTCCTCTAAAATCAGAGAATAGGAATGAGAACATTTGCTTATGAATGTGGAAGCCACAAAGCATGAGCAAAGGGGGAGAGGGAATAAATAATACAGTAGTGTGTATAAGGATGTCATCGAAAACAAGTTATATCAATAACTGATGGAGAATTTTCTCCTCTCCTTTTCCCCACCTGTCCTTTTGTATAGGATTTATTTTTATCCCAAACCCCTTCCTCCCAGGTTACCAGTGGCACTGGGTGAAGCAGTGCCTTAAGTTATATTCCCAGAAACCAAATGTGTGTAACCTGGACAAGCACATGACCCAGGAAGAGACTCAGGACCTGTGGGAACAGAGCAAAGAGTTTCTGAGGTAAGTGTTCATATTCAGCTCAGCACCCTGCACATCCTTAGAGGACCTCTAGAACAATGCAGTGAAAGTAACTGAACTGTATTTTTTCCTTGTTTCCAGGCAGAAGCAGCACAGTTACATTCTTTCCCCTGGGAACATTTGGACAGATGCTTTGACAGTTACATTAAATTGAGATCCATTTTAAGTATTTCCTTATCATAGCTCAGATCTTGAGTTTATCCTCATTAATCATCAACTGGTCCAGCTTCAGCCCTTTTTCTACTTAAAGTGAGCTCCAGGGGCATGTGGCTGGCTCAGGTGGTAGACCACAAAACTTACATGTCAGGGTTGTGAATTCGAGCCCCACATTGCATGTGGAGATTACTTAAAAAAATAAGATGTTTTTAAAAAGTGAACTGTGAGTTCCTTTGAAGACTTGTACCCTGGAAGAAATTAACACCAAAACCTCTTTATTTCTGCCCTCCTAGATGAAATCACCGCTACTAGCAGTTTTATAATCAGTTGTTCCTCATGAGAACTAATGTTTGCACCTTAATGTTGAATCAACTTTTATTCATTCACAAATACGTAATTGTTTTGAAGTCAGGTGCCCCATCGTTCCACAGAAATTTATTGAGGATTAATTGTATACAGGCATGATGCTAAGCACTGGAGATACAAAGATTCTCAGGACACTTTCCTTGTACTCAGGAGGGCATAGTCTATGGCAGGAACTCAGTGTCAACAGGAATAATTATAGCAGAGCTTACAAAGTGTCAGAATAGGTGTTTAGAAAAATGCTGTGGGGGCCAGAGAGAGACATAATTCCTCTAGGCAGAAGAAGGTATCAAGGAAGAAAAAGTTATTTTTTAATTGGGTCTATTATTCTCTTTCTACGACCACCTGGGCTCTCATCCCAGGTCTGCCACTTACTAGGTATGTAAATTTGAGCAAGTTTCTTAACCTTTCTGTGCCTCATAGTAGTCCTTCCCTCATTTAACAGTGTGAGGATTAAACAGGGTAATATACGAGAAATCTTCGGAGCAGCCCATTAAAACCCCTGCTCTGGCTTTGTGTCTTCTCTTTGGACTTAGGATCTCTAATGGTTCAGTTTTCAGAAACTGTGTCATACTGATTCCAACAGGGGAAATAGAAGAGTTCTTTTAGTTGCAAGAGGAAAGGAAAACTAAAATTATTTGGTTTTCTTTTGAAGCCTTCTTGGTCTGCAGGTTATGAGAAAGGCAGGAGCAGTGGGAAACACCCTCTGTAAAGCTATTGGTGATGTCTTCTTTAGAACTGAGGGTGAAGTATAGGAAGATCATGGTTGAGTGCAATTTGTTAGAGAACTAGAGTTGGAGGCTAAACCAGCCTGTGTTTTCAAGTAATTGATTTTATTCCTTCTGACAAATAACTGCAGAAATCCCAGTTATCATCTTCCGTGATAATTCAGATGAATCTCCTTAATAAATCATTGTAAACAGTGGTGAGGGTCTTTTTGGGGGTTTTGATTTTTTTTTTGTCTTGCCAATTAGTAAAAATAAAAAATGTGGTGGTCCTACCTTCTGTTGTCAAGGGTTGGAAGAAAGTGATAGGCTCAGACATTGTTGGTGGCATTGAAAATTGATTAGGACCCTAGTTCTTCTGTCACTATGTGATACGTGTTTTGATCTCCTTATCTTGGGAACAAAGGGATTGGACTGGATAAGACATTTCAGGTGGTTGGATCATGGTTGGAGTCACCTGGACAGTACATGCCAGCTGTCCCCACTTTTCCAGAGCAGCTCAGAAAGGGAGAGGGCCTGTCATTGAAGAAGATTCCCTAGAAATTCTGATTATTGACCATAATATCCACATTGAGGACTGCTGAGCCAGAGGACCTCTAAGGATCCTTTCCATTTTAACTTTTTAGTGTTCTGTGGTCAAGGAAGAAGAAACTTTTAAGTAGGAAATGAAGAAGAAATATTTGAACTTAGAGGGGAAAATAAGTCTATTCACAAAATTAGGGCACCTTAGTTCTGTGAGTGCATAGTGTCGCTGGAGCCTTCACAAGATCGCAGTAGTTAGGTGTAAGCATCTTCCCTGCAGCATTGTTCGTAATGGGTGGGGGATGAGAAGCATGCTAAGTGTTTGTCAGCAAGAGACCAGATAAATCAAGAGTGACATACCCCAGCAATAGAATGCAGCCACAACACAGCCATTCAAAAATCTTAAATCCAACTCTAGCAAATATAGGAAGGCTACCACCATAGTAAAATCAATTTTTAGCATCTCGTCATGGCCGCCTCAGTCTGAGCCACCATCATTGACTGCAGTAGCCTCCTAGCCCGTCTCCCTGTGTCTGTTCTCATGCCGCTTCAGTCTTTCTTCTTTTTAAGATTTTATTTATTTGTAAGAGAAAGCATGTGCACATACATGAGCTGGGTGGAGGAGGCAGCAGGCAGAGGGACAAGCAGACTCCCCACTTGGCAGGGAGCCTGATGTAGGGCTCTGTCGTAGGGCCCCAATGAGCCGAAGTCAGATGCTTAACTGACCAAACCACTCAGGCGCCCCTCTTCAGTCTGTATGGAAATCCCTGCACTTCTCTTAGAGTTTCTCATCTTCAGTACTGCAGTTCAGTTCTGATGTCATCATCCAGAATGGACAAGGACATCACAAGTTGAGGGCTAGGTCTCCAGGGTCTCCAGCCAAGCCAGTCTCACTTAGGACACCAGGCACAAGCTTGGGAGATCCCAAGCTACCCACACTTCTGACCAACTGGTTTCAAATTCAGGGGAGCTCCCATGACCCTCTCAGGTTCATAGCTCACTAGAACAACTCAAAGAATTTAAGAAAGAAATTCAAGTATATAATCATACTTATGTTTATAGTTTTATTATAAAAGATACGAGTCAGGACCGTCCCAATGAGGAAAATGTAGGGCGATGTTTGGGAGGGTCCTGACTGCAGAGCTTCCATGTCCTCTTTCCATGGAATCAGGAAGTGCCACCTTCCCAGGAAGCTCTCCCAAACCCAGTATTCAGGTTTTTTTTGCAGGTTTCACTACCTAAGCATGTTTGATTGAATTATTAGTCACATGATTTTACTCCGTTTCTAGTCCCCAGCCCAGCCTCTGAGGTTTAGCTAATCACTTGACTGAAAGCCTCCATCCCTCTAATCACATGGTTGGGCTTCCTAGCCTGACAGACTCCTATCCTGAGTCATCTCCTTAGCATAAACTTAGCTGTGGCATAGGGCCCACTGTGAATAACAAAGATACCCCTCTATTTCTCCAAGAAATTCAAGGATTTAAAACCTCCTTCCCAAGAGCCAGGGACAAAGGCCAGTGAAAATTCATTAATGCAACTCCATCACTCTTAGAATAAAATCAAAAGTCTTTACCATGGCCTGCAAAGACCTTGGTGATCCATCCCCCAGCCACCTCCAGTTTCATCTCCGACCAGTCCTTTCGTTGATTCTGCTCTAGCTGTAGGAGCCTCCGTGCTTTCCCTTCAACACATCAGACAAGCTGAGATTCGTTGTACAGGCTGTTCCTTCTACCTGGAAAACTCTTCCCTTAGGTAATCAGGGACTTGCTTCCTTTAAGTCTGGGTTTTATCATCTTATGAGAGATGATTCCCTTATCATTAAATTAAAAATAGTTCCCCATTTTCCCTCACTCTTCATCCCCTTGCCCTCTGTTTTTACTCTTCAGTGCACAATAATTACCACATATTTGTGGAATTAATAAGTGGATCCTATCGTACCTTTTGAATTTTATGAATATATCATCTATTCAAAAATAACTTCTTAAAGAATATGACGAGGGGCGCCTGGGTGGCTCAGTTGGTTAAGCGGCTGCCTTCGGCTCAGGTCATGATCTCGGCGTTCTGGCATCGAGTCCCACATCGGGCTCCTTGCTTGGCAGGGAGCCTGCTTCTCCCTCTGCCTCTGCCTGCCATTCTGTCGCTTCTCTCTCTATAACAAATAAATAAATAAAAATCTTAAAAAAAAAAAAAAGAAGAAGAATATGATGAGGAGAAATATTAATTTCAATAAAGCAACTTCGCTTTATCTATTCCATAAGTTAGCTTATGAAATGTTTTGCATCCATTTTTGTATATGTGGAAGTTTTTTGCATTAATATCCTCAGTGTGGAAGCAGAATTAATCTCTTCCCCTTTTCTACTCCTTTAAGACTTTGTTTATGAAACTATTATAAGCACTTGTTAGAGTGGATCCAGTCATGGGGCCCTTCTCCCTCCCACTGCCTGCCAGGCCCCTCCTCTGCCCCAGACCTTGAAGTCTTTGTAACCTCAGTGCCAACCACAGTTCTTTGTATATATTAGAAACTGCTTTTTAAATATTACTTTAACTAAATTGATAACCCCCTCCGTTAGGTTGATGAAAACATGCTGAATTTGAGAAGGATCAATTAAAGACTATATAGTACCTTTTCATCTTATTTTCATTACTGAATAATGTACATTTGTGTTTTAGGAAATACTTGATGCTAAAACAGATATGAAGTTTAAAATTCACTCCCTGCCTTTGAGGAAGGGACAGTTAAAGGAAGGATTCAGGTACTGACATACAGAATTTGTAGGTGAATAGAAGTCGCAAAGTGCTGTGGTGGCACAGTGGAGGGACAGACTGAAACTAGGACAGATTTCCCTGAAGAAGTGAGGTTAAACTGTGTATGCAAAAGCAAGTCAGAAAAATTTGCTGTACAGAGAAGAGAGTAGGAGAGGAAAGAGCATTTCAGTAGAGAAAACTGTATGGCCAGAGGCACAGCCATGAAGGATGGGGAGGGTAGTGCCCCCTATGGGAAAAGGAAGGGAGGTAAGATGGGAAAGGTAAGAACTGGATTATTAGGGGGGTTGCGTGCCTTTTGGCAAAGTGTGGACTTTGTCCTATGAATCTCTATGGAGATTCATCAGGATTAATCAGATTTTTCACTTTAGAAAGGTAACTTTTTTTTTAAAAAAGATTTTATTTATTTATTTGATAGAGATCACAAGCAGGCAGAGAGGCAGGCAGAGAGAGGGAGAAGCAGGCTCCCCACTGAGCAGAGAGCCCAATGCGGGGCTCGGTCCCAGGACCCCGGGATCATGACCTGAGCCGAAGGCAGAGGCATAACCCACTGAGCCACCCAGGCGCCCCTAGAATGGCAATTCTTTACAGTGAGGAATATGGACAGAAAATACAGTTGTTGCAAAAAGCACAATTAAGAATTTAGCTTATTAATAGAAAAGACATTGTCAACAAGGCCTGGTGACCAAGAGATTATGAGAAGTGGGAGACAAGAAGTTAAGGATTATCCGCAGATTTCTCTGTAGCACTTACAGGGTAAAATTGAATTTTTTGGTGAAGGGTTTTTTTCCCAGTTTTATTGACATAATTGGCATACAGTATTATATTAGTTCAAGGTGTATAATGATTTGGTATGTAAATATTGCAAAATAATTATCTAGGTAAGTTAAGTCACCTCACGTAGTTACAAAATTTTTTCTCATGATGAGAACTTTTAAGATTTACTCTTTTAGCAAATACACAATACAGTTTTCTTAACTGTAGTCATCGTGCTATACATTAGATCCTCAGAACTCACTTATCCATACCCGACCACCCTCACTTTTGGCAGCTTTTAGTCTTTTCTGTTTCTGCAAGTTTTAGATTTTTTAGATACCACATTTAAGTAGGATCATACAGTGTTTGTCTTTCCCTCACTAACATTTCACTTAGCACAATGCCCTGAAGATTCATGTTATCACAAATGATAGGATTTCCTTTTTTATGGCTGAATAGTATTCATTTATGTGTTGTGTATCGTGTTTTCTTTATCCATTCATCCCATCAATGGACACTCAGGTTGTTTCTTTGTCTTAGCTGCTGTAATTATTTATGTAAAACTCTGGAAGTCTCTCTAAAAGTTAAAATAGGATTACCAGAGGATGCAGCAATTTCACTTCTGGGAAAAAAAATCAGTCTCTCAAAAAAATATTTGCAACTCCGTGCTCATTGTACCATTATATACTAAGATTTTTAATGGAAATAGGTTTGGAAGAAGAGAAGGAGCAGAGACAAAATTCTTAGTGTAGTTTGGGGATTAATGTTTTTGGAAATGCCTATTGAAGTAGCCAGGCAAAGATGTCCAGTATGCCTTTGGAAATATGGAACTGAGCTTTAGAGTGAAGTCAGAGAGAGGGAGATCTGTCAGTTACATGTAAAGACCATAGTAAAGCTGGGTGTGCAGCTGGCTCAGTCAGTAGGCAACTCTTGATCTTGGGATCGTTGAGTTTGAGCCTCACACTGGGTATAGAGATTACGTAAAGAAATAAAACTTTAAAAAAATGATTGAAAAAACAAATATCTGTAATGGGGTTTTTAAGGCTTTTTATCATAAACAATCTTAGACATTTTCTGCCCTGAGTAAGTACTGTTGCTTTCATAATGATTCACTAACGTCCCTTGAAGCAAGGAAGGGAAGGAATTCCCAGTGCTTAGTTACGACACTCAAACTAACACTGCACGAAGAGTGGACGAGCAGGGCAGTTCATTTCCATGCAGTTAGGGTGCATTTGAAAGCAGCACTAGAGGACATGATTGCTGAGAGAAATACCAGCACTTACATAAAGCACTTATCCATGACAGAAAGTGAGCAAACTGCTGTGTAGGCACATTGACCAGAGGAGAAGGTGGCCAGCTCACCCATCCATCCTCCTCCTACCAGTGCTTGGAGCTGCAGCGGGGGCAGGGAGCACAGTATGTTTCTGTTTGCAGTGAGAACCCATAATCAGGGTCATACTTGCTTAAAAACATTCTTCTGGATAATTGGATCAAGATTTAAAGTTAGGTACTGACATATCCCTTGCATTCCTTAGAGCAGATATGGCAGCTCTTTTGGCACTGAGCTTCCTGGCCTCCTTTTAGACAAGTCAAGTTTAAAAAGAGAACAGCCCACCTCTCCCCACCCCCCCCTTACTCATCTCTCAGTATTTCCTGCTTGAAAATCATCTGGGCATGCGTTAAATTTGGTTTTGGCCTTAAACTATTCACAGTGTTCAATACTGAGTTTTTTGGAATCTTGGTTACCCAAAACCCACAGGGACCAGAATGGTCCCTAAGTAGTGCTGAGACAGGAAGTGACTAGTGTTAGCCTGTCCTACTGTCACATCTGGAAGGCCAATCTTATAATTATTGTTACTTTCCTACCAGAAATTCCATACAAAGAAAGGAAATTGTGTTCTCAGAGGCTATGAAATGAGGGGTGGAATCTTAAACCTACCTGGGTTTGACACATTACACAAAACGTGTGTGTGTGTATAAAATCATCCTCAGATGGTGTAATCAATGATCACAGCTCTTCTTTTACTACACAAGTCTTTAAGTTTTTTTCCTTTTTGTTAGGTGGCCTAGACTTAATGCTTTTACACCCTTACACTAGCCTCCCTCAATAATACAAGGCAAAGCCCAAAGCCTTCCTTATAGTGATACAGCTAAGGTAGAAAAGAGATGTGCTTTTGGTTTTCTGAAAGAACAGATTTTAAAAGGTATAATATAGGATGTTTCTATTCGTGCTCAATTATTACTATGATTTTGATGATTTTATTGTTAACAATACCATAAAACTGTGTTAATTGTAATAGCGTATGCCCTGTCCTGAGGAACATTAGACTGACTCTTGATGGAAAAGCAGCTTGGTGATACTATATTGAATGTCTAAAATGCCATCGCCTTCTGAATTATTTTTAGTTATTTATTTATTTATGTTAGGGCAGGTGGTAGAGGTGAGGGACAGAGAGAGAGGGAAGGAGAGAATCTAAAGCAGGCTCCATGCTCAGTGTGAAGCCCGACGCGAGGCTTGAGCCCACAACCCTGAGATCATGACCTGAACCGAAATTAAGAACAGATCCTTAACTGACTGAGCTACTCAGGTGCCCCCTGAATTATTTTTAGAGCTGCATTCTTTTACCTTTATTAGTTTAGATCAATCTAATTTTGATATAATAGCATGAGCTTTTCATCAAGAATAAAACGATCCTTTATTGATCTAGAAAGGTGGAAGGTATCTTTTTTTTAATTTTGGCTAGCATAGTATTTCTCAAAGTGTGTTCCCTCATTCAGCAGCATCCCTATCTCTTGGGAACTTATTAGAAATACAGATTCTTTGTCTCTATCCTAGACCTGCTGAATTAGAATTTATAGGCCTGGGCCCAGCCATTTGGGTTTTAACAAGCCCTCTAGGTGATTCCCCTGAGCATTAAAATTTGGAAACCACTTGGCAGAAACTAAGTGGGCTATGCACTGTTAACCACAGTATTCTCAGGAGTCCAGAGATGAGAGGTCATTCTTATTTTTCTATCTCAAGGCTACTAAAATAGATTATGTTCTCCAGAGGGGATCATTAGGGAGTTTTTTTATTTGTATCTTTATCTGAAGAAACATTGGTAGAACCCATGTTGTGTTAGTAATTATGCATTCCTTTCTCCCCCACCCCCCAGTTTTTAGTTTTTACACATAGAAAATAAAATAATGAATGGTGGTTCTACATGGTAACTGTTCACATCAGCTAGTTGCAGTCACTGGCCATGCATATATATTGTTTCCCCTGAACTGCTAATCATAACCTGTCTTCTCTTGTGCCAGGGATCCCCAAGAGCACACCCAGTTTTGGGGCGCCTGGGTGGCTCAGTGGGTTAAGCCGCTGCCTTCGGCTCAGGTCATGATCTCAGGGTCCTGGGATCGAGTCCCACATCGGGCTCTCTGCTCAGCAGTGAGCCTGCTTCCTCCTCTCTCTCTCTGCCTGCCTCTCTGCCTACTTGTGATCTCTCTCTGTCAAATAAATAAATAAAATCTTTAAAAAAAAAAAAAAAAAAAAAAAAAAAGAGCACACCCAGTTTTGATGATACACCGGGAGGGGTCAGCACATATCTGTCCTTGTGGATAAGACTTAACTCTAATTCAAAGAATACAAACCAAAAAGGTGAAGGGAAGAGACACATTGAGCAAAGTCCTGGGAAAACCAGGCTCAAGCCTCCAGGGTTTTCTCCCAGTGAAGTCACACAAGGTGTGCTTAATTCCCCCCAATAGTAAGTTGTGACAACATGCATGAATTGTTGTCCACCAGGGAAACTTAGTCCCCAGGTTCTTACTGGGGGCTGGTCCCATAGTCTCTCTGTGACACAAACCAAATTCCAGGCTCCCAGAAGGAAAACAGCTGTTTAACAAAACCATACTGTTTTGCACAAAATTTAGGCATAGTGAGTAGCAGTTCTGGGAATGGTGTGAACCTCCCCAGAGTCCAAGTTCCAGATGCCTGCCAACAACCAACCTTGTAAACAGGCCTTTCAGAGGCTCTGCCTTTTTTCTACACCACTCTCAATCAATCAGTATTTTTTCCATTCCTTTTTAGCTACTGGCCTTGATGTATATCTGTGTCACAGTGTCCTTAGACTGTAAACTTTGTGAGGACAGATAGCATCTATTTTTTTTTTAAATATTTATTTATTTATTTGACAGACAGAGATCACAAGGAGGCAGAAAGGCAGGCAGAGAGAGAGGAGGAAGCAGGCTCCCTGCTGAGCAGAGAGCCCGACGCGGGGCTTAGATCTCAGGACCCCGGGATCATGACCCGAGCCAAAGGCAGAGGCCTTAACCCACTGAGCCACTCAGGTGCCCCCAGATAGCATCTATTTTGTAAACTCTTTCAAACATCAAGGCGAGTGCCACTTGCAGTCTGAGCCTCTAATAAACCCTTTGCTTCTGCCTAGGTGGTACGCCAGTATTGCCCACTGCTCCACTGTTTAAATGATAGCCATTCTTCAATGCCATGTTCAACTCCCAACTCTGCCATACGGACTTAACTGATTAGATAGCTTTTTCTTAATTCCAGTGGCCCTCAAAGTCTCATGTTCTACAGTTTAGTACAAATTTTATACTGCCTTGAAGTTTCCTTTGATTTTTTTCTTATACTTACCTGTCATCTCTTGTCAAAATGTAAACTCCTTAAAGCAGTCTAATCTTTTCTTTTTTAAACAGCAGTGGTTCTTGAACCAAAAAAAATTGTTTGATTACTGATGTAAATTGCATAGGAGAAACAAACCCTAAAATTATTAGGCCTGGCATTCTTGTATTTTTAGATATTTAGAGGTAAATCAAAGAAGCTTCTTCCTCTAGAAGAGGAGTAGTTAATCCCATGGATTTGATCAGACAGGATATAATTGCAAAAAGGGCACCTCTCTGTTTTACAGAAGCTTCCTGTGTTTGAACAAGGGGATGTCAGAAACCATATCAATTACAGTGGTCCTTAATTGTTAGCTAAGCCTCAATTATCTAAGCTTTGTTAGACAGGGTTGAAGAAGTCATGTTAAACCAGTTATTTTTTATTGTATACAATGTATATTTTGCCAAACTTTTTCCCCCGACCTATAATTCTGGGAAGCTACCATCGTTATAAACATAGTGATAACTATAATTAATTATACATCACTTTCAGCAAACCGAATTGTTCAGTTGTTCTGTTAGCCAAATTTTCAATTACCTGTAGTGCCCTTGGTCCCATTTCCAATGGACAGGTAAAGATATTTCTGTGTTGTTCTTATCATTACTGAGATGCTGGAAACTTGCCATTTAAAATTGATCCCATTCAGCAGAGGTTTTAGAACCAAGGACTAAAAATTAGAAATGCTAACATGGGGGCGCCTGGGTGGCTTGATTGGTTAAGCATCTGCCTTTAGCACAGGTCATGAACATGGAGTCCCAGGATCAAGCCCCACATCGGGCTCCCTGCTCGGTGGGGAGACTGCTTCTCCCTCTCCCTCTGCCCCACCCCTGCCTGTGCTCGCTCTCTCTCTCTCTCTCTGACAAATAAATAAATAAAATATTTAAAAAATAATAATAAAATTGATCCCATTCAGCAGAGGATTTAGAACCAAGGACTAAGAAGTGCTAACATGGGGACATCTGGGTGGCTCAGTCGGTTGAGTGCCCGACTCTTGATCTTGACTTAGGTCCTGATCTCAGGGTCCTGAGATTGAGCCCTGGCCCAGCTCCCTGCTGAGCAGGGAGTCTGCTTGGGATTCTTTCCTTCTACCTCTCCCCCTTGCCGTCGCCACCCCCCCCCCCCCGCAGCATACATGCACTCTCTCTCTCTCAAACCAATAAATCTTAAAAAAAAAGGAAGAAGAAGAAGAAGAGGAAGAAGAAACAAATGCTAACATGTTTTTTAGTGTTATATATTTGGGTCAACTCCTTTGTCTGTTCTCACTTCCCCTCTCAAGGTCTTTGCTAACAGCTTATACCAAGGAATACCAAATTCCATGCATGCAAAGGGCTGTTGGCTGCCATTTGAGGTGAATAAATCCTCTTTTGTCCCCAATCTTCACAGGAACAAAGAAGTGAATAAACGGAGACCCCGAAGCTTACTAGAGAAGTTGCGCTGGGTGACTCTAGGCTACCATTACAACTGGGACAGTAAGGTACGCGGAGTTCTTGCAAATTCCATCGTCTTCATTTTTACACTCCTTGGGCTCAGTAGTTGGATATGTTCCTGGGCAAACCTGTACACTGTCAGATTATCCATTGATGGAAGGATCTCTTTCATTTATCTCTTAAAATCCTCTTGATAACAGTATCCCAAGAAGAATGAATAATTTCCCCCAAGAGAAAATTCATATGCCCTTACGTCGTATTATTTCATCAGACGTCATTGGTGCTTTCTCTTAAGTACATTTCAAGGGTACAGATTTTTCTTTACTGCATTCAAGAGCAATTCTCAATTAAAACCTTTATTTCCATTATTGTTTAATATCTGTTTGGAGTAAAAGGAACTCCATATGCTTCTGGTGTTCTCCATCAACTCAATTAAAGGCACCTTTGCCTGCTGTATAAGGTCTGAGCAATACACAGATAGGAAAGAATGTCCTTCAGCTAACAAAGTCTGGTGTTTTCTTGAGGTACAGTTTCTTCATTCCCGACCTCCATGTTTCCAAAAGTACCTCCTTTATCATGGGCAGTTTAGTGCCTCTTGCCTCCATTAGATGTTCGCCACCAAATAGAAGGACTCATTCTGAGAATAAACTGAATAAAGAGATTGGTATAGACCATCTTCCTGCTAACTAGTAACTTTCTAAAAGCTCCATAGTTTCAATCAAATCAGCCTATTAGCAATTACATTAACTGCTCAAAATAATGATAAATGTTGCTTGGAAATGTTCATGACATAATTCTTACTTTCACTGATGCAGATTCAGTGGAAGACTGGATATCTCTGTTTGGGGAAATAGCCAGGTGATTCTCTCTGGGTTAGCCAGCCCGGGTTTGAACCTGGCCTTCCATAGTGTGTACCTCGTAATGGGGTTGGGGTGGAGGGGTGGCGAGCGTCAAAGGTGTAATGCCTGCGTCGTGATTGCAGCAGTGCCTGCTTGTTCTGAGCAGTTAAGTGCATTAACACAATACATGTTAGCTTATTGTTTTTTATGATATTATATTTATTGCTGATGCTGCTATTCCCCAAGGGCTTAAAGTTACTCTCACTTAATAAGAAAAATGTGGAGTGAGAAACTATCAGAAACTGAGTGACTCAACGGCAAAAAATGAAAGAGAAGTAAGAAGACGAGTGCACAGACAGTTGGGGGTAGGGTTGAAAGCCCACAGAGGTAACCTAGTGCTAGAACAGTAGCTCTGACCATTTGATTTTTTTTTTTTTAAGATTTTATTTATTTGTTTGACAGATCACAAGTAGGCAGAGAGGCAGGCAGAGAGAGGAAGAAGCAGGCTCCCTGCTGAGCAGAGAGCCCAATGTGGGGCTCTATCCCAGGACCCTGGGATCATGACCTGAGACAAAGGCAGAGGCTTAACCCACTGAGCCACCCACGTGCCCCTCTGACCAGTTGATCTTGTGAGGGATTGAAACTTAAAAGGGTAGAGGAAAAACCTTATAGTTCTCTGGTTTGGGGAAATTAAATGGGAACTCTTCTTATGTGCACTTAAGGAAAAAGAAGAAAACATAAAACACAAATTCCAAATGAAGAGGCTTGTCCATCCATTAAAGACCTTCTACAAAAGTCTTCCTTAATGTGAAGTTAAAGGTCACTTCTGGCCAAAGTTCTTTCCAGAGGTGTGCCTCTGTTGCTACAGCTGGGATACGTCTGTACCCTGGGATACGTCAGGGTGCTAGTGGAGAGGTGAGACAGAAGTGGGTCTGCTAATCTGCTTTGAGGTTGTTGGGCAGAGAGAGACATGAGAACAGCAGCAAAACAAAGGAGGGGCATCGGGCCGCTGTGAGCTTACCAAGCAGAGCAGCCCTCGTCCTTGTCTGCCGAGGAGACTGCCACCTTGTTCTGAGCTGCTGGGTTTTGTAGAGAGTGTTCTGCCCTTTGATTTGTTTTGTTCTATTTAAGAGAAAAGGAGTATTGTGATCTTTACATGCTACAAATAATTCAGAAAGGTAAATGTTGGAAATTACTTCCATATTAAGGTTCTGTCTTGACCATGGTGTAAGGTAGTTTCAGTTCAGATGTTTTGAACATGTCATCCCATCAGACTGACCAGTGAAGCTGGCAGCATGCCGTGTTGTGGGCTGGGGGCTCAAAACCAAAGTGGCAATTGTATTAGAATTGCTTGCTTGCTTTCCTTTTTTTTTTTTAAATAAGCTTTGAATTTTAGGATAGTTCTGAATTTGCTGAAAGGATTATACATTGTTCCCATATACCCCACACCTAGTTATCCCTGTTAGCATCTTACATTATTATGGTACCTTTGTCTCAATTAGTGGACCAATGTTAATGCATTATTACAGTGGTGAAGTCCATATTTCATTCATAATTTCTTAGCGTTCATTCAGTTTTCTTAGTTTTGTTTTTTTTAAGATTTTGTTTATTTGGCAGGCAGATCACAAGTAGGCAGGGAAGCAGGCGGAGGGGAGCAGAGAGCCCGATGCGGGGCTCGATCCCAGGACCCCGAGATCATGACCAGAGCTGAAGGTAGAGGCTTAACCCACTGAGCCATCCAGGCACCCCGGTTTTCTTAGTTTTTAATTGATGTCCTTTTTCTCGTCCAGGATGCACATCACATTTAGTCATCATGTGCCTCTTGGCAGTGACAGTTTTGAGTCACTTTTTTGTCCTATGAAAATGATCCTATTTGGGATTAAAGTATACCAGAGAGAGATATAGTAATTGCTTCACGTGTAGACTCCATGCAGGGGTGGGACTTGTCTGATTTAGCACTGTGCGGCATGGTGCCTGCCGTGTCCTAGGTGCTCACTGTTTTGAACATCTCATTAGATTACTGGATGCCTCAAAAACAGATGGATAAATCATGCTATGTTAGGATTACATAGAAGTTAGATCATTTTAAAGTGGTAATTAATCTTATGCCACAGTTTCGTATTTTCCTGAGATCATTGTTTATTTTTCTTATTTTCCCTACTTTTATCAAAGAAATACTCAGCCGATCATTATACACCTTTCCCTTCTGACCTGGCTTTCCTCTCAGAGCAAGTAGCCGCAGCCTGTGGATTTCAGGGTTTCCGAGCCGAGGCAGGTATCCTGAATTACTACAGATTGGACTCCACACTGGGAATCCATGTAGATAGATCTGAACTAGATCACTCCAAACCCCTGCTGTCTTTCAGGTAAGCTGGTTCTAGGGATTTGGGATTACCTTCTGCCACTTCATTCCTTATTCAAAAGCATTTCTAAACTAAATAAATAAATAAAAACATAGGACTTTAAGAAATGGTTGGACTCTACAGTCTTTTACTTCTGGGTGTCTTAACAATGTTGTCATAAGTAAAATTAACCTCGTCCTTAAGAGTAGTAACCAAATTACAGTTAATGTTTGTGTTTAAGATGCATGGAGTCTACCTTTTGTATTGGAAGGTATCATCAGTGTGTGTGGAAGGCCATAAGGCAAAACAAGCAACCTTTTCAGAATAAGGAAGAGAAAAGCATGGAGGCCTGACTAGTTTACTCTCTTGACTCCCTAGACATAAGTTTAAATTGGGCAAAGTGCTGCAGCTGTATCCTACAAAGAAAGTGCCTGAACGGTGTCCTTTATTAATTGCCTTATCTTTAAAATGCACAGGCTGGAAGCTCAGTCAGTTAAGTGTCTGCCTTCAGCTCAGGATCCCAGGGTTCTGGGATCGAGCCCCACATCGGGCTCCCCGCTCTGTGAGGAGTCAGATTCTCCCTCTCCCTCTACCCCTGCAAATGTGCTCTCTTTCTCGCTCACTCTCAAATAAATAAATAAAATCTTTTTTTTTTTTTAAGATTTCATTTATTTATTTATTTGACAGAGAGAGATCACAAGCAGGCAGAGAGGCAGGCAGGCTTCCTGCTGAGCAGAGAGCCCGATGTGGGACTTGATCTCAGGACCCCGAGATCATGACCTGAGCCGAAGGCAGCGGCTTAACCCACTGAGCCACCCAGGCGCCCCAATAAATAAAATCTTTTAAAAAAGTGAACAGGCATGATAAATATAGAAAAGGACTCAATTTATTGGGAGGCTTAAATCTTAAAGATGCATCACTAAAACTTATATGGGTAATAGTAAAACTAAATTTTTAATCTGCTTATTTAAGCGCTTCAGATTTTATGTTATAGCAGTCTTGTGGGCTCTGCTAAGTTTAAGCAGCAGATCATGGGTTGGTCACTTACAGACGCAAGCTGGAAGAAAAGGCTCTTAACACAGATTAAAAAGGATGTGAGAGCAGTAGGTGTTGAGCTGAAATATGCAAAGAATGCAGTTGGCAGTAACTTTCCCAGCCTTGGTTAGTAACAAAAACTTACTGTTGTGTGTTCTTTTACTTATTTTTTTATAGCTTCGGACAGTCTGCCATCTTTCTCCTGGGTGGCCTCAAAAGGGATGAGGTGCCCACAGCCATGTTCATGCACAGCGGTGACATCATGGTAATGTCAGGTTTCAGCCGCCTGTTGAATCATGCAGTCCCAAAGGTCCTTCCAAGTCCTCAGGGGGAGAGCCTGCCGTGCTGCCTAGAGACTCCTCTGCCCACCGTCCTCCCCAGAGACTCCGTGGTAGAACCCTGCTCCGAGGAGGACTGGCAGGTGTGCACCAGGTACTTGAAGACTGCTCGTGTGAACATGACTGTCCGACAGGTACTGGCCACAGACCAGGACTTCCCTGTGGAACCCATGGAGGAGAAGAAGAGAGACATCACCACAGAAGGTTTCTGCCACTTGGATGACGAGAATTGCCAAGTAAAACGAGTGAAGTTAAACCCTGACAGCTGAGACTTGGGGAGCCCGTTCTTTTCCTCAGGCAGGTCTCACAGTAGATGACCATGCTTTCTTGTATTGCCATAGACTTTAACATCAAGACAAGCCAAAAACAGAGACAGGGAAAAACTCATCATGGATCACAGTGTTGCCTTGGAACCCATCCTGAAGAGTAAAGCAGCTAGCCACTTCGCTCAGAGATGTGTTGGACATGGGCCAGTCTGGTTAGATGTTGGTTCTGTTGTATGTGAGAAGTCCAAGAAGCAGCCAGAACAGCCTTCCCAGCCTCTACCATACCTCTGAGAGAGGCAGAAGTGAGTTGCCATGTTATTGGAGCCTTAAATACCTCAAATTTTATTAATGGGAAACCTGACACCCTTCCTGCTACCCCTTCTAATGATTTGTGATAAAATCATGGTCCCAGGAACCAGTCAGTAGGCTCCTCCTCATTCTTGCAGCCGCCCAGTGATCTTTTCTCCCGTCTTCTCTGGCCTTCACAGAAAAATCCTATACACATGAAGACAATGGAACTAGAAACCTCGTCTCCTAGGAAAGAAATTAATCACAGCTCTCTCTTACCTAAAAGATAAAATATATATAAAGCCACAGGAAGAGGAGTGGTAGTTTCTCCAGATTTCCTTTAGGTCTAAACTCTTCCTGTTGGCTTTTTAATGCAGTTTTAATTGTTGGACTAAAAAAGCCCCAAGGGTGTTCTGTAACTGTTTTCTCCATGAATAAAACTCTCTCTTTTAAATTAAAGATCTGTATCTGTCTTCGAGGGTTAGCGAATCTGGGATTAGTTTTCTTTTTCCTGCTTTTACTTGCTGCGTCGTTCATGCTGTTGAAGCCCTCTAGCTGGTTCTGCCCTGTACCATCCCGCTCTGCCCTAAGTATTCTCTGTGATTATCTCACAGGAGAGAATATTCTTTGATATTCTAGTCACTGCTATCTTTTGTGATTGTGGGCAGCTTGGGAAATGCATGAAGCACCAAGTTTTAATATTTGTACCCCCACCAACTCAAGTCACCATACCCTTAGGTGAGCTGCTTTACATGTCTCTGGGCCTCAGTTTCCTCATCCATGACATGAAGATAGTATTGACTCCCAACTTCCATTTCAGTTGATAATGGGAATTTAGTGCTCCTTTCTAGAAACATGGTGTCGGTATTTTATTACTGCATGGACCCAGAAACATCGCCTTTTGTCAGTGTGAACGACTATCTAGAGGCCACTTGGATACCTGCTGCTTGGACAAGACTTCCTGAGTCTGCGTGTCTCTGTCCTCCCTTTTTTCTTCTTAGGAACATTGTATATTGAGTTTATATTTTGATACTTGTTTTTTAAGAATTAAAAATTAATACATTCATCCCTTACACCTAAATAACCTCAAAATTAGTGTATGGTGGTATGTAATTAAGGTATTTTAAGTAATTTTAAATTACTAAAATCACCACTGGAAAAATCCCTTTTGTTTTCCCTTAGTGTACATCATTCAGGACCCACTGAAAATCCACATCTGTTGTTTAGCAATCTAGTAGGTCAGCCCATTCTTCAGCATCAGAATAGTTTGCTCTTGAGTTAGTTGAGTATCAGACGAAGGTGCTAACTTGTGTTTAGAAACAATGTGGTTCCGAAAAAGTACATACTCAGACTCTAAACTCAAACCCCACAAAGTGAGATGTGTGCTATGAGAAGCCTGTGGGAATGGTCCCGCCAAAAGAAATGCAGATCCCAAGTCTCCCAGCCCACACTCCCTCGAGAGATGTGCTGATTGGGATGGTGAGGAAAATTATTGACACCATTAAGTTCTCTAAGTTTTATTTATTTTTGTGAGGCACCTATCGTTGAAGCTCTATAATGCGACTCTATTTTCACAGTAAGCAGAAAAGGAGGCAATTGAGGAAAAAGGAAAAAATTGGTGACTTTTTCCACATTTCCGTGAGGTTTGGTTGGTTTTAGTTGTCCCCCAGGTTTGGTTGGTTTTAGTTGTCCACCAGACATTCTCCAAGTCAGGAGATGACAAGTGCTGACCAACCTCCTGCATGTGTACTGCCCACGGACTAAGAACAGCTTCTACGTTTCTAAGAGGCTGGAGAGAAAAAGTCAGGAGTTAGAATAGTATTTTGTAACACCTGAAAATGAGAAGAAAGCCAAATTCCTGCATCCGTAAGTCAAGTCCTATGAGAACACAGTCACGCTCGTTTAGAGATGACCTGGGGCTGTTCCCCAGTTTAGAGATGACCTGGGGCTGTTCCCCATTGTGCACAGGACAGAGTTGAGCCGTGGCAGCAGATGCCACAGGGCCTGAGGGAGGGAGCCAGCCTCGAGCAGAGTGTTGGTGGATGCCAGAGAAAGGAAGCTGGACCCCGAGACAGGAACCTGAAGCCAGGGGGAGGAGCTAAGGGAAGATCTTTTTTTTCCCTTTATTATTTTATACTGAATAGATGCTCAGTACGAGGTAGGATATGCACTGTAGAGTCACAGCGTTGCGCCTGGGGAAACCGATACTCAGATGACACACTGCCGGTAGGGATGTGGTGGCAGTCCTGGGTTCCATACCCTTGTCCTCCCAGAAGTGATGTCGTTTGATGACAGACTGTATGGTCGTCCTAATTCTGTTTTTGAATGTGTACCGTTCGACCCACTCACTCACTTCTAGGAGTTGAGTCGAAAGTAGTCATTAGAGCTGTCCACAAGACTTTGGTGTAAGAATGTAACAGTGGAGTCCTAAATAAGCTTGATTTTCAGCAGCAGGGAGTTGGTTGGCGAAGTTCATGTGTTCATTTGGAAAGTGGTTATCGAGCACTGTTTTCTATCAAGAGGCACTGGTCTTTGCAAAAAGTGACCTGCCTTTGTGGTTCTATCCTAGTGACTGTGACATCACCATACAAGGGAAATCTGTAGCCATTTAAAGTTAAGTTTTGGAAGAACAGGTAAAGATACGAGAAAATACTCATACTATAATAAGAAAAGTCTGTCATGAAACTGTGTAATCTGGTATAGAATGTTTACATGCTTTTTTTTTTTTTTAACTCAAAGGATAGGCATATAGCAAAACATGAATGATGGTGGGATTATAGTTGATGTTTAGTTGTTCTTTTTATGTATTTCTGAGTTTCGCCCCAACATTGAAAATCTTTTTAAATCTTTCTCTTTTAAAGAATAAATGTTCATGGGTTTGGGGGGTCATGGTTTTGTGTGTGTGTGGTTTTTTTTCCTTAAGAAATACTCTGGGGGCACCTGGGTGGCTCAGTTGGTTGGACAACTGCCTTCAGCTCAGGTCATGATCCTGGAGTCCCGGGATCGAGTCCCACATCGGGCTCCCAGCTCCACGGGGAGTCTGCTTCTCCCTCTGACCTCCTCGCTCATGATCTCTCTCACTGTCTCTCTCTCAAATAAATAAATAAAATCTTTAAAAAAAAGAAATACTCTGACCTGGTAATTCTGCCTCTACCTGAAATCTGTCAATCTCCAAATCCAGGAACATCAACATGGTCTAACAAAAGAGGCTTCTTTGAGGAAAAATTTTATGTAATAAAATACTATATGGCAGGGCATCTGGGTGGCTCAGTCATTAAGCATCTTCCTTCAGCTCAGGTCATGATCCCAGGGTCCTGGGATCAAGCCCCACGTTGGGCTCCATGCTCGGCAGGAAGCCTGCTTCTCCCTCTCCCACTCCCCCTGCTTGTGTTCCCTCTCTCAATGTTTCTCTCTGTCAAATAAATAAATGAAATATTTTTTTAAAAAATACTATATGGCCACTATCAATCATGTCATACAGACATTAAATACGTGGAGGGAAATGCTCATTAGGTTAACTGAGAAACACAGCTTAAACACCGCATGTGTTGCATTTGGCCAGTGTTTTTCTATGCACAGAGTGTATATGCACAGACTATACGTGCACAGAGAAGGCTAGAGGGTTAGAGTATTCTTAAATCTTCTAAATTTTCTGTACCCAGCTTAACTATTCTTTCTTTTTTTTTTCCCTAATTTTTTAAAAAGATTTTATTTATTTATTTGACAGAGAGATCACAAGTAGGCAGAGAGAGGGAGGGAAGCAGGCTTCCCACTGAGCAGAGAGCCCGATGCGGGGCTCGATCCCAAGACCCTGAGATCATGACCTGAGCTGAAGGCAGAGGCTTAACCCACTGAGCCGCCCAGGTGCCCCATAACTGCTCTTTCAAAGAAGGCCTTTGTGCTCCTTTAGAAGGGGGCAGATCCGATGCCCATGCCACTCAGCCCCAGCAGCTTTGGCAAGTGTCCACCTTTGCAAGTATGTGCCCTCATCACTTCCAGTCCACTCTGGATCCTTTCAGTCTTTCTGATCCTTCTGCTTTAAAATATGTCTGGCTGGCCAGTCAGTGGGGCATGGGACTCCAGATCTCAGGGTCGCGATTCAAGCCCCACTCTGGACATAGAACTTTTAAAAACTACCAGGCTAAGGTGGGTCCTCTTGTGACTCTGCTTATTACTTCAGTAGAGCTGCTTGCCTGTTTCCAGCACCCTACATCGGGTTTTTCTTAGAAGGACCCCAGGCCCTCAGGGAGACAGCTGAGTTGCGGACCAAGCCCAACTCAGCATGAACTGGCTTGCCGTGTTCTGATTTTCCCAATTCCTTTTTCACTAAGATAAGCCGGTCTTATCCCTCTTCTCTTTTTCCTTAATCCAAAAGGTTGGTTTAATAGAGTAGGAAAAAAAATTACACTCACACCTTCGGTGGATTTGATGAAAGCAAATTAGAACAGTAATGAGGCGGAAAGGAGCCAAATGATTATTGATCTCAGCGTGGCCGGGCAGGGCCAGGCAGGAAAGACACCTCGCCTTTCAAAGGTTACAGTGAAAAAAAAGCGGTGCAAATCCGGAGCCTTAGCTTGGCTAGTACGTTTTTACTGACGTTCCTTTAGATCAGCTATCCAAAGGTGAGTTTTCAGGGAGAAAAGGCTTTGTTGGCTCTCATTAGGTTTATTGGTAAAAAAAAAAAAAAAGATTTCTAGTAAGATGGTATAGTAGATGAAAAGTGAAATAGAGTGGTGATCAGGAAAGCAAAATTTTAGTAACGGCCGGCACGCTGAGCTGTGTGACCTGGAGTAACTACCTGAACCGAGCCCCAGTTTTCTCATCTGTAAAGAGATTTGCCCGAGGAATCCTGGGTTATCTGTGGGCTTGGCAATGCTGTATTTCTAAAATGAAAAACTAACCTCAGAGTTTGGATAAGCAAGCAAAAGCCCCACAGACGAGATTTTCGTTAAGGAAATCATGCATGAACCAGAGGAAAGGAGAGAAAAACCGCTACTTCTCGAGAAAGTAATTCAGATAGTCAGTAAACATGTGAAAAGAACCTAACTTGCTAGTAGGTAAGGAGACACAAATTCAAGCGTGCCTGTCCACGTGGCAGAATCAAGGAGATGATAATCTCTGGTCTCCTCACTCACACCCCACTTTTAATCCCACAGTAAATGTTGGGAATCTATCCAGAATCTAACCACTTCTCTTCACCTCGCTGCTACTGCCCTGGCCCAGGGCTCTCTCATCTCTCAGATGGATTAGTGGGGGAGCCCCCACCCCGCTGGCTCCTCCCATGCTCATGCCCCCCAGCCCCAGAGCAAGGCCATGGCACAAAGGCAGACCATGTCATTCTTGGGCCCCAAATCTTCTAATTTCTTTTACTCCGTTTCTAATACTTATACTGTTTCTAATCTTACTCCCTGCCCTCCCTGGCCTCCATTTCCTCTTGAGCATCGTACCCACTCTGTTCAGGCCACCCTGACCTCCTTGCTACACCTCTGAACAGACGTATGGACACAACCCAAATGTTAGTAGGAAAAGAGTTCATTGAATCATGGTTCACGTACTACGGTATATTAAGACTATGCACCCCTTTGCAAGAATGGCTGATAGAAAAAGGCTCCAAGATACATGGGTTATTTGAAAAATAAATTGCAAAATGGTATGTACAGTTAAAAACCAAACCGTACAGTTTGTTTGTTAAAAAACAAAATTATATGTACAGTTATGTATATGTAAGTGTATATCTAAAAGTACTATGTGGGGGTGCCTGGGTGGCTCAGTGGGTTAAAGCCTCTGCCTTCGGCTCAGGTCATGATCCCAGGGTCCTGGGATCGAGACCCACATTGGGCTCTCTGCTCTGCAGGGAGCCTACTTCCTCCTCTCTCTGCCTGCCTCTCTGCCTACTTGTGATCTCTGTCAAATAAATAAATAAAATCTTTTTTAAAAAAATAAAAATACTATGTGAAAACTAAATAAGACTATTACCTGTATATGCACATACCTGTTCATAAATACCTAGCTGGAAAGATACATCCTAATGTACTAGTGAGAAGGAGACTGGGAAGTAGTAGGGGGACTCTATATGCTTTTGTGTTGTCTGATGTTTTTATAAGAGCATATTTAGGCATTACTTCTGTAAATCCTTTAAATTATGCATAGCAAATCCTATTAAGAATCATTCAGTAATAAGAAAGGGAGGAAATTCATCTTTCTCCAAAATCTGCCAGTAACCTTACGGATAAGATCTAGTCTTGTGTCATGTGACACAGTGAGCAGCGGGTTTTGGCAGCTACTGCAAGGCTCTTGTTGTGGTCTCTGGGTTCAGGTTCCTCATGGGCTGGCTAGAGAACCAGCCTCCATCACGGTTGTGTCTCTCCTAAGCTTAGGTAGTCTGTTGTAGCTAGACATTTTGTTCTGACTCTGTGACGAAAGTGCCCACTGGCTTTGCTTGTGAAGGCAATAAGCTGTCAACCTTGAACTGCACTGTGGGCACGGCAGTGCTCTCCCCTGGAAAGGATCACTGAGTGCTAGGGACAGGGCTAGGCAGACAGTGTCAGTGGTGCAGTATTTCCGTTAGCTCTGAGGCAAGAGCCAGAGGGAAAAGAGGTAAAATCTGCTGATTTGGGCTCACTGGTGGGAGTGTGCACGTGTACAATCCCTGGGCGCGTTAACGTGTTAACAGTCCTATCCCCAGAGTGACACTAGGCCTGCAAGTGTGCCTGACCAGTGGCTGGCTGCTTTCCTTGCTCCCAGCCCTACATGACAGCCATCAGATACAGGCCCAAGTGCTGCAAAGGCCAAAGGCACCATCTCAACAGCTACAAAAAAGTGAATAAGCCAGCTCTCCTGGGTTTCTGGCTGTGGAAGACACTTCTCTCATCTCTGAAGACAGCCATGCCGTGTCTGTGCCATCAGCCAACTCCTGCTTTTGGGAGGTGTCCCCTAGTGGGAAAATTGTCTACAGGAGTAGAAGAAACATGAGCATTGATGCTGGCGGTCAGCCGCTGGCCCCGTTGCTTATCCACCAATGACTGTTTACTGAGCATCTGAGAAGGGGAGTCACCGTGCGATGGGAATGTAATGGGTAGTTTCCGCCCTCAGGTCCCACAGTGAGTGCGGAGAACTCTCACATAAGCAGGCAGTTAGGGGCCAAGTGCAAGGTGCAACTGGAGAGGCCCTGAATGGCTCCCTATAAGAAGGAACATAAAAGCCAAGAGTCAGTTAGAATTAACCTCACAACCCTCCTCTTCGGCTCAAGGCCATTTATGATCTCTTCTGTTTCATCTGGAAATCTTTGAGGATTTTTTTCAAACCTTTGTAGTGGATTCTGTGCAACTCATGTGAAGAGATTTGTTTACTCTGCTCACAGCCCTCACAGTGTCTGCTGGTGTCTCTTTGTTCACTCTGTCATCTGTTTCCTCCAAAGAACAAGCTCCTTCAGGGCGGGCTTGTTCCTGTCACGTTCACTGATGTTTCCCTGATCCCTAGAATACCGCCGGGTACATAATAGCTGCTCAATGAAACACTGTTGGTGATTGAAGAAAATTTTCTTTGCCGTACTAGTTTTTTTTAATTAATTTATTTATTTGGGGAGAGAGAGAGCATGAACAGGGGGAGAAGCAGATGGCAAGGATCGCAAGCAGACTCCCCACTGAGCACAGAGCCCAACCTAAGGCTCTATGTCACAACCCATGAGATCACAACCTGAGCGAAAACCAAGAGTCTGATGCCTAACCGACTGAGTCACCCAGGCTCCCCTTTGTCAGACTCTTAATGTGACATTGTGTATCACAAAAGTTCTTTGCAAATAATTGGCAGCAGAAAGGTAGCAGCCGCATTGTGTGTGTGTGTGTGTGTGTGTGTGTGTGTGTGTGTGTGTGTATAAATCCCTAAGCAGCCTTTTGTGACAATCACTCCTTATCCTGAGTAGGGATGTGGCTAGAAAAGCATTTCCAGCATTGTCAGCCAAACCCTATCCAAGTACTCCTGATACCTCAATCAGGGATCATTCCTCTGCAAGACACAAACCAATCTGATGACAAAAAGCACTGAGGGCAGAAAGTGGCCCCGGCCTCCCTGTGAACCAGAATCAGGAAGGACATTAGGACCACCCCAACTGCCCCATTTCCCTCCTCCACCTCTCACTGGTCCTGGCTGCCCTCCGCCTGTCTGCTTCTTTTTTGCAGATCCTCTTTGCAGACTTTACTTACACAGGGCTGCCCCCAAGTGGCCCCTTCGGTCCCTGCCCTTCCAGGTTGGTTGCTTGTAGGTAATAAAGCCAAATCCAAATGGCTGAAAGGGAATCAGCCCGATATTCTCCAGGTCACTTGTCTACCCCCGTCCATCAGCTGTGGCCAGGGAGCCAGGGACAGCGTCCCCTTCAAAGGGAGGACAATGGACAGAAGGCAAGGAAATGATTAGTGGAAGAAACGATGGCCATCTCTACTGATGTTTATTGTACAATTTACCTTCTAGAATGAAGTGATGGTGAATGGTGACCCCCAATCACTGGACCAGGAGATAAGAGAAGTGGGGCCTGCCCAGGGCTCCCCCCTACCCCCTTCACCAGAGGCTCTTCCCAGGCCCTCCCCCAAACAAAATTCATCGGTGCCCCCCCCCACATCCCCACCCCCACCCCCATCACCTCTTGGGCTTTGTTGAACGGTTGGAGATGAGGGAGAGGCATCTGGTGCCCCCACAGTCCCATTGCTTTGGAGACCGGAGGCAGTTGAGGTGCTTTCAGCCAGAAAAATATAATTTAAGGGCTCTGGCATCTGGCTGGGAGCAGAGAGCTGGGTTGCCATGGCAATGCCTCGCTTCACTGAACAGCAGCACATCCCTGAGTTCGGTCACATCCACACGGAGGCACAAAGCGCGCTGTCAGCAGCCCCCGCCACTCGCCTCCTCCCCCGGCCCAGACGCCTGCCCTCAAGCCCTTTCCTGCAACACCACGGCCAATCACGCGGGGTTCAGAAGCGCCCCGGGGACAACAGAGAGGGACAGGGAGCGCCGAGGAGGGCACAGCCTCTGGGACAGCCACCCCCATCCCCGCCGGAGGAGCCTGCGGGAGAGAGGGACGGGGAGGGGGCGTCTGCTTTCCCGCGCTCGTACCGCACGCCCGCGTCTCCGCTCCTTTATAAACCTCCCCTGGGCTCCTCTCCAGCCGGTTCATCGTGCCCGGGAGGACAGGCAAGGGGAGAGGATCGGCGGGGGCTCCGCTGCGCGCGCTGCCCTCTTTCCCTAGAGGAGCGGGGTTACCCAGAGGCTCCTGCGCACCGACTCCTGCCCTGTCCCTGCGGCCCCCATCACCTCCCAGGGGCGCGCAGGGGTGGGTTGGAGCGGGGAGGCGGGAAGGCACGAGGACGTGCACCGGCTGCTCCTTGCTGCAGCGAGAATCAGAAACAGCCTCCGTGTCCGTGAACGAGGGATGGGTAAAGGGCTGGACGTCAGCGCAACGACGGGCTCTGCAGGATTCAAGAGTGATGTAATCCATCTGTGGCCGCACGAGCACGCGCCATCACACTTCCATGTTTTAGTCCCTGCAGTTATGTACCCAGGGTGTTGATAGTGGTCTGGGAAGAGGGGTCTGGGAAGAGGGGGAGCAGGAGAGGGCTGGTGGGGGTGGCCCAGTTCTCCTTTACCACCTAACAACCCGGTCCAAGCTAGAGAATCAAAACCCCCCAAACCCTGTTCTTTCCTGATTCCAGGGGTTGGCTAGGCCACTCCTGCGCTGGGTCCCCTGCCTCCCGCCCCCCCCCCAGCTCTGACCCAGCTGCAGGGATGGGTGGTGGCCACCAGCCCGGGGGGGCCTCAGCCTCCTTGGCTTCTCGCTGCAGTGCGAGAACCCAGATTCCTTCCAGGACCTCCTAAGCGCGTCCCTGCGCCGGGAGAGCAGAAGCAGGGAACCGCTGACCCGCCGAGGCTGGCCCGACAACTCCGCAACAGCACGCCACAGTGCTCGGCAAGTCAAAGCAAGTCCCAAGTCAGCCCAGTTTAAGGGACCAGGAAACAGACCCCTCCTGAAGAGGGGAATGGCAGAGTGACTTTGCAAAGGGGCAGCTGGAGTGGGATGAGAAGAACTTGTAAACAAACAGCCAGGGGCACCTTTCTCCTTTTACTCCAGGATTCTGCACTCCATGCTCCTGTGTTACTTGGATAAACTCAAATACATGAAAAGGTGAATCAAAGAGACATATCCAAGAATGATGAGGACTTTGTTGACACGTAATTTGGACGGAAAAGTCAAAGATGACCTCAAGGTTAGTGGCAAGCTGTTTTTGTTGTGGGTTTTTGTTTTTTAAGTAATCTCTACTCCCAATGTGAGGCTCAAACTCACAACCCCAGATCAAGAACCACAGACTCCACCAGCTGAGCCTGCCAGCCAGGTGCCCAGCAAGATTTTTTTTTTTTTTTTTTTTTTCTTAAGCAAGTGGGAGAGAATCCTCGGATATTGGAATATCGCAGGCTAGAGCTGTGGCGTGTTGACTAGTGAGAAGCGTGCATCTTCGAGAAAGAGCAAAGGAAGAAAGCATCAATATTCTGCTACATTCCCAACACTGAGAAGTAGGTGTGGCCAGATTTTGAGGTAGCTGTACACATGAAACAGATGCGCATGTTATTACTGCGCTGTCAGAAAGGATGACGGGATTTTCCGTTTTCTCCTGGCTTTCTGCCACTGCTGGCTGGCCGTTAAATACTTCCCCAGAACTGCATTCCCACCCGTAAAATGGAATGTTTCTCCCTGATAAGGTCTTTGTGAAAAAAAGTAATGATGTCACATTTATACAGAGATGGTTCCGGCTGTTGGCAATTTAACACACAGTCCTCAGTCTCAAAATGACAAGTTAGAAGCATCCTGATTCCCAGTATGTCCAGAGAGACGGGCCGGTCTGTGTAGAGCAGTGGGCAGAGCGCCAAGTTAACAAAGAGTTCCCAGGACACAACAGGAAGCGGCAGAAGAATGGAAGTAGTAGCAAGATTCCAGGGGTGGGAGTCCCCCCCCCCCGGGGGTGCTGACCCTGTGGGGAAGAAAGAGGTCACTGGCATGGGAGAGGCCCAGAGACAGACAGAAGGGAAGGGTATGAGGTGGGAGACTTCTTCCTCACTCCTGACATTTCCTTCTTGTGAAGGAAGCTTCATTATCAGAGCTTCTAGAACTCTCTTCACCCCACTGCTCCTCCTGCCCTGGGGGTGGGGGGAGGAGTATGAGCAGTGACTTACTGTCCATTTTGGGAAGAACATGTTGGCATTTTAACTCTGACCCACACCTTGTCTCTCTGCTGGTCACTTTTCTTCCCCCTCTAGACCCTTCTGTGAGGGGAGACTTGTCTCCACAAGTGTTTCTTAGGACTGGGTAAGTCTGCCCGAATTCTCCATTCAGTGTCAGCCAGCTCAGTTGGTGGAACACTGGCCTCTTGTTGCTAATAAATAGGTGACACGTCACCTTCTATATTTACTTTTTATTTTTTTTAAAGATTTTATTTATTTATTTGACAGAGAGAGATCACAAGTAGGCAGAGAGGCAGGCAGAGAGAGAATGGAGGAAGCAGGCTCCCCACTGAGCAGAGAGAGCCTGATGTGGGGCTTGATCCCGGGACCCTGAGATCATGACCTGAGCCGAAGGCAGAGGCTCTAACCCACTGAGCCACCCAGGCGCCCCTTGATTTATTTTTTGACTTATACAAAACCTGAGAAGGAAATAAGAGTGCTACTTTGGGGGAGCCCCCTTGAAGCCTGTGGTAGTTCCTTATTGCTTCATAGCAAATTACCCTCCGTGTAATGACATAAAATGATAAATATGTATTATCTCACACTGTTTCTCAGGAGGTGACAGCTGCATGGTTATGAGGCTGTAGGTCAGGATGCCATCATCCAAAGCTTGATCGGAGCTGGGGCGTCAACCAGCTTCTAGCCTGGCAGCCGGCAGGAGGCCTCAGTTCCACTCCCGCCCCCCGCCAGGCCTCTCCACAGGGCTGCCTGAGTGTTCGCTTGACACAGCAGCCGCTTCTCCTGAGCAACAATCCAAGGAATAAAGGGGAGAAAGTCACAGTGCCTTCATGACTTAGTTCCCAAAGTAGCACATCCACACTTTCAAGCTGCTCACAGGCTGTCCCAGAAGGGGGGTGAGGCTCCATTTCTTCAGGAAAGAACTTGCAGATCTTTCTTAAAATCACAGAAGCCTCAACAAAGGACAGGTAACTGGGCTCTCTCACATAAGAAGCCAGTCAGGAGGTGGAGGAGAAGTCATTCATTCAAACAGCTTTTACTGAGAACCCACTAATTGCTAGGCTCCCTGCCAAATATTGGCTGTAAAGGCAGAAATAACACAAGATGCTTCCACTCAAGATCTGGCTGAAAGAGGACACATCCTTGGGTCCCTCCTTTAACCACGTCCCTCCCCGAGAAGTGACTCAGCCACAGCCAAAGGAAGTACCTAATTAGAGCTCTTGACCCTCTTCTAGACTGTGCTCTGAGCACCCAAGACCCCAGAATTCTCTTCCCTGATGGCTCAAGTCTCTCTCTGGGTCTACACAGGCCCCAACCTCAGGTTCATTTCTCCGCCAGTAGATGCACCCCTGGGCTATCTGTGAGCTTGTGGGAAAAGCTTGGCCATGCAGACTGGGGTGTCCACACACTCGGAGTGGGCCAGAGGCAGGAACAGGAAGAAAGGGAGAATGACCTGGGAGGGAGACGGACAGCTCAGTAGGTTGTTAGATGCATGGAGATCAAGGTTCCCACAGCACGTCTTGTCTTTTCTTCCAAACTTACCAGTGCCCTTGTCTGTAATAGGGCAAGTTGGCCTCAGCCTAGGTGTGGGGCTGATGTGAGTCGAGATTTGGCTGCCCCCCCCCCACCCCACCCGGCCGCCGGTGCGCCCCTACTCTTCCGCCCATACAGGCAGCCCCTCAACACCAGGCAGTGTGGTGGCACTTCTGGGCCCAGACCTCCCTCTAGTGGCCAGTCCGGAGACAACAGCCAGAGCTATTGGCCACTCTACAGAATGGAGGGACCCCTCTTCCAGAACCCACTTTTCAGAACATATATCTGATTCTGTTATTCTTTGCTTAGAAACCTCAAAAACACAGCTAACTCTCTCATGCCACCCTGCCCCACACACCCTGTGCTTTCAAGGGAAAGATAAAGTTCAGGGCCGTTAGCCTGGTTTAGAAGGGTTTTCTCAAGTTGAAGCCAACTTAACATTTCTAGGGCCACTGAAAGTCAGCTTCTCTCTCTCTCTCTCTCTCTCTCTCTCACACACACACACACACACACACACACACACACACACACAGCTATTGCCTTCAACCCACCGACCATATATTTCTGTGCCTCGTTTGTTTTACTGACAATAAACTACCCGCCTTTGTCCACCAAACTCTTACTTCCTCCATCAAGACCCACTTCACGCATCTGTGGTTTCCTTGGCCCCCTGTGGGAGGATCCCGGGCCCCTCCTTGGAACCTTAAGGTTCCCCTGAACACTTGTGTCCAGAACAATGGCTAACATGGAGCCCTTAACACCAATCTCTGGGCTAAGGACTCCAGAGACATTATCTCTTTAATCCTCATGATAACCCTAAAATCCAGGCGCTATTATCATCCCCATTTCACAAATGAGGAAACTGATCCTGCGTGGGGGTCCCACACTCAATGCGGAGTCTGCCTTCATGTCGTGTGCCCACGGTCACACAGACAGCAAGTGAAAGAGGCCTGTGGTCACAAGTGCTCTCTCCACCTCCAAGCCATCTCTTCAACTGCAGCTCGTAGCTGGTCAGAGGTTCTTGTTTCCTGCCTCTGAGCTCCTCCTCTGGAGAGAAGCCTGTTCTCTTGCCTCTGAATCCCCAGCATGGAGCACAGAGACCCCTGGGCCTACAAAGCATTCAAGTGATTACCTGAACCGAGCAGCAGACAGGAAGACTTGACTTTGCCTGCTACACTTTTTCCTCAGTAAATCTCACATCCAGGGCTCAAAATTCTTGTTCTGGACTCAAGTCAGAGCCAGTCGCACTCGGAGGGCAGAAGCTGTGGGCCGAGATCACCGTGTAAACATTCACTAAGGATAAGAAATAACTTCTGACTTGGGGCTGGTTGTCAAAACAACTGAACCTTAATTCCCTCAACTCTGGATTAATTCATCCCAGACCAGCCAGCGCCCTCAGAGTTTGCCCTGACACACCCAGCCTCTTCTGGGAGGCTGCCTGCGGGCTCCCCTGCCTCCCCAGCCTTCCTCCCTCCGTCTTTTCTGCCGGACTTCCTGCCTCCCTTCTCTACTTCCTGTTCTCAAATCCAGCAACCAGCATTAAATAGTCACTTTTTCTTCACCTGCAGTGTTCCAGCTTCTAGGCTGCATCCATTTCTTCTCTCTTCAAAACAGAAATAAAGAACCTTATTTTCTCCGTGATTATGAAACTAATAGCCTTGTTGTAAAAACAAACAAACAAATGCACAAATATTTAAAGTAGAGAGTAAAAGTTGCCACCCATCCCACTACAAAATAACCACTGTTTTCGATTGGTTTACAGCAATCCTTGTTGCCTGGTGTGCGTGTGCGCGCGCCTCTGTGTGTGTGTGTGTGTGTGTTTTCATTTCATTTTAATTTGAGTCATAAGCAAAGACTTCTTTTGGTAATTTTATTCCCGTAGTTTTAGGTTGAAATGATAATCCTGCTGCGAGGTCTAGTCAAGAACCATCTAGATTCCCTCCCAACAGAATCCTCTGACTTCAGCTGGAGAGGACTAAGAATAGGGGAGATTGGAACTTTCGTTCCAGAAGATTCCTGGGGTCCTTATACGTGGTCATAAAAGGTCTTTTATAAAGTGGACTTTACTGCGCTCCTGGGTGGCTTAGTTGGTTAAGCATCCGATTCTTGATTTCGGCTTGGGCCATGATCTCAGGGTCATGAGGCTGAGTCCTGCGTGAGTCCTCCCACACGCAATGCGGAGTCTGCTGGAGATTCTCTCTCTCTCCCTCTGTCCCCTCCAAATACATAAATTTTTAAAAAATAAATAAATAGAGTGGGCTTTACTAAGCCAAAGGAAGTCTTTCTACACTACTTCCTCAGAGCAAGGCTCCTACTTGCTGCTATTACCAAAATAAGTATCCTTGGCATGCTATTTCCTCCATAATGATGAAACCCCACTCTTCTCCCTGGGGAGCCAAGCCCGGATGGCACAGTACTAGAGGAGGGAGGGAGGAAGTCACTCCGGCGGGCAGCAGGCCTTCCCCCATTGCACAAGGATGGGCTGAGGCACCGATACATGGTTCCCTCTCCCTCTCCGCGGAGCTCGCAGGCTATGGCAATGAACCCTCTTCTCGGGAGAGAGGCAGAGGCAGGCACCACGGGGAAAAGCACAAGGCCGAAAGTAAGATGCCAGACAGGGGTAAAGCAGAAATTATGCCCCACTGCACTGAATCACACTACCAAGCTCACAAGAAGTGGAGGCATAGAGACCAGGAGGGCCGTTCTATTGTTTTTTGTTTTAAAGATTTTATTTATTTATTTGACAGACAGAGATCACAGGTAGGCAGAGAGGCAGGCAGAGAGAGAGGAAGGGAGCAGGCTCCCTGCTGAGCAGAGAGCAGATGCAGGGCTCCATCCCAGGACCCTGAGATCGTGACCTGAGCCGAAGGCAGAGGCTTTAACCCACTGAGCCACCCAGGCGCCTCTCCATTGTTTTCTAATAAGAAATAAAAGTTTTAAATAGATTGCCCAGCTGTTACTGGGCAGTTACTGTGTTTGATGATCAGTGCGTTCTCCCCCTGTGCCTTTGCGATCCCACATGAAAGTAACCCCGGAAGTTCCTACATATGGCATGATGTGATGGAGTGCTTTATCCCCGCTTTGCAACGGGGTTCAGAAACGCTTTGAACAAATAAGCGGGGGACCCGGGATTCAAACCCCATTCTGCCTGCCTGCAGGACCCAGGCTCGGAATTTGCCACCACCCTCCCCTCCCCGCCCCTGCCCTGAGGGGAATCCAGACTGCAGTGTGGGCTCAAAGCAAGGGGCGGTTCATGGAGACTCAAACACCACTCAGAGCAAACCTCTTGGAGCCGGTCTCAGCGCGATGATGGACCACCAAGAAAGCATTAATCCGACTCCCAAAACAACCAATGCCAAAAGCCCGTCTTCCTCAAGGTTTTATGAGAAGGAGAGCGAGGCAGTTCCATGTCACCAACTTTCTGAATTTCCTCTCTCGACCTCTGTCTTTCCCCCCAGGTCTCTGCCTTCTGGTGGCTGACCCCACGCGCGTCCTCCTGGCTCTCTGCTCCATCCCACGGTCCCCCTTTGGGGACGCCTCCTCTCCTGCCCTCCAGATTTCTCCTTTCCTCAAGGTGTTCACCCTGATCACCTGCCTCAGGGAGAGCAGGTTTACAGCCCCAAACAGAGTCTGCAAAGGTGTTTATTGGGCCCACACTGTATTTCACAATTTTGAATCACTGCCACTATATAAAGCCAGCAGATTCCCCATATAAATTTGGTTTGCAACTTAAAAAAAAAAAAAAAAAAAAAAAAAAGGTTTTTTTTCTCTATAGCAACAACTGGCCAGAGCTGCACCGTAGCTGTTTCCTTTAGAAGTGCAGGCAGGCTCGCCACTTTCTGGGTCTCCTCTCTTCCTGCAGCCTGCGGACAGCGAGTCGGAGGGTCCGTGCCCTTCTTCATCCTTCTGACCTCCTACGTTGCCAGCCTGGCTGCTCCAGGCATTGGAATTTCCAAGACCTCTCTGTTTCTTTATTCGGATGCCAGGACTTGAGAACCACCACACTTCGGGACTGTACTTGGGGTGGATTTTCCGGCCATGCCTTGAGTGTATTCGAATGCCTCGTAAATGCAACACTGATTAGGAAGACTGTAGTTCGACACTGGTTCCGATTAAAAATTCCAGGATAAAGCACATGTGCGCACGTGAAATTATCCAAGTGGGTGCACCCTTGGAACGCATGCCCTCTGCACTGCGCTGACGGCTGGGCAAAGGTCTGCTGCCTCTCCCAGAGACATACTTTAATCACAGGGCGAAGAATCCACCAGGCAATAAAAAGTGAAAGCTTAACCCGGCACATGGTGAGAGTGACAAAATATAGATTGTTGGGGCACCTGGGTGGCTCAGTGGATTAAAGCATCTGCCTTCAACTCAGGCCCTGATCTCAGGGTTCTGGGATCAAGCCCCGCATCAGGCCCTCTGCTTCACGGGGAGCCTGCTTCCTCCTCTCTCTCTGTCTGCCTCTCTGCCTACTTGTGATCTCTGCCTGTCAAATAAATAAATTCTTCAATTAAAAAAATGTAGATCGTTTACTGCTTGGTTTCAGATGGACGCTTCTAGTCTCACTTTTGTATTTATGAGCAGTGATTAGCTCAGGGCTTAGGGATCGACTTGGAAACAAATTATCTCATTTTTATTTCTAGCCCAGGGACTTGTGTAATTAGAGAGCTTGAGATTGCCAGGTGAGTTCTTATCACGTCCACGGATTTTTCTGTTAATCCAGATTTCTGCGATGTTTCGCTGTGATAGATGGTGTTGTTGCTGATGAGGACTCACGGCTTCTCCCTTGGATGGGATTGTATTTCCTTGCTTTGCGGACCTTGGGCTTGACTATGCGATTTGTTGGGGCCAATAAAATGCGAGTGGAAGTCATATACGCCACGTCAGACCCAGGGCT
This sequence comes from Mustela lutreola, assembly GCF_030435805.1. Taxonomy (NCBI): domain Eukaryota; kingdom Metazoa; phylum Chordata; class Mammalia; order Carnivora; family Mustelidae; genus Mustela; species Mustela lutreola. The sequence goes on from NC_081296.1 coordinate 135,746,680, forward strand.
CTGAAAGCCAGGCGATGTTCCCCAAGGGTCCTTCTTCTCTCGGCCACTGTGAGGATGGCCACGGACCGGAGAGAGGGCAGCACGGAGTAGTGCCTGCCACTTGCTGGACAGAGACTGAGTGAGAAATAAGCCTTTGTTATGTGCCACTGAAATGTCGGGCTCATCGGTTTTAGCAACATGCCCTAACCTATCCTGGGGCGCCTGGAGGACTCAGTCCATCAGGCGTCTGACTTCGGATCAGGTCCTGATCTCAGGGTCCTGGCGTCAACCCCGTTGTCAGGACCCCCGCTCCCCAGAGTGCCTGCTTCTCCCTCTCCCCTTTCCCACTGCTTGTGCTCGCTCTCGCTCTGAAGTAAATAGAATCCTGAAGACAAAACCAAAAACCTAACCTATCCTGACCAAGACATGTGTAAACACACCAAAAATGCTAACTCTGCTTCTGAGGCTGGCAGCACAATAAATGGCAATGATCGCAACTATCTCCAACGATCTCTCTGACGGATATCTTCTCACTGAGAGGTGCGGGCCACACATTTAAACTTATAAATTAATTCTATACTAATAAAATGTTCCGTCTATATAGGCTACATAAAATTATATATATATAAAAAATTTAAATTTTATTTAAATTATTTTATGTATAAAAATTTATATATATAATTAATATATAACATAAAAATATATATGTAAAATCTGGTAACCCTTTTCTTAAAATTTCTTTTTCTTAGATTTTATTTATTTGAGAGAGACAGAGAAAGTGAGAGAAAGAGAACACAAGCCAGGTAAGGGACAGAGGGAGAAGCAGGGAGCCCGATGCAAGGCTCCATCCCAGGGCCCAGAGATCATGACCTGAGCCAAAGGCAGACACTTAACCAACTGAGCCACCCTGGCAACCCATTTCTAACGTATTTTTTCTTGAGATAGATAAATGGTTTCTTCCTTTTTTTTTTTTTTTTAAGATTTTATTTATTTATTTGACAGAGATCACAAGTAGGCAGAGAGGCAGGCAGAGAGAGACAGAGAAGCAGCCTCCCTGCTGAGCAGAGAGCCCACTGTGGGACTCGTTCCCAGGACCCTGGGATCATGACCTGAGCCAAAGACAGAGGCTCAACCCACTGAGCCACCCAGGTGCTCTCTTCCTTTTTTTTAATCTTTTTTTTTTTTAAGTTTATTTATTTCTGTTATCTCTACACCGAATGTAAGGCTTGAACTCACAACCCCAAAATTAAGTCACACACTCCTCCAGCTGAGCCAACCAGACCAGGTGCCCCAGGACAGATCAGTGGTTTCAGTCAGACTACTGTGTCAAGTTCTGCTAATCTGGAAGGCCCTCTGTGTCCTTAAGGTGGTTGTGCCTATCTGGGCTCAAATTCATTAGGAGTGAAATATTTTTATTTTTTCATTTTATTTTATTATTTTTTAAAGATTTTATTTATTTATTTGACAGACAGATCACAGGTAGGCAGAGAAGCAGGCAGAGAGAGAGAGGAAGGGAAGCAGGCTCCCTGCTTAGCAGGGAGCCCGATGCAGGACTCATCCCAGGACCCTGGGATCATGACCTGAGCTAAAGGCAGAGGCTTTAACCCACTGAGCCACCCAGGCGTCCCAGGAGTGAAATATTTTTAATTTGTGGTAGTGACACATGCATTCAATGTACACCAGAGTATAATATGATAAGTAAGTCCTCCCTCCCTTCCCCAGCGCTCAGGACCACTTTATAGAGGTAATCGTGTTAGGAGTTCCTTATCAGGGCCAACTTCGTGGATAAACTCTCTCTACAGTCACACGGGCCCTCATGCTCAGAAGGACACCTAACTGTTCTGTCACTGATGTCCTGAAATTTTTAATAATATTTTACCAAGGGGCCTAGAATTTCTATGTTGCCCTGGGCCCCCAAATTATGTCACTGGTCCTGCTTCCTGTGTATCTTTCCGGAAACGATGTTGGAACAAGCATAGGTTGGCTCATCTGTTAAATACAGTGGCTCAAGGCTCACCAACGAGGAGCAAGAGACTTTCTGTGACGCTCTTTGGCCCAATCCAAGCCCCCAATTCTATTTTTCTCCTTCCCTTGCTCTGTGTCAAAGTGGGACTGACTCCTACGCACTGCATGTCCCAGGACTTTCTGAGTTAGCTGGCTTCCTGCTTAGTTTGGCTGGAGACGGGGGACTAGAAGGCATGAGAAAAGGAAGTCAGTCTCCTTCCCGCTTCTCCCTCTGCCTTCAGCAGCATCTTTTTAAAAAGATTTATTTATTTATTATTTATTTATTTAACAGAAGGAGATCACAACTAGGCAGAGAGAGAGGAAGGGAAGCAGGCTCCCCACTGAGCAGAGAGCCCGATGCGGGGCTCAATTCCAGGACCCTGGGATCATAACCTGAGCCAAAAGCTGAGGCTTAACCCACTGAGCCACCCAGGCGCCCCCACCTTGGGCAGCATCTTCAGCAGCTGCTGAATCTTTTCTGTGTCTCTGGCTCCAGCTGCTTAGGTCTCTGTCAGAAACCACCTGATTCCATCCCGGGGCTCCCCAACACCACCTTCGTTCTTCACCTGTGATGGACTGAATGTTTGTGTCACCCCACCCCAAATTTGCAGGTTGAAGCCCTGCCCCTTGGTGTGACTGTATTTGCAGATAGGGCCTTTATGGAGGTAATTAAGAGACCATCAGGATGAGATCCTAATCCAAAGGCGTTAATACCCTTATAAGAAGAGACACGAAGAGCTTGCTCTCTTTGCTCAGGCACAAAGAAGAGATTTTTTTTTTTAAAGATTTTATCTATTTATCTAACAGAAAGAGAGTACAAGGGGTGCCTGGGTGGTTCAGTGGGTTCAGGCCTCTGCTTTCGGCTCAGGTCATGATCTCAGGGTCCTGGGATGAAGCCTCACATCAGGCTCTCTGCTCAGCAGGGAACCTGCTTCCCTTCCTCTCTCTCTGCCTGCCTCTCTGCCTACTTGTGATCTCTGTCTGTCAAATTAATAAATAAAATCTTAAAAAAAAAAAAAAGAAAAAAGGAAAAAGGAAAGAGAGTACAAGCAGGGGGGAGCAGCAGAGGGAAAGGGAGAAGCAGACTCTCCACTGAGTAGGGAACCCGATGCAGGGCTCGATCCCATGACCCTGAGATCATGACCTGAGGCGAAGGCTAATGCTTAACCGGCTGAGCCACCCAGGTACCCCCCTCCCCCGCCATTTTTTAATTTTTGTTTTTCAGGTTTTTTGTGGGGGTTTTTTTGGTTGTAATGTGTTTAATTTGTGCCATCCACACTGGGCCCTGCAGAGAACGGGTGTCAGCCTCCTGAAAACACCCCACCTCCCCGCACAAAGGAGGATAGGGGATGAATATTCGAAGCCAGGGAAGGGAGAGAAGAGCTGTGTACAAGACCTCTGACTAGTTGGAGGAGGTGAGAGGGGTTCCCCCACTTCTTTCCACAAACTCAAGGGGGGCAGGTGAGGGGGTGAACAGCAACCCAGGAAGGGGCGATGTGATTCCACCCATGGGATGTTAAGTTCTCCATGTGAGGAGGCAGGACCCTGGAAGAGGCTCTGTGCTCACGGTGCTGGCTGGCTACTTTGCCTCAGTGATAGCCTGAGAGGGAGGCTGGTAGAACCAGGAGGCTCGGGCAGCAGCAGCCTTATTGCTTCCTTCAGGCGGTGAGGCCTTTCCGGCTGATCTCGGGCAGCCAGCCCCAGCGCTCAGCCCTCTCGGGCCTCAGGAACTCCCAGTCCAGCCGGTAGTGTGCTGTGACAGCCCTCCCTTTAGGTCACAGAGACACAGTGAGGGGGCGGCCACCTCCAAGCCAAGAGGAGAGGTCTCCGGATGAATTCTGCCTTGCCAGCACCTTGATCTTGGACTTCCCAGCCCCCAGAACTCTAGGAAATAAATTCCCCCTGTTTAAACCACCCAGTCTGTGGTATTTCTCATGGCAGCCTGAACAGACTAGGACACCTTTCCAGCTTCGGAGCGCTGGTCCCTTTCTGCTTTTACTAATTCTGAGCTCTCTTATTGTCTTCCACTGGCTTCTCAGCTTTTCTATCACCAGTACTCTGCTTCCCACTCCCCTCCATTCCAAGTGCTCAAAGTGGTTTCCCTTCTCCCGATCAGACCCGGAATGATTCACTGTGTCATTCTCAAGGGGTATTACATGGACTAGGATGTACCCAACACCCATCACTGGCCATATAGCCTGCTGCTTAAGAAATTCACCATAGGGGCGCCTGGGTAGCTCAATTCGTTGGGTGTCTGACTCTTGATTTCTGCTCAGGTCATGATTTCAGGGTCATAGGATCAAGACCCATGCTCAGTGGGGAGTCTTCTTCTCTTCTTCTGCTTCTGTCCCTCCCCCCAACTGGCACACTCATCCTCTCTCTAAAATAAATAAATCTTTTAAAAAAATACACTATAAAATTAGGCTGATCTAAGTTTGGACCCTGACCCCACCCACTTCCTTGTTCAGTCTCCATAGAGGGACACTAGTCTCACTCAGCCTTAGTTTCCTCATCTGCAAAATGGAGATGGGCACCTGGGTGACTCAGCCGATTAAGCCCCTTTGTCTCTGTCATGGTCCTGGGGTCCTTGGGCTCCCTGCTCAGCTGGGAGTCTGCTTCTTCCTCTCCCTCTCCCTCTGCCTCCCCCTGCTCCTATGCATGCACTCTCTCCCTTTCAAATAAAAAAAATCTTTTAAATATATATACTAAAGTCTATTCCATAGAAGTAATAATATTTGAAAGGTGCTACGATAGTGCCTGGTACAGAAAAACTGTTCCATAAATATTAGCTAATATAATAGGACTAAGGACAGAGCCTGGTGAGATGCTAACATTGTCCACCATCATTACCAGAGTGTTCTTAAAGCTCATGGTATGTAAACAGTCTTCAAACAGCACTGTGACCCACTTGTGCAGCTTCCTAGGAACTTGTTTTTAAACCCTACAGTAACCAGAACAGAACATGGGAGTGTCTCAGGAAGTCAGGTTGTCCCTGATTTCATGATTACCTAGTTTAGGTTAGGCCTGCTCTCTTTCCTGTACTGCCTACAGCTGGCCATGAACTTGCCCTTGCTTTCTAAGCCTTCAATCAAAGGATCCTAATATCTGCAGTCCTCTCTACCCTTGCCACTCCCTGTCACATAATCCACCCAGATGCCAGCATCTACCTCTTTCTGAAGTAGCTGAAAACCTAAGGAATCCCTGAGAATGCCAGACCAGAACTCAGCCAACTTTTCCTATAAAGGGCCAGATGGTAAATATTCAGGCTTTATGGGCCACTTACATTTTGTGTACTAAGCACTCAGTTCTGCCTTCCTAGAGTCAAAAGCAACACTAAGTGCACAGGCATGGCTGTGTACCAATAAAACTTTATTTCTGGACAGTGACATGTGAATTTCATATAATCACAAAGCACACAAGATATTCTGTTTGATTTTTTTAAATCCAAAAATGGTGTAAAGGTTACTCTTCCCCGGGAGCACCCCCTGATTAGACAACCAACATATCAGCTTATGTCTTGGATCCTTTCTTCCGCTGATAAAGTCCCACGCACTGACTCACGGAAGAAGTATTTGCTGAGCTCTGGATGACCTGTAGTGAGTGAACCGAGCACGCCCGACCCCTCCCGGTGGCCAAGTGGAAAGTGCGTGTGCTGGGGCGCAGGACCGCGCTACTAAATGATGCAGGAACGCAGAGAGAGAGGGAGGAAGGGACGGGGTTAGATCCAAATCGACCCCAGCTTCTGTATTCCCAGAATTGTCCACTATGACGCCCCAGGCCCCGCTATCTGGCCGCCCTGACTTCCTTCCTGCGCTTTCCGGGAACGCGTCCTTCAGCCCCCCCCGCCCGCCCCCCGGCTCTGTTCCGGCCGCGCGTCTGCGCCTGCGCACGCCTTCCGCCCCGACCTGGCGGGTGCACCCGAGAGAGGGAACCGGGGTCAGCGGAGACCCGGCGCCCCACGTCCCGCCCCGGCCGGCCGAGCGCCCTTCCCGGAGTCGCTCCGAGCCCCCGGAGTCGCTCCGAGCCCCCGGAGTCGCTCCGAGCCCCCGGAGTCGCTCCGAGCCCCCGCAGCGCCCCCTCCGGCTGTGGCGTGTATCTGCGCGACCACGTGCGAAGCCGGTGACCGTGGGGGCCGCGTTCCGGCCTCCACGCCGTGTTCTCGGCTCGGTGGGGGAAACAGCGTTGAGGGTGCCCCCAGTCTGTTTCAGGGACCTCTTGGGCGACTGCCAGGGAACGCACGCCAGCACGCGTCCTGGGGCCTCAAATCAGCCTAATCCTTGGCTTTCCCTCTTGGGGGGACGGGGGCGCGGAGGTTCGAGGCGCGTCCGGTGCTACCCTCTGTTTTCTCCGTGACAGCTTTTTCCTTCTGCAGGGCCACTCCTTTCCTTCCTCCTTATTTCTCTGGCCACCTCCCTCCTTCACTCCTCGTTCAAGGAGAGTCTGTAGGGGATTGAATTTTGACTTCTTTCCTGAGGAATTTTGCAGCTACACACCCGCACCCCCACCCCCCGCCGCCAGAGATAGCTCGTCTCTCTCCCAGCTTTTCCACTTGCTGCCAGAATCTTTTCGTCTTTCTAAGGCCCCTCCCTGCCCCCTCTGTGACATAACCTGGATCTTCTCTCCCTTTTTTGCTCAGCCGATGAGGTAGATAGTTAGGGGTATCTTTTAGCCCATGCTTCCCCTTTCTCTAAGAACCTCTCTCTCTCTCTCTCTCTCTCTCTCACACACACACACACACACACACACACACAGGGGCCCTCGGTAGCCGTGTTCCAGCATGTGACTTAGCCCCCAGGGTGTCAGGGAAATACAGGACCCACAACGGGGTCAAGCCTCCTCTCTCTTCCAGACTTTGGAATTGAGCTTGAGACGCTGTTGCCCCCTGAGCTGGTCTCTTAGATGCAGGAAAGTGCAGACAGAGAGGGCTTGGCTGTGTGACTGTTGTGAAGAAAGATACAAGTTCTCAGAAGCACAGGGGAGGCTGGAAGAGCGAGTAACTGCCCAGGAGTGTGACCACTTTCCAGTTCCTGCTTCCTGTCTGAGAGCCCCTGCCCTTGGCTTCCCCGATGTTCACTAGCAGTGTGGTGTAAGTCTGCAGGAGTCTGGATGTATTGGACTGCAAGTAAGAGATAACCTAAGTGACCGTGGCTTGAACCATTAGGAAACATCGTTTCCTTAAGTCTAAAGTCAGGCAGAGCTAGGGTGTGTGCATGGCTTGAACCATTAGGAAACATCGTTTCCTTAAGTCTAAAGTCAGGCAGAGCTAGGGTGTGTGCAGTTCAGCTATATCATCAAAGACCCAGACTCCTGCATCTTTGGGGTATGTTGACTTTTTATTCTGGGCTCCTGTCTTCATGGTCTCCATATGGCTTCCATGGCTCCAGATGTCATGGCCTCACATCATTGCATCAAGTAAGAAGGAAGGAAGCAGACAAAAAGAGGCTTAATTTCTGTGAATGAAAAATCCCTCTTTCTGAGGGTCTCCACAGAAATTCTTCTATCTTACTGGCTAGAACTGTTTCATATATTTACTCTACCTGCAAGACAGGCTGGAAGAGTGAGCACCTGGCAAGGAAAAGGGAATTGGATTTCTATGATTGTGATTCATAACGCTGGCAGGACGTCTGCTTCTCCAAGATCAAGGAATTTCCTCCCTGTAGCTGAACAAAATTAGCAGGGGAAAAAGGGGAAAGGGATTTGGTGTTGCTTTATTATTTTAAAAAAATATTTTATTTATTTATTTGACAGAGATCGCAAGTAGGCAGAGAGGCAGGCAGAGAGAGAGGAGGAAGCAGGATCCCCGCTGAGCAGAGAGCCTGATGTGGAGCTCGATCCCAGGACCCTAGGATCATGACCTGAGTCAAAGGCAGAGGCTTAACCCAGTGAGCCAACTAGGCGCCCCTTTATTTTTTTTTTTAATTTAAGTTCTTTATTTATTTAACTAACCTCTACACCCAACATAAGGCTCAAACTCATGACCCCAACCACGATCAATAGTCTCATGCTCTTCCAACTGAGCCAGGTGGGTAACCCCTGGGTATTGCTTTAAAACAAAGATTGTTGGGGCACCTGTGTGGCTCTGAAGTAGCTGAAAACCTAATGAAACCTGTTCCATTTAAGCTAATTTGATTGTGTCTGTTACTTGTAACCAAAAGAATCTTGACTGCTATAAAAAGGAATCTCTCCTCATCTCTCTGGTTTACCTGATCACTCTTAGACTCCTGCCCCACACTTGACCCCTTCCCAGGGAGGCAGAGTCAGGTACCTGGTTGGTATGGGATAGATTTCTCCACCAGATAGGAGTGATTGTTCAATGGTCCTGGCTCGAGGGGTCTGTCTGGTCTCTTTCTTCTTTTCCACTAGGACCAGTGGGAGTGAGCAACATATATGCACACTGCAAACTCAAACTTTCCCTTAGGTAGGGAGCCCAAGGTCTAGACTGAAGGTTAGAAATTCATTTTCACATTCAAGCCACATGTTCCTAGACCCCACATAACAGTAATAAAGGTGATATTTTGTCAGGTGACATCTTTGTCAGTTACATAATTGTGGGACCTAGTACAAAATGGAAAGTACCAAGAATTGTTAAGAAAGTGCCAAGAATTGCAAGACAGTGATGGCAAAGCATTAACCCAAGCGCAACTCACATGGGCCCCAAACCCAATCTAACCCCGTACTTTCACCATTTTATTTCTCAGTTTGTTCAGAACTTTGATAAGAATATGAGGATTATTTGTTGGACCCCTTCAAATCCCTTCAATACCTAACATAAATTTTCAAAAGCTACCCCCTTTCTTCCCTTGTCCATCCTTCAGTGCACTCATGTACATGCCTACACAGTTCCCCAATTCATGTCAACATAGCTTCCAATCTCCCCTATAGTTTCAGATCTTCATCAACATTACAGAAATGAATATACAGACTATTGGCTTTGGCATATACAGACTTGGGTTCTGATTTTCCCTCCACTGTTCACTAGCAAGGATTTAAGTCAGTTACTGATCCTCCAAGGAGATCCAGTTTCCTCATTTGCAAGGTGAGGGCAAAGAGTATGTTACGTTCTTGGCACTATAGAAAGTGAATAGTTTTTGAAGGAATATCATAGTCGTATCTATTCATCTCTTCCCTCTTTCCTTCCTTTTATTAAACTGTAATCAAGTGCTCCATCGGCCAGGCACTGAGATAGATGTTGAAATTACATGATTTATAAAACACAATCCCTCCCTATCAATGAAGAGGATATTATCGCTGTGTGGGTTTTTTTTTAAGACTTTATTTATTTATTTGACAGAGAGAGAGAGAGCACACAAGCAGGCAGAGGGGCAGGCAGAGGGAGAGGGAGAAGCAGACTTCCTGCTGAGCACAGAGCCTGACTCAGGGCTCAATGCCAGCACCCTGGGATCATGACCTGAGCTGAAGGCAGATGCCTAACTGACTGAGCCACCCAGGTGCCCCATTAGGATTTGTTTTTTAAAGCTTTATTGAGATGTAATTTATATACCTTAAACTTCAACACCTGTAGTATACAATGCAGTGGTTTTAGTACTTACAGAGTTGCACGTTTACTATAATTTAATTTTAGAACATCTTTATGATCCCAAATAGAAACCTTGCATCTGTTAGTAGTCAGTCCCAATCACACCTAACTCTCTTTACCTTTCCCCTGCCTCAGACCCCAGCCTAAAGCAATCACTAATTTATTTTCTGTCTCTGATTTTCCTGTTCTGGAACAATATGTAGTCTTTTTATCTGGCTTTTCTCACTTAGTATAATGTTTTCAAGTTTCATTTATGTTGCAACATGTGTATTTCATTCCTTTTTATTCCATTGTATGGATAGATGACCCTTTGTTTATCCATTCATCAGGTCATATGTGCATTTGAGTTGTTTCTACATTTTAGATATTATACATAAAGCTGCTATCAAGATTTATATATACGTTTTTATGTTGGCATATGTTTTCTTTTTTTAAGATTTTTTTGAAATTTATTTACTTGACAGAAAGAGATCATAAGTAGGCAGAGAGGCAGGCAGAGAGAGAGGAGGAAGAAGGCTCCTGACTGAGCAGAGAGCCTGATGTGGGGCTTGATCCCAGGACCCTGGGATCATGACCTGAGCCGAAGGCAGAGGCATTAACCCACTGAGCCACTCAGGGGCCCCAGCATATGTTTTCATCTCTCCTGGTAAGTACCTAGAGGAATGAAATTGTATCATCTTATGTTAACTCTATATTTAACATTTTGAGGACTCGCCAAATTATTTTACACAGCTACTGCACCATTCTACATTCTCTATCAGCAATGGGTGAGGATTCCAATACCTCCACATCTCACTAACATTTGTTGTGTAACTTTTTTTTTTTTAAATCATTGGAAGAGATTGTAGTTTTTATTCCCAAAGGCCTTTTACTTTCCAAAAGTGAAAATCAAACCGTATTTAACTTCAAACTAACATGCCAGGAAGTCTCCAAAATTAAATAGTTAATATTATAATAACATCATCATAACTTAGGGACATATTAGTGAAAATAATCTAATTAAAATAAAATAAGACTTTGAAAGTCAGTTTTGTTTAAATAGGTAACAGAAGTCATATTTTTTTAAAATTTTTTATTTTTTATAAACATATATTTTTATCCCCAGGGGAGTTGTGTAACTTTTGATGTTAGCTTTTTTTTTTTAAGACATTTATTCAGCGTCATGATCAGACTATTACATTTAGCAATCAACAGCATGGGTGCAAAAAAAAAAAAATCTACATTAAAACCCTTTGTTGGAAAACTTTACATTTTCCACAGAACAGAAACTAAAATAACCTGTTATACAATTAGTCACAAATACAGTCCTCGAGTTTTTTGCCCATACACATGAGTATTGTCTAAAACACGTCTTCTTTGTAGTAGCTAGGCCCTGCCACCACTGTGCTTGGCTGAGTTCAGAAATCTGTTGTAATCTGTAGCTTCCCTGTCACGTCTCTGGCTCTCCTCTCCTGCTAAGCTTTGTTTCCTGGCAATAATTAAAACCTTCTGCCACTGCTGTAGCTACTGCTGCTGCTGGAACCACCATAGCCACCTTGGTTTCGTGGTTTGGCAAAGTATTGGCCTCCACCACCATAAGGGCCAGAGCTTCTGCCTCCAAAATTGCCCCTTTCATGGGTCCAAAATTTGAGGATTGATTGTTGTAATTGCCAAAATCATTATAGCTTCTGCCACCTCCAAAGTTGCTTCCATCATTACCAATCCATTATAGCCATCCCCAGTGTCACCATATCCACCACCACCTCGACTGCCACCAAAGCCACCTCGACCACTGAAGTTTCCTCCACGACCAAAGTTGTCATTCCCACCAAAACTACCTCCACGACCACCACCAAAGTTTCCAGAACCACTTCAACCTCTTTGGCTGGATGAAGCACTAGTCATCTCTTGCTTAGAGAGCGATTTCCTTACTTCACCGTTGTAGCCATTCACAGTATGGTATTTTTGAATGACAGTCCTGTCTACAGAATCTTGGTCATCAAATGTTACAAAAGCAAAACCCCTCTTTTGCCACTGCCTTGGTCAGTCATGATCTCAATCACTTCGATGTTCCCATACTGTTTGAAATCATCTCTTAGATGATGTTCTTCAGTATTTTCTTTAATGCCACAAACAATAATCTTTTTCACAGTTAAGTAGGCACCAGGTCTTTGAGAATCTTCTCTTGAGATGGCCCTCTTTGGTTCCACATCTCTTCATCCACCTTGTGTGGCTTTGCATTCATGCTTGCATCCACCTCCTCCACAGGGGCCTATGTGACAAACCCAAAGCCTCTGGAGCACTTGGTGTTTGGAGCTCTCATGACCACACAGTCCGTAAGTGTTCCTCATGGCCCAAAATGGCTCCTCAGACGCTCATCGGTTATTTCAAAGCTCAGAACTCCGAAGAAGAGCTTATGCAGCTGTTCAGGCTCTTTGGGAGACTCTGACTTAGGATGGCAGTGGGAGGGGAGACTTTAACAATGCTTACTGGCCGGCATCCACCGGCAGAAAGCTACTGTTAGCTTTTGAGTGACAGTTCCTAAATGATGAATGAAGTTGAGTGTATTTCCATTTGCTTATTAGTTATTTGATTTCCTTTTTTTTCCCCCTTTTTGTTTGACCAATTTATTTTTTTGTTCTTTTTTAATTGGGTTTTTTGAATAAATGTCTATTCAGGTCCTTTGCCCACTTGAAAATAGGGTGCTTTTTTTGTTTGTCTTATTATTAAGTTATGAAAGTTCTTTACATATGTGATACAAGTCTCTTATCAGATATATGATTTGCAAATAAATATTTTCTTCCATTCTGTGGGTTGTTTTCTTCCTTTACTGTTTTTTTTTTTTTTTTAAGTAGGCTCTCCACCCAGCATGGAGCCCAACATGGGGCTTGAACTCACAACACTGGGATCAAGACCTGAGCTGAGATTAAGTCAGACACTGAACCAACTGAACCACCCAGGTACCCTGTTTTTTCACTTTCTTAATGGTGTCCTTCAAAGAACAAACGTTCTTTTTTTTTTTTTTAAGATTTATTTATTTATTTATTTGACAGACAGAGATCACAAGCAGATGGAGAGGTAGGCAGAGAGAGAGAGAGGAGGAAGCGGGCTCCCTGCTGAGCAGAGAGCCTGATGTGGGGCTTGATCCCAGGACCCTGGGATCATGACCTGAGCCGAAGGCATTAACCCACTGAGCCACCCAGGCGCCCCAGAACAAAAGTTCTTGAATTTGAAGAAATCCAATGTGTATATTTTTACTTTGGTTGCTTTTGCTTTTGGTGTCCTATCTAAAACCATTGCCTAATTCACAAGTAGGCAGAGAGGCACGCAGAGAGAGAGAGGAAGGGAAGCAGACTCCCTGCTGAGCAGAGAGCCCAGTACGGGGCTCGATCCCAGAACTCTGGGATCATGACCTGAGCCGAAGGTAGAGGCTTTAACCCACTGAGTCACCCAGGCACCCCAAGAGAGAAGGAAGCTTCCTGCTGATCAAGGAGCCCGATGTGGGACTCGATCCCAGGACTCTGGGATCATGACCTGAGCCGAAGGTAGAGGCTTTAACCCACTGAGTCACCCAGGCACCCCAAGAGAGAAGGAAGCTTCCTGCTGATCAAGGAGCCCGATGTGGGACTCGATCCCAGGACTCTGGGATCATGACCTGAACCAAAGACAGCCGCTTAACCAATTGAGCCACCCAGGCATCCCTCATTTATGTTTTAAAAGGTATTCTTGAGGGGCACCTGGGTGGCTCAGTGGGTTAAAGCCTCTGCCTTTGTCTCAGGTCATGATCCCCGGGTCCTGGGATGGAGCAGGGAGTCTGCTTCCCTTCCTCTCTCTCTGTCTGCCTCTCTGCCTACCTGTGATCTCTGTCTGTCAAATAAATAAATAAAATAAAATAAAAATAAAGGTATTCTTGATATAAAAGAGAAGTGTGTTATATTTTGAGATACTAGAGGGTCAGGGCATCCTAACTGCCTGTTCTAATTTCTGTGCTTTTCAGCACATCTACTGAGAGAACGTTTATGTGACTTTGACGATACTCTAGGAGCATAAGGAACAGAACAGCACTCTTCTAGATACAGGTCAAATGACTCTCCTAGACATCAGGCACCAGAAATTATTGATTTGGAGTGGTACAAGATAGGACAATATGGGGGCACCTGGGTGGCTGAGTCATTAAGCCCCGCATCAAGCTCTCTGCTCAGCGGGAATCCTGCTTCTCCCTCTCTCAGTACTCCTGCTTGTGTTCCCTCTCTTGTTGTGTCTCTCTCTGTCAAATAAATAAAATCTTAAAAAAAAAAAAAAAAAAGGACAATATGTGAGAAAAAGTTAGGAAATATTGAGGGTACAGGGAAGAACCTCAGGCCATTTTATTTGTTTATATATATTTTTATTTGTTTGAGAGAGAGAGAAAATGAGCAGAAGAAAATACAGAGGGAGAAACAGACTCCCCGCTGAATGGGGAACCCCCTCCTCCACCCCAACACAGGGCTCGATCCCAGGACCCTGGGATCTGAAGGCAGACGCTCAATGACTGAGCCACCCATATACAACTCAATTCATGTCATTTAAAACTGACAATACAGGGGCACCTGGGTGCCTCTTTTAAGCCTCTGCCTTCGGCTCAGGTCATGATCTCAGGGTCCTGGGATCGAGTCCCATATCAGGCTCTCTGCTCAGCAGGGAGCCTACTTCTCCCTCTCTCTCTGCCTGCCTCTCTGTCTACTTGTGATCGCTCTCTCTGTCAAATAAATAAATGAAATTTTTTGAAAAAAACTGACAATACATAACATGTTCAGAGCTAGTGTGGTTGTCTACGAGTCTTCTGTCATCATTTATGCACCCTGTGAGAGTAAATGCTCAGTTCGTAAAGGTGATATTTTAATTTTTCTGATATGACTACATACACAGAGGTTGTTTATTAATTGATTGGGATGATGATTTGATGAAGATGAAAATGTTAAGATACCAATCACTTTAATCAGTTTAAATAAACATATCTGGAGTAATTTTGGAGGTTGGATTTGGGGAGCAGGGAAAGTCTAAAACCAGTATTTCTTAATAATGTCTTTTTTTTTTTTAAAGATTTTATTTATTTATTTGACAGAGATCACGAGTAGGCAGAGAGGCAGAGAGGAGGAAGCAGGCTCCTGCTGAGCAGACAGCCTGATGCGGGACTCGATCCCAGGACCCCGAGATCATGACCTGAGCCGAAGGCAGCAGCTTAACCCACTGAGCCACCCAGGCGCCCAGACTCTCCTAGACATTCTTACCTCCTGCTTCCTGTTGTTATCATCATATCCAACATGAGCGGTGTATGTGTTGTTTGTGCCTGCCCAGCACCATTTTTCTGGAAATAGCACCTGTCTCTCCCATGCCAGAAACCATTGGTCTCGCCTTCTCAGAGCTCTTGCCTCAGAATTGAGGGAGTGGGTGGGCACAAGACTCAGGCCTGGCCAGCAATTCAACATCTGCCTGAGGCACGTGACCTGAGCTGGGCCAATGGGAACTTCACCAGGGCTTTCGCTGAAAGTCCAGAAAGAAAGCACACACTCTCTCTGCTGGTATTTTAACGCTGGTGGAATGCAAGCTTGCCAGCCATGAGCCATCTTTACCATGACATGGTGACCCCTGACACGTGAATGAAGCCAACTCAGAGGGACACCAAGCCAGCGATGGAGACGGATTCCTGATGGCATCGTTTGAGCACATGAATGCAGTTAGATCTATCCCCTACACTTTTTGATGATGTGAGACAATAAATCTCCTCATACTTAAGCCACTTTGAATTCAGTTTCAAAACTGGCAACTCAAAAAGCTTTGGCTAAGAGCACCACCATTATCATAATGTATGCACAGCACCACCTTTTCTTCCTGGACCCAAAAGCAAAAGTCCACTTCCTAAAGCGGAATCTCAGAGAATTGTGACAGTCAACTGAGTGCATACTCACAGGAAGTCCAGGGTGACAGTGTGGGGTGTGGTGGTTGAGTAGGAGGCTTGGCGGCGCTTCCAGGGTGAAGGAAACACACACGCAGAGAGCCGCCATTAAGACACAGGCTCTAGGGGCACCTGGGTGGCTCAGTGGGTTAAGCCGCTGCCTTCGGCTCAGGTCATGATCTCAGGGTCCTGGAATCGAGTCCCGCATCGGGCTCTCTGCTCAGCAGGGAGCCTGCTTCCCTTCCTCTCTCTGCCTGCCTCTCTGCCTACTTGTGATCTCTGTCAAATAAATAAATAATCTAAAAAAAAAAAAAAAAAAAAGACACAGGCTCTAGCTGCTTATTCCTGGAGCACTCATCTGTCTTCTCTCCCAGTTCCAGCTGCAAATACTTTAATAGACACAGATTTTTTTTTTTTTAGACTTCATTTATTTGTTTGAGAGAGAGAAAAAGAAAGAGAGAAAGAGCACAAGCAGGGGGAGCTGCAGACAGAAGGACAGGGAGAAGCAGACCCCCTTGCTGAGCAGGGAGCCTGATAAGGATCTCTATCCCAAGACCCTGAGATCATGACCGGAGCCAAAGGTAGGCCTTTAACCAATTGAGTCATCCAGGAGTCCTACCTTAGACACAGATTAAACTCACTCTATTGGGGGCTTTGCAGGTGCCCTGAACCAACCAGGAACCACCATTCCTATTAAAGTTTCATCTTTGCATGAAATCATTCCTTTAAACAGCCCAGGCATCGAAATAATAATGCAATTTTAAGCTCTTGTCCCAGGGCCTACTCAGTTTTGTGGGTACAAATATTGCCACTGAAAATGGTCCAAAAATATTATCCAAGATTTTCTGGCAAAAGTAAGGCCAGAAACTCTGGGAGAGAATCAAACTCTTTCACTCACTGTATTGGGTTAGGAGTAGTAAAAAGGGACTTAACAACCCATTTCTTGTAAATTAAGACTATACGCTCCACAAGGGCAAAGATTATGTTTCTTATTTCCAAGTTTATGCTCTTTTTGTTTTTAAAAAAGGAAATAAACCAGCATGTATATATTTATGAGTACAAAAAGGAAACCATCTTGCTAGGGAATGGTTTTCTGATAATGCCTCTATAAGAGGCTGAAGCTGTGAACATTCAGCATGTCAGTGTTGAGAAGCAAGCAGTGTATTACCATATGAAGTCACCATTTCATGGAGGTCCATGTGTCCCCTCACTAAGCAGGCATGGCTCCACATTCTCACCTCCTGTCATGGGTCTCCCTAGGAACTCTGCTGCACACTCTTTATTTTTTTTATAACCTAACACTTTTTAAAAAAATATTTACGAATAAAAGGGGGGGACATATGACTAGCTCATGGGGGCCAGCAACTCTTAATCTAGGGGTTGTGAGTTTGAGCCCCGCATTGGGTGTAGAGATTGCTTTAAAAAAAATATCTTAAGGGGCGTCTGGGTGGCTCAGTGGGTTAAATCCTCTGCCTTCGGCTCGGGTTATGATCCAGGGTCCTAGGATCGAACCCCACATCGGGCTCTCTGCTCAGAAGGAAGCCTGCTTCCTCCTTCTCTGCCAGCCTCTCTGCCTACTTGTGATCTCTGTCTGTCAAATAAATAAATAAAATCTTAAAATAAAAAGAAAGTAATATTTGCCTCTGGTTTCCCATCAAACTGAATTCAGATTCAGTTTTTTCAGGGGTTCTTGAGCCATCAGCCACCTCTCCACTCTGCATTCTAAATAGTCTTTTGATTCATTTCTGCACAAAGCATTTTGTAATTTATTTTCAGGGAAAATGAATTTCTCTTTAAAGCTTTTTTGCTCACCAAAGTGATCCAATAGGAAGCTACCCTCAACCGGTGCTGTGTCTGGAAGCCCTTGTACCCCAAATTCATGACCATTAACCTCATTGTATTTTTTAAAAATTAAATTCAATCCCTAACATGGGGCTCAAACTAACAACTCTAAGAGTCACATGCTCTACCAACTAAGCCAGCCAGGTGCCCTTTCATTGTGTTTGTAGTACCTGGTGTAATAACATGATGTCCAGAAAAAAGTATTTGTCGAATAATTGGCCAGATACAAAAATGAATGAACAAGCATGGAAAGTTTGGAAAGGAGGGTGCCTGGGTGGTAGAGTTCGTAAGGTGTCTGCCTTCCACTCAGGTCATGATCCCAGGGTCTGGGGATTGAGCCCCATGTCAGACTCAGTGGGGAGTCTGCTTCTCCCTCTACCCTTCCATCCTGCTTGTGCTTTCTCTCTTTCTCAAATAAATAAAGTCTTTTTTAAAAAAAGTTTGGAAAGGAAAGACCAAGTGATGATCTCAGGGCCAGGATCAGATAATTACTTCTATTATCCAACACTAGTTTTTATACTGAAACAGAGTACCTTTTTTATAAGATTTTATTTATTTGTTTATTTGTCAGAGAGAGAGTGCACGCACAAGCAGGCAGAGTGGCAGGCAGAGGCAGAGAGAGAAGCAGGCTCCCCGCTGAGCAAGGAGGCCGATGTGGGACTCGATCCCAGGACGCTGGGATCATGACCTGAGCCGAAGGTAGCTGCTTAACCAACTGAGCCACCCAGGCGTCCCTTATTTTACCTTTCTTGATGAAGTTTTCTAATATTGACCTATGTTAGCTGCAATCACAAGAATCTTTTTTTTTTTTTAAGATTTTATTTATTTATTTGACAGAGAGAAATCACAAGTAGGCAGAGAGGCAGGCAGAGAGAGAGGGAAGCAGGCTCTCCGCTGAGCAGAGAGCCCGATGCGGGACTCGATCCCAGGACCCTGAGATCATGACCCGAGCCGAAGGCAGCGGCTTAACCCACTGAACCACCCAGGCGCCCAATCACAAGAATCTTAACACAGTCGCCAGATATAGAAGGCTCCTTGGAGTCAGGGCCAGATTTTCATTCATTTGTCCATGTATTACTCATCAGACATTTATTGAGTATTTATTATGTGCCAGGCACTGTGCTAGGTGCTAGGAACCCAGACATGAATTAGACAATCCCCTGACCTCAAGGAGCTTGCTTTCTGTCTAGTCAGGGGTATAAATGTATTCATTCCCTCCTTCATTTAGCAAATAATTCATTTAGTCCACAAATGATTACTAGCACTTATTAACTATTATGTGCCAGGCCCTGGGACTAAATACTTTTCTTTTTTCATTCTCACAACTCTTTAAGGTATGTTTCATTTTACAGACAAGGGAACTGAGTCACAGGGAAGTCATGTAGCTTTGCCAAAGTCACAAGGCTTTTAAGTGCTAGAGCTGGGTCTCCAATTCTGTGTGACCATGGAGCTCTTGCTTTGAACCACCCTGTAATCTCAATCTCAAAAAAAAAAAAAAAAAAATCCCCAAATAATGTGGCACATTCTTGCTTACACAGTGAAGAAAGAGACTAATTTTGTGAGGAGGTTGGAGTTCAAGAAAGGTTTTATAGTTGGAATGGTTTGAGCAATCTTGAAGGAAGACTTGTAACCCTGGTGCCTAGCCCAGAACTTTGCATATGAACTCAGTAAAATGGTGGTGAGGTGGCTTATGCGTCTGGAAGGAGCTGTTTCCTGTTTGTAGGGAGCCTGGGGTGTTGCCTACTGCCTTCTGTGGCATCCTTTTTGTGATTTAGCAATGCTGTGCAAGGTTATCAGATCATGTGTGGATTATATCATTGATGGTCACAAAAGCCCTGTGAGGTAAGTAGTACAGGTATTAATTTTGTAAGATGGGTGAGGAGACCAAGGCTGATGTTGCATGACTCATCCAAGACCACACATGGTGAGTAAGTGGCAGAACAAGACAAGGACCTGTGTCCCGCCCTCCGGAGAGAGGGACTAGCTAACAGGATTCCTCTTATCTAGATGCTGGTCCTCACTCTTAGGCTCCAGTTGAAGGCTTTGCTCTTTTCAGCCTCTGTACCTGACCTGCTGAAGGTTCCCTCTCCTGGGAACACCCTCCCCTTACTTCTCATTCCCAGTTCTCCAAATACTGCTCATTCTTGAAGAGTAAGCTCATCCTACAACATCTTCCCAGGTCTTTTCCAAATTCATTCAGCTTACTATCTGAGCTTCGATTAAATCCCTTAGCTCTGCTTCCAACTGATTCCTACCCTGAAAAACTGTCTGCATGGAAATTCTAGACCTGTCACTGCAGTCCAGCCATCCTCATGAGAACTCCAGCCTTCTGTAGACCTTTTGTTGCTGTTTGTGTTAACACTTGGCCGTCTTTTCTCTCATTAGAATGCAAGCGCCATGAGGTACAAGCCACACATTTTCTTTTCACGAATTTATATTCTTTGGGATCATAGTGTTTATTTTTATTTTTTTTTTTAAAGATTTTATTTATTTATTTATTTGACAGACAGAGATCACAAGTAGGCAGAGAGGCGGGCAGAGAGAGAGAGGAGGAAGCAGGCTTTCTGCTGAGCAGAGAGCCCGATGCGGGACTCGATCCCAGGACCCCGAGATCATGACCTGAGCCGAAGGCAGCGGCTTAACCCACTGAGCCACCCAGGCGCCCCGGGATCATAGTGTTTATTGACTCAAAGAAGGTGTTTGCTCTGTCCACTTGCTGTGAGATTGTTTAGTTCCTAAACCATGAAAAGCTGATAGCTTGTTAATCCCTTTCCTAAAGATGGGGTAGGGGGAAGAAGGCAGGGGATCTTATATGCCCATTCAGCAATTAAAAATAACCAACACTTGGGGTGCCTGGGTGGCCCAGTCGGTTGAGCATCTGATTTTTGATTTGGGCTTAGGTCATGATCTCAGGGTCCTGGGATTGAGCCCCAAGTAGAGCTCCATGCTCAGTGGGGAGTCTGCTTGAGGATTCTCTCTCTGTCTCTGCCTCTCCCCACTCACACTCTCTCTTTCTCTTTCTCTAAAAGAAATAAATCTTTTAAAAAAATAACCAACACTTAATGAATTTTTACCAATGACCAGTTGTTGTTGTTTTTAGACTTTATTAATCTTTTTTTTGACAGAGAGAAATACAGGGAGAAAGGGATCACAAGCAGGGGGGAGAGGAAGGGAGAACAAGCCCCCCCCCCCCCCCCCCCCCCGTGGAGCAGGGAGCCCCCATGCCGGGCTTGTTCCTGGGAATCTGGGATGATGACCTGAGCCGAAGACAGAAGCTTAACAACTGAGCCACCCAGGCGCCCCCAGTGGCCAGGTCTCATACAAAATACTCTGTATGTATTAAGGCAAATCCTCAGGACAACTATTATTATTTCCACTGAACAGATGGAAGACATAGTGCTCCCTCAGCTAATAAGTGACACAGACAGGATTCAAACCCAGAGTACCTCCAGAGTCAATACTAACTACGACACCAGTTAAAAACTTACGACACAGTTAAAAACTTAACTACGACACTAAATTTTTGTAGGTAACCAAAAGTCTCTTGTTATGATGTAGACCCACTTCCTTTCTAACCCCAATGGGAAGATAGAACCCGAGGGGTGCAGAACAATATTTATTATGCTTTTACTATGGGTCAGGCATCATGATGGGTGAGCCTATGAAACAAAGTATTAACTCTATTTTAGAGAAGTTGGCTCCGAACGTGGCTAAATACCGAAGGTATGTCTTTCAGTTATTAGCAGAGTTGGAATGAGGCCAGGTTTCCTGACTCTCAAGGAAGTACTCTTTAAAGGAAATTGTACAGAAAACCCTGATTAGGGACAAATGTGAAGGGCAAAGAGGCATCCGAATTATTAAGAAATGTGCTGATGTAGGCAGTGTACTGAAGAATGTTGAGAGAATGCCAAAAATGCTATTCTATAGATACCCACATAGGAATTCCTTGATTAAATAAAGGAGCCCTGTCACCGCCTAGAATTCCCATCCCAGAACTTCCCCGGAGGCAAGGGCAGAGAGGGCGCCACCTGTGCAGGGGAACCGGCTACCCGCTCTGGACACCAGGGCTCAGCCCCCTTCCTCTCCTCACATTCTAATTGGCCGACTTCTTCCTGGGCCCCGCCTCCTCTGCGCGGACCGAGGGGCCGCCGACCCCTCCCCAGACCCCCTCCTCGACACCGGCGAGCCGCCTTTGCTGTCGCCCGTGACTGGCCCGACCGCAGCCTGGGATCCGCCTCCCCTCCTCCAGATTGGCCAGCAGTCCCCAGGCTCCGGTCCCTCCTGCCCGCCGGCCCCGCCCCATTTCCCCTCGGCAGCGGGGCCTCGGGCGAGCCCCCGCCTCCGCGGGAGCGGGCCCCGCCCCCTGTGACGGCCGGGCCGGTAATTGGCGGCGGCGTGCAGCCATTTCCGGTTTCGGGGAGGTGGGTGGGGTGCGGAGCGGGACTGGAGCGGCCGCCGCCTGGGCCGCCGCCTACAGATCCTGCCTTGCGCCTGGTGCTGCCGGGACGATGCGGCCGGAACCCGGAGGCTGCTGCTGCCGCCGCCCGCTTCGGGCGAACGGCTGCGTGGCGAAGGGGGAAGTGCGGAATGGGTACGTGAGGAGCAGCGCCGCAGCCGCCGCAGCCGCCGCCGGCCAGGTATGGTGGGGCCGGGCTGAGCCGGAGGTGGCGGGCTGGGACCCCGCGAGCTGCGTCCGTGCGGAGCCGGCAGAGGGGGCGGTGGGGCGGGGCGAGGTCGCGGTGACCGTCCGCGGGGTCGGGCGCCGGGCGCGGCTCAGGTGTGCTGGCGGCGGTGTCCCGGCGCTGACCGGGCCTGCCCCAAGCGGGAGGCTCAAGGGCGGCGTGGGGGCTCCCTCGTGTCTCGGCGTCGGAGGTCGTCCTCCGGAGGTTTGGGCTCTGCTCCAAGTCCGAGGACCTTCCTCCCGCCGATCTGGCCAGAAATAAGCGCCGGCCCTCGGGGAGGGTCCACTCGAGGGCTCTTGGTTCTTTCTCTCGAGGCTCCCGCCTTATGTCCTCGAGGCGACTGCTTCCTCTTAGAGTCCTGAAACCCTCCCAGGAAAACCATCCTCGGGGGCCTCAGGAGGCCAAGAAAGTTAGACGGTGATACCAGACCGATCAACACCCAGGTCTCTTCCTACCATATACCTAGCCCTTCTGCAAGCAAGGCACTGGACCGCACGTCTGGCAGTGAACCCGGGCTGGTGCCTCACTAGCCTTCTGGTCTTACTCAGCCTGCGGTGGGACCCCATCCCGGGCTCCAGGTTGAGTTAGGTGGTCCCTGGGAGCGGGAGTGCTGTCACCCAAGGGGCTTGCTGAACCCAGGGGGTGACTTGTGATGAGTCTCCAAACCAGTTAACCAAGGCTGAATCCCAGCCAAGTCCAGGGAGTTCTGAAATATTTTGAAAAGGTTTGAATTGAAGGCAGTAATTAGGAACAGCCTTCCAGTTCTCTGGATGGACAGATTCTCCTGAAATGTGTTTTTAAAGAGGATCTGGTTAAAAAGATGAAGAGATCAGTGTTGCTGGAACAGTGTTGTAAGATTTGCAGTTGACTTTAATAGTTATACATACCGTTTAGATATTAAGGAAAACGTGTTTTTTTTATTTCTGTTTTTTTGGGGTTTTTTTTGCGCCAAAGTCAACTGTTCTGAACAGCAGTATTGTGACTATTGTGATTTAGTTTGTCTTTAATATAGATATGTAGCAGCTTCCTCCCCCCAGTCAGTAGATGGGATAGATAGGCCTGTTACTGTTTAGTGTGAAACAGAAAATAAAATCATTCCTCTGGGTCATGTTGACATAGCAAGGCTGTGAGAGTTGGAGCGAAAACACATGAAAGAGCCTTGACCTCCCCTGAAGTTGTAAGGTTGAAAGCACCATAATGCACAGATTCCAAATATTTATTGTCATTTTTAAAGAATTAATTGAGTGAGAGAGGAAGTGTAAGAACACTCTCATTATTGGCTGTGTAAGGGGTTGTTGTTTTTAGCAACATAAATGGCTAATAAGACAAATTTGCTGTGATAATGTAACAGGAAAACCTGATGGGTGAGAGTCAGAAAATACTTTGCAGATGAAGGAGTGGATTATGATTTTTTAATAGGGAAAAGGAAGTCAAGGGAAAGGTGTTCAGAGGTGTTTTGTGTTCAGGAGCTCTTTTCATTTAACATAGGAGTTATGTTCTGATTTAATAGTAAATTTCTCCCATGATCTCTAATAGTCTAGCATTTATAGGTACAATATTATTTTAGAGGTTGCCAACTAATAGTAAGATGAAGACATATCAAGTTGCTAAAGTGAAATTTTAAAATATGTATGACTCTAGCATCTGGCTGATTTTTTTTCTAGTGTATTTTAGTGAAAAATTCCACTCAAGTCACTGTAGTGGCATCTGGAAGACTGGGCTACTGGAATGCCTGAAAAAATGGTTAGGCTTCCAGTTATCACTTCTAGAAAACTCTTTGTCACAAGTGTTTTTAAAACAAAGACTTGGGGCGCCTGGGTTGCTCAGTGGGTTAAGTCTCTGCCTTCGGCTCAGGTCATGATCCCAGGTTCTTGGGATCAAGCAGCGAGCCTGCTTCCCTTTCTCTCTTCCTGCCTGCCTCTCTGCCTATTTGTGATCTCTGTCAAATAAATAATAAATAAAAATCTTTAAAACAAAGACTTTAGGGATATAGCTTTGTACATGAATGTGAGGACTATTATCTATTAGGTTTTTGTTTTGTTTTGTTTTCTTAAGTAAAAGAGAGGTTTTTGGTAACTTCATGGGAACAAGCGTATCTTTAAAATACTTTAAGTTGGTTTTGTTTCAGTTACAGTGATAGTGCACCAACCCATATTTATTTTCCCCTACTTTCTAGGGGAAATGTTGCCAATTATGCCATAAAAATACACATAAGATGTTAAGTGTGCAATTGTGTGTCATCTTTTAACTAAAATATAAATTTAGAGGGTTTTTTTTTTTTAAAGATTTTATTCATTTATTTGAGGGAGAAAGAGAGAGAGAGCATGAGTGGGGGGAAGGTCAGAGGGAGAAACAGACTCCCCATGGAACTGGGAGCCCCACGCAGACTTGATCCAGGGACTCTGGGATCATGACCGGGATCATGACTGCAGAAGGCAGTCGCTTCACCAACTGAGCCACCCAGGCTCCCTAAATTTAGAGTTTTTAAACCTGGAATATACATTCATTTCCTCACATATCCCACTATTTGTCTTTTAATGAACAGGAGAGAGGTTAGGATTCCTTCACACTCTCGAGAGTTTTAGTGTTTGAAGGTATAGGTTATATGTGCTTGCCCTTTGTTGGATTTGGGTTTAGAGTTTGAGTAAATAGATCCTGTGGTAGAAAGGGCGTATAAGGGGTGCCTGGGTTGTTCAGTGGGTTAAAGCCTCAGCGTTTGGCTCAGGTCATGATCCCAAGATCCTGGAATCGAGCCCCGCATCAGGCTCTCTGCTCAGTGGGGAGCTACTCCCCTCGCTCACCTCTCTGCCTACTTGTGATCTCTGTCTGTCAAATAAATAATAAATAAAATCTTAAAAAAAAAGGGTATGTAAAACAACCAACATTGCTGGTTTTGTTTTCTGGGTTCTTTCCTCCAGTTTTTTCTTATAGTGGTAAAACACATAAAATGTACTATCTTAACCATTTGTAAGTGTGCAGGTCAGTGACTTTAAACGTATTCATCATGTTGTGCAACCATCACCACCGTCCACTTCCAGAACTCTTTCATCTTGCAAAACTGAACAGTAACTAAACAGTAACTCCACCATTCTGCTTTCTTTCTCTATGAATTGACTGTAAGTACTTAGTATAAATGAATTCATACTGTATTTTTCTTTTTGTGTCTGGCTTATTTCATGTAGTATGATGTCCTCCTGAGTCATCCATGTAGCAGTGTGTATCAAAATTTTCTTCCCTTTTTTTTTTTTTTTTTTAAAGATTTTATTTATTTGAGAGAGAGGAAAAAAAATGCGCAAGCGTGAACAAGGGGGAGGAGCAGAGAGAGAGGGAGAAGCCGACTTCCGCTGAACAGAGAGCCCAGTGTGGGATTTGATCCCAGGACTCTGGAGATCATGACCTGAGCTGAAGGCAGATGCTTAACCGAGAATTTCATTCTTTTTTAAGACTGAATTATATTCCATCGCATGTACATATCGCATTTTGCTTAGCTGTTCATTTCAGCAGACGCTTGGGTTGCTTTCAGGGCTTAGGTATTGTGCATAATGCTGCTTTGAACAGGGGTGCGCAAATACCGCTTCAGGACTCTGCTTTCGGTTCTCTTGGATGTATACCCAGAAGTGGAATTGCTGGATCATATGCTAATTCTATTTTTAATTTTTTGAGGAAATGCCACACTGTTTTCCACAGCAGCTAAATAAACTATTTTACATTTCCATCAACAGTGCACAGGGTTTCCAATTTCTACACATCCTTACCAACAATTTTTTTTTTCTTCATTGTAGCTCTGAGATCATAGGGAAAAAGTATGCATATATGTTTCTGCTTCTGGCTCTTGGCACAGAGCTCCTAAAACTTGTGTAATTTCCTAAGTGATAGGAATACTAGGAACATCTTTTGTTCTAATATTTAGTCTTTGACCCTTATTCCTGAAACAGAGTTCCTAAATCCCTTGGAATTTCCCTGGTGATAGCAGTGTCTTTCGCTCTAGTGAGTTGGCACTGGGTGGGCTCCTGAATGGGGGCTGCTCACCAGAAAGACCAGATCAGAGGCTTGGAATTGTCAGCCCCACCATGCATTCTCCAGAGAGGGGAAGGGGGTGGAAATGAAGTTAATGATTGTTCATGCCTGTGTGGCGAAGCCTCCGTAAAAATCCCCAAAGTACCAGGTTGAGAGAGCTTCCAGGTTGCTGACCCTGTGGAGATGCTAGGAGAGTGGCAGCCCCTTCCCACACACCTTGCCTGTATCCTTTATCATCTTTTTATAATAAACTAGGAAACAGTAAGTAAATAGTTTTCCTGAGTTCTGTGAGCCATTATAGCAAATTATCAACCAGAAGAGGAAGTAGTGGGAACCTGGTTAATAGCTTATGGGTTCTGTGGGCAGGGAACAGCCTGGACTTGGCCACAGGCACCTGAAGCAGGGGGAGGGGGGGAGCAGTCTTGCGGGACCAGGCCCTTCACTTGAGGGATCTGACACTATCTCTGAGTAGAGTGTGTCAGAACTGAGTTAAATTGATACCAGCTGGTGTCACAGAAGTGCTTGGGGGAGTGGAAACTGCCCCCCCATCAGGTGTCAGAAGTGCTGGGAGTGTGGTAGCTCTGAGAGTTTAGAAGTGTCACAGTATTGGGTTTTTTACAGCAGCCATGGGTAGACATTACTGGTTTTTAATGATGACAGTATACACAGAGTTTGCACAAGAAGAGGAGCGATAAAGCAGTGATTTTTCCTCCCTTGCCATTCAGAGGAGAAGGAGGGTCAGCCTTTATTTGAGGTAAAGGGTGGCAGTTAGCACTAGGGAAACTGAAAGAGTTAGAATTGGAAGCTTTGGCAAAATTAGAGCTGGAAGAAACCTTTAGGGGTTTATGTAATTCAGTCCCATTATCCTTTTGTAGGACTTTATTAAAACTAATCTTGATAGATGATTCTATCCTATTTTTAAAGACCTCTAGAGAATTTGCAGGAAATTTTTTCAGCAGCATGTTGCAATGTTCAGTGATTTTAATTACAAGAGGTTTTTTTTAAACTGTGGATTTAATGTTTGATTAAATAAATGCCATATTTTCATTGTACCTAAAATATAATACTGTCTGTTTTTACTTTTAGAGCTCCTTATTTACAGCACTTTTTAAAAGATCTTCCATTTCTTTATAAAACTTTTGAGTTTTGGACATGCAATTTACTTTCCTTAATTAGTCAACGAGTTTTGAAGGAAAGAAACTATCTGCCTTTGAGACTTTTTTGAGCCTAACTTTGTTCCCTTTAGAAGTAGTTTTAGGGTACCTGGGTGGCTCAGTGGGTTAAAGCCTCTGCCTTTAGCTCAGTGGGATCCAGCCTTGCATCAGGAAGCCTGTTTCTCCCTCTCCCACTCCTCCTGCTTGTGTTCACTCTCTCTTGCTGTGTCTCTGTCAAATAAATAAATAACATTTTTTTTAAGTAGTTTTAATGAGATATTAGAATGATGACAGCTTTTTAAAGCTGCCAAAATAGCTAAGATTCTAAGGAGGACGTGGGGCAATAGTCAAGTTCTTTAGGACAAGCAAAGCAGAGAGAACAAAGAGTTGGCACTGTTCCTTATACTTAGAAGGCGGCAGATGAATAACTAATGAAGGGTGCTTTACTAAAGAGCCACCAGCTTTTGTTTCCCCTGAGAGGAAACAGTAACTGGAAAGTTAGTTAGGAGACAAGAATGGGAGGAGTATCGAGAATGGCCTGGATACCTGTTCAAGTTTTGAAGTCCTGGTGAGATATCCGAAGACCTCAAGGCTTTGCAAAAATAATGCTGTAACTACAGCTGTGGGACTAGATAGATCTTTGTTTTGAATGCTTTTTGTTTTCAGAAAAACATCTCAGATCTTGCTAGCTAGATCTGAAAGATGCCAGAGTCATTTGAGTTATTCAGGAATTCTTTTTAATACAGATTCTTGGGAAATGAGACCAGTATTTAATATATAAACTGCTATGTTCTAAAGATAGTATTTTAAAACTTGCCTATTCAAAGAAAGCAAACTTACCCACTTTTTGGGGTTGGCCTAGGTGCCCTAGAAACTTCATAGTGCTCTGGGCAAGATAGTTAATTGGTTGAGATTCAATTAGATTCAGTTTTTGAAAGAAAGAGGTAGTGTTTATTGGCAGAATGGGCAATTGAGAGGGATGGGTAGAGACTGTTTGCATTCTGAGTGGGTGTGCCTTACTTGATTAAAGACATGGTTTGTGGCCTCAGAAGTCAGTTGCCTTCTGAATAGCTCCTAAGAAGACTTCCATAATATAATTTGTAGTTTGTGACTGATTAAGTAAGTCCTTGCTCTTCACACTTTTAATCTCAGAAAATTTACCTTAACTTTTGTTGTCTTTAGGCTACCTTCAAGGCCCATTATAAAGGTTCAGGTTGCTATTTTCCCATTTGTTTTAAAATACTTTGCTTCTGATTATAGAAATAATACATGTGTACTACAGGACCCTAAAGGATTGTGATAACCCGCGGTGTTGGGGGTTAATGTGGTCTGTCTTAACCAGTCTGCTGCTTTCTGATCATTTCTAGTAATAGTGAAATATGCAGCTGTACTGAGACGTGGGTATGACCCAGCCTTACTCCAAATAACACATACTGAGCTTGGGGAAAGTATTCAACAAATTTTGTAATCTGGGAAGTTTAGAAACTATTGGGTAGGTAAAGTACTGACCTCTCACATGTGAAGGTTTTGACTTATTCTAAATAAGCCTCTTGCTGCCTAATTAGTAAGCCCTTTCAGCAAACATCTGAGATATTACTGCAGTAGCCCCCTTTATCTGCAGGCCACATGTTCCAAGACCACCAGTGGATGCATGAACCCACTGTATATAGTGGATAGTACTGAACCCCGTGTATACTATTTTTTTTCTATATAAACATACTCATGATAAAGGTTAATTTATAAATTAAGCACAGTAAGAGAGTAACAATAATAACTAATAACAAAATAGAAAATTAAAACAGTATACTGTAATAAAGGTCATGTGAATGTGATCTTCCAAAATATCTTATTGTACTGTACTTACCCTTCTTATGATGATGTGAGATGATCATATGCCTGCATGATGGGACGGAGTGAGGGGATGACGTAGGCATTGTGACACAGCATTAAGGCTGCTGTTGAGCTTTGATGATATGTCAGAAGGAGGATCATCTGCTTTCAGACTGTGGTTGATCGTGGGTAACTGAACACGTGGATAATGGGGGTGACTACCATATTTGCATTGTGCCTGCTGTGTGATAGGAACTCAGGAAATCTTAGTGGAAGGAATGGATGGGTGATAGTTGAAGCCATACAAGTTGGTGAAGCAGATAGAAGACGGCATTAAGCAAGAAGAGAAAGCTAGAAGGGTGTAATATTGGGGAGTCATAATGTTACTGGAAGACTCACACACTGCTGGGGAAGGTTGATCCTGAGAACAGAAGCATTAGGAAGTGGTATGAGAAGGAAAGGGAGACGGGGCGCCTAGGTGGCTCAGTGGGTTAAGCCGCTGCCTTCGGCTCAGGTCATGATCTCAGGGTCCTGAGATCGAGTCCCACATCGGGCTCTCTGCTCAGCAGGGGGCCTGCTTCCCTTCCTCTCTCTCTGTGATCTCTTCCCTTCCTCTCACCTACTGTGATCTCTCTCTGTCAAATAAATAAATAAAATCTTTAAAAAAAAAAAAAAAAAAAGAAAGAAAAAAAGAAGGAAAGGGAGGCTGTTTCAGTTAGGAGGGGTAAGCAGCATCTTGGTGGTGGGAGACCAAAGGTGTAATTATAGTAGGTACTCTTTACTGTGACCAGGACCACCCCCGCAACCCCCCACCCCGCTCCCTGGCTTCTTCACTGGTCTGATCTTCACAAGGACCTTGCAGGGCAAATAAAAGCACCATGTTCTAAAGACTGAATTCCAGACTCTTTAAATGACTGTCCCAGTTAGTTAGTTGGTGTAGCCTGGTGTATCTTACTCTATTAAGCGACCAGATTTGGCAGTTCAGAAATTACTGGTAACATTTGAGGGGTTTAATTTCGATATGCCACAGGTTATGCCACACTCCGAACACGTATTTCCAGAAGTGTCCCTTTCCACAGGCAACTTTTGAAAATTAGGGAGTCCATATTTTTTCTTGCAATCGGGATACTTTTGGTCAGTAAGTATCTTCTGTGGATGGGCTGGAAGTGCTTCCAAAGCTGCTGGGAAAGAAATGTATTTTGACATTATGTGATTTTCCTCTTTGAAAACTCAGAAACGGAGACAGCCACGTGTACACGCCCTGGCACTTTTCCAGCTCAGTGGCATCCTGTGCACTTGGGCAGCAAGGCTGTGCCCCGGAATCACCGCTCAACCCTGCCACCCACATCTCCTCTGGAGCACCTTCCGACCTCCAGATAAGCATCGTGGCGCAACAGGGGATGCCGCGGTCAGGATATGGGTGTACCAGGGCAGCTCTGCCAGAATCTGCTTCTGGTTCTGAGCACTCTTCCGCCTCTGACCTGTTCTGTAACTCCGTGCCCTCTACGCAGTTCTGGAGTGGACAGCGCCTGAGGGACTATATGGTTAACATCACTTTTGCTTCTCTGCAGATGGTCTCTGATACATGGGGGTAGGCCCCTGGTGGCCACATCTGTGCAGCAGGACCGTTTTCCTAGTCCTGACTGACTGGCATGGGGGTAGGCACCAATGCTACAGTGACCCCAGGAACCCTCTTATGGGGATTTAAAAATTCCAGGGAGAGAGTTTGTCCTTAAGGAAAATAGTATCTGTGTTACTCCTCATCAGAGTTTACATATCTGAAAAGGTTTATATTTTTTTCAGTTTTAACAAGTATTTCTTGAACATTTGGATATTTTTTCTTTCTTTCTTTCTTTTTAAAGAATTCAGTGCTTTGGTGCACCTCAGTGGCTCAGTGGGTTAAGCCTCTGCCTTCGGCTCGGGTCATGATCCCAGGGTCCTGGGATCGAGTCCCGCATCAGGCTCTCTGCTCAGCGGGGAGCCTGCTTCCCCTGCTCTCTCTCTGCCTGCCTCTCTGTCTACTTGTGATCTCTGTCTGTCAAATAAATCAATAAAATTTAAAAAAAAAAAAAGAATTCAATGCTTTATTTATTTTTTTAACATATTTTTATTAACATATGATGTATTACTTGCCCTGGGGGTATAGGTCTGAATCATTAGGCTTATACACTTCACAGCACTCACCAAAGCACATACCCTCCCCTCCCCAAAGTCCATCACCCAACCACCGTTTGTTTGTTTTGTGAGATTAAGAGTCTCTTATGGTTTGTCTCCCTCCCGATCCCATCTTACTTCATTTTTTCCTTCCCTACCCGCCAGATCCCCTACTCCACCTCTCAAATTCCTCATATCAGAGAGATCATATGATATTTGTCTTTCTCTGATTGACTTATTTGGCTCAGCATAATACCCTCTAGTTCCATCCATGTTGTTGCAAATGGCAAGATTTCATTTCTTTTGATGGTTGCATAGTATTCCTGTGTGTGTGTGTGTGTTTGTGTGTGTACACCACATCTTTATCCATTCATCTGTTGATGGATATCTAGGTTCTTTCCATAGTTTGGCTATTGTGGACATCGCTGCTATAAACATTCAGGTACATATGCCCCTTCAGATCACTACATTTGTATCTGTAGGGTAAATACCCAGTAGGACCATTTGCATATTTTCAATAAAATTTAAAATGGACACATGTAGTGTTTCTCTTCTCTTATTTTATTTTTTTAAAGATTTTATTTATTTATTTGACAGACAGAGATCACAAGTAGGCAGAGAGGCAGGCAGAGAGAGAGGAAGGGAAGCAGGCTCCTCGTTGAGCAGAGAGTCCGATGCGGGGCTCAATCCCAGGACCCCGGGACTATGACCTGAGCCGAAGGCAGAGGCTTTAACCCACTGAGCCACCCAGGTGCCCCTGTTTCTCTTTTTTTAAAGATTTCATTCGTTTGACAGAACGAGAACTCAAGTTAGGGGAGGGGCAGAGTAAGAGGGACAAGCAGACTCCCTGCTGAGCAGGGAGCCTGATGCCAGGCTCCATCCTGGGACCCTGAGATCATGACCTGAGCTGAAGTAGATGCTTAACCAACTGAGTGACCCAGGAGCCCCATAGTGTTTCTGTTTTAAAGTCAACATACTTTAGGTGCAGTTTTACGTGAAAATACTAGAGTTGGAAAAACATCATTCTTGCAAAACGTTAAAGTAACACATTAAAGTATAAAGAAAATAAGTATCTCCTGAAATTCTACAAGCCAGAGATAACCACTATATCATTTTGATGTATATCCTGCTAGACAAACACACACACAATACATAAATATACAAATATATATATATATGTTTGTGTATGTGTAATAGGCAGGGAGGGGGTGCAATTTTACATAAAATAAATTGCTTAATATCATTAATTTGTTTTTGCTTAATATCATTAATACATCCTATCACCAGTCAGACAAACATCATTCTTTTAAGGGGTATATAAATTCCATAATATGAATCTATAGTGTAATTTGTTTAATGAATCCCTGTGCATGATGTGTAGACTTTCCCCCATATTTTCAATATGTGAACATTTTATATATCTCACACTTTTGATTTTTTCATAAGGATAAATGCCTAGAAATAGTGTCACTCAGAAAGTATATGTGTATATAAATGTGTGTATATATATTATTCTGATCAGAATCCGAATATCATTTTTAAGTGAATTTAAAGGAAGCTTTAGAGATATTTTTAAAAGTTTTCTGATTTCTAAAGTGTAATTGACAACAATTTAAGTGATCCAAACCTCATCTTTAAATGAATTAAACTAGTATCTCAAAATATAATGTAACACAGAATCATCTTAGGTTCCTAAAATCCTTTGGTGAAAATATGGTTCAAATGTCACTTTCCTCAAATTGATCTTTAAGTCAGGGCAGTTCCAGTGTAGAGTCCTACCCTCTAAATGTTTTGGGTTTTTTCTTTCTCTGTCTCTCTTTCTCTCCTTCACTCTCTTTTTCATTCTTTCTTTCCTGACAAATTGATTCTAAAATTCATGTGCAAAAGCAAAGTACCAGAAAGAGCCAAGGCAGTTAGGAAGAGAAATTAGGTAGGAGAAATCACCTTTATTAGATAATAAGACGTAGCATAAAGCTATAATGAAAGTGGCAGTTTCTATTCCAGAAGGAGCACCCGTGAATACGGAGTTTGATAGATAATGGTGGTGGCATTTCACATCAGTGGGGGATGTATTAATGCAGAGATAGGTGGTTTTCTATATGGAAAAAGAAGGGGAAAAAAGATGGAAAAAGAAGAAAAATTTTTTTCTATATGAAAAAAGAAGAGGGAAAAAAACATATCCCAACCTCACACCGGTCTATAAAGTCAATGCCAGGTTGTTAGATACTCAAATGTGAAAATAAAAATAAATATAAAACTCAGTATTTAGGAAAAAATATTTATGACCTTAGAGTATAGAGTGATTTTCCTAAAAGCACCAAAGCACAGATTATAAAGGTTGATAGATTTGACTGTATAAAACTTTTGCATGCAATAGCATCAAAAAGAAAATGCTTAGGAAAAAAATTAACAAATAGTACAAGACTTGCACACTGGAACCCACAAAACATTTTGAAAGAAATTTAAGAGGATCTAAGTAAATGCAAAGACATCCAATGTTCTAGAATTGAAAGCCTGGTGGTAGGTTTTAAGGAAGGCATGGAGCACTGGGTGTGATGAATAAACAATGACTCTTGGAACACTGAAAAAATAACATTGAAAAAAAAAAAAGAAAGACTTGGGGCGCATGGGTGGCTCAATGGATTAAAGCCTCTGCCTTCCGCTCAGGTCATGATCTCAAGGTCCTCGGATCCAGCCCCGCATTGGGCTGTCTGCTCATCAGGGAGCTTGCTTCCTCCTCTCTCTCTGCCTGCCTCTCTGCCTACTTGTGATCTCTGTCAAATAAATAAATAAAATCTTTAAAAAAAAAAAGACTTAACTATTGGGGTGCCTGGCTGACCCAGAGCATGGGACTCCTGATCTTGGAGTCATGAGTTCAAGCCCCATACTTGACGATAAGGCTTACTTAAAAAGAGAGACTTAAAATTGTTAAGATGGTAATACTCTATGAATTCAATGCAACCCCTGTCAGAATCCCAGCTGACTCTTTTGGAGACATTGACAAACTGATCCTAAAATTTATATGGAAATAAAAGAGACCCAGGAGAGACAAAGTGTTGAAAGTGTTGAAGAAATAAGCTGGAGGACTCACCCTTCCTGATTTCAGAACTCCCTATAAAGCCATAGTAATCAAGATAGTATGGTACTGCCATAAAGATATACCTAGAGATCAATGGACTATAATTGAGAGTCCAGAAATAAACCCTTAATTTATGGTCAGTTGATTTTTCTGTAAGTGTACCGAGACAGTTCAGGGGGCGAAGGATGGCCTTTTCAACTAATAGTGTGGGGATAACTGGATATCTACATGCAAAAAAACTAATTTGGATGCCTACCTCATACCATATACAAAAAAATTAACTCAAAATGGACCAAAGACCTAAATGTAAGAGTTAAGAACTGTCAGATTTTTAGGAAAACAGATAGGTATAAATCTTTGTGAATTTTGATTAGGCAGTGGATTTTTAGATATGACTCTAAAGGTATAAGCAACCTTGGAGTAGGTCGAAATGAACATTTGTAATTTTTTGTTATTTCTAACATTTGGTATTTCTAAGGACACCATCAAGAGAATGAAAAGATAATCCATAGTATGGGAGAAAATATTTGAAATCCTATAGTAGATAAGGGACTTATTATCTAGAATATGTAATGTACACTTACAACTCAACAATAAGAAGACAACTCAATTTTCAAACAGACAAAGGATTTGAATAGATAGTTTCTCTGAAGAAGATGTACAGATGGCTAATAACCCCATGGAAAGATGCTCTGTGTCAGTCAATTAGGGAAATGCAAATCAAAACCATAGTGAAATACCACTTCATACACACTGGGATAGTTAAGATAAAAAGCCATTAACAAGGGGCGCCAGGGTGGCTCAGTGGGTTAAAGCCTCTGCCTTCAGCTCAGGTCATGATCCCAGGGTCCTGGGATGGAGCCCCACATAGGGCTCTCTGCTCAGCAGGGAGCCTGCTTCTTCCTCTCTCTCTGTCTCTCTGCCTACTTGTGATTTCTGTATGTCAAATAAATAAATAAAATCTTTAAAAAAAAAAAAAGCCATTAACAAGTGTTGGTGGGGATGTGGAGAAATTGGAACGCTTATACATTGCTGGTGGGATCGTATAGCCACTTTGGAAAACAGTTCCTAAAGTGTTAAACATAAACTTACCATATGATTCACCATTTCTACTCCCTGGAAAAATGAGACATATGTACACACAAAAACTTGTACGTGAATGCTCCTAGGAACATTATTCCTACTAGTCAAAAGGTGGAAACAAGCCAAATATCCATAAATTGATGAACAGATAAAATATAATTAGTGGATTATACTGTGGATTATACTATACAGTGGAATATTCTTCAGCAATAAAAAGGAATAAAGAACTGATATATGTCACAACATGGATGAAAGAAACATTATGTGTAGTGTAACAAGCCAGACATAAAGGCTCTGTATTGCATGATTCCCCTAGCATGAAATGTTAGGATAGGTAAATCCATAAAGACAGAAAGTTGACTAGGAGTTTGCCAGGGCCAGGGGTGGAGTTTATTTTTGGGGTGATGAAAATGTTTTAAAGTTAAGTTGTGGTGATGGTTGTACTACTGTGTGAATGTAATAAAAACCATTGAACTGTACACTTGGAAAGAACGAATTTAATGACATTTTAAATCTATTCCAATAAAATATGACATCATAAACAAAGGGACACCAAAAGTGAAAAAACAAGCCATGGCCTGGGAGGAGACATTTTTTTAGCATATCACTGAGAAAGGGTTAGTATCCGGATCAGAAAGCCTTATAAATTAGGGAGAAACAAGCTTGCACTCCAGGAGAAAAATGGGCGAAAGAAGAACTGTCAATTCATAGGAAAGAAGGAACTTGATTAGAAAATACGTGAATATGCCCATCCTCACTTTGTTCAAGTTACTATAAATTAAAACGGTTAAGTAACTGTTTTCATCTGTAGCTTTTGAAAGCTGTAAAGATACGATCATATTAAAGGTTGACAATCTGATGTTGCAAAGGGAACTGTATACAGGTGCTTTTAGCACAAATTGGTACAATTGCCTTGGAGAACAATTTGCAATTTCTACAAAAGTTGAAATACACATTCCTAATGACTACCCTATGCAGTTTGTCTGTGGGTATATACAGCAGCTGAGGTTTTCAAACATTTTTGTTCTGGCTTAAACTAAGAAAGAACATCTTTTTTTTTTTTTTTTTAAGATTTTATTTATTTATTCGACAGAGAGAAAGTAATCACAAGTAGGCAGAGAGGCAGGCAGAGACAGAGGGAAAAGCAGGTTTCCTGCTGAGCAGAGAGCCTGTTGTGGGGCTTGATCCTGGACCCTGAGACCATGACCTGAGTCGAAGGCAGAGGCTTAACCTGCTGAGCCGCCCAGGCACCCCAAGAAACATTTTTATATCAAACTTATGTACATGTAATATGTGAGGTATTAGGGCTTAGGGTTTCAGCACATTACTTTTGGGAGGATCAATTCAACCTGTGTCACATGGTTTTCGGAAGAAATTCTGCTCATGGCACAAGGAGACGTGTTTAAGAAAGTTTACTGTAAAAACATAAGAACAAAAAGTTGGAAGTAATCTAGCTTTTCATCAGTAGGAGCATGACTTATCCACCCTTCCCCACCCCCACAACAAACAAAAAAAACCAGTATGGCATATTGTTACAATGAATATAGCACTGAAAAGATTAATCTAGATCTGTATTATACACATGGGCAAATCTCAGACACATATTGTTAAACAAAAGTTGCAGAAAGATACATACAGTATGATATGTATATAAGGATTAAAAACATGCGGGGCAATACTGTATTGTTTATGGCTATGTATTTATGTAAGAAAGGTATTATTTTGGCAGTGCCTGGGTGGCTCAGTCGTTAAGTGTCTGCCTTCGGCTCAGGTCATGATCCCAGAGTCCTGGGTTTGAGCCCTGCATCGGCTCCCTGCTCCACAGGGAGCCAGCTTCTCCCTCTCCTGCTCCTTGTGTTCAACTCTCACGGTCTCTCTCTCGGTCAAATAAATTAAAAAATAAATAAAATCTTTAACAAAAGATATTTATTTTTAAAAAGGTGAAAAACACCAAATTAAGGGTAGCTTTTATACTTTTGGGGGAAAAGGGTTAAAATAGCACTTCTCTAAGACAAACTTCTTAAAAGAATTGGGGAACTGCTTTAACATGAATCAGAGCATGACGCTCTCCAGAGAGCTTCTTATCACTGACAACAAAAGACGGTTTCTGCTGGTTTACAAGGCTCTGTATCATTGGCTCTCGAACATGTCCTCCCAGGTTACTGTCCTCCAGCCAGGTGGGCCTCTCTGCCCTTCCCCGAACACATGGAGTGCACCTGCCCCAGGGCTTGTGTCTTCACGTTAGCTCCGCCTGGAAAACTTCTCCTTAGTTTTCTTCCCACCTCCGTGTAGATTTTGCCTACCCCTTACTTCTTTTGGAGAGGTTATCCTTCGCCACCTCTTGCCATGATTTTTTTTTCCCCCTTGTTATAGAATTTACAAACTGCCGGGTATTTTGTTGGTATATCTGCATTGTATAAATACCAATAAATATTGGTATTTATTGGTATATCTGCTTGATTATTTATTGTCTGCTTCTCCCACTGGAGTGTATGGCACTGTATTCTAGCTCTCAGATCATGCTTAGCTCGTTGTAGAGGCTTAGTAAGTATCCGCGGAATAAGTGAAAGAATGAAATCAATGATAACTTGAATGTTTTATTTAGTGGGAAAAAATAAGATCCAAAGCCTATAAGCTAATTGTTAAGTTTTGATAAAACTATGTGTTGCGTAGATTTTTATCTATTTGTATTAGTTACAATATGCTATTTCATATGTACTTGCTGGCTGGTAAAAAAACACTTTCCCCAAATCACATAAACATCCGCAAGAAACAGGTTGTGATACATGTGCCATTAAAGACCCCCAGAGCGCAGTTGTTAGTGTTTTGGGCTTGCAGGTGGTTCAAGTCAGCAGGGGCTTACTGAGCAGTCCTGGTAGTGGTGACAGCTTGTGAGGAGGAATAAGAACGGGCTGGTGATGGTCCAGTGGTCCAGAAATGGCAGAGACCCACTCTACTTTATCGCCTTTCTGTTAGTTCTTCCTAAGGAGCAGTGTGGCCAGTAGTGCAACTTCTGTAACTCCCATTCCCATTGTCTTATGAGAGGTCGAAGCTGTGAGTTGATGCTGAGTGCTTCCCTTAGAGAAGGGGAAACCTGTCAGCCTGATTTTCTGCCATTTCTCCCTTTCTCACCTTGATTTGAAATGCCGTGAGGCTGGGCTGAGAAACCTGGTCTGTGATCACCAATGGGACTATAAAAGAGCTACCTGTCAGAAAGCTGCCGTACTTGCTAAAGGACAGTATCTTCATCACCTCCTGTACAGGCTGGGCTTGTATATGGAGGCAAAGGACAGCAAAATTAGTGTTCTGATTTCCTAAAAACAGACATTTTCTTAACAGAGGAAGCTCATATAACTACTTACCTCAGTCCAAATATAGCTAGTCAAATGGACGGCAAAATTAGCTAATTCTATATGAAGAGCAAAAAGGAGCACAAAGGGTGAGTTTAGAGTGAAAGTCTAATATTAATGATGATTTTAAAATGATCAGACTAAGTTGTAGTATTTCTGAAATCATTGAAGAAAAACTGGATCCATACAAAATCTCAGAAATATGACTAAGAAATGGCAGTAAGTGGAAAATGTAAAGACTTGGATTCTAATCCCAACTTTGAGTTGAGTTTTCTTATGACTAGACAGATTGCTTAATCTTCTGTTTTTGGTGTTGTCATTTAGTCATGTGAAGAGGAAGAGAGAATCACTTGTAAAAGAAACGCTTTTCACTTTGTATTTTTTATCCTGCATATTTAAATGTAAATCCCTTTTGACAATATTCTTTCAAATAGTTTCCTTATTCTTTTTTATCTCAAAAACCATGCTGTTCTTTGCATCCTTTGGTGAAAAAAAAAAACAAAAACAAAAACCTGAAGAATTTGTGAATACTAGGATTATCTCTTACTTTTTTATCTCCTTTTTTTTTTTTTTAAAGATTTTATTGATTTGTTTGACACATAGAGATCACAAGTAGGCAGAACAGCAGGCAGAGAGGGGGAAGCAGGTTCCCCACTGAGCAGAGTCCCATGTGGAGCTGGATCCCAGGACCCTGAGATCATGACCTGAGCCGAAAAGGCAGAGGCTTAACTCACTGAGCCACCCACTGCCCTTTTTATCTTCTTTTTTAAAAAAGATTTTATTTTTCAGTAGTCTCTACACCCAGTGTGGGGCTCAAACTCACAACCTCGAGACCAAGACTCATGCACTCCACTGACATAGTCAGCCATGCACCCTGGAGTATCTCTTCTTTTTATTTTCCAGTACAGAGTACAGTCCTTGACATACAGAAATGAAATATTTGTTGAAAAGAATGAGATGATCATGCTGATTTTGAGCTCCTCGGTAGAAAGGATGTCTAAGGCTGGGACCCACTGTGTGTTTGTTGCAGGCCCTCCCTTTACTGTGACTTGATCTGCGAAGCATTGTAAGGTTGTGGTTGGTTTCAAGTCACCTGTCTAGTCCAGCTCTCCAGCTTCTCTAGCACTTGGTAAGTGTCCTGTGCAGAAAACTGGCCTTGCATCTGGGGCTGTGCTAGAATTTAGTCTGTCACATCATCCTATAGAGCTGTCATAAGCTCCACTGGTTTTTCTTTTTCTTAGCAGATTTCTGCCTATGGCAAACCCAGTTATGATCATTCATGCTCACATTCTGCAACTACTACCAGGAGAGAAAATGACTAGCAATTTCAGCTCACTAAGGAAAGGTTCTTCCCTCTCTGGAATTTTAGTGTATCTTGCCCTCTTTGGTTTGCATGGACCTGCAGTTTAATAGTTTAAATAGTTTTAAAAACTATTTCTTGTCTTAAGTAATCTCTGTTGTTTTATCTAGTTGTTCTGTGAAATTGATAGCTTGCCTCTACCTATTAATTTTAACCTAGAAGCATTTATTTTTCTATTTTTTTGGTTTTTGTTGCTGTAAATATGACCTAAAAATAAAGTTGTTCACACAGTTTAGAGATGATTTCTCTCCAGAAAGTCTGAAGGTAGACTGGTTGCACTTGGTAGGTAGATTATGAGCTATCTTATCCTCTTTGTTGTTCCGTAATCTTTTAGGATGTTTTTATTCACATCTCAGTCTCAACCCATCTTCATTGCAAGCCACCGGGAGAGAGAAGTGGAAGGAGAGCAATTGCTGTTTTCAGGCTGTAATCCGGCTCTGGTACCTGTCCCTTCTGTTCATTTCCTCTTTGGCCAGAATTTCATCACGTGGCTATGCAGCCGCCGGAGAGATCGGGAGATGTAGACTGTAAGCTGGGTGTCCATGGACCCAGCTAAAACTGACGTTCTATTACTAAAGGGGATATAGGGAGGATGTTCTTAGGGAGCCAGTTAGCCGTCTTTGTCATAGTATGGTGTGAGGAGAAGCTCTAACCAGAGTTTTTTTCCTAAACAGTCAATTTTCTTAAGCTCTTGTACTAAATAATCTAACATATCCCCTTTGGTTTATGATTTTTCAACCATGAAAGAGTCTTGTTTAATGGTTATGAGCATGTTTTCTGTAGTTAGGCAAAGTTAGCAGACAGTTATTGTCTGAATTTCCACACTCTGAATACATATTTCCAGAAGTGTCTTCTTTTTTCCATAGGCAACTTCTGAAAAGGAGGGAGTCCACATTTTTTCTTGTAGTCAGGATACATTTCCTACTTCTGGTCAATTAGTATCTTCTGTGGAGTAGGCTGAAAAGTGTTTCTAAAGCTCGCTGGATAACAAACGTGTTTTGGCATTTTGATCTGTGGTTTTCTGTTGCCCTTTTAAAAAATACTAGTTCAGATTTTTTGTTTTCCTTTTTTGGTCTGTATTCATGTGTATTAATGGGAACCTGGAAACAGTTTAGTTAGAGCAAGCAATGAGAATCTCATGTCCTTCAATACC
The DNA here is from genome assembly GCF_030435805.1 of Mustela lutreola. Lineage (NCBI taxonomy): Eukaryota > Metazoa > Chordata > Mammalia > Carnivora > Mustelidae > Mustela > Mustela lutreola. Next base: position 135,787,818 of record NC_081296.1, read on the forward strand.
ATGTAATTTTTTTCAGTTGATAGCAACAGAAACTGACCCTATCTAAACCAAAAGGTGATTTATTGCAAGAATGATAGGCATGCAAAAAATAAACAAAAGGAGGGAGTAGTTGGGTAGAACTGACGAATAATTCAGAAAAGTCAGGCAGGAAATAGCACAGCACCCGGGACTTCAGTAGCAGGAGTTTACAGACCTTTTCTTGAGGATGTTGGAGGTCTAGTGCCCTTCACTCTCTTAACCTATTGAAATCTAAATCCCGTGAGAGAGGGTTGTTAGGTTCATTTTGGCATAGGTGCTTACCCCCATGCCAGTCAGTTAGGACCCAGGAAAACGGTCCTGCTGCACAGATGTGGCCACCAGGGGCCTACCCCCATGTATCAGAGACCATCCGCAGAGAAGCGAAAGTGATGTGAACCATGTAGTCCCTCAGGCGCTGTCCACTCCAGAACTACATGGAGGGCATGGAGTTACAGAACAGGTCAGAGGCGGAAGAATGTTCGGACCCAGGAGCAGAATCTGGTACTCCCATCTGGTACTGGTACTCCCATCTCCGGATGTACCAGCTGCCCTGGTACTCCCATCTCCGGACCGCAGCATCCCCTGTTGCACCACGATGCTTATCTGGAGGTCAGAAGGTGCTCCAGAGGAGATGTAGTGGCAGGGGAGAGCGGTGATTCCGGGGCACAGCCTTGCTGCCCAAGTGCACGGGGTGCCACTGAGCTGAAAATGTGCCAGGGCGCGCACACGTGGCTGTCTCCGTTTCTGAGTTTTCAAAGAGGAAAATCACATAACGTCAAAACACGTTTGTTTCCCAGCAAGCTTTGGAAGCACTTCCAGCCAATCCACAGAAGATACTTACTGACCAAAAGTAGGGAATTCATCCCAATTGCAAGAAAAAATGTGGACTCCCTAATTTCAAAGGTTGCCTGTGGAAAACCAAGGACACTTCTGGAAATATGTGTTCAGAGTGTGAATCCTCGTGTGACTGGTACAAAGTTCCAGACTATTGCCTTCAGCATGTATGGTATGCAGTAGGGAGAGGCTAGTACATTTCAGTAAAATTCCAAGGAAGGGCCATTTCAGCAGAACTAATTTTAAGGAACAACAGAACATACTACTGGAAGTGAATGGGGTTTGTTTAGCAGAAAAGGCATGGTGGCAGTCCTTTGATTGCCAAAGAATAACGGGTGTTCATATTGGATGTTAATTTTTTTTTTTAATGTTCCAAACTATCTGCCAGGTGGCTGGGTTCTGTCATACTCTTGTCACATTCAGCAGGAATATATCTATTTGTTCATATCAGAAGTGCATGCTTTTGTTTCCCACTATTTATTTCCCCATTTTTGCATCATTACATAGTTACCCTATGTTCTTTCATGGGATTCTCGAAACTTCTGCTTAGGATCATTCGTTATACATCAGTGTACAGTCTAATCAAACCTTACCTTTTTCTCTGTTCTGAAACTAGAGAGATAGAATGTAACACATGATCTAGGACTTTTTTTTTTTCTACGAAGACATTTTAGGACCATTGGCAAAATTTAACTGAAGTCTATAGACTAGATATTAATTAGTATCTATTGGTTTCCTGATTTTGAAAATTGTTCTGTAGTTATGTAAGAGAATATCTTTGTTTTTAAGAGAGACACACTAATGTATAAACGTACATCATAACTGCACCTGCCTCAAATGGTTCAGGCAGAAAATTCTCCATCGTTCTCTCTCTGTGCACACACGATACCACACCACACAATTACTTTTTCCTGAACCAGTTGGGAGTAGGCTGTATACATTCTCTCCCTTTACCTTTGTGTTAGGCAGCTTGGGCTGCTCTAACGAAATACCACAGATGAGGTTGCTTAAAGAACAGATGTTTGTCACAGTTCAGGAAATCCAAGATCAGGTTGCTGGCAGACTGAGTTCTTGGTGAGGCATTCTTCCTGACCTGCAGATAGCTTTCTCATAGTGTGTTCATGGGGCCATTCTTCAGTGGAGATCTCTGCCTTCCTTATAAGGGCACTAATTACATTATGAGGCTCACCCTCATGACCTAATGTAACCCTCATTGCCTCCCAAAGGCCCTATTTTGAAATGGCATCACACTGGAGCTTCAATATATGAATGAGGTAGCAGAGGGGGAGACAAACATTCAGCTTGTAACATTCTGCCCGTGATCCCTCTAAAATCACATTCCTGCCTGCAAGATACATTCGTTCTGTCCCAGCAACCTCAAGAGTCTTAACTCATTCCAGCATCAGCTTTAAGGTCCGTAGTCCAAATCATGTGATATGAGTGAAACGCGAAATACAGCTTATCCTAAGACAGTTCCTCTCCGTCTGTGAGCTCTTGAAGCATATAAGTTATGTGCTTCAAAAATACGGTGGTGGGACAGGCAGAGGATCGACATTCCCATTCCAAAAGAGAGAAATCAGAAGGAAGAAAGGGGTGATGAGTCCCAACCACGTCCAAAATTTAGTAAGGCAAATTCCACGAGATCTTAAGGACCAAGAATAATCCTCTTTGGTTTGATTCTATGCCTTCTGGACCCATTGGGATTGGGGTCACTCACCTCTACCCCCTATGCTTCAGGCTTCCTTTCCAAGCACTTACCTATTGATTCTATCTGAAGTGATGGTTGCCCCACCTTTGAAACTGAGAAGGGTACCCTGATGATCTTTAAACTGTCTTTGGAATTATTCTTTTCTTGTCTTGAAAATAGCACAATTTCTGGCTCTGTGGTCCAGTCCTGTAGGATCTAAGAATTCCTAATAGCCTGTAGCACGTGGTTTCAAGCATCAGAGAGTTCCACAAAGCTTGTTATGAAATATGCCACAGTCGCCTGCTCTCTTCTCTTTTTTTCATCTCCTGTGTTTACCTCCACATTTTAAAATGCCTATTTTACTGCCTCTTGACTTTTCACAGTGAACATTATTTATTATTGCTTTATTTCCATTAGGAGATTTGCGCTCCTTATCTAGGGGAGGATTCTTGTTGGGAAGACTCTGGCAGGAAGTTTGGTGTGACTGGAAGGATAATTGGGATGTGGAGAGGGTCTCCGTGGCAGGGAGACCAGACAAGAAAAGGAGGGTATTGCAGTGGTTCAACGAAGAAAGAGACACTGAGGGGTTTTTTGTTTGTTTGTTTGTTTGTTTTTTAAACTGAGGATAACATACATTCAGGTAAGTGCGTAAAATATATCCTGCTCCATGACTTTTTACCCATGTGTGTACAGTGTCTCCAGTACCTCTCTCAAGATGTAGAACATTTCCAGCCTCCTTGAAATTCCCTGGTGTCCCACAAGAAGGTCTTGAACTAAGGCACAAAAATTCATTACTGGTTCTAGAATGAAGTCTGAAAATGAGGTGGAGCTAAAGATGACTCCAAACTTGGGAGACTGGGTGGACTGGGTGGTGATGCTACCGGCCAGGTGGCTGATAGAGGAGGATAATCTGATTTCAGTTGAGGGAGGAGTGAAGATGGTGAGAGAAGTTCAGCTTTAGACTGTTGAGTTGGGATGTCCAAGTGGAACTTACAGGTGGCAGGTGGAAATGTACATTTGGAGTTCTGGGGAAAATTTGGAATTGACATGGAGATTTGTGATACTTACCAACGTTTACAGTCTGTTTGAGATCTAGCAGGTAGATGAGAATTCTCTGGAGAGGCTGTAGATAGAGACCTAAGGTTATCATGAGAGGCATATGTTGCTTTTATTAACTCTGTTTTAGCCCAAAAGTGAATAAAATCAGTGAGAAAATTGTTTAAACACTTTTTAAATAACTTTTTAAAAAGATCTATTTATTTATTTGAGAGAGAGAAAGAGAGAGCATTAGAGGGAAGAAGGTCAGAGGGAGAAGCAGACTCCCCATGGAGCTGGGAGCCATGACCCAAGTAGAAGGCAGTTGCTTAACCAACTGAGCCACCCGGGCTCCCTCAGTTTAAACATTTCTTATGAAAATTCAGTAATGTGTACTCTGTTAAAATGAAAAATCAGATTGGTTCAGAGGTTTTTAAATAGGAAGTAGGCGTTCTGCCTCTATCCCACTCCCCACTCCAATTTCTGTGTCTCTTTCCAGGTGATTTTAGTGCATGTATATTGTTTATGGTTTATCTTGATTATACCTTTCCATTACTGCTTTGGTTAAGAGTCTTTTTTCAGCTGTTTAATGAGTATAATTGATGGCCTTCAGGCATGTGAACAAAATGGGTTATTGGTTTGTTTGTTTGTTTCCCCCTCTCCTCTTCTTGTAATGTATTTTATGATAATGTGCTTATGATTTTGACCGAAAAAGAATTTCTTCCTTGGTCTTTTTTTCTTTTGCATTTTATTGAAAAAAATATGTTACTTTTCAAGCAAACATATCTTGGTTTTCTTTGGAGTCCTTAAATCTCCCTTGATTAATAATACTACCATTGTTACACTCTTACCTGTTTAATGTGAACAGACTGGCAACTTTTTTTTTTTAACCCCTGGAGGGAGTAATAAGCTAATTTTTTTTTTTTTTTTGTCTTGTTGACAGTATAATTCTCGTTAGAATGAATGAAAGGCCTCTTGAGAGCCCTCTTGCTTAGTGAATCCAGAATATAAAATACCCTGGAAGAGTTTGTAGCCCATGTTTTGTTCAGTGTGAATTTGACCTGCAATGTAGTTGAGACTAAGGTATTAGATGTGGGATCTGGAAAGGTCCTAATATGAATTGTGTAATTACTGTAACTTGTTTAAAGCCCTCTGGTACTTACTGTTGAAAGAGCAAAAAGCATAATGTGTATTTTCATTCATTCAACAAATGCTTATTGAGTTCCTGTAAGGTGCCACTTTCTCTAATATTGATAGTACTAAAAGGAACCATTGCTGAGTGCTTACTGTTTGTTAGCACTTAATACATACTCTCCTGAGTGCGATGTGCCATAATGAGCAAAATAAGCCTGGTGCTTTCCCTTATGGAACATGATACATGTGTAAGATGGTGGTAATACTACCTTTTCCCCCCATTTTTTATTTAAATTCAATTAGCCGGCGTATAGTACATCATTAGTTTCAGATGTAGTAATACTACTGTATTTCAGTCATGTCAAAAATAAAATTTGGCATCAGTAATTGAAGAGCAGGTGATTTTTTCCTCTAATTTCTAAGATTCTGTCAACTTTCAGAGGTTTGCATATCACTTGGCCTGTACATTCTCACCCTGAGTGATCAGAGTGAACTGTGTTTTGACTGACTGTTTTCTAAAAGTTATTTAATAGCTGAATCTCAGTTCCTTAAAATGCAGTTAATTTAAAGTAGCACTGTGATAGAATCACAGTATGTAAAAGCAAACTCATGATTTAACTTCCTTCTTCCTAGACAGTCCAGCCAACTGCATGAATGTACATGGTGGTGCTGGTTTGGGTGTGTCTCAGATCAAGGCGATATCTTTTAAAGAGATCCACCCACAGCATTCCTGACAGACAATCTGTCAAACATTTGTTAGAGACTTAGGAGCTCTGAAAATTGTCTTACTTTTTACTAGTATGTTCTATTGAGAGAAAACAGTTCCAGAGATAAGGAGAGTTGGGTACTGGTATTAAATACAGTGTTCTTTTATATACTTTTTTTTTCTTTTAAGATTTTATTTATTTGTCAGAGAGTACAAGCAGGGGGAGCAGCAGGCAGAGGGAGAAGCAGGGTCCCTCCTGAGCAAGGAGCCTGACAGGGGACTTGATCCCAGGACCCTGGGATCACGACCTGAGCTGAAGGTAGATGATTAACTGCCTGAGCCACCCAGGTGTTCCTAGATACAGTTTTTTAAAGAGATAATCAGAATATTATTTTGGGGGGCACATGAGTGACTCAGTGGGTTAAAGCCTCTGCCTTCAGCTCAAGTCATGACCACCAGGGTCCTGGGATCCAGCCCTGCATTGGGCTCTCTGCTCAGCGGGGAGCCTGCTTCCCTCTCTTTCTCTACCTGCCTCTCTGCCTACTTGTGATCTCTGTCCATCAAATAAATAAATAAAGCCTTAAAAAAAAAGAATATTATTTTTGTTGTGTCTTAAGTATTTTTTATTTGCTTTGTCCAGCTTAATAACTTATTTATATGCTGTATTAATTTTTAAACAATCTCTTCAGTTATTGGCTTGCTTCTAGCTATTCTGTTCTTTTTTTTTTTTTTTTTTTTTTTTTTAAAGATTTTATTTATTTATTTGACAGAGAGAAATCACAAGTAGATGGAGAGGCAGGCAGAGAGAGAGAGAGGGAAGCAGGCCCCTGCTGAGCAGAGAACCCGATGTGGGACTCGATCCCAGGACCCTGAGATCATGACCTGAGCCGAAGGCAGCGGCTTAACCCACTGAGCCACCCAGGCGCCCTAGCTATTCTGTTCTAAATACATTGCAACCTTGTTCCTGCATAAAAGTTTAAGTAGTAAACATTGACACAGACTTCCACCTCTTTGAGGAAGAGATTGATGAAGATGCATATCAGTTTTACATATGGTTTTCCGAAGTTCTTTAGGCCATGCAACTGAAGCAGTGCCATCAGATTCCAAGTGTCATGCCTTTCTAAAAGGCCTTTCCCTTGTCTAGAACAACTGTTTCTTTTCCAGCTGTTCTAACTTGCAGCATACAGGTAGCTTTCCCAAAAGAATATTATTGGGATATAATATTCTAAAATATATTTAATCCATGGATCAAGTTGCCTGAGAGGCCAAGAAAGAATCTTTTATTCTTTCATAAAAATAGGGGTTTTTCGTAACTCTAGCACAGTGTGCAGTTGAAAATATGTTCCTGTTGAATAGTGAATGAGCATCCTTACTGCAGTTGGCTGTTTCAAACTTAAGGTTAAAGTTAACACACAGACGTCTCTGATGAGATTTTTCCATAAAAGATTTCCATTAAGATTGGCCAAAGTGTAAAAAGCTTTGAGCTCTGAGATCAAAAGTGCAATAGCTTGGTATCTGTATTAAAATTCAAGTATCCCAAAGGATGAAACCAGGGATAATCTTAAAGTGGAAATGGATACTTTGGTCAAGCTGAAGGGGGACAGAAACTTTTTTTTTTTTTTTTAAGATTCTACTTATTTATTTGACAGAGAGAGAGAGAGGAGAGAGATCACAAGTAGAGACAAAGAGACAGGCAGAGAGAGGGGGGGAAGCAGGCTCCCCATTGAGAAGGGAGCCTGACACTCAACTGGATCCCAGGACCCTGAGATTGTGACCTGAGTGGAAGGCAGAGGCTTAACCCACTGAGCCCCCCAAATCCCCCAGTTATTGATCACTCTTAACTGTTTTTCCCCTTGTGTCGCATTCCACTTTCTACTTCTGTACAGCACTAGATACTCTTATATAAGCATTTTTCTTTTGTGCATACTTTATTTGCATTACCTCAACAAAAGCTGTTAATAAACCGTGGGTTTTTACAGGGGCCTAGTGCTGGCCCTTATTTGGAATACAACAGCTGGTGGCTTTAAGACTTACTGAGCAGGGAGAAAAAAAGACCATATAGCAGGAAAACATAAATATTTTAGTTTGCTTTGGGACTGATTTACTTTGAATACTTCATTTGTAAGCTAAAATGCTATTTTTGAGGATAGGCTTTTTCTTTGTTGATTCGTTTTTTTATCTGCTTTATTAGAACAAAGGAAATTTTACACAATCCAATCAGAGTATTTTAAGATCTAGTTAAAAAATCAAATAATGATAGAAATGAGTGTTAAGCATTGTTCTTAGGCAATTACTTCTCTGTTTTATTTTTTCTTTGCTGTTTATCTAAAGTATATATAACATATAATATTTTTGTTGAAAAAAATTATGCCCTGCTAGGTCTTACTGGATTTTTTGACTATTAGAGAATTCTGAAGTTATGCAAATCTGTAAGGAATTAGATTTTAGGTGGTAATCTTTTTCTTGGGATCGAAATAAATGTCTTTAACCTCTGTTTTAGATCCATCATGTTACACAAAATGGAGGACTTTACAAAAGACCATTTAATGAAGCTTTTGAAGAAACACCAATGCTGGTTGCTGTGCTTACTTATGTGGGATATGGTGTACTCACTCTCTTTGGATATCTTCGAGATTTCTTGAGGCATTGGAGAATTGAAAAGTGTCATCATGCAACAGAAAGAAAAGAACAACAGGTAATTGTTAAAAGTCTTTGTATGGAAACCTTTTATAGACATCCTAGTATTCTCGCTCATTTTTTTCTTTAGAAATTTTGATACATGTGGGGCACCTGGGTGGCTCAGTGGGTAAAGCCTCTACCATCTGCTCAAGTCATGGTCCTGGGGTCCTGGGATTGAGCCCCATTCTGGGCTCCCTTTCAGCAGGAGCCTGCTTCTCCCTCTTCCTCTGCTGCTCTCCCTGCTTGTGTGTGTGCTTTCTCTCTCTCTGTCAAATAAATAAATAAAATCTTTAAAAAAAAAAATGGAAATTTGTATACACATTAAAATAAAAATATTCTACATGCAGTTAAATGAAAGTATTTCACAAAGAAAGTGGAAAACCAAGTTAAGGCATGGAGAAATCAAAGCATTTGACATATTTCTTTTTTTATTTTTTAAAGGTTTATTTATTTGAGAGTACACGTGCATACGTGCTGGTTGGGGAGGGGCAGAGGGAGAGAATCTCAAGCAGACTCCCTGCAGGGCGTTGAGCAGGTTGCTGGGCTGGGCTCAACCCTGGACTCTGAGATCCTGACATGAGTGAAAACCAAGAGTTGGATGCTCAACCGACTGATCCACCTAGGCACTCCACATTTAACAGATCTAATTTAATGATCACAAGAATTGATTCCTGTTTGCTGAGTGAGAAAGCTAAAATTCACAAGTTAAAAATTTAACATTTCCTGAGTTGCTTAGTGTCAGAGCTGGTACATAGACATGGGTCTGTAAAATGCCAGAAGCCATGTTCTTTATGTTGATGGTATTGTGCTGTATCCCAAGTTGTATCTCCAATCTTCTAAGAAGACAAAGAAGTTCTGGAGGACTCATGATGTGTTTTCTCATAGACACATTATACGTAGGTGTTTGGCTCACAGATAGCTCTTTTCCCCAAACAAGCCTAAAAACAGAATGTGGCTGAGCTACTCTGTTCACGGTTAAAAAAACAAAAAAGGCAATCTTGTTTTAGTAATTGTAAATAGAGATGATATTGATTGTCTCTGAGGGGAAGATCTCACTTCGCTTTCCTCCATATACTCCTTCGTACCTCTAGAGTTCTGCACAGGCTACAGGTATTGCCTATTCTCAAAGATAAATAAAATTAGAGTGAAATGCCGGTTTTTCTAAAAACAAACTGTTTGTTCTTGGCATGTGAAGTATGGAGAGGTTGTCCTCTAGCCCAAAGAATATACTAGATTAGAGAAGGGCTTCTGAAGTTAGATTTTTTTGGTCATCATACTTCTCAATTTTTGTGGGTATTAGAAGAGAGAGGTAGATATGGTGGCAGCAAGGTCACCATTGAGATAGGAGCCATTAGATACTGGGAAGGGGTGGTGGTCCTGTGGGGGAAGGGCAAGGGAGCATCTAGAAACATGGGGAAAGAAAGGATCAAAACCTGTCAGTATGGGGATTGAAGATTCTGGCTGGTCCTGGGAGAGCCCAGGAGCCAGGCTTTCTTTCCTCTCATTTCAGCCATTCTGCACCATTCCTAGCTTCAGCACCACGAGCTGGTCCTCCTCCTCATTGCCCTGAAATGCCTACAGATTCATTTCATGAAAAAGGTATTTCTTGAATACCTAATGCGAGCAAAGCCCTGTATTCAGAGTTTGGTCCAGTAGGCCAAACTAGTTTTGATCATTGAAAACCAGAACACATTCTTAAATTTTTTGATTCTTCTTTTTTTCTGCCTCTGTACATCCCAGATAGACTTTAGGGCTAGAGTGCTTGGCCAGTATGTTGATTTTGTACGTGGCTCAGGTGGGGCCTGCTGGCTGTGGGTTAGAGCTTCTTATGTACTTACGGGCTTGTCCGGTATTTCAGTCACTTATTTACAGCCTGGTACCTTCCTATCAGACTGAGTTGTTGGTGGTTGTGACGAATGGGAGCTAAAGTTTTATTCCCATATTCAAAAAAACCCTTTACAGGGGCCTCTCCTACTGTGGGCACCCTGTAGAGATCTGCTAAGTAACATGGGAAGGTGGAGGTCAGGGGTGCTGACTGATGGGGAGAGTGGTCCTGGCTGAGGGAATGGAGTAGGCACAGGCATGAAGGATGTTTGGGAGAACTTGGAATGTGGATGTATGAGGGATTGGGTTGTGAATGTCAAGTGAACTTTGGTAGGCAGTGAGGAATCTGGGTGGTTTTTGAACAGGGGTATGACAGGAGAGTTTGCACAGCTGGTATTTTGTCAAAGTGTGATGAAGAATGAATGAAACAATGGAGTTGCATCCAGATTACTTTGTGAAAGAGTACGTGATGTTTGGAACTTGTCTCATGTGCCAGAGGGTGAATTGGCTCCTGAGTATTATGGTGGCCTGTGTATGCTTGACCTTGGTATTAAAGTATTAGAACACATAGATTTCATTCTTTGGTAGTTTCTGATTTTGTTGAAAAAACAAACTCTTCCAATCCAGCAGGTCTTTGTAAAGCCCTATACAGATAAGTAGTGTTTGAATTGTATGTAGATATAGAACAAAAAAATAACTGAGTAGCATTGAGTTAATCAGGAAATAATTCTTGGAGGAAGAAGTAATAGGAGGAACTATGTGGGGCAGTGGGGGGGGGGGATATTTGCAATTTGAAGGACTATGCTAATTTATTCAAATTCATTTCAATGGGATTTTCACAGTAGATAACATTAACAGTTAAACCAGCTGAATTCCACCATTTTCTTACAAAAATTCAGTTTTTGGACGTAAGGAAGATCATTCAGCCTTATGATACAGCATGTTTGTTTTCTGATTCTGGATTAGATGTAGTGAGAGGGATATGCAAATTTCAAAGTGTTACACTAGAAGAGATTAGGGAAAGTGCTTGGTTGGATCATAAAATGCAAATATAATGTTGCCACTTCCTCATTTCACTGAGTGAATGGTATTTATAACTACATCCTTACTTTCTTCCTCATTCCGTTGTAAAAGAGAGTCTATTTTAACTAACTATGCTGGTTCTTCATATGTTGCTTTGGGTATAACTGAGTCCCATGGTCCCACTCTAAAGATAAGTTAGGGGCTCCTGGGTCATTCAGTTGGTTAAGCAGCTGCCTTATCTTGGTCCTGGGGTCCTGAGATGGAGCCTCAGCCCTGTATCAGGCTCCTTGCTCCACCCGGAGTCTGCGAGTCTGCTTCTCTCTCTCTCTCTTCCCCTTCCTCTGCCCCTCCCCCAACTCATGCTTTTTCTTACTTTCTCTCTCTCGAATAAAAAAAAAATAAAATCTCAAAAATATATATACATAAGTTAACAAAAGAAAAAATTTAAATTTAAAAAATGAAGATGAGGGACGCCTGGGTGGCTCAGTTGGTTGGACGACTGCCTTCAGCTCAGGTCATGATCCTGGAGTCCCAGGATCGAGTCCCGCATCAGACTCCCAGCTCCATGGGGAGTCTGCTTCACTCTCTGACCTTCTCCTCGTTCATGCTCTCTCTCACTGTCTCTCCCTCAAGTAAATAAATAAAATCTTTAAAAAAAAAAAATAAAAAATAAAAAATAAAAAATAAAAAATGAAGATGAGTTAACCTGCATTTGTTCTATATAAATTACAAAAAATTCTTTGAATTCTTTACTACTTGATCTCTGTTATTAGTGTTGTTTTGGATTAGAATGTTGTTTTTCCCAGTCTCTGGTCTGTTTCTTTTTTATGTGAGGTGAAACTAGCACTCCAAATCTAATCTGTGTGATTCGATAAAGCAAAAGGTTGAATTTTAAATGTTTTAGTATCTAGGTAGGAAATACCTAGTCTAAGAAGCAAACTGTGGCAGGTAATTACCACATGCTTAACTAAACCTAACATTTTGCCTCTACAGTTTGTTCATGACCACATATTCAGAAACCGGAGGGACAGGACATTGGGAAGGGACATTATATATTTACCCCCTGATATGTTTAATTTTTAAGATACAAAAGAGGGAAATTGATTGAAATATATTAACAGGAATTCCTGGAAGGATTTTATCCTTGACCTCCTTTTTAGAAAGCAGTCTGCTGACAATATTCTGGCAGTTTGGAAAAACTATTAATGTAGTACAGTTACTTGACATATTAAGCTGGTGGATTATCATTTGGCTTGTCTTTTTTATTTCTGGGGATTTACAAAGAGCTCTTCTTGCCATTGTTCTATCTGTGTGGATGGAATCCTCTCTTTTTTTTTAAGAGCTCCATTGAGATATAATTTATATACCATAAAGGTCGCCTGTTTAAAATGTATATAATTTAGTTGTTTTTAGCATTACAGTTGATCTTGAGAAATGTGGAGGTTAGGGGTGCTGACCCTTCCCCCATGCTGTTGGAAATTTGTAACTTTTGACTCCTCTGAAACTTAACTACTAATAGCCTGCTGTTGACTCAAAGCCTTGCTGATAACATAAACAGTTAACACATATTTTGTAAGTTGTATTTATTATATACTGTATTGTACAATACAGTAAGCTAGAGAAAAGAAAATGTTATTAAGAAAATTATAAGGAGAGGGGTGCCTGGGTGGCTCAGTGGGTTAAAGCCTCTGCCTTCGGCTCAGGTCATGATCGCAGGGTCCTGGGATCGAGCCCCACATCGGGCTCTCTGTTCAGCAGGGAGCCTGCTTCCTCCTCTCTCTCTGCCTGACTCTCTGCCTACTTGTGATCTCTGTCTGTCCAATAAATAAATAAAATCTTTAAAAAATAAAAAAGAAAATTATAAGGAGAAAATACATTTTGAGTACTGTACTAACTGTATTTATTGGAAAAAACCTGTGTGGGGGCACCTGGGTGGCTCAGTGGGTTAAGCCTCTGCCTTTGGCTCAGGTCATGATCTCAGGGTCCTGGAATCAAGCCCTACATCAGGCTCTCTGCTCAGCAGGGAGCCTGCTTCCTCCTCTCTCTCTGCCTGCCTCTATGCCTACTTGTGATCTCTCTCTCTGTGTCAAATAAATAAGTAAATAAATCTTAAAAACAAACCAAAAAAACGGTGTGTAGGGGTCCTGCACCGCTCAAACCCATGTTCAAGGGTCAACTGTATTTTCACAGGTGTGTAGCCTGCACCGTAATCTAATTTTATGACATTTTTATCATCTGAAAAGGAAATCCTATACCCATCAGCAGTAACTCATTACTCCCCCTCATTACACTAGGCGACTATGTCTAAATGTTTCCTGAAAATGGGATCGTACAGTGTGTGATCTTGTGTGTCTGCCCCTTTCATTCAGAGGAGTCTTTTTTTTTTTTTTTTTTTAAAGATTTTATTTATTTATTTGAGAGAGAGACAGTGAGAGAGAACATGAGCAAGGAGAAGGTCAGAGGGAGAAGCAGACTCCCCATGGAGCTGGGAGCCTGATGTGGGACTCGATCCCGGGACTCCAGGATCATGACCTGAGCCGAAGGCAGTCGTCCAACCAACTGAGCCACCCAGGCGCCCCCAGAGGAGTCTTTTTGAGGTTCGTCCACACTATTGTAGATTTCAGTAGTTCATTCCTTTTTTTTTTTTTTTTAAAGATTTTATTTATTTATTTGACAGACAGAGATCACAAGCAGGTAGAGAGGCAGGCAGAGAGAGAGAGAGGAGGAAGCAGGCTCCCCGCTGAGCAGAGAGCCCGACGTGGGACACGATCCCAGGACCCTGAGATCATGACCTGAGCCGAAGGCAGAGGCTTAACCCTCTGAGCCACCCAGGCGCCCTAGTTCATTCCTTTTTAGTGCTGGGTCGTATTCCATCATATACGACAGTCTTCTATTTTTACTTACTCTATGGACTTCTCACTGGCACAAAATTGTATGCCAAGTAAACCTTTTTAAGGAGTTTTGTCACCGAGAACCACTTCATTCTTTTGCACTGGTGACATGTATAGATTTGCAGATGTGTCCCTGTTACTCATTGGGCTTTTCTGTTCAGAGCAACAGTGCAGCTTTTTTTTTTAGCAAGGTGCCCCCCTCCTGTGCTTTTTTGGGGTCTTTTGAATCTTTAGCCTTCTATCTTTTGAGCTACTCTTTGCATTTAAAAATTTGGAACTGTTTTTTACTACTCACTGAGAATGCAAAAATTTAAAAAGATCTGGTGCCCTAATATCCTAAGTCGTTCCAAGTTTAATTGAGTTCCGTTAGGGTGCTAAACAGGTAAACTGATTTAAAGTGTTTTATCAGAAGGAAGAAATAAACTTTAAAAAAATAGGATTCCTAGATTCTTAAGACTACCCACAAGCCCTCCACAATTCTTTGGTCCCAGTTGAAGAAACCCTGTTGAAGTTTTGTTACATTTTAAGCTATATTTTGGTTTTATATATTTTTCTCATGAAAGCATTTTGAAAATACCATGACAGCTTTGGTAGTAAATATCTGCCCTACTTAAATCTGGTCATCCCATGGAGCTCGTCAGAGACAACACGTGGTGACCGGCCAGTGCTCGGCTGCTGTTTACTACACGTTCCATTTTGGCCATTGGGAGTCTAGTGGATCAGCGTCGCATCTGTTTGTCCTCTTCCAGATCGTTCCCAGTAGCATAGACATGTTATTTTTCCCATCTTAAAACCAAACTTTCTGGGGCGCCCGGGTGGCTCAGTGGGTTAAGCTTCTGCCTTCAGCTCGGGTCATGGTCTCAAGGTCCTGGGATCGAGCCCCGCATTGGGTTCTCTGCTCAGCGGGGAGCCTGCTTCCCCCTCTCTCTCTGCCTCCCTCTCTGCCTACTTAATGATCTCTCTCTCTGTCAAATAAATAAATAAAGTCTTTAAAAAAATAAAACAAAAAAACAACAAAAAAACCCACAAACTTTCTCTTGATCCTTTCTCCTCCATCTACTGTTTCGTTCCTTCTAACGCACGTACACTTATTTATTTGCTTACTTACTTGCTTAAGTGAGCTGTACGCCCAGTGAGGCTTGAACTCACGACCCCAAGATCAAGGGTCCCATGTCCTGACGACTGAGCCAGCCAGACACCCGTCTTTCTTCCTTTTAGAGTAAAATTCTTTGACGTAGGTGTTTCCAGGATCTTGCTTCCGGTTCTTTACTGAACTCAACTCCAGTCAGGATTTTACACCTACCACTTCAGCTAAATTGATTCTTAGGATCACCCATGACACCCGTGTTGCAAAATCTCACGTTCCTTACTCAGTCTGTACCTTGTTTGGTCTGCCAGTCGCATTTGACAGAATTGATCACTCTCCTTCCAGAAGCATTTTACTTACTTGGTTGGTTTTCAAGCATTATACTTGCCTGGTTTTTCTCCTGCCACTCTCATTCTCTCTTGCTAGATCCTTCTCATCAGCCCAAGTTCTGAATGTTGAAATGGGTATGGCAGTGGCCTCATCATTGGTCTTCATCTCATCTGCATACACTCCTTGGTGATTTCATCCATCATCATGGCTTTGGGTACCTCTGTATGCTCATAACTTCCATGTTTGTATCTCTGGCACTGACTTCCTCATTGAACTCTACACCTGGGTATCTAGCTGCCCATCTGACATCCCCACACAGCCATCTCAGACTTTACATATCTAAAACTGAGCTGACATCCCTCCGACCAGCTGGCTCTATTCCTCATCTCTATGGATGACGGTTCTCTTCTGCCGTTGCTGAGGCTGAAAACCGCAGTGAGAGCCTTGACTCTACTTTCTGCCACACAGCATATGTAGCCCATTAGGAAATCCTAACTACTCAACCTGGACATCAGCTCCTGCTTAGCCTTTCACTCATCTGCGCCAGCCTCACTGGCCTTTTGGAGTTCCCTGGTATGTCGGGTACACTCCTGCCCCACTGCTGTTGCACCAGCTGTCTGCCTGCCAGGCAAGCTCTTCCTCCAGATGGTCAAACGGCAAGTTCCTTCACTTCCTTTTCCTTTATTCTACTCTGGCCACCCTCACCAAGTTTTAGCATGGTTCCAGCATTTTATAGCCCCCTTCCTATGTGATTTTTATTTCTATTAGCATTTTTCACTGTTTAAGATCCTTTATATTTTATACATTTGTCTTGCTTAGTATCTTTCTCTTCCACCAAAATGTAAATTCCACAAGGGCAGAGATTATTTTTGTCTTTTTGTTTACTATTGTACACCCACTGCCTAGAAGAGTGCTTTGCACTTCTTAAACATTCAGTAAATGTTTAAGATAATAATATTGGGAGTGGTGATAATAACAGTGAAAAGTGTTGAGTCTTTTGAAGTATTCATAGTCAGGGTTGTGTGTGTATGTGTAATCATGCACATACGAACACACAGATGACTCAGTTTCAGATCTAAGAAAACAGCGGTCTTTACTTTTGAAATGTCATTCCCTGTCTCCACTTTCAGTGGTTGAGAGTTTTGAAGCATCCTTATCTTTGCCAGATACATAAGCATCTTAGCACCCTCAGACGAAGTAGAATTTCTTGTGATCAGATGTTAGGCCAAGCAAATTGGGATGCACATCATTGAGTCAGGCAGCTCAACAAGCTGCGACATACAAACCTTTCAGACAAAATTGTGTGCCATGGAAATGTATGGGCATAGACTTTGGAGTGAAAAGACCTGAATCAGTTCCTAGCTCTGCCTCTGGCTGGTTCCCTAATTGGGAAAGTCATTTTATCTTTCTGAAATTGGAGTAATATCTTTTTTAAGAGGGTGCAGGGGTATTAAAGAACAAATGTATGTAATAGAAGACGTACCGTAAGTATCCTAAGTACTCAGATGGGAACTCTGGCTGCTGTTGGGATTAGCATCGTCTTTGTTATCATCATATTTGGACATCTGTGTTGGGCCAGAATTGCTCTTAACAACCATGGGCAATTGTTATGATGAAGTCAGCTTCTGGAAGTGCTAGTACTCAGCCTTTTCCATTGTGCTCTTTCGGCCTGCACAGGGGCTAGAATAGGTGGTACCTATTTATTTAAAAGAGTATAGGATGTTTTCTAAAAGACTCAACTTCAACCAATAGAAGATATTTATTGGCTAATTACTAAGATGACTCCAGACTACTTTTGGTAAGGTCTTCAATGATCCCGAATGAACAAATCCATGAATTTGAAGTTTTCTCTGAGGCTACTGGTAGAAGTCACTTACCAGGGTCCTTCACATCCAGCAATCCAGAGTGTAGCCTCGACGAGACACTGTTCTCTGTTTATCATGGATATCTGCTAGTATATGGGTTTACTGAAAGGTCTTGAGGAAGCATGTGCATGAGTGCATCAAGTTCAAACAGGGCATGGAGGCTCTTTGCACTTGACTCTTATCATTGCCTCTCACTTACCAGTTCAGTACTCTTGTCTGGGCAAGTGTCCCTTTAGAGTGCTTGTTACACTGTATTTCACCTTCCTTTGTGTGCCACTCCACTCTGCTCCACTAAGAGATCTTGGGAGTGTGGAGGTTGTTTGTGTCTTACTCATTTTTATCCCTAATGCCTACTACCTTAGTGCCTGGAAAGGACAGCTCAATAAATGTTTGTTCAGTGACCAAGCAAACAAGTATTAGGTTGGCCCTGACTAAAGTCATTTCCCAGTGACTAAACTGAGGAGGAAGAAGGGGGTGGTGGGGATGGAGAGTGGGATGGGGGACAGGATGGGAGGGTGAGGGCAGGTGTAGTGGGGGTGTCATAGTTTGCAGAGAGAACTGTCTGTCCTCTAGTCCTTGAATATTTAACCTGTATGAGATATTTTTGGAAATAGGCACTCACCCTTGTTGCCTAGAACTAGAACCCTGAATAGTGTTCCATTCCCATTCTTCATTACTAAGTTGTAGGGAGTTTGGGTAGCTGTCTTTCAGCTCTCTCCAGTAAACTCTCCAGCTGTAGTCAGACTGCTACCCTGGGCATGGGTGTTCTCTTCTGCCATTCTGTCCCAGCTGCCTTTGGTCTCTAACATCCCTCACTGTGGCAACTTCCCCATCAAGTCTGTTCCCAAATCAAGGACTTAGTTGTTCTCTTATTGTAAGGATGAACAATGAGCAGTGAGCTCCCTGATGTTGGCAGTCTCTGTTACGGAGATCTGAACGCCTTTCTCTCGCCCCTCCCAGCCACACAGCGCTAGGTCACTGGTTACCCAGAGCTGCCTGCAGCCTTCTTTCTATACTGGGGTTTGGTAAGCCTTCTGGTAGATGGGATCAGACTTTTTAACTGTTTTCTGATGTTTATATAGTAAAAACAAAAATAGTGCTCTTTGTTGCTAATAAAAATTTGTGATGGAGAATTTCTCTCAGGTGTTTGAGTTAATACTTTTGCCATTAATGTACAGTGTTTAGTACTGTTTACCCTATTTGGTGTGAATTGAAAAGGATTGAAAACAACTTTTTGGTTTCGTTTTGTTTTTTCCTTTGGGAAATAAATGCGTGTGAATAGTAGCCAAGGAAAAGTCCTAAATTAGAATTTGGATGTCTTTGTTCCAGTTTTCAGTCACTCAGTATTCTTGTTGGAAGAGGAGACTATCAAAAGGGATATACCAGTTAAGTAGTAAGTTTCCAATTGTGATAGGTTATTTATGGATATTTTCTCTTAAGGAAATGTAAATGTTGAGATGGTATCAGGTACTTGTACATTCCTAAGAGTACTTTCTGACTCTGCTTAGCTTAATTTAAGATTTTATCTACTGATTACTTTAGAGCCCAATGTCATAGAAAGTTGTTGATTATAAAATTTTATGAAGAGTCTTCTTTAGCAATTGATGTTACAAAATAAGGCTTAAACTTGAATGTTTCTGATTAGCTTATTTAATGTAAGTCCAGAACTCAAGGCTGGAAGTCCAGCAGTTTGCTAACTATAGTAAAACTATAGTATAGTTTTCTTTTTGTTTGGTTTACTCCTTATCTTCAGGAGTTGAGTTGATCTAATGTGGTCTGATCATGTTCTGAGCAGTGGTCATACCACATGGGACATGACATTATGCATTCATTTTAGCTCCACCCAGATTATTTTTTATAGACTTAATTTTTAGTGTAACTTATTTCCTAGTAGAAGGGAGAGCTTTAAGTACCTGGTCATGGGAATTCATCGTAAGAATCTTTTTTTTTTTTTAAATCCCATCAAGGGAAAGAAAGCTGAGATAGATATCTTTCTATATAAACTATCTTTAAGTGTTTCTTGTTTATCATTTTTCTTTGGAAGTTTTTCACTTTGATCCTCAAAAATCTGCAGAGGCTGGAATTTTAATTCCAGAAGTGCTTTTCTTGTTTGAACCTAAAATTATAGTGTTTTTTTTTTTTAAAGATTTTATTTATTTATCAGAGAGAGAGGGAGAGAGCGAGCACAGGCAGGCAGAATGGCAGACAGAGGCAGAGGGAGAAGCAGGCTCCCTGCTGAGGAAGGAGCCCGATGTGGGACTCGATCCCAGGACGCTGGGATCATGACCTGAGCCGAAGGCAGCTGCTTAACCAACTGAGCCACCCAGGCGTCCCAAAATTATAGTGTTTTTTTTTAATGGCATTTCCCAATATATGACTTGGGAGGCAGAAGAGAAGTCTTTTTGAGGTTATTAGCAAGGAAAACCATTTAGATGACAGAATTGTACAACTAAGTTTTATTTTTATGACGCCTACTAATTGAGTTAATTTCTTTGGCTTTATATTCATGCAGTCAGATAGTTATTTACAACCATGTCATACAGGTTAACCACCAGAGCTGAGTGACATTCACCTGATTAAGAGTTGTTTTACTTTTTTTTTTTTTTTTTTTTAAAGTAATCTCTGTGCTCATTGTGGGGCTTGAACTCATGATCCTGAGATCAAGAGTTGCATGTTCTTACTGATGGAGCCCGTCAGATGCTCCCAGAGTTGTTTTAAAGTTGTTTAAACGTAAAGAATTGATGCCTTTGCAAATGTTTTCCTTATCACTTAATTCAATGTAATTGACCTCTCATTCTCAAGCACTCTTGCAACATGGGAGGGGAGGTTGTAAAAATTTTCTAAGGTGATTCAGTTAAATTCATGGTATTTCACCATCTGTTGGCAGGACTTTGTGTCATTGTATCAGGATTTCGAAAACTTCTATACAAGGAACCTCTACATGAGGATTAGAGACAACTGGAACCGGCCGATCTGCAGTGTGCCCGGAGCCAGGGTGGACATCATGGAGAGGCAGTCTCATGATTACAACTGGTCCTTCAAGTGAGTCTCAGTTGGGAAATTATTTCTTGACAGCAAGAAAAAAAAAAATTCTTCACTTCAGAATGCATCCTGTTGCAAATTGAGTAATCTGTTAAAGCGAGTAGAAGCTGAGAGTACAGTACAACACACTTCGTTTCCTTGCATATTGTTCGTTGTTACCAGATTTTTTTTGTTATCTGGATTTTTAAAATGCATTTTTCTATTTCATTTGATACTGTGTTGGGTTATAATTGAAAACAAAATTTGACTTACTAGAAAGAAAAACAACAATAACAATAATAAACAGTGGTGTCCTATTACACCACTTACCAGAATTAAGTGTCTGAATTTACTTCTGGGTATTCTGAGTTCTCAAATGATTGAAGGACATATGAAATGGTTTTACTTAAATAGATTGAATAGTTTGGAAAACTTTTCATATTCGTAAAATTTTATAATTTAGATTGCACAAGTATTACATGGTTGCATTGTTTTTTTGTTTTTTTGTTTTTTAAAGACAAATAATACAGATAAATGAAATGTTCCCCCATGACAACTAACCATTTCCGTTCTGCAAACCCACTTCTCCACAAGTCTTCATTCCCCAGAGGTGACCACTGTTACCCGTTTGTTGTGTAGGAGTCCTCCAGATGTTTTTTGTGGGGCATGTATGTAGTGAATCTGTGGAGTGACATATAGGTAGTTTTTGATTTATAAAAATGGGATCATATTACAGAAATCATTTTATGTCTTGCTTTTTTACTTGCTAAAATGCAGGTAATCTGTATTCACAGCAAGTTCATTATGAGTAGTGGCTACTGATTATCCCAGAGTATAGCCGTATATAGTATATAGATGTTGGGCTGCATCAGTCTTTGTTAAAAACCTCAAAACCTCAGAGATCAAACAGAACAGTTTATTTCTTGTTCATACTCTGTGTCTGCCTTAGGTTGGTGGAGCCTCTGAACCATGTTGTTCTCACTTGTGGGCCCAGGCTGTTGGAGCTTCCACATGTGGGATGTCACTGGTCTGTGTGCCTGGGAAAGGGACATGACAGATAAATTGTGTAGTGACTTTTTTTTTTTAAGGATTTTACTTTATTTATTTAAGAGAGAGGGTGCAAGGTTCGGTGGGGGCGGGGGGGGGGTTAGTTGAGGCACAGAGAGAGAAGGAGAGAATCTCAAACGGAATCCCTGCTGAGTACAGAGCCCAATTCAGGGCTCGGTCCTACCACCCTGAGGTCATGACCTGAGCCAAAACTCAGGAGTCGAATGCTAAACTGACTGAGCCACCCAGGTGCCCCATTGTGTAGTGACTCTTAAAGGATCTTTATGCATGTATTTTTTCATATGTTTGTGGAAATTGCTGAGTTAAGGTGTGTGTATGTCTTTTAAATGATAAGTACTGCCAAAGTGCCTTCTAAAAAAAGAAAAAAGTACTGGCTGATACTCTTATCTACAGTATATGAGACTATCCTGGCTAACATGGATATGGTCATTCTTTAAATCTTTATCATTATTGATAAGCAAAAATTAGTATTTTAGTTTTCATTTTCTTAATTGGTAGTAAGTTTGAGCTACTTGTCACTGAGGCTGTAATAATCTCATTTCCTATATATTGTGCTTCCTTTTGTATTACCAGTATGTTTATTATCACATGTAAGTGTTTGATTTGCTCATGAGTTTCATGAACTTTTATGCTATTGAAATACAGGTACACAGGGAATATAATTAAAGGCGTTATAAACATGGGTTCCTACAACTATCTTGGCTTTGCACGGAATACAGGATCATGTCAAGAAGCAGCTGCCAAAGTCCTAGAGGAGTATGGAGTCGGAGTGTGTAGCACTCGGCAGGAAATCGGTAAGCGCAGGCTCTGTTTGACCAGCTGATGTTCTCCACTGTGCTACTCAGGAGGGAATAATGCTGGTACGGAGCTAGAATAGTAAGCATCCAAATACGTACTTTGCCGTATAGTTTTTGAAGTAATGGATGATTTTAAAGCTTTCAACACATTTTGAGACATATTTACCTTTTCCATTGTATAATAAAGTGGGTCTAGAAAGATTCCATAAACATTTGATTCATTTATAACTTTAATGTTGACTTTTACAAATTATAGTGGTTAAGGGTGCCACTTACTAGTACTGACTTCATGGATATATGAAGGTTAATGTGTTTCCATACCAGTAATTGGAGACTGATAATAATTCCTATCTTATAGGACTGTTTGAAGAATTAAATCAGCTAATTCAGGTAAAGTGCTTGTGACATGGTAAACACTCAGTAAATGTTAACTGTTTTTATTACTAGTGTAAATCTATAAAATGTAAAGGTGAACAGATTTATGTAAAGATAGTTAGTTTTTTTTTAAGATTTTATTCATTTATTTGAGATAGTGCGAATGCAGAGAGAGAAGCAGGCTGAGCAAGGAGCCAGATGCGGGGCTCGAACCTAGGACCCCAGGATCATGACCTGAGCCAAAGGCAGGCGTTTAACCAACTGAGCTACCCAGGAGCCCCTAAAGAGAATTAATTTTTGTTCATAGGAAGATTTCAGATTCTTCGATTTTGTTTGAGAGAACTAAAAACTACAGAAATTATAAGGCAACTTCCAGGATATTTGTTACCAGGAATCACCCCAGAATTATTTAAAACAATAATTCCTCATTATTTCTTGTGGGTCCAAAGACTGGCAAATGTAGCTGGGTCATTTCCACTCAGGGTCCTTAATGATGTGGCCAAGGAGCATGGTGCCATGATGACATATAGTAGTCAAACCTTACATCTTTATGGCACTTTATACTTTATAAATTGCTTGAACCTATTCTCTCTCTTGATCCTCACAACAGTATCATGGGGTAGACAGAGCAAATATTATTACTGGTATTTAGCAGAAACTGAAGCCCAGAGAGGTTAAATGACTTGATTAAAGCTTTGAGAACATGCAGCATCCTAGTTCAGCAGTCTTTTTTCTCATCCTCTTTTCTGAATTTAGCCAGTATCATTGATCAGTCTTGTTTGGTCCTTAAGGATTTGAGTATTGATATAAAATCACAGTACAAAGTGAGGGGGGTTGCTTTTTAATTTGTCTTTTGCTACATAACAAATCGTTCTAAAACTTAGTGACTTAAAACAGAAAACATTTATTTGCTTGTGATGCCGCAATTTGGGGAGGGCTTGGCATTTATCTTGACTCCATGTGGTATGGGCGGGGCATTCTGGACAAAGACAGAGGATCCAGGACAGCTTCACTTACATGTTTGGCACCTCAGCCATGTAGTGGGATGAGGTGAGGCCTCACTGAGCCCTGCATTCCACTTCCATATAGTCTCTTGTCCTCCAGAGCCTCTCTCTCTCCATGTGGCCTCTCTTTACAACATCTAGTTAGACTATTTTACATGGTAGCTGACTCTAAAAGTACAAAAGCAGATGTTGCAAGGCTCTTAAGGCTTAGATTGGAACTGGCATGTGTCAGAAGGGATGGGAGAAATTGTTGGCAACTTTTTCTTTACAGGAATTCCCTCCCAGGTGGCGAATCTGAATGTGTTCAACTACGGTGTCCATGATCAGCCCTTTCTCTTCATAATACTCTCCCATGGAGCTTAGTCTGAAAAGGTCGTCCCATGTAGCTTATGATTTCTTTTTATAAAGTAATGAGTGGTTCTTAAATTTGGGATTTAGTGGTATTAACTTCATTAACTTTTCCGTGCAGGAAACCTGGACAAGCATGAAGAGCTAGAAAAGCTTGTGGCGAGTTTCTTGGGAGTAGAAGCGGCTATGGCATATGGCATGGGATTTGCAACAAATTCAATGAACATTCCTGCTCTTGTTGGCAAAGTAAGACTTAGACTGTCGTTTATGAAAATATTCTTGCATATTTTGTTTTGTTTTGTAAAGCATACACAGCAAGCCCAAGGCTATTGTAAACTTCAGACTACACGTGGTCTACCCAAAGATATTTCTGTCACTAATTTTCGATAAGTAAATCCCAAGGAGACTTTATCAGTTGAAGCTTTCTTGCTAGAACCCATGATTCTTTCTCTTCCATTAGATGACTCTTGCCTTCTTCATTTCATACAGTTTTGAAAGGGATTCTGAGAAATAAAAAATTTCATAAAAGGCTAAAATTTTAAAAGAAAGAATGTTTAAATTGGAAGGTTACTTAACATATGAAAATACATGGGTACCCTAATACTTGTTCTTATCATAATGCATGTTGCTCAGAGATACATGGGCAAAATATGTGTATATATGTAAAATACATGCAATGATACAGGTTAAAGGTAATAATATAAGTAAATAATAATGAAGATTAAAAATAATAGTAATAATAATAATAAAAGTTTGTGTGTGGGTAGAGTTTGTAAGGGGGTAGTTAAGGAGAGAAGAGATAAGAGATTTTGTAAGTCATATTTTAGAGGGTTGGCACTCTCAGCTTGAAAGGGCCCTGAAGGTTTTTGTTTTATTTTTTATTTTTTTAGAGAAAGTGTGGGCACACACACACAAGTGCACAAATTGGGGGGTCAGGAGGGGCAGAGAGAAAGAGAGAGAATCTCAAGCAGACTTTACACCCAGTGCGGAACCCAACATGGGGCTTAGTGCCATGACCCTGAGACCAGACCTGAGCTGAAATTAAGAGTTGGATGCTTAACTGACTGAGCCTCCCAGGCGCCCCTAAAAGACATAGTGATTTTATTTATTATTTATTTATTTTTATTTTTTAAAGATTGTATTTGTTTATTTGACAGAGAGAGATCACAAGTAGGCAGAGAGGCAGGCGGGGGGGTAGGGGAAGGAGGCTCCCCGCCGAGCAGAGAGCCTGATGCGGGGCTTGATCCCAGGACTCTGGGATCATGACCTGAGCCGAAGGCAGAGGCTTGAACCCACTGAGCCACCCAGGTACCCCAAGACATAACAATTTTAAATTGTTATGTACCTAATTAAATTAGGTACCTAATAATAGAGCTACAATAGAGCTTCAAAGTACATGAAGGAAAAATTGGAAGAAATTGAAAGGAGAAATGGACAAAATACATAATTTTTATTACAGTTCTCCATTCCACTCTCTGAATAATTGATAGAAGAACTAGACAGAAATTCAGTAAGGTTATGGAACACTTGAAAAACACTATCAAAACCAACTTGACTTAATTGACATTTATGAAACACTTCACCTAACAACAGCAAAACATTTACCAAGATAGACCATTTTCTGGACCATTAAAAAAGCCTTAACAAATTAAAAAAAAAATTTTTTTAAATTAAAAGATTTTATTTATTTATTTGACAGACAGATCACAAGCAGGCAGAGAGGCAGGCAGAGAAAGGAAGGGAAGCAGGCTCCCAGCTGAGCAGAGAGCCTGATGCGGGACTCGATCCCATGACCCTGGGATCCTGACCCGAGCTGAAAAGCCACCCAGGCGCCCCAAATTTTTAAAAATTTAAATTGTTCATAGTGTGTTCTCTGATCATAATAGAATTAAATTAGAAATCAGTAACACAAAGATATCTGAAAATCCTCAAATATTTGAAAATTAAACAACATACTTCCAAATAATCCATAAGTCAAAGAAGAAAGAAAAAATAGAAAATACTTTGAGCTAAATAGAAATGTAGCATGTTACAGTATGTGAGATGAAGCTAAAACAATACTCAAATGGAATATATAGCTTTAAGGGCTTATAATAAGAAAAGAAGAAAAGTTTTGAATCTGCCTTCTACATATGGACTTCAAAAAAGAACAGCAGATTAAACCCAAAGATTTCAAATAGAGGAAGGATAAAATAAAGCCAAATCCAGAAATCAATGAATTAGGAAAAATGAGTGAAAGCAAAGGTGGTTCCTTTTTTTTTTTTTTTTTAAGATTTTATTTATTTATTTGAGAGACAGAGAGGGAGAAACAGGCTCCCTCCTGAGCAGGGAGCCAGTCCCAGGGCTCGATTCCATGACCCTGGGATCATAACCCGAGCCAAAGGCAAACCAACTAACCAACTAAGCCACCCAGGTGCCCCCCAAAGGTGGTTCTTTGAGAAAATGCATAAAATTGATAAATCTCTAGCCAGACTGGTAAGGGTAAAAAATAGAGAAGATACAAATTACCAGTAGCAGGAATGAGAAAGAGTCCATCATTCTACACATCCGATAGACAGTAAAAGGATAACAAGGATATATTAAGAACAGCTTTATGTTGGTAAATTCAACAATTTAGATACAATGGACAGATACCTCGAAAGACATAGATATATGGTTCTTTGACTTCACATTGATTATAATACTTTCCTGTCCTGCGTTTGAGTGGTATAAGTCTTGAGATTCTTATTTGGAATTTCTCAGAATTTTTCACACTAGAGGGTTAAATGATCTCATCCTGTTCTTTCCTGGATGTTCAGAAACTAATCACATAGGGGCGCCTGGGTGGCTCAGTGGGTTAAGCCGCTGCCTTCAGCTCAGGTCGTGGTCTCAGGGTCCTGGGATCGAGTCCCGCGTCAGGCTCTCTGCTCGGCGGGGAGCCTGCTTCCCTCTCTCTCTCTCTCTCTGCCTGCCTCTCCGTCTACTTGTAATCTCTGTCAAATAAATAAATAAAATCTTTAAAAAAAAAAAAAAAAGAAAGAAACTAATCACATAGAATTAGAGATCTTATATACAGACTTGGAAGATACTACCTTAAAGATTTATCTTTCAAATCAAACATTACAGTTAAATGTTACTAAGTATCATTTAATCCATTAAAGGCAGGAACTAATCCAGTTTTAATATTTCTTTGAATCTGATACTAAGTTTCTATGTGAGGTGGTTGATTTTAAAGGCAGGCGGAGACAGTATATTATAGATTAAGAGCATGTGTTCTGGAAGCAGAAGCTTTTTAATGAGTCACTCATTAGGCTTGTGACCTTGAGCAATATCTGTAACTCCTCTAAAAGGGAGTTTCCTCTTATGTAATGTGGGGATAATAATAGTACCTGCTTCATAGATTTTTTTAAAATGGGGATTAAAAGTAATAATGCCTTTAAAACCCTTAACCTAATGCCCGGAACATATTAAGCACTTAGCATTTAACTGCTGACATTTAATTTTTATTTTATTTTTGAACTAAGGATATAATAGAGCATCATAGTAGATTGATACATTGAAATGGTGAATAAGGCTGTCTAAAAGGAGGCACATAGCAAGTTATATTGCAGATTTTGTCAGAAAAAAAATGAGCAGGAAAGAGAAGAAAATAAAATTGTATGGAGAGGAAGGAGGGGCATCCTTTTAAGGTATAATGGAATGCCAGGAGTGGTTAAGTAAAGGGTTTGGAGATTTGCAGAAGAGAAATTCAGTATCTCTTTGTTTTCTGCACCCTCCTCGCCTTTTTTTTCCCATTTTTAACTTTTTTCAAAGATTAACTTTGCATTACAGAAGAGTTGTAAAAGAATACAGAGTTCATGTATACCCTTCTGTAAGTTTCCTTTTATGTTAATATCTTATACAGCAGTAGAATTTATCAAACCCAAAAACTAAGCTTGATATAATACAATTAACTGAAGTACAGAACTTATTTCAATTTCACCAGGTTTTTCTACCAATACCATTTTCTGTTGATGTTCATGGGATCTCCTCCGTGTCTAGTGTGTGACAGTTCCTGTCTTTCCTTGTCTTTCATTATCTTGACTCTTCCGAAGGCAGAATTGTTGCTTCTCCCCTATTCATTTATATTAGTAGAAATTCATGAATATTTTATTATTTGGGTCCAACACGGTTGCCCTTTATTTTGTTGCTGAAGTTGTTCCAGTTTTGGCCTTTGGGAGATCTTTCACATGGGCTCCTGTGCCATTTGACTGTGCGCTTATCCTACCGCCACCCCACCACCCCACCCCGCCCCCAAGAGCACTTTCTTAATTTGTAGCAGGACAAGAGGTTCTGGGCTTTTTTTTTTTCCTTCTTTTTTTCTTTCTTTCTTTCTTTTTTTTTCTTTCTTCAAAACCTATTTTAGTTTGGGGATCAACCAGTTCTTTCAGCCCTGGTGTTTTTGTTTTTGTTTTTACTGGAGGATGGTATTTAGAAATCAAGGTCTGTTGTGTTTATGGCCACTTGGGTGTCACTGCTTCTTGTCCCTCAGTGCAAAGAGCTAGAAAAATATCTGCATATATGCTTAACTCATGCATACACTGCGTGCATGTGTATACATTACATATACATTTTAAAACCCATCAGCCCTTACTGCTACCTCCAACTCTACTTCTTTTTAATGCGCACATTTTTAACAAAGTAGCTTTTTATTTTAATAATCAAAGATTTGGGGGTGCCTGGGTGGCTCAGTAGTTAAGGGTCTGCCTTCGCCTCTGGTTATCCCAAGGGACTGGGATGGAGTCCCACATTGGGCTCCCTGCTCAGCAGGGAGCCTGCTACTCCCTCT
This sequence comes from Mustela lutreola, assembly GCF_030435805.1. Taxonomy (NCBI): domain Eukaryota; kingdom Metazoa; phylum Chordata; class Mammalia; order Carnivora; family Mustelidae; genus Mustela; species Mustela lutreola. The sequence continues at coordinate 135,816,351 of NC_081296.1, forward strand.
CCCACTCCCCCTGCTTATGTTCCCTCTCTCACTGTCTCTCTCTGTCAAATAAATAAATAAAATCTTTAATTAATAATATAATAAAAACTTGGCTCACAGTAAAAATTAGACATCTGCTGTTAAAATTTAAGTATTCCTCTAAGAATATTTTGTTAAAATCAGTGTGTGGGTGTGTGTGTGTGTTTATCTGTCTTCTTTCTTTTGTTCTCCTGAGAACAACTTTCTGCAACTTAGTCTTAAAATCTAATTGGGTATTTTGAGGATACTGTTGGCAGAAAAACCTGTTGCTGAGTTCACATCATAATGGTTTGAAGGGCCTGATCTGTGGAAGAGTAGGAACCTGGGATGAAATAAAATCCCTCAGCCTTTTCTTGTTGCCTTAGGAGAAACTCATGTAGATATATTAAAGTAGAGCTTATTGAGGGATTTTAAAGGCAAAATTGAGGCCTACACTTCATGTCAGTGGGGAGAGTATTAGTAAGTGGAATCCTTATTGAATTGGAAGGTATTATTAGGAGTGAGAGGAAGAATGCTCTACTCCCTCAGCGCCCTTGTCCCCTATCTTTTCCCATGAGTAGTAGTACATCATACCCAAACTCATACGGAATACCGTCAAACCAGGAAAACTGACACCCTACGAATACTATCTGATACATCAGATTTTAGGTATAAATAAAAGCCTCTTTCTGCATATCTGAATATTTAAGTCTGTCACGGGACTGAAGAAATTAAAAGGCTAGAATTTTGTATCTGCTTCCAAGTTAATTTTGCAAAACAAGAATATGTATACCTTTCTTCTTAAAATTGATAATTTTGCTGTTGTATAAGCTTTCCTTGATAAAATAGCATATTAATGATTTTAGCATTTTGTCATTTGTGTAAGTAAGGCTTTCCCCCTAGCTTCTGACCTTTCTGTGCTGGTGGTTTTGCAGGGTTGCCTGATTCTGAGTGATGAGCTGAACCACGCATCGCTGGTTCTAGGAGCCAGACTCTCAGGAGCAACCATTCGAATCTTCAAACACAACAGTGAGTTTGATGACTTCACTGCAGGCCTTAGTGTTTCATATTCTCTGTGTTAATGGCAGTGGTAACATTAGTTACATTAATAATGGGAGATACAAATGAAGCATGTAACAACATTTAAAATGTCCTTCTGGTCCAGTTCTTTAAAAGTTACCCTCTTCCTCATTAGAAATAGAGGCTGAAGGAAGCCTTTTAGTACAAAGTACCACATTTTCCTTTTACTTAACTTTCAACTCTTTCATCTTCCTTGTTTACAAGTCACTCGTTCCGTGTGTGTTTACTAGATGCCTATGGTGTATCTTTCTGTAACACCAGGGCTACTGAGATGAATAAAAAGCAGGGTCTTGTCTTAAGGATCTCCAACTGGTTAATGAAGAGACTATAGAGAAACCACTAGTGGAATACCACTGATACAGAACAGATACTGGACTATAGATGTGAGCAGATGCTGTAGAGGCACGGAGGAAGATGGCACTGCCAGAACGTTCTCCCTAAGTGGAAGTGTCTGGTGTATTAGCAAAATAACGATTAACAATACAAAAGTAACTTTTGTAGTTAAAATACTCACGTGTAGGAAGGAAAGATTACCAAACTGTACGCCTAATACCATTTCTTTTTGGCAAAATGTGTACACATACAGACAAAAGTCTGGAAGAATAAATACCCAAGTGTGAGATCTGTACTCTGGATGGAAGGCTTATGCATGCTAATAACTTTCTTCCTTCTGTCTTTGTCTTATCTAAGATGTTTTATAATGAGGATGATACAAGCAGTATTTTGTTTTATGAAGTCCATGGCATTATTAGACACAATTGTGTAACCTCCTTGCTTACTATACACATCATGAACTTCGTTTGACTCCATGGGACTCTCCTCCTCCCCTAATGCCAGGGTGGCGGGCGGAGGTGCCCGCGTTCAGTCCGTCCCTCAGTTTGGACATCAAGATCGTTTCTCAATTTTTCTACTAAAAACAGTACTAACTACCTACTCACATTTTTGCTCAGTGATCGGATTAATGGCTTAACATAAATTCCTAGTAGTCTTAGGATGCCTGGTTAAAAGGTTATAAAATTTTTAGACTTTTCCAAATTGCCTCTAAGTATGATGCAAATTTTTACTTAACAACATGACAGTGACTGTACTCACAGGCCGACATAGGACATTATGAATCACTTAAAATATTTTTTTAATTATTTTTATTAACATATCATGTATGTTTTGCCCCAGGGGTACAGGTCTGTGAATCATCAGGCTTACACATTTCACAGCACTCACCGTAGCACATATCCTCCCCAGTGTCCATAATTAAAATATTTTCTAATGGAATCAGTCAATAACATGTTAATTTCTATTTCTTTAATTATTAGATGCTAAACAGTTTTTTTAAATACAGTTAATTGTGTTTGTATTTCTTTGTGAATTGGCCATTTTCAAATTGTTTCTGTTTTCCACTGAGTATAAGGGCCCTTTATTATTAATTATTCTTTCTTCTGTGTTGCAGTATTTTTTGTTCCATTTTTAACTTTGTTTTTAGTGTATTGCTGGTAGATTTATTAAAATGTTGATGTTGGGTGCCTGGGTGGCTCAGTGGGTTAAGCCCCTGCCTTCGGCTCAGGTCATGATCCCAGGGTCCTCGGATCGAGCCCTACATCGGGCTCTCTGCTCAGCAGGAAGCCTGCTTCTCCCTTTCTCCTTCTGCCTGCCTCTCTGCCTACTTGTGATTTCTCTCTGTCATATAAATAAATAAAATATTAAAAAAAAATAAATGTTGATATTGGCACATTTATTGTCTTATAAGTTTTAGAGTTTGCATAATGCCTTCCCTGTTTTAAGATCATAAAGTTATTCTTCTATATTTTCTTTTTTTTTTTTTTTTTTTTAATTTTATTTATTCATTTGACAGAGATCACAACTAGGCAGAGATGCAGGCAGAGAGAGGGGGAAGCAGGCTCACCGCCGAGCAAAGAGCCTGATGCGAGGCCCGATCCCAGGACCCTGAGACCACGACCTGAGCCGAAGGCAGAGGCTTAACCCACTGAGCCACCCAGGCGCCCCTCTTCTATATTTTCTTTTTGTGGTTTTTTTGTGATATATTTTTTTATTTAAGTCTTCAATTTGCATGGAATTTAGGGAGCATAATACAAGAGAGATAATTGAATCTTTTTCCTAAGTAGGTGATACGGTCAAGCATTCTACTATAGGTACTTCCTTTCATCTAAAATTTTGAGTCAGTATTTTTCTCTTCCTTTCTGTCTATAAACAGAGGAAACTAAAACAATGAGTGCATTTTTATTTGTCTCCTGCTGGTCGCCACACATTGGTGTCTGCAGCAGACATAGCAACTTCACAGTATTTTCTGGGGTAGCATCCCGTCTCTGGGTTAGGTAGCGTATTGTGTTGTTATGAGTAACTGAAGGTATAAATACAGTCACAACCTTTGGCCATCTTACTTGTGGTATGTGTTTTTATTGACTTACTTCTGTTTCCTAACCAAAGTCCTTTCATGGGAAGGGCAAAATTAGATAACTTTGTAACCCCCTCTTTCAGTCCTGAGCAGTAGAGAATATAAAATCACATTTTATGATGGGGTGCCTCCCACCTCTGTTAAATGTACCCCAGACTTAATATTGCATAGATTTGGGGGCAAAGGTCCTTAAGGCCATTATTTCAGGGCAGACATTTTCAGTGTAAAGCCTACTGTAGTGGTGGCAGTGGTCTTCACAGCCTTTATCAGTAACAGGAGAATTACGATCCTCAGTTGTAGCACAAGACAGGTTGTTTTCTGGGCTTGGTAACCGTCCTTAGGACCAGGAGAGCTGATCAAGTCAGACATGGAACAGTCTCAACTGAAGGCCAGTGTTCTTAGCACGTAATCTCATGCATGCCCAGACTGATGTATTTTGAGCCCATTGCTAAGAGAAAGCTGTTTGACAAGTGTTTATTGAGTGTATCCTAGGTGAAAGGAAGCAGGGCGTTTACTTTGAATTTTCCCCCGTATTTGCCTTTTAGGAGGTGTGTGCATTTGTTTATTTGCACTCTTGGTCAGTCTTCTTTATGCATGTATTTCTGAATGAGTCACTAGGATTAAAGATACAGTTGATTCCACAAATACAAAAAAACAAAAAGTGAACAGCCAGATGTTTAACACGAAACATCGGTCATTTCACAGGCATGCTACCCAACGGAACCGCCTGTGCCACAGTCATTTAGTGGAATTTCTGTGGTTGTGAACATTTATTACCTTTTAGATGAGATTGTCATTCAGGCTAGCAGGAGATCACCCATTTTGCCTTATCTTTTTCTGCTCAGTTCTGGTTATGTTAATGTCCTTCGCTGTCTGAGACACACTTCCTGAATAAGAAATGTGTATTTGCATTTCTGAAATAAAGTTCAGAAAGAGGAAGGTACTTTGTGCTGAAATTCTGTTTTGTGTGCTACAGATATGCAAAGCCTAGAGAAGCTGTTGAAAGATGCCATTGTTTATGGTCAGCCTCGGACACGAAGGCCCTGGAAGAAAATTCTAATCCTTGTGGAGGGAATATATAGGTAATCCTGCTTTCTTATTCTTATCTTTCTGATTTGGCTCCAGGAAGTTGTAGAATATTTTAAGCAGAAGGAACTAGAATTAGGACCGCTCTGGACACTAAGGAGGCAGTGTTGATGATTTGATAGTAAGATACCTGGAAGCAGAGTTAGCACTAGCACCGAAGTCTTTTTGTCTGGTTTTTCCTTATTTTTTCCATCATGCTGATGGTCTTCAAATCCCCTTTCTTTTTCGCATCCTTTATTTTTCTCCTGTTTGTGTACGTATGGGCAAGAACTGGAATATGTTTTCTAATGTGTCAAAACCAATTCTACATGATGTCATTTTAAGAAAGATTTTATTCTGGTTTATTTGCAGCCCTTGCACTTACTCTCTTATGTCCTATCTTTTTTATTCTCTTATTCTGCCATTTTAATTTCATCTGCAGTGTAATACAAAATCTAATGTTGCCTGTAATTGCACGTGTTAGAAGACTCTTCTGTGACCTTTATCCATCTGTGGCGAATGAAGATCAATTCTGTTCTGGTGCTTGTTTGAAAAGATCCAGTTTCCTTTCCCCTAGACATCTGCCTAGCTGTGGCATCATCTGACTTTGCCAGTTTAAAATCACGGGCAGAGTTGTCAAACCATTTAAAAAAGCAACAAAAAAGTTGGAAAAAGGAATAGTAATAGTAAGGTGGCCAACTCCTAATTTTGAGTTAAAAAGACTCAATGTGTGTGTTTTGTATCCATTTTGCCAGCATGGAGGGATCTATTGTTCGCCTTCCTGAAGTGATTGCTCTTAAGAAGAAATACAAGGCATACTTGTACCTGGATGAAGCTCACAGCATTGGGGCCCTGGGCCCTACAGGCCGAGGCGTGGTGGATTACTTTGGCCTGGATCCTCATGATGTGGATGTTATGATGGGGACGTTCACGAAGAGCTTTGGGGCTTCTGGAGGCTACATCGGGGGGAAGAAGGTAAGCAGGCCCTTTGGATTGAGCAGCTAAGGGTACAGGTGCTTCTGGCTACCACATTTGGTGACTCACAGGGAGCAGATAAGCATCCCGAACCAGGATGTGGAGATCTGGATTTGTTTGTGGCTTTGGCTCACACTGCCAGCGGGCTTCACACTTCAGCTGCTCAGTGAGCGATTCTGAGCAACTAAAGGCTGGTTCTGTTCATTGTTTGTTGTTTTCTTATTTGAGCTTCGTCCTAAACGACGTGCTGATCTGACATACAGAACACCCTCTTGTGTGAAAGGATGCGCAGTGGTGCTGCCTGTTTGCCAGTCTTCTTCCGGGTTTGACTTGCACCCGCGGTTTCCCAAAAGTAGTGAGTTTCTGAGAGCCAGTGGGAACAGAAGACTGGTTTCCCCGCCCTTGGCCTCAAAGGCATCTTGGGTGAGCATAGAGACAGGAAGGAAAAGATTATTTTGCATAATCTGGTTTACTAGAAGGCATTGTATTTTTCAATTTAAAAATTGTGTAATGAACTCTGAGGCATTTGAGAATCAGTATGGTGTGGTGGATATTGTTGAACTGTGAGACAGAGACCTAGGTTTGAATATTTCCCTTACATTGTGAGCCCTGGGGCAAAACATTTATTAACCTTCCCATTTCCTTATCAGTAAAACAGAGATAAATATGCCCAGCATATAAACTTGTAGTAAAGGTTGAAAAAATAGTGTATGTCCATTCTACGACATGGATGAACTTAAAAGCATTGTGTTGGGGCGCCTGGGTGGCTCAGTGGGTTAAAGCCTCTGCTTTCGGCTCAGGTCATGATCCCAGGGTCCTGGGATCGAGCCCCGCGTCGGGCTCTCTGCTCAGCGGGAAGCCTGTTTCCTCCTCTCTCTCTGCCTGCCTCTGCCTACTTGTGATCTCTGTCTGTCAAATAAATAAATAAATAAATAAATAAATAAATAAAAAAGCATTGTGTTAATTTAAAGAAGTCAGTCGCAGAAGGTCACATATTATTTATTTTATGTGATATATCCAGAACAGGTAAATTAGAATGTAGATTAGTAGTTGCCAAGGGCTGAGGGGATGAGGTGAGTGGAAGGTGACTGCTGGTGGGGATGAGGTTTTTTCCTGAGATAATGAAATGTTCTAAAATTAGATAGTGGGGTGCCTGGCTGGCTCAGTTGGTAGAGCATACAACTCTTGATCCTGAGGTCATGGGTTCAAGTCCCATGTTGGGTGTGGAGCCTACTTAAAAACAAAATAGCTAACTAACTAAATATATAAATATTTTCATAGTGATGAAAGTTGCACAGCTCTGTGAACATACTGAAGCCACTGAGCTATACACTTCAGAAAAGTGAATTATATCTCAATAAAACTTATTGTCAAAAAAACCTCCATAGTATTAATAAAAATATATTGTCCAGTATTTTGTGGCATATAGTAGGAACTCATAAGTATCTTTAATTCCTTTTTAAAATTTGACATTAGGGAAGCTTAAAGCATGGACTTTCTCTTAGTCATGATTGTCTTTAGGGAAAACTCATTATTGGTTTCAGTCAAGTTTGGTAGATTTTTTTACCTAAAATTTTTGTTAATGGGACCAGGCTGACTTTGGAGAGTTGCTTGCTTTTTGGTGAGATTTACTGCTAAACCAGAGGACTTAGAATAAACTCTGGGACATCATTTTTGTCTGGTATATCTGTGGTTTTGTTGGCTTTTATACAGTTTTTAGTGTTTTTGAAGTGATGTACTCTTTTATAGTCATATTTTGTGTTTCCTTGTTGGGGTCTGGTGCGTGAGCTATTTTGTGTGCCTGTTTTATTGAAAGAGTTAGTGAAGTTAAAAGCAGAGAATAGGGATATACCACTGATTGTTTTGGACTCCTTGCAACTGACATACAAAGTTTTTCTTCGTTTGGCTTTCCTGTTCTCATGAAAGACCCAGGGAATTTCTCAGAAGCAGTCCAAGCACTTTAATTCAGCGTTCTAGATCTGTTTATAACATTGAGATGTTCTCCAAATTTAGAGGGCTTCTTTAAAGCTAGTTTTTCTTTCTTTCAAGTTGTGTCCTGTTTAAAAAACAAACAGCCCAAGTGAGGGTGTTGGCATGTATCAGACACAGTTGTCGCTGAGAGTGTCCTCTGACCATGGCAGATAGCTTGCATCTCAGATGAGCGGCCCTCTTCCCGGGCTGTTGAGGGAGGAGTCTGCTTTTACCTGGAAGGCAGGCAGTGACATTGCAGAGAACTGAGGCTTCCCCTCTAATGCCTCGCTTCTGTGAACTCCCCAGGAGCTGATAGACTATCTGCGGACACATTCTCACAGTGCCGTGTATGCCACGTCACTGTCGCCACCGGTCGTGGAACAGATCGTCACCTCTATGAAGTGCATCATGGGGCAGGACGGCACGACCCTTGGTAAGTCTCTGTTTTCTTGGAAGATTTCCTCTACTCCGTAAATGCTTAGCAGTCAAACGAGCTCTTTTCCTTGAACTTTTTCCCTAAAATGAGGAGTCGGGTATATGGATGGGCTGAACTGGCAGGTGGGTGAGGCCTTGGTTGCTACGGACACTTTGCAGCATGTTTGATACACATGTGCCAGGAGAACTAGGTTGGCTTGCTTCCTGTTGAACTTTCTTGTCTATAGATGGTAACTATAGATGGAGGCTTTAACCTTACTGTCTTACTGTCTTTATAAGTCTTCAGTGATAAGCTGCAGGGTCTTTCCTGGGTTGCACAATTTTTTTTTTCTGAGTTGCTCAATTTTATATGAAGATGTAACTGACTGTGTGTAGTGATGTTTCATTCCTGTTGTATTTAAAAGCTGCTCTTTGCATGTATTAATGTCCTTGATTCAGTGCCTTTCAAAAGAGTTTCTAATTGAACAATAGGTAATAAAAGGCATCCTGAATTTGTTTATTCTGTCTTTGGTGGAATTTGTAGTCCAAACTCGGCGCTCTGACATGAACACACTGAAATGAACAATGAGCAAAATGTGACACTTGCTTTCTCTTGTACTTTTCTTCTGCATCACTAGAGGGCAGTGTTGATTGCAGAAAAGTTAGAACAATTGTGATTTTTGTTTTGTTTTGTTTTGTTTCACTTCTAAAAGTATTTCCATTGTATGAGACATAGATTAATTTTACTTGCTTTTTAAATGCTTCTAAAATGAGTTTTATTCTTGTCAAAGATTTTACACTATCAGCCTTGAGCTCATTTATATAATATTTTCTTATCAGATTCATTTGATTTGCATTGGAAAACAAGAAGGAAGTAGTCTGATCTTGATTGATGCAAACCTGTTTTCTTAAATCGGAATTTTTTCCCAGTTTTTTTTTTTTTTTTTTTTTTTTTCTGATCTGTAGTATATCCTTATTATCTCTAGTGAGAGATTTTTGGAAATAGATTTTCAACATGTTGATCATTTTCAGTCTCATGAATTGATTCCTTGGAGAAGAAAATAGTTCATTCATGTTGTGAGCACAGCATGGAGCCTGGGGAGTAACTCCCTCTTCACATTAGCTGTGTTACCATCCCTTCCTCCTCCTGGTGTTCGTAGAAGTAGTATGTTTTGATCTGAGATATATATTTATATAGCTAGCAATTATCTAGTTACTTCACATAAGTGCATCAACCTTAATTGATTCAGCATACAGACAGGTGACTAAAATGAATGGCTAATAGCCGTCAGAGTTCATTTTGGATAATTTCTTTGCCCTGTCCCAGAACGTAGATCTGTGTGATGTGTGACCTCTGCATGAATGGGTTATCTGTACTAAGTAGTGAAATCTAGTCTCTGCCGATGGTGAGAAAATGAAATGTGGTAATTAGTTACAGGCTTTGGGTTAGCACTCATTTTCCAGTGTATTTATTGCCTCCCTGACCACCCCCGAGGCTTAGTGGTGCGAAACAACAGCCATCGGATTGTGCTCACAGATTCTGCGGGTCAGGAATTCGGTCAGGGCACAGCAGGGATGTCTTGTTTTTGCTCCAAAATATCTGGGGCTGGAGCTGCCAGGGAAGACCCAAGCCCCAGGTGGCTGGGGGCTGGGATCATCTGGAGGCTTCTTCCCTTCATGTCACTGGGGCCAAAGTGACTTAAACACTGGGCTCAGTGGAGGCCGTTGACCAGAGCACCTTCATGTGACCTCCCTGTGAGGCATGGGCTCCTTGTCGCATGGTGACTGGGGATCCAGAGAGGGGTGCTTCAGAGCAAGCGTTCCCTAAGAACCTGCTGAAACCCCATGACCTTGGCTGATCTGTTGTTAACAAGCAGCTCACTGAGGCCAGTCCAGACTGCAGGGCGTGGGAAATCATAATCCGCGTCAAATGGGAAGTGGGTCCAAGAATTTGTGGCCATTTTTACAGTTTGCCACTACCAGCTTTTATATATTTTAAAAATTGCTCTCTAAAACTTTTAATTAGTATAGGCAAACTTCTTTTTGCCACAGTGCTTCTCTGCCAAAATAGAGGATAATAAAAATGTAACCCAAGGGGCACCTGAGTGGCTTAATGGGTTAAGCCTCTGCCTTCGGCTCAGGTCATGATCTCAGGGTCCTGGGATAGAGCCCCCACATTGGGCTCTCTGCTCAGCAGGGAGTCTGCTTCCCCCCCTCTCTCTGCCTGCCTCTCTGACTACTTGTGATCTCTCTTTCTCTGTCAAATAAATAAATAAAAGTCTTAAAAAAAAAAAGTAAACCAAAGTAGAGAGAAGTACCATCTTTCTTGAATCTGGTTACCTGATCTTAATTACATTTTACCTGATTTCTTTTAGATTTGATTATGTGAGGTAATGCTTATTTTTATGGCATCATAAAATGCATCTTCTTACTGTTCTTGTAGTGAAAGAATGTGAATCAAGCCACAGCCCTTTGTGCCTTAAGGTGACCTTTAAAAAAAGGTACCTGCAATTAATTTACCTGGGTGTGAGTTTGTAGTAGAAGTGGCCTGCCCTGAGAGAAACTTCTATGTTCAAGACATTGAATTTCATTCATTCTACAGACACTGAGTATCTCACTCTGTGTTAGACTCTGAATCAGAATGCACAGGAAATGGGCATACAAGCAGATGGTTTGAGAGGAGTATATATACTTGGGGAGTGCTGGAGATGCAGAGGATAGAGTCTTGTTGTATCAATCCTGGAGAGTACTGGAACATAGAAAAATTAAAATTTTACCAATCACTTTACCAAATATCGGCCCTCTGTGTGCTAGGTGCTATCACTAGACACTCCTGATGCATCAAGGATGAAAACCCCAAGTTTTTTGCATAATGGGGTTTCTAGTACAGGAAGTAAATTATACAGTGTGCTAGAAAATAAGTACCCCGGGAGAAAGGGAAGTAGCGAAGGGGGGTGACCAGAGGTTCTGGGGAACCAGTAACAAAACGGTTGCTGAGAAGGTAAGACTTTAGCAAGAATATGAAGAAGGTGAGGACTTGGCCCTGAAAATCCAGGAATAAAAAGGCCTAGGGAGGGAGGCTACTCTGTTCAGGACCAGCAAGGAGACCACTGTGGCCTGAGCATAGTAGTGTAGGCAGAGGGGTTGTGGGGAAGGAGAGAGGTGCACAGGATGGCAGTTCTGACGGGAAGCAGACTTGTGAAGGGTGTTAGGGTGACACAAAAAAACATGGACACACTGGTTCTCTTGCCCTAATATCAAATTCAGATTCTGGTTCAGTATCAAACTCAAGATTCCTGTGAATCTATGGGCTCCTTCATGCTGACAGGCTTCTGGCGTGCATCAGACAGGTGAAGAACGTTATTGGTCCTTCGTATTTTATGAAAAGGTACAGAAAATAATGTACCCGTGATCCCATATTTTACTGTTAATATCTCACCCCATATATGTCACTTTTTAAAAATAAAAAGATAACTAAAGCTCCCTTTAGTGTCCCTTCTTGATTTTTTTTTTCTCTCACCCCTTCCCCAGAGATAATCATTATCCTGAAATTGTCTCTTTCTGTACTTTTATGCTTTGACTGTGAATTGTATCCATATAGTAAGTATCCCCCACTGTTTGCAGGCTCACTATTTGCTGTGATGATTTGCAGGAATGCTTGTGAGATTTAACTGTCTGAATCAAAAGCCACCTTGATAAATTGTCATATGAACAGCACTCATGTTCTCAGCTGGGCACGAGTCCAGGGGGAGGCTGTAGAGTGCACTTCCGCCGTGCTTCTGCTCTTTCCCTGATAGGACCCAGTCTCCTGTCCTCTTGAGTTATTAAATGAGTTGTGCAATATCTCTGTCATCTGCCCCACGTTACCAATGAAAATGTCCTGCGACATGTAGAAAAACCTGTGAAGAAAGTAGGTGAGCAAAGGAGGCCCACAGATGTCCCTACATTTGCAGAGCATGTGGGAGTGCTAAAGCTCATAGAGACGAGGGATGGCCCACCTGGGACCATGATGGACTCCATATTGTCCCACACCGTTGAGTCATCACACATGCGAGAGCACTTCTGTTGTCTCAGGGTAAAAATAAGTCACTGGTATTTTAGATGCTGTCCGTTTTACAGAAATTCTTGGCAGGTTATTATGTAGATATTTAAGAGTATTTCATGGCTTGGGAAAAAATATCGTTTGGAGTTTGGGGTGAGCTAGGAACATGTGGTTTTTCCTATTTTTGAATGATGTAATGTAGACTCAGCTACCTGAAAATTCACACTGTAACACACATTTAGGAACAGACTGCATTCCAATAACAAGGACTGTCTATGTTGTTTTGTGTGTGCAGTGGGGGTTTTTTTCCCCAAAGATTTTTATTTGAGAGAGAGAGAGAGAGAAAGAGAGTGCCAGAGCATGAGCAGGGGAGGAGCAGAGGGAGAGGGAGAAGCAGACTCCCTGCTAAGTAGGGAGCCCGATGCAGGGCCCTGAGATCATGACCTGAGCCAAAGGCAGAGAGAGTTAACTGTCTGAGCCACCAGATGCTCCTGTTGTTTTGTGTATTTAAATGTTACATAAATTGGTCATATTGGGGAAGTTGTTCTATAACTCATTTTATTTGCTTAATATTATTTGTTTGCATTATTTCTGTTGAGTGTGAAGTTCTTAGTCATTATTTTCACTGTTGTGTAATATTCACCGAATATTACCACAGCTTCTGTGTTCATTACTCTTGTTGGCCAGGTGACATAGGTCAGCAATCAATAGCTTAGGGATGTCACTGTATAACGTGTGAAAACTCACTAACCCTTGATGTAGTTTTTCTTTTTCTTTTTTAAGATTTTATTTATTTATTTGACAGAGAGATCACAAGTAGGCAGAGAGGCAGGCATTGGCGGGGGAGATCTCCCTGCCGAGCAGAGAGCCCAACTGGGGACTTGATCCCAGGATCCTGAGATCATGACCTGAGCCAAAGGCGGAGGCTTAACCCGCTGAGCTACCCAGGCGCCCTAACCCTTTACGTAACTTTTCCGTGTCATGTCAGCTCCCCTGTTAGGATCCTTGTCTCGCTCCTCCTTTGCATCTTAAATAGTGCCTATACCAGAAACTTAAGAGTCAGTAATTGTTTGACTTGATTATTCACAAAATTGTTATGTCTTCCCAAAGAGGAATATAAACTCCATGAAAACATGGAGTTTTGGCTATCTTGTTCACTTCATTGCTTCTGTTGAAAACCATGTCTGGTACATAGTAGGTGTGCAGTAAATGCTTGGTAGATGGTTAAATGAATACTTTGGTGCCTTGAAGAGAGGTATTGTAAGAGTTAATGACTTATGATTTAGTCCTTATTATATTCTTTGTATTCTTAAATGATGAGGACTTAAGAAATTTATAGACCTAAGAGGATAAGATCCCTCATTCACTCATATAGGATTATTCTTGAATGGAAGCCTCATGTATACTGACCAATATTCTTAGAATTATAGGACTTGGGAAAATATGATAATTTAGTTTTAAAGATATAAATGTATCTTTGATTTGATGTTGTTACTAATTTTCTCTTAATGGGATAAATCTTCAAACTTTGATGAAACAGGTAGTTTGGCCTTTGCTCTTTCTAGCCAGGTCCTCTTGTAACTAGAAGCAACCATTTGGAAGCTTGCTTTCCAAGCCCGGGAGGCATTTGTTCCATTCTAACTGGCAGCTGTATCTCATCAGTAAAAAAGAAATGGGAGCTTAGGTATCATTGGAGGAAACATTCTAAATCAGATTAGGATAGAGATGCTAAACTTAGTTTCTTACAAATAGGATTTATAGCTAACTAAAACAGATTAGACTTGAGTTAAAATGTATGTATTTGCTTGTCATTAAATACTTCACTTGGGTTTTCAGGTTATCTATTAGTATCTGTTATTCTAAGCAAAGATGTGACCTGTGTCAGAATGTAAGATTTATGGCAGGATATATTTTCACAGGGGCTACTGTTCTTTCTCCAGTTATGAGCTTAATATGATTTTTTCCTTTTTCCCTTCCAAGCCAGAATTAGTGGATCTAAAATAGTTGTTTTATAATGATAATACAATGAGCTATGAAATGGTGAACTATTCATCTTCATTTAAGATGAAATTAAGACTAAAATGTGACTTGGGGGGGCGCCTGGGTGGCTCAGTGGGTTAAGCCACTGCCTTCGGCTCAGGTCATGATCCCAGGGTCCTGGGATCGAGTCCCGCATCGGGCTCTCTGCTCAGCGGGGAGCCTGCTTCTTCCTCTCTCTCTCTGACTGCCTCTCTGCCTACTTGTGATCTCTCTCTGTCAAATAAATAAATAAATTCTAAAAAAAAAAAAAAAAAAAAAAAAATGTGACTTGGGGCACCTGTGTGGCTCCGTCATTAAAGCATCTGCCTTCAGCTCAGGTTATCTTCCCAGGGTCCTAGGATCGAGCCCCGCATCAGGCTCTGCTCCCTACTCAGTGGGAAGCCTGCTTCTCCCTCTCCCACTCCCCCTGCTTATGTTCCCTCTCATGTTGTCTCTCTCTTTCTCTGTCAAATAAATAAATTAAATCTTTAGAAAGATAAAAAATAAAAGCCTTTAAAAAAATAAACTAAAATGTGACTTGAATTGTTAAGGGTTAAAAAAAGAAATCACTTAGCTTTGATACTTGGAAGACTTTCTTTTGTTTAATACGAGCGGAGTAAGGGGCACCTGGGTGGCTCAGTGGGTTAAAGCCTCTGCCTTCGGCTCAGGTCATGATATGGGATCGAGCCCCACGTCGGGCTCTCTGCGCAGCGGGGAGCCTGCTTCCTCCTCTTTCTCTGCTTGCTTCTCTGCCTACCTGTGATCTCTTGTCTGTCAAATAAATAAATAAAATCTTTTAAAAAAAAAAAGAAGAAGAAGAAAAAACGCAAGTGGAGTAAAATCATATTACTGCTTTTAATTAGTTTCGAGTTTATAGGGTCAGTTACAGGTAAAGCATGGGAAGTTTAGCAGTGGCTATAAACTGGGTATAAATAAGAAAAATCTTGACAGTGTAAACAGTAGCAGACTGGAGGTGTGGAAAGGGGTAAAGGAAGGTGAGGGACATGGAAGTGTGTCGGTTTCTATTATGTACTTGGTGGAAAGTTAGTGGGTACTAACTTTGAAGTGAAGAAATCGGCTTTAGGTTTATGAAGGTGACTGGCCGCTAGAATTAAAAACAAAGCTTGGTGGTGATTATTCAAGAAAACATGGAAAATAGCCAGAGCACAGCTGTCTCACCACACCACCAGGTAGGGCTGCTGGAAGGGGAAGCAGAGGGCTAAGCCCATTGAGCTCTGTAGTGCTAGCTGTCGGAGATGCCCGAAGGAGAACCTGGCACTGGTTCCTGGGATGGGAAAGGAGGTGGCTGGCTGAGGAGGGGAGGAGGGACTTCTGTACTTTACATTTAATATTCTGTACTGCTTGGATTTTATTTTACCATATGAATATGTTACTTTTATGACTAAGACATTTTTGTTATCAGCTTCCACGGTACATGAAAACCTATGGGAATAAATCTTGCTTAAATCTTAAATACATCTTGCTTAAAATACTATTGCATATATACAATGGAATACTATGCAGCCATCAAAAGAAATGGAATCTTGCCATTTGCGATGACCTGGATGGAACTAGAGGGTCTTATGCGGAGCAAAATAAGTCAATCAGAGAAAGACAAATATCATATCTCCCTGATATGAGGAAGTTGAGAGGCAGTGTTGGGGGTTTGCGGGGTAGGAAAAGAATAAATGAAACAAGATGGGATCGGGAGGGAGACAAACCATAAAGAGACTCTTCATCTCACAAAACAAACTGAGAGTTGCCAGGGGGTGGGGGGTAAGGAAAGGGTGGTGGGGTTATGGACATTGGGGAGGGTATGTGCAATGGTGAGTGCTGTGAAGTGTGTAAACCTGGTGGTTCACAGACCTGTACCCCTGGGGCTAATAATACATTATATGTTGATAAAAATAAATAAATAAATAAATAAAATATAACTGAAAGTAAGGCTTAAACATACACACAAAGTATACATGGTTGATTGTTAAGAAATGTTCTCATGCATCCATTTGACAGACCTGGAGCAGTTCCTGTCTGCTGCTAAGGTTTCCACTAGAGATGCAAGAAAAAAGTCCTCGCGCTTTCTGTCTGTCTCATTGTGGCAGTCAAGATTGAATGGGGGAGTACAGGCTAAAAGGGGGGAAATTTCTGCAACTCACATAAACCTTGTCAACAATGAAGATCTTGGTTTACTCCAAAGTGTCTAAAATTGGAGTTTACGGAAAGTGTTGGAAAAGAATTTCCCAGACCCTTGCCTTTTGATTAATTTCACTTTTAAAAACTTAAGGGTTAAAAGTAAATTAAATGCAAGCCAGTAAAGGGGGAAGAAAAAGCTTTCACTTCACACACACGCACACACACACACACACATCCATCCAGTAATGGAAATTTAGCTGTAAGATCTATTTACGAGTCAAGGCAAAACATGTCTGAGTAAAGAAATTAAAATTGTGCTCTTCAATTTTCCAGAGCTGTGCTTAGTTGTATTTTACTTCTGGCCAGAGATGTAATTAATAACATGAAGAGCCCCCAGCTTAGTGACTGACTTCCAGTAGGCTTTTGATAAATTTGCTGAATAACTGAATGAATGCACACGTGATCCGTAACTATTAGAAAATGGTGGGTTCTTAAAGCTTCAGTAGGTGGATGTTAAATCAAATGGCCAAATCATGGAATGAAATAAATAGGTACACTTTACTAGGTTAATTTAAAAGTGATGACAAGTGGGACCCGGGTGTGGCTCAGTTGCTTAAGCGTCTGCCTTTGGCTCAGGTCATGACCCCGGAGTCGGGGGATGGAACCCTGTGTCCTCAGGCTCCCTGCTCTGCAGGGAGTCAGCCTATCCCTCTGTCCCTCCCTCTGGCTCCAGTGTGCATCTCTCTCTCAAGAACATAAATAAAATCTTATTTATATATTTATTTATTTATTTATATTTTAAAAGTTAAATATTCATTTATTTTTTTAAAAGATTTATTTATTTATTTATTTATTTGACAGAGAGAGAGAGAGAGAGAGATCACAAGTAGGCAGAGAGCCAGGCAGAGGGGGGGGAGAAGCAGACCTCCTGCTGAGCAGAGAGCCTGATGCTCAGGATGCCTAGATCATGACCGGAGCTGAAGGCAGAGGCCCAACCCACTGAGCCACCCAGGCGCCCCAATAGAATCTTTTTTTAAAATGACAGGTAATTTTCCAGAAAACTGCACTTTTTCTACTTCTTATTTTTGAAAGAACTGGGCCTATTTAGGTGCCTGTTGGTGTAGGAGAAAAAAAGAATACCTTGGGCAGATTGAGATTTAATTAAAATTAGTTTTGGGTCATTTGAATTAATTCCTATAATAGACTTGTTAATGATGTGTTAAATGATCAACTTGAGAATCCCAGGAACTGTCAAAAATTGATTTAGGAGAATTGAGAATCTTTTAAAAAAAAAAAAAAGCATTCCACGAGTCCCCTGCTAAGGAGGCAGACTATTAAAACAATCTTGGTGGGGGAGGGCGGGCACAGGGAGAATTTCCTGCTTCTCTGCGGGGGGCGGGGGGGGGCTGACAGCTGTTGTATCCTCTTGTTGTGTTTGGCTGATGGGCAGAGCCTGGACACCCCAATGCTTTCTGAGCCCAGGACTGTTGGCTTCCACTTTCTTCTTCATTAATCTGCTTTTACCTAATTTGTTCATTTCGCTATTAGAAGTTCATGTAAATAAAAATCAAGGCTTCTAATAAATACAGTTTTTTTTATTTTGTTTTAAAGATTTTATTTATTTGTTTGACAGACACAACAAGAGAGGAAACAGAAGCAGGGGGAGTGGGAGAGGGAGACCAGGCTTCCCACTGAGCAGGGAGCCCCATATGGGGCTTGATCCCAGGACCCTGGGCCCATGATCCAGACCTAAGGCAGACGCTTAATGACTGAGCCACCCAGCTGCCCCTAAACACAGTTTTTTTGGTTACTTATAGCTTAGCATTGTATCTGACACCAAGAATCAGATTAGATTACCTCCTGTCTTTATAATTGACTGCCTAAGATGCTGTTTAAAAATTGTTGGATTCCACATTTATAAAACATTCATCAAGCATCTCCTCTGTACCCTGTGGTGGGTTTGCAGTTGACCAGTGCAGGGTTAAACAACGCATGATCTCTGTCTTTGATAAAATGTACACCATCTAGTGGTAAAGATAGGATTCCAGAGAAGGGCTGGTCTTAGAGAAACAGGCAAATTCTTCCTTTGTTCAGATTCACCCTTCCTCTGGTTCCTCCTTAAGTCTCCTCTCCAAAAAGCTCCTTCCTTACTACTGAACGCCCTCCCCCAACACACACATACCAAAATCGTAAACTTCCTTAAAACTAGCTAATTATTTGAAACAAACTCAGATCTTATTAATCTTATGTTCCTTATCAATATTTCTAAGTGGATTTTTTCTATAGAAGCTTATCACTCTTTAAAAAAAAGAGAAGCTTAAGGGCGCCTGGGTGGCTCAGTGGGTTAAAGCCTCTGCCTTCAGTTCAGGTCATGATCCCAGGGTTCTGGGATTGAGCCCTGCATCAGGCTCTCTGCTCAGCGGGGAGCCTGCTTCCCCCTCTCTCTGTCTCTGCCTGCCTCTCTGCCCACTTGTGATCTGTCTGTCAAATAAATAAATTAAAAAAAAAAAAAAGAAGAAGAAGCTTATCACTCTTGTAAATTACCAGCTATCAAAGGAAAAGAAAGATTTTCCTTTTGTAAATTAGCTTCATCATTATCTAGCCCAAAGGGCTTTTTAACCAATGGTTTAAGCTTTCTAAAGTCAGCAAGCAATATGACCACTTTATGGTGGAGAAATTTGCACCCATAAACTGTAGAAGCTTTCTCAATATCGTGTCTCTGAATAGAAGGAATGTGGCTTTCTTGAACTGCATCCACTTCTTCTAAAGTTGCATTAAGGATATTTAATGTAAAGTTTTTTCCGGCGAGATAAACACAACACCAGGCAAAGTGGGTACAAGGCAAGATTTATTAAAAACGCTCTCCGGCGAAGTTTCAGGGCTCAGGAGAAGGGGAGCCAGGAAAGTTGCGCGGGGAGGAGGTGGGCACCCTCAGGCGAGGTTTCGCGACTCTGGAAAGCAGAGTGGCGGAAGTCGGAAGTCGCACCGAAGGCAGGGAGGAGGGGGCTTTTAAGGGGTCTGGAGGGGAGAGCTCAGGGATCTTTTGGCAAGTTTCCCTTATTTGGATATTTCGCCTGCTCGTCAGGGTCCCATTGGTCCACGGGAGCCCAGGGCGGGAGGGTCTCAGATTCCTGCTTGGGCCTTTGTTCTCCTGTCTGAGCTCAGGTCTTGTGGTGGGAACTTTTGCCATCTTAAGTAGCCCTTTCTGCCAGCCCAACATTTAACATTTTATTAAAACATTAATATTATTAAATAATATTAACATATTATTAAACCATAAATTATTAAAAATTTATGAACTCTTTCTAATTTTCTGATTTCTGGTCTGCTAACTTTCCAAAACATAGCTAAATTTAGTTGTGAGTGATCAGCCAGACAAATGAAAGCCTTGTGGGGGCCTTTACCTATCTGTTTCTCTCTCCTTTTGTGCCTTGTTTGAGAGTTTGTTTGAAGCTGGCTGTTAAGTAAGATGCCCACAGGCAGCAGGCAGGCCTGGGAGCTAACCTTTGAACAAATGTAGACTTGTTCATTTAGTAGAATATTTTTCTTAGTGCAAAGCATAAATAAAGAGTTTGAGGTTGTTCCCCTAGGACAGGAAAGGAGTCCTGTACTAGATGTATCTCATTTTGGAGATTTAGTAAGATGATATAAAGAAACTAATTCTTAATTAAAGTACCGTGAGTTGTTTGCTTTTTAAGACCGAAGTGGGTCATTTACCTTATTTATATTTCATAATGAGATTTATTTTAAAGATTTTCCCCCCCCAAATTTGATTTATTCAGTTACCGTTTAGCTGAAACTTAGGACCGTTCCTTCAGTCTATTCTTACGACTTGATTGAATTTGTGAACCTTATAATCCAGGCTCTGTTTTGTTTGAAGTAGAACAACTTTCTAAACCTCAGCATGATTTGAAGTGCTTTTTTCCCCCAGAATTATTTCGAAGGACCTTGTCTAAGAGACTTGACCCTAGTTTTTCATCAGCTTTGCTATTTATTGCTACAAGAATACGTAGTATTTATAAACAAGTGAGAAGATGTATGGACTCTGATCTCCATTAAGAACCAGATACCCTTCTGAAGGCTTGCCAGATTTGAGAGCTTTCTGAAGAAGAATTGATTAAAAAAAAAAAAATTATCCAAATATTTTACTCCACCTGCCATCTGCTTTGGTGGTGGAGCGAGGTTCAGAAGAACCTCATTCAGGTATACTCTTGTGGGCCTATGTTCTCAAACTTTTGTCCATGGACCACCTTGCATCAGAGGCACTGTTAGTGTGGTGGTTCCTAACCTTGCTTACACAGATGAAAGCTTCAAAATTAATCATACTGCTGTTGTCAGGGCCCCTAACAGACCCTCTGAATTTCTAGAGGGTGAGGCCCCTGCAGGATGTTATTTAAAAGCACCTCAGATCTTAATATGTAGCCAGGGTTGAGCACGACTGATGTAGTGCTTGTTAGAAATGAGGATTCTAGTCCACTCTACCGACCATGAAGTCTTATGGACAGGGTCCTAGAGTATGCACTTTAAAGAAAACTTCAGTTTATTTTATTTTATTTTTCTTTAAGATTATTTATTTATTTATTTGACAGACAGCGATCACAAGTAGGCAGAGAGAAAGGAAGGGAAGCAGGCTCCCCACTGAGCAGAGAGCTCAACGCAGGGCTCCCTTGATCCCAGGAACCCAGGATCAAGACCTGAGCAGAAGGCAGAAGCTTTAACCCACTGAGCCACCCAGGTGCCCTGAAAATCTCAGTTTAAAATGCAAACTAATTTTTTAAGGGATTTAAGGGCCGTTTGTTTGCTTGAGCTTGTTTACACCAAAGGAAACCAAGAGCTTCTCTACTGAGAGGTGGTAATTTGGGAAGGAAAGGAAATTGGAAGGCCAGACATATGGTCTCTTTCTTTTGAAAGAAAAATAAGCGACATGTTGGCTTGTGGAACAGGAACTTGGTGGTAAAACTAAGTTGCCAGTTTTCATCATTTTTGGAAATCTGGACGATTTGATGCTTTCTTCTAGAGAGCTGATGATCCTTGCGCAATGAATCAGAGGCATGGGTGGAGAACTCAGAAATCAGTTTGGAGGAGAGAAAGAGAATTAAGAATTCAGAGACCCATGGTTGGCTCTTTAGGTCTAGGTGCATTTATTTTTGTTTCACTTTTTTAAAATGGCCTGTTAATTCAGAATCAAATTTTTTAGTACGGAACCTACAGATGGCCTTGCCCGCTATACACTTTTAAAAGTACAATACTGATTCGCTCATGAAACTCACTATGGCCTTGTCTTCCACCTCTGCAACTACTGGGTTCATTCCAAGCCTCGCCTTTACCAGCAGTTACCTTATTTGCTCACCCTCGTTATCTGAAGGTGGGTGCTTGAGCACGGTACAGATTTCCTCATTCCTGGAGTTTGGTCTAAAATTAGCTTGTTATGTGTTCAGCCTCAAAGGACAGTAGGATAGTCTTTGGACAAATACAGATTTTCTGTCCTGACAGTGAGCTGGCACCCTTTAAAACTCAGTTCCTTGGGGTGCCTGAGGGGCTCAGTGGGTTAAGCACCTGCCTTTGGCTCAGGTCATGATCCCAAGGTCCTGAAATCAAGCCTGGCCTGTTGGTCTCCCGGCTGGGAAAGGAGTCTGCGTCTCCCTCCCTCGCCGCCCCCTCCTACCTCCCATGCGCATGCTCTCTCTCTTTCTCTCATTTTCACTCTCGCTCTCAAAGTCTTTAAAAAATAAATAAAACTCAGTTCCTTAATTTTTCGAAGGCACTTGGCCTCCTTTCTTCCTTTTGTTTAGGGCTGTCTGTTTTTGACGGTGCTTTGGCAACTATTCTTTGAAACTCTTGAACATCTTTAAGCCTTAGCCCCTGCTGCTTGGTGCACATCCTGTAGCAGTCCTCAGGAAATCCTAGTTTTGGGCCTTGAAACTGATTAAAGGATTAAGCTGCCACTCTCGAGAGAGGGTGGTAAGTGGTGCTTTAGAGCATCACTGTGCAGTGTGTGCTGTTGGCAAAACCTCTAGGTGCAGGGGAGGGAAAGAGCGGTAGTGATACGGAGTAGAGTCAGATACTCGGCTGCATCTGGTAGGGAGACGGAACACCCAAGTCTGCTTTGGAACAGTGTCCCTAGGGGAGGGAGAGGCAGCTGCCTACTTTGATTTTCATTAGCTTGACAACTGCCTGAGCTGAACACTTTATTTGTTCCCAGTCTAGCAAAATAGTGGCTGCTTCTAGGAGATACTGGACCTAGCCCCTGACTCATTTTGCTTCAGTGTTAAATAGTTACTGAGCTCCTGCTTTCTGGAAGTCCCTTATAAATATCCCTTTTACAAGAGTGTTCAGTGGAGTACGAAAATTGCTTGTAAATAGTGGGTCAGGGATACATTTATGTTCCTATTCCTTGGGTCTCTTATAAGGACCTTCAAACAAAGATTTTCTAGTGCAATTTAGTTGGTACTTAAGGGGAATGTGTTATTCAAATCAGTCTGCCCTGCCTTCTAGCTAATATTGCCTTTATTTTTGTTTTAGATAACATTCCTGGTTACTTTATCCTTCCTTCTCTGAAATCACATGAAAAAGCTGAACTCATAAATTGAAATTCCAGCACAGTGTGGTTGTGTTGGAATAGCTTCACTGTGTTTTTTTCTTCACATCCCATGCTTTCCTCTCTCACCCTTACTTCCTTTCCTAGTCCTATTTGGTACTTGAAGATAGTTTTAGGCATAGAGATCTTAATTTTAATCTGCAGGTTGAAATTCTGCAGCTGTTCATGTGGAAGTTAAAGAACAAAGGAGGACCTTTAATGGCAGTTGATTGGTGTGTTTAGGCATTCTTTTGTCCCTCTCTCCCCTTTCCAGTAAGCTATGAGATCCTACTCCTTCCAGTACTTCCTGACTGGGGACTTGTGGCAAATGTACAACCTGTTGATCTACAGAGTGCTGTGATGAGTGAAAAGTGTTGTCTGCTGCCTTCTCCACCCACTTTAGAGCTGTCCATAGAAGGTGACCACAGATAATTGAGAAACGTGAGTGCTGCTGCTTTAGGAAAGAAACTTAGATGACTTAGTTAAGAATTCATCACTGTTCTGCCAGCCTCTACACTAAGGTATCATCTAGATGTGAAAAGGTAAAAATAATAATATGGAGTGGAAGTTCCTTCGAGGCTTAACCTTGTTAATTGTCAGTATATTTCTGTTGGCATGGAAATCAACTTTGGTACCTAGGTACTCGTAAGATTCATAAGGTAAGCGAAAGTTATCAAAATTTGTAACAAGTACTAAGTGTTTGCCTCTATTCCTAGAAAGGTTTTCTTTTCTCCATTAATGGATCTTTACCTTTACTGCACTTACTCAGTTTTTAGGTCTTTAGCATACCCTGGTCTTGTAGGAATGTACAGAGAGTATGGCTGTAAGATTTTTGGTCTCAGATGCTGCTGTATGTGATTTGAATAATGTGTACCATTCTGTGATTCCTAAACAGCACCCCACAGATGGCAGGGTGAGGTCTTCTCTCAAGCCCTATTTTTTGCCATTGATGAAGGGTAAAGGAAGTACCTAGGTTTTGTGTTTGATATGGGAGGGGGTTCTTATCTCTTCTTTATAATCAAAACTGTTTAAATGAAGTACAGTAATTGTATGGGTTAGTACTCTTTCTAATTCTGTGCTGATTCTTCAAACATTAACAGTGGGGATGGTGACCATTTGAGGAGAGAAGTTAGAAAGATGATAGTAGAAGATGACTAGCTTTAACAGCAGCTGGGGATTATTTTTAACGTCTGAGTAAAAGTGTGGCCATTGTTTAAGAAATTGTTCTGTTGGGGTGCCTGGGTGGCTTAGTCCTTAAGCATCTGCCTTCAGCTCAGGTCATCATCCCAGGGTTCTCGGATCAAGCCCCGGGCTGGACTCCTTGCTCAGCAGGAAGCCTGCTTCTCCTTCTCCCACTCCCCCTGCTTGTGTTCGCTCTCTCGCGGTCTCTCTCTTTCAAGTAAATAAATAAAATCTTCAAGAAAAAAAGAAAGAAAGAAAGAAAATATTCTATTAAGTATCCCTTGAGTCCCACTGGGCTTGGGATAACTTGGTCAGAAGAATAAATGGCTGTTTCTTGGACAGGATCCTAAGCTTTCTGCGGCATCAAAGCTGCAATCATTATCATAAAGCATTTGCTGGGCTTTTCCTGTTTGGTGTTTTTATAGAAAGGAAGAAGGAGAACGGAAAAGAAGATATTATAAGAAATTGGCTCACATAGTTATGGAGGCTTTCAAGTCTCAAGATCTGCATTTGGCAATCTGCAGACCCAAAAGAGCTGATAGAATTCTAGTCTCTAGTCGAAGTGCCATTAATCTCAGGACCCCGGAAGAGCTGACGCTTCAGTTCAAGTCTGAAGGCAGGAAAAACCTGATGTGCCAGCATCACAGGCAGGACTTCCTCCTGTTTGAGAGGGCCCTTTTGTTCTCCCGAGGCCTTCAAACGATTGGATGAAGCCCACCCACATTAGGGAGGACAGTCCCCCCGCCCCCCCCCCCTTTTTAAAGGTTAATTTACTTATTTTAGAGAGAGCTGGGGAGGATGGCAGAGTTGAGGGAGAGGGGGTCTTAAGCAGACACTGCACTGAGCGTAGAGCCCACCACGAGGCTCAAATCTCACAACCCTAACTCATAACCTGAGTTGAAACCCCAAGAGTTGGAGCTTCACCAGCTGTGCCACCCAGGTGCCCCCCACCTCGACAGTCTTTACTCAGGTTTACTCAGTCCACCAATTCAAATGTTAATCTCATCCAAAACATGCTCACAAAGCACACCCAAATTCTGCTTGACTCTATGTCTGGTCACTGTGGCTCAGTCAAGTTGACATACAGCTGTCCCAGCATTCTTGATGCTTTTTTAAATACTAACATTTGCCTGCAAAGTTTTCCAGCTCAGTAGAAATAATTAAGTGAATGAATTCTGTACTAGACCTGTTGTTTTTTCCTCCTCCATATTGTGCTTGGCAGTGAGGACGCAGTTTTGGGTTCTAAACTCTGGTTCTCTTCAAATGTAAACCGTTTTTATAATATTAAGTTAGTTAACTTTATATTTTAGTTTCTGTGTGTTCGTTGATTTTTAGTTGATCCCGATCATGATGTTTACACCCTGGGCAGTTTGCCAGAAAGTAGATCATCTGTAACACGAATGCATTATTGCTGCTCAGGGATCAGTCTTCAGGATCCAAAATGCACGATTTTTAATGCCAATGTGAATGTATTCATCTATTTTTATTCTTTATAAAACTGACCCATGCTCATTTTCAAAACCCAGATATCACAGATAGGTCACAGAAAGTACGGTCTCTATGATTGTGTGTGCGTGGATAGCCCGTGTCAGCCGTTTGGCACGTGGTCTACGGATTTATCACTGTCACTCCTTTTTAGCAATACCACTTGATTAGAAGAGTTTGGTAGTTATGGGAAGGAAGAAAATGAGAATGCTTACTGCCTTTTTAGCAGTTACCGGGGTCAGTTTTGATCTAGGGTTGTTGGACTGTACTCCGTAGTTTGGGTAGAACAGAAAACAGGTGAGTCCTGCTAGGATACCTCCCCTACCCTGTGTGTTTATAGTGCTTAAGAAGAATGAAGAGAAGAAAATCACGGGTTGCCTGGGTGACTCAGTTGGTTAAGCGGTTGCCTTCAACTTGGGTCATGATCCCAAGGTCCTGGGATCTAGTCCCATGTTGGGTTCCTTGCTCAGCAGAGAGCCTGCTTCTCTCTGCCTCTGCCGGCCATTCTGCCTGCTTGTGCTCAATCTTTCTCTGACAAATAAATAAATAAGATCTTTAAAAAAGAGAGAGAGAGAAGGAAATCACATTGTGAAAAGATTGTCAGCTTGTGCGTTCTCTGTAAATGAGGGCACTAACAATGCCTAAACAAATGATCATATCCAAGTTGGCTTGAATATCAGAATCTTGTCATTATGGTAAGTGCAATATTCCATATTTTTCCAGCATTTCATGTGGGTACCTTCATCTGATAGCACCCCATATAAGACTAATGTATTACAATGTTAATTCTCTCTGAGGTATTAGAAAATGAAACAAAAATAAAACAAGCCATTCTGTTACTGTTCCTTGTTAATTCCTGCCCATGGTTGGTGAGAGTTGAGTCCAGCCAGTTGCCCTCCTCGACTTCAGACCAATGAGATTTGCCCTGTGCCCTGGCAGAACACAGGTAACTCTTGGGCAGGAGGCTCTTTCTCATCTTGACTTGAGCCTTGGCAGTGTCTTCTTTTTCTTTTGTGTTTTGTGTACTAACATCAGTTTTGACCTGTATGTAATGGCCAGCAAATGTGCGCACGTGATAGAACTATCATACACTAAGGAATGGAGTATGCCAGATGTGCAGACACACATTTCATGATTTCTGGAAGTTTCTTCAAGGCAGGAGCTGAGAACTCAGCCAGTAATGATCGGCAAGAAGTAGGATTAGTTAGTGAAGGCCTTTGATACTGTGTCAGGCATCACAGGTGTTACTGCAGCCTGGGAGTAGCGACTGGGAATTGTGAGGATAGTAGAAGAAACCGTGGAATTGCCAGAAACCTGCCATAATTACAGGAGATTCAGGAGGAGAAGCAGTCTCCTCTGTGCCTGTCTGAACGTACATCTCCATAGGATTATGCTGGAACACATGTGCTTGCAGATCCCTCACCCTCCTGAAAGGGGTCATGTTATAACCAGATGGCGCAGTCTCTCTACCTAGAATTCTCTCATTTCTAAGCTCAAAACAGTAATTGAAATGAAAATAGGCCATGATAAGGCATTGCTTGGGAAAAGTTACCTTTGACAGATGAATGTGCTGCTTTGGGTTGAATTTTTTGTTCTTCTGTATATATAAAGTGTTTGCAAACAGACCTTCTTAGTTAATTTTTGCTTATTTGTGGATTTTGCATGTTTCGTATATTTTTGGTTTTGCAAATAGATTATGGCACATTTGTCATCCTGATCCCCCTGTGCAACTACACATGTGTATCATTTCCCCTAAATATTGTTAGGGGATATGGTGTTAGTCTTTTCCCGTCTTGGCAGAACTGCCCTTTGTGGACTTTGCCAAAGTTAAATGTTAGCAGTATGGGGCTTCTGGGTGGCTCAGTCATTAAGCATCTGTCTTCAGCTTAGGTCATGATCCCAGAGCCCTGGGATCAAGTCCCACATCCAGCTTCCTGCTCAGCAGGAAGCCTGCTTCTCCCTCGCCCACTCCCTCTGCTTGTGTTCCCTTTCTTGGTGTGTCTCTCTGTCAAATACATAAGTAAAATCTTTTTAAAAATAAATAAATAAAAATGTTAGCAATAAGGTAAGTAAGTCTGCTTTGGATAGTAAAATATATTTCAAGAGCAGCTGGATGGCTCAGTCAGTTAAGTGTCTGCCTTCCGCTCGGGTCATGATCTCAGGGTGCTGGGATCGAGCTCCATGTGGGGCTCCCTGCTCAGTGGGGGGTCTGCTTCTCCCTCTGTCCCTCTCCACTCCTCATGGCTCACACACTCTCTCTTCTCTCTCTGTCAAATAAATAAATAAAAATCTTTAAAAATTAAAAAATACGTAAATTTCAAATTCAGATGGAGACTTTTTTGGTTATCTGAGCACCATTACTGCTGTACCTCACTCTACCCCCATCTGCACAGTTAATTGAGAATACGTTGTTAAATTTATTTTATTAGCAGATAAGAGCTGTGTTTGTTACATTTTTTTTAGTCTTTTTAAGGCATATTATTCCTTTAATTGGTATCTGATCTTTCACACATCCAGATAGAACTTCTTACTACTTTTCTTTTATCTGATTTTTGCTCCCTTCCCCCCCAATTAGTTTAAGGCACAATAAGATTTCGTTCACTCAGCAATCACTTTTTGACTACTTACCATGTGCCAGCCATGAAGAATGACATAGTATCTTCAAAAACTTCTTAAGGCAAAGCATTCAGTTTTTTGAAATCTCAAAATAAGCAACATTTTCCTAGCATTTCTTAATACCTCCTAACACCTTCTGTGTTTTATTTTATTAATTTTTATTCTGCCCCTTTTGGCATCTAATTAGGTTTTAGAGGTAGAAGAGTCATTTGTCTTTCTTCTTCTCTTTATCTCTCTCTTTTTTTCTCTTTTTCTCTTTTTGCTCAAGATTTCTAGTACCTCCTTAGAAGACAAAGTATATATACTCATCTATTTCCTGGCTTTTTTCCAATTTGAAGAAAGAAGAATAAGTCCTTAAAATATTGTTATAAGTAAAATAATAAAAATAGTAAATTGTTATGTATATAAACAAAGTAATTGAAACAGTGAGCTTTTAAACACCATGTACAAGGCATTTTATTAAGCACTTTGCCTGTATTATTTAACTTAATCCTTAAAACAAGCTAACAAAGTAGGTGAAATCATCATCGTCATTTTCAGTTCCATTTTGCAGATGAGGAAACTGGGCTCAGAGTGGTTAAGTGACCTAGCCACAACTTTACAGCTAGTCGACGGTGGAGCCAGAACATAAACCCAGATAGTCTGACTTCAGAAGTGTCCAGACTAAAGCTCAGGAGTGAAATTAGGAAGAAACAGTGAAGTTATTATTTCCTGTCTTTCTCAGACCTGTTTTTACTGCTTTGATGTCTTACTTTAAAAATGGCTCTCTGATGGTTTCAGGTTTTAAAACATCAGCACAAGCAACTCTGTATGCCTGTTTCAGACTAGGGGAGAGAATCTCTGTAGCCCTGGTAGAGACCAGGTCCCATCCCTGTTATGGTGAGGAGTGGTTTTCAAAAATAAGGGCCTCTGCTTGCCATCTTGAATACTCCAATTACATAGGTAATTGGTCTCATCTGGATGGCAATTAATGGGTGATGTGATGGTAGAGATCAGGGAACACTGGTTAAAACTAGCTTTGGAAAGTCAGTAGTGTATGGTAGAGGATGTAATATATGAGGTGTAGTTATAAATTATAAACTTCTGTGTCATATGTGTTTAAATGATGGTATCAGCTGTGACCTGTGTTATATGTTAAGAGTGTGATAAGAGATTAGAAAGTAGAGGACTAGAAACAGTGAGGGAAAGCAAGAGGATCCTTTATTTCATCTTTGAAAACTAAGCTAGAGGGTCAGATCATGTAATGTGGAAGATGTAAATGGCACAATTTTAAGGGAAAAATACATGAATGGAGGGAAATGATAATAGTGAAAATGTTACTGTGTTTACTATCTACTGAGCACTGCTCTAAGTGTGTAAATAAATTCTCAGAACAAGTATTAGACAAAGTTCTCCTTCCTTTATAAAGTGAAGCAGCAGAGAGGTTAAGTTGCTTACCCAAGGTCGCAAAGTTACAAGTGATGGAGCCAGAATTTGAACCTGGATGTCAAGGTTCAAATGTCAGAATGCTTTTTGTATATGAGATATTTCATTATTATTTGCCTTAGTGTAATTGAAGATAGGTAATTCAGCTGTAAATCTGAATTAATTTGAACACATAAAAGGGTTTCCATTTTCTCAGACCAATTTGAATGTTTGTATATTTTGGGGGGACATGCTGGGGAGAAAAATGTATTTGCCCTCAGAGTTTGCAGTTTGTTTTGAGGTCAGGAGACAACACACGAAAGGTGTAAGAACAGAAACAGAAACTTATAAAAAGAACAAATTAATGATGTACAGAGTAGAGACATGTCTTAAAAGGTGCCAGAAATTTTTCCATAACCTGATTTTTTTTACTTCTGTCCTTCATCTATCTATCTATCTTTCTTTCTTTCTTTTAACATTTTATTTATTTATTTGAAAGAGATCACCAGTAGGCAGAGAGGCAGGCAGGGGGGGGAGGGGAAGCAGGTTCCCTGCTCAGTAGAGAGCCCCATGCAGGGCTCGATCCCAGGGCCCTGAGATCATGACCTGAGCCAAAGGCAGAGGCTTAACCCACTGAGCCACGCAAGCACCCTGTCCTTCATCTTTCATAGTGTTCTTGGTTCCTATGAAGTTTTTCAAGCTTAGAAATACACAAAATATTGGTAGAAAATAACAAAACAAAATGGAAATGAAAAACAAATTGCTCATATTTAGTGATTTGTATGATTTTCATCTAAAATGCAGAAAAATTGTCCAGGAATTTTTGTTAGTAGAGCTGTGTATTTACCACCAAGCTAATGGTAGAGAAGGACTTAGGGTTTTAAGAGGTGTGGACTTTTTTTGAATTTATCCCTTAAGTCTTTTATTTACATAGAAAAAGGTGAGTTTGGGATAAATTATATTGCATTCTTCAAAAACAAAAAAAGTATTGTTTATACCTGACATATAGGCTGGAAGATTGAGATGAAATGGGAATGATTGACTGCCGATGTGTGCTGGTTTCTTGGGGGGTACAATAAAAATGTTCTAAAGTTAATGATTATGATGGTTGCATAATTCTGCAGATATACTAAAAACATTGAATTGCATGTTTTAAATGGGTGAACTGTATAGAATGTGAATTAATATCTCATTAAAAAGAACCTTGACCTCTAGTGAGTGAACATTGTGGTAAAATATATGTAACATAAAATTTTTAACATTTTAGCTAATTTGGGGTCTACAGTTCACTGGCATTAAGTACATTTTACACCATTGTACAACCGTTACCACTGTCCATTTCCAGAATCTTCTCATCATTCCAAACAGTAATTAACTTTAAATATGCCAATCTAAGTTTAGAAGTAATCGGCTTGACCTACTTAATTTTAAACCTTTAGACTTTAAAAATACTTGAGCCCCCAAATTGAGTTTTGTTTCTCTAAAGTTTTTAGGCTTTTCCATTTGTTTGCCCTCAGACATGCTTTTTCTTTTGTGTTCCCTCAAATAATGGCATCACTATTTATGAAGTTGTCCAAACAAGAAATCACTGTTACATTTTCTTTGCTTCTACATTCCATATATTTAATCACCAGGGCCTTTAGATTGTGCCTCCTTATTATCTTTGAACCCCTCTGCTACTCTGTATCCCCACTGTTACTAGCTTAACTTAGACTTCTATTTTCACATGGATTTACTAGTTATAGAAGGATCAAGAAAAAATTATTTGGAAGAATTAAGATAAATTAACAATGCTTAAAATGAGGAGTAGGAGACCTCCATGCAGAGAGTTCAGTGCGGCATGATGACTCTTGGATATCTTTCCTGAGTACTCTAGTCCAGATTGTTCTTCCTATCCAGGATTCATTCATTTGTTAAATATTTATTATGTATCTTCTATGCGCTTTAACGATTTGCAACATTTCTATCTACCCTCAAAATATACCCCCCATCTGCTTTTCATACCTGTTGCTGTCACCCTAGTCCAAGCCACTGTCCTCTCCCACGACCTCTCTGCTTCTGTCCTCACCTCTCTTTAAATGCAGCGGTCAGGATGATCCTGTGGAAACACCAGAGAGTTTATCAATCTTCTGTTTAAGAATTCTCCCAGGGACTCTTCTGCTTCTCAAAGTCAAAGTCAGAGTCAGAGTCAGAGCCTTCCTTACAGTGAAGACTGTGAATCCCTTGTTATCTGGCCCCTTGTGGACCTTCTGTACCATACACTCCCTTGACTGGCTCTGTTCCCACCTGCTGGTTCACTCTGCCCTAGGAAATGGCAGGTGTGCTTCTTTTTCTGGGCCGTGCACTTTGTGGAGATCGTGTTCGGCTCACCAGGTCATTTCTCACACACCAGCCGAGTGGGGTATTTATTTTCTCATTGTCCACCCTCCCACATCGGAATGTACGCCTCTTGCAGGCAGTGTTGTCTCTTTTGTTCCATACAGTGTGTCCAGGGCCTGGATGTCTGGCACACACTGGTGGATACTCAGCATCCGTTTGTTTCATGTCTGTTTGCCTAGCACACGATACATTCTTCCCTTTCTCTGTAGTCTTCCTGGTGAGATTTTTGTCTTTAGTGTAAAGACTATGATGCTACTTCTCTGTCTCTTGTATTTCTACCAAATAGACACTAAAATAAATGAAATTTTTATCCTTTATTTTTATGTACTATTGTTTTTTTAACAGTTTTGTAGCTTAATGTTAGATAAGGTTTCAAAAAAATGTTAGTAGTCTCCAAATTCAACTTCTTTAGGTGTTTACCTTTCTTTCTCTTTCTCTCTTTCTTCCTTTCTTTCTTTCCTTTTTTTCTTTTAAAGATTTTATTTAAATAAAATAAAATTTGACAGAGGCCCAGTGAGAGGGAACACAAGCAGGGGGAGTGGGAGAGGAAGAAACAAGCTTCCCGCTGAGCAAGGAGCCTGACCTAAGAACCCTGGGATTGTGACCTGAGTCGAAGGTAGACACTTACCGACTGAAGCAGGCTGTGGGGGGAGCAGGCAGGATGACGAGGGGCTAAATAAGGAGCTCATTGGCAGGTTTGCTGAGGTCACTGAGATCAGTGGCCCGTGGCCGTTGTTGGGAGGTGGACAGAGCCCGAGGTAGCAGCCAGGGCATTCTGTGGCCTGGGCCATGACAGGCAGTACTAGGGAGTGGTGCCTCATAAAAAGGGACCCTAGGATCTTCACGGAACTCACTAAAGAATTTGGTTGCCAAAGAGCCCAAGTGGAAGAATTAAGGAGTTTAGAGCCTGAGAATTTTGAAGAGTTAAAGCCAGTTGATGGGTTAATTTTTCTTTGCAAGTGGCAGCCAGGAGAAGAACCAGCAGGCTCTGTAGTTCAGGACTCTGGACCTGACAGGATATATTTGCCAAGCAGGTAATTAAAGATGCTTGTGCTACTCAAGCCATAGTAAGTGTGTTATTGAACTGTACCCATCAAGGTGTCTGTTTAGGAGAGACTTTATCAGAGTTTCAAGAATTTTCACAAAATTTGATGCAGCTATGAAAGGTTTGGCACTCAACAGTTCAGATGTGATTTGACACGTACACAACAGTTTTGCCAGACAGCAGATGTCTGAATTTGGTGCAAAGACATCAGCAAAAGAAGATGCTTTTCACTTTGTCAGTTATGTTCCTGTAAATGGAAGATTGCATTAATTAGGTGGATGAAGAGAAGGACTGATTGGTTTCTGTACGCGCCTCCAGATGACTGGGTCAGTGCAGTGAGGCTAGTCATAGAAAAAAGGGTACAAAAGTACGGCAAAGGTGAAATTTGATTTAACTTAATGGGCATTGTATCTGATAGAAAAATGATATATGAAGAGAAGATAGCAGAGTTACAAAGACAATTTGCTGAGGAACCAGTGGATACAGATCAGGGTAATAATATAACTGCTGTTCAGTCAGAGGTTCCCAGAAACCAGATGCTTATTAAAGAAGAAATACAGAAACTAAAAAGATTTGAAAATATCAAAAGGAAGTATAATTATCTGCCTTTCATTTTGGAATCATTAAAGACTCTAGCAGAACACCAGCAGTTAATACCACTAGTAGATAAGGCAAAAGAGGACCAGAATGCAAAGAAAGCACAGGAAACCAATGAAGAAGATGCTTTGGGATGTGTGCACATTTCTGCTTCTGGACTTACTTAATGGAAACCGTTAAGAGTATAAAGAACCTTGAGGGGCACCTGGGTCGCTCAGTCAGTTTAGTGTCTGCCTTTGGCTCGGGTCATGATTGCAGGGTCCTGGGATCGAGTCCCATATCGGGCTCCTTGCTCAGCAGGGAGCCTGCTTCTGCTTCTGCTTGCTGTTCTCCCTGCTTATGCTCACTTCCTTGCTCACTCTCTCGCTCACTCTCTCTGACAAATAAATAAAATCTTAAAACAAAAACAACAACAACTGGATCTCTTGTTTCTCCTTATCATTAATGAAAAAATATCTGTATTTGTCTTTGATATCTGAACACTTTGAAGATTTTGAAACGAGTTTTGTATTGAGAAAGTATGGTTTTAATGCAGCTCATTTGAAAAAGACAAAGTTTATAGTGATTTTTTGCTGCAGCCAGGAGAAAAAGCAATAAACATCCCAATTTTATTTTAGCAGACTTTTTTTTTTTTTTAAGATTTTATTTATTTATTTGACAGAGAGAGAGAGGTCACAAGTAGGCAGAGAGGCAGGCAGAGAGAGAGGGAAGCAGGCTCCCCACCAAGCAGAGAGGCTGACACGGGACTTGATCCCAGGACCCTGAGATCATGACCCGAGCCGAAGGCAGAGGCTTAATCCACTGAGCCACCCAGGTGCCCCAATAAATCTTTACTTTTAAGGATGATAAAAAGCAACAAAGCAATTCTGAGGAAAACCTCTACCCTGATTCTCTTGAACTTTACAACGAAGCCTCACTCGGAGGCTATGTGTATGTGTAGAGTTCTTCAGTCAAAATCTGTGCCGTCGTACAAAAGAGAGAAAGAAAAGGAAACAGGAGTACATAATTTAATTTCTCAGAAAATGTAAAAGATAACTTTAATAGGCCCTTTTGAATCCTCAACTTCTTTGCAATAAATTTTATGTTTAGGAAGTAATAAAGGATCAATAGACTGTGATGGCATCATTAGATTTAATTCTTTTAAAGAAACAGAAAGCCTAAAAAGGAGGAGCATCATGATTACCTACCTACTGATAAACTATATTGATAATTTTATATCACTTTTACGAAAAAGGATTAGATTTGGAGCTATATATATTAACCACTGCCAAGTAGATTGTGAAGTTGAACCAACTGCATTCCAGATGTTCTCCAAAAGGTACACTTTTTTATGTCTTAATCCAGATTCCCCAGGATTCTCATTCAGCCATGTAAACGTGAATGTTTGAAGGAACTACTGGATCATTACTCAAATAAAATTTCATATGCCCTCCCAAACAGGTATCAATCAGAACAGATAGTATTCTGTGAGCTACAAATTTTCTAAAGTCTCAGGACTGGTTAAAAAAAAAAAAAAAAAAACGGGATAAGACCTATGTACAAAGTAAGGGTATATAAAAGGCAGCAGACATTTTTGTCTTAAATGGCATTAGGGCTAACTACTCAGAACATATGCTTCAAAGAATATAGCATGTACTCATCACCTGCTTAAATAGCAATATAATTGTCAATTTAGCTGATGAGCTTTTGTATAACTTATAACATAATCAAAAAAATGTGTTTGAGTCTGCAATTTCAAAAATAACATTTCCAGTGTTAACTGAAATCTTTCAAAATAAAGGACACAAATAGAAATGATGTTCAACCAGAGTTGGTCCCCTAACTCATATCATACTCCATTAGATAGCTCCTAATCTTCTTAGATTTCCTGGATATGCTGACATAATCTGTTTTCCTGGGAAAAATAAAATAAAATTACTGCTACTCTTCAGACTTATACTTTCCAATCAATTATAATGGGCTGGAAGAATTTGAAATTGAAGAACCTCTTTCCTTCTTGAAAAGACTTCTTTTCCTGAAGAACTCCCCCCTTCTTTTTTTTTTTTTTTAAGATTTTATTTATTTATTTGACAGAGAGAGATCACAAGTAGGCAGAGAGGCAGGCAGAGAGAGAGAGAGGAGGAAGCAGGCTCCCTGCTGAGCAGAGAGCCCGATGCGGGACTCGATCCCAGGACCCTGAGATCATGACCTGAGCCGAAGGCAGCGGCTTAACCCACTGAGCCACCCAGGCGCCCCGAACTCCCCCCTTCTTAAAGGTCATAATCTCAGAGCAGATAAGGGTTTTCTTAATTGAGGGTCTGCCAAACAGACCAGGTAGCCCCAAGAATGGTTTCAATTAGTTTTTAGTATTAACTGTGAGGTAAGGGTCATAAGGCAGGATAAAATATGGAAAAATATTACCCATCACCTTGTTCTAATTTATACTATTAAACACATTATTGTGTGTATTTCATATACTTTTTTTCCCCCATATACTATCTCTTTAATACCTTATATCTAAGAACTGAATATAACTACCAACCTTTTAGTTTCATGTTCTGTCAAATGTCTCAGTTTTGCTACTTGGAAAGTTACTTTTTCCAATAGTTTGCTGTGGTTGGATTATGTTGCTGTGTTAAGCATATGTTGCCATTGAAATCTACAATGAGGTTATATCTTAAAGATCTCTTAAACAAATGTTTATATAATATCAGGTAATGAGATCACATGCAAACTACATTTTCAAAGGCTATTCCCATGGTGATTAAGAAAGCTCTTCGTACTGTTCCCTTTAAGGCACAGAAAGTACCTAGTATAGCAAACAGAGTGCCAGGCTCAATAAATGCTTCTTCCCTTTCCTTTTTGTTTCAGTTGCTGTATCTCTAAATATTTCCATGCTGACAACCATCCAGCCTTACCCCCTGATAAGATACTACCTTATAGTTTACCATGAGTGAATGCAAGAATATATTGATTCTTATTAATCTAAACTGGCATTCTCTTATACTAATGGTGCTACATCTGAATCCCATGTTAGGACAACAGCTCAATCTCTTGCCAGCCTGGAAGTATTTTGAGCTGAGGTGAAGAGGGAATCATATCTGCCTTAACTATTGTTATAACAGCAGTTTTGAGAACAGTCAATTATTTGCATGGTAGAAGATCTCAGATGCAAAATCACAATGACACTTTCAAAAGAGACCAGTAGACCTCAGCTGAGAATCAAAATTCCTTTCATGCTCAATACTTAAGCCACAGCATCTTTCCTGCATCAGTAACTTCTGAGAGGAAGAGGAGGCTTAGGAGGGTTGCCCTCCTTCCCCTTTTAGAAACCGGCAGGTTCAAGAGTTATTCCGTGGCCGCGGAAACAAACCAACACCTGGTTCATCCGTTGGATGAACCAAGATTTTAACTCCCTGGTTCTTCTAGTTATTTCTTTTCTTTGTCTTTTTTCTTTTCTTTCTTTAAAGATTTATTTATTTATTTTAGAGAGGTGGGGAAGAGCAGAGGGAGAGGGAGAAAAACTTAGGCAGTCTCTGCTGAGCGCCGAGCCAGACACAGGGCTCCATCTCTTGACCAAGATCATGACCTGAGCTGAAACCAAGAGTCCAAGGCTTAACTGACAGAGCCACCCTGGCACCCCCACTGGTTCCTCTGGTTTCTAAGACTGTGTCCTTAACCACTGCTCACTGATTCACTCTGGCTTCTATATTAAGTAGGTCTTATACCGGAATCCTAGTTAACAGAAACAAAAAAGGAGAACTGAGTAACTGTTGATGTCACTGAGAGCGCCTGCCCCTGAGGCCACTTGGCTCCTGGATTCTTGGGCCCCTTCCATCTGCTCCTAGGGAAAGAGGTGGTGCCCGGAGACTTCCGTTCATCCTGTATCCTCCTTCGCAACAGCACTTCAGCTGGTCTTAAGGGCTGAATTGCTTCAGGCTTATGCATTCTTTGCTTTCTGACCTAAGTCCCTTGACCTGTAGCAGACCTGACTTATTTTCTTTGAGCTTTGTAGACCACTGGCTTTGAGGCATGAAGGACTCAACCTTCCCAGAAGATAAGGCCTGACTCCATTTGGAAACAGCTGCCAGGATGCCAGCAGGCATCAGGCTCATGTCCACTCAGGAGGAACTGGCTGGACCCGGCTTCTCCTGTATGCAGCCCCCTCCCCTTTCCCGTGCCTTCCCTTTCAAAACACTCGGCCTTGCCCTGGATGGAGAAGATGGTCTTTGAGACGTTAGTCTACCATCTTCCCAGGTTGCCAGCTTCCTGAATAAAGTAACCTTTCCTTTCCCATCATCACCTGTCTCTCCAGCATCGATCTTCATGTGGTGAGGAGCTGTATCTGAGTTTGGAACTGGTTCTCCTGACTGGTAACACTTCCAAATCTCCATTGCAGGATTTCTAATACTGTTCCACCTTTCAAAGAGGGGGATCTTGGAAAATTTCAGTCAACCATTGCCAGTATTTCTTAGTAAGACTGCTAGTGACTTAACAATTCTTGGTCAAGGCTGTCCAGTGTCCTGAAAAGCATTTAGAATCACCGACCCCTTGGTGATCAATGCCAGTACCACTTCCTCACAGCCCAGACTGCGACAACCAAACAAGCCCCTAGACGTTTCCCAAGTGTCTTAGGAAGGCAGCAGAGTTCTTGGTTAGTTGAGAACTACTATTGGCTCTAAAGTTATTTCTTCACAGGGAGGGAGCATAGGTTTCTTTTCTCTCTAGCCTTAAAACTTAAGTGGGAGATGCATTAGCTGTATATAGATCTTGGGCACGTTTTTACCTCCCTTAGAGTCAATCACCAACTATCTAGAGAAAGATATACATGTGGGGAAATCTGGTGTATTTAAAGTATAAAATCACACATGGGAAAACCCAGTACGAGCTAACCAATTAACAGTGTATTAAAAGGTAATATACTGTATGGTTAGGTAGGGCCTCTCTTCAGCAGGCCCTTTCCTTACCTTTCTGGAATTGTAATTCTATTCCATTAATTGACTGTTCCAAATTATTACAGCTTATATCATTGTACTCCCTCATTACTCTCTTTTAGTTTTTCTCCTCCTTCTACTGAAATGTAATTCGCATTGCACACCTTTACAGTGTACAATTCAGAGGTGTTTAGTATAGTCACAAAGTTGTGCCACCATCACTGGTATATAATCCACCCCCCGCCCTGAAACTCCAACCACGTTAGCAGTCTGTCCACATTTCCTCTCTCATTAACCTTCCTTTTTGTCTCTATGAATTTGCCTGCCGTGGACGTCTCATAGAAATGGAACAATATAATATGTGGCCTATTGTGTCTTCTTCCTTCCACTTAACATGATGGTCTCCAGGTTCATCCATGTTGTAGCGTGCATCTGTACTCCGTTCTTTTTTCACTGTCTGGGCATGGACACACCGCAATTTGTTCATCCACTCATCAGCTGATGCACACTGGGCTGTTTTCACTTTTTGGCTATCATGAAAAATGCTGCTTATAAATATTCACATACAAGCTATCATGTGGACATGGTCTTTCAGTTTGGTTGGGAATATACCTAGGAAGAGAATTCTGGGTAAGATGCTAATTCTATGGTGTCTGCTTTGGGAGGAGCTGGAAATAAAAATATTAGTTTTCCAAAGTGGTTGGGCAACTTAACATTTCCACCAGTAACATGGGAGCTTTCTGATTTCTTGGATCCTCACTAATGATGTTACTGTCTTTATTTTAGCCACGCTAGTATGTGTAACGTGGTTTCCTGTGGTTTTCATTGGATTTTCAATATCTCTAATGTCTGACAGTTTTGAATACCTTCTCTTTTTTTGCACTTATTGGCCATTTGTGTATCTTCTTTGGAGAAATACCTATTTGAATTCTTTGCCCATTTTTTACTTGGGTTATTTTAATTGTGTTGTTTAGTTTGAGTTGTAAAGGTTTTTTCTTATCAGACATGATTTTAAAAATTCCTCCCATTCTGAGGGCTGTATTTTCACTTTATGGATGAGGTGTCTTTCAAAGAACAAAAGCTTTGATGGAAAATTTATTTCTCTTGCTTGCTTGTTCTTTTGGGTGCTGTAACTAAGAAATCACTGCCTGGGTGCCGTGATGGTGCAGCTGGTCGAGCATCCAACTGATCTCAGGGTCATGAGATTGAGACCCAAGTGCGGCTCTGCATTCAGTGAGGAGTCTGCCTAAGACTCTCTCCCCCTCTCCCTCTGCCCTCCCCTGGATGCACATACTCTCCTTCTCAAAAATAAGTAAGTCTTTAAAAAAAAAAATGAAAAAGAAAAAGAAAGAAATAAATCCCTGACTAATCCCACAGTCATGACGTTTTGCATCTATGTTTTCTTCTAAGAATTTTGTAAATTTAGCTCTTACATTTAGGCCCTTGATCCATTTAGAGGTTTTTTGGTTTTTTTTTTTAAAGATTTAAAAAAAAATTTATTTGACAGAGACAGACACAGCAAAAGAGGGAACACAAGCAGCAGGGGAAGTGGGGCAGGGAGAAGCAGGCTCCCTGCTGAGCAGAGAGCCCGATGCGGGGCTCGATCCCAGGACCCTGGGATCATGACCTGAGCCTAAGGCAGACACTTAACACGCCACCCAAGTGCTCCTAGTTATTTTTATTTTTTAAAAAATATTTTATTTATTTATTTGACAGAGATCACAAGTAGGCAGAGAGGCAGGCAGAGAGAGAGGGGGAAGCAGGCTCCCTGCTGAGCAGAGAGCCCGATGGGGGGCTCAATCCCAGACCCTGAGATCATGACCTGAGCTGAAAGCAGAGGCTTAACCCACTGAGCCACCCAGGCGTCCCCCTAGTTATTTTTGTATATGGTGGGAGACAGGGGTCCAACTTAATTTTCTTTTTAAAGATTTTGTTTTATTTATTTGAGAGAGAGAGTGAGAGAGAGCATGAGAGGGGAGAAGGTCAGAGGGAGAAACAGACTCCCCATGGAACTGGGAGCCCAATGCAGGACTCCATCCCGGAGTCCCGGGATCATGAGCTGAGCCGAAGGCAGTCGCTCAACCAACTGAGCCACCCAGGTGCCCCCAACTTAATTTTTTCCATGTGGATATGCAGTTGTCTCAGAATCATTCATTAAAAGAGACTGTTCTTTCCCCACTGGGCTGTCTTGTTGAATACCAACTAATCAGAAATTAACAAGTTTACTTCTGGACTCTTAGTTGTGTGTGTATATGTGTGTGTGTATTTTTTTTTTAAAGATTTATTAATTTTAGAGAAAGAAAAAGAGCAAGCAGGAGAAGGGGCAGAGGGAGAGAGAGAATCCTGAAGCAGACTCCTTGCTGAATTCAGTGCCCAACACAGGGCTGGATCCCAAGATCCCAAGACCATGACCTGAGCTGAAATCAAGAGTCAGCCACTCAAATGACTGAGCCATCCTGGTACCCCATACTCTTCGTGTATTTCTCGGTCTATGTATTTATACTTATGCCAATACGACACTAGCTTGACACTACAGCTTTGGGACATGAGACTCCTCTAATTTTGTTTGTTTTCCAGTTTGACTATTATAGATCTCTTGCATTTCTAAATGAATATTAGGATTTGCTTGCCAATTTCTACAAAAAGAGCAGCTGGGATTTTGAAAGGGATATTGTTGAATCTATAGATCAACTTAGGAAGTACTGTCATTTAAAAAAAAAGATTGTATGTATTTATTTGACACAGAGAGAGAGAGAATAAGTAGGCGGAGAGGCAGGAAGAGAGAGGCAGGGAGGGAAGCAGGCTCCCCACTGAGCAGAGAGCCCGATGTGGTGCTTGACCCCAGGACCCTGGGATCATGACCTGAGCTGAAGGCAGAGGTCTTAACCCACTAAGCCACCCAGGCGCCCTGCAAGTACTGTCATCTTAACAATACTAAGTCCTCTGACTCATGAGCA
Organism: Mustela lutreola; assembly: GCF_030435805.1. Taxonomy (NCBI): domain Eukaryota; kingdom Metazoa; phylum Chordata; class Mammalia; order Carnivora; family Mustelidae; genus Mustela; species Mustela lutreola. The sequence goes on from NC_081296.1 coordinate 135,857,612, forward strand.
CAGATACCTTTCCATTTGCTTAGGTCTTCTTTCTGCTTTTTTTGTACATTTTTTTCTTGGGTAGAACGTAGTAAATATTGTCAAAATATTGAGCTGGATTGACAAGGCAAGGCAAAGCAAGTAGTGAATAAACACATTTAGATAAAATGATACAGCTCCTAATCTCAGTAAGAATAAATAATGTTTCTTCCCTCTCTAATTCCCCTAGAAATGTGTTTTTAAATACATTAAAATGTGTTGGAAAGGTTATACTGAGTGTTGACAAGACTATGGAATGCTCAAGATGTTACTAGTGAAACTGTGAACTGAGACTTTGTAAAAATGGCAATATATGCTGAATGTAAGCTTCTGTCTATTCTATGACCTGGCAATTCCATTCCTAGGTACAAACACAGAACAGAATTGTGTGCCATAAGATAATACAAGACAGCCACTCTTAATAACAGCCCAAATCAGGAAATGACTAAAAATGTCCATTAGCAGAATGAATAACTAGTAATATATTCTAACAATATTTATTGTTTGATACTAGGTAGCAATGCAAATGAACCATATTTTTCCACCCAAATGTGCTCATAAATCTCAGAAGACATAATGATGAATAATATATACCAGATTCAAAAGAGTGATAATATGTATTGCATGGATGTTCCCATTTATATGAAGTTCAAGAATAGGCGAAACTAATATACAGTGATAGAAGTCAAAATAGTGTCGAAATTATCTTTAGCAAGGAGGAATGGAGACTGGAAAGAGGCACAAGATAGCCTTCTGGGAAACATGAAACGTTCTAATCTCATGATCTGATTGGTGGTTAGACAGGTGTATTCAGTATTCACTGAACTGTATGCCTAAGATTTGTGCATGTTATTGTAGGAATGTTAATACTTTAAGTAAAAATAAGCATTTAAATACTTGGAAAATCAAAGGAAGTTAAAAAAAACTGGAATGAGATTAAATTTCTGATAACTCAATTTATATCTTAAAAATATTCAACTACTATATAATAATCACGCTTAAAAAAAATCCCCCTTTTACTTAAAACAGACATACACACACCACAGAATTATCTAGATATTATGGGGTGGTCTCAGGCATTCTCCTGCCAGCCTTTGTTATTTAAGACAAACCTGGAAAAATATTGAAATTTTTGGTGCTGGGTGTTCCAGGAATTTCTAAAACAGGGGAAGTGTTATGAAAACAGTACTTATGGAGTTAAAGCCCTTGCCTAGAGGCAGGAAATGAAAGCATAAAGGGGCTGGCCCTTCCTTTCTCTTTTTAAAAAATCATATGAATGAAGGCACAAATCAGACAATACTAACCATACAAATATTTATTTTCCACCTGTGCATCTGCTTTCATTCTCACAAAGTCATTTTCCCTAGATATTTTAGTATTGGGTTTTTCTTCTACATATTTTGTAAGAGGGAAAAACTAAGGAAAGGCTAGCACAAAGTATTGCTAACAAGTCTGTCCTCACTGCCTACTGGACGAATGCCTTTAGGAGAGCTACGGGGCATTATAATTGGAATTAGCAGCGTGTGATGGGGCACAGAAATACTCAGCAGAGAACAAGTTAAAAATGATGCTACTGTAGGAATGCAGTAGGAGCAAGGGTTTGCCAGAGAGGTGAATTTGGGATTAAAAAAGCTTAAACATCTCTGGGTGAGCGTAATATTATCAATTCATAGAAAAACAGAGTCTCTTGAGACTGTGTTTTCTAAGAAAGACTCAAATCTGAAAACCTGACCATGAAATATGGTAATGTTGGCAAAATATTAATTTCTTAGGACTAATGCTTTTGATAAATTAGAAGAGAAGGATGGGTTCTTTTGGAAAGTGGAGGGTTTGACTTTGATTTTAAACTGGGTAAAGCTGAGCAGAGGGAGCAGATGCACACAGTTCAGGGAAGGCCGGACTTGTCCCAAGACTTAAGATATTCCTGAACTAAATAAACCCTAGGTAAACAGAACATTCCTTACATGTGCAAGCATATCCTTTAATGGGGAGAATTGCTGGGATTCCTGACTCTACTTAATCAGGAAATCAGAGTTCTAAAAATAATTTACTTCTTCCAAGAAAGAGGAAGTGTGCTGGCAACTGAACATTTAGATTTGATAACCAACAGTAATAAAAAAATATTCTGAAGTCTCTGGGGTTTTCAGGAGCCTAAAGGAAGACAACTGAATGTTGAATCTGCATTAAACTGATCCTTACTTCTAAAAAATATGTACATCCATAAAAGTCTCAATAAAACATGTTTGTTTCATTGAATGAAATGATGAACTATATAAAGATCATTTATATGAACCATATAAATGATGAACTATTTCATCAAATTCAGTATTGTCAATTAAAAGAAAAGTGCTCAGATTTGAGAAAATGACCAATTTATATTGTTCACCAAGAGTTAAAACTGTGCATATACAGTAGTTGTGTGCGGATTTTGTTAAGTCTGCTAAAATTGGGGCACCTGGGTGGCTCAGTGGGCTAAGCCTCTGCCTTTAGCTCAGGTCATGATCTCAGGGTCCTGGGATCAAGCCCTGTGTCAGCCTCTCTGCTTGGTGGGGAGCCTGCTTCCCTCTCTCTCTGCCTGCCTCTCTGCCTACTTGTGACCTCTCTGTCAAATAAATAAATTAAAAATTTTATTAAAAAAAAAAGTTAAGATTTATGTTTGAAAAGTAGAGAAGAATGCTGACCTCTTCTTTCACCATCTGTGTTCTCAAAAAGGATAAAGACATTTTAAGAGTTAGATTTTTTTTTTTTTTTTCAGTAAAGCTAAATCTTTTTACACTTCACATGTTTTAAATCCCTATTGGAGGGGCATCTGTCTGGCTTACGTGGTAAAACATGCGACTCTTGATCTTCGGGTCATCAGTTTGAGCCCCATGTTGGTGTAGAGATTACTTTAGAAAAAAGAAAGAAAGAAAGAAGAAATTGCGATTAGACCATTCTTCCAGCCCATTACAACTTGCTGCAACTCTGTGGTAAGAAAACTCCTTAGAAATGAGCTAGCAGAGTGGACTTAAGTAGCGATTACACTTCTTGGCATTAGTATTAACTAGTATTTTATTTTACTTTTTTTAAGGATTTTATTTATTTCAGACAGAGATGGCACACACAAGGGAGAATGTGGGGTGGGCAGAGGGAGAAGCAGACTCCCTGCTGAGCAGGGAGCCAGCATGGGGCTGGATTCTAGGACCTTGGGTTCAGAATCTGAGCTGAAGACAGAAGCTTAGCCAACTGAGCCACCCAGGTGCCTCTTAACTAGTATTTTAGATGATATTTAATTAAAAATGGGTAATTGTGTTGTCTTTGTAATTCAGCATCACCTTAAGAATAACTATGTAACTACTTCCCAGTATGTATAAGTGCCAGAGCTTACTGAATTGTGTACAATTATTTGTCTGTTTTTCCTGTTACCATCTTTAAAATTTTTAGGTTGAACCACAAGAAATTGTCATTTTTAGGTCACAGTCAAATATTGGCAGTTTCAAGGTTCAGGCTATGACTTTGTAGGTTAAATAGACCACTTAACGCGTGTGATTCACTGTGACTGCCATTTCGGATTGAGCTGACTTCTTTCTTTGACGCTTCCAGTCTTCATTCCTGTCTGTACTCACCAGCAGTGATTGCCGTTTGCTGGTTAGGCCGAGTTTATTAGAATAACTGCTTTTCACTTGTCTCATACTTACCCTGTGTCTCCTTAGGCTCATTCATCCCAACCCCATTCATTTGCCAGTCGGTGCTGTTTTAAAAATAAGACTCAGATACTCCTACCCAATAAAGGGCTAAACACTTTAAAGTTTGAAAAATACCTGATTGCTTGATGTGGTGTAGAAGAAAAAGCACTAACAGAATCAGAATATCTTGATCTGCCTCCAGAAAGAGAGGCCTTAGAGAAATAATTTAACATCCTTGGGCCTGTTTCTTTATGTGTAAAGTATAAACAGTACATTCTTTTACTCTACCCATCTAAAAGCAGTTAGGATCAAATGAAATTGAGGTGTTAATTCTTTTTTTATTATTTTCATTTTATTTTTAAATTTTATTTCAATTCCAGTGTGACTAGGATGTTTAAATATATGTTTCGGAGAGAATTCTTTTTAATCTAATTTTATAGCTGCCAAGATGAAGGTCTTTAGTCTCTGATGTCCATTAACATGTGAGTGGATAAACAAACAGAAAAATGGTGGTATATCTTTACAAAGGAAAACTGTTCAACAATAATGGGGATGTATAAGTTGGAGATTTTAAATGCCTGTTCCCAGTATGTTCAGGTTGTGGTATGTGAGTGTCGTTTTAGGTGTGTTTTCTTCTGAGACTCTTGTCGGGGAGCAGGTGGTGATGAATAGTGAGACAGATGTTCAGTTGCTTTCATTAAAGAAAACTTGCTTAGGACACCTGGGTGACTCAGTGGGTTGAGGCCTCTGCCTTCAGCTTGGGTCATGATCCCAGGGTCCTGGGCTCGAGTCCCAAGTCGGCCTCTCTGCTCAGCAGGGAGCCTGCTTCTCCATCTCCCTCTGCCTGCTTGTGATCTCTGTCTGTCAAATAAATAGATAAAATCTTTAAAAGAAAGAAAGAAAACTTGCTTAGAATGATACAGTAATTGGAAAAGTTAAGGTCTGGGGCACCAGGGTGGCTCAGTCAGTTAAGCTTCTACCTTTGGCTCCGGTCATGATCCTGGAGTCCTGGGATCAAGCCCCTCGTTGTGCTTCCTACTCATTGGGGAGCCTGCTTCTCCCTCTCCCTCTGCTGTTCCCTCTGCCTGTGCCTGCTTTCTCTCTCAAATAAATAAATAAAATCTTTTTTAAAAGGGGAGGGAGGAGAAGTTATGGTCTACATCCTTAAGATTTCTTTTTTTCCTTGATATTTTTCTTATATTCTTGGAATGAGAAAAAAAATCTTTAAATAGTTGGTTTGTGATGAGAAAAAAGTAGCAAGTTGCAAAATAATAAAGTGGGTGCAGAAAAAATAATATATACTAATATGCAGGTGTATCACTAAATTTTTTTAAAAACCATCTTTAGGGCGCCTGGGTGGCTCAGTGGGTTGGGCCGCTGCCTTCGGCTCAGGTCATGATCTCAGGGTCCTGGGATGGAGTCCCGCATCGGGCTCTCTGCTCAGCAGGGAGCCTGCTTCCTCCTCTCTCTCTCTACCTACTTGTAATCTCTCTCTGTCAAATAAATAAACAAAATCTTTTAAAAAATAAAATAAAAATAAAAACCATCTTTAATGGGATATCATTTATATACAGTACAGTTCACCAATTTTAAGTGTATAATTCCATGAGTTTTGACAATTTTATATAGTTAGGTAACCATACCACAATCAAGCGATAGAATATTTTTGTCATACCCGCCCCCCAAAAGTTCCCTGCTACCCCTGTCTTGGCAGTCCTCTCTCCATTCCCTGGCAATCATTACTCTGTTTACTGGATCTATAATTATGTCTTTTTTAGGATTTCCTATAAATGAATGCACAGTGTGTAATCTGTGTCGCTTATTTCGTGTAACAATGCTTTTTAGATTCATCAGCATTGTTGCATGTATCACTTGTGTGTTCCTTTTTATATATTTCCTTTCTCCCTTTATCACGCTTCCTCCACCATTCTGAATGTATGGAGGGCATTTACGATAGCATTTTGTATATCCTTGTCTGCCGATCCTCTGTTATTTCTGGTCTGTTTCTGTTGATGGACTTATCTCCTGGTTGATGGGTCATATTTTCCTGTTTCTTTGAATGCGTGGAATTTTTTATTGTCTGCCAAATGTAAATTTCACATTATTGGGGGCTGCACCTTGTTGCATTCCTTTCGGTAGTATTGGACTGTGTTCTTCGAATCAGTTGGATCTTTTCCAGACTTGCTTTTAAGGTGTCAGGAGAGATCCACAGCAACTTTTAGTCTAGAGCTAATTTCGTTCCACGACTAGTATGATCTGAGGTGTTCCCATTTGGGGAGGTGAAAATACAAACTGTCGCCAGCTCCATATAAGCCTGGGAACTGTTGATTCTGGTGCTTCTTTCCCCAGCCCCTGGTGGTTTCTTCTCATGCGGACCAGATGGCACTCTGCCAAAGGCTCGGGGGACCCTGCTGCAGACCCCACACCTCTCTCTGCTCCTCTTTCCTCTCTTGAATCCTGCCTGAGAAATCCTAGCCGCCTTAGCATCCCCAACGCCAATCTCAGGTGTCCTCACCAGACCAGACTAGATTCCTCTCCCTGGGCAGCAGCCTGGACCTCCCTCCAGCCAGTCAGGGAGCAATCCAGAGGCTCATGTTTTGTTTTCCTTTTCTCCAACAGCACAGTCCCGCGCTGCCCATGGCCCAGTGTTTGAAAAACATTTTGTATACATTTTGTTTTGTGTGCTTTGTCCAGTTTTCTGTTGTTGATAGCAGAAAGGTAAAATCTGGTTCTGGGTACTCTATCCTGGCCAGAAGTAGAAGTCTCTTTTTTCCTAAACATAGAGTGAGCATGTGTAGGTATTTCTGGGGGGAAACTTGGGCACAGGGCTCACCAGTTCTCAGCGTAAGGAAATGTAACGCACTTTAATGCCTGCTTTACTGTTGTGAGACCGGGCTCGCAACTGAAGTGGCATTCCTCAGAGCTCACAGTGAGCCAGTTGAAGTCAACTTGAATTTATTTGCACAAAGTATCAACTTTGGGTTATTCGTAGCAGACTTATCTAGGGTAGCTTTTCGTCAGTGAATGGATGGATAATTTGGTATTCTAAGGATGTTTGGTAGCCACCTGTATTTCTGACCAACTGATTAACTTATCTTTTGAATTTTATGACGTTTGTATTTTGTAAAATGTGAATTTGTTGGCTCTCTAATATACGTGAGAAAATAACTGCGACCTTTCTTTGTTTGTGAGTGTTTGTGGTCGAGAAGACCCTAAAACAGTTCTTGGCCCTTTGCAAGCTGATGTTTCAAATTTAGGCTTTCTCTTCAGAGCAGAACGATTCTTTGGATGTCTTTTCATAGATTGATCTACCATAATGTCAAAACCCAGTCCAAATATTTAGTTAGTTAGGAGTTTAAGAAATGTTTGTTTGAACCATTTGTATTTTAGGGAAGGTGAATAAACTAAGATTAAAAATATGATTTTATGTTATTATGGATACACTACTGTTGTCTGATAGAAGTTTTAGGAAGATGGTGACATAAAATCAAACTTTTTTAAAATACCAACCACATTGAAGTATTTTTTTTTTAAGCTTTTATTTATTTATTTGACACAGAGAAGGAGAGAGAACAAGCACAAGCAGGGGGAGTGGCAGGCAGCGGCAGAGAGAAAAGCAAGCTTCCCGCTGAGCAAGGAGCCCAATTTCGGGGCTCGATCCCAGGACCCTGGGATCATGACCTGAGCTGAAAGCAGCCGCTTAACTGACTGAGCCACCCACATGCCCCTAAAATCAAACTCTTTAGAGGAAAATTTAGGGCTCTTATGGCTGTATATCTGGTCGTATGTGTAAAATTATTTGCAGCGCGGTTCATTGGAAGGAATCTTGAAGATGAGAGACCTAGATTCTAGTCTCATATCACCATGTGACTGCAGACCAGTCACCACCTTTGTGAGAGTCCTCGAATCTATGAAATGAAGAGCACGACTGTGAAGGGACGGTGGAGTGACAATGTGTAAGGATGCTAACGTGCCAAGACAGTGCTAATCGTTGAACTTCATTTCGTATGTTATTACAAAATCTGCCGGGAACACCTACTGTGACAAACCACAAAGCAAGATTTGTTTATATTCCATACAGTTTGTTATGTGAAAATATTTTGTGTTAGAAATGAAGAACCAAATACATGACTGATTGATAAAATGGAGATAGATTGCTATCTTTTTTCCACTCCTTTTTTCTTAGTATTACTTTGTGTTTTCTTCTTCGTGATTTTCCAGGCAAAGAGTGTATCCAGCAGTTAGCTGAAAACACGAGGTATTTCAGGAGACGGCTGAAAGAGATGGGCTTCATCATCTATGGGAATGAAGACTCTCCAGTTGTGCCTTTGATGCTCTATATGCCGGCCAAAATTGGGTATGTTCTGTTGCAGGCTATAGACTGGCCTCATTAGACTTAGGGCTCCTGTGATATTAGACTCAGGCTTGTGTATTTTGTTGGGAAATATCATCTGGGCCTCACTATGTTAACCGTCAAGATTTGCTAGAAATTCCAAATTAGTGGATTCCGGGTTAGTAGATTCTAATTTGTAAGACGTGTTAGCTTGTTAGTCTTTCATTAAACATATTGAGTTTAATGCTTTCTTCTAGGAGATTGGGATAGATCAGTGGACAGAACACAAATATAAAAATCCCTGCCCTTGGGGAGCTTATATTCTAATGGGGCAGGAGTCAGACAAATGTAGTAAATAAGTGACATAATTTATTAGACGACATTACATGTTATAGGGAAAAGTAGAGCAGGATATGGGGGATTGAGAGTGTCCCGCGGGCAGGCAGATGACGGTATGAAACGGGGAGGTGGGGGGGAGCAAGAGAGCGGGGAGGGGAAAATGACATGTAAGCTTGAAGGAGCAGAGTTAGCCGCTCGGAGAGAGAAGGTCTCTGCAGAGGCCAGAACACAGGAACATGCTTACCCGATTGAGGAATAGCAAGAAGGCGGATGGAGCCAAAGCGCAGTGCCCCAGGGCTGAGTGGGGCTGCGGGGTCAGGGCGTGTGGTTGCGTGGCTATCCAAGGTGCAGCCTACACCAGTTTCTTCCGTGTGTGCAACTCATGTATAACAGAAAGCCTTGCCCTGGAATAGCTTCCAGTGTATTTGAGAGCTCCGGGTGTAACCAAACCAGAAGACATTTGAAAAGAAATAGGAAGTGAGCAAATAAAATTACTTGCAAATCAAATGTATGCAAAACTGCATCAGAAATGTAGAAGAAAGGAGTTATCTGCTTACTGTAGACTCAGTGAAAAAAAAAAACCACGCATCTTTTCAGATTTGTGAGTTTTGACTGGATCTTACTATAAAATTGGATGAGGATCGTTTCTCAGGTTTAGTGGAATTCATTAAAGGAGCAAATATTTTTATTCATCTTTGAATCCCCAGGGCCCACCAGAGTCCCTGGCAGTTAGAGGGCACTCACTCAGTAAATATTCATCGAAGTAGATCTCTAGGAGGGGAGACAAAAGTGGGGAGCCTAGAAGTAGGGGGATTCCAAAGATGATAAGAGGGCAGTTGGGAAAAGGTGGCCACTGAGGGAAAAGGAGTTCAGTTTTCAACAGGAAGGCATATGCGCATTTGGTCTTCAGAGGCAATGGAGAGTATGAACCAAAGCAGAGGTGTGTGTAGGGTTTTCTCTCCTTTAAATGGAGTTATCGTAAGTAAACAAAGAGTTGTCTGATCTGGAGGACTTACTCTAGAACTGTTTCTTTAGAGAGAACTGGGTCTAACTTGCTCTACAAGGGAAGCTAATATGTGCATTATAATTAAGATTTACAGAGGGTGAGGCAAACGGAAGAAAGAACTAGACCATTTGGGAGGGTCCAGTGTGGTCGGGGTCAGAGGAAGTACTAGAAAGAGAGGGGAATGGCTGGCATTTATGTAATTAGTTACTCAGGTAATTATAATGGGGGGGAGTCTTATTCTCAAACAAATGCTTTAAAATGCTAAGGGAAGGGGTACCTAGCTGGCTCAGTTGGAGGAACATTGATCTCTCCATCTCAGGGTTAAGTTCAAGCCCACATTGAATAGAGATTACTTACATAAACTTAAAAAACAGACAAACAAACAAAAAATAACAGCCTAAGGGAATAGTCAAGAAACAACATAATTAGCAAATAAAATGTACATGAAGTTAGAATTGTGTCCTTTAGACAAGATATGTATATGGAGTAAGGTCCCATGTCACCAGTTTGGTCTGGGGTGGGGAGTGAAACAAGATTTGTGGAGTCTGGGCAGTCAGCTGAAGCCTGGGGATGAGGTTGCCTCACAAAACCAAAGGAAACCCTAAATTCCAAAGACAGCTTAACATTCAAGTCAGTCAAAAAAATACCTGGTCTTTGGGACACCTGGTTGGCTCAGTCAGAGGAGCATCTGACTCTTGATCTCGGGGTGGTGAGTTCAAGTCCCGTGTTGGATATAGAAATCACTGAAATAAATAAACTTAGGGGGAAAAAAAGAAGTGCCTGGTCTAGAGCTAATGCTAGTTGGCCATTCTGCCAGCAGAAAGAAATCAGTGTTACAGCAGATCCTCCTCTCCACCCTTAATCTTTTTTTTTTTTTTTTTAAGATGTTATTTATTTATTTGTCGGAGAGCACTACCAGGGGGAGCAGCAGGCAGAGGTAGAAGCACGCTCCCTGCTCAGCTGGAAGCCTGCTTCTCCCTCTCCCTCTGCCTGCACCTCCCTCTGCTTGTTCACTCTCTCTCTGTCAAATAAATAAATAAAATATTTAAAATTTTTTAAAAAAGAATTACTTAAACTGCCAAACTTAACATTTCAAGGACAAGATTTTAAACTCATGTTAATTTTGAAGCCTCTGAATCACTCTTATGTGTTAGAACACTTTAAGGCTGTAACAGCAAATTAGTTTAGGCAAGCCCTGTCAAAAATAGGTCTCTGAGAACTATATTCTTCACCTTCGTGAAGGAGACCATTTGGGATAAGACCACTTTAGGATTGAATTGAAGAAGTCTGGCAATTTTTTTTTTTTTTTTTTTTTTTAAGATTTATTTATCCATTTGAGAAAGAAGGTGTGTGTGTGTGGTGTGTGTGTGTGAGTCTGAGTGCAAGAGCCAGCAGTGGAGAGGAGCAGAGGGAGAGGGGGACAGGCTCCCTGCTGAGCACGAAGCCTGATGCAGTGCTCCAGTGTGGGGCTCGATCCCAGGACCCCGAAGTCATGACCTGAGCCAAAATCAAGACTCAGCTGCCTAACCGACTAAGTTACCCAGGTGCCCCTAAGTCTGGCAATTTTTTTTTTTTTTAAGATTTTATTTGTTTATTTGATTGAGAGAGATCACAAGTAGGCAGAGAGGGGTTGGTAAGCAGGCTCCCCATTAAGCACAGAGCTCAATGCGGGGCTCGATCCCAGGACCTTGAGATCATGACCTGAGCCGAAGGCAGAGGCTTAACCCTCTGAGCCACCCAGGCACCCCGAGGCAATTTTAACTTAAAAGAAGTTAGTAGAGGGGTACCTGGGTGGCTCAGTGGTTTAAAGCCTCTGCCTTTGGCTTGGATCATGGTCCCGGGGTTCTGGGATCGAGTCCCGCGTCGGGCTCTCTGCTCCGCAGTGAGCCTGCTTCCTCCTCTCTGCCTGCCTTTCTGCCTACTTGTGATCTCTGTCTGTCAAATAAATAAATAAATAAAGTCTTTAAAAAGAAGAAGAAGTTAGAAGAGATTCCTAATAGAAGTCTCCAGGGTCTGTATCATCTAAGAGTTTAAATCCTTCAGGACCACAAGACCTTTGTGTTGTGGTTTATTACTCTTCCTGGTTTCTTTACCCTGTTTTCCCCTCGCAGCGCCTTTGGACGGGAGATGCTGAAGCGGAATATCGGCGTAGTTGTGGTGGGATTTCCTGCTACTCCAATTATTGAGTCCAGAGCCAGGTTTTGCCTGTCCGCAGCTCATACCAAAGAAATACTTGACACTGTAAGTAGACACTCTCACCTTGATGTAAATACATCTATGCTACAGAGGCCTGGATATCAGATGAAATTGATCATCTGTTGATCCTGAAGTTCTTTGAGCACCTGAGGTATTAATCGATAAAATAGAGGAGGGAGTATGCGATGCTGCTTAAAATATTGCTAATTACCACCACCACCCCACACACACAAAAAAGCAAAACCATTAGCATTGCCCACTAGACCCTGTGTGATCAGGGCTGTGGGGAATTGATGGCTTTGTCTCGTTCCACGCTGTCCTTTATGATGGCCTCTACAACCGTCTCACTCTCTTTGTACTCGAGCTGTTTCTACTATAAGCCTTCTTACATGTTGTTCTGTCTCTCTAGAATTTTCTCTCTTGAGTCCTCTCTCTCCTTGGCTGGCGGACTCCTACAGATTCTTCCCATCTCCACTTAAAGGAAACTGGCTCGAGCGTGTTCCCCAGTCCTCTTGCTTGCCATTTCCTTGGACTCTTAAGATTCTCCCTTAGTAAATCCTTCCCATCTGGAATTATTTGATGGCAGTCTTCTCCACTGGATAAATCTTGAGGGCAGAGACTACGTCTCTTTTGCTTGTTCTATATCTCCAGGATATACCACAGCCAGGCATGTAGGAAGGGCTCATAATTATTGAATTTAATTATGGTCTCTTAATTCTTATATTGTGATAGTCTCTTAACGTGCTATTATTTCACATTTAAGACTTTAAATAAGTATTGCTTTCTGGGAGTTTATAGAATTCTAGAGTGCGATACCTGCATAAAATTATTTTGACCTAAACAACATGAGGGGTGTGGTATAGGGGAGCTAACACGCTGCCCCATCCCAAAGTAAAATCTACATGTAACTTTTGCCTCCCCCAGAACTTAGGTATAGTCAGCTGGAAGCCTTACTGTTATCACAGACAGGCACTGAACACATATTTTGTAAGTTACATGTATTATATACTGTAGTCATACAATAAAGTAAGATAGAGAAAAGAAAATGTTATTAAGAAGATTGTAAGGAAAAGACATTTATAGTACTGTATTTATTGAAAAAATCCACATATAAGTGGACCCACACACAGTTGTTCACGGGTCAGCTGCGGTTGCTAGAAGTACCCACTGATTCATTGGAGAGTTACTAATCTTGAAGAGTAAGAATACATGTTAAGGGTTCGTTGTAGCAGTTTAATTGACATTTTTATTTCTGGGCCTCTGAAGACTGACTTTTCGTCCTTATTTCTGTCAAACAAAACTTTCGCAAGTACGAGTATGTTCTTCATCACATCCTGACCCTTGGAAAATTGGATTCCGTTTATTATTGCTGCTGTATCTTCTTTTTCTTTTATTTGGATTGTGCCTTTCAGTGTTTCTTCCATTCTCTTCTATTTAGATGTTCAAAAGTTTGTCTTTCCTTCAAAAAAAAAAAAAAAAGAAAAGAAAAGAAAGGTTTATATGGGACCGTTATGGGGCCCCGGGTAGCCAAAACAGTATGGAGAGAGAGACTCTAAGTTGGAGGGCTCAGACCTCCCGGGTATGAAACTTACTGCCAGGCGGCTGTAGTCAAGGCAGTGGGGTTCTAGCGTGAAGACAGACGTGAGGCCAGTGCTGGAAGAGGACTGAGAGGCCATGAATACACTTGGACATCTGTGGCCACTTGATTTGCCACAGGAGAGCCTGGACTCATTAGTAGGGAAAGAATAGTGTCTTCAATGAACGGTACCAGACAGCTGGATAACCACATACAAAAGCATGAAGTGGGAGCCCTACAACATGGGTGAACCTTGAACACATCATGCTAAGTAAAAGAAGCCAAGCACAAAAGACCACATTATGAAATGTCCAGAATAGGCAAATCTATAGGGTCAGAAAATAGACTGGTGGTTGTCAGGGCTTGGGGAAGACAGGGAGAAGGATGTGAGTATGGGGTTCCTTTTTTTAAGGTGATAATACTTTAAGATTAGATACTGATGAAAATTGTACACCTCTGTGAATATACTAAGAAGGTGACTTTAATGGCATGTGAATTGTGTCACAATGAATTTATTTTTAAAAATGAGAAAGGCAGGATTATCGATCAGCTCCAGGGCGCAGCTATCCTAGAATATTCTCTCATTCAGGGACCAGACTCCACTCTATGATTTACACGATTTTTCCCCTAAGAACCCATCTCACCCTGGGATCCGGTGGTCAAGTGTAGATGTTTTGCTAATAGATGGCGATACTTGGAACGGTCCCTTATTCCTGCTCAAACCGGGTGACCCACATAATGGCATAAAAGTTACAGTTTTATGTAAATAAAACCTATTTATCTGAAATATTTGTTATGGGATCAGAGGAAATCGTGGACTCTAGATCCCTTTAGGCTACTGTGAGTTTTTCTATTCATTTTCTTTTTTACATCAATGAAAAAAATATTCTAAAGTCAGAGTTCATAAATGGCTTTCACTTTGTGATCTTAGTAAGTCCTGTGTTGTTTTAAATTAATAAATCCTATATCTGAGGTCAGGGGATAAATGGTTAATGGGTTCCTCCCAGCTGAAATTCAATCCTAAATTGTTTCCATATGGAGCTTTCAGTTAAACCTTTTCTCAAAGATACCACTGTTTTTTTTTTTTTTTTTTTTTTAAGATTTTATTTATTTATTTGACAGAGATCACAAGTAGGCTGAGAGGCAAGCAGAGAGAGAGAGAGGAGGAAGCAGGCTCCCTGCTGAGCAGAGAGCCTGATGTGGGGCTCGACCCCAGGACCTCGGGATCATGACCTGAGCCGAAGGCAGAGGCTTTAACCCACTGAGCCAACCCGGCGCCGCCCCGCCTTTTTTTTTTTTTTTTTTTTTTTAATTTATTAGAGAGAGAGAGCGAGAGCACAAGCAGGGGAAGCAGGAGAGGGAGAAGCAAGCTCCCTGCTGAGCAGGTAGACCAGTGTGAGGCTCGATCCCAGGATCCTTGAATCATGACCTGAGCTAAAGGCAGACACTTAACCAACTGAGCCACCCAGCTGCCCCAAGATACCACTGTACTGAAAGCATACTGAGGGCCAGCTCTTTTTTTTTTTTTAAGATTTTATTTATTTATGATAGAGAGAGAAGGAACACAGCACAGGGGAGCTGGAGAGGGAGAGCAGGCTCCCCGCTGAGCAGGGAGCTCGATGCAGAGCTTGATCCCAGGACGCTGGGATCATGACCTGAGCCAAAGGCATCCACTTAATGACTGAACCACCCAGACACCCCTTAGGTCCAGCTTTTAATTTGCTTTCTATATTTTCCACATTTTGAATGAAGAATGTTTTCTTATGCTAGAATAAATAAGGAATGCTATTTATTGTGGGGGGGGTTCTCTCTACAAATGCTGATTTTTTTTTTTTAAGATTTTATTCATTTGAGAGAGAGAACGAGTGATGGTGGGGAGAGAGAGAGAAGCAGACTCCCTGCCAAGCAGGAAGCCCTATATGGGGCTCGATCCCAGGACCCCAGAGATCAAGACCTGAGCCGAAGGCAGACACTTAACCAACTGAGCAACCTGGGCGCCCCTACCTACAAACATTGATTTTTTTTTCTTTTTTTAAAGATTTTATTGAATTATTTGACAGCGAGAGACAGCGAGAGAGGGAACATAAGCAGGGGGAGTGGGAGAGGGAGGAGCAGGCTTCCCGCTGAGTAGGGAACCCGATGTGGGGCTCAATCCCAGGACCCCAGGATCATGATCTGAGCTGAAGGCAGATGCTTAACTACTGAGCCACCCAGGCACCCCCCCAAACATTGATTTTTAAGTTAAATTTAGGGGCACCTTTGTGGCTCTGTCAGTTTAGTATCTGTCTCTTGATTTCAGCTCAAGTCACGAGATCAAGCCCCACATTGGGCTCCACGCTCAGCAGAGAGTCTGCTTGAGGATTCTTTCTCCCTCTGTCCATCCCCCGACTCATTCCTTTTCTCTCTCTCTCTCAAATAAATCTTTTTCAAAAAGATCAAAGTTAAATTTAAGAACACAGAAATACGTCTTTTACTAATACTCAACTGACTGACTCCTGTTATAAAGTAGAAGGTATGCATTTTCATATGAAATTATGACCATAAGAGTGGACAGAAGATGTCTGTGATGTGATGGGAAATTGGAGAGAGCCCTGTCCCCAAAGCTAAGGCCCTTCACCCTGGATTTATCACATTATCCCCTGGGTAACATCCCCAGGCTCAGAGGGAGTGAATGACAGGGCTGGAGAGACGCTGTGGAAACTGCATTGTGTGGCCTGCGTGAGGTGCTTTTATCGAAAAGCCTTAGAAGCTAGGATTATACTATTTTTACAGTCTTCTTCGGATTTCTCCGAGAAGTATCTGGGGCTTCGAGTGTCCATGTCCTTCTGTTGGATTTTTCTTGAGAAATCGTGAATACGTATCCCCTTCTTGTATTGGGATCCTCCGTTCTGACCCTCTGAGCCGCGGTTTGGAAAGGTTACCTCTGTGAGCTGATGGGTGTCACAATCAGGAAGGGACTTCTCATTTCATAACTTTTTGTAGTGCTTGAATTTTTTTTTGAAAAACAAACAGCTTTTGTAAGAAAGAAAATTATATTGAGATAAGTAGTTTTTGATGGGAAGATATGACGATCTCGCAAGGGTAGGATTTTCGAGTTCAGAATCCTGCCTGAGTTGAAGTCCTGGCTCCGCCCATTCTTGCTCCCGCACCCCCACCCTGTCCATGACCTACCCAGTCTCCTCATGGCTTCCCCGCTTTCTTACAAAGTCTGATCTGTGGTGCACCATGGGGGCTCTCTTATGCCTAGGGCGCATCTCCATGCAGACTTCCCATCGGTTTTTTTGTTGTGAGATAGAAGCTGTGAGGACTGACGTATGAGAGGACAAAGGACCGTGGTAGCCAGCCTGGCAAGTACAAGGCGCATGTATGTTCCTTTTCTCCTCCGACTTCAAGGAACGCTGACCTTTACCCTGCATAACTGCTCTTCACAACCCGTTAGTCATGACCGGCCTGACGTCCTTGCTCAAAAAGCAGCTCTTTCCACAGCTGTCCTGTAGTCTGATCAGAGTTCATGCACTAGATACACACGGTCCCACGAGAGGATTATATTGCCACAAATGTTTTTAGAAACGTTAATGCACCAGGCGTGCCTGCGTCCTGCTGGCCCCGACTCACCTCCACTCCTCTATGTTTTAGGCGCTCAAGGAGATAGATGAAGTTGGGGACCTGTTGCAGCTCAAGTATTCCCGTCATCGGTTGGTGCCTCTACTGGACAGGCCCTTTGATGAGACAACCTATGAAGAAACAGAAGACTGAGCCTTTTTGGTGCTCCCTTGGAGGAACTCTCCCTCACCCAGGACAGTGTGTGGCCTTTCTGAGCCAGTTCCAGGAACCAGACTAATGTGGCCATCTCACGCAAAAGACATTTCTAAATGGCATTTTGTAAATAGTAAAAAACTGCTTCACATTCTTCCTTTGCTACATTTCACCTTTAAAAAATAGAGGTGACCCACTCTACTTTTTTGTCCATTAAAAATGTTTTATTTTATAACTCTCCTTCTTATGAAATCACGCTGACCCTAGCTTGGCCCTGGCTAACCACCCAGACCGTTAGCCTCTCCTTGCCACCTGCAGACTCGGCCCACCCACAGCTCCCGCTAGCCCCACCATCGCAGCCTCCAGACTCACCCAGCCCTCCTCCCCAGGGAGCAAGTGCCTTCCACTTACTTCCAGTCCAGGTCTCAGAGGCTGCCAACCTTGAAATCCTTACGAAACCAGTCAAGTATTCAACCAAAGTGTTCTCCCTTTTGTCCGAAGTTGAGCTGTTTAAGGAAAACCGTGAACACTAACATTGCTAAAAACCACCCCTTGTGAACTCCCCCTGGCCAGGAGCCTCCCAAGGTGTCGTCTTGTTCTGGTCACCGGGTGATTTCTTCTTTCACCATCAGATATTGATAATGGTCACTGTCTGAGACGTGTGTCCGGTTTCTGGGTTCTTCTAAGCTCTAAACTAACCTGCTATCTAAAATGCTGGAATTGTTCAGAAAGCACCCATATCCAGGGTCCACCCTGGCCTGACCGACCCTTGTGGTGAGGCCGCCTCCCGCCTCCCTGTGTCTTCTGTGCACACAGCTGCTCAGCCAGCAGGGGGCAAGGGCCGAAGGGACAGAGCTGGGGGACAGAGCTGGCAAACGTCTGTGCTTGCTTCCTACTCTGCTTTCTACTCTTCAGAACTGTGCCTCTGCCTGGGAGGCAGAGGAAAATGTTGGTAAATCCCCTGCTCAGAAATCATTTGTCATGTTCCTGTTTAAGGATTAAAGTTATTAACTTGCCCGTTTTAGAAGCTGACCTATTTAAACGTTACTCTTCTGAGTGCTAGTTCTCCTTTACTCTTGATGTCCTAAGACAATTCTAATCTGGCATCTGGGGTTTAGGGTCTCTCTCTTTTTTTTCTCCCCCCGCCCCCACCCCGAGAAATTCTGAACATTATCTCTTTGCTAAACTGGGATCCTCTATTTTGACTCTTTCCATACTAGGTGAGGGGACTAGTTTCAGAGAGCTTTATAAAACTGCTTGACCAAAGAACAAATCTGAAAACCACCATGTTAAAGCTCTTCCTTTTTTCTGTTGACCAAAGCCTAAGTGAAGAGAACTTTTGACATTATTACGCCCACGACCAGACCAGCTTGTCTTCTAGTCGCCATCGGAGTAGTACGGGGAAGACTTGGAAACAGCATGGAAGAGCCCTGTGTAAAAATAGCTTTGCACGTCTCTCTTTTTGGAATCCCTCCTTGGGTTGGTAGAGATTCTCCTGTGCTCCTTGTCTTCAGCTGCAGCGCTTGTTCCGACACATGCTGTGGAGATGGGGAGCCACGGGACGGTCAGTGAGGGTTTGCTTTTCTGTCTTAAGTTCTCTTCAGTCACTCTCAGCATCTGAGAGCCTTCGGCCTTTAAAATATTCCAAGGTTCTGTTTTACCTTTTTAAAGGCTAGAAAAGGGTGAATCAAAGAACCAAATAGAAATGCAGGGACTGTATTTAGCATGGACAAACTGAAGTAAAAAAAAAAGACATTGGGGTAACTAAGTCACTAGCCCTGTAGAATAAGATACATCGCTAACCTCCGCATCTCATTCCTCACCGTAGAACCCTGCTAGAACACCAGATAGCTTTTGCACTGCAGTCACTTACCAAATGGTGTAGGGTTTGCAAAAGTCCCAAAGTTCAAGCAATGAACTTCACCTTGCTACTCTTTTTACTTCGGCTTGCATGGAGTCACTGCAATTTCAAATGTCCATATGGGCATTGAAATACATCATAAATATATATGTGTATGTATGTATATATACATATATATGACATATATTTGCTGGTGCAAAGTTATGTCAGAATAAATGTAGTTAAGTTACAAGTTTATTTTGAAGAGACAAAACTGTGATCCACACGGGATCTCTGCTTTCTGGAGGACAAAATGCTCTACATGCTGGTTGTCTGTCAGAAACTGTGATATAGGGTCCAGTCATATCATAGGCATCATGCAGGTGTATATAAATACAGTCACTGGGAATGAGTGGACCTAAGTATTGTGTCGTGCGTGGTTGAAGGTCGCCTGGGTCATGAGTTGGATGGGACGCACATAGGTGTCAGCTCAAGTCACCACCAAAGCGGGTAGTCGGAGTCAGTCAGTAGAGATGTGACTAATCCTTACCACTTTTCCTCATCCCTCTTTCTATTTAGCATTGCCTTTATCCATTTCCGGCTTATAAGAGCTTTTTCAGCAGATCACATCAGAAACCAGAAACTTCTAACTAGGAGACATCAGAATCACAAAGAATGGATCAAGAGGCAGTGGCAGACTCTCCTCCCACATTTATTTGAAAAGTTTTACCCTAAAATATGGCATTCAGTCTACAGTAAGTAAATAGTGAAAGAGTGTGTTCGGGGGCTGGGTCCTTGGAGCACTTTTAACTTTTTGCTTTGCTCTGGAAAATTTCTTCCCTTTAAAAATCATCCTAACCCCCAGAACCCCAAAGTCCTGCTTGCTTGTTTGAAGAACTTGGCATCTGTCCTATAGTTACTATCTTAAACTTTGACGACAGGGTGAGGGCTTCCGATGGTGAAAACACGCTTCTTCCTGAAGGAGTCACGGAAGGTGAAGAGAAACGCCCCTGGAAAGGGCTGAGGGTTATAAGCAATGAGTCATGGAACCACTACATCAAAAGCAAAACAACGGCTGAGGGCTATGTGTTTGCTAACGCCCTTTCAGAAGCCCAGGGATGAAATACTGTGCCAGTGACTTGTCACTGCATTTGGCCTTTCTTTGTACCTTCCCATTCTTGAGTTTTAGAATGTCAACTCTGGAGAACACCTAGATGGCGGTGCTGTGTTTGGAGGATCACTGGGTCAGATACCCTGTCCTGGGACACCCAGCCCTACATTTCCAGAGGAGTCTAGGAACTTCTTTCTTCCCTACTTGAGGGAGCCTGTATCTAAGTTTGTTAGGATTAGTCCCGTCTAGCTGAGTTTTTTAATGTTTAATATGCTTTGCTTCATTTCAACTAGTGAAAACCAGGAGGAAGAATGGCTCACGTGGAGAGATTTCCTGGCTTCGTAGGGAAGGGGGGAAAAGCGATGCTATCTACCACTACCGGCCTCTTTCTCCCCCCAACCCTGCTCCCCATCCAAACTAGTTGTCCTGGATTGGCAAGCAGCACAGGACCGCTAGTCCGGCCATAGGCTGTGAAGAAAAAGAATGGATAGTTCTTATTTTGTAAGAAGTTGTAGATACAACTGACTGGCTCTGGGTTCTCTCATATGAAGAACAGCTGTGACTAATCCCCAGAGTGTCTTTCCTTTCCTGGTGTTCGAGGTAAGCCAAGATGGGCTTTCATCTCTGCTGGCTGTAAGCTGTGTGGTCAGCAAAGGAGGAAGAGCGTAGGGGCTTTTCCTTCAGGTCTGTCTTCACGAAGATCAGCACTACTGAGCCTTTCGCCCAGGTGAACTCGGCATCGCCCAAGCGGGTCGTGAAGGGGGAGTTAGGAAAATCAAATGATTCTTCGTGGCTGTTGAGCAGTTCCTGGCTTAAATGCAGCCCCAGAACCTAAAGGTCTGCAGCTGCCTGCTTACCACGGAAGCTCAGTGCTCAGCCAGCAGGCATCTCATCCATTAACCAGCTAATGAAAATACCTCCCACGTGGAGAGAAATGTATCTTATTCTCTGCTCAGCTTTATCCACGGGAAATGTAGTGTTTAGGCCCCTACCCAATTACCATGTGCCCAGATAGCCTAATTAGGAAAAGGTTGCCCTTTTTGTCATTTCCAGTGACTTCTGTTCTCCAAGCACCTTGTGCTTTAGGTGGAGTCTTCTGGGGGCGGCGGGGAGTGGGAAGGCAAAGGAGTTAGCTTTCGGACCTACCAAAGCTGTTGATTCTAGTCTTCTCCAGCCCGGAGGCATTCTTAGTCGGCCCCTGGGGAGTGGCCTGATGGGGCAGCCATGGTCAAGGTCTTGTTTACTAGAGCACCGGATAGATGGCCCTGAACTGTGACTCTGGTATGATGAGTTCTGATAAACTGACCCTGAAGAACGCAGTGGTTCTGCCACTGCGGTTAGGCGTTTTTGATGAAGCAATACCCAAAGCTCCGTCCCTTTGGAGAAGTTGGGAAGCTGAATGCAAGGTGAGGACAGGAGCAGTCCCCTGATGTGCCCGGTGTCCTTCCTTGTTGCCATCTCCGTGGATGAGTGGATCCCTCTCGGCCCCAGGAGCCCTGAGTCGGTTCAGAATCTGCTTCTCCCCACAGTTCTCAGTTTTCTTGTGCGAAGCTCGGCTGGGCACAGGCCTTCTATGGGGGTGTGGGACCTACTCCTGACTGAGGTGGAGTGGTAACTTGTCTTCACCCTTAGCATTAGGTCCCGTTACCTCAGGGGCGCTAAACCGATGGTTGGAATGATAAAAAGCATCCTCGGTGGTTCTTTACGGGGTCCTGGTGAGACCACTGTCAGTTCAGCCAGCGTGCCCACACGGTCTTGATGATCCCTCTCTGTGTAAAGGTCGCGAACATTAAGAGAAGGGGGAAAGAGAATAAGAATAGAGAATTCGCTTATGGGGAGCTGAGATCTTCTTTTGTTGGCCTTTATTTTTCCATTGACCAATTTGCCTGTAAACTGGACTTTGGAAGAGGTGCTGTGAAATCCCTCTCCTTTGCTGTGATGCTTGTATAATCTGAGAAAGCGAGAGGGGCAAATGTAAATAAAAAATTTTAAATTCTAGTACTGTATTAAAATGTCACTCTTCTCTCTTACCCCGTCTCCCTTTTTTGCCGGATGATTTTTTTTTTTTTTTTTTTTTTTTTTTTTTTTTTTTTTTACACCTTGTTGGATGACTGTGAAGCTCTAAATGATGGATTGGGTTAGGCGTATCTGTTGGAGAGCACATGTTAAGAACCGAAGGGGAGCTACTTGAGATGACTTAAGAATCATCCCATGCAAATATATTGTTTTGCCCAAATAAACTATTCAGAAAGCGATCTCTGCCTCCATTCATTCAACCAAGGAAAACTGAGTGCTGTTTCCATGCCAGGCTCTGCACTGAGCATGACCAATACCAGCCAACAAACAAATAGTAAACAAATAATCATATGGACACACATCATTGTACAAACTGGTAAGTGCTGTGAAGGAAAAGTAAAAGCATGTTTAAAACCTGTAACCAGTATGTGGGTTAGAGGTGACAGAAAAAACTCTTCTAAGGCATGGAGGGTTCAGAAACATGTGGCCGATGCTCCAGGAGCAACAGGGAGGCTGGCGAGGAGGAGCAGAGGCCTCCTGCACTGGGCTGTGAGGGGTGAGCGGTGATCGTACACGCTGAGGGAAACCAGGGAAGGGTTGCAAGCATTGGAAAAGATCTCTAGAGGCGCCTGGGTGGCTCAGTGGGTTAAGCTGCTGCCTTTGGCTCAGGTCATGATCTCAGGGTCCTGGGATCGAGTCCCGCATCGGGCTCTCTGCTCAGCGGGGAGCCTGCTTCCTTCTCTCTCTCTCTGCCTGCCTCTCTGCCTACTTGTGATCTCTGTCTGTCAAATAAATAAATAAAATCTTTTAAAAAAAAGAAAGAAAGAAAGAAAAAGATCTCTAGTGTCCTCTTTTGGTAGACCTTGGCAAATTGGTACAATGTATATGGACATGCAAAGGATCTAGACCAGCCCAAAAATTTTTGAAAAAGAAGTTGTACTACCTGATTTCAGAGCTTTGTACAGAGCTATAGTAACCAAAACTGCATATGGCGTTAGAATGGTCTGAGAGAACAAGTAAGACATCATAGAAAGTCCAGAGACAGTGCTCACTTCAGCAGCATGTATACTAAAATTGGAATGATGTGGGGAAGAGAGGCATGGACCCCGTGCAAGGATGTCATGCAAATCCACGAAGCAGTCCATATTTCTGAGAAACGTATACAGTCGCCCTGAAACTAACACAACACTGTATGTTAACATACTAGAATGAAAGTGAAAAGTCCAGATATAGAACCACACATATACGGGTAGTTGATTTTCAACAAAAGTGCCAAGTTAATTCAACCGAGAAAGTACAGCCAGCTAATGGTGCTGAAACAACACAGGTGTCTGGAGGAAATGACCTTCAAACCTTACCTCACATTATATACAAAAGTTTACTCAAAATCATAGATCCGCACATTAAAACTATAAAACTTCCAAGAGAAAATAGAAAATCTGGTTCCTTGGATTAAGCAACAATTTCTTGGAACATAAAAAGCATGGCTCAAAAATACTAATATACTGTACTTCATCAAAATTAAAACTTTAAGACTCAGTAAAAGGAAAACGCAAACTCCAGACGAGGCTAAAACATCCACAATAGATATCTAACAAAGGCTTTCCATCCAGAGTTTAGAAAGAACCCTTAAAACTCAATAAGGTAGGGGGGTGCCGGGGTGGTTCAGTCACTGGGCCTCTGCCTTTGGCTCAGGTCATGATCCCAGGGTCCTGGGACCCAGCCCTGCATCGGGCTCCCTGCTCAATGGGAAGCCTGCTTCTCCCTCTCCCACTCCCCCTGCTTATATCCCCTCTCTCCCTGTGTCTCTCTTTGTCAAATAAATAAACAAAATATTAAAAAACAAAACACCTCAATAAGGTAGGACTAAAACTACAAAATAAAAAATAAGGCCGCACTGGAGCGCCTGGGTGGCTCAGTGGGTTAAAGCCTCTGCCTTCAGCTCAGGTCATGATCCCACGGGCCTGGGATTGAGCCCTGCATCAGGCTCTCTGCTCAGTGGGGAGCCTGCTTCTCCTCTCTCTCTGCCTACCTCTCTGCCTACTTGTGATCTCTCTCTGTCAAATAAATAAATAAAATCTTTTTTAAAAAATGAAAAAAAAGGGGCGCCTGGGTGGCTCAGTGGATTAAGCCGCTGCCTTCGGCTCAGGTCATGATCTCAGGGTCCTGGGATCGAGTCCCGCATCGGGTTCTCTGCTCGGCAGGGAGCCTGCTTCCTCCTCTCTCTCTCTCTCTGCCTGCCTCTCTGCCTACTTGTGATTTCTCTCTGTCAAATAAATAAATAAAATCTTTAAAAAAAAAAATGAAAAAAAAAAATAAAAGCTTCTGCCTTTGACTCAGGTCATGGTCTCAGGGTCCTGGGATCGAGCCCTTCATCGGGCTCTTTTCTCAGCAGGGAGTCTGCTTCCTCCTCTCTCTCTGCCTACTTGTGATCTCTCTCTCTGTGTCAAATAAATAAATAAAATCTTTAAGAAAAACAAAAGGCAGAACTAAAACTAAAACTAAAAAAAAAAAAAAAAAAAAAAAAAAACCCTAAAAAATAGGCAGAAGGTTTGAGCACTTTTTAATTTTTTTATTTTATTTTTTTATTTTTTTTTTAATTTTTTATAAACATATATTTTTATCCCCAGGGGTACAGGTCTGTGAATCTTTTTAAAAGACTTTATTGGGCGGGGGCGTACCTGGGTGGTTCAGTCAGTTAAATGTCTTCCTTAGGCTCAGGTCTTGGTCTCAGCGTCCTGGGACTGAGTCCCGCACAGGCCGTCGCTCCGTGAGGAGTCTGCTCCCTTTCCCTTTGCCCCCATCCACCCTCCTACCCCCGCTCATGCTCTCTGTCTCAAATAAATAAATCTTTTAAAAATTTATTTTTATTTTTAAAAGATTTTCTTTCTTTGAGAAAGAGCACATGCACAGGCATGCCAGGTGAGGAGCAGAGGGGGAGGGAGAGACAAGCTGGCTCTACGCTCAGCAGAGAGCCTGATGTGGGGCTTGATCCCAGGACCCCGAGATGGCCACCTGAGCCAAAACCAAGAGTCAGAAGCTTAACCGACTGAGCCACCCAGGCGCCCCTAAAGATTTTATTTTTTAAGTAATCTTTACACCAAAAGTGGGGCTTGAATTCACAACCCTTCAATCAAGGGTCAGTGCTCTACTGACTGAGCCAGCCAGGTGCCCCAAAAGATTTGAACAGACTCGTCACGAGGAGGTATACTAATGGCCAAAAAAGCACATGGAAAAATGTTCGACATCTCTGGTCTTCAGAGAAATATGCAAATGAAAACTATAATAAGATTCCACCACTCCCCCACCCACCAGAATGGCTAAATTCAAAAAAAGTCATGATACCAAGTGTTGGCAAAGATGTAGGGATGGAAAGTGCCCCGCCATTTGAGAAAACAGTTTGGCAGTTTGGGGGCAGCAATTTCATTCACCCAAGAAAAGTGAAAGCCTGTGCACACGTGCACTTGAATACTCAGAGCTGCTTTACTCATAATAGCTCTAAACTAGGAACAACCCAAATGCCACCATTGTGAACGGGTGAGCAAAATGTTGTGTATACATGCGACGGAACACTGCTGAGCAACGAGGAGGAACGAATAGCTGATACCTACAGCTATACGGACGAGTCTTAGAAACATGCTCCAATGAAGAAGCCAAGCACAAAAGAATACAAAAATACCATTCTATTAATATGAAAATCTAGAAAGGCACAACTAACCTGCGGTGACAGTGGACGAGTGGTTGCCGGGAGCCAAGACTGGGGAGGTAGGAATTAACTGGGTGCAAGAAGACTGTTTGAAGATCATTCTCAAGAAGTCACGACTCCCTTACAGATATAAGAATGAGCACGAGTTAAAGATTTTATTTAACTCATGAATGAGGAAATGAGTAAGAATATGACAAGCAATGAAAGGAGATACTGAGAAACAGCAGTGATAGAGCAGGAATATTGAAATGAATGTGCAAATGAAGGCAAAACTGGTTTCTTCCACACGGGGAGAGGTCAGACATAATTTTCACTTCTGTAGACAGGAATGATTTTACTTCGCTGCTCTTACCTACACCCTACAGAGCTGTAAAACAGCTCAAAGAATGAAAGACAGGAATCAGATTAATGCAGAAGGTTGTACGGTGTTTAGATGATGCACTGTTTTCCACTGAGGATAACCAACAGCACCAGTGAGGAGTGAGTGAGAACAAGAACCAGCAGAACCAGTCCGGAGACTTTGACAGCGGTCCAGGTAAAGAGGGGAAAGGGGTTTGGGGTACAGCTGTAGTGCCTGACTCAGAGATAGGCCCACCCAAACGAATGAACTTGAGCCTGACTTTGATCTGGTGGAAGGGGCGGAAATTTGATGATAAGAAAATAGGTTGTGTGTGAAAAAGAAATCTTAAAAAACTAAAGAACCAGGTAGCCTCACCTTTCGTCTAGAAAGAGCCATATGGTGTAGAACGTGCTCAAAGGCCAGTTTCTTTCAGCTAACATTTGAGTGTTTACTGTGTTCCAAGCATCTACTAGGTTGAACCACATGAAATTGCCAATATTTAACCCCTTGGACCAAAAAATGGCAACTTCATCCTAAAGAAAATCTTTAAAATAGATTCTTATTTGCATCTGCGAGGTAGATACTCCCCCACCCACACAAACACACACTTTTATAAGTGAGAAAAGCACCAAGAGGTCCAAGACCTTGCCCAATAGTAACTTCTTAGTAAATGGTAGAGGCAGGATTCAAAACCCTGTGGCAAACTCCAAACCCGCGTTGTAAACTCTGGACGCACTATTGAAATCGCCGCGGAGTCCTGGGCTGTGCTGTTGCAGACAGGAGTGGTTTCACAGCACTGTGCCCGGGGCCCCTACGAGTTTTACTTTGGCTAAACTCAGATCCCAAGTTTTACCCCAATGGCAGATTTCCTGGCCCTCCTCCCCAGCACCCCCAGGATCTGTTATCCCGGCCTTGAAACCAGGTAGCTTTTGTGGCCCCGGAGTGGCCATCTTCCTAGTGTCTTCTGACAGCTCCTCACTGACCTGTCCCACCTTGTGTCACTGTGCCTACATTCCCTCATAGACCCCACATGCCACAAGAACTGTCATTGCCCCTAGGAGTTCCTGATCTTTTCATTTCATGACCAGCGTACCCTACAGGTGAGGAAACACGCACGAATGTCTCGATAGAGGGAGTGGTGATCCCATTGTTTTATCCGGGATTAAACTAGGTGACATCCAGTAGCATGGCACCATCTTCCGACCACGACCTCAGACGTGTCTAGCTGCTGGCTGTCCTTCTGGGACTTGTCCTCACATCTGAGTCTCAAGTCTCTCCGGGTTTTTGAAGAGCTCTGAGAACATCCTGAGGACATGGGGCGCACGGCGGCAGGTGTTTCTCCGGGCGGCTCCTCCAGCAGAGGAGCTGGGGGAGCCTTGGGGGCAAGACTTCCTGGCCTTCCTCCTCCCCAAGCAGACCGACCTCGGGGTGTAAATAAACACCTGCCCAAGAGCTGAGGGCGCCCGCGCGGGGCTTCGGCGCGTCGCCCCACCCCCGGCCCAGGCGGTCCGCGTGTCCCTGTGCCGTCGGCGCGCCCGCCGGTGGGCGACCCGCAGGAGCGGCAGCGCGGGTCTGGAGCGAGCCGACCGTCTGGCCCGCCGCGACGTCCCCCGGCCAGGAATTCGCCTGGGGCTAGGGCGGCAACAGCGGCGGGTACGGTGGGCAGGAGGCGGCCAGACCAAAGGGAGTCTCCCGCCGGGCGGAGACTGTCCGCGTGCGCCGAGGAGCCGCCCTTGTGGGAAGGGCCGAGGAGGTCCCGGGCGCTGACCCGAGAAAAGCGCGGCACCACCGCGCTCCTGCGATCTGCGCGCTCCCGCTCCACCAGCAGGAGGAGAGGCGGGGCGCGAAGGGACGGACGCGCGGGAGACGCTCGCGAGGCGCGGAGGGGCGGTGCGGAGCTGCGCGGGGAGGGAGACCATGCCTGGGCTGCCCGGCCGCGCGGGGCTCCTCCTCGGCCTGGTGCTGCTGGTGGCGCTGCTGGCCGCGAGCCGGGCGCTCCCCCAGAGGAGGCCGCGGTCCCGGAGCCCCTCGAGGCTGGAGGAGGTGAGCGGCGGGGCCGGGGCGCGAGCGGCGACCTCCGAGGGCAGGCGCCGGGCGGGGGGCCAGGTGCGCGGGACCTGCGGGAGCCCGGCCGGGCGGCGGGCCAGCGGGGGAGAGACTCCACTGCTGGGCTGAGCGTGGGAACCCGGACCCCGTGGGACAGCCTGGCCTCTCCCGCCCGCGGCTGCGTCGCCCTGAGGGAACCTCTCCTGCAGCCCCCGATCCAGGGGAGCGCTCCGAGAGGAGCTGGAACGATGGGAGGGGAACGCGGCGCCGAGTTACTGGGGTTCGACTGGCCAGTGCATCCTCAAATCAGACCTGCAAAGGATTTTATTCTCTTTGGGTGTGAATTGAGATGAGAAGAGGCAGGGAGTGGAGTCTTTCAACTTGCAGGGGAGTAAGATCAGCCAGGGTCCTTAGTATTACTCTGTGCTTGGAAGAGCAGAAGAGGTCGCTAAGACCGGACGGGCGGAGGGCACTTTCTGAGCGCCTGTGCGTGCGCTTTGGGGATGAGACTGAAAACAGAGGAGCGAGTTGGAAAAGGGTGGTTTCGACGTGGAGAGGAATACGGTCTGCCAAAACTTGCCTCTTTGCACCAGGGGCCAGCGGTCCAGCCATTCCTCCGTGGACTGCAGTGGGCGCTCATCCCCATGGGGTCGAAACCCTCCAGATTTATTCCGGGATATGCAGGCTGGTGTGGCAGGGGGTCTGGGCTCCTCCCATGTAGATATTACTTGAGGAGGAGGACAGAGTAGTTCTTCCCATTTTCCGTATGAGGACACCGAGAGACACCCAGCCGGGTGGGGGAGACTGGACGGTGAGAGGTACCACAGCTTGGGGGCCAGTAGTGCCCATTGTGCTGAGGCCCTCCAGAGGCCCGTGGGAAGCAAGGGCCTGGCCTGTACTTGGGGTCTCTATGGACTGGTGTTTATCTGCCTTTTTTTCAATGCTGCCCTCCTAAGGAGACTTTTAGATATTTTTCCTCCAAAGTGCCTTTTCCTCTGAAATATTAATACTGTAAATATGCTGTTTATGTACTATGGCACTTTGGTATGTTACAAACCATTGTAATATCCAAGACTTTTTGCCTCCAATTTCCAATTTTTGCCCCTTGTTCAGAGTACATCTTATAGACCAGAGCCCCTCAACGTCCACACTCCTGCTATTTTGAGTTGTATAATTCTTTGTTGTTCACTGTAGCATGTTAGCAGCATCCCTGGCCTTGACCCACTAGATATCTACAGCACCCACTCCTGGACAGAACCAGACATTGCCCAGTGTTTCCTGAGGGACACCCCTCCCCCAGCCACCTCTGTTGGCAACCACTGCTGTAGACAAATCTGGAGGAACTGAACAGCCTCTGGCCAGTGCCACCTCCTAGAGATGACAGTGGTCCTACAATTAATTGACTTGTTTTTTTCCTACTCATTTGGCGTTTTCTATTTTAGTACTTACGGTTTTTTACTGTAATAATTTTTTTTATATGTTTGCCATATCTTCCCCTAAGACTAGCCTAGAGGATGAGTTATTTCAGAGCCAAAGTCCTATCCCCAGCCCTAGAATAGGGCCTGTCAGAATCCTCAAAAGCATGTTAGAGAAAATTAGTGCCACAAAGGAAAAACAGAGCTTGGAGCCCAGGTCCTGGGGTTCTGGTCCCAGTGGGTCATTAACTCATGTATGACTCACCCATGATCTCCTATTTGAAATAGGGGACTGAGGCTTCTCTGGGATCCCGTCTAGTTCAAACACTGCCTCAGAAGTCTGTGTAATATGCGTTAAAGCTGTTCTATATCAAGGCGTTAGCTAAGAAATCTCACTGAGATAAGGCAGATTGGTGTTCTAGGGCCACAGGTGATTATGGCAGGAATAACTGACAGCTCCAAAGACTTCGAAGAAGCAGCTGAAGGATGACAGGATGACAGGATGACTGAGGGGATGCGAGCCTTCTCTGGGCCTTGCAGAGTCCGTGCGAAGTGCTTTATGTGCTGTTATTTCATTGTCACACCATGCTGACATGGGTGTTATTCCCATTTTCCAGAGGGAAAAATCAAGGCACAGAGACGGTAAGCCTAATAGAGCTTGGGAGCCAGGGCTGTCATTTCAAGAGCTATTCCAGGGGCCCTTAGCCTGCTCATCTGAAGTCTTGAAAAGTCTCGAAATCATCAGCATCAGGAACAAAACGTGCCACCCTCTCTCTGGGCAGGCCTGTTGCTGAGCCTCGGTTTATCCTCACAGTCAACTGGGAGTAAGAGAGCCCGTTCTGGTGGCTAGCCTGCTAAGTGAGAAAGCATGGCTCATGTGTGTGGCATCGTCGTTACAATGATTTGTTGGGGGCTAGGAGAGCAAGGAACAGCAGAGCTCTCTCCCTTGGGTATCTTCTGCTCTAGCTCAGCTCACACCACCACCCACACAGCCACTGTGCCTAGCCTCTTGTGTTCCTTGCCTTGTTTTCCTCATTTTAGGGTTAAGG
This sequence comes from Mustela lutreola, assembly GCF_030435805.1. Classification (NCBI taxonomy): domain Eukaryota; kingdom Metazoa; phylum Chordata; class Mammalia; order Carnivora; family Mustelidae; genus Mustela; species Mustela lutreola. The sequence goes on from NC_081296.1 coordinate 135,888,024, forward strand.
AAACGGACAGTGGGTCTAATCACTAACCCACAGTTCTGCAGCTGGTAAGCGGGGAGCCGGGATTGAAACCCAGCTTGGCTTAACTCTGGGACCCTGGACACCTTGCCCTGGCACCCACCACCTCCTGGGCAGCCAAGGGAAGACCCGGGGGTGGGGGAAACAGAGTTGAGGACTTGGGGTCACAGGAGGGTGATGGAGATGAGAACTAGGAGGAGAGGAGAGAGAGAGAGGACAGCTCCTCCAGGCTGCAAGGACTGCCCCGCAGGAAGGGTCCCCCCTGGGCGGAGCCGCAGGCGGTCCTGCTGATCACCTATGTGTGATGCCAAGCCTGTGGCTTCGCCCTCAGCCTCCCCCAGCAGCTGGTTACCTCCTTGGACCTTGACTTTGACCAATGCTCTCCCTCTTGACCATTCTTCCAGCTCAGAGTTTGGAACTACTGGAAAGCTGGTTGAGGGAGAAAGGGAAGAATAGAATGTGTGTGTGTGTGTGTGTGTGTGTGAGAGAGAGAGAGAGAGAGAATGGGGGGAGGGGCATAGATGTTGACACCATTGCCCCAAAGCATGGACTTGGGTATTTGTGCCTGTGTGAAACTCCCTGTGCAAGGGTAGCAGATGGGGAAGCTGGTCCTGTGGGATAGAACAGGTGTTCTCAAATGTGCTGAGCCTCAGAATTCAGGCCATGGGATCACCGCCCCCCCCCCCAGAGTTTCTGCATAGGGAGTGGTGCTGGGGACTTCAGACCAGCTAAGATGTAAAGAGCTGGCAGGGCCTGGCAAGAGGGGTCCTCTCTCTCTCAACACCATCTGTCACCACCTCTAGGTGAGGCTCACTGCACATTGTCCTTGTTTGAGGCAGCCCTCATTTTAACCCAACAACCATGCAAGACAGAGACTGCTGTTGCCTTAATTGATGGAGGCAGTATTTAAGGCAGAGGAAGTTAACCCACCCGAAGTCACACAGCTTGTAGGTGTACAAGTTGGGACTGGAACCCAGGCCGTGTGGTCTCCACCCTCCACCCGTCACTGCCCAGGTTGGCTGCCAGCGAGATGGCGAAAATGGGAGGGCTCCATGAATACAGAGGTGGTTGTGCAAGGGGGTAGTCGTGAGTGCGTGTCCACACACGTGTGTGTGCACCGAGGCACGGGCGCGGAGATCAGACAGAGCTGTGTTTGAACCCGAGCTCCAGTGCTGTAACCTCGGCGACCTCACGTCAGTCCCTGGCCCGGTCTGAGACTCCCCGTAGGCTCCTCAGTCACACGGAGAGAGTCACAGTCACCCCTCTGGGTTGCTCGTGTTCATGCAGCTAGGCAGTGATTTATCGAGCTCCTCCTGTGTACCAGGCACTGCGCTAGGCACAGGCTACAGCAGGAACAAAGCAGACAAAAAGTCTTGCCTGCAGTCTAGCTGGGGTGACAGAAGGCACATCAAGGGCCTAACCCAGGCCCTGGAGGGAAGATGTGCTGTCTGAGCATCACACATACGGCATCACACATATGCTGGGGTCACACTAACTCAGGGACCAGGCTAGGAAGTGGGGCACACCCCAACCAAGAAAAGCCAACCTGCAGGAAAGTATGTGCTTTTTGGTGCCCTGGCTCCTGCAATCCAGTCCTTGATGCCAGGCATCTGGCTGGACGACACCCGGGATGGAAGTGCTGACTGAGCTCCCCAGCCATATGTGGGCCGGTGCCCCAGGCCCACAGGCTCCCTCCTCTGGGCCTGCGCTCTTCACTCTCAGGCCGTGGTCCCCTCCTGCCTGGGTTCTTCTGTGGGGACCACATCCCTGCTGCAACAGCACTTGCAGGGCGGGGCCCTGGCCTGGCCTCCAGTTGCCAGTGTCTGGCGGCCAGACGGCTGTCACTGCCCCTAGGGCCTGCTCTGAGCTGTCACGGCCAGCCTGAGGCGCCCAGGGAGCAAACCCTCTCCTCCCTCCGGGATCCCTCAACCAGTGACTGGCAGGGCTGGTAGGTACGCAGCCCAGCTCCCCACTCCGGGGGGAGTAGCTGAGGCACCCGATGGGACTGAGTTCCACTTGTCACCGTGGTCACTAACCTGAGGGAGCATTTCTGAATTAGCTGCTTCCCATGCCGGACTCACGCCCCGACTCCCTGCTCCTGTCTCCTGGGATCACCTTCCAAAGGAACGACTTGCCCTTGAATTTTTGTGTCAGGTTTGGCTTCTGAAGAAACCCGAACTAAGACGGGTGTCCGCCCTCTACTCCACTCCACTCCACTCCTGGGGTTTCCTGGGTCTGAAACACGGGGCAGGGGGCCTGAGAGCAGCTCGAGAAGGGTGGCATGTGTGGCTGGGATGTTTAGCCAGGGCTTTCTGTGGCCTTGGTTATCATCAGGTCCACCTGTGCACCAGGGAGTGGAGAGACTGAAGAGCCTGGAGATGCACATTCTGAGCACCTGCTGGAAACCAGCTCTTTCCCATCACTAGTCCCCATTTTACAGATAAGGATGCTCGTAGAGGTTACGTCCCTGTCATGGTCCCCAAAGTCAGAAGTCAGGCTATCTGGGGATTTAGACCTAAGCAGCCGGAAATTTTTTTAAGATTTTATTTATTTATTTGACAGACAGAGATCACAAATAGGCAGAGAGGCAGGCAGAGAGAGAGAGGAGAAAGCAGGCTCCCCGCGGAGCAGAGAGCCCGACACAGGGCTCAATCCTAGGACCCTGGGATCATGACCTGAACTGAAGGCAGAGGCTTAACCCACTGAGCCACCCAGGCACCCTCCTGACGGTAGTAGTTCTGCATTTTGTGCAGCATCTACAGTTTGCAAAACACTTCCATCAAAAGAGAGGGCACCTGGGTGGCTCAGTTGGTTAAGTGACTGCCTTCAACCCAGGTCACAATCCTGGAGTCCCAGGATCGAGTCCCGCATCAGGCTCCCAGCTCCACGGGGAGTCTGCTCCTCCCTCTGACCTTCTCCCCTCACTTGCGCTCTCTCACTCTCTCTCAAATAAGTAAATAAAACCTTTATATTTATTTTTAAAAATCCACAAAAAAGCATAGAATCTAATGTTTTTTAAAAAATATTTAATTAATTTATTTATTTTAGAGACAGAGCACACACCAAGAGAGGGAGGGGGAAGCAGAAGGAGAGGGAGAAGCAGGCTCAGCAGGGAGGCCCACAGCCTGCCTCCCCCTCCCCCGCCCCAGCCCATGCAGGGCTCAGTCCCAGGATCCTGGGATCATGACCTGAACCGAAGGCAGACAACCCAAGGTGCCCCTCATATTATTCTGTAATAGCCAAAAATAATGTTTTTCAAGTTCCCTTTCACATAAATGATTTCCTGTTCCTTATTTCCTGTCCACCGTGGGGTGAGTGAGGGAACCCCCTTTGCTCCCCTTTTGTCCCCCTCCCCAAACCTCCCCACCCAGAGACACTATGGGAGTTTGCTATCTTTGCAGTTATTTTCCAGTCCCACAGTGAGCCCCCAGGGTGTTAGCGGCCCCTATGGCTGGGCTGGGCGCCCACAGGCCACTGGAGCCATAATTCCCAGCCAGTGCATCTTTTTTTTTTTTTTTTAAGGTTTTATTTACTTATTTGATAGACAGAGATCACAAGTAGTCAGAGGGACAGGCAGAGAGAGAGAAGGAAGCGGGCTCCCTGCTGAGCAGAGAGCCCGATGAGGGGCTCGATCCCAGGACCCTGAGACCATGACCTGAACCGAAGGCAGAGGCTTTAACCCACTGAGCCACCCAGGCGCCCCACCAGCCAGCGCATCTTAAAGAGTGGGTCTCTATCCTGGCACAATGTTAAAGTCGCCGCCCCTGGCCCCATGTCAGGTAGTTAAACACAGGTCTAGGGTTGGGTCGGGGGTCTTGATACCTGGGGGATGGCGATGCACAGCTGAGTCTTAAATTGTGACCTCACGTGCCCTGGGAGGCCAGGAAGTTTGGTGAATAAAATGAGCTGGTTTGGAGGGAAGGGAGGACCTCTGCCCCTATCGTCATGTCCTATCCTTGGTGTCTTGCTCTGAGCTCTCCTTTACCTGCCTGCCTGTATCTGTCCCTCTGCAGGTGACCATTGAGGTGGTGGAGGAGCCCCAGGCCCAGGTGGAGATGGACCTCCTGGCAGAGCCCGGCCATCACTGGCCCCAGGGGGCCTCCAGCTGGCTCCCTGTCAAGGAGCTCTTCTGGCCCCTGTTCTGGGGCATCCTGGAGGGCAAGGAGGGGAACACCGATCTCAAGGGCAGAGCCCCAGGGGATGAAGACAAAGAGGAAGAGGAGAAGGAGGAAGAGGAGAAGGAGGATTACCTTGCAGAGTTCGGCGAGAGTGAGGACCAGGAGGCCAGTGATTACGAAGAGTATGACGAGGAGGAGTCTGGGTTCAGTGGGGCCACAGGCAGCCAGGAGCAGGGCTGGCTGGCCCCTGGGGACTGGGCCTTCAAGGAGCCGGACGGCTATGGTGAGCACCCCCATCTTGGCATTCCCAGCTGTGGCTTCTGGAGGTCCTGAGTGGAAACGGGGCTAGAGAGAGGCCTGAGAGCTTCCCGAGCAGGGGCCGCGGAGGAGACCAGGAGCTAGGCCTGTACAAACACCATCATCCCCTAAATAGCAACATTACCCGTAGCTGGCAAAATTTGGGTTTTCTTTTTTTCCCAAATATTTGACCTCCACAACAGCCCTGAGACCCCCCTTAGCAAAGCGGACATTTGTAATTTTATATATATTCATATCTGTCAGTTGCCAACAGTTCCCAATGTTGGGAAACATTTTAAACCCCACCACTCACAACTGACTTCAGTTTCAGACTGTGCGGTTTGTATCCTGGCTCTGCCGCTTTCCAGCCTCGTGACCTTGGGCAAGTTACTTAACCTCTCTGTGCCTCTTTTCCTTCCTCTCTAAAATGGAGAATGACACAACCCTCACTAAGTAAGACTGGGTGTAGAGGGTATTAAGTGAGTTAATACACTTAAAGTGCCTGCACGTAGTAAACTAAATAGTGGCTGTTTTTATCAGAAAACCATCTAACAGCCCAGACCATCCAGAAAATGCCCCCTCAGCCCTGGCCAGACCTCCATAATGGCCGTTTTTATGTTTTATGCTTCAGTCTGGGCTTCCCTGGGCGCAGACCTATTTCATGCACCGTCGCAGCCATTCTCCCCAGAGCCCTGGCATTTGGTCCTTGGACGGAGGTGCCGTGCTGAGAACTAAAACCAAAATAATGTAAACCAAAATAATGTAAACTGGCAGAAACTTCAGGCTTTCCAGCTCATCTTCCATGAATTGTCCTTCAGCTCCTGGTGCCAGCCTGCTCAGACCTGCCTGGGAAGTGAGGAGAAAGCGGGTTTTGTCAGTATTATGTCAGGACTTTAGGGGTTCCACAGAGACACACCCCCCCGCCCCCGGGTCCCAGCCCTACACAGCCTGTCTTGGTGGACGTCGGGTTCCTCAGACCAGGGCTGGGTCCCCAGTGTGGGAAGTCAGGATATTCCTTAGTATCCCAGTGCCAGGGGGCACCTGGGTGGCTCAGTGGGTTAAAGGCTCTGCCTTCGGCTCAGGTCATGATCTCAGAGTCCTAGGATCGAGCCCCGCATTGGGCTCTCTGCCAAGCAGGGAGCCTGCTTCCCCTTCTCTCTCTGCCGACTTGTGACCCCTCCCCCCTCTCTCTGTCAAAATAGCTTTAAAAATAAAAAATATATATATCCCAGTGCCAGGGTGATCTTGTCAGCGGTGGTTCTGACTGACGTGGTTTGCACAAAGGTCTGCTCTATGGGGGTGCCCAGCTGAGGGACCGGTGGGGGCTGGAATCCAGCCCATGCTTCGTCCCTTAGGCCGGGAACCCTGGCAAGAGCAGCGTGCTCCCGAAGAAGGGGTGTGTTTTGGTGATGGGCCCTGGTGCACCCCTGGTGCTCATTCACCCCTGGCTCCTTGCCTTGACTCGGACTCTGAGCGTCCAGAGTAGTGGAGGCCCTGGTCTCCCAGCCAGAGGAGGATTCAGCCCTGCAACCTTGCCTGCACCACCACCAGGCCCTGAGCCTACTGCCTGCTCCCTTGTCATGGTGATACGAGCCCCAGGGCCGGGGCCGGCAGAGGCAGCTGTTACACACTGGTGTACAGGCGCTTTGTCTGAGGATGGGGCCTGGAAAAGGGAGGCAGGGGGCTCAGAGACGCAGTGGCCTGGCCTCGGCCCAGGCCTAACCTGGATGCTGTGGGCACTGAGAGCCTAGTGAGGGCTGGGCCTCCCCCACAGGGAGCACGGAGGTGCCCCAGGGTCCCACCAGCCTGGCTGCCTCTCCTCCCAAAGGCACCGAGGACAAAGAGTCCTTGGGCTTCCCCAGTGAGGGGTGGCAGCGCCCGGCCCACAATGCCCTAGACATGCTCGGCCCAGGTCAGTGAGGAGCTAGGCCCTGCTCCCAGGGGTTTGGGGAGAAGCTTTCCGGGAGTGTCGAGCATCACTGCAGATAGGAATCTCACCTCCATCCATGGAGGCAGGCGACACGTTCCAGCTGGAAGATGACCCTATCTGGCAAAGGGACCTCGGCCTTTCTCAGTTCCCCTAGCCAGGCCATTGACCTTCCCCAGCCTGACATTCCTGTTGGGAAGAAGGTCCTGATGGGAGCCACAGAACTTGGAGGTTGCCCTGGGGGGCATACTCTGCCTGGCTGTGGGATGTGATGGGATATTCTGGCTTCCACTCTCAATCACTCTGGGGGCTCTGTGTGGGAAGGCAGCCTCTGTGTGGGAAGGGGTGCTGTCAGAAACAGGGCAGGGACCAGAACTCCGGAACTGCTCCTTCCAGCAGCGTAGGGGAACAGGCTGTTTTTACTAGAACATTCTGCATCTGCATCTCTTGGGGTCCCTTGCACCCCACAAGGAGGGTGGCAGCTGCCGACAGGCCCCTTGCAGGTGGGGCCCATGCTCACTACTGTGGGGCTCCCTGAGCTGGTGGGGTGCGCCTGGCGCTGTGCAGGGCCGGGGATCTGCCCTCAGGAAGCTCGGGCCTTAGGAGGAGAGACACACGGCCAGCTTGAGCACTACGTGAAAGGGCATGCCCCCACATTCTGGAGCAAAGAGGAAGGAGCCATGTTTTCTGTGTGGCCACATTCTCAAGGGAAAGAGAAGAGAGGAGGCAACCTAGACAGAGGGGCCGCAGGGGGCGCAGAGAGGCAGGGTAAGCCTGAAGCTGGTGGAGGTAAGAACGAGAATGGACCAATGGTGAAGACAGCGGAACACTTTCTTACCAAGTGCTTAAAACAGTGGTGCCTGCCCCCAGCACCTCCCAGTTTTTTCCCCAAGACCCCAGGTCCTTCCCACCACCCAGCATGTAGAGGGACAGCCCCTTGGCCAATATCTTTTGAGCTGTGGCCTCTGGCTTCAGGTTTCCTGGGGAGGGGGCTGTGCGGTAGTCCTTCTCTGTCCACAGGGGAGGTCAGGGTGGGGGCGTGCCCACGGGGGCGGGGCGTGCCACGGGGGTGGGGGCAGTGGTGCCCTACAGCACCCAGGTCTGGTGTGGGGCCTTCCCTCTCCGGGCGGGCTTAGGTCCTTGATCAACTCCCTCCGCACCGGTGACCAGCTCCCCTCCCCCCTGCAGAGGTGGACAGCTGCGAGAGGTGGCTGAACTGCAAGAGCGACTTCCTGGCCCAGTACATGCGTCAGGTGCTGCAGGATCTGCCCAGCTGCCCCTGCTCGTACCCACTGGAGGCCGCGTCAAGCACCGTGAGCCTGCAGGACGAGCGCCGCGGCCGCAGCTTCCGCTGGAAGGACGCGAGCGGCCCACGGGAGCGCCTGGACGTGTACCAGCCCACGGCGCGCTTCTGCCTCCGCTCCATGCTGTCGGACGAAAGCAGCACCCTGGCTGCGCAACACTGCTGCTACGACGAGGACAACCGGCTGCTGACCCGGGGCAAGGGCGCCGGCGCCCCCGACCTCATCAGCACAGACTTCTCGCCAGAGCTGCACTTCAAGCTCGACAGGGAGCCCTGGATCGTCTGCAAGGGCGACTGGAGCCGCTACCACATGGTGCGGCCCCCCAACAACGGCCGGGCCTGTGCCGACAACCCGCCCGAGGAAGAGTACTTGGCCCAGTTGCAGGAGGCCAAGGAGTACTGACGGGGGGTGGGGGGGCTGTGCCCGAGAACCCGCCTCTGCAGACCCCGGCCCTCTGCCCGCACCCCTGGGTAGGCGCCGGAGAACCCCAGGCAGGTTGGCACCCCTGGGGTCTATGGGGGGTTGGGCACAAGGCTGAGGGATGTATAGGGGCCAGGGCAAGGGATGGAGCTCACTCCCCGACATCGAAGGGTGTACCTGAGGAAGCAGGAGTCTGGCAGGCGGGGGTGGGGTGGGGTTTGCCCTCCCCTGCCTGCTGGGAGGCCTGTCCCAGCCTGGCCATGCACTTTGTCTCCTCTCCCCCTGAGCTGGGCTCTGTGCACAGGTAAGGGCCGGGCTCCCCAGCACACAATGATTCCCCGGCCGGGTGGCAGAAAGTCCAGGTCCTGAGGTGCTACTCAGGCTGGCAGCCAGCCTCGTCAGTGGCCCCCTCCTTACTCTGGGTGGCTGCACGAGGCCCTCTTGCCCCAACCCTGCTGGGAGCCACCACAGACCAGGAGCGTGCCCCTTGCAGGATAATCTAGGCTCCAAGCTTCCCTTTGGGGGACACCTTCGGTGGAGGGCTGAAGTCAATCTGCGGGGCCCAGTGTGGCCAGAAAGGTTGAGGCGGCCAAGGCAAGAGATGGCTCCAGGCGGGGAACAGGTCAACCTATTCTGGGCCCTCTCTTTGTCTAGCATGTCTGTCCTGTCCAGGTTGTAGGTAGGCACGTGCAGGCCTGGGAGATGGTGCAGCTTGGGCTAGGCTCAGGACGGGTTCAAGAGGATGTGCCCCACGGTAAACTGGGAAACCAGTTCTCTGGACTGGGTTGGTGGCAGGGAAGCCCAGGTCTGGGCCAGTTCTGTGGTGGAAACGACCCCACCACGGCCCACTTCATGCTCCAAGCTGATGTTATCGAGGCACCGAGCTCAGGGCTGGAAAGAGAGGCGCCTGACTGGCAATCCTAGCTTGTGCTTCTCCTGCCCCTCACCCCCGCCCCTGAACCGTACTTCCGGTCTGTGGAGTTGAAGTGATGAAGTCCCAATTGTCCTGTTCACAGAAGCTCCAAAAGCTGGGGACCTCGGTCCCCAGAGAGCTGCCCTGAAGCTCTTCGTGATCCTCTGCAATAAAGCACTTTATTTTCAAATTCTGTCTGATGAGGAATTGGGAGCCTCCGCAGAGGTGTAGGGAGCCCTGTTTGCGGCCCAAGCCAAGCCCACCGTGGTGGGGTTTGCGACTGCTTGACCCAGTTGGGTGGGTAGAGCTCCTGGAGTGCAGAGGTTGGATGTAGGTGTGAATCATCCCACTCATCTACAGTGTTGCCTGGCAGGCGGGAGAGCTGGCCAGACCTCAGGGGCACGTTTGCTAGTTCCTGGGGACAGGAGGATTTGTGAGTCAGAGATAAATGGCATGCACTCCAGAGGAAGTGGTTTGCTGCTGGGCCCAGAGTTGCCCAAAGGATTACAGTTGTCAGATGACGGAAGTGGACCTGCACTATGCCTTGGTTGCTACCCGTAACAGACACTGCACTGTCACTCCTGGCACTTGGGTAAGAACAGAGACACATCAGGAAGGAGAATGAGACAAGGTGTGCCCAGCCATCACCTGGAGACACTCAGAGAACCAGATGTTTCCATAACCACCACACCTAGAGGTAAGTTTATTAGTCTGATCCTGGACTACAGTCTAAAAACACTGTGGTGAGACTAAAATATTACAGGGGCAGCAAGGGCCAGATCTCAGGTCACCAGAGAGGATCCAAGTTCATTCCCTTTCTCTCGGCTGGGGCAATCAACGTGATTATTAGCACAGGAATGTTTTTATTATATTTTAGCAGAAACTTACTTACTTATTTGAGAGAGAGAACAGGGGGAGGAACAGAGAGAGAGGGAGAGAGAATCCTGAGCAAGACTCCATGCTGAGCAGGGAGCCCGACAGGGGGCTTAATCCCAGGACCCGGAGATCATGACCAGAGCTGAAATCAAGAACCGCCACTCAAACAACTGAACCACCCAGACAGCCTGGCAGAAATTTAAAAAAAAAAAAAAAAAAGATTTTATTTATTTGACAGACAGAGATCACAAGTAGGCAGAGAGGCAGGCAGAGAGAGGAAGGGAAGCAGGTGCCCCGCTGAGCAGAGAGCCCTAGGAGGGGCTTGATCCCAGGATCCCGGGATCATGACCTGAGCAAAAGGCAGAGGCTTTAACCCACTGAAACACCCAGACGCCCCAGCAGAAATTCTTAAGTAAGAAGATAAGAACATCCCAGAGTCTATTTCCATAGGAATCTGCTAATTCCCCTCCTTTCTGATATAACTTACCTTGACACTTAAACACATTGTGTAAATTTAATGCTTGTCTGTTACCCAAACTGAATTTAGCCGGCCATGTTTTTGATCTGTAATCCAAGTGGCAGGTGGAATTGCTATCATGTCAGGCCACAGCTGACAGAAGATAAAGGTGGTCGGAAAGGAGCCTTGAAGGGGCTGGAGAGCCAGTCAGCTATAAAATGATGTTTATTCAAACTACAAAGGAGAAGGAGGTGCTATGCAGGGGGCTGAGGGCCCAGGACACAGGTGTGTGGAGAAACAGTGATGGGGAGGTCGCTGACCTTGCCGAAGGGAGGATTTCGTGTGACTGGTACCTGGCCCAGGAGAATCCACGTGACCCCCCGCCCTGTTTGGGTCCAGTGTTGGTGAGGTCACTGTCTTGACTGGCTGTTTTTCCTGTCCCAAACACCGGGAGCCCTCTGTGGCCATGCAGCCAGCGTGAACACTGCCACTGCCCAGTCTCCAGGATGGTTTTGCCCAGTTTCCCTCCTGTGTATCTTCTAAAGGGTCCTAGGTTAGGCAAGACCAGTCAGATTGAATTCTTACCAGGGTTTAAAACAACTGGTGCTATGAACCCTTCTTGATCCTGCTGACTTCCCTTGTCTGTTGGAAGACAGAACGGTTCAGCAGCCTTTGTCCTGTTAGTCACAAAAAGGTCACAAAATGTGCTTCTGTAGGCTCCTCCATTACAGTTAGATTTTCTTAACAGGTTGGGATGCTTCTTGAATTGCATCCTGACCCCAGTATCGCCTGCGGTATTTATTAAACTCTTAGGTTCATGGGCTACACCCCACACTGAGTCAGAATCAATTAGGGGCGGAGTCCATAAAATTTGCTGACTTTAACAGGTTCCCCCTGGTGATTCTGAGTGAGGTGAGTCCTTGGCCTATGATTCACAATTTGGCCAATTAACTAGCTTTTCAAAATAATTCTAGCCCCAGGGAAGACGCTTGGGCTCTGGAGTCCAGCCGTTGGTAGGGGACATTTGCCAGATGCTGCTAAGTGCCAGTGTTTCTGTATGTGTTCTCTCGAATGCTCTGATAAGGTGCCTCCTGTACCCATTATCCAGGTGAGAAAATGTGCCCCATTTGTAGGAAGGGGCACAACTTAACACAAGTGCAGTCAAGTCCGCAGTTGTTTTTTTTTTTTTAGCTCTGTTATTGTTTTTAGTCCCCAAAATGCTATCAGTAAAATGGCAGTGGTAAAAACTCTTAACGGCCGTCGTCAGCACTGGGGATGTGAACTGTCACTGAACGTGTTATAGGACAGGTGATCTGCCCGATGTTTTGGGTTTTATTAAGGGGTTTGTGATCTCTGCTTCAGATTTTTTCAAGAAATCTAGACTTGGTTAACTCCCGAGCCAGGTATGAAAGGGCTCCTGTTTTGTCACTCTTCTGTGTGAGGAGCAGGAGTCTGTTAGGGGCCCCTAGGTTTGAGTCAAGCTACCGTCCAGGCTTTCTACCAAAAGGCATCTTTTTGGCCCCCAGGAGGCTGATCTAAAGCCAAACTAGATGCTAATTAGTTGAGTCCACCATTGTTTGGGTAATTCAAGCCCAGAGTGGCTTTCGGGGGTCTAAATGATCCCCATGGGTACTAGTTTTCTGCTTTGACTACAATGTTGTGGCCAAGTTAGGATTAGCCCGCAGGCCTCGCTGCCACCTAATAAGAGACAAAAATAGTTGAAGGAAATAGCTGTGCCTGCAGGGGGCCGAATGTCTGGGTTAGCAGGCGCGGACTCCCGAGGGATGCCGGACTCCTGAGGGGTGCCGGACGGACGCCAGGGCCTGGCTGGTCCAGGACAGTGACCCTCCCATCTGGGGGTGGGGAAAGTTGCTTCTCTTGCCACGTGGCAGCTGGAACCCCATTTGAATACATCCCCGCTACTTGGTCAGTGCTCTGTAAACCTGCGTAGCGGAACCCGGGAATAGCAAGAACATTTGTGTCTTACTCTTTCTGGGAGAAGTAACAAGCCTTCCAGGAGGGATGCCTGACACACCAGCAGCTGTCTGGGGGGCGGGGCGTGGTGAACCCAGTGGCAAGACAGCAGCCAGAGGTGTAGACTCGAGCACCGGCTCCGCAGGTCAGTCTTTGATCCCAATCTCAGCTCTACTAAATGGCCATTGCCAGGTCTTGGGTATTACTGAAGAAACGCAAGATCTGGATTCTTAGGCAACAGAAAATGCTGATAGTATCTCTTCCCCATGGCTATGATGGAGGTTAAGTGAGCTGTGTACGGGTATACACAGCATCTGGTACCTAGTGACTGCTCGGGAAGCAGGAGCCGTGAACCTGAGGCCCGCTCTGTTCAGCCACAGTGTGGGCAGCTTTCCACATCTCACAGCAGCACCCAGTGCTCATCTGTTCCTGCAAGAGGATTTCAGAGGCCACACGGAGAGGGGAGCCCAGGATGCCACCTCCACCAGCAGTAAGGTTTCTGGGCATTGTCCACCCCAGAGCATCGCCCCCGGCCCTGTCTTCCGACCGTGAGGAGAGCAGCAGCTTTGTACCAGTCCGCAGAGAGGAGTGCAGGAAGCGGCAGCCTTCCTTTATGCCTCGACCCTCAGCCAGAATGTAAACAAAACCTGTTTTTTCCCTCCTTTAACTCAGTGTCTTCAAGGGGACTCACAAGTACCAGCCACCCCATCAACAGAAGATGCCAGATGTGCGCGTTTTTTAAATTACGTTTATTTAGCGTATGTACACATAAAAGAGAAATCGCCCTCTGATCCCACCCAGCAGAAAACATGCACAAACCCCAGCTATACGTGGAGGGAAGGGGCCCCAGCCCCAAGTTAGTGGTTGGGATGGTGCAATCCTGGGAGTCCCATGCCCTAGTCAGGAGAGGGCTGGGCCGAGGGGGCGGAGAGCCCTCCCGTCGCCAGGCCTAAAACAAGCGCGCGCCGTAGCCGAAGGTCTGTTTGATGCCCTCGAAGTAGTACCGCTGCCAGCCCTGCCGCGTCCTCTCCTCCTCGGGGGCTGGCACGCCTCTGCCTTCCATGCACAGCTCAGTCTCTCCGTTCTTGTCCAGGAAGGTCAAGGTGATGGTGGCAAAGTGCCCTGGGGAAGGCAGAGAGGATCCAGGGTTTCCACCAAGACTTGAGATGAGGGGAAAAGAACGAGTTCCAGGGATAAGAGCCAAGGGCAAATCCGTATACTTACCTTCTGGCCAAGATTTAAACCTCCATTTCATCACAATCAGTTTCTCAGGGACCTAAAATAATTGAAGAGATCACTCTGAGCTGTGGACTCCCATGTCCCCGATCCTTTTTTTTTTTTTTTAAAGATTTCATTTATTTATTTGACAGAGAGAGATCACAAGTAGGCAGAGAGGCAGGCAGAGAGAGAGGAAGGGAAGCAGGCTCCCTGCCGAGCGAGAGCCCGATGCAGGACTCGATCGCAGGACCCCAAGATCATGACCTGAGCCGAAGACAGTGGCTTAACCCACTGAGGCACCCAGGCGCCCTCCCCGATCCTTTCGTACGGAGTCTATCATCCATGTGATTCTACCACTTGGGCACAAAGTGGACAACCATGGAGTTGGCGGCTTCTGCCCCAATGCCAGCCCCACCTTTCCCTTACGCTGAAGTACAGTTGGGTCAGCCGTGCCCAGGGGACATTTCAGTGCTGAACATGGAAAGCCACCGCCCCGATATGTATGACCCCTCTTCCACAAAGGAACATTTCAAGAAGAACTAATTTTACTCCACTAAGGAAAAAAAATCAGAGGAAAGCAAGGAAATTTAACTACAACATTCTTTTGGAAATAAAAAATAAGTCTTTGCAAACTGGAGAGCTTAAATTTTACCTACAGAGCTGAAAAAAGAAGGGAACGATGTATTTCTCTCACCAGAGACTACCTCCTGGGTCTGGGGCTAGCAGGCACTCACCAGATCAGAGAACTCTCCAGAGACGTTGCCATCTACCAGGTGAAACTTCCCACCTTTGTCTGCTTCCAGCATTGCGGGAGCATGGGTAAAGGCCTGAACAAGCTGTGGAAACAAAGTAGGTGGAAGACGATGCCCCTCTCAGTGGGACCCAGGGACCAAGGTAGCTGACACCTGCACGCCTCAGCTCTCATTTCCAAAGGCACCACTTTGCCCAATGACCAGGTTCTATTCTGTTCCACTACAAAGGAACAGCCACTACTCAAGGCTTTGGCTTGAATAATGCTTTGTGAATCCAGGATGCCATTCCTTCAGATCCATTCCCTTTCCTAACAAGAATGCATCCAGTGGTGCCCACTCACACCACCCAAAACTAGTACATGGGAGGAAAAAGAAGGCATGTCCACTTTGCTGAGTAGGCTGAACAGAAGGGTCTTTCCTTTGCCTCCGCCTGTAGGAGGAAAACCTCAGAGCTCTGCTTTCCAGGACCTGCTTTGCACACAGAGGGGACGTGCCCACAACCCAAGTCACCCAGAACAGCAGATGCCCTGAGGCCTGAAGGACAGGATTATACTTACCTCTTGGGTGGTAAAGACTCTATAGAGCTCCTCTGGTGAGGTCAGGAAGGTTTCTCTAAGGGTGATCTTACAAGTGGGGATTTTGACACCAACAGGTCTGGCCTGGGTTTTTGAAGGAGCAGACTTAGCCTGTGGAGGCGGCAGTGAGAAAGGTTTAGAGGGATGGGGAAACCTGCAGGAACACAGCTTCCAGGACAGGCCTGTTACTCATCCTCACAGACGTCTCTGCCTCTGGTGCTAAGTACCCCAGGGGCTTGGAGGGAATGTGTATGGATGGTTCAGTCAGGAGGGAGGCTTGCCCAGAACGTCGATTCCCAATGAAAACACCATCCCGGGTGAAGGAGGAGAGATACTCACTGAAAACCCCACTGACCAAAGGATGTGGCAAACCATGAGGTATTTCAGTGTAATTCTCAAAGAAAAAGTCTGTGCTTAAATAGCTGGAAGCAGCCACCTCCCCTCTGGGATTCCCTTCACTGTGCTGACGAAGGGCAGCAGACCAAGTGCTGAGCCTGAGCCGCACAGGTCCGCCTCCACAAAAATATTTGCTCACCCTGCAAATGTGAAATCGATCCTTTCCTGACAGGTGAATGTAGGGATCTAACCCTGGTACCTTCAGGAGACCTCCAGTGTCAAAGTAGGACAGAGCAGCACCCCAATTGGAAGGAATACCAAAGCCACATAAAAGGTAAATGCTACCCTGTGTTCATAACCTCCTAACTGGTATTAAATGCAGTCAGGAGACTCGGAAGCCCCCGATAGCTTCCATCTGCTCTAGGGGTCTGCTCTAAATGAATAAAAACCAGGTTAAAGAGGAACAAAACAACTACATACTGCGGACTCTGTGAAAAGCACCATGGGCAGATCATATGCCACTCTGGCTTGGAGGTTAAGGTCAGAGAGAAAAGCACATGGAAATACACGTACCTTGCGCTCCTCAGTTTTCAGTGCTGGCCGCCCGGTCGAGTCTACTGCCTCTCCGTTCATCGTAGGCAAGATCATGCCCTGCGTGAACTCTGAAAAGATAAAACCCCCACTCCTGGAAGTTATTTCTTAATAGATGAAATCTGGGGCTTCTTTAGA
Organism: Mustela lutreola; assembly: GCF_030435805.1. Taxonomy (NCBI): domain Eukaryota; kingdom Metazoa; phylum Chordata; class Mammalia; order Carnivora; family Mustelidae; genus Mustela; species Mustela lutreola. The sequence goes on from NC_081296.1 coordinate 135,903,935, forward strand.
GTTTGACAAACATGGACACCTTACCCCAGAATGAGGTAACAACAGAGAAAGAGCCTATCTACTTCATGCCTTTCCCTTTGGTCTCTGCAAGACAGGCATCTGAGCATACGCTGTAGAATACACAATGTTAACTAGGGTTGTTTTGAACCCAATTCCACTAGAAGCATCATAACTTGTTAAATGCAGATGAGGTCTATCACGGATAGGAGTGAATGAATGCAGCAGCACTTGCAGTGACTTCAAGAGGAGGGCAAGATGCCCACGGATGCAGATTCAGTCCCCCTTCTCTGCTCTGCCTTACCTCTGTAGAGCAGCCACAACTAGTCACCGCACCACCAAGAGGTGTGACCTTCTACGCTGGTTCCCTTGGACAGCCACGCTACGAACTCCAACATCAAAATCAGAACATACGGGCAGAACTGAAATTCTAAGGGGGAGAGCTAACTGCTGCCTAATGACCCCCAGGGGTCCCTGGAGAATGCGTATCAAAGACAGTCCAGGTGGGACGCCTGGGTGGCTCAGTTGGTTAAGCAGCTGCCTTCGGCTCGGGTCATGATCCCAGCATCCTGGGATCGAGTCCCACATCGGGCTCCTTGCTCAGCGGGGAGCCTGCTTCTCCCTCTGCCTCTGCCTGCCATTCTGTCTGCCTATGCTCGCTCTCTCCCCCTCTCTCTCTCTGATAAATAAATAAAAAAAATCTTTAAAAAAAAAAAAAAAAAAAAAAAAAAAGACAGTCCAGGACTGTGCTCAAGGAGCGAGTCTGGGGATGCCAAGTCTAGGTCAGCATTGTCCAACAGAAATACAAGGTCAGCCTCACACAGAATTTTACATTTGCCAGTAGCCACATTACAGCATTAAAACGAGTGAAATTAATTTTGACAGTATATTTAACCCAGTCCTCTGCTATCCAAATTATCATTTCAAGGTTATCAATATAAAAAAAGCTATTGATCATTCACATTCTTTTTTTGGGTACCAGGTTTTCAAAACCCACTGTATTTTATACTCAGGGCACAACTCCATTTGGACTAGCCACATTTTAAGAGCTCAACAGTCAATATATTGGACAACCCATCTGTAGATCTTTCCCCTTATTGAGGTTATAGACGGACTCTGAGATGAATAAGCCCCCTCCCCCCAAATCTTTATTCATTTGGCAAAGAAAGGATTGTCAGGCCCCTTCATCAGCAGTCTGATGGCCGGGGGTTGGGGAGGCACTACCTCCTCAAGGTATAGAGAACTACTCAAGGGATACCTGTTTTGAGGGTGCTGATGTAAATTCCCATTGCTTCTCTTAGAAGTTTCACCCCTTCTTCCTTCATTAAGGCCACGAGATTTGTGTCAGGCTCATCTTTGGCAAGGCTCACACTAATCTGAGTGAAAGATCAGAAGTAGGTGGTAAATAACGTGCGGGGGACCCACAGCATGGAGTGCGGGTGCTGAGCAATCAGGGAACTGCTGGCATTTCCACGGGAAATGTGTGAGGGCTGGGGTATTTTTTCCAATCCCCATGAGTATTCCTTCTCAGGTTCTCTCTGTCAAAGCCATGGTGGCTAAGTCAGAACCCAAGTGACTAGCTAAAAACAGAGGAATTAAATGAGCACGAGCTGTGCTGGCAGCTCCCAATGGCACCACAGACCTAGGAAATCAGCTGCAGACTGAGGTTCTGAATGCTGGGACTCAGCCTGGGCTTTAATCTTGAATGACAGTTCATTTTTCTCCTCTGGGAAACGAGGATGTGGAAGACTCAGAAGAGGAATTAGGAAGCACAAACCTCTACTTCATCCACACTGTTTTCATCAGACAAATTGGGGATCTCCACATGTCCCTTGTACTGCACTCCAGACTTAGAGGTACCTATCAAAAGCAATGCCAGGTCATTAGTCTCTCCTGCAGGCAAAGTCTACTCTGGGGTTCTAACTACTCCTCTGTTTATGCTTCTTTTGAACTACCGAACTGACCCTCTTTATTCTGAGAATGCCAGATGCAATCAACCCTCCCCCCACTTCCTCAGAAGAAATGTCTTTCCTCATTAAATCTGTTGAGATCAACCGTGTTATTACTGTATGGGACTGGGAGCTATACGGATGTGGTGCTAGCGTGAATTTTGCCAGGGAGCATTCGGGTCAATGATCAAGGCAGTCAGTTCTGCTAAGATGCTTGTTCTGAAAATAGAAGTTTGCTTCAATGCGACTGACATATTAGGGGACAATCTGATCACAGCATGAATTTCATGCTTGCTAATACAGGATTTCTTCGTAAGAAACACTAGGTGAACACACAAAACCACACCCGGCTGAAAGGATCTGCACAGGAATACACAAGACACACACTTTCCAAATACTCATCTACTAGCAACCTCAGGGGCCCATGTCTTACAAGCCAGGCCACCCACGCTGGTGTCATCATGCCCCCTCTGATTTCAGCTGACCCTCCTTCCACCAATTCACTATAACCCGCCTGCTGTAAACCTTCTGATGCCCACTCATACAAGTGAACTTCAGGTCTTTGTCAAGGTAAAGCAACATGTTTACTGTATTTTTACTGTATTTCTTCCCATCTAACGTGTAGAGCTGTGCTATCATTTTTTACATTCCTACGTTTAAAAAAACGTGTCACCAATGAAGGTTTTAGGTGTTGTGTGTCCTGTCCCTAACCCTATCTTCCCTATAAGCCCTGTGGTTTTGGTTGAGCAATTTTACACAGTACGGTAATCTCTAGAACACATGGGTGACGTTATGGCAGATTCAAAATTAACCAGCAAGTCGTTTATCTTCACTTCTCTCGACCTCAGCGTCTCAATCTATACAAAGAGCTCTGGGCAAGAGAACATCTAAGGGTCCTTTCAGACTACAATACTTCAGTAGTAGTTTTTTTAAAGTCACAAACAGATAGATTTACTTTCCTCCCTCTTTATTACCATTTACTTGAGAAATGCTCATTGAAACTTAAATCTATTTTAAGCTTTGCCCCTACATGTACTCCTTTAGCTTTACTGCCTTTTAAAATTCAGCCTCCCAACTATCGGGATCATCTAGGTGGGGCACACACATGGCTTTAATTCTTTGCCAATATCTTCACAGGAGGAACATAAATTAGAAAATAAAACTGCCCCAAATTACAGTCACCCACAAACTTCATCAGCACGGTAGTTGAAACTGATAGATTCACACTGGAGAAAGTAAGAAAAGATCAAGACTAAAAGAATCCCCTTTCCCATCTTTAAATCAACCACCCAAGAGATAAAAGCCAGTCTCAGAAATAGGACCTTATGTAAACTGTCCTAATATATGTGGCCCAAAGATTCGGTGGCCCAACCGCCTCACAGGTGGGGACTTGTGAGACACATCCCCCTCTTTCCCCCAGAAAGGAAATACATTTAGTGTCCCAAAGCAGCAGAGAAATTCTGGCACCCAGGACTGACTGCTAAGGACCTCCAAAGCAGCACCATCTCCCTGGCAGAGTTCCTAACTTCCCCCCAACTGTTCTCCCTGGCTCCCAAAGAGGTCAACCAAAATGCGGTTAACGTTTATCCTAACAGCCTGGCATAGACTTACCTGTCCAGTTTAGTTTGATGCTCCACTCATAAAAGAAAATCAGTTTGCCTTTGCGATTGTTAATGGATGCCTCTCCATCAAGCTTATTCACTTCCGTCACCTCACATCTGCCTTCCTCATTTTGCACCCGCACTGCCAGGAACAGGGTTTTCAGCTTATCCGTGGACCAATTTGAAGCATCCCTCTCTGTCCTGCAAAACAGACATAAAGCTATGGACCAGGAGCCGCATGAAAGACACATGCTTGCTCTGTGCAAGAGAATCCAAGGCTGAAAGAGGTCTGGCAAGAAGTTTGAAAAGATCAGTCCCACTCCAGGACATCCACCCATTTAGGAAGGCAAGGAATCCCATATTGTCAATAAAGACAACAGCTGTGTGGAACGGTTGCAAGTCAAATGTAAAATTATGCTTTCCTTTCTCAGCATGATGTGCTAGGGTCAGTATCTGACACTTAAAACATGGCGCCCCCGTTTGACCAAATGGAAAACTGTGACCATCCTGAGGTCAGGAGTACAAGAGTGGGCCACAGAATGCAGTATTTAGCTAACAAGTCCAGGAAGTAATAAACTGATCATCTTGACCTCATTAGCACAGTGTTCTGACCTGTCAAATTCAAGCTGTGCCAAAATTGCTCAAAATCCCCTAAACATTTTGTGTCCTCTAGACGGCCATGAAAACAATGTAAGTCAGGGCTTCAAAACACAAAAATCAGATCAAACGCCGGCAGGCTGAGATATAAAGAAGAAAAATCATTCTGTCTCCCGAGGTACTAACTAGTAGAGAAACCGAGAAACCAGAAGCCAAAAGAACTGCAACAAAGTAAAAATACAGTAAAGACAGTGTGAACAAAGTTCAGTGCAGTGAACAGATAAGGAAATAGTACTTTTAATTTCATAAAGGAGAAGAGGCTTTGAAAAGTGGTTACGTTATAAAACCACGACTGCCGGGCAACCAGGGGCAGTCCCGGGAGTTACAACACAACCAAATGAATAGTTCCGGGTGAGAGGCCACGGCATCTTCAGCATCACTGAGCTGTCGGCACCTGCAGAACACGTTCCAAACCTTTGCCCTCTAGACTGAGGCAGCGGTCCCCTACGGCTGACTCCGAATCTCACCCGTAAACCGCAGAAGAGCAATTCCAAACCCGCAGCCCCGAGCCTAACCCAGCATCTCCCCCACACAATCCACGGCAGTGTGGGTCTCGCTGGTTCCTCCGGCCACGTGTGGGAAGCATGTCCCCGCTGAGGCTGGATGCATCGGCTAGGAGGTTATGTGCTCGCATCTCTGGAACCCCTCCTCTGGGTGCAGCCCTCCCTGTCGCCCCCTTGCCCTCCAAACACAGAAACAGAGGCAGGTGGTGGTGTGTGGAGGGACCTGGGACTAGGGACTAGGGACCCCTGCCAGAAGAAGAACCCCGCCCCATCTCCCGGCAGGGCTGCCCCGGGCCCTAGCTTTGTTCCGACCGAGGTTCCAGGGACCCGCAACCCCGGCCGGGCCGAGCGCTCCCGCGGCCTGGCCCGCTGGCCCTCACCAGTGCCAGTTGTTGACGTTGGTCGCGTCCGCCCGCTCCTCCACGATCCAGCGTGGGTCACCCTCACCCCACTTGGCCATCGGCTCTCCTGTCGCACCGCCACCAACTCCCGAGCAGCCACAGCCACAGCCTCAGGACCGCCTGGTTCCAGCCGCCGGCAGCGCCTGGAAACTACTAGAAGCGGCCGCAGAACCTCCTGGCTTGCTTTTCCCTCCACCCCCCGCCCCTCCCCGCCTTAACTTCCGGCTCCTCCTCACTCCCACCCGGTACTTCCGTTCCACCTCGTCGAACTTCAACTTCTGCCTGTTCTAGAGTTCCTTCAGGCTCCCTCGGGTTATCGCTAAAGGGGCCCGAAATGCAACCGCTCATACAACCATTCATCACCGGTAAGGCCACAAAGAACACATCTCATTGTTTCCCTAGACTCTGAATTGGCCCTGCTGAGCCTCATGGGAATTGTAGTCTTGTTAAGTAACCTGCTGGATAACCGCGGAAGGTCGCGCTGAAAGTAAAGGACTTAAGTGCGGTGCGCTGGGAGTTCTGGGAGTTGTAGTCAAGGAGCCCTGTGTCTCGTCCAGAACGTGTGGAACGATGTAGAGGAAAAACTACAATTTCCAGCATGCTGTGCGACTCCTTTCTTGACACACGTGCCCTTTTTCCGCCCCACCCGCGACTAATCGCTTCCGCCCATTTTCTCTGCCGCTTAGCCTGACTAGAAAGGGTGGTCCAGCGGCGGAAGAGTCTGACGCTGTCCTGAAAGGGTGGGCTCGGTGTGGAAGAGGTGAGGGTGTCCCAAGCCGTGTGGGCCGCGTGTCTGGCTGATTTCAGCCTTTCCGCAAACTTACCCTTTCCCCCTGTTCTCTGAGGAGTCCCTAGACTCCCAGGCCCGGCTCTTGCAGTCGGAGCGACCGAGTACGTTGGGAGCCCGAGTACGCTCGGCGTTGGGGCTCTCGGTGAGCCTCGACATTTGATTTTGAAGGAGCTTTTATTGTGCCGGCGATCCGCCGGGCCCTGGCGAGCGCCGTAGATCCACGGCTTCCTGGACGTTCGTCGGGAGAGTCGTCTTCGGCTAACCCACATTCCCTGGTCTTCGTTCATAGTCACCTATCACGTAGTTACGCCTGGCTCTGAAGATGATGATTAAATCTGAATCCAGCTTCTCGGTAGCTGGTTTGTGAGGAGTCTTGAAGTAGGGAGCGTGTTGGTCGTGGATTTTTTTTTTTTTTTTTGCGGATGCCTGTTTTCCTTCCCTTTGTCATGTCGTGTGGATTTGCTGCCCTGTCTTGTGGGCTCTCAATGAACAGGTGACGACAGGGACAAGCCTCTGCTGTATTCGAAGTCATGTTGAAGCACCCTTTTCAGTCGCTCTTAAAATCGTACCTGGTTTTAACTTCTAGAGCCGTTAAATTAACTTTCTCTCTTTCCTTGGCAAGTAAATCTAGGTTCTGGGTTGGCTTTAGAAGTACAAAGTGGTGTCAAGTGTCCATTGCGGTTGCGTGGTTAAAAAGATTCCAGAAATCCTCTGGTGGATTCCTGGGCTTGTTGGACACATTCTGTGCTTGTTTGTAGATATTTACAGACATTTATTTACCGCAGGAAGGTAAGGACCTGCCCTGGTTTTCCCTAGAGTGAGACAGGGAAGGACCATGCATGTCAGAGTGGGAAAGATCCAGGAGCCGGAAAACCTGGATTGTAAGAGCAATTAGCAAAGTGGTTTTGGTACCTAATCCTTTTGTGCTTCGTTTTCCTCATCAGTGAACTAGAGATGGAATCTGCCAGGCCTATGTTATAGAGCTGTTGTGAGGGTGACAGAGTGCTCTGTAAGTTGGCATCTGTGCCAGGGACATTTACATGCTACCCATGGACTTCAGTGATTGTGAGAGCCGTCCTCAGCATTTTTGTGTCAAATTAATTGTTTTAAACTTTTAAGATTGCTTAAAAGTATTTTCTTCCTAGATTTTCCCAAGTTACCATGATGCTTTATTAATAAACATCAATACTGAGCATTAATTTTGTGTCAGGCACTAAGTGCTCTACATGTATTAACTAGTTTAAGCCTTCCAACAGTTTTGTGAGGTAGGCATCTATTGCTATGCCCATTTTACAGATTGGGAAACCAAGATGGAAAGATGTCAGTAAAATATCCTGTGCTAAAAAGATATACACTTAATATTTACTTTTTTCTTAAGATTTTATTTATTTATTTGACAGAGAGAGAGAGATCACAAGTAGGCAGAGAGAAATGGGAAGCAAGGCTCCCTGCTGAACAGAGATTCCCAGTGCCCAGCTCAATCCCAGGATTGATCCCTGAGATCATGACCTGAGCCGAAGGCAGAGGCTTAACCCATTGAGCCACCCAAGCGCCCCTAATATTTACTTTCTGCTAGGTGTTTCCTCAGTCCTATTTCTTCTTCACTGCAATCCTGTAAAGTAGGCTATCATTTTCTCCAACACCTAGATGTAGAATTATTTAACCAGTTTGCTCAGAATTGGGAAACCAAGATTTGAGGGTTTTTTCCCTAAGATTTTATTTATTTATTTGACAGAGACACAGAGAGAGGGAACACAAGCAGGGGGAGAGGGAGAAGCAAGCTTCCCACTGAGAAGGGAGCCTGATGCAGGGCTTGATCCTAGGACCCTGGGACCATAACCTGAGCCAAAGGCAAATGCCTAACCCACTGAGCCACCCAGGTGCCCCAGAAACCAATATTTGAATTCAAAGCTGCCTACTATAAAGCCTGTGCTTATACCACCATTAGGGATAGTTTCATTGTATGTGCCAGCTTTATTTGGCTTTAAATACCCAGAAGGACTTTTAAATTATATTTGGATTCAGTAGAGCTCAATTAGTGAGGTCTGCCATGGGAAGGGATCAGATAGGAGAAAATACCCACCATACCTTGCAATGCCTGTATCCCCTGAAAACACAAGAGTCAGGAAGTGAGAGTGCAGATGATTCCCTGGCTTACAGTCCTTCACCTTACAATTTTTCAACTTTATGGTGGTATGAAAGTGATACACTTTACATATATATATATATATATATGTGTGTGTGTGTGTGTGTGTGTGTATGTATGTGTGTGTGTGTGTGTATATATATATATATATATATATATATGTAAAGTGTATCACTTTTTTTTTTTTTTTTTTGTAAAGTAAGCTCCACACCCAGTGCAGAGCCGAACAGGGGGACTGAACTCACAACCCTGAGATTGAGACCTGAGCTGAGATCAAGAGTCAGACCCTTAACCAACTAAACCACATGGGCATCCTAAGAGTGATACACATTCAGTAGAAACCATAGTTTGAATTTTGAATTTGGATCTTTTCTTGGGCTGATAATATACAGTATAATACTTTTTTGGTGCTGAGCAGTGGCAGTGAACCACAGCTCCCAGTCAGCCACATGATCACAAGGTTGAACAACTGATATATTTAAACTATTCTGCACCCACACAATCATTCTGTTTTTCACTTTTAGTACAGCAATGAATAAATTATGAGATATTCAACACTTTATAAAATAGGTATTGTGTTAGATGATTTTGCCCAACTGTAGCTAATATAAGTATTCTGAGCATGTTTAAGGTAGGCTAGGCTAAGGTGTGCTGTTCAGCATTTTCAGCTTAAAATATTCTTGACTTATGTTGGGTTTATCTGGATGTTAACTCCATTGTAAGTTGAGGAATATCTGTAGAGTACATCCAGGGCCATCAGAAGCTTCAACGGGGCGCTTGGGTGGCTCAGCTGGTTAAGCAACTGACACATTGTTGGTTCAGGTCATGATTTCAGGATCATGAGATCAAGTCCCGTATCAGGCTCCGCGCTCAGTGTGGAGTCTGAGATTTCTTCTGTCCTTTCTCCTACTCATGCTCATTCGTGTGTGCTCTCTTTCAAATAACTAAATAAAATCTTAAAAAAAAAAAAAAAAGAATTCTTATATCTCAGTGCTAAGAAAGAAAAAAAAAACATTAAAAAAGAAGCTTCAGCAGGGCTGCCATGATGAGTCTATCTCAAGCTTCTGTTGTGAAAGGTGCTATTGAAAAAAAAGGAAAAGCAAATTGATTCTTTAAAATTTGATGTGTAGCCTTTGGAGTTATGTTTGTTGCTTTGGGAGTTTTGGTAACTAGTTCTTAGTTTAAATCAATTTTCACTCTACCCAGTGGCATTGATAATTTAGTTTGTAATTCTAGGGCAAGACTTTTTTTCAGAGTGAAATCTGATTTTTTTTTTTTTTTAATAGTAAAGTTTATTGAGTACAAAGCTCCCAAAGAGGAGGGGACCTGAGAGGGTTGTCCTGAAATCTGATTTTAGAATAGTTATGAGAGAGACTTAAAGTGTTTTAACCGATTCTTTATATACATTTCTTAGCCACACCCTCAGTTCCTAAAATTTAGCCAGTACTTTTTGGTAAATCAGTCATAATTTGAAGATGCAAGACAATTCTGCTTCATTTAATCATTCATATCTTCTGGCATTTAGCAAGCATAGATGAGAGCAAGATATTTGCCAGTTTTATTCACTATAGTGTATTCCAGGAGCCTAGGATAGTGCCTCAGAGATGGCCCTCAGTAATAGATATGTGTTGAATAATGCATGAATGCAGTTATTATTTGTTTTGTCGATACTTTGATTGATCTTGTGCATTCAGCAAAATTTGTGATGCATTCTTATAACTCTTTCCTGTTTTGTACTATTACTTTCATATGTATCAATGCTGAATACCCCAGTTCTGTTGCAGGGTCCTTCAGGAGAGGGATTGTGTCTTGCACTTTATAAATATCCCCTCAGTACCTGAGAGAGTGCCTTGAACAAAGTAGGTGTTCTAGGAATGAATGACTACTTGTGGTTAAGTAGAAGATCAGAAGTATGGTTTGATCAGTTGGAGACCCAACGATCGGATTTGATGTGACAGACTCAGTATTTCCCTTCTCAGATTCTTTTAAACATCTCCAGTAACTGCAGGGTGGGGTGGGAGGGAGAGTTTGCAGTGATGGAACCTGAAGCTTTTGGAGCTCTTTTGGAAGCAATCCAGGGAGGGACGTATGTCTGTCTTACTCTCACTCCAGATGAATCGGACAAAGGTTGATGAGGAAGAGTATTGGAACAGCTCCAAGTTCAAGGCTTTCACCTTTGATGATGAAGATGATGAACTCTCACAGGTAGGTTTTCATGAACAATTGCCGCAGGTCACACCTCCACAGTGCCACTCTAAAATTCCTTTGCCTGATATCCTTGGTAACCTGGCTTTTGACTGTGTCTCCCTTAGGCTCAAAAATGTTTTGGGTCAGATCTTTAGAAAAATCTTCATAGAGAAGAGCCCACATAAAAGAGCCAGAAGGATTGTAAAAACCAACTCTCTGCCCTTCTTACTTTTATTCTTAAGGTGATTTCAGTTTCTTTTTCTCTTCTCAGAATCCCAAGTCTTTTATCATGTGATGTAATTTGTTATTTTTGCACGATGAACTGGACTGGATGTTGTCTTTATTGCTTCTGTTTTACAAATGGGGAAATGGGTTTATTTTTGGAGAGCTGGATAAAACTCAGGTTTACACAGCAAGTCATTGCCAGGTATATGATTAGAACTTAAAAGCAGCTTTCATTCCTTCTAAGTCTTGCCACTGGACTGCAGTGTTGGCTAAAAAGCAGTTTGTTTTCTTGGCAAATATTTAGCAGCCTAGGCGTTCGACTGCAGAAAGTGCTGGCCATCTTCAGTCCCAATGGCAACCTTCTTGGTTGTCAGAGAGAGGTGGGAAGTAGTGACTGCCTGAGTACCCTGCCTTATGTCCCTCTGCAGTTAAAGGAATCCAAGAGAGCAGTGAATAGTCTTCGCGACTTCGTGGATGATGAGGATGACGATGACCTGGAGCGAGTCAGCTGGAGTGGGGAGCCTGTGGGAAGTAAGTAGAGGAGGCTATAGGAAGGGATTGATCCTCAGGGTTCTTGTCACTAATGAAGGCGCCACTTGCTTGTCTCCTCAGTGCTTGTTAGGAAGGGGACTGAGGGGAGACTATTTTTACATGAGCATACATTTAGAAATTTAACCCCAGAAGAAACTTGAGGACACAACAGCAGTAGCTGCCATATGGCTCTCCAGGTCTGCCATCCTGGGGCTGTCTTGGCTGGCTATTTCAGACTCATTTAGGATGCTTGTTAAAGTTAGGTTCCTAGGCTTTACTCCAGAGACTGATTTAGTAGGTCTTGGGGGTGGGGGTTCGGATGGGGGGTGGGTCTTAATTTATAATAGGTACTGCAGCCGCTTCTGATAGTCAGTCATATTTGGAACTGCTGGCTTACTTGCTCATAACCGGCTGGCAGGACTGACTTCCTTAGCCACCAGGCCTCGCTGTCTGGCTATTTTATAATACAACTTAACACCTTTGCAGAGTCCATCTGATTTTTAAGAATATTTTAAAAATTTTTCTTAATATAGGAAATACCATCAGGATTTGAAAATCAAGTATTGTAGGCATACAGTGCAAAGTTGCCCTCCCACACTACCATGCATCTACTATTCTCAGTTCCTTCTATCCCAAAACATTGCTGTTGTTTGCTTCTTACGTGTTCAACTGAAGATCCTTTTTATGTGTGAAAATGCATATAGGAATTTATTCTTACTCCCCTTTTTTACACCAGTGGTAGTATCCTTTATGCCCTGCTCTTTTCACTTGCCAATATAGCTTGGAGATCTTTCTGTATCCATACATAAAGAAATTTCTCACTCACTCTCTCTTAAAACAGGAGCATAGTATTATGTTGTATGGATTTTCCATAACTTATTTAACCGTTCCACTTTTTTTTTTTTTTTTAAGATTTTATTTTTTTGACAGAAAGAAAGAGAGCACAAGCAGGGGGAATGGCAGAGGGAGAGGGAGAAAAGCAGGCTCCCCACTGAGCAGGGAGCCTGATTTGGGGCTTGATCCTAGGACTCCAGGATCATGACCTGATCGAAAGGCAGACACTTAACCAACTGAGCCACCCAGGTGCCCCAGCCAGACCACTTTTGATGACCTTTAGATCATTTCCAATCTTCCCTTGTGTATACTGCTATCAGTAACCTTGTTTCCTGCCCAATATGAGTGCATGAAAGATCAGTTTTTTAGAGTGAAAACCCTGGCAGAGGATATTGGCATCTGTACGGGGTACACATTGCCAGGTTGTTCTCCACAGGGGTTGTACTCCCACCAGCAACGTTCGAGTGTTCCTGTTTCCCCACAGTCTTGCCACCAGAGTATTTGAATCAGACTTTGGATCTTTGCCAGTCTTCTAGGGGCCAGCGGTATCTCAGCGTACTTTACTCTGTGTCGTTCTCTTATTAAGTGTGAGGTTGAGCATCTTTTCCCATGTTTAATAGCCACTTGAATTTCCATTTCTGTGTTCCATTTATTCATTTCCTTTGCTCCTCTTCCTGTTGATTAGTCTGTTTGATTTTATCCTTTCTCCCTGCTCCGGCTTTTTAAGTCCATGTCAGTAAGGGACCAGGGCCTCTGGTGAAAACTTTCAGTGTTTATCAAAATGCTGGATGTCAAGGATTCTTTTGGATGGGAATCGCTGACTTAGTTCTTACTCTCTCACAGGTATCTCATGGTCCATCAAAGAGACTGCTGGCAGTAGCGGGTCAAGCCAGGAGGGGCGTGAACAGCTGAAGAGCCGAAACAGCTTCTCCACTTACGCGCAACTACCCAAACCTTCTTCTACCTACTCCCTGAGCAGCTTTTTTAGAGGTAAAGAGTGATGATTAAAGGGACAGAGAGTCCTCCTGTGCTCTTAAAAAAGAAAAAAAAAAAAAAAAAAAAAGGCACTCAGGCTATGATTTTCATTTACTCTGGAAGAAAAAGATTATTGAAGGATAAAGAATTATCTTTGGAGCTGACAGGGATTAAAAGTGGGAGAAACGAGAAATTCAGAGGGATCGGACTGGGTTTTAGGAATGTGATGAACAAAACTGATACTAGCTCTGTGGCAAGTACTGAAGAAATTTGCTTAGGTCAGAATTCCTGCCTACCCCTATGGGTATCTGTTGGGAACCCTGTGCACTGCTAGTGGGGATGTAAAATGGCACAGCCCCTGTGGGGCACAGGATGGCAGTTCTTCAAAAAAAAGCAAGACAGGGGCGCCTGGGTGGCTCAGTGGGTTAAAGCTTCTGCCTTCGGCTTAGGTCGTGATCCCAGGGTCCTGGGATCGAGCCCCACATCGGGCTCTCTGCTCCGCAGGGAGCCTGCTTCCTCCTCTCTCTCTGCCTGCCTCTCTGCCTACCTGTGATCTCTGTCTGTTAAATAAATAAAATCTTTAAAAATATATTAAAAAAAAAAAAAAAAGCAAGACAGACATACAGGGCCAGATACTGAATGGTTCCACTTCTGTAAGATACGTAGCATAGTCAGGTTCATGAAGACAGCAAAATAGTGGTTACCAGGGATGGGAGGTAAAGAGGCATGGGGAGTTATTGTTTAATGGGTAGAGAGTCTCATTTTGGGACGATGAGAAGGTTCTGGAGATGGATAGTGGTGATGGCTATACAGTGTGAATATACTCATTGCTACTGAACTGTACATTTAAGAATGATACAAAAAATTCTAGTTTAGATCACATATATTTTACCACAATTTAAAATATTTTCCACCCTGTGTGTCTCATGGCACCTCAAATTTCTGAAGTCGAACGGAGGTTTTTTTTTTTTTAGCCTCGAGTTCCCATATTGCATAAAAAGGTTCTGTACATACTGCATCCTTAACCAAGTCTGAAATGGCTCTCACTTGAACCATTGACCTCTTCCCTTATATGCTCTTTACCTTCAGGGAGAACTAGACCTGGAAGCTTCCAGTCCCTTTCTGATGGTAAGCACTGATCCTCTGCTCTTGATTGCTTTGGGAGATGTTACTGATACAGGGTGCAGTCTGGGGAGTCATGGGGACTAGTGGTAATTAGAATTTCTTCTGAATCTACCACTATTATTAGAGAAATTTTCTGATACTGAGTAAGGAGATCAAGATCATGCTGGCTGTAGGAGTAAGGGATGACTTCTAGGGATGTTGTCTTTGGGGAGGAGCTGAAATCTACTTTGGGCTGTAAGGATACCTCAGATGCCTTGGGACCTCACAAGTCAAAAAAGGTGTGTGAGAAGGAAGCAGAAGAGGAAAGGATTGACCTGAAGATGGTGTTCTGAGCCAGCTGCCTGTTCTGTTTCAGCTCTGTCGGACGTACCTGCCAAAAGCTATGCTCCAGAGCTGGGCCGACCCAAGGGGGAGTACAGGGTGAGTTATTCCTTGCACTGCACAGTTCAGAGCACTTTGAAGTACATTATCTTGCTTGATCTTCTCAACTTTTTGAGCAGCTATTATTTTAACTTCTTTGTAGATAAGAAAACTGGCTATCTAAACACCAGGGCTTGCCTTGGATCTCACAGCTGTTAAGTGATGTAACTGGGACTCACAATCTATTTTCTGATTCTGTCTTGGTACACGTTCCTTACCCATTATACTGCCTTTTGGAGGCTGTACTTTGAAACTTTTAATCCTTGCTATGGTCTGGAAGCTTGGTGGAGCTCATTTTCCCAAGAAGCACATAACAAAGCACAATGATTCATAAGGAAGAAGCTGTATCGTAAGATCCAGAAGAGGAACACATTTTCCTCTTTCCTTCTGTCTGCAAGACCATTCATTAGAATCCCAAAATGTGACTAACTTGTGTCTGAGGAATGAAATCCTGAACCAGTAGGCATAGGGTTTTGTCAGTTGATTCCTTCCCTCTTTGATCCATTTCTTCTTGCTTTCATTGTCCCTGTTCTAATTCCTTCAAAAACTCAGAACAAGACCATCCCTGTTCTTCATTTTTTTTTTTCATTCATTCCCTCCTACAAAATATTTCCCTATCAGAGAATAAAGATGAGTTTTAGGTGAGGAGCTGAAACACTGATAATTCTGATCCCTTAACTTCCTGAGATGCATGTGTTGCTAAAATTCCAGGATTACAGCAATGACTGGAGCCCCAGTGACACAGTGCGACGCCTCCGGAAGGGCAAGGTAAGGTCACTGGAGAGAGAATTCTTGTGGGGAAAAAAGCCACCATGACTGAGAGAAAATATTTGCAAAATACATACATTGTAAAGGATTTTTATCCAGAATATATAAAGAATATTATCTTTAAAAAGATAAAGAACCCAATAAAAAACTTGGCACAAGATTTAACCAGTTATATCAGAAAAAAGTTATATGAATGGCCAAAGAGCACTTGAGAAGATCTTCCACACCCAAGTTATCAAGAAAATGTGAGTTAAAACTGTGAGATACTACTATACAGCTACTAGAGTGGCTAAATTTAATACTGATCATACCAAGCACTGGGAGGCTGTAGAGGAGCTAGAGCTCTCATACAGAGAGCAAGAGAGTGAGATGTTAAAACTACTCTGTAGGGGCGCCTGGGTGGCTCAGTAGGTTAAGCCTCTGCCTTCGGCTCAGGTCATGATCCCAGGGTCCTGGGATCCAGCCCTGCATCAGGCTCTCTGCTTGGCTTCTCTCTCTGCCTGCCTCTCTGCCAACTTGTGATCTCTCTGTCTGTCAAATAAATTAATGAAATCTTAAAAAAAAAAACAACATACCCTGGAAAAGAGTCTGGCAGCTTCTTATGAAGTTAAACATACACTTAATTTTATTGGTAGACATTTACAATCCAAGATAAGTGAAAACATATGCTTGAAGATACATACCCAGGGGCACCTGGGTGGCTCAGTAGCTTGAGTGTCTGACTTTTGGTTTCAGCTCATACCATGATTCAGTGTCCTAGGATTGAGTCCTGAATCGGGCTCATGCTCTGTGCAGATCCTGCCTGTCCCTCCCACTCTGTGACCCCCCCACCCGCTGTGTGCACGCTTTCTCACACGCACGCACTCTCTCTCTCTAACAAATAAATAAAATCTTAAAAAAAAGACTTGTACACAGACTTTCATAATAGCTCTATTCATAATAGCCCCCCAAATGGCAAATATCCCTCAGTAGGTAAATGGATAAATGGTAGTATAGCCATACAATGAAAACTACTTACCAGTGAATAGGAGCAAACTAGCAGTACTCATCACAACATATAGATTCCTCTGAGAATTGTGATACTGAGTGAAAAGTCGGATGTAAAAGAGTACATATTGCATGATTCTATTTCTGAAATTCTGGGAAAGGGAGACTTCAGTGACTGAAAGATGAGTGGTTGCCAGGAGCTAAGGATGGGAGGAAGATGTTGACGTCAAAGCCTACGAGGGGACTTTGCGGCGTGATGGAGTTGTTCTGTATCTTGGTGGTGGAGCGGTTACACGGAATTTTATATGTGCTTGTCAGACTCACTGAACTCTACCCTTGGGTCGATTTTATTGTATGTAAATTATACCTCATTAAAGAGAACAGGTCATCTCCACCCTTATGCTTTGGCAAGACTCCATCAGGACATCAAGACTTCTTGCACACTAATTCTGTTCTTATTCTGCCAGGTCTGCTCACTAGAAAGATTCCGCTCCTTACAGGACAAGCTACAACTCCTAGAGGAGGCAGTAAGCATGCATGATGGAAACGTCATTACTGCGGTAAGTTGTGCGTTTTGTTTGTTGTCTGCTTAATTGTGGTTTTCATTACTTTCTCAAAGTCCTGTCAGAATAGGACTTTAACATTTTAGGTTAAATGTCTAGTAGAGATCCTGGATTCCTCTTCAAGTGTAGGATTCTCAGTAATACATGCTCTGAGACTCAGCTGGCAGGAAAGGCATTGTATGTGGAACTTTAGTTGATAAGAAGCAGCAGGTTGGCTACTCTGTTCTAAAAAGTAATCTGAGGGGCGCCTGGGTGGCTCTCTCGGTTGAGGGATCGACTCTTTTTTTTTTTTTTAAAGATTTTATTTATTTATTTGACAGAGAGAAATCACAAGTAGGCAGAGAGAGAGAGAGGAGGAAGCAGGCTCCCTGCTGAGCAGAGAGCCCGATGCGGGACTCGATCCCAGGACCCTGAGATCATGACCTGAGCCGAAGGCAGCGGCTTAACCCACTGAGCCACCCAGGCGCCCAAGGGATCGACTCTTGATTTCAGTTCAGGTCATAATCTCAGGGTCGTGAGATCAAGCGCTGCATGGGGCTCTGTGCTCAGTGGGGAGTCTGCTTGGGATTCTCTCTCTGCTTCTCTCCCTGCTTGTGTGCGCATGTGTAAGTGCACGTGCTCTCTCTCTCTCAAATAAATCTTTAAAAATCTCAAATAAAAATCAAAAATTTCAAATAAATCTTTAAAAAAATAAAAACAACAAAAAAGTAATCTGAGGCAGGAGAAGTATGAGAGCAGTCTCTCCCATAGGGAGGTATCTCTTGCCAGTATGGGAATGGGCAGGTGGACTCCTTTCAGACACAACTCAATTCCAGATGTCTGTCACCTGGCCCTCTGTCCCATAGAGAAATCTGTTGTCTGGATGAGCCAAGACTCCTAATGAGGCGCTGACCTCATTCCTACACTTCAGGAGCTTAGGGCAGGGCTTTGTGTTTGAAAGGTTACACAGGGTAATTTACTCTTTATTCTCTTTTCCTCTAGGTTCTGATCTTCCTGAAGAGGACCTTGAGCAAAGGTGAGCATGGATTGAGAGAAGTTATCAGTTGACAAGATGCCTGCTGCATTTGAAGGGAGAATGGCATTGGGGCCTCCGTGCCAGAATTCACCGTCATCAGCTATGTTTCAGAGACAGCGGGGGTGCGGGGCAGGGCGCAAGACTTCAGAGTATTCATCTCATCTGTAAGGGCAGTTGTTCGTCCTGCAGGGTGATAACTACATGAACTCCAAAGCCTCCCTGCTTAATAGACAGGCTGATGGCTCTGTTGGTTTGAGGACCTCAGAGTCCATGCTAGGTGCCTGCTGGTTGGTTGAGAACTGAAGGCTGACTGAAGGGCCAAGAGTGGCCCTGGGTCGTGAGGTGTGTTGGTAGTGGGTTGAGCCAGAGGAATTGGTACAATAAAAAGCTGTTCCTCGCTTGTGATTGGCTTTGAGATGTTTGGAATGTATTAGGAAGGAGACCTGTTTCACACTTGAGCGTAATAGGCTTTAATCTTTCTCCACCTAACTCCCGCCTGCCTGCCAGAGATCCTGTTCCGAGAGCTGGAGGTGCGACAGGTTGCCCTGAGACATCTCATTCACTTCCTTAAGGAGATAGGGGATCAAAAGCTGCTTTTGGACCTCTTCAGGTAAGAACCGATCGTCTTGTGCATGAAGTTTACTAAGTACTTTATTCAAGGCTCGCTGGAGGATACAAAGAGAAAAGACACTGTCCTTTTTTGCTGTTAGATGAGATACTGAAACACAACAGGATGACTAATAATGCCCTTCAGCTGGCAATAAAATGATAGTGTAGCAGGGGTTAAGAACCAGGCCCTGGAGGCCAACATACCCGTGTTGAATATGGGCACCACCACTTTGTTCATAGAGTGACCTTGAGCAAGTTACCCAACCTCTCCAAGTGTCAGTTCCACATCACTAAAATGGAAATGATGATTCCTATCCCACAGGTCATGAAGATTAAGAGTCAGTGTGGGAAGAGCACTTAGTGTAATGCCTAGCCTGTATTAATAATATTTTTAAGTGTTTTATTATAAAAGAACTAGAATAAAGATATTTCTTATTACTTGGTCCCCTATGATGCCAGTGGGAAGTACAGTGGAAGAGCAGAAGCAGCAAATACAATTTTCACTCAGGATACCCAAAGAAAGCCTCATGGAAGTAGTTAGGAATTGAGACTAGGTAGGAATCTGGTAGGCGGAGAGGCAAGAGGTGGGCATATCTGCTGGAGGCTCGGTGTGGGGGGGTGTCTTCTACCAGATTTTCCGTCCTTCCCTGTCTCATTCTAATCAGTAGAAACTATTTCCTGCCAGTAGATTAAAATGTATTTTTATTATGTCCTTTCTTCAATGTCAGGGAAGTGGTTGGAACCTCTTTTTAGGCTGATATGTGGTCCAACGTAACTCTAGTTAACGCAGTGACTCTAGCACAATGATGAGCTGTCCCAGAGTCAGAGGTGGGGAAAGCAGATCACCTGCCCAGGGCCAAGATTACAGATGGTTAGCCAGGGATTTGCAGAAGACATGTTCATTGAGGCAGGCTGTTCCCTTCCTCAGTTCCCTTCTTTTCCAATCAAGAAGGCTTTATTAACCATCAGCTTCAGGTCAAAGCCATGATTTAATTACAGTGGTCCATTCAGAATAAGAAAGAATCAGAAGACAAAGTCTTTGTTCTCCAAGGCGTTACACCATTGGGAGAAACAAAGGTTTTTCTACACTGTATGTGAAAACAACAGAGAACAATATAGGAATTTTCTTTCCAAGATTGTACTGTCCGAGAAGAGTGCTTAATCTTTCCAAAAAGCCCTGTAGGATTACCGCTGGACCTTTATGGAGGCTCTGAGCCTTTCTATCAGGCCTGTTAGCATTACAAAGTTGCTAGGGGCCTGCAGTGCCTTCCTTGCTTTTCACTCAGAGTGATCAGGGGAGCAGTGATATCTAATGCACCATGTGTTTTCAAGAGATTGCTGGTGGTAGAAAGTTTAAGAAGAGGAGGGCTTACTCATGTATGGAGGTGAATTGAATTTGAAATTGTCTTTCTCCTAGAGCAGCCATCTTATTTTGTGAGGTTATGTTGCCACACGTCAATAGCTAAAAATGCCCTGCTCCCTTCTGCTTCTTCCCAGGTTCCTAGATAGAACAGAAGAGCTTGCGGTAAGTGTGGCCTTTGTTTCAGTTGGGGACCAACCGGTTTAATAGAAATCTAAGCCAAAACCCAGTCTCCGAGATCAGACTACTTAACAGTTTTCTTACTTTGGTGTTGATCGCATCCAAAAGAGAAAGGCATCTGGGAAGCCTGAAAACTTAATCCAAATGATGTAGTTTCTTTTTAGATGCTCTTTTGATAGGACTTATGAATAAATATTTTTTTGAAGAATGAATAAAAACTGGCCTGCTCAGTTTATAATTTTATTTTAGTTTCTAGTTGTTTTCAGTTCCTGGTTTGTAGGAGCTTTTGGGTTTTGGCTTCCAATAGTAGAAAATGTTGTAAGTTAAGAGGGATGAGAAACCAGATATGGGTCAAGAAGGAGATAGGTCAAGCTGGTGGTACACTCAAGACACATTTTGGCTGAGAGCTTGATGACTGTTAAAACTGATTTTTGGCAGAGTTTCACCATTACAGAATAAACTCCTGGAATACAAGAATCAAGCTGAAGTTGTACCAAAACTTTCATTCTATCATTTAAACCATAGTGATCCACTTCTAAAAGTTTGCTGTTAATAGTGCAGAGGTTAGAATTCCTCAGCACCAGCCAGTGGCCATCCCTGCCATTTCGTTCTGTGAATTACTGCACCGCACGTTGGCGGTGAGATCAGTGTTCACGTTCAGCTTACCTGAGAATCTTGCTCCCCTTTGCCGAGCAGAAGGTAATTGAGGAAAATGTTTTTCAGTAACATTTTGTAAAAGGAACTTGTAGTTAATATTCAAGGCATGGGAAACTCTTCGAAATCCTTTATCATAATGTACTGAAAAGGACTGGCAGTCTGTAACAATCATTTGGAAGAGCTTTTTGTTTACCTTTTTTTTTTTTTTTTTTTTTAAATCTCCAGAGATTTGAAACTGTAAGGAAGTTTTTCCTACAGCATTCTTACAAAGTTTGATTTGTGAAAATAAATGTGTTTTGGGTAACTAATTTTCCTCCAGAACTTTATTTTCTCCCTTTTGCTATTATTTTTGAACTGAAGATGATTTATCCTGCATGCTGTTGTATGTAGACTTAGAGTTTTCCAACCTCGCAAACTTCAGAAATGGCCAAGTTGACAGTCTGCTTTCAGTTTATCCTCATAGAGTGGGAAGGTTACCTAAATAGGACTTTATTGAAAGGCTTAAGGCCAAAAGGAAATTGAACAATTTAAATTAACTATAACTCAAAGATGACTTTCTTTGATACTTGGAATGATTATATGCCAGATATTTTATGAAGATTAGATTTTGATATATCTCTTCATTTACATTTTTATACACTTGTTTCTAAAAGGATATACTGCCCTTCCTAAAGCCAGTTTGTTCTCTTAATATTGATATTAACTGTCAGACTGTTAATTTTTTAATCCTTGGAAAGTTTTTTTAAAGATTTTATTTATTTATGAGAGAGAAAGAGAGAGGAGCAGAGGAAGAGGTCTCAGGACCCTGAGATCATGACCGGAACCAAAACCAAGAGTTAGAGCTTAACCAACTGAGCCACCCAGGCTCCCTGATTCTTGGAAAGTTTTAATAATTGTACACAAAATTGCAAGTTTTACAATCACCATTAATTATTGCATCAGTTAATCCTTATAATAATAAATAGGGATTTTTTAAAAGAGATTTTATTTATTTATTTGACAGAGGGAGATCACAAGTAGGTAGAGAGGCAGGCAGAGAGAGAGGGAAGCAGGCTCCCTGCTGAGCAGAGAGCCCGATATGGGACTCGATCCCAGGACCCTGAGATCATGACCTGAGCCAAAGTCAGCGGCTTAACCCACTGAGCCACCCAGGCACCCAATAAATAGGGATTTAAACTTAAGTTCTTTTCTTGGAATCCGAAACAGAAAGCACATAAGGAGATTTTCTTTCAGAGGTATATGTGGAACCTGTAGTATTTGAATGTGAATCTTCAGTCAGTGTCAGCAGAGAATCAGAGGACAGCGCTTATTCCTGTCATTTATATTGTTAATTACTAGAAATTTACAGGGTCATGTTATCATTGATCATGTATAATGTCAAGGGTGCCAAAAATAATGCTGAAGTAAGCATTTAGTTCTTTGGCCTTTCAAAGGCTAAGGATGAAGCAAAAGCTGGCTTTAGTTAAATAGTGAAGCTGAAGCCAGGCTTCGGGGTAAAGCTAGGCGCGCACCTACTTAGTACTTAGTACTTCATTATGGGCAAGCACTTGTCAGGTAAGTGCTTCCTACGGTGATGGTCATCTTTTCCATCTGTGCTATTGGACGTGGGAGCACTAGTCATGTGGTAAAGTGACTAATGTAAGTAAGGATAGGAATTGTTTAACTTAATTAATTTAAACATAAATATAAACCAAACGGGGTAGTGCTTACTGTATTGGGTATTGCAGTTACAGATAAACCCAAGAGTGATTTTAAAGATTTTTAAAAAATTTTTATTTATTTGACAGAGAGTGAGAGCACAAGCTGGGGGAGCAGAAGAGGGGGGAGGGAGAAGCAGGCTCCCCCCCGAGCAGGGAGCCCAACGTGGGGCTTGATCCCAGGACCCTGATATCATGATGACCTGAGCCAAAGGCAGATGCTCAACCATCTGAGCCACTGGTGTCCCAAGATTTTCTTTTTTTTTTAAGTAATCTCAATACCCAGGATGGGGCTTGAACTGAAAACCCCGAGATCAAGAGTTGCACACTCTACTTACTAAGCCAGCCAGACCCCAAAGAGCAATTTTCAATTACTGTCTACCCTCCCTACATGCCGCCTATTCATACTCAGAGGAATCTCTAATAATGAAGAGTTTAGTTTTTTAAGGATGGAAAGTCTACTTACATCGCTACTTAACCCTTTAAAAGAGGCAAAATAGACAAAATGGTTCAAGCCTTTCATTCATTCATTCATTCATTTGCTTATCTTGTAGCTGTCTCATTATCGTGAGCACTTGAACATACAGGACCCTGAGAAACGAAAAGAATTTCTTAAGACCTGCATTGGGTAAGTCTGGGGGAGAAATGTTTTGAAGTATAAATATTCTTACACAGAGAACCGAAGAGACTAAATGAGGGTGGAGGCGATAGGTAGTTGAAGGGAAAGGCTGATGGTGGGTCATACATGCCTCATTAAAGGTGGTCTCACTCAGTGACTCCAGACAGTAACTCCCCAGTAGAGTTTTCACTGATGGGTAGTAAATTGAGAAAAATAGAGACAATATAAAGACTTTGTTTTTTCTATAGTTAAATTTATCTAATTTGAAAGGCTGCCTTTTATTCTGGGATTTTTTTTTCCTCCTCTTTCTCCCTTTTTTGGGGGTAAAATGGAATGTAATTTTTTTTTTTATGACTTTATATATTAAAAAAAAGGTTGGCAACACTTTATCTTCCATGTTGTTTTCAGTGTTACTGGTCCCCAATACCCCAAAACACAGGAACCACTGATTCAGTACAGGTGTTTATCTGGATATAAGTCCCTGTAAAAACCAGAGCCACATACTATCTTCCAGTGGTGAGCACTCGGTGCTCTTGGAAGTAGCTTATTCTGTTGTTAGACAGCCTCCATTATCATAAAATACTTCTGTTATACCAAGCTGAAACTTGCTTCCTTCTGTCTTTCAAGACAGGCATAGAGTCTACACAATAGATATTTTTTGTTTTAAGATTTTATTTATTTATTTGGCAGAGAGAGATCACAAGTAGGTAGAGAGGCAGGCGGGGGGTGGGGGAGCAGGCTCCCTGCTGAGCAGAGAGCCCGATGTGGGACTCAATCCCAAGACCCTGAAACCATGACCCAAGCTGAAGGCAGAGGCTTAACCCCTGAGCCACCCAGGCGCCCTACACAGTAGGCCTTAATTCTCATTCAGTATTCACAGTTGCTTTAGTCATTCCTCATGGGATAGGAGTTGCAGGATTCACATTTAGAAATTTGTCTTTGTCCATGCAATCCTTAATTTTAATGTTACCAGATACTAAGCTATGTCACAGTGGCCTCTGGTGAACAAAGAGGAATGTTGGAATAGTGAAGTAACTGAAACCTATTGCTGTCTCCCTTTATCTCTTCTATAAAAATTGGCTATGGCTCACACTTACCTGGGATAGTGTAACTGAGTTACAGAATTCTTTGGGGGTGAGTAGAGTACTGGACTAAGGCAGTACTTTCTAAAGAAGAGAGCTGTGAACTGGAAGCTTAAAAATCTGGCTGCTGCCTGGGTGGCTCAGTGGATTAAAGCCTCTGCCTTTGGCTCAGGTCATGATCCCAGGATCCTGGGATCAAGCCCCAAATCGGGCTCTCTGCTCAGCAGGGAGCCTGCTTCCTCCTCTCTCTCTGCCTGCCTCTCTGCCTACTTGTGATCTCTGTCTGTCAAATAAATAAATAAAATCTTAAAAAAAAAAAATCTGGCTGCTGTTCCTGGCATTATATCTTGGTTTACCACGTATGACTTTTAGGCAAGATACTGTTTGTCCCTCAACTTTTTCATGTGTAAGAGGATGGGACCCTCGATATCTTTGTGGATATGTGACATTCTTATCAGCCTATACACGTACCTCTATGCCTAGTAATTTAATTTTACCTTATACCTCTACAGTAGGAAATAGCTAATGATTGTAAGCCCCTCCTAAAGAGAGTTAAGCGTTGACATTAAGGCCAGACAGGAACCACAGGGCTTCCCTGGGATGTGGATGCTGGGCCGTCGGCTGGGCTCACTCATACACTAAGTGACCGGTTCGCCAAATGTTCCAGCTCCTACGGTGAGAGGTTTCTAACTCATTCCTCAGCAAAACCACTGGTGACTGTATATTTTGTGGACTTTCAGAATCGCTTTTTTTTTTTTTTTTGAGGTTTTATGTTTTTTTAAGTAATCTGCACCCAACAGAGGTCTGGAACTGACAACCCTGAGATCCACAGTTGCACACTCTACTGACTGAGCCAGCCAGGCGCCCCTCAGGATCCCTCTTGAATTGGCAAAACCTAAAATACAAAATCCCAGCCAAGGGTTTCTTCTGTTTCCTCTCTCTCTGCCTTGCAGGGATACTCTAATGGTGCACTGGGATCAGATTTGTGAGGTGCTGTGAGCCTCTTACTTACAGTGGTGGTTTGGTCTACTTGGGTTTGTTTCTTGTTTCAGTAGAGAAGGAGGTACTAACCTTCTGGCTCTTTACCAGTTTGCCATTTTCAGCAGAAGATTCAGCACATATTCAAGACCATTACACCCTCCTGGAACGCCAGATCATTATTGAGGTTAGACTCCTTGTTGCTACATTTTCTGCTTCAGTGCCAGTGCTCAGTGCCATTCAGCATCTGGGAGACCTCTGTGCTCTGCCGTGTATGTCATTTCCTGTCAACATCCTCTAAGAGCCTTTCATTTCCTCTTTCTGTGATTGCCCTTTCCCGCCATTGTTCTCAGGCTCCTTTTTCTTCTCACTTGCTGCTGACCTGGACGTTTTCCTCTCCCCACCCCTCCTCGAGAACGCCCATTTCATCCTTACTTCTCCAGTCTTCATTCAGCATGGATCTGTCATCATTTTATGGATTTTAAACTCCCCTGGGCTATCCTGGGCAGTTTCTTTCTTTTTTTCTTTGCCTCTTCCCTAGGAAAGGAAGCACAACTGCTATAGTATTTCATGTTTCTCATCTGTCTGTACTTTGTGGACATTGTTGTTTTTTCTCACTTGGTTCACTCCACCACAGGCAAATGATCGACATCTAGAGTCAGCAGGACAGACTGAGATCTTTCGGAAGCACCCCCGCAAAGCTTCCATCCTCAACATGCCGTTAGTGACAACGCTTTTCTACTCGTGCTTCTACCATTACACGGAGGCTGAGGTAGAGGCAAAGTGTGAAAGACCGCACACACTTGCACCACACCAGAGGAATAACGTTTGAAGCCCCTTATTTCAGTATGCTCTTAACAGTGGGTGTTAAGTTCTATGAACTTCTACCTGGAAGCTTCCCTGGCCCTCAGAAGGGGTGAGCCAAGAGGGAAAAAGAGGTTTGGAAGGGCTTGTGTGGCTTCCAGTGAGCTGGCTTGCTAGCATAGCCCATTTGGTCTCACCGGTGCTGGTCCCACAGCAGTCCCTCCTCAACGGTCCCTAATTTGAAATGGGTTCGCATGGTAAGAAGAAGAGCAGCAGGGTGTTAAGTATTTGTGTGTACTTAAAAAAAAAATGTTTTTTTGAAGAGGTTCAAGTTTAATGTCATAGGTGGGAATGATCATAATGATCACAATATTGGCATTAAATTGAGAAATACACCATACCTATTAATCCGGTCTTACTTAGTCCAGTTTGACCTGGTGGAGTTTTTCTCTTAAGTTAACTTCTGGGTTTAAATGGCTACAGAGAGGAACGTACAATATCTAAGTAGTGGAAAGACAATGTTAGGGTGGTATTTGGGAAAGTCGGTAACAGTAAAATTCCATCTCCACTTTGATCCTAGGGGACATTCAGCAGTCCAGTCAACCTGAAGAAGACGTTTAAGGTAGATATAAATTGATCAGTCTTTGGTAAATGGATGTCAGGGTAACTTTGGAATAGCTATTGCTTGGTCACCCTGCACAGGAAGTCCTTTGACAGTCACAGTTAAAGGCAGAAGGAATGAGTGTGTGGGAAGTGAGGGAAGACCTGAACGGCATGGCCGGCAGCAGTGCTGGGACTTGGGAAGGAAGAGGTTCTTGATAACTTTGCGGGATTTGCATTTTTTAAGGGACAGATTCAACACCAGGGAATATCTTTGCCCGTCTTTCCTAGAATTCTCTGCTGATGCATTTCTATACCCCCTTAATTCCCCTGGTCTCTGATTTTTAGATCCCAGACAAACAGTATGTGCTGACAGCCCTAGCTGCTCGCGCCAAGCTTCGAGCCTGGCATGATGTCGATGCCCTCTTTACCACAAAGGTGCGTGCCCCGGGACTGTCTGGTGCCGCTGGGTCTTGGACGTATCATCTTGTACTCCATGCCTCATGGGGATCTCACATTCTAGTTACTGGGTTACATTTTTCCTCCAACTTTTTATTTTCCAAGATGTCAAACTGAAAGAAAAATTGGAAGAACGGTATAATAAACATACTAGTAGTCTTACTCCACGGATTTAGTAACATTTTTTTGCCGTATTTGCTTTCTCTTTTTTCTTTTGCTGAACCATTTGAAAATATGTCACAGACATCATGACACTTCTCCTTTGCATACTTAAGCATTTATTTCAATTATAACCACAGTATTAGTGTCATTTTCAGGATATTTAACATTAATATTATGATATTGTGTCTATAGTCTATATTCAAATCAGCTCATTAGAGCTTTTTGGTTTTTGTGTGTGTTTGCTGTCAGGATCCGGTCAAGGATCTTGCCTTACTTTGGTTGTCATGTCTCTTTATATTTTAAATATCACTTTTTCAATAAATAAATAAATATCATTTTTTCTACTGTGGGTTTGAGAATTTTCTCTCTTTCCGTTTGTTAGGTTTTTGTTGTTGTTGTTGTTGGGGTTTTTTTTTTTAAGATTTTATTTTTAAGTAATCTCCACACCCCATGTGGGGCTCAAACCCACGACCCTGAGGTCAAGAGTCACTTGTCCACCTACTCAGCCTACTCAGCCTGTCCCCGCCCTTTTTGGTGGTGGTGGTGGTGGTTAGTTATTTAATTAGCTACATTGACTACGAAAGCAATACATGTCTGTGTCAAAATCAAACACTATATGAGAGCACAGTCAAATTACATGAAGTTCCTTGTCCATTGTCTACCTGCTCCTGTCTCAGTCCCTTCTGCAAGGCAAATACTCTTAAAAGTTCGATGGGTAGGGTGCCCGGGTGGCTCAGTTGGTTGAGTGACTGCCTTCAGCTCAGGTCATGATCCTGAAGTCCCAGGATCGAGTCCCGCATCGGGCTCCCTACTCTGCAGGGAGTCTGCTTCTCTCTCTGACCTTCTCCTCGCTCATACTCATTGTCTCTGTCTCTCAAATAAATAAATAAAATATTAAAAAAAAAAAAGTTTGATGGGTAGTTTTCCAGACTTTCCCTCATGAATTTACAAATATATTTACATGAATATAAGCACAGAGAATGGGATTTTTTCTACCCAGATAAGTTCATACAATAAGTATTATAAAGTAAATTGTTTATTTCAAATAGGCATATTTCACAGACTTTTTTCTGCCTGTAGATCTAAGAACTTATTTCATATATCTGGCTCTTTTCTACCCTCTGAAATTCCTGGACTTTTCTGAAAAAATCCTCTCTCTTCACTTCTCTATCTCCCACTTCCCATCCATCCATGCTCACCACCATGTTATTCTAGTCTGACCATAAAATGTATGGTCACAAAGTGTGTTGAGTCTGGCTTGCCTAGCTACTGCTGCCTGTTCTTTCCTTTTCAGAACTGGCTGGGCTACACTAAGAAGAGAGCACCCATTGGCTTCCATCGGGTTGTGGAAATTTTGCACAAGAACAGTGCCCCTGTCCAGGTAATGGCCCCTAAAAAGTGTTGGGTGCAGGATCCTCTAGGACACCCAGCTTTCAGCCTCTTACTGGTCAGTGATGGGAGACTTGAGACCTGCTCTGCTTTATCTTAAAGATAACATAATGGCTGTAGTGGACCTTGAGTTAGAAAAGGGGAGGGAGGGAAGTTTTCCTCTGCCTTCAGAAGTAATCCCAGACTGCCCCTCTCTGAGGAGCATCTACTGTGTTTAGCCTATGTGAAGCACTGGGATACTGACCAAATGATATAAAGGAGAGCTCATTGAAAAAGGACATCAAGGAGCAAAGAGCACAGCACTGGAGCATATCTAGAGCACACCTGTTCGCCTGGGTACCCAGCTGTGGGGTAAGGCAGTGTTTGCTCTTCCCATCTCTTCTGGGTGAGTGTGGAAGTACTGCATACAGTCTGCCTCATTCCCCATTGCAGAACTCACCCCATGGTTGATCATGGGAGCGGTAGGCATTAGATATCAGAACCCTTGCCTTCTTGAGGATTTTTGTTGTCTTCCTTTTAGAGTTCTTTGTTTTGTGGGTCTGGAAGTCATTAATCAGAAGTATCTTTTCCCGTAGGTATTACAAGAGTATGTTAATCTGGTGGAAGATGTGGACACAAAGTTGAACTTAGCCACCAAGTTCAAGTGCCATGATGTCGTCATTGATGTGAGTCCCTAAAAAAACGAGAACCCTAAGTTGGACCCTTGGTGGAGAGTGGGGGATTATGATATTCTCTGTCCTAGATCCTGAGGTGCTTTCAATTTTTACTTGATAGACAGAATGATCTGGCAAGAATTAGTTTGGAAGGAGCTCCCTATATTATTTTCGTAGCCTTTTGACTATAATCTGTTTTTATAAATTTGTTGCACTCAAGGAATTCACAGAACTGAATCCAGCCACATAAGCTCTATAGACTTCTCTTCAATAAGAAGTTCTGTAGGTGTTTGACCCCACTGTCATCCCACTACAACCCCTCAGTCTCTCCTTGAACCTTGGCCCCATGTTGGGAGTGGCAGAAAGCAAAAGGCCCTCGTAGAGAAGGCCGATTGGAGGTTTTATATCTTTTGGTGTACAGACTTGCCGGGACCTGAAGGATCGTCAGCAGTTGCTAGCATACAGGAGTAAGGTGGATAAAGGATCTGCAGAGGAGGAGAAGATCGATGCCATTCTGAATAGCTCGGTGAGCAGCTTGTGCCTTCCGTGGTCCCAGGAGACGGTCCTCCAAGTACCACCAAGTATATATCCCCAAGGCCTGATGGGGTCAGAGTTTGCAGACCGTCATGGGTACAAGGATCTCCTGCGGGCCTAAGGATCTGAAGCACTGCTTTGAAAAGAGGAAATTATTCCCTAGATGTGGAATGATCCAGTGGTAATCTGGGGACATGGGGTTGAGACTTCACATAGCAGCGTGGTAGTCATTAAACGTAGCAGGTAGGAGGTGCTAGTCCAGGGGGTATGGAAGCAACGGCTGCAGATTTGGAATATCCTGATAGGAGTTCCCTGGGGCCAGGTGTGACCTACCTGTTGGAAATAAATGGGTAAAACAGGTGTTAGCTATTTGGGTAACACAGCTGGCTCATCTCTCGTAGTGGGAAGTTGCTGAGCTTTTTGTGAATATGAAGCTTAGCTCCCTGTTAGATGTTTTGGGAACTACTCTGGGATCATCTAAAAGCTAGTGAGTCTTGGTCCTGTGGAGGGCAGAACCAGAATAAATAAATGGCCTAAATCAGTCTTACAAGGTACAGAATGGGTGTCAGATTCATCTTTGAATAAGCAAACTCCCCCACATATTAGAAAAACAACTCTTAACTTCCTTCTCCATTCTTCTTCTTTCTTTATCTAGCCGTTAGCCTTGTTTTATTGTCCCTACCTCTCTCTAGGGGTCATGGACATGGATATGGTTTGTTCTTTCCACAGCAAATTCGATGGAAGAATTAAGTGGCGTCAGCTGCCCCGAACCTGCCTCATTTCTTCCTCTCCTGCCTGTGAAAGTAGAGCGTGCTCTTCATTGGGAGAGTTACGGTACCACACATTGCTTGGACCCATCATCGACAGGCAGTGCCTGCTACTCTTAGGACAGAAACCAGCGCCTGGGCACAGACAGCTTCAGACTGATCTGTCCAAGGATCATCGTCTAAGGGCCAAGATCTAAAGCTTTGACTCATGAGGAAGATTTTCTCCACCTGGTGCTCACATGAAGGTGGGAGTAATCTCTAGATTGGGCCCATATTGGGCAGGATCTCTCTTGGTCTGGGAAAAATGACTGCTCTAGAAAAGAAGTTACCTAGACTAAGAGGTCAGGTGTCATAGAGTAGCCACTCCATTCCTCTCAACTAATTATGACCCTGGACTTGGTGCTGGACATTGGCAGTTCTGCTCTGAATGAAGTCAGAGTAGAACCAAGATGGCTATCTCCCAAGGGACCTCAGGAAGGGGTGCCAGTAATAGCCAGGACCTGTTGGAGGTGCCTTCACACCAGACTGCACAGAGTTCTCCACGTAATGACAGATTGTCCAGATGTCGTGTTTCTTCAACCAGTGCCCTCTGCTGCCCCAGTCCAGCCTCTGTCCGAGACTGTGGTTCTCCTCTCACCTGCGCACCAAGATGGTGTGGGAGGTGAGGACATCCCCGTTATCTTAGCCTCTACTTCTTCCACCCTAGACCCATAACCTTTTATGGAGCTCGGATTCAGCAGTGCTGGAGTGCTCCTCCCTTATGCACAAATCTCATTATTTCACTAGGAGCTTCCAGAAGGTTCACCAGGGCTAACCTCAGAAGCATTTCAGATGGTTAGGATATTAAGATGAGGTTTTAGTTTCACACTTGGTTTTCAGCAGGATATTCTGTAATACTAGCCTCCTGCCCTGTGCCAGTATTAGCCTCTCTTCTCTGTGACTGAACTGGGTTTCCCCGACATGCCTAGACTCATAATAAAGCTTTTTCCTCCTTGGTGCCTTTTCTTTCCCTCCCAGTTGTTTTGTGCAGGACAGTGAAATGATTTCCTTGTCTCTTGGGACAAGAGAAACCTGCCTCAGTGACTGTATTCATTATCTGTCACCGTGTCATGGAGTAATGGTGTTCATGGCAAAGAAGGGCTGTATGGTTAATGGAGCACCGAGCTTGGAGACAAAAGACCTGGCCTCTTAGCTCTACTGCTGACGGCAGTGTGGTGGATGATTCCCTTTCTCTGGACTTTCTCTCTGGACTTACTATCTTAACCTGTCATAGGATGGTGTGTTTCTCTCAGAGCCTGTGGAATTATATGCTCCTGTGGAGTGGGTGAAGTGATAGAGGAAAAGGAGCTATATAGAAGCACACAGCAGGGGGCGCCAGGGTAGCTTAAAAGTCTGTCTTCTGCTCAGGTTGACATCTCTCGGTCCTGGGATTAAGCCTGGCATTGGCATGGGGCTCCCTGCTCAATGGGGAGTCTGCTTTTCTTTCTCTGCTTCTCTCTCCCTGTGCCCTTTTTTTTTTTTTTTTCAAAATTTTATTTATTTATTTGACAGAGATCACAAAGACAGAGAGGCAGGCAGAGAGAGGGGGGAAGCAGGCTCCCCGCCAAGCGGAGAGCCCCATGTGGGGCTCGATCCCAGGACCCTGAGATCATGACCTGGGCCAAGAGCAGAGGCTTAACCCATTGAGCCACCGAGTCACCCCACCCCAAATAAATAAAATCTTAAAAAACTATGACAACAACAACAACAACAAAACCCATAGCAGGCTTTAAGGGATGTGGTTCTCAACTGGTGACAATTTTCCCCTCAGGAGACCTGTGTCAAAATCTGGAGATGTGCTGTTGCTACAACCAGTGGGTGCTACTAGCTTCTAGTGGGTAGAAGCGGGAACACCACTGAACATCCTACAGTGTAGGACAGCCCTCTCCAACAAAGAATCATCCTGCCCAGAATGTCAGTAATGCAAGCCTACGTTAAGGTGATCAGACTCCATCTCTTACTTCTCTGCTTTGCAATTCCAGGTAACTTCATAGTTCCTTTCCTAATCATCCCTCTTGCATTGAATAGGAGTTTAATTTGCTAAATTGTGCTGAAGTTACTGGCTGATCATCCAATAAACCATGGTGGCTTGATTAATTAGTATACTATCAGGATTCATTTAGAGGAGCAGAATCATGAGGCATATGCAGTCTGTCTGTATGGGGAATTCGTTAGAGGCATTTGACTTTATTCAAGTATGGCTCTGGTTAAACAGTCTCTGGAAGATAATTTTCGGATCTGGTGGTAGAGCTGGATGTCTGTAGGGCCTGCAGTGGGGAAGGGAAGGTGGATAAAATGTGAGGAAAAGCAAGGACAAGATGGAGCCCAGGAGGATGGACAGAAACCCTTGTCAGTTCTCACTGGCTCCAGTGTTAAGGAAGTGAAAGTCCTACAGCTGGTGGCCTTTATTGCAGACCTGACCACACACCTGGCTCAGGAGAGTGAGAAGCTGTACGAGTGTCCAGGGGAAGTTGTAGCAATTGCTGGTCCAACTGTGACCTCACACCAACACGGTACCTAGCAGACAAAGTACCTGCCCTCACCTAGCAAGCCTCAACACAAAATGCTGTTGCTTCATTTCAGCCTTCCAGGTCTTGCACAAAAGTCTCTTGTGGCACACCCTAACCAGAAACATTCAGGGAAGGGAATTCTGGGAAATGTAATTCAGGCTAGCCAACTTGCCATGTTACAAAGCCACAGCCACTGGATCCCCATTTTTGAGAATGTGTTAGTGAAGAATGGGCTTAGAGTCCACATCTGTACAGGTTCACCAATGCTGCATGGTCAGGCTGAGTGGGAAGGTTTTGAACTTCTTTTTCCTTCAGGACAATAACATCACATGCAACATAAGGAGGTGTTTTCTCGAACTTGATAAGAACTTCCATACTTTTCATTTCAAGTGCTAAGATTGAGAGTGACTTAAGAGCCCTTGTATGATGGTCAACTAATCTTCGACAAAGCAGGAAAAAATATCCAATGGGAAAAAGTCTCTTTAACAAATGGTGTTGGGGAAACTTGACAGCGACATGCAGAAGAATGAAATTGGACCACTTTCTTACACCTATACAAAAATAAATTCAAAATGGATGAACGACCTAAATGTAAGATAGAAAACCACCAAAATCCTAGAGGAGAAAACAGGAAGCAACTATTTGACCTCAGCTGTAGCCGCTTCTTACTAGACCTACCTCTGGAGGCAAGAGAAACAAAAGCAAAAGTGACCTACTGGGACCTCATCAAGATAAGATGCTTCTGCATAGCAAAGGAAACAACAAACCCAGAAGGCAACCAGTGGAATGGGAGACCGTATTTGCAAATGATATGTTGGATAAAGGGTTAGTATCCTAAATCTATAAAGAACTCATCAAACTTAACACCCTAAAAACAATCCAGTTAAGAAATGGGCGGAAGTGGAGTGCCTGGGTAGCTCAGTCAGTTAAGCCTCTGCCTTCAGCTCAGGGCATAATCCCAGGGTCCTGGGATCAAGCCCTGCCTCACATTCCCTGGGAGCCGCCTCCTCCTCTGCTGCTCACTCAGAGTAGTATGGAGTTTCCTGCTTATGCTTGCGCGCGCTTTCTTTCTCTCTCTCTCTTTATCTCTCTCACTCTCTCTTGTCAAATAAATCTTTTAAAAAAAAGAAATGGGGAGAAGACATGAATAGACACTGCCAAAGAAGACATCCAGATGGCTAATAGATACATGAAAAAATGCTCAACGTCCCTCATCGTCAGGGAAATACAAATCAAACCACAATGAGATACCACCTCCTGCTTGTCAGAATAGCTAAAATTAACAATGGAGGAAACAACAGGTGTTAGTGAGGGAGGCTGTGAAGAAAGGGGAAACTGTACACTATTGGTGGGAATGCAAACCGGTACAGGCACTCTGGAAAGTAGTATGGAGTTTCCTCAAAAGTTAAAAATAGAACTACCCTATGGCCCAGCAATTGCACTGATAGGTATTTATCAAAAGGATATAAAATAAAAAATGCTGATTCAAAGGCGCTTATGTGCCCCAATGTTTATAGCAGCATTATCAATAATAACCAAATTACGGAAAGAGCCCAAATGTCCATCAATTGACAATTGACAAACAGATAAAGAAGATGGGTGTATCTGTTCGTATATCATATACACTGTGCATGTATATATGTACATACACACAATAGAATATTACTCTGATGAAAAAGAATGAAATCTTGCCATTTGTAACAACGTGGATGGAACTAGAATGTATTATGCTAAGTAAAATAAGTCGGAAAAATCAGATGATTTCACTCACATGTAGAATTTAAGAAACAAAACAGATGAACATAGGGGAAGGGAAGGAAAAGGTAAAAACAGAAGGAGACAAACCAAAAGAGACTCTTAACTATAGAGAACAAACAGGGTTGCTGGAGTGAAGGTAGGTGGGGGATGGGCTAAATGGCTGATGGGCGCTTGGGAGGGCCCTTGTTGGGATGAGCACTGCATTCGTGTGTGGGTGATGAGTCACTGGATTCGGCTCCTGGAAGCAGTTCTGTACTGTATGTTAACTAACTTGAATTTAAATAAATAAAAAAAATTTTTAAAAAGCCCTGCTATGAAAGGGATTAGAGAAGCCAGAGACATGAAAGGTCACATATTGTGTGATTCCTTTCAGATGAGATGTCTAGAAAAGATAAATCCACAGAGACAAAAAGCAGGTTTGTGGTGCCAGGGGCTGAGGAGGGTGGCCGGCAAGTGGGAAGTAACTGCTTAATGGTTATAAGGTTTCCTTTCATTGGGGAGATAAAAGTGTTTTGGAGCTAGAGGTAGTGGGTGTGAGTGTATTGTGAATTGTTCACTTCTAAATGGCTATGTTACATGAGTTTCACCTAAAAAAAAATTTTTTTTTTAAATTTAAAAAGTGGTTTAGAGTGATGCCTAGCTGGCTCAGTCTGTAGAGGGTCTGACTCTTGATCTCAGGGTCGTAAATTCAAGCCCCACATGGAATGTAGAGATTAAAAAAAAGTGGATTAGGGATTTGATCGAGTTTTGATTTCTGATCTCAGTTTTGCCATTGCTATAATAAAATAGAGTTCTGAATATCACTGATTCTTTCCCTGGCTTTATTGAAGTATAATTGTATAAAATTAAAAATTAAAAAATTATATTTAAGGCATACAACATGATGATTTGATATATATTGTGAAATGATTACCACAGTTAATTAACACATCTGTCATCTCATACAGTTATCTTTTGCGTGTATGTGGTGAGTACATTTAAGATCTCAAGTATGTCAATTTCAAGTATATAGTATAATTAACTGTAGTCACTATGGTGTACCTTAGATTCCCAGAACTTACGCATCTTATTCATTGGTATCTTGAATACAAAAGGAGTTTGAAAAATAACTGCTTGAGTAGTGCTGAGATTTCTATGATATTACAGTCTAGGAAAAATCTAGAAGTCTAGAACCTTCTGTTAGGAAAAGGAGGATCCCATACTTCCCTATTTCTAGTGCTCCTAGAAGTAGTGGAAAGGGGTGCCTGGGTGGCTCAGTCGGTTGAGTGTCTGACTCTTGATTTCAGCTCAGGTCATGTGAGATCAAGCCCTGTGTAGGGATCCACACTCAGTGGGGAGTCTACTTGAGATTCTCCCCCTCTCCCTCTGATCCTCCCCCCCTCAAATAAATAGATAAATTCTTGGGGGGGGGGGCGGAAACTAGTGGAAGGAATTCCTGTCCTCATGAGGGAGGTCTGAAAGCATCTCTGTGGGGCTGGCCCCTTTAAGTCTCAGAGACTGAAGTAATCTGGAAGCTAAGGAGTCATAATGACAACTTTCTTGGTAATTCTCCTTGGAAATGTAGTTCTTACTCTCCAAGACCAGAAGTACTGAGGAGTAGTGCCACCTTCTCCTCACTTTGGTTGGTGAGAGATCAATGTAAATGGGTTTATATATCTCTGGCTTCCTTTTCTAAAATCCAAATGTCCTTGCCCTAGGCAGGGCACCATGTTAGTGAATTTGGGCTCTTTCCCATCCTTTGCGGAACACAGAGTTTAGTGAAAAGAATTCCTCCGAAGCATGGTGTACATGGCCAATCCTATTTCTAAAGCCTTGGAGGGAGTGGAAGAGAGAAGGTCCTGGCCCACGAACATCCATGCCAATACACGAGCATTACTGCTAATGTAAATGCGTCTGTTGAGAAAAGTGCGTGTAGCTATGTGGAGGAACACTACTTTGGGTTTTTGTTCAGGTTTTTCATGAATCCAGGTATTCATGAAAAACCTGAACAGACCTGTGGGCGGTCAGTGCATGGGAATCCTCCAGGACTCACAGTGTAAGTACAGAGCGTGGGAGGAGAGAGGTGCTGTCAGCCCACCATCATGAGAGCCTGTGACTTGGGCACACGCCCTCCTGCATAGACTTCCAAGACAGGGAGCCAAACTGATTGCTATCTGTCACTGCAGGAGATGGTGGCTTAGAAATGGACATGCTAGGGGACCTTGAGTCCCTGCAGTTTGAGTATGGGATTCAAGAGGAAGATCGCAGCTGGCTGTATTTGCAGGGCCGTTCTCGAGGGCTGATGATCAAGTCCTGTGCCCATGCAACCTTCTTCTGCAAGCTACTGTGTAATTTGAGGTAAGCTAGGTCTCCAAGGTCTGGCAGATGGAGAAAAGCCTCGCTGAGGAGTATCCAGACAACTTAAACTTTCTATGTTGGAGGATAACTTGGGCAGGGGGTGTGTCCTCCTACCTTTTCCAATCCACAGTCAAACACTACGAGTCCGAAGGCACTGGGAAATGAATACCAGAGTCCCTTGGCTGTGGTTACATAATGAAGCATAGATTATGATTTTGTGTGGTGGGTGGATTGGCTAAATGATCATTTCATTTGTTCACCCTTTCCTGGACCCCCTGGGACCACGAGCTTGTCTTCCACTGCTACCAATGACTAGCTATCCTGTGGCTGTTGGCTGAAAATGAGGGTGGTTCTTACTTTCAAGGGCTAAGCTAATGGTGGAATTCTCCCTAACAGGAAAGCCACCTGAAACTTTGGGGGTCCTTTTGGTCAGGTGACTTGCATGAAACCCAGGGATACTGATTTGCAAAGAAGCTCAGTCTAGTCCTGCCCTCTGGTATCTCTGTACCATGTGGCTTTGATCATTTAAACAGGAAGTGTCTGAGAACCAAGTATCTAAGCCCAGACTCTTGGATTGTGTAAGCTACTCCTGGAACATTGGTAGTGCCCCCTGCCCCCAAACTATTTTTTTTTTTCTGAAATTAAATCTACTCCTGGATGGTGGGACCAGATCTGAATTGAACATATTACTGATATAGCAGAGACAAAAAGGGGCGTAATGGTCTACCGATTGGTTGATAAGAAGACATAAACCTTCTGGTTGCATCCCAGATGAGTGGTGAGAAACCAGAATGTGACATTTCTGGGAGGCATTTTATATTTGGAAGGATCAGGCACAGAGAAAACACTTTCCTTTCAACCTAGAGAGAAGCCTTAAATAGAAAGTGGCTTGTGATGTTTATATGGAAACTCCAGAGCTTAAGACTAATTCTAATAGAAGTAGAAAACAAGTATAAGATTGTCATATAACAACAGAAAACAATGCCTTATGGATTCAGACGTCCGACTTTGTTCACCTTGGGCCAAGGAAGTAGATCCAGAACCCACAGTAAGTGAGCCTCTGGAAAAGAGTGACCTCAAACCTTTGATCCTCCAATTCTCAAGTTTGTTTCCCCCTAATACCACTTACTCTGATAAATCAGATGTTTGAAAAAAGCTAAGTTCCCTGGTTACCCAGATGTATGCAAAACTACAATAGCAA
This sequence comes from Mustela lutreola, assembly GCF_030435805.1. Taxonomy (NCBI): domain Eukaryota; kingdom Metazoa; phylum Chordata; class Mammalia; order Carnivora; family Mustelidae; genus Mustela; species Mustela lutreola. Next base: position 135,942,004 of record NC_081296.1, read on the forward strand.
ACCAGAAAGAGTCGGTATGTGGTAGGACAGGGGAAATCTTATCATGGTGGCAGTGAAAACTGGCCGCTGGCCGCACAGGAAGCGGGGCTGGAGCTGGCCCCTGTGTCCCAGGGTGCTGCACAGACAGTCGGCAGTTCACAGGGATAGTTCTGAGTCAAACGGTTAAGTATTCAGACCTTGTGTTTAAGCAGGCAGGGAAATGCATGGTACGTGTAACAACCGCAACACAATATGTTCATTTTAAAAAATGTTTTAGACAAGTTTTGGTCCCTTGAAGGGGTACGCTTTACTTTGGGGCAGATTCACTCAGGGCACCTTTCCTTCCCTGGCAATGCTGGAGAAGTGGCCCCTAACCAGAATGCCTTGTCTCTGGGGCGCTTAATGTGCCCCAGGCTGCCACGCGAGGGTGTTGGAGCACAGAGCATTGAGGTTCACAGTGAAGAGCTACAGAGCACACGTGTATTTATTTATGTATCTGTGTGTTCATTCTCCAGAGAATCGTTCCACGAGAAGCAAACTTCCAGCTGTCTCTCGACTGGCGTGGTTGCTGACATTCCCAATGATGATGAGCTAAAGGTAGGCATCATCGGAGGCGGCCACCTCGGGAAGCAGCTGGCTCGTGTACTGCTTCAGCTTGTCCCCATCCCTGCTGAGAACCTGAGGATCTCTACTCGGAGGCCAGAGGCCCTGGGTGAGGAGCAGTGTGTGGCAGAGAGGGGCTCGGGGGTTGACGAGGCCATTTTGAAAGGGTCCCTTGAGAAAGGCACCCCTGCACAGAGATGCTGAGTTCTCTGCTCACTAGCCCTGAAGAAAGTTAGAAAAATGTTTGTGTGTGTGTTTAAAGATTAATTTATTTATATATTAGAGAGAGAGATCATGTGCATGCCAGTGGGGGTAGGGTCAGAGGGCAAGTTAGAGAATTTCAGGCAGACTTCCTGCTGAGCACGGAGCCTGAAGCAGGGCTCGATCTCATAATCCTGAGATCATGACCTGAGCCGAAGTCAAGAGTCAGACGCTTAACCGACTGAGCCCTTAATCATCATTTTAATATGATGCCCCTTAATCCAGGTGCCCCAGGTGCCCCTTAATCATCATTTTAATATGCCTTTAAAATTTTTTGTTTTAATATTTTCTTCATTGATCACTAGAAGAACTGAATATGTTTTATAGTTCCATTTCTATTTCTTTTTCTTTTTTTTGAGTTCTTTTTGTCCAGTTTTTCTGTTGGAGTGCCTGAATTTTTCTTATTAATTTGCAAGTATTCTTTCTCTATTAAACTTAAAAAAAAATCTTATTTACCATGTGAGACAAATTTCTGAAATTTCATCAAAAGGACCAGTATATGTGTTTCAATAAGGTACATATATTCTTTGGAAAGCATTATATTTATTAATAATAAAATTACAGTTTTAGAACATCCCTGCATGTTGCATAAGGAAGAATTCAAGATGCTTAGCATCAGTTTTTTTTTTTCTTTTTTTAAAAGATTTTATTTATTTATTTGACAGAGAGAAAGAAGAGAGCACGAGCTGGGGTGGGTGCGGGAGAGGGAGAGGCAGGTTGTCCACTCAGCAGGGAACCCAGTGCGGGGATCATGACCAGAGCCGAAGGCAGATGCTTAACCCAGGTGTCTGGGTTAGAGAGCATTGGGCTCTCTGCTCAGCAGGGAGCCTGCTTCCCCCTCTCTCTCTGCCTGCCTCTCTGCCTGTTTGTGATCTTGTCTGTCAAATAAATAAATAAAATCTTCAAACACACACACACACACACACACACACACACACTACCTTATGTGAGTTTACATTTTTATGTTTGAAATCCATCTCAGATAAGTACAGTGATTAACTGCCAATGACTGAAAGCAAATACAGGAGTCATCACATTTCTCCCAACATTTCAAACTATCTTGTTCTCAATATACTTTACTGAAACTGTCAGTGCATCTTTCCGACTCTGTCCTGTGTTCTTCTCCTGTCCTCGCTTTTCCCACCAGCTAGAGCCCCGTGATTTCTCAAAATCTCAGTTTCCTCATCTGTAATATAGGAATAATACTAGTCTCAAAATGTCCTTGTGAGGATTGCCTTCCATAAGTATGTAAAGTACGTTGTATGCCACCTGGCACAAGATAAACTGTCTGTAAATTAGAGCAAGAAGCCTTCTTCCTGATGATTTTTCTTCCTAAACAAACAAACCTGAAAAATTCTAGCATTTGGTCTAAAAGCAAGATAAGTATGAATCACAACCTCCAGTGACACTAGCTGCTTTGCTAATGGTGTTAGGGCATGGCCCGAATGCTTTAGAAGACGTGAGGACGGGTCTCTTTGATTTACGTGGAGACAGGACTCGAGAAAGAGTCGTCGTCATCCTCTCCCCACAGCTGATGTTTAGGTCAAACCCCTTTGTACTGTGATCTTTCTTCCTTTATCCCTCCCAGATGAGTTCCAGAACCTGGGAATCCAGTGTTTTTACCATAACCCTCAACTGGTGGACTGGGCCAATGTGATATTCCTCTGCTGCCTGCCATCTCAGCTGCCTAATATCTGCCTGGAAATTCAAACCCACCTCGAGAAATACCACATCGTGTACAGCTTTGTAGCTGCCATCCCAATAGCCAGGTACCCTGTTTGCACGGCGCTGGCAGAGCTGCCCCATCCCCTCATATCTGGCTCCATCCCCCACCTGCACCCCAGCCCCTTACATCCCGCTTGGAGTTGGTCATTCACAAGAATAAGGCGGAAGCAGCTTCTTCTGCAACACCCAGCCTGTCTTTCTAATTGTGTCTTCCCCACTTCTCCATAACCACCGCTTGAGGCTGGAACGTTTTCTTTGATGGGCAGGTGCATTGTTTCCCTCCGCTTGAAGCTGACTAGTGTTCCCCCCTTGCATCAATGGGAAGGAAAACCGTCAGTCAACAGCATGAAATGTGATTGACGGCGTGTGCCAAATATTGTTTTTGTACCCCTGCTGTCTAGCCTAGCACCCGGTGGGAGACACTAAGTGTCCAGTAGGCTGCGGAACAATCCGACTAGGAAGCAGTGCCCTCCAATCTGCGCCCCCCCCCCCACCACCACGTTTGCCTCCAAGGGGTGCTGTGCAGGGCAGGAAGTCATTGGGGTTGGATGTGATCCAATGCAGGGGATCGTGGGGTGGTTTATGGGAGTCCGAGCTCTGCCCTCCCTGTCTTGGGGGCTTTCCTTTCAGGTTGAAACTCCTACTGAACCACACCAGTATCTTGCGGCCTCAGTATCAGTGTGTTGAAGAATGGGTCAACATCTGGGGGCCCAATAAGGACATCAGAGCGGCCCTGAAAGATCCCGTGATTCTTCAGGCCACCTGCCCGTTCAGCTCGGCTGGTAAGGGCTCGCCGCGTTTTGGGCAGTCTCTTGAAAGTTACTTTCCTCTCAGACTGGTGCTATTTTATAATCCCAGCATGTGTGGGCTTGTGTGTGTCTTGGGTATGTGTGTAGGGGGCTACAGGCTGGACACATTCTCAGCTATTTAGGTTTTTTTGTTTTGTTTTTAAAAATTTTACTTATTTGAGAGAGAGTAAGAGAGAGGGCATAAGCGTGGGGGGGGGGGCAGAGGGGGAAGCAGGCTCCCCGCTGAGCAGGGGGCCCAACACGGGGCTCCATCCGAGGACCCCAGGATCATGACCTGAGCCAGAGGCAGACACTCAACCAGTTGAGCCACCCTGGTGCCCCCAGCTATCTAGGTTTTGAAAGGGAACGGTTTTGGTGGCGAAAAGCCTGCCTGCTTTAGGGAAAGCAGAGAAGTCTGAGCGTTGTTAAGGCTGAACCAGAAACAGCCAGAGGTAAGAGCCTGTTTAAATAGGAGGATGTGATGTTGGGCCTTAACGGCTTTTCCCTGCTCTAATCTTGTATTTTCCCTTAAGTCTCTTCTTCTTGATGGAAGGATCATTCTAGAGATTTCTAGAATGCTTTTGCCATTAGCAATGCCTACATTAGTCACCCCCGTCCTCCTACGGTAGGGTTAACATGCTATTTGTTATAAAGGGCACAGTTAGGGCTCTGGGCTTACAAAGAGGGGTGTTTGCTTATCTTCAGGTTCATATAACCAACCTGTCTTGGAGAAAAGGCGGCTGGCTGTTCACTGTCTGGGTTTGTCCTACATTCTAGGCAAGCCCTTTTGGTGATGCTAACTGGTATTTCCCTCCCCATGAACATGCAGGGGGAATAACCCTCAATTCCAAGTGGCTGGAGGGAGTGCTGTACACGGTCCTAAATGTCTGCACCGCCAGGGACGTGCCTCACCTACAAGCGCTGCAGCGGCTGAACCAACTGCTCCTCTCTGTGCACTCCGCAGCCTGTGGGAAGGATGGAGCGTCTTGCCCCACCCTCGAGTTACGTGATCTTGTCAGCCAGGTCTACAGCAAGAACCTGCCTCAGCGGAGGTAAGGCCTCAGACGGCTGGCGACTCTAATTTCCGCCACACTGTTGCAGCAGGTGCTTTGTTCTCTTTTCTCCTCTAATGTAATCTTTATTTCCTTTTTTCTCTCATGTAATCTTTAAAATTTTATAAAAATAATACATTCTTGGGTTTTTTTTTTTTTTTTAAAAAGGTTTGATTTATTTGAGGGAGAAAGAAGAGAGAGAGTGCACGAGCAGAGGGGAGGGGTAGAGGGTGAGGGGGAAGCAGACTTCCCACTGAGCAGGGAGCCGGGCTCGATCCCAGGACCCAGAGACTATAAATTGAGCTGAAGGCAGACGCTTAACCAACAGAGCCACCCAGGTGCCCCGAAACAATATATTCTTGTAAAAATTCCTTCTAGTGGAAAAGTGAAAGCTCTCCTTGGCTTTCCAAACACCATTTCATATGGTTTTTATATTTTGTCTTTTTAATCTATACATTTGCAAACATATATTTATGTTGTCATGATATTGTAACATGTATGCATATCTATATACATTTAAGAAACATGCAGACTAAGTATACTGATTTTCACTTGCTATGTTATAGACACTGTTCTATGTCAGTACAATCATATCTACTTCATTTATGAGCAACTGCATAGGTTATCTGTTGGGTACATTATTTCATTAGATTTATTCATCTTCTTTCTTTCTTTTTTAAAGATTTTATTTATTTATTTGACAAACAGAGATCACAAGTAGACAGAGAGGCAGGCAGAGAGAGAGAGAGAGGGAAGCAGGCTTCCCACTGAACAGAGAGCCCGATGCGGGACTCGGTCCCAGGACCCTGAGATCATGACCTGAGCTGAAGGCAGTGGCTTAAACCACTGAGCCACCCAGGCGCCCCTTCTTCTTCTTCTTCTTCTTTTTTTTTTTTTTTAAAGATTTTATCCATTTATTTGACAGAGATCACAAGTAGGCAGAGAGGCAGGTGGGGGGGGCAGGCTCCCTGATGAGCAGAGAACCCGATGCTGGGCTCAATCCCAGGACCCTGGGATCATGACCCAGGGTCATATATATTTTAGAATATATATTTTAGAATCCGTTAGATCTAACGAAGGCAGAGGCTTTAACCCACTGAGCCACCGAGGCGCCCCTCTTCTTCTTTTTTTTTTAAAGATTGATTTATTTATTTGATAGAGAAGCAGTGAGAGGGAAAACAAGGAGGGGGAGTGGGAGAAGCAGGCTTCCTGCTGAGCAGGGGGCCGGATGTAGGACTCGATCCCAGGACTCTGGGATCATGACCAGAGCCGAAGGCAGATGCTTAACCAACTGAGCCACCCAGGCACCTGGTCTTATTTCTTCTTGATGGCAATGTAGTTTTCCCGTGCCCCAAATTCTGAATATGGGCTCCAACTAAACATTCTTTCTTTTTTTTTTTTTTAATTTTATTTACTTATTTGACAGAGAGAAATCACAAGTAGGCAGAGAGGCAGGCGGAGGGCGGGGGAACAGGCTCCCCGCCAAGCAGAGAGCCTGATGCGGGAATCGATCCCAGGATCCCAAGATCACCACCTGAGCCGAAAGCAGAGGCTCAACCCACTGAGCCACCCAGGCGCCCCCCAGAGATCCCAATGTGGGGCTCAATCCCAGGACCTGAGAATATGACCTGAGCCAAAGGCAGAGGCTTAATCCACTGAGCCACCCAGGTGCTGCCCCCCCCTTTTAAAAGATTTTATTTATTTGTCAGAGAGAAAGCAGAAGCAGAGGGAGCAAAAGGCAGAGCAGGCAGAGGAAGAAGCAGGCTCCCCGGTGAGCAGGGAGCCCAATGAACTTGATCTCAGGATCCGAGGATCACAACCCGAGCCAAAGGCAAATGCTCAACTGACTGAGCCACCCAGGCGTCCTGCAACTAAATATTCTTGTACTTACTTTGCATACTTATACCAGTATTTCTGTTGGATGAATATCTAAAAGAATATTTTAGAAGAATATTTTTGGGTCAGAGGTGAAATATATTTTACGTTTGATAGTTATTCCCGAATTGCTTATCAAAAATATGGTGCCTATTTACATTCCCACCAGTACTGTGTGGGTGTGCCATTTCTCTATAGCTCGATTACTTGACCAATCTGTTTAACCTTTGATAATCTAATAGGGAAGAATTTTTGCCCTTGTTACCAGTGACCTCCATGCCACTAAATTCACTGCATACTTTTATTTATTTTAAGATCTTCTTTTATTTTATTTATTTTTAGAGAGAGAGAGAGTGCGCTTTTATTTTATTTATTTTTAGAGAGAGAGAGTGCGCTTGCGTGCGCACCAGTGAGGGAAGGAGCAGACAGACAGGGAGAAAAATCCCAAGCAGACGCCCCACTGAGTGCAGAGCCTGATGCAGGGCTCAATCTCAGAATCCTGAGATCAGATCATTGAACTGAAATCAAGACTTGGATGTTCAACTGAAAGAGCCCCCCCACTCCCCCAGGTGCCCCCACTGGATGCTTTTTAATCCTTTTCTTCCTTGGCTGTTGAATGTTCCAACCTTCTTGAATTAATCTCTTCTCTTGACTTTCCTGATAACCTCACATTCTCCTGTCTCTCCAGCCCCTCCTTTGCCAACAGCACCTCTTCTGCCTCATCCTGTCTCTGGGAGTTTCCAGGGCTCTGTCCTAGGCCTTCTTTGCTTGCCATCCTGCACTTCGTTCATGGGTACTCACCACTTCGGGGACTTTGGCTGCCATCTTTCCATGGACAGCACACAACTCTGTATCTCTATCCTAGATGTCAGCTTGAAACCCAGGAAAGTTTGTGGCCACCATCTCCCTTCAAACTCGACTAGTACGGTAGCATGCCTGCTGTCATACCTGCTCTCCTGGTGTTTCCTGCCTAAATACATGCTCCTTGCCAAGTTGTTCAAGCCAGAACCTTGCGAGTAAAACTCAATTATTCTAATCAATCACCAGCTGCCTGTGAGGCACTTTCTGTTGGGGGATTTTCCTTCCCCGTTAGCCTGTGATTCCTTTATCTCTCTTGCCTTGGATCTCTTTTCCTGGATCCCTCCTCCTCTGGCATGGATTTTTTTCTTTCATAGTGGTGGATCATATCCTCCAGTAGCTTCCTTACAAAAGAATGCATAGGAAGTAACTTAAAGAGACTATGTCTGAAAATGTTTTTATATTAACATAATATTTTACTGCGAACATAGCTAGGTATTGAACTCTAGGTTAGAAGTGATTTTCGCTCAGAATTTTAAAGGCATTGCTTCATTGTCTTATAGACAAGTTGCTGTTGAGAGGAACAGTGCCATTCTAGCTTTTGAATTCATCCTTTGAAATCTGTTTCTTTTGTCTCTGAGAACTTACAGGATCTTTTGACCTTAGTATCCTGAAATTTTATATTGCGTCATGATGTGTGTCTATTTTATTTTATTTTTGATGTGGATCTATTTAAACTCACTGTGTTGGGCACAGGGTGAACCTTTCCTTTTTTCCCTCCCTTAATTTAAAAAATTTTGTGAGATATAACTCTTATACAGAAAAAGTACGTATCCCCTGAATACATAAATATCCAGTTTAATGAACCATTGTAAAGGAAATATCCATGTAAGTGATACACATAAAAGAAACAGAACATTCAGTAGTCCTTCTTAATCTGAGTGTCGTGTTCTCCGATTTTCTCCAATCATGTCTGATAATATTGTCTCCTTTCCTGTTTTCTTTCTTCTTTTTCTAAATATTTTATTAGTCCATTGTTGAACCCCCTGGACTGGTACTCTGATTTTATCTTTCCTACTTTTTAAAAAAAGATTTTATTTATTTATTAGAGCACAAGCAGTGGGGAGGGACAAAGGGAGAGGAAGAAGCAAACTCCCCGCTGAGCAGAGAGTCCAACATAGGGCTGGATCCCACAACCACAAGTCTATAACCCAAGCTGAAACCAAGAGTTGGATGCCTAACTGACTGAGCCACCCAAGTACCCCCATTTTGAATATTTTCTTATTTTTAAAAATCTCTTTAAGATTTTAATCCCTTTATTTGACAGAGAGACAGCGAGAGATGGAATACAAACAGGGGAAGTTGGAGAGGGAGAAGCAGACACCTCTCTGAGCCCAGAGCCCCATGCAGGGCTCATTTCCAGGATGCTGAGATCATGACCTGCGCTGAAGGCAGATGCCCAAGAAATGAGCCATCCAGGCTCCCCTTCTTTTTATTTTTAAAAAAGATTTTATTTATTTAAGAGAGAGCAAAAGTGTGAGAGGCCACAGGGGAAGAGGGCAGAGCAGAATGCCACTGAGCAGAGAGCCCGATTCAGGGCTCGGTCCCAGGACCCTGAGAGTGTGACCTGAGCAGAAGGCAGAGGATTAAGCAGGGACCCCTATTTTGAATATTTTCAAAGATTTTTTAGAAGTCTCCAGATATCCCTTTTTTATATGGCATCCTGTTGTGTTTTCACTATGCAATACCATCTCTTATCCCTTTGAGAATGTAAATGAGAGCGGGTGTTTTTCTTCTGTGAGGAATCTGTCTCCCTCAGGTTGTTCTCTGATTATTTGTTTTGGTCTCTATCTTTCATATTCAAAGCTTTTTTCTTTTTCTTTATCTTTCTTTCTTTTTTTTTTTTTTTAAAGATTTTATTTATTTATCAGAGGGAGAGAGGGGGAGAGAGCGAGCACAGGCAGACAGAATGGCAGGCAGAGGCAGAGGGAGAAGCAGGCTCCCTGCTGAGCAAGGAACCCGATGTGGGACTTGATCCCAGGACGCTGGGATCATGACCTGAGCCAAAGGCAGCTGCTTAACTAAGTGAGCCACCCAGGCGTCCCTCAAAGCTTTTTTCTATGGAGAACTCTGTCTGCTCATATTTCATATGTCTGCTCATATTTCCTTGGAAAACCTTGAATATTGAGATTGTTAAGTCTTTGGGACCCAACTTGGGGAAAGAGAGCTGTGTATGTGTGGAAGAAGCGGGGTGGTCTTAATCTCAGGAAACAAACTGAAGGTTGCTGGAGTGGAGGGGGGTGAGAGGGTTGGGTGTCTAGGGGATAGACATTGGGGAGGGTATGTGCTGTGTATGGTGAGTGCTGTGAGTTGTGTAAGACTGATGAGTCACAGAACCGTACCCCTGAAACAAATAATATAACAAATATATGTTAATAAAAATTATTAATTAATATATTAAAAATTAAAAAGAAGAGGGTGGTTCTATCACTAGATTTTTTAAAACGTTTTCCCCCTATATTTAGCAAATCCTTTCCTTCAATAGTGCCTACTGTCCCCCTGTCCAGGAACCCTCTAGTTAACCCTTCCAGAGAATAAATTTTCTGTTGGGGAGGAGGAGGGTCAGTCTCCTGACTGTACAGCATTGGGTAGGGGGCTGGGAGGGCATCTCTCCATTTTAAGAATTTTTTTTTTAATTTTATTTATTTATTTGACATAGAGAGACAGTGAGAGCAGGAACACGGGCAGGGGGAGTGGGAGAGGGAGAAGCAGCCTTCCCCTCAAACAGGGAGCCCAATGTGGGCTCGATCTCAGGACCCCGGATCATGACCTGAGCTGAAGGTAGATGCCCAGTGACTGAGCCACCCAGGAGTCCCTCCTTTTTAAGATTTTCAACCCGTCATCCTATTTTTAGTCCCATCTCGCTCCCACTTCCTGATGTACTTCTTGAGTCTTCCATAGGTTCTGTGATGTAAATGGACTGAGTCTTGGTTTTCCCTGTTGCTGACTTCAGATTCAGCTCAGTGTTATCATTTGTCTATATTTTTTCCACCTTCCAACTTGCAGCTCTTGTGTTCATCTTATTCTCATTTTATATTCTTTGCTTATTTTTCCTTTGGATTATTTGCTTTTATTTATTGTTTTATAAAAGGTTTTTAGTGGGAATATGTTATGTATATTGGAAATAATTTTCGTATTTCTCTTACTTTTTGGTAAATTTTGCTGTTTAGGGATTCTAATTTTTGTAGTCAAAATTGTTAAATTACTTCATGACTTTAGGGTTTCAAGTCATACTAATTAAGAACCTCTTCATTCTAAGATATTCTATATTTTCTTCTAGTAATTTTTAAAAAAATATTTAAACCTTTAATCAGTTTGGGATTTTCAATATCTTCTATTCATTTTGGAAACCCAGTTGCCCTAACATTATTTATAGAGTAGCCATTTCTTTTCCTACCAATTTGAGATGAGATTTTTATCATTTGCTAAACTGCAAGATATTCATGGGTATATTTTTGGACTGTATTCTGAACTGTGGACCTATTTTTCTATTCCCACGCTATGATTAATTACTGTAATATCTCTCTATATTTTGGTATCTGTAGACCAAGTCCTCTTTAATCTTATTTTCCAGAATCTTAATCCTTCTTACACAATTATTCTTCATGTGAATTTTTAAAAAAGATTTTATTTATTTATTTGACAGGGAGAGAGAGAGAGCACAAGTAGGCAGGGAGGCAGGCAGTGGGGGGCAGGAAGCAGGCTCTCTGCTGAGCAGAGAACCTGATTCCGGGCTTGATCCCGGGCCCCTGAGATCATGACTGGAGCCGAAGGCAGAGGCTTAACTCCACTGAACCTCCCAGGCACCCCTCTTCATATGAATTTTTTTAAAAAAAATTTATTTATTTATTTGAGAGAGAAACAGCATGAGCAGGGGAGGGCCAGAGGGAGAGGGACAAGGGAACTCCCCACTAAGCATGGAGCCTGACTCCGGGCTGGATCCCAGGACCCCAAGATCATGACTTGAGCTGAAGTCAGACACTTAACTGACTGAGTCACCCTGCTGCCCCCTTCATGGGAGTTTTTAAAAAATAACCTGAAAATTTAGAAAATTAACAAGTGCTTATAGTAAACAAGGTATTAACTAAAATGTACCAAACAGAAAGTGAAAGAAAGTACTACCCTCAGATCCCACCCTCCACTGTAACTACTATTAATATATGCTGTGATAAATGAACTGAGAATGGGCTGTTTCTAATGTTAAATCACTGCGTAGGATGTTTGCTCTTGGCTTCTGGCACTATTTATCAAGTTGAAAATGAAGGAGAAGTGATAGAAGATCATCCTTTTGCAACCTCTAATGAAATAATCTGGGCAACATTAGGTGAAAAGTTGATGGAGGAACTTCATAATGAGTAGATCAGCCTGAGTCTGTTAATCAGTGTTAACACTGCAGAAGGAGAGACAATGTGTTACTAGATAAAAATAGACACGAATTTGAAAAAATAGACACAGAAGAGATGTCTTTTTTTTTTTTAAGATTTTTTTTTTTTTAAATAATTTATTTGTCAGAGAGAGAGCGAGCGAGAGTGAGCACAGGCAGATAGAGTGGAAGGCAGAGTCAGAGGGAGAAGCAGGCTCCCCACGGAGCAAGGAGCCCGATGCGGGACTCGATCCCAGGACGCTGGGATCATGACCTGAGCCGAAGGCAGCTGCTTAACCAACTGAGCCACCCAGGCATCCCTTTTTTTAAAGTTTATTTATTTATTTATTTATTTATTTGATAGAGAGATCACAAGTAGGCAGAGAGAGAGGAAGGGGAACAAGCTCCCTGCTGAGCAGAGAGCCCGATGTGGGGCTCCATCCCATGACCCTGGGATCATGACCTGAACCGAAAGCAGAGGCCTTAACCCACTGAGCCACCCAGGCACCCCCCAGATGAAATATTCTTATTAAAAAGAAAGTCAAACCTGGGGCGCCTGGGTGGCTCAGTGGTTTAAGCCTCTGCTTTCTGCTCGGGTCATGATCTCGGGGTCCTGGGATTGAGCCCCACATTGGGCTCTCTGCTCGGCGGGGAGCCTGCTTCCCTCTCTCTGCCCGCCTCTCTGCCTACTTGTGATCTCTCTCTATCAAATAAATAAATACAAATCTTAAAAAAAAAAAATTCAAACCTGAATTTGATCAGGTCTGTAGATATAAATTCAAGAGGCAGGAGAGTGTTAAATGACCATGAGATATAATCAGCAAAACCCAGAATATGGGAAACTTTAGAGGCTAAACAACTGAATTTCTTCAACAAATAAACTGCAAGAGAAAAAAAAGAGGAAGGGGAAATCAAAGGTTTAAAAAAAAAGACTTAAAAGTCACATGAACCGGCTATCTGGATGGCTTAGATGGTTAAGCGTCTGCTTTTGACTCAGGTCATGGTCTCAGGGTCCTCAGATCTAGGTCCTCAGATCTAGCCTGGCATTGGGCTTTCTGCTCAGCAGGGAGTCTGACTCTCCCTCTGTCTCTCCAGCCAACCCCTCTGCTGTGCGTGCATGCTCTCTCTCTCTCTCTCAAATAAATAAATACAATCTTTAAAAATGAAAAGTCACATTAACCAAAATATATGTGTAGACTGAGTTTCATATCTCTCCCTTCCTTTAATTAATATAAAAACAACATAAATAGATTTCCTAATATTAAGCTTTCATTGCATTCTTAAACTTTACTTAGTGATACACTTCCAAATCTGTTTTTTTTTTTTTTTAAAGATGTTATTTATTTGATAGACAGAGATCACAAGTAGATGGAGAGGCAGGCAGAGAGAGAGAGAGAGAGAGAGAAGCTGAGCAGAGAGGCTGATGCGGGACTCAATCCCAGGACCCTGAGATCATGACCTGAGCCGAAGGCAGCGGCTTAACCCACTGAGCCACCCAGGCACCCCCCAAATCTGTTTTGCTTGTATTTTATTTAAGACATTTAAATCATACTCAAAAATAAAATTGGTCTGTCGTTTTCGAATTTGGTATCAACATTGTATTAACCCTATAGAATTAGGAAGCTTTTAGTTCCGGAACAGAACAGAGAAATTATAGATTTCTTGAAGATTTGACAGAACTTTACTATAGGTCTCTGTGGTCCAAATATCTTGCAGGGGAAGTTGCTATTTGACTGTCTTTTCAGTTTTTCCAGTTTATGATCTGTTCGGGTTTACAATTTCTTGAGTCAACTTTGGTCATGGTATTTTTCTAGCAGAAATATTTCATTTTTATATGGATTTCAAATTTGATGGCCCATGACTGTACTTGTATTTTTAAAATCTCATCAGATTATATCTCATTTTGTATTTCTAAGATCACATATGAGTTTAACATTTTTTTCTTGGTTAAATTTGCTAGCAGCTTGTCTCTTTTATTGATTTTTTAAAATAATCAGTTTATAGTTTTATTTATTCTACTGGCCAACTTTTTAATTCAAGTATTTCTACTTTTATCTTTAATAATTTGTTCCTCTTTTCTTTTGTGTTATTTTGTGGCTCTTTTTCTTAGCTTCTTGAATATTTACGGTTCATTTAATTTCAATCACATTATTATTATAAAAATAGTAAGAGCTAAGAATGTTCATCTAGCCTCTTCAGCTATGTGCTATTTTGGTCTTTAAAATAACCATGACCTTGTTGGGCACAAAGTTCCTGTGTTATTCAAATCCATTATGTCCTTGCTCCTCAGACTAGCTGGGATCCGTGTCATCATCTGGGAATTTGTTTAGAAACACAGAATCCGGGGCCCCACCCCAGTTATATGAAATCAGAATCTGCATTTTTACAAAGTCCCAAGTGATAACTGTATTCAAGTTGGAAAAGTGCTATTTTGTATTCTTTTTCATCAGATGATTTGTTAGAATGAGAAGCATGACATATTAGTTTTTCCACTTTAATTGTAGTGTCTCACATTCTCTTTATATTTCTAATAATCTTTGTAAAGTTTGAAGCCATATCATCTGACGAAAAAATGCTCATAACTTTTATGTCCTCTTGGTGAATCGTACTTTTTTTCTCAACACTTGTTTAAATTTTTTAAAACTCTTGTTTTACTTTTTTTTTTCTTTTAAGATTTTATTTATTTATTTAACAGAGACACAGCAAAGAGAGGGAGCACAGGAAGCGGGAGTGGGGGAGGGAGATGCAGGCTTCCCACTGAGCAGGGATCTTGATTCAGAGCTCAATCCCAGGACCCTGGGATCATGACCTGAGCCAAAGGCAGAGGCTTAACTACTAGGTCACCCAGGCGCCCCATTAGCTTTTTTTTTTTTTTTTTTAAGATTGTATCCATTTACTTTCGTGTGAGAGAGAGAGAGAGCATGAGGTGGGGCAGGGAGGGAGCAGAGGGAGAAGCAGGGAGCCCAATGTGGGGCTCCATCCCAGGACCCTGTGATCACGACCTGAGCTGAAGGCAGCCACTTACCCCACTGAACCACCCAGGCACCCCTAAATGAATAATCGTTAAAACACAAATAGATTGGGGCACCTGGGTGGCTCAGTGGGTTGGGGCCACTGCTTTCTGCTTAGGTCATGATCCCAGGGGCCTGGGATCGGGCCCCACGTCGGGCTCTCTATTCCGTGGGGAGCCTGCTTCCTCCTCTCTCTCTGCCTGCCTCTCTGCCTACTTATGATCTCTGTCAAATAAATAAATAAAATCTTTAAAAAAAAATAAATAGGTAAAAGATTTATTTTAGAGAGAGAGCAGGGGGAAGGGCAGAGGGAAAAGGTGAGAGAGAATCCTCATGCAGACCCTGCCCTAAACCCCGAGCGTGACTTGGGGCTCGATCCTAGGACCCAGAGATCATAACCAGAGTGGAAAGCACGAGTCTGCTGCTCAACTGACTGAACCACCCAGGCACCCCTCAAAAAACTTTTGAGATAATTGTAGGCTCATGTGCAGTTTTTTTTTTTTAAAGTCGTTTCAGGGGTAGAATTTAGTGATTCATCAGTTGCATGTAACACCCCGTGCTCATCACATCAGGCGCCCTCCTTAATGTCCATCAGCCGATTATCCCTTATCGGTTAATCAGCCGATTAACCGTTTTACATTATTACTACTGACCCACCTGCCCTCCAGCAACCCTGTTTGTTTCCCAGAGTTCAATGTCTTTTATGGTTTGCCTCCCTCTCAACTGTCATCTTATTTTTTGCTTCCCCTATGTTCGTTTTGTTTCTTAAGTTCCACATATGAGTGAAATCCTTCACATGCAGTTTTTAAAAATAATACAAGGCAATTCCACATACCCAATTATCTACTTACCCCCAACGGTACACATTTTAGTACAAATATCTCTACATGGATATGATAAAGCTATGATAGACTACTACAAGCAGGATAATGCCACCGATATAGCCAGGACCTAGAACTGATCTGTCACTGAGTGACCCTTCATCTTGGCCATCTCCTCATCAACTTGGCAATTGTTAATTTGTTTTTCATTTCCATATTTTGTGATTTCCAGAATGTTACATAAATGGAATCATGGAGTATGTACCCTTTGGGACTGACCTTTTTCATTCAGCAAATTCTCCAGACATTCACCCAAGTTGCTGTGTGTATTAATTGTTCATTCCTTCTTATTGCTAAGGAGTATTTGTAGCATGGATGTACCATACTTTAATCATTCATCTGTTGAAGGACTCCAGAGCAGTTTCCAGGTTTTGGCTGTTTTGTTTTTGTTTTTTCTCTTTCAGTTTTTGGCTATTAGGAATAACGTTGCTATGAACATTCGTGTACAGATTTTTTGTAACCATCATTTTTCATTTCTCTGGGATGGATGCTCATGATTACAATTCCTAGGCCATTTGGTAGTTGTATGCTTTTTGTTGTTTTGTTTTTAAGACACAGCCAAACTGTTTTTCAGAGTGGTTACAGAGTGTAACCGTTTTACATTATTACTAGCAATGTATGATCCAGTTTCTCTACATTCTCACCAGGATTTGGTGTTGCCATTTTTATTTTACCATTACATTTGTAGATTAATTTGTGGACAAGTGACATCTGTATTATGTTGAGTTTTCCCACCCATGAACACAGTATGTTTCTCCATTTATTTATACCTCCTTAATTTCATCAACATTTTGTAATTTTCAGTATACAAGTCTTTTTTTTTTTTTTTTTTTTGTAAAGTTTTATTTGGGAGAGAGAGCACAAACATGAGCAGGAGGGGCAAGGGGGAGGGAGAGAGAATCTCAGGCAGACTCTGTCCTGAGCACAGAGCCAGATGCCAGTCTCAGTCTCATGACCCTGAGATCATGACCTGAGTCAAAACCCAGAGTTCACCACTTAACCAACTGTGCCACCCAGGTGCTCTAGTATGCAAGTCTTATACATGTTTTGTTAGATTTACATCCAAGTATTCCTTTTGTGTATGTGTGAATGGAACTGCATTTTTTATTATAGTGCCCAAGTTGTTCATTGTGTGTGTATACACACACACACACACACACACACACACATATAAATACAATTGGGTTTTGTATTGTTTGTTTCCTGTGATTTTGCTGAACTCATTAGTTCTGGGAAATTCTTTTTGTAGATTCCTTGGGATTTTCCACATAATCACATCATCTATAAATAGAGACAGATCTGTTTTTTCCCCCAATCTATATGCTATTTTTCCCTTTTTCTGCTTTATTCCATTGTCTACAACTTCCAGTATATGTTAAATAAGGGGGGGTGAGAACAGATATCCTTGCTTTTACTCTGATCTTTTTAACACTGTAACAACCCTATGTCTTGATACTTTTTAACTTGAATTATCTTGAGTTATAAAGTTGCTCTATTCTCATTTGTATATTTCTACTTCTTTTCCTATAAAATTGAAGAAGATATCTTAAAAGAAATGAGATATTTTATATTTTTTTAAAAGATTTATTTATTTATTTTAAAAAGAGAGAGAGAGACAGTGCAAACACTGGGGGAGGGGCAAAGGGAGAGGGAAAGAACCCTAAGCAGACTCTGCATTGGGCATCAAGTCCTATGTAGTGCTCGAGCTCATGACCCTGAGATCAAAACCTGAGCAGAAACCAAGAGTCAGACACTTAACTGACTGCACCACTCAGGCCTCCAGATCTTTTATATTCCTAATGCCTATGATACTCTTATGCATCTATGTCTTTTTCTTTTCTTTTCTTTCTTTCTTTCTTCTTTTTTTTTTTTTTTTTTTTTTTTAGAGAGGATGTGCATGCAAGCAGAGGGGAGAGGGAAAGGGAGAGAGAGAAGAATCTTAAGCAGGCTCCACATCCAGCACAGTGCCTGACATGGGGCTTGATCTCATGACCCTGGGATGAGTTGAGCCAAAATCAAGAATCCAATGCTTAACCCACTGAGTCATCCAGGTGCCCCTGATGTATTCTATTTCTAAATTTAAGGGACAAATACTGAAAAGGATGTCAATGTCATTGTTATAATCATTCTTTAATTATGAATTTCCTCCCAAATGCACTTAGAAAAATGTAGTTAAACATGCAAAATGCATCACAAGTACAATTAACTCCACATAGTGAAAAGCTGTAACTGAATGTTTATGAATTTTAATTAGTTTGATGTAGAAAATAAAGAACCTTATTTCCAAATGTTGGAAAACTTTAAAGGAAATGTTTAACAGCCAAATCAGATTTATTAAACAGACATAAGAAAGTAACAGTATTTTTTTTTTCACCCCAGGCCTTTCCCCTGGTTTGATCTGACTGCGGTGCAACTCAAGGAAACTCCCTTTAGTCAGCATCTCTCAGTCAGTCCTGCTCTCCAGGACCACCTTACCTATCGATACTGTGATTCATTTGGCATCTCCCTAACCAAAGAACAGCAGCCAGCGGTTTCTACGGGCTCTGCCTCTCAGTAAGAGAAGAGACCTCGGGAATTTTTTTCCCTCCACAATGCTTGCACCCTGATTATCACAATTGTCACTGGGAGTCATGTGAGTGTACTGTGTTTGCCACATATTTGGGCACTGAGGAATTAGAAAATGGTACTAATTAATCTTTAACATACAGAATAAAATGAGGTCTTTTATATCAGTATATCTGGGTATGTCTGGCTTTTGGAAGCAACCAAATGAAACCATAACCTGACACACTTAAGTTGCTTCCCCAGGAATATAAATTATCTTTCTTCTAAAAGCTAAATTCAAGAAGTTAAGTCATAATTAGACAATACATACTGTGGCTTGTTTTCCTATAGCAGTGTGTAGCTAACAAATGATACGTCTTGATTTTCCTACCACTTTGGAATAAAGAAGTAAAATGTGGTAAATGATCTTAATTGAATTATGACTCATTTCATGCTTATTTCAGCTATATATAACTTCCCTGGAACTATCTTATTTAAAACTGTTCCCATTTAAACCATTTTCTTTTTATTTTTAAATAGATAAGAAAGTACTGCTTGACAGAGAAAAAAATAGCTCATCTCAAATTTTTGGACACTTGGAGTCAGGACCCTTTCCTCTGAGATCTCTTTAGGCAATTTACATAGAAATATTTCCCAGTGGTACCCTAGCTGCCCCTCACTGACCGATTTAAACCACTTTAAACCACAAAACCATTTTTATAAACAGGTGGCATTTGTATTAAATGGCTAAAAATAATTTTGCAAAATATAGATCTTATTCTTATAGTGCAAAGTGATTCCCTTTATGTTTTGCAAATATTTTGTCAGTGATAGAGAGTAGAGGACAACAGAAGTGAAGTGACTATGAGAGCAAGGACAACGACGCTGACTCTGCTCTGCCATTGACCAGAACCACTGTTTGCTAAATGCGGAAGTGCTCTTGAACAAAATCATTCACTGTACATGTAAACCACCACGGTGTTAGGTTAATCATTTACGTTTTTCCTTTCTGCATAACTGTAAGCCAGGCAATCTCAATGGTATAGTGTAGAATGGTCTGAGACAAAATTTCATTGGTCCCATCTGGGGAAAAAGTAGGTTCATCATCAGATAGTAACGCTTGGTATGAATGGTAATTTGAGGTACTGCTCCTTGTCTTAGGAGAAAAAAAAAAAAAAGAATTTGGATTCTTTGGACTATTCATTCAGGTGTAGGGAACTGGACAGAGCACATCCTTGCCCTTCTGGATTGTGGTAGTCCTTTAGTGGCTCTTAAGAGTTAAGCAGTGAGGCTGGGAAGAGGAAGAGCAGTTAAGTTTACACAACTGGAGAGGACCTGGTGTCATTCAAGCAAGAAGTATTTGGCCATTTCTTTTGAGCAGGTTGAGTCATGGGTAGACTCTAGCCTGAATTCATTAATTCATTCATTCGTTCACTCTTCCTTCCTTCCTTCTCATTTCCCTGTCCCTTCCTTTTCTTTCCCTTCCCTTCCCTATCCCTTTCCCCCCTTCTCTTCCCTCTCCCTCCCCTCCCCTCCCCGTCCCTCCCCCTCCCCCTCCTTTCCCTTCCTTGTCCTTTCCTTCCTCCCTCCCTCCTTTCCTCCCCGCCTTCCCTCATAAACCCTACCCCCAATGTGGGGTTCAAACCCACAACCCCAAGATCAAGAGTGCATTCTCTACCAACTGAGCCGGCCAGGCACCCCCTGAATTTCATTTTATAAAGGTCTGGAAGGTACCACATAGAAGAGTCTTGTAAATAAACCCCAGTCCCTTTTCCGTTGTCAGTGGTACTTCTGTAAGCCACATCGTAAGGATAAATATAAATTTTTAAAAATACTAAAAGCCTTTTTTCTTGAATGCAGAAAGGGAAAGACTCCCCTCCCCCCTTTTCTTAAAATATTTTCTTTAGAAAACATGTAATTTAAATCCTTTCTCTGTTTTTGAGATGTATGTAAATCCTCTAACAAGTTGAAGAAGTCAGACCTGCCGGTTTTTTATTCCAAGACTGTGTGTTTGGGAGGCTTTGGAGCCATGTCTTTGAAATGGGAGCACTGGGGAGGATGGCACCTGTCTCCCTGACCCACGTGCCTGGCTCCACATAGTAACTTCCTGTTTGTCATCAAGATATGAGAAATTTTATTCTTCCTTTGGCTGGCTACCTAAAAGGGTGGCATTTCCTTGACTTCATAATCTTTAGCAACTTCCCTTGCCTGTGATGCCCAACACTGCTGATTTAGTGCTGATTCAATAATACAACTGTTTCTTTTTCTGCATTTGCGGAGAACCTTATTCGGGTTGGCGGGAGATTTTACTTTTAATTCCATTTCTCTAACATGTACCTATGACCAGATGCATTACTAGAATTTCTCAGAATTACCCAGAAAGAGAAATATTGCTACCTTTGTTCAAACATGGGGCTAACTTGAAACACAAACAAAGAGAAAGTGCTGAGAGGTGGTGATAGAACTGGAAGTGGAACCAGAAGTTCTAACTCTAATCCTTAATGAAGAAGAGAAGAGAACCCAAAAGAACAGACTTCTTCCCCCCAAGTAGTTCAGTTTGATCTTCCACGGTAAGTGAAACAGCTTTCCCCTACAGTTCAGTGTCATGCTATGCTTCCTTCTCTTCGGGGGTGGTTATTTTTGGAGCATAATCCTGTAATCCTTCTGCTTGCACAAATTCAGAGAAGGTCAAGGAATCAGATTTTACCCCAGTGTGACCTTTTCGCTCTAAAAACAAGCCGATATTGTCCCTGTAGGGCAGGGTGATGGTGCGACTGAACAATGGCTCTTCAATTCCGAGGAGCACCCGTGTATGCCGGGAAATTGCCTACAATACAAGGATAATTTCTTAATGAAAAATTAACTGAAAATAAAACTAAATCAAAGAAGTTTTACTCATTTTCCTAGGTCTCTTGAGTGCTAACCTCTTAATCTTTGGGAAAATAAAATAATGAAATAACACACGGAAAGGCTTAGTAGCCAGGTCATTATCAAAGTTTTTATGAAAAACATCAAGTGGGGCGCCCGGGTGGCTCAGTGGGTTAAGCCACTGCCTTCGGCTCAGGTCATGATCTCAGGGTCCTGGGATCCAGTCCCGCAATGTTCTCGCTGCTCAGCAGGGAGCCTGCTTCTTCTTCTCTCTCTCTCTCCCTGCCTCTCTGCCTACTTGTGATCTCTCTCTGTCAAATAAATAAATAAAATCTTAAAAAAAAAGAAAAAGAAAAAGAAAAACATCAAGTGGGCACGTGGGTGGCTCAGTTGTTAAACGTCTGCCTTTGGCTCAGGTCACGATAGCAGGGACCTGGGGTCGAGCCCCACATCGGGCTCCTGTTTCTCTCTCCTACTCCCCTTGCTTGTGTTCCCTCTCTCACTCTATCTCTCTCTGTCAAATAAATAAACAAGATCTTAAAAAACAAAAAAGAAAAAGAAAAAATCAAGTAATTTATTATCTTTTTATAACTTCCATTTAAAGATGTTTCTAGGCCCTGCATCAGCTTGCCGTGGATGGGTTCATTTCTTTCTTTGGGCTGAACAATCCGATCAACCCTGTGAGCAGATAATTTGTTTAGATTAAGAGCCATGACTACCTCTGGGAAGGTTAATAAATAACTTGTCTATAAGGGGCTCAGTTAACTTGCTCATAAGAAAAAAAAAGTCATTACTCAAATAGTTATTCAATTTGACTAAACACAAATCTCAAACACTACAAAGTCAGATATTAACGTTCTAGCTATTTGGGGGAAGAGGCAGGGGAAAAAAAGTTCCAGCTGTTTTATTAGTACTTATCCTTGTATATTTTTTACAAGGCCCTTTACCACAATTCTCAGCATCTCTAAAACATGTTTTGTATTCATTGACCACCATGCCACTTGATATCCTAGATTAAACTGTCACTGCATTTTCAAATTCTAGCTTTAATCATAGGTCTGCTATAACATTGCTATCTGAATCCATATTCTGCATCTGGATGAGAATGTAGTCCATGAAATTTCTGTTAGAACACAGCCAGAGCGCTGAGTAGATCCTTTCTTTTCTTTTCTGTTTTCTTTTCTTTTCCTCTTTTCTTTTCTTTTTTTCCTTCTCTTCTCCTTCCCCTCCCCTCCCCTTCCCTTCCTTTTTTCCTTTTCCTTTCCTTAGTTTAAAACTACCGGCTATAGTAACAAGGTTGTAAAATGGATTCGTGCTACATTCTTAACCTGATGCAAAACTGTCCATTAGTAATGCATCTTAGATAGATAAGATACAGGGTACCTGGGTGGCTCGGTTGGTTAAGTGCCCCACTTTTGGTTTTGGCTCAGGTCACGATCTTGCAGTGCAGTAGTGAGATCGTGCCCTGTGTTAGGCTCCAAGCTGAGTGTGGAGCCTGCTTAAGATTTAAGATTCTCTCTCTCCCTCTCCCTTTGCCCCCTCCCTGCTCATGCCTGTACGTGTTCGCTCTCAAACAAACAAAAAACAAAACAACAAACAAAAACAACAAACCAAAAAACAAAATTATTAAAAAAAAAATAGACAAGATACACCTAGGTGGCTCAGCCAGTTAAGCAGCTGCCTTCGGCTCAGGTCATGGACCCTAAGGTCTTGGGATCAAGTACCACATTGGGTTCCTTGCTCAGCTGGGATCCTGCTTTTCCCTTTGCCTGTTTCTCTCTCTGCCTGCCACTCCCCCTTCTTGTGGCATTCTCTCTCTCTGATTTAGAAAAATATTTTAAAAAGGTAGACAAGGCACATTTTTCTCACATCTTTCTTGGTTTTGTTTCGACTCTGGAGATGATTTGTGGGTAAGAGAGTCTACACTGTTGCCTTGTATTCCTACTGGGAATACAATTGAGGTCTGTAGCAACTGAGGTTTCTAAAAGTTTAGATCCAAATGACTATTCTTTAAGGATTCTCATTTGTAACTGATGCTGCTACAATGAGCACCTTGTTTGGTCCGTTCCACACCCTGAATGCCCTGACCATAGCGGATTATTTGACAAATTCACTGAGGCTTTACAGAGGGTTCCCCAGGAGGGACCCTGTAGTCATAAACAAATTTGTTCACTATTAACCAAAGAGTTATGTGCCCACTGTTTAATATTCTAATGCAGAAATTAAAAGTATGACAAAAGCACTGGTTACATGTGGAATCAGGAAATATAATATAACCATCTCTCTTCTGCAAAGGACTAAGAGGGTCCTTTGATGGGCTATAAATTAATCTAAAACTGTGAGTTCTTGAAAATCTGTGAATAACAACAGATTTTATTTTTGCCTAAGACTTAGAGCAACTTACTTGAGTAACTTAATTGAATTATGGAGCAACTGAACAATGCATTACTTTAATAATTGCAGGATTATTAAATATAGGTATTCATGAAGACTATTAAGGTTTTCTAAGGTTTCTTTGTTTTTCTTTTTAGATTTATTTATTTGACAGAGACACACACACACACACACACACACACACACACACACACAACGAGAGAGGGAACACAAGTAGGGGAAGTGGAAGAGGGAGAAGCAAGCTTCCCGCCAAGCAGGGAGCCCAATGTGGGGTTCGATCCCAGGACCCCGGGATCACCCTGAGCCAAAGGCAGACACTTAACGTCTGAGCCACCCAGGCGCCCCTCTAAGGATTCTTAATTCCACATTCTAGGATGGTGGCCAATGTTCAATGCTTGGCATCAATACAGAGCACCTACTTCACTTAGTCTCAAGCAGATATTTTAACACATATCACTTTCAAGAGGATTCTATTATTACTATGTAATCATTGTATCTTGTGTTGATTATGGTTTTTGAAGGCTGCTATTCTTTCTTTTTTTTTTTTTTTAAACAGGGCTTGAACTCATGGCCCTGAGATAAAGACCTGAGCTGAGATCAGGAATTGGATGCTTAATTGAGTGAGCCACTCATGTGCCCCCACAGTTTAGTAATACTGTTTATCTTATGGTATGTAACTATGCACATTTGCACAATGGGAAGCTATAATTTAATTAAACCTAAAGATATCTTAAACTTAAAGATATCATAATTGAATCATAAAGATATGGTTCAAATATGAATCATCTATATCACCATTTTTTTTATATCACCATGATTAAAGCAGATGTATAGTCTCCTTAAAATCTGCCTGTTGATTCATATAACAATGTGGATTAATCTTTTTTTTAAATAAAGATTTTATTTATTTATTTGACAGAGATTACAAGTAGGCAGAGAGGCAGGCAGAGAGAGAGAGAGAGAAAGAGAAGGAAGCAGGCTCCCTGCTGAGCCTGGGATCATGACCTGAGCCAAAGGCAGAGCTTTAACCCACTGAGCCACCCTGATGCCCCCAATGTGGATTAATCTTAAGTGCATTTTGCTAAGGGAGAGAAGCCAGACTCAAAGCCTACATATTATTTGATTCCATTTATGTGACATTCTGGAAAAGGCAAAACTACAGGGACAAAAAACAGATGGCCAGGGTTTGTTCTGGACTGATTGGCTAACTACCAATATACCAAGGGACACAAGGGGAATTTTAGGGTGGCAGGATTGTTCTGTATGGATCTTGTGGTGGATACATGACCCTGCACATTTGTGAAAACCCACAGAACTGTCCACTGCAGAGAGTAGTTTTACAAAAATTTTTTTAAGATTATTTATTTATTTGAGAGAGAGAGAGAGACAGTGAGAGAGAGCATGAGCGAGGAGAAGGTCAGAGGGAGAAGCAGACTCCCCATGGAGCTGGGAGCCCGATGCGGGACTCGATCCCGGAACTCCGGGATCATGACCTGAGCCGAAGGCAGTCGTCCAACCAACTGAGCCACCCAGGCATCCCTAATTTTACAAATTTTTAAAAAGCCAGGATGTCTGAGGAATGCATGATAGAATACAGGCTGTGGACCATGAATCTAATTGTATTACAGAGTGAGACATAATCTTACTGAAGGGGGTAGGGAAGAAAGGAGCGGACCTAAATAATTTTAACTTTGAAAACCAGTGTTTTGTCTAGGTACTGTAAGGATAAAGACAAAAAGAAATGTAGACAAACACTGTACTCTGTTGGTGTGTTTCTCAGAGGCATACATATTTATAGATAAGGAGATAAGCGTTCTCCTGACAGAGGAGGACATTAGAAAGAAGCAAAGTGGGATAGGGAATAGGAAGGATGGGTGGGCCAGAATGAAGCCAGTGCTGGGCTAGAGTCAGGGATAAAAGGATGATCTCATGCTTACAGAATGGAGATAGAAATCTGTGTGTACCTGGGATTTGTATATATACATATATTTCCTGCATCTTTCTTCTCTGAGTGCCCAGAAGCCGTGACATCCCCATAGCAGCAAGCACAACCAGGGATGCATCTTGGTTTCTAAATACCATTCCCTGCTAAAAGCAATCAGGGCTCCTTGAAGATTGTCTGAAGTAACATGTAATGCTCTGGCTAGAGTACTAGGACTAAAAAAAATAAGGGGTGCCTATCAGGAGGACACAGGTGCCAAACTGAAAGTGTCCCAAAAGGCAGAGAAGGGACAATTAAAAGCAGAATTCCTTATAAAGGGTTCCAGTTGAACATGGAAGAAATGAGGAAAATAGAAAATCACCATTAGAATACCACAGTAATCACTGCTGAAGGCAAGATCCACTGATGGATGCTAGAATTAGTAGGCCAAATTTTAAGGAGAAACTGGATATTTGCACAGCCTCAAACTACCTTCTCCAATATATTTATTACTTCGGTAGTTTTACTATATGTCCATAAACTCTGGTACTCCTCTCTCCAGGAAGTGGATCATAATTCCCCTCTCTCTGAGTGTGGGCTAGACCTACTAACTCACTTCTAATAAATAGAATATGAAAAGGGAACATAGTAACTTTATAATGAGGAAATCTGACAGACACCACCTTAACCAGGTGATCAAGGTTCACATCTCTAGTAATAAACCACTTTGGTATCATGTACTCCCTGATGAGATGAGATGAAAAGGGTGCATCACCTCTGTGATAGTCTCCCCCCAAACGCATATCTTCATGGGGAACATGAGACAAACTGAAATTGAGGGAAATCTTCAAAAAACTCGACTACTGCTTTTCAAAGTGTTACGGTCATAAAAGACAAAGATCAGGAAACTGTCACATATTGGAGGACACCAAGACAACAATGACAGCTAAAGGCTGTCATACTACTTTAGTATCCCTGATTGGGTTCTGTAATAAAAAAGGATTTCAGGGATGTCTGGGTGGCTCAGTCTGTTAAGCGGCTGCCTTTGGCTCAGGTCTTGATGCCAGGGTTCTGGGATTGAGTGCCGTATCGGGCTCCTTGCTCAGTGGGGAGACTGCTTCTCCCTGTGCCTCTGCTTGTCACTCTGCCTGCTTCTGCTCTCTCTCTCTCTCTCTGACAAATACATAAATAAAACCTTTAAAACATAAAATAAAAAAATTTTAAAAGGACATCAGTGGAAAAATTGCAGAAATCAAATAAAGTTTGTAAATTGTTTAATAGTATTGTACCAATGTTAATTTTTTTCTTTTTTTAAGAGCAGGAGAGAGGGGTGGAGGGATAGGGAGAGAGGGGGAGAGAGAATCTTAATCAGACCATGCTCAGTGCAGAGCCCGAGATGATACTCAGTCTCACGACCCTGAGATCAAGACCTGAACCAAAATGAAGAGTCACACACATAACTGACTGAGCCACACAGACACCCCAATTTCTTTGTTTTGACAAATGTCCCACGGCTACATAAGATGTTAACATTAGGGGATGCTGGGTTTAGAGTATATAGGAAGTCTGTATTATCTTTGCAACTCTTCTGTAAAACTAAAATCATTTGAAAATTGAAAGTTGAAAAAAGAAAAATATTTTCATCTAGTGATAATTTGCTCAGATGTTATGAATCTGGACTATTCAAATAGTTTGCATCAAGGCAAGTGTAGTAAAATTGCTGGGACATAAAGCTTATGAGGCTATATTTTGTAATAGAAAATCATGCATACAAAAGGAATAGGTAATTCTCCTATATTTTTCTTCAGATATTTATCACAGAGTTCTTTTGTTCACTTGATGGAGTTAACAAAAATATTCTGAGAATTATTTTCTTTTTCTTTTTCTTTTTTTTTTTTTACAAGATTTTATTTATTCATTTGACAGACAGAGATCTCAAGTAGGAGGAAAGGCAGGCAGAGAGAGAGAGAGAGAGAGGAAGCAGGCTCCCCACTGAGCAGAGAGCCTGATGCGGGGCTCAATCCCAGGACCCTGAGATCATGACCTGAGCCAAAGGCAGAGGCTTTAACCCACTGAGCCACCCAGACACCCCGACAATTATTTTCTAAGAAGCAAACATGAAGTAGGTATAATGCTATCTTGTCTAGCTTATCCATAGGATAAGTAAGATTGACTTCCTCTCCCCTTTTTACCAAGCCAACGTGGCACTACAAATTGGAGTAACAGGATAGTGGCTTCAAGAGCTCCCCTGGCTAGGTTCAAAGAATTGGTGGGTCTTTCCCTCTGTACTCCCCATCAGTCTCACCCACACAGTTAAGTTATTCTCTTGTCTTCTCAGGATGTTGGAGGAAGGGCAAAGGGAACAGTACGTTCTTTCCGCAAGGGTAAAAGCATGAATAATTGCAAAATTAAGGAAGTAAAAGGAAGTTGAAGAGAACAGAAACTGGCCCTACAGTCACTGGGAAGCTTGTAAATGGACGCACAGTCCAAATGTGGCTCCGTTTCTTAGCAGCATGCTCAGAATTCTGCACTCACCAGCTCTTTCCCCAGTTATGCCACTCTGCCAAAGCCCATGAATGACAAGGCAGGAGAGGTTTGTTTGATTGTTTAAAGATTTATTTATTTGAGAGAGAGAGAGAGCCAGTGAGCAAGCGAGTGAGGGGAGGGGCAGGAGAAGAGAATCTTCAAGCAGACTCCCCACTGAGCCCAGTGTGGGGCTTGATCTCACGACCCATGAGATCATGAGCCATGAGATCATAACCTGAGCCAAAACCAAGAGCTGTACACTTAAGTGACTGAGGCACCCAGGCGTCCCAGATGATGCGGGAGAGTTAACATGAAAAAGAGTACTACACTGTGTAAGTGTTGTTACAGGATAAATTGTGGATATACTAGGCATTGTAATTGCAATGGTGGGATTAAAAATGCTTATATATCAGTAAGAAAGATAAGTACAGCATACTCAAGTGTTGGGGAATGTGATAAAAAAGATGTGACTGCCGTTTGACCCGTGAACTTGACCCAGGCACTCAGAGGTTCCTCACCCCCTCCTCGTCCTTGGAATGTGGGTTCCACTTGCCTTTCCCATTCCCAGAGGCATTAACGACACAGCCTTGAGAGGGGGATGTGTTGAAAACACTTGCACAGTGTATGTTACTGAATCCAGTCTTAATAAACTTTTGAGATTTAAAGGCCAGGTGTGGAGACCCATTCATCTTGCTACCTTTCAAGACAAACCTCGTATGTAAATTCCCTTTTTATATTATTAAAACTGCCACCTACCAATCTGGAGTGGCCTGCCTCTTTCTTCATCTCTCCCTGACCTCTGAGTGCAGGAGCCAGTTTCAGATTACACAGGGAAAGTTCCCCAGAGGATTGAGAACAAACATTAAGCTAATATATGATCTGTAAAAAGTTTCCTCTGTCATAGTGTATAATTAGCTTTTTTATATGGATCTAGGTGTCAAGTAAAGCTTCTTTAAGATACCTTTAAATGTCTTGATCTTTATTATTCTAGTGACTTCAAGGAAAGGCTACATTTGTCTAGTGACTTTGATAACTATTCTCAAGTTTACTTATTCAAAGTTCTTGGGGACTGGATATATCATTTACTCATGAGCATTTCAGATTTTTAAGACCTCTTATTTCTTGCAAGCCCAGAAAAATCATAATTATAATTTTTCTTATTGCATTGTTGATATTGTATTTTTAGAATCAGAATGTCAAAGCAGCCAAATGAATTGGCAGATTCTGAAAAATACTTTCTCATAAGCTGAAATTCTTGGTATTTAAACATTTCAGGAACTTATATTATAAGGTACTATTTTGCTAATTCTATTCCTTTAGAACATCCAAAACACTATAAACATGGGTAGAAATTAGAGCTCATAAACACAGTCGTATCATCTTTGAACATAAAAAGAGTGAGATATTTTATCTGGTGGTATTTGGTATCTATGTGAAGGTATGATTGGAAATACCAGTTTGTAATGAGCGGTCCTTTTCCACATTACATATGTAGTGGTTCATGGTTATAAAAATGTTCATTTAGAGAGGTATGGTGGTTTAAATAGAGCATGGAAATCATACAGAATGGATCTGAATTCTGCCTCTTGAACTTACTATCTGAATAATCTTGCTTCATCTTTCTGGGCCTCAGTTTTCTCTTCTATAAAATGGGGATTAAGTGAAATAATATATGTATGATGCCCAAAGCAGGGTAAGCACTCAGAGGAGAGCTATTAGTAGAGTTCAAAAGATTAAATGTTCACTTACGACTAACTACATTTAATAATTTAAAGGATTTCTTTATATCGTGTGGCTAGGAAAAGGGCTTAGGTATTAACAAGTAATAATTTTTTAATTTTCTAAATCATATGACTTATGGAATTACATGGTTTTAATGCCTGATCAAGAGTCAAGTAGGGAACAAATTCCAGGGCCTACCCCAGCCCTAATGAATCAAAATCTCTGTAGCGTGGAGCTTAGGAATTAAAAAAAAAAACAAAAAAAAAACTCATCTGATTCCAAAGACTATTCAAGTTTGAGAACCACAGAGGCAAAGCTTATGTGCAAGAGTGTAGGAATGAACACTGACAGGTTGGAGTGGGGGGCATCAAAGGCAAGGTTATAAATAGGATTATGTGTGTGAAGCTTTGTCAACTAAAAAACACTATAAATGGAGGTAGTGTTATCCAAAGAAGCATAATCATAGACTGCTGGTGCTGGAGAGATCTTAGGAAATTGAGGTCCAGAGGTTCAAGTAACTTGTTGCCAAGTTAGGCAGCAAAGCAACCAAACACATAGGTTAGAAAAGTGTCAAATGGGTGTTAGGAAAGTGCCAATGGGTGTTACAGTGTGTGAGAGCTTGGTGGGGGGCGGGGAGAGGTTATTGGGGTTGGGGAGGTTAGAAAAGATTTAATGGGGAGACAAGAACTAAGCTGGGTCTTAAAGGATGATTAAGGTTCATATTAGTCATACAGGGGGAGGGGGACTGAGCAGAGAGGCACAGGGAGGAATGCACAGGAGTTCAAGGGTGTGAGTCAGACCCCGGTGAGGCTGAGCAGGAGACTCCTATAGAGAGGTAGGGAAAAGAGCGGTGGCTGGAGAAAACTTGCAGAGTGCCTCAAGTCCTAAGCTAAGGAACTGAGACTCTCTCGCAAGCACAGGGGATCCAAAGACGGTTTCTGAGTAGTCTGAATAGTTGGAGGGTGAGAGTCTAGTAGCAGGGCCCTTGAATTCAAAGGGCCTGTTAGCAGGGGGCTAATGGAATACTCTAGGAATGAGGCAAGAGAGGTCTGAACAAGTGAGAATGGAAAAAAACCAGATGCTATACAGGGAACCAACAGTTCTTGGGATCTTTGTAGGGATCAAAGCAGACAGAAGAAAAAACCACTGTGTGTGGGAGAGGGTGCGGGTAGGGAGATGGGACTGGAATTATGATCACATCACTGACAGAAAGAGGAAGCCGGGATGCAAGAAAAGGTTGGTCTGAGACGGTGCTCTTTAGGGAAACATTAAACACAACTCACCTTCATGTCCTCAAAGTCTGTTATCCCCATCTGAGGGAGGTTTGAGCAGTTTACGTGAATGAGCTTTCGACCACAGATGAAGTTTGTGGTAAAACACTCCTGTTAGTACAACAAGAACATCACACAAATGATTATGGTAAACAGAAGGAAGAAAAAAAAGAAAAGAAGAAAGAATGGAGCAAAGGAGAAGAAAGATTTGGGGGGAGAGATAGGAGGGAGTGAGAGAAAAATCAGGTTTTTTCCTAGTTCTGTACAGGGAAAAAACTTTTAGTTTTAAATTCAAATTTAAAATAATCCTAATAATCCCACACATTTTCCATCTGAGCTCTCCACTAAATTTCATACTGTTCCTTAATATATATATATATATATATATTTGGCATGATACACCTAGTGCTTCCTTCATGCCTCAATTACATTTTTAAGTAGTACCAAAGATTTCAGACCTTATGTTCTTTTGTGGTAGCCTAAGAACATAATTGGCATCAGTGAAATGAGAGGATTCACCCTCTCATTTTTTTTTTCAGTTTCCTGTTTTTAAAAATTATTATTTTTTTTAGTGACATATAGTTGACATTCACTCTATCTTTTTAATAAAACTACTCTTGGTTAATTGGCCATTTAAATTAATACTGTTAGGGGCTCATGATACACATGACGAATTTGGGGCAGACACTTAAGATGAATAGTACAAGTTAAGGGAGCTGCCAGTAAAACAACTTGACAAAGTACCAAAAAGTCTACCTTGGACAAAATCTGTAAAAAAAAAAAAAAAAAAAAAAGTTTTCTGTGAAAAGAGGCCTATATACATTTCTTAGTCTTTATTCAAGAATTGCAGAGAAGTATACTATTGTGATAAATAGGGAAAACTATAAATGTGACCCACCCTCCCTCTATCAAAATACCAAAGACATCAGTGAAAAGAACAAACTTTAAATCCAAGTTACCTCTACCATAGTCCAGGACTTTTCTATGCCCCTTCTAGGGAAGAAGAGGCAAGAGCTCAGGTAAGGGTAAGAGGAGTAAGAGATAGAAGGACGAAAGAATGTTAATTTTATAAATGTTATTTTTGTATACCTTGTACTGAGGGAAGCCTAGCTCACTAATCCACTCGGCAACTTTCTCTGGGCTCCATTTAAGATATTCAAATTGTAGTTCAGTACTTTCTTTTGGCTGGGTTTCTTCATCTTTGTGTCCCTGTTTCATCTCTGGGGACAATTCTACAACTTTTTCACTAAAAGACACTCTTAAATCCCTCTGAGAGTCTGAGAGGTAAGAGTGTAAATCATCAGTAACTTCCAACAGTCCATTAAAATCTTTAGAAAACTCATTACTTACCCTCATTGAGTCTACTTTACTTACTCTCAGAGACTCAAACGTGGACTCTCTTTTAGCCTTGGTTTTTTTTACTGACCACTTTCTTATTTCATAGTCAGACTGTTCTAGCTTATCCTTGTCTGGGGAATATTTAAATTTGACTGGTTTTGGCCTATCTTCCTTGAAAAATTCTGTATATGACACTATTCTTAGTGGCAGTTGGGCTTTATCTGGTAATTCTAGATCTTTCTCTTTAGTTTCTTCTGTTTGTGTCTTCTCTTGAACCTCTGGTTTGGTTTTCTGTGGTGGCTTTTGACCTGTTTCCTCAGTTAATTTTCTTGGTTCTTTCTTTGGAAACTTTGGCTCTAGATCATTCTCCTCTCCTAACTTTCTTATTGTCTCCTCTGATTGGGACTTCTGTGGTGGTGCCAGCCCTGTCTCCTCAGTTGATTTTCTCTGCTTATCTTTTTGATCTGATGGTTGAGTGTCCTCTAGTGGTTTTAAAACTTTCTTCACAGTTGATTCTTTCAGTGTCTCCTCTTCAACTTCTGGCTTGGTCTTTCCTGGCTCTAAACCTATTTCCTCAACTGATTTTCTTGATTTTTCCTCAGGAAATTCTGATTTGGTCTCTCCGAGTGGCTCTGCAACTTTCTCCTCAGTTGATTTTCTTTGGTCTTCCTCTGGATTCTCTGGTTTAGTCTCTTCTGGTGGCTCTACACCTGCCTCCTCAGTAGCCCTACTTCGCTTCCCCTTTGGAAACTCAGGTTTAGTCTGTTCAGGTGACTCTGTCCCTTTCTCCTCAGGTGATTTTCTTTGTGCTTCCCCTGGAATGGTCATCCTTGGCGGCTGTAGATCTGCCTCTTCAACTGATTTTCTTGGTTTCTCACTTGGAAATTCAGGTTTGGTCTGCTCCGGAGTTTCTGGACCTGTTCCTGCATATTGCTTTGTAAATGAATCCTCCAGAACCTCCAGTATGTTCTTTTGTAGCAACTCTAATCTTGACTCACTGATCGAGGCCCCTGAAACTTCAGACTCTGTCTCCTCTGGGAGCTCCAGATCTGTTTCCTTATCTGACTCTGTGAGTACATCCTCTGTAACATCTAATTTGGCCTCCTCCGGTGGCTCTAAATCTGGCTCCTCTTTATCATCCATAAGGACCTCGGAATCCTTGAAAAGCTCTTCTCCCATCTCTCTCCATGTCTCTGACTTTGCCTCCTGCGGCATCCCTGGCTCGGTCTCGCTAGGAAGGTCTCTCTCGGACTCCTTGGGCATCTCCTCCTTGGACGTGCTGGTCGGTTTTGCGTGTAGGTGTATATTCTCCGGCGCCCCCACTTTGAGCTCTTTTTCCTCCATCTCTGGCTGGGGTTCCTGGTCAATCTCTACAGGCAGCTCCGGGCCTCCCTCTGCCATGGTGTCCGCTTCGGGGTCTTGAGCCACTTTAAGAGCCGTAGGCAGTTCGACCTCATACTCCAGATCTTCTCCTTCCACTAGGCCGGAATCGTGAGGCTCTGGGACTTCAGCCATGACGCACGTTAGCCGACGCGCCCAGGCCTCCTAGCAACCCCAACTTCCGATAGCGTCTCTATGGATACCATGATTTCCGGCCGAGTCTTCCTGAATTTTCCCCAGGTTTTGTTTGTTCTGTCAAACCGTGACTAAAAACCTGCGATCAAAAGCACGCAGGCACCCTCTCCGCGTCCGCGTCGGCTGCCTCCGCTGCCCAAAGCCCCTGCGGCCGCTCGGGGGCCGGCGCGCTGCCCCTTCCGGCCCGCGGGCCCCGCTCGGCTCCTCCCGGCGCGCGGCCGCTGCTGCCGCGCTCGCTCGGCCTTCGGCTGTTTCCGGAGCCACTGGCGGCCGGCGGCGGAGGTGCTCGCGGAGCCGGCTGCAGATGTCGGAGCGGCAGGCGGCCGGGGGGCCGGCGGGCCGCGGCGGGGACGGCCCGGGAGTGGAGGGGAGCCAAGCGGCCGCCTCAGGTACGCAAGCCGGGGGCCGGCGGGGGGGGTCCGCCCGACCTCGGGGCCCCGCTCGTCGCGCGAGCCTCGGCCGCGCCCTGTGCCGCTCTGCCCCGCGCCCCTCGGCGGCGCGGACCCGCCCGGGCGTCCCCTTCGCGCGCAGAGCCCCCGCCTTCGCTCCCCCGCGGCCGCGCCCCGGCCCCCGCCGCCCCCGCCCGGCCCGGGACTGCGCTCGAGCTTGCTCGCTACTCCTGTTTCGAAACGCTGTGGTTCCCGCCCCGCTCGCTTTCTCCGTTCGGCCCAGATAGCGGTGACGGGGCTGCTCTGCCCCCGGCGCCTCCTGAGCTTCAGCTCGCCCGCGGGCCCCTCCTAGGAAGCGGCCCCCAGCCCCGCCGGCCTCGCTGCCCCCTGCCCGTGGCTCCGCACCCCGCTGCCCCGCTCTGTCCCGGCCCAGCCTTTCCGCGCGCTCTCTGCCCGCCGCTGGTCTGCACCCCGCTTGGCCCCGGCCCCCCAGCACACAGGCCCCCGCGCCTCGCCGCCGCCGCCTCTCGGTCGCTCGGAGAGCGGGAGACGAGAAGCGGAGTGGGAGTCGGGAGGTGCTCTGGAGTTGAGCGTCTTGAGTAAAGGCACGACCTAGGGGCTGAAATAGGGACTTTGGCGACCTCCGTCCTTTGCCCGCGGCAGCCTCGTCTTCTGGTTCAGGAGATGCGCGCCTTTTCTACCCACGCGGGTTCCTGCGCGGGGGGCTCAGCAGCCAGAGGCGAGGGGTGCATCCACCGCACTTGAGCCCTCGGGCTTCCTTCTGCTCGCCACACGTGGAGCTTCAGAGGGTTGGGGGAGAGAACTGGTTTCACTAAGTGGCAAGTAGAAATTAATTTTTCCAGTCTGGAATGGAAATAGATACCATCAGCTATAGTGGTAGAGGTGGTGCGGGTGCCGGGGTTGGAGTCCGAATCCTCAGTGTACTGATTAAGTGACCTTGGGCCAGTCACTTCTCCCTGTTTCCATTTCCCCATCTGTAAACTGTGGGGACTGATAGTACCCGCCCAATAAGATTGCCCGGAGAGTTACATGAGCCACTGTGGGTGCGGCCCTGGTGCCTAGCCCCCGGCACACACTGCAACTGGTGGTATTCATTACTCTGAGAATCAGATCTGTGGTGTGCCCACCTCAACTCTATGTGCTGTCAGAGGTGTTCCTGGAGGTGCGTTTTCCTGCGTGATGATTCTTGCCCTCTTTTACTTCTGTCCCAAGTATCTCCCGTCCTCTACTACTACTCCAGTCAAACACACAGACGCCATTGAATCACCCAGCTTTCCCCCATGACTTTATGATTTCTTACTTTAAAACATCTAACAATTTTTGCCCTTTTTTCCTTTGTATGAACTTTTATGCTTTGTAGTATGTTTAAAATTGATGGCATGTATTTAACATTATAGCAGTAGAAATTTTAAGCATAATTTCCAGAAGATTCAGCAGACATATCTCATTGCATATGTCAATATTTATAAGTTGAGGGTTGTGCTTCTTCTTTTTTTTTCTTTCTTCTTCCTTTTTTTCTTTTTTCTTTTTTTTTTTTTTTTTAACTTCTCCTTAAGCTCCTTGTATGCTTATGGCAAACAAACCCAAGCATTTGAAATAGAAAAGTCTTAAGAATAGTCAACTCTGATGGTGGGCTTGTCTCTGAGAGAGTGATTTCCTCCCCCTACTTTTAAATTGGGTTCTGCGTTTACTCCCCCCAGCCAGGACATTGATAGAAATACTTCTGGTTACTTAATTCCTCTTTCCCTTCTGAGGGTGAGTGTTGGTTTCTTTTTCTGTCATGTAGGGGCTTGTTACGGTAGCCCAGAGCACACTCTTTCCCTTGAGGTAGGATTTGTTGCTAATAAAATAATAGTAAAGATAATTTACATTAATTGAATGCTTCTCTGTGCCAGAAAGTGGACAAAGATTTACTAATATTACCTGACTTAATCTGGTCAACAGTAATTTTCTCCCTGTTTTATTTTATTAAAAGATTTTATTTATTTGTTTGGCAGACAGAGATCACAGATAGGCAGAGAGGCAGGCAGAGAGATAGGGGGAGTCAGGCTCCCTGCCGAGCAGAGATTCCCAATGTGGGGCTCTATTCCAGGACCCTGAGATCATGACCTGAGCTGAAGGCAGAGGCTTAACCCACTGAGCCACGCAGGTGCCCCCATTTTATTTTATTTTTAGAGATTTTATTTATTTGAGAGAGCATGAGCAGTTGGGAGGGGGGCAGAGGGAGAGGGAGAAGCAGACTCCCCACTGAGCCCGATGTGAGGCAGAGCTGGACCCCAGGACCTCGAGACCACGACCTGAGTCAAAGGCAGATGCTCAGCTGATTAAGCCATCCAGGTGCCCCTTTTCCTCATTTTATAGAACAAACTATGCCTGAGAGGGGTTAACTTACCTGCCTAAGTTACTGTGGCGATTTTACTATCTGTATGAAAATTTCACCTTGTTTTGATGACGCTTACAATCATTTGTTTTTATTGGCTATTGATACAGTATTGGTATTCTAGGGCAGGTTATGGTCTTTGCCCTCAAGGTGTTTTTAGTTTGGTAAGAGGAGAGAACCTGCAGAACAAACATCAGCAACTCAAAACATTATATAATTGAGTGTCTATTATTACAGTTCTTTTTAAAAATATTTTATTTATTTGACAGACAGAGATCACAAGTAGGCAGAGAGGTAGGCAGAGAGAGAGAGAGGAGGAAGCAGGCTCTCTGCTAAGCAGAGAGCCCGATGCAGGGCTTGATCCCCGGACCCTTGGGATCATGACCTGAGCGAAGGCAGAGGCTTTAACCCACTGAGCCATCCAAGCGCCCCTATTACAGTTCTTTATTTACTTACCCCCAAGAAATCAGCTTGAGGGGAGGACAGAATCTGTCTCCTGTTGATCTCCTAGAGCCCTTTATGTTGTGTCCTAGAGGTTCTATAAATATTTGCTGGATTGTGAGACAAAGTCTCAACACAGAGACTTGGAGGAGCACTAAATACATATGAAGAATTAGGGTTGAGATAATGAAGAATGTTCCTGGGTTTAAAGCAGGAGTGATTTAGCTTGGGGATGCTCAGGGGTTGTTTTGGCTGTCACTGCTGAGGCTGGAGAGGAGGGGGAGGGCTGTCAGTGATAACTAGTGGGTAGAGGTCAGGGATGCCGCGCAACACCCTGCAATGCACAGGGCAGCCCCCTCAGTGGAGAATTATCTGGCCCCAAATATCAGCAGAGCTGCTGTTGAGAAATGTTGAGTTAGCATGAAGCTGGGTTTCCAAAGAGGGGTGGAAATCATGCATCTGGCTTGGCTCAGAGTTGTATAACCTGGGGAATAAACTTAAAAATCTGCTTCGGGGTGCCTGGGTGGCTGAGTTGTTAGGCGTCTGCCTTTGGCTCGGGTGGTGATCGCAGACTTCTGGGCTTGAGCCCCAGCTTGGGCTCCCTGCTCAGTGGGAGACCTGCTTCTGCCTCTCCCACTCCCTCTGCTTGTATTCCCTCTATCGCTGTCTCTCTCTCTCTCTGCTAAATAAATCAATAAAATCTAAAAAAAAAAACAAAACCAAACTGCTTCAAATTAGGAGTTTAATTGGATCCTTCTGCCACCTTCCTCTAAAAAATGGTCTAGTAAGTAAACAACAGAGACCTGAGATAGAATGAAATTGAAGGAGGTTTCTGCCATCCCCTCTCAGAGGGACAGCAATAAGAAATGAGTTTGAACATTTTGTTGTTATTGAATTGAAGATTTTTATTAAAAAAGAAAAAGTAGGGGCGCCTGGGTGGCTCAGTGGGTTAAGCCTCTGCCTTCAGCTCAGGTTGGGATCGAGCCCCCCATCGGGCTCTCTGCTCAATGGGGAGCCTGCCTCCCCCTCTCTCTCTGCCTGCCTCTCTGCCTACTTGTGATGTCTGTCTGTCAAATAAATAAATAAAATCTTAAAAATAAAGTAAAGGTTTTGATCTTTCAGTGTATCTTATTCCTTCAAAACAGGAATTTAAAATTATCCGGGATAATCATAACTTGTTTTTTAATATAGTCTCTGCAGAGAGTACCTTTTGCATGTGTTCATGTTTGTTAGCTGAAGTTTTAGTGAAGTCAAAGAACTTCTTTATGTTCTTCTGAACTCAGCGTTACAGTGACCACAGTGCTCTTAATTGTTTTGTGAGCTGTAATTATTTCTAATAATCTCTTATTTGGGGCACCTGGGTCCTTCAGTCCCCAAGAGAGATATCCCTCTATATAGTGAAACTCTCGGAGGCATACATGTTGCATCACTTAAGGATAGACTTTTTTTTTTTTTTCCAAAGTTTAGGGAGCTTTGTGGAAAATAAAGCGCAGTTCTCTTATGGCCTTGAAGTTAACATTAGAAATGAGATAGGTGTAAATGACCCTGAGAGCTATCAAGGCACTTAGACACTAACAACTGGACACATGTCAGGTGAACTTGTCATGATTCTTATGTAGGTCTTAGAGCAGTGTGATGTCTTCCTGCAGTGATGGAAATGTTGTGTATTGTAGCTATTGAAAAGACGGGTGGCTATCTTAGTGGATGGAGCAGAACAGTGAAATTTATGCCATAGAGCCCTTACAGTTTTTTGGTTTTCTATTGTAGCTTTATATCAAAATGGTATAAATTTGTCTGGCTGTGGTAGTGGTTTTTTGGTTTTGTTTTGTTTTCTGATGTGGTTGTATTTTTGTGGTGTTGAGGTAGCCAGTTAGTCCTTTTATCATTCCAGGATGGTATAACCCAAGGTTTGTGATCTGAAAGACCAAGAGGAGCTGGTTTCACTCATAAGGACTGATGAGAAATTAGATCATGTGGTCTTGGGATTTGGTTGGAATATAAGCTCAGCCAGTTTTTTTAAGCCTCTTGAGTTTATAACCACATAACCTGCTTTTGGTTCCTCTGCCCTTGAATCTAAAAGGCCAGGCTAATTATCTCTTTGCAGCCTGTTTAGTGAAGGAGAAGTCCTATGAGACCTGTTCTAAAGAACTCTGACCTGATATTCAAATGCTTTAGAAAAAAACCTGTTTTTTTGTTCTTTGGAGAGAAAGTACAAAGTACACAATAAATTTAAATCTGTAGCACAGTCGGAATGCTGGTAACATAGAAAGAAAACTAGTATCTTAAATATTGTCAAACATAAATCATTATAGGAAAATTTCTTTTCTTAACTCTTCACCTTGCTTTCAGGCTGTCATCTATAAATTTATTCTTGAGCTTCCATTTTCCTTTCTCTGTTTATTGTTTCTAAGACTTTGGCCGTGCAGGTACCATGCCATGGTTTTTGCCACATTAGAGAATACATTCCAAAATTATTTGGTTACTATTTTTAATTTAAATTGACATTTAAAATTTTGTTTCATTTTAAATGATACCTGTGCTATTACTATTTTGATGTATCAACTTTTCCCAATACATGTTAAAATAAATACATAGCCATTTTAATTTTAAAAAGACACATTTTCCCATATCCCATTTAAATTTTCAAAACCTGTCCTAGTTTCTCTGGTCTCTTCTCGGAGGACTTGTAGAATTGGTCTGTTTGGCTGACACATTAAAAGCTCTGTATGGAAAAATTGGCTTTTTCTTCTTTATAGTGGTCTAAATGTCACTAAATAGCTTTAGGAAACCCAATGATCTGTTTATAATGGTTTTCTCTCTCTACAACAGGACTGCATTTTCCACACCTGATACTGCTGGAAATAAACTTCAGTATTTCTCCTTTTCTTACTTCCTGCCTCTTTGAACACTGTTACAAGTTGTTTTACCAGTAGTTCTTTTTTTTTTTTTTTTTTAAGATTTTATTTATTTATTTGACAGATCACAAGTAGGCAGAGAGGTAGGCAGAGAGAGGAAGGGAAGAAGGGTCCCTGCTGAGCAGAGAGCCTGATGCGGGGCTCGATCCCAGGACCCTGGGACCATGACCTGAGCCGAAAGCAGAGGCTTTAACCCACTGAGCCACCCAGGTGCCCCACCAGTAGTTCTTACGTGATTTAGCATGTACCTTAAAAATCATGAGCACTGTTCCTTTTTACTTATTTTTCCCCCTACATTAAGCTGTTCAGGTGCCAGAAGTGGCTTCTAGCATATGAAAAATGCTCAACCTGATTTCTGTTAAGGGACATGGAAATGATATATATGCCGGGCAGTTTGATCTCTCACTATGTTGGCAGGTGTGCAGGAACAAGGACTTTCATGCATTGCCATTAGGACTGTAAATTAATACAAATGCCATGGAGGGCAATTAATCAGTATCCGTCACAATTACAGTATATGCTCTCATTGATCCATTCCTTCCAGGAATTTATCCTCTAGATTTATTCTTTTGCCTATTTAAGGACACACAAGGTTTTTATAGCATGGCTTGAAATGGTAAAAGATTAGAAAGGACATAAATGTCCATCAGTAGGGAACTGGTTAAATAAATTACGGAATTTCCAGCCAATGAACTATTAATCAACTATAGAAAAAATGAGAAAACTTTTCATGTATAGTTATGGAAAGAACTCTGAGATATAAATGGGAAAAAAGTATCTTTAATGTGCTTATTATTTGTATAAAAAAGAATATATATGAACACACACACACACTTATGTGCATCAGGTAGCTCTGGGAGACTCTACAAAACCTCATAACGTTGGTTGCTTTTGGTGGTGGGGATGGAGAGGGAAGTTTTCACCGTATACTTTTATGCTTTTTGAATTCTGGATAATGTGGATGTATTATCTATTCAGAAAAAAAACCTCAAACATGTCATGAGATTCTTCACTGTGCTTGTATTATAAAAGACATTCTGTACATCTTTGACATTTCTGCTAATCAGGAACTGACCCTTTCTGGGATTTTTTCCTCTTAGATGAATTTTTTTTTTAAATGAAATACAGGTTGTAAATCTCCTTAGGGATTAATTTCATGTTATTCTTCAAACCCACTACTGTTTTTCATTATTTTTGTGGGGATTTCATTTCTAAGGATAAATCAAAGGCAGATATAACCACCACTTACACGAGCTGATACTGTGAGCCAATGACAGAAAGAAGGCAGACTTTTAAAAGTTCTATTTTGGGGCGCCTGGGTGGCTCAGGTCATGATCTCAGGGTCCTGGAATCGAGCCCTGCATCGGGCTCTCTGCTCAGTGGGGAGCCTGCTTCCTCCTTTCTCTCTGCCTGCCTCTCTGCCTAAATGTGATCTCTGTCAAATAGATAAATAAACTCTTTAAAAAATAAATAATTAAAAATAAAAGTTCTATTTTGTTTCCATTTTATTCAGAAAGGTATTCTCAAACTGCAAAAGGTAAAGAGGCAGTGTTGGTTTCTATTTTTAGTAATGGCAGACTAGGTAATCGGATCAGTTCTCCCACTGGAGACAATTAGAAAATAATTGTCAGCATGCAAATATTTGCTTGAAGATCCTGGAGAGCTAGCCAGATAATGAAGAATTACCAGGCTATAATCAAGGTGAGGGCAGAAGTAAAAAGATAGAAGTCCAACGATGAGAGTCCATTTTGGGGGCTCCTTTCTCCTCTGATGCCATATGCTGGATTCTTGAGTGAGGAAGCTGGTCAAGACTGTGAATGTGCCTCTGTGGACTAAAGCAACAAGAAATATTCAGAACCAGAAACAACCAAATAGGGGTAACTGTGGTGAACTCCCTTTTCTCTAGGTTGGGACTAGGAAAGGCCATGTTCTGGAAGTAAGGTTAAATTAAAAACAGCTATTGCGGGGCACCTGGATTAAAGCCTTTGCCTTGGGCTCAGGTCATGATCCCAGGGTCCTGGGTTTGAGCCCCACATCGGGCTCTCTGCTTCACAGGGAGCCTGCTTCCTCTTCTCTTTCTCTCCGCCTGCCTCTCTGCCTACATGTGATCTCTGTCTGTCAAATAAATAAATCAAATCTTTAAAAAACAAAACAAAACAGCTATTGCGGGAGTGCAACTCAGTTTCAGAAAAATCTTAAGTTCACGAAATTGAGTTAAGGTGGCCCCAGGCTGCTAGTGTCCCCAAGTATGTGAAAGAAGCAAAGGCAAACTTTTGGAGGCTTATTTAGATTTGGCTTCAGATTGTTTTTACAGACAATTTTATGAGAACAGTTTCTGGCACATTTGATTAATAGCCAGATTCCTGGAAGAGAACATGAACAAAAATCAAAAGAAACAATAGCTAGTATGAATCGATCCAAAGGGGCAACAGAATGAAACATAATTATATTTGTTATGTTCAAGATAAAAGACGAGTTTGAGAAATTTGGCAAAGAATTAAAATCTATAAAAATTTAACCAAATAGAAATTCTATAATTAAAACATACAGATGAAAATTTAGAATCAGTTGATGGGTTTAGCAAAAAGTTTCTATGTCTGAAGAGAGTATAATGAGATGAAAAGTCAGAAGAAAATGTCCAATAGGAAATATGTAAAAATGCAACAATGGGAAATTCAGGAAAGAGGTAAGAGACATAGAAGATATGGTAAAAAGATCTAATATTTATATAATTGGATCCTAGATGAGGAGGGTTAGAACGGACAGAAGCAATGCTTGCTGAGATAACTGTGAATTTTCCAAAGCTAATAGATTGCACAGATTTAAGAAGCCCAAGCAGGATAAGTACAATGAAATCTACAGTAGATATACATTAAGTTAAAACTGCCATAAAACTGGGGCACCTGGGTGGCTTGGTCCGTTAAGGATCCGACTCGCAGTTTTTGCTCAGGTCACTGTCTCATGGGTTGTTAGATGGAGCCCAGTTGGCCTCAGGCTCTGCACTCAGCAGGGAGTCTGCTTGAGACTGTCTCCCTCATCTTCTGTCCCTCCCCCAACTCGCATTTGCGTGCTCTCTCTCTCTCTTTCAGACAGAACTTTTTAAAAAATTGCTATAAAAGCAAAGTAAGGAAAAGTAGCCAGAGAAAAATTACAGTTTGCCTTCAAAGGAATAGTAATTGGACTGACAGCTGACTTCTACACAGAACAGTAGAAGCTAGATCATCTTTAGAATACTGAAAGAAACACCAACATAGAATTTTTTTTTTCCAGGAAAACAGTCTTTAGGAATGAAGATGAAATAAGGATATTTTCAGACAATCAAAAACAGGATTTGTCACCTGCATACTGGCACTTGAATAACTGAAATCTTTAGACAGTATCAAAATGGTCTCAGATGAAAGGAAAATCACAATTTCTTCTCACTCACATTAACATAGATGCAAAAAGTGATGAACAGAATGTTAGCAGACTAAATCCAGGAATATATACAACCAAGTTGGGTTTTCTCAGGAATGCAATGTAGTTTTAACATTCTTTAAAAGTCAGTGTAGGGGTGCCTGGGTGGCTCAGTGGG
Source organism: Mustela lutreola (assembly GCF_030435805.1). Taxonomy (NCBI): domain Eukaryota; kingdom Metazoa; phylum Chordata; class Mammalia; order Carnivora; family Mustelidae; genus Mustela; species Mustela lutreola. The sequence continues at coordinate 135,985,279 of NC_081296.1, forward strand.
TTAAAGCCTCTGCTTTCGGCTCAGGTCAACATCCCAGCATCCTGAGATCGAGCTCCGCATCGGGCTCTCTGCTCAGCAGGAAGCCTGCTTTCCTTCCTCTCTCTCTCTCTGCCTGCCTCTCTGCCTACTTGTGATCTCTGTCTGTCAAACAAAATATATATAATAATAATAATAAATAAAAGTCAGTGTAAATCGCCATTTTAGTATACTAGTGGATAAAAATGATCAGTTTAATAGATGCAGAGAAAATGTTTGATAAAATTCAATCTCCATTTATGATTCAAAACTCATAGCGAAGTAGGAATAAAAGAACAAAAAATCTATAAGGAGCATCAAACTTAATAGTGAGATTGAAAGTTTTCTTCTGGAGATCAGGAATAAGACACGGGAGCCCATTCTCACCACTTAATATTCATCATTTTATTGGATATTCTAGCTAATACAGTTAGCCAAGAAAGAGAATATATGAAAATTAGAAGAGAATCCTATTAAATCTGGTTTAATTTTCTGGTGATGACTATATATGTGGAAAATCCAGGAGAATCCACAGATCAGTTATTAGAACTAACAAGTTTGGCCAGTCTGCTGGGTACAGAGCCAATATGCAAAATTTCATTGTGTTTATGTATACAAGCTTACCTTAGATATTGTAGGTTCAGTTCTAAACCACGGCAATAAAGCAAATATTGCAATAAAGCAAGTGAAGTGCAATTTTTTGGTTTCTTGGTGCGTGTAAAAGTGATGTTTATACTCTATTGTAGTCTTCTAAATGTGCAATAGTAGTATGTCCAAAAAAAGTACAATACCTTAAAAATATTGCTAAAAAATGCTCACTATCAACTGGGCTTTCAGCAGAGATGTATTCACTGATCATAGATCCCTATAACAATAATAATAATGAAAAAGCTTGAAATACTGCAAGAATTATCAAATGTGACACAGACATGAAGTGAAAAAATGCTGTTGGAAAAATGGTGCTGATAGACTTGCTTGACACAGGGTTGCATCAAATCATCAATTTGTCAAAAATGCTCTACCTGCAAAGTGCTGTAGTGCGAAGCACAGTAAAATGAAGTAGGCCTGTACTAACTAGCAGTGAAGTTAGAGAATATATAAAAATATAATTTACCAGAGAGTAAAGAAAGTTCAAATACCTAGGAATAAATCTCATAAAATATAGGCAAAGCCTTTGTGCAGATTATAATAATAATAATAATAATAATAATAATTTTAAATACCAGGACATGTATTGTGTGATTAATTGTTGAAATCCTTAAGAGCTGCTGGTTGCTGCAATAGCTGTGCTCTTGGCTTTAGGTGATGTTCCTTCACGGAATCCAGGCCTAAATCTGGGGTAGACAATTTTCAGCTGCCTCATTCGACCAGGCCCAGTGGGATTTTGTCTTTTAGCCTTGACACTCTAGTGATATTTTCTCTTCCTCTTGGCAGGATAGTACATTTGCCACAAGTCAACTTCCAAGGGTGATAGGGCTTAGAGCCACAGTGGTGGCACAATGTGCACGTCTTATTGCAACACTTTCCAAATGATGTCGTTCCCTTTGTCATCTTGTGTCTGTGGCCAAGACCCTGTAATTATTAAGAGACATGAAAGAATAAATAAATGGAAAATGTATCATATTCTTAGAAAGACAATATTGTAAAGATGTCCATTCTCCCCAACTTGATATATAAATAAAATAATCCCAGTAAAAATCCCAGCAGGGCATTGCTGGAGTTCTTGCATGGAAATTTGACAAGCTGGTTCTAAAAAATATATAGAGGAATGAAAGGCCATAAATAGCATATATGAAAATACTTGAGTGAATAAGAACAAGCTGGAAAGATTTGCTTCATTAGGTATCAAGATTTATTCTGAAGCTTTTATGAAATAGTCTGATAGGCCCTAGAAATAGAATAAAATCCTAGAAACAAAATCTTTGATTTGCAATAAAGATTGTACCGTAGAGTAGTGAGAAAAGAATGCTAAATATTGCTGGGACTATTGAATATCCTAAAAGAAAAGAAGGGAAAGAAAAGAATATATATCCTATATTCTTCCAATAATCCATTTTCTGCTCAAGGCAGCCAACATTAGTTTCCATTGCTTGTAATCAAGAACTCTCACCAAAAGATCTGGATAGCACTTGCTTGGATCCAAAAGTCTGAACTTAAAGTAGTTAGATGTCCTATCTTCATTCTGCTCAGCTTCACAGCCAAGACCTAGTGAGCCCTAGTGAGCCTCACTATATGTCAGTTACTTTCTAAGCATTTTCTAGGCATCATATTTTTGATACCTCACTGAACTACATAACTATAATATAATATATATATTATATATATTGATCCTTACCTCACACACTGTATACACACACACACACACACATACACACACACACACACACACACAAAATCAATTCTGTTTGGATTGCATACCAACATGTGAAAGGCAACATAATAAGCTCCCTAAAAGATAATACAGGAGAATATATTGACCTCAGTGTAGGCGAAGATCTCTCAAAGAGGACATACAAAAGACTAAAAAGGAGAAGAGTGATACATTTTGACTACATTCAAATGAAGAACTTTGCGTTAGGATAGGACACCATTAAAAGAGTAAAGGTAAATCACTGTAGGAGCAGGTATTTGTAACGTGTAATTAACAAAAGGTTTGTGTTTAGAACTCCGATAAGTAATGAAAAGACAATCCAGCTTTCAGCTTTTGGCTCAGAAGTGGTCAAGGTGCAACTTTCTTTGGTTACCCTTAACCTGGATTCATCTGATACCGGCTGCCTGCACTGAGCTGCCTAAATTCAACCCCAATGAAGTCAAAGTCATATACCTGGGGTGCATCAGTGGGAAAGTTGGTGCTCTTTCTGCCCAGGCCCCCGAAATTGGCCTCCTGAGTCTTTCTTCCAAAAAGGATGATGGTGACCTAGCCAAAATAACTGGTTATTGGAAAGGGAGGGCCTGAGGATTTCAGTGAAAATGACCATTCAGGACAGATAGGTCCAGACTGAGGTGGTACTTTCTGCCTCTGCCCTCATTATCAAAGCCCTCAAGGAAGTGCCAAGCAGTAGAAAGTAGCAGAAAAACATTAAGTACAATGGAAATAACAGTTTTGATGAGATTGTTGACATTGCTGGACAGATGGGGCACCCATCTTTAGTTAGAGAACTCTCTGGAACCATTAAAGAGATCCTCAGACTGCCAGACTGGGCTGTGATATTGAAGGCTGCCACCCTCATGACATCATAGATGACCTCGACAGTGGTACAGTGTGGAATGCCCAACTAGTTGAGGACTACAAAGGAAAATATCTCAGTCAAGGATCATTTGATTAAAAAAGAAAAAAAAAAGACACTCCAATAGTAAAATAGGCAAGAGATTGAATAGGTATTTTATAAAAGAAGATTTCCAGATTGTTGAGAAACAAGTCATCAGTGATATGCAAGCTAAAGGAGCATACACCAATCAGAATGACCCAAATAAAAATTATTAATATGACCAAGTATTGGAGGGGATACAGAGAAATAGCAATGTTCCTCAATACCAGCAGGAGTGTGTATTTGCTACAACCCCTTTGGAAAATAGTTGGGCATTTTCTACCAAGGTTTATTCATATTTCTATAACTCAGCCATTCCATACCTAGGTTTACATACAGAATTAATGCATGCACATGTATACCAAGAAACATGAACTAAAATATAGTAGCATCATTCATAATAGCTAAAAACTAGAATGAATCCAAATTTCGTCAATGGCATATTGATAAATTATGGTTTATTCACAGAATATTATATAGCAATAAAAATGAACAAACCTACAACAACATAGTTGAGTCTTTCAAACATAATGTTGAGTGAAAGAAGCTAGTCTTGAAATATTCTGCATTATTTCTCTTTATATAAAATTCAGGCAGAATAAAGTAATGCTGTTTAGGAATGCATATTTAGGTTGCCCGGCCAAAAAGAAAAGCAAGGAAATGATTCCCTAAGTTAGGACAGTGATCATGGAGGAAGGGTAATAATGATTGGCAGTAATGAGTGGGAGGGTCATGAATAGGACTTGTAAAGTGCTAGGAATGATCTGTTTCTTGGCCTAGGTAGTAGTTTATTTAAGTGGTTGTTTTGTGGTAATTTATTGAGCTGCACATTTTGGGGTACTTTTCTGTATATGTGTTATATTTCACAATAAAGGTTTGAAGAGCAGTCATTGTGTAATATAAGTATTAAGAGTGCTAGCTTTAGGGGTCCCTGGGTGGCTCAGTCCTTAAGTGTCTGCCTTTGGCTCAGGTCATGAACCCAGGGTCCTGGGATCAAGCCCCACATTGGGCTCCCTGCTCAGCGAGAAGCCTGCTTCTCCCTCTCCCACTCCCATTGCTTGTGTTCCCCCCCCCTCCGTCAAATAAATAAAGTCTTTAAAGAAAAAAAAGAGTGCTCGCTTTGGACTTGGACTGACTGAACTATCACTTCTATTTCTGTTTGTTGGCCATCTTGGGCAAGTTACTTGATTTTGCTGAGCTTCAATTTCTTGAATGATAAAAAGGAAGTAATGGTAGTATCAACTTCAATAGTTATGCAGTTCAGTGAGGTATCAAAAATATGATGCCTAGAAAATGCTTAGAAAGTAACTGACATATAGTGAGGCTCACTAGGGCTCACTAGGTCTTGGCTGTGAAGCTGAGCAGAATGAAGATAGGACATCTAACTACTTTAAGTTCAGACTTTTGGATCCAAGCAAGTGCTATCCAGATCTTTTGGTGAGAGTTCTTGATTACAAGCAATGGAAACTAATGTTGGCTGCCTTGAGCAGAAAATGGATTATTGGAAGAATATAGGAAGCTCACCGCATTGCTGGAAGGCTGAAGAGTAGGCTGGTCCAGAGGCTAAGCAGCAAGAATGATCCGGTGAGGGCTATTTGGCTGCTGCTAGATGCATCCTCTCCCTCCTTTGTACTGCTATTTCCAGTTCTTGGTGGGACTGTTTTACATCATGTGCATGGTGCCTAACTTCCTGGGTTTAGAAAAGAAGGATCTTCCATTCTGACTTCCATTGTGTACTGTTTATGAAGTCAGTCCCCTCTAGGAGAAGGTTGAGTGTTTGAAAGCTAGAAGATCTGAAGGCGACCGCTACGTCCAGGATCCTGAAAGAAGCTGCAGTTGTAATTCTGTGCTATCTTTGAGGACTGTCAGGGACTAGAAATGAACCCATGTATCAATTATCCAAAGGGGAAAAGAGATTATAGAATCCAGAATCTGTAACCATTAAACTTGAAGCAGCTTCTCAGCAAAGTTCTAGAATATGTCTGTAACCATTAAACTTGAAGCAGCTTCTCAGCAAAGTTCTAGAATATGTCACACAGATGGTTTGTGAACAGTTAGTAAGGCAATAAGTGTGGCCAGCATGGGCATCCTAAAAACAAATTTGACCACCTAATGATTTTCTAAGCGAGTCCTCTCTGCTCTGTCTCAGATATAACTACTAGGTCCTCATTAGCTCTTGTGTGAACTTTGCTAAGGCCTCCCATCTGTCCGGTAAGACCCATCTTACCATCAGCTGCTATAGGATCCTCCAAAAAATGCAAATTTGACTGTCATTTCCTAGCTTAAATTTAAGCTTAAAATTCTTGATCATCTGTGGGATAAAGGTCCTTCTCAGTCTTTCCTGCAAAACTGAAAGCTTTATGAGGCCTAGAACTGTGTCTGCTTTAGTGCATCATCTCCAGTAACTAGTGTGGAGCCAGCACTTGTTAGGAATTCGTTAAGTATTGAGTTAAACTGATGGAATTTGTGTCTCTTGGCTCAGGTCTCTGCACACACAGAACTTCCTGTACACACTGAATAGCCATGGTATTTTATTTGTTTATTTTACTAATGTTTGTTCTTTTTGTTTCTGTGAAGTACTTCTAAGTTATTTCCTTTAATTTTTTTGTGTATAATACAGTATTGCTAATTATTGGCACAATATTGTATAGCAGATTTCTAGAACTTACTAATCCTAAATAACTTAGACTTTATACCCATTGATTAGCAACTCTTCATTTTCCTCTCCTTGAAGACCCTGAGAAACATCATTCTACTCTCTGATTTTAGGAGTTTGACTATTTTAGATACCTCCATAAATGGAATTGTGCAATATTCGTCCTTCTATGACTGGCTTATTTCACTTAGCATAGTGTTCTCAGGGTTCATCCATATTACCACATATTGCAGGATTTCCTTGTCTTAAAAATATTATAATATTCCATTGTATGTAACTACCACATTTTCTTTTCTTTTCTTTTACTACCACATTTTCTTTATCCATTCATCTGTCAGTGGACAGTTAGGTTGTTATCGCATCTTGGCTATTTTGAGTAGTGCTACACCGAAACGTTGGAGGGTCGATATCTCTTTGAGATCCTGATTTAAATTCTTTTGGATGAATACCTGGAAATGGGATTGATAGATGATATGGTAATTCTATTTTCAATTTTTTGAGGAATCTTTATACTGTTTTCCGTAGTGGCTATGTCATTTTTCGTTCTCATGTAGGTGCAAGGGTTCCATTTTCTATGCATCCTCTGCAACACTTGTCTGTTTTTATTTTGATAATAGCCATCATCCTAACAATGTAAGATGATATCTCATTTTTGTGGTTTTGGTTTGCATTTCCTGATGATTAGTAATATTGATCATCTTTTCTTATGCTTTTTGGCCATTTGGATGTCTTCTTTGGAGAAATGTGTATTTCAGTCTTAAGCCCTTTCTAAAATTGGGTTATTGGGTTGTTTTGCTATGGAGTTATAGGAGTTTTAAATTTATTTTGGAAATTAACCTCTTTTCAGATATATGGTTGGCAAGTATTTTTTGTTGCTTCATAGGTTGTCATTTTCTCTGTTTGATTCCATTGCTGTACAGAAGTTTTTCTGTTTGATGTAGTCCCACTTGTCTATATTTGTTTTTGTTACGTGTGCTTTTGGTGTCATATCCATAAAATCATGAAGCTTTGTTATGAGACCAATATCATGAAGCTCTTCCCCTGTTTTCTTCTAAGAGTTTTATAGTTTAAGTCTCATTTTTTTTTAAAGATTTTATTTATTCATTTGACAGACAGAGATCACAAGTAGGCAGAGAGACGAAGAGAGAGAACAGGAAACAGGCTCCCTGCTGAGCAGAAAGCCCGATGCGGTGCCCGATCCCAGGACCCTGGGATCATGACCTGAGCTGAAAGCAGAAGCTTTAACCTACTGAGCCACCCAGGTGCCACTAAGTCTCATGTTTTTAATCCATTTTGAGTTTATTTTTATATGATGTGAGATAAGCATCCAGTTTCATTCTTTTGCATGTGGATAATGAGTTTTTCCAACACAATTTGTTGGAGAGACTATCCTTTCCCCATTGTGTATTGTTGGCACCCTTTTCAAAGATCAGTTGATCATAGATGTATAGATGCTTTTCTAGACTCTTACTCTGTTTCATTGGTCTCTTTATGCCATACTCTTTTTTTTTTTTTAAGATTTTATTTATTTATTTGACAGAGAGAAATCACAAGTAGATGGAGAGGCAGGCAGAGAGAGAGAGAGAGGGAAGCAGGCTCCCTGCTGAGCAGAGAGCCCGTTGCGGGCCTCGATCCCAGGACCCTGAGATCATGACCTGAGCCGAAGGCAGCGGCTTAACCCACTGAGCCACCCAGGCGCCCTATGCCATACTCTTAAAAAATTTCTGTAGCATTGTAATATATTTTGAAACCAGCAAGTATGATATCTCCAGTGTTGTTCATCTTACATTCCTTTTTTTGTTTTGTTTTTAAGATTTTGTTTATTTATATGAGAAAGAGGAAGAGAGAGAGAGAGAGAGCATAAGCAGGGAGAGGGGAGGGACAGAGAGAGAAGCTGACTCCCCACTGAATAGGGAGCCCACTTGGAGCTCAGTTGCAGAACCCTGAGATCATGACCTGAGGGTTAAGGCAGACCCTTAACCCATTAAACCACACAGGCACCCTAATGTGGACATTTTAACTGTGTTAATTAAGCTCCAGTCTATGAACCTGGGATGTCATTCCATTTTTTTTGTCATTAATTTTTTCATCAATTTTTATAGTTATGCCGTGGTGTTTTTCTGTGTTCTTGCTTTTGCTCATTTAATCCTCTTCGCCTGTAGAGCCCTTTTTCAATGCCCTTGCCTGTGGCCAAGTCCTGCTGTTCTTTAAGAAAGCATAATTGCTGTATCTTTGAGGAAAAGTCCTTTGATTACCTTTCTTCCCTAATTTAAATACCCGCTGTGTTCCTGTAATATCAAGGGCAAAATTCTATTCTAAATAATAACACATTGTATTACAGTTGTCTGTTTATGAGTTTTTCTTCCTCTGTAGACTGAGCTGTTTCAGGGCACAAATCATGTATAATTTAACTGTATTCCCAGGATGGAATATGGTGCTTGGCACATAGCAGGGACCCAGTAAAGGTCTGTTGAAGGTTTTAGGCAAAGCCATTAACTGATGGTTCCCTTTTAAAAATTTAATTTAATTTAATTTAATTTGAGAGAGAGAGAGAGAGAGAGAGAGAATGAGCATGGGGTAGGGAGGGGCAGAGGGGGAATGAGAAACACCTTCCCGTTTAGCACGATGCGGAGCTCAATCTCAGGAAGATCATGATCTGAGCTGAAGGCAGACACTTAACCCACTGAGCCACCTAGGCACCCCTCATGGTTCCCTTTTTGATGTGGTTGCTGTGTGTATCTTCTCATCAGAAGGAACTGGGACTCCTTAGAGAAATGGCTGGGGCAGAGCATATGTAAGATGAGCTCGGAACTTTTGTTATAAGCAAGACTATTCGGACACATGAGCCAACTCTAAAGAGCTCCCAATGGCCAAAACTAGGAAAACTTGAAACACTTGAAATATGTTAAACTTGAAAAAACTTGAAAAACTTGAAATATGTTAAAAACTGCATGTTTCTAAAACTACAAAACCCCCAAATCATTGTATAGAGATTGCTACAATGCTTAGTATTCTGACAATGGGAGAAGACTCAATCTTCTATCCTGCCTTTCTTTTTTTTTAATAGTATTTTTTTAAAGATTTTATTTATTTACTTGGCAGACAGAAATCACAAGTAGGCTGAGAGGCAGGCAGAGAGAGATAGGCAGAAGCAGGCTCCCTGCTGAGCAGAGAGCCCTGATATGATGCTCTATCCCAGGACCGAAGGCAGAGCCTTTAACCCACTGTTCCACTGCTCTCTAATTTTGTGCATATTTAAAATTTTCTGAAATAAAGAAGTTTTAACTAACTAGCATTTAAGTAAAAATTTGAAAAAGAGGGACACCTGGGTGGCTCAGTGGGTTAAAGCTTCTGCCTTTAGCTCAGGTCATGATCCCAGGGTCCTGGGATCGAACCCTGCATCGGGCTCTCTGCTCGGTGGGGAGCCTGCTTCCTCCTCTGTCTCTCTGCCAGCCTTTCTGCCTACTTGTGATCTCTGTCAAATAAATAAAATCTTTAAAAAAATTTTTGAAAAAGAAAAAAAAGTTTTTACAAAGCAGTAATTAATATACCTAAAATGTACAAAGGGAGTAAAAGGCAAGGGAATAATTTACTCAGAATTCAGAATACGGGGAGATATGATCGGGAAGAAGCATTAGAGGACTTTTAAAGTACAAATAATTACCTCATTACTAAGTAGGTATTGGTATTAACGTTTTTAGCTTTGTGTCTCGTTTTCATGCCACCTTTTATATTTATGATATATTTTACAATAAAAAGTAGAAAGAAAGCTAACTGTTAGGACATAAAGAAATCTCACAGAATCAAATTGCAGGAAGTACTGTTGGATGTTACAAGAATTAGAAAGTAAGTGGTCAGGTGGGTCTCTGTGTCTCCTTTCCTCCTGGACCCCAAGGTCCCTTGTTTCTACTTCTCTTTGCATAAATGATCCTTTTCCTGTCTCTGGCAGTTGTCTTCAGTGCTTAGTCATTTGCTTTTACATGGCCTGTGACGGCTTCTCCCAAGTGGCAGACTCTGTCCCTGACCTGAGGCTCTTTACTGTCTGTTTTGGCCTGTGGTACCAACCCCAGATTTTGGGGAAGAGAATTGGGTTGACTTTTGGGCAAATGTTCACCAAAAATCATAAGCACGGCCAGTGTAGTAGATCTTGGTCACAGGAACTATTCCTTCAAGGCTGTGGACAGGGGAAGTTTTTAAGAAAGGGTTGTAGACTTCTGCGATATAACATCATCTCTGACGGTGAAAGATTTGAAACAAACTCCAGCTCTAACAATAGAGACTTGAGGATTGGTTAAAGAAATTTTAGTATAGACTATTGGATAATGCACAGTCATTTAAAATTATGATATAGCGCCATTTCTATTGACTCTGAAAAATGAGTAATGTTCAATTACATCTGTGCATGTCCTTTCAGAAATATAAATACAAGAAATGTGTGTGTGTGTGTGTGTTTGTGTATATGGATTTGAGTCCTAGAATGAGTGGAAACTCTGAAACATTAATGGAATAATTAATGAAAAGCTGTAAGTTACAGGACCTTGAGCTAGTGTGTATTATAGTCCCAGCTGATCAACTCATGATACAGTATTTTCCAGTAGAACTTATGGTCTTCATGCCCCACATGAAATTAGTGACTGGAGATAGGAGGCAGGATATATAAACATACAGATGTATATACATCTCTCTCCTCCTTCATTCTCTCTTTCTGTCTATATAGATATACATATGTATGTGTATGTATATTTATAAATATATAAATACGTTTCTGAAAGAATATGCACCAAAGTGTTAACAAAGGTTATCTTTGGCTAATGGGTTTGTGGTTGGTTATATCATTTTTTGTTTCTTTTTGTTCATTTTTCTACACTGAATAATGTGTTATTTGTATATTAAAGTCTGAAGGGTAAATGTAAAATGTTTTCTTACGTGTATTTAATTTGTTCTACGATGAGTAAAGCATGCATTAGTATAATTTCAAAAAGTTAATTTGAAATATATATATGCAGAGCCCTGCATTAAAGTTAAAAAGTCAATTATTTTCCAAAAATCTGTTTCAAAAATAGAGCACAGGTGATACTGGGCTTGGAGTAAATTTATTTTTATATGCCCTGGAGATCTTGATTGACTTATTTAGGCTAACAGGGTAAGTCTGCAGTTAAAAAAAGTCTAGTGCCAAACCAAGAAACCAAGAAACAATCTTTTAACTATAGAGAACAAACTGATGGTTACCTGAGGGGAAGTGGGTGGGTGGGGGATGGGTTAAATAGATGATGGGATTAAGCAGTGCCCTTGTGATGAGCACGGGGTGATTTATGGAAGTGTTGAATCACTATATTGTACACCTGAAACTAATATTACATTGTATGTTAACTAACTAGAATTTAAATAAAAACTTAAGAAAAAAATAAAGAGGGGCACATGGGTGTCTCAGTGGGTTTAAAGCCTCTCCCTCGGCTCAGGTCATGATCCCAGGGTCCTGGGATCGAGTCCCACATCGGGTTCTCTGCTCAGCGGGGAGCCTGCTTCCTCCTCTCTCTCTCTGCCTGCCTCTCTGCCTACTTGTGATCTCTCTCTGTCAAATAAATAAATAAAATCTTTTTTTTTTAAAGAAAAAATAAGGAAACACACAAAATCTAGTGCTCAGAGTATTATATCAAGAAATATTGTATCCTTATTAAGAAGTCATAGTCTTAGTGTACTCTCTGTGGATTAGAAACATTTGAAGAAGTTGTCCATTTTAGCTCCTTACTTCAAATGGAACACAGAGGAACAACACAAGGAGGCCAGTGTGGTCAGAGGGCACCTGAGGGATGACTGAGAGGACTGGAAATGGTCAGCCTGAGGAGGAACTTGCAGGAAAAGTGATAGCAGGCTGTAAATATTTGAAAGGGTATTGTGGGGAGGGATTGAAGAGCAGAGGTTATTGTGAAGTAGATTCTACTTAGGTCAACATAGGGAGGAACTTCGCGCATTATCTCTGTCTGGTGAAAGGACCTCCTCACAGAGTAGCAGAGACTGGGGGGAACATCTGACGATTGCCTGAGCCTCCGTTCCTTTGCTGGGAGGTATAAAGAACGCATAGCCCTCCTGAGTATCTCTTTTACTGTCTCACAGACTCCCACTCGCAGCACTTCTGACAGCAGATGTGGGATTTTTTTCCCCCTCACACCAAGTGATTCTGTGACACTGCTGGGTGTCCTACAATTGAACTGAATTGTGACACTGCCAGGGGATAGCATCAGATCCCACAGGTTAAGGGCTTCGTCCCATGAGAATGTTGCCTCCCCCCTGTCACCCCGCCCCAGCTTCAGATGCCCGTCTCAGGTAGTAGGTCCCAGGTTACCCACAACTGCTGTCTGACTTGACTATGTGTTGGGGTTTCCCGTGACCTCCTCTGTGGATTTGATAATTTTCTACGGCAGCTCAGAGAACTCAGGGAAATACTTACATTTACCAGTTTATTAAAAGATATGGGAAAGGATACAGATGAATAGTCAGATAAAGAGACACGGAAGGCAAAGTCTGGGAGGGGCCCAAGGACAGGAGCTTCTGTCCCCTTGGAGTTGGGGTATGTCGCCCGTCACCCTGCTGGTATATGGATGTGGTCACCAACCTAGAAGCTCTTCAAACCCTGCACTTTGGGGATTTTTATGGAGGTTTTATCACATCACTGTGATCAGTCATTAACTTCTTTTCCAGCCCCACTCCCCTCTCTGGAGAATGGGGGGGTGAGGCTGACAATTTCAAGCCTCTGATGATGGCTTGGTCTTTCTGGTGAGCAGCCCCCATCCAGGAGCCCACCCAGAGTCACCTCTTTGGAACAAAAGACACTGCTATCACCAGAGAAGGTCCAAGGGATTTAGGAACTCCGGGTCAGGAACCAGAGTCAAAGACCAAATATTAGAACAAAACATACTCATAGTGTCCTTTTCACTTAGGAAATCATCAGGATTTTCAGAGTTCTGTGCCAGGAACTGGGGGCAGAGATGAATGTATACATTTTCTGTTACATCACAAGAGGAAAGTTGGGTGGCGTAAGCTCACTCTAAGTTCTTTCTACCTATGAGAGTATGAGCTGATGAACAGAAAAATAAATCTTTTCACATATAAAAATAAAAGTGAGACTAGATTTAAGTTGAATCACAAATATTTACCCATCATTTGCACTTTTATGTTGCTACCAGACGCAGACATTTGCAGTATTTGAGGTTTACATCATTTAAGTTGTTTTTCGCACTGAGAAGTGGACTTTGGGCTTTGGTTTCTCGTGGTCTTGACTAGAGGAGGTTAAGCCAGAGCCTAGCTAAATACAGTAAACCTTATGCTTTTCTGAGTGCTCAAGGAAAGGCTAGATCAATAAACCATAAAACTTAGTAGCACCTAAAGGTTAGGAGCGTGAATCCTGTCTCTGCCGTAGTGTCTTTACCTGAAAATGGCAATAATGCCAGCCATAGGCTTGTTATTCGCTTGGGAACATGGCTTTCACGATGCATTTCACCTGTCTACTCCTTGAAGCTACCTACCAGTTCACCAGTAAGTCACCGGTGAGTGAGTGAGTGAAAGAAATAACAAATCCTTCCCCCAGGCTGCAGTGACGTGAGCACACTGAATGTAGAGGGGACACTCCACTCTGTGATGCTGAATTCCAGGCATTTCATCCTAAATCTCACTCTACCTTCAATGTTTTGCCTAATTTAACCATATGGTTCCTGAGAAATGTGATTGTTGAATTGGAATGAATTTTGTAGGGGCTTTTTTTGGGAAGGAGCGTATTTTTTTCACGAATGGGTTATGCCGGTCTGAGAATACTTGGATGTGAGTGAAGACTTGAATAATTTATGCACTGGGCCTCTCAGAAATGGATGCCCAGAATATTTTTGGAAAGAGAAAGTTGGTTGAAACTGCCAGATTTTTTTTTTTTTAATACAAGATAATTATGATTATGTTCCCTCTCAAATACTGAATTTTTCTTTCCTTGATTTTCTAGAGAATGAAGATCTAGAAAACACCAAGGTCACCTCAGTGGCTTTGGCCTCTGATCCAGAACCCCATTCCTCACCTTACAGGTATGGGCAGCAGCTGCTTGGCTCCTAGACGTTTATTGTCTAAGATAAGGAACAGATGAAAGGCATGGACAGTGACTTTCAGGGGGTGGACAGGTTGGAGTGAAGAGTGTAGATGATTTGGTCATTAGTTAGTCAATCCTTAAGTGTGTTTGGGGGCAATGTCAGATTTCTTTCAGGTGATGAAACTTTCTTTACTCTCAGAGAGCAAAACTGTAACAAATAGTGTAGTATCTTCATTTGTCCTTTTCAGAAGCCCAGTTTGAAATGTTAAAACATTAGACATGGATCCCCAAGTGCACTTTCAAGAGAATGCGTGGTTGGTTTTTACCCAGAGGATGCATGAACACACACATACACACACACACACACTTTTGGAGGTGTTTTTTTTTAATGTAATTTTTAGATTAAGCCATTATGATGACCTTCAGATTGTTATTCTTAATTTCCTGCTCCATCCATTTTGTTTATCAACTGTCACTGATACCACACTGTTTGGCAGAAAGGGAAGAGTTGTACTGAGCTCTGGAATAAGTGGAAACATGAAACATGCATGGAATAATTAATGAAAACCTGTATTTTGGATAAATAATGGAGCTAATCGAGACTATAGTCCAGTTGATCTGCTCATGGCACAGTTCTGTCCAGTAGAACCACTGTGGTCTCCGTGCCTCACAAAAAGGTGATGGCTAGGGGATAGAGAGGAATATCAGAATACTTAAATAATCTCTTATTTCTTTTTTTTAAGATTTTATTTATTTATTTGACAGAAATCCCAAGTAGGCAGAGAGGCAGGCAGAGAGAGAGAGGGGGAAGCAGGCTCCCCGCTGAGCAGAGAGCCCGGTGTGGGGCTTGATCCCAGGACCCTGGGATCGTGACCTGAGCCGAAGGCAGAGGCTTTAACATACTGAGCCACCCAGGCTCCCCAATCTGTTATTTCTTTTAAAATTATTTTATTTTAAAGTAAAATCTATGCCCAGTGTGAGGCTTGAACTCAAGACACTGAGATTAAGAATCGCATGCTGTACTGACTGAGCCCAATCTCTTATTTCTTCAGTAGAAGTTCTTTCTTCTAACTTTTATATATGAAATAAAACTTTTTCCCCCCAGAATTCAGATGATGAAAGGTAATGATTAGTGTAATAATAAAGTTGGTGATATATAGGCATACTTTTAAAAATTTTTCTCTGTAATGACAATAAAATACTTATTACAGAATATTTCTATTTGTTCAATACTGTACTAGGTGTTAAAAGGTATTATATCATGTAATCCTAACACCCCTGAAACAGTTATTTTTTTTTCCACAGTGAGGAGAACAAAACAGTGAATTGAAAAATTTCCCAAGTTTTAGAGCTTTAGGTTGGTTCTACTCTAAAGCTTGTTCCCATAAGTCACATTAGAAGGGTTTTGAGTTCCATGCTTAGAGCTACTAGGTTATTTATATAACAGTCCTTTCAGAAGACAAAACCTCCCGAAGGCTTTGATGATAGGAGACAATTCTTGTCCTTATCAAGTCCCAGGAGAGGAGGTCCTTTCCCTCATCCTGCCATCACCCTTTTTCTGTGCGTAGTGATTTGAAGGATATTTGGGAGATGGCTTTAGGCACAGAACTGATTTTTTCCTCCTAGGAGTAAATAAAGTTTTTTTGAGTGAGAATGTACAACATTCTTAGAAAAAAGGAGGTTTAATGTTTAATGTTAAAGCTTTGTTTCTAAAATCTGGTGTGCGAAGCAAGAAATCCAGCCCACATGACGCCTGAAGTGTACTGTTTATGTTTTGTCTATATTAGAACTGGAAGGGCACAGTTCTCTCTCTTTGCTATGAGGCTAGTTCGGCTGGCCAGGCTCTCCCCTCCCTTGGGATGCCCTCCCTACTCCGGGTCAGCACACACAAGAAGGCTTACAGTGGGAGTTTTTCCTTGACATGGTTTATCACTGGCATCAAGTGATTTGCAATTAACTTTCCCAAAATACCCTTCGTTGATTCTTCAGAGCATAAAGTGGTCATGTGAATATTAAATTTATGTGGGCTATTGCATGTCCTGTTTAGAATTGTTTTTTTTTAATAAGCAGAACCATGTTTGTGCAAAGTAGTGTGCACAAAGGCAAAGAGACTTTAGAAGTACACACAGTAAGGTCACGCCTGTGGTCAGATCCACTGTTATATGCTCACATGCCAGCATTCCTCTCTTGCTCCCAAACAAAAACTAACTTATTGATTGATTTATTCAACAAATATTTTGGGGCTGCTCCTGTTTATTCATTCAACAGGTATTTGCTTGCTGAGAGCCTGCTTGCTACTTATGTGGCAAGCACTGTTCTAGGCAATGAAGATACCATAAATGACCAAACAGTCCAAGTCCCTGGTCTCATGGGGTTTACATTCTAGTGGGAGGGCAGACAGAAAGCAAGTATAACTCATATTTCATAGACTCTGAACTTGCCACCAACTGTAAGAAGTACTGTTATTTTATGAACTACCAAGAAAGGGAAGAATGCCCAAGGTAGAGAGTCTAATAAGAGACACACGCACACACACACACACATACACACCTCTCCACCCCCACACTGTGGGGCTTGGACATCAAAAGCCTAAGCCTTCAGTGAAAAGATAAGAAAAAAGTCCCTCCAGGGGCGCCTGGGTGGCTCGGTTGTTAAGCATCTGCCCTCAGCTCAGGTCACGATCCCAGAGTCCTGGGATTGAGCCCCGCATTGGGCTCCCTGCTCAGCAGGAAGCCTTCTCTCCCTTTCCCAGTCCCCCTGCTTGTGTTCCCTCTCTCACTATGTCTGTCAAAAAATAAAGAAAATCTTAAAAACAAAAACGTTCCTCCACACAGAAGGATCACAAGGGAACTTCAGTGTCTCCACTTGGCACTGTGTAAGGAGTGGAAAAAAATATCTCCCCTGAGAATATGAACCACGAGTCTGTAATCACCAGTTTGTGGTCTAAATTCAGTCTGTCAGTGTGGCCTGAACAAAACCCTCACAGAGAACTTATTTAAAGTTGTCTCAGTCGGAAGCCTTCGTGAGTACGGGCAGGAGCAAATGCAGATCTCCTGGAGAAGGACTCCATGTCAGTCCTGGGCAGTTGTAAAACACTACTAATTTTTAGGACATCCCCCATTTTGTTTGTACTAAAATCTGAAAACAAATATACATCTTGCAGTCAACCAAATACGGTACATAATATGCCGGGCCGTGGTGAGTGCAACGAAGATGAGTGAACAGGGTAAGGGTGTAGGTTCGATGGGGCTACGATAGGGTGAGCTATTTCACCTCCTGACCTCTGGGGAGCCTCCCTAGAAGTAACAGCTGAGCAGAAGCCTAAAGGAAGGAAGCCCTCAGGTACCTGGGAGAAGAATATTCTAGGCTGAGGTGATAGTAGGTACAAAACCCTTGAGTGGGAGAGGGCTTGAAGTGTTTGGGGATTCTCAGAGGTTCAAGAGGCCACTGTGACTGCAGCAGACCAGGCAAAATGACATGGCCTCTTTCTAGGGGACGAGGGTTCCATGTGACAGGCCTGGCATAAATGCTGTGCATACCGGGAGTGAGACCTGTCCCTGTCCCTGCCATCAGGCTCACCTTCTAATAGAGGAGACAGATCAGGATAAATAGCGTCAAGAAACAAAAGCAGACTGTAATTTCTGGGGTTAAGAGGTAAATAGATTTACAGCCTAGACTAATTTACATTTTACCCAGGATTACCCAAGCAAACCCATACAATCAACAGCATCCCATACCTCTGGTTTTAATATTGACTTCCTCTTGTTTGTTCTGAGGGAGGCTGGAATGACCTGGATGTCCCAAAATATGGCTTTATTTTATCTGAAAAAGAGGCAATGTAGAGTGATTTTTTTTCTTGTTTATGTTTAAAAAAGAGAGAAAGAAGCTAATAAACACCAAAAGAAGTCCTTTGTTCCCCCATGATGTCTGTAATACCATTTTCCTGTCACTTACTCAGTTTTCCTGGGGAAGTGATGCTTGAAAAAGCAGTAGTTCTCAACCTTTACACAATTCAAAGTTGTTGAGGACCCCAAAGGATTTTTTCAGTGGGCTGTATCTATCAGTGTTTACTCTACTAGAAATTAAAACTGAAAAATTAAAAAATTCTTGTTGATTAATTTAAAAATGAAAATGATGAACTCATTGCATGTTAATGTCAGTGATATGTTTTTAATGGAAAACAACTATTTTCCAAAGCAGAAATAATTTAGCGAGAGAGAGCGATGTTGTAATTCTCATGTCTGGCTTCAGAAAACACAGTTGGATTCTCACATCTGCTTCTGCCTTTGTTCTGTTGTGAGATCACGTGTCATGTTCTGGGAAACTCTAATGTATACTCTTGAAAAGATGAAAATGAAAAAAGGTGATCATATTTTAGAATTATTATAAAACAGTCTTAAGAGCCCCAGCAGTCCCCGCACCATAGTCTGATAACTGCTACTCCAAAGAATTCACGTCATCTCCTGCTGGCAACAGATTTCCGAGAGGCCTGGGGTATGGTGCTTCCGCCCCGGCTCCTCACTCACTTTCTGGTCTCTCAGGAAGCCAGCGGAAAAGGAGAGCAGAAATGACTCCCTCGCTTCCTTAAAAGTAACTCTTCAGATGCTTGTGTTTTAAGTCATTGGAATAGTAGATTAGTGTACTTAAAAAAGGAAAGAGAGTGCTGACCGTCTTTCATTACCTGGTGGCTGGGTGTGCCGTGGAGGATGGTGTGAAGTGGAGACGCCGACAGGCTGCTCGTGGCATAAGGGACAGGCAAGAGGGACAACCAGAGACCGGAGGGGGACTGTCTCCTGAGTCCACGTGTACTCCCTCTGTTGTGGGGATGAATTTCTGGCTGAGGCGAGGCCTAAGGGACAGGAGACCTAAATGCGAGAGCAGAGGTTGGGAGGTGGCCCTCGAAGGATGTTTTAGTCCTAGTTTCTCTAGGACTGCTGTGCCTTTTAAGAGTCTTTGCATTGACATGCTCTCTTCCTCTGAGAGGCCACAGATGGTGTCTCCAGTGAGTGACGATGCCCCAGAGGGTCTGCGGAAGACAGCTGGCGCCTTGGAGGTGCAGGCCTCTGTGGAACAGGAAGTGCTCCCTGCAGACCAGGCCCAGGTCCTCAACAAGGTAGGGAGGACATTGTCGCCGTCTCTTTGGAAGGAGCAGTTTGTGGCACCAGATTTAGATGCGTCTGGATGGGTTGGAACTAGAAAGCACTGGGGAAGCTCACTTTTAACCATGTGGAGGACGGATATACGTGTCGCCCTCTGGGCCCCTCACTGAACTAGCAACTCTTCAAAAAAGTGAAGTGTTGGAGTGAATGCTCACATGTTGTCTAAAATCCTCTGGGTGTGAGGAGCTTTGATATGTGGGATTGTATTTCAGCTTCAGTTTTCTTCTGGTAGATCTACTTAATATTTATGATAAAGTTTCCCTAGAAGTGGTGTAGACAGCAGTGGTCTCCCTGCCATGGAGGAGAGCGTTGTTTGTATCATTATTAACACATCTGTCACAATAACAAATGGTACTAGTGGCAGTGAAGACAGTGCCAAACATTATAATTACCTTTGCATAATGCTTTATAGTTTACAAAGCACTTTTATGCATAAAAATGCTTCATTTACTCCTGAGAACCTGTGAGACAGGTACTGTTATGTTCCCATTTTACAGATGAGGAAACTAAAGCTAAGACCTATCAGTGACTTTACTAATGCTGCACTGCTAATACGCTGCAAACTAAATCCTTTGTTTAGCCTCTGGAAAAGGAAAGAATCATGTGAGTGGGTTAGCCAGAGTCTCATTTACCTCATTAAGCAATGCAGGTAAAGAACTCTCTTTCTCCAGAAAGAGGTATAATATCTCCAGAAAGAGATATTATAAGAATATAGTCTGGGAATAATTCAAGATTGCTTTCTTTTTCTCTCGCAAATATAATTCTGGACTCTTAACTGGACAGTCATCTCATTGGAATGCTGACCCGAGTGGGGAGTGGGTGTACATGTTTTGAGTTGCCTGCTGACTGCTTGGAGAAGGAGCAGGAAATGATGGCATAAAAGCAAGAAACAGGAGCATCAAACCGAGTGGTCTGATGTGAAATGCACAAGAGGGGTTGAAGCCTCTTGCCATGGGCTAGCGAGGGCTTTGAGTTTCAAGTGATGCTTGTACTCTCCATGCAGGTTATGTGTCTGGCAGCAAATGTACTGTTTAAATACATTGAAACAGGTAAAATGGTGATTATTTATAGAACACTGTTAGTGGATATGACAGCCGGTGTCTTGGGACATCCCAGTTGTGCCATGGATGAGCCAGAGACAGAGGATATAAATCAGATCCTATCTCTGCAGGACTTTGGTGACTCGACTGACAGGGATCTGGAGGTTCTGCGTGAGTGGGAACTGTAGCAGGAGGCTGCGTGGCAGAACGGGAGTTGGGCTAAGCCCTGGATGCCAGTGCTGCCTCGAGGGAGGCGGCTGGGAAGTGCTGTGCAGGCCAAGGCTAGATCAGGGCATGGCCGAGAAACGCTTTTGGTGCAGAAGTCAGTAGCAAGCGTGGAGGATGTTCACGGACAAGGATTTTATAAAGGGTCTGGAGTGGGAAAGTGGCAAAAGGAGGAGTGAACATAGCCGGCAGGCTTTGAGCAGGGAAGGTGGAGGCAGTAGCGCAGGATGGGCAGCGCCTTCGGGAAGGAGGCTGGTTGGACTCTGCCCTCTAGTAAGCACTCTAATCAGAGTTCCGTTGTGCAGATGGCCAAGTACCAAGTTCCACAAAGGTCCGGGGACATCGTTATGATCCAGTCTGAGCACACAGGAGCTATAGATATCCTTTCAGCTGATTTGGAATCTGCAGATCTCCTGGGGGATCATAGGAAAGGTGAGACCTCTGGGGGTATGGAAGGTGATTTCTCTACTCCCAATGGGTGCTTAAAGAAAGGCAGGCAGGGGGCTTCTGGGTGGCTCAGTCAGTTGGGCGGCTGCCTTCAGCTCAGGTCATGTCCCAGGGTCCTAGGATGGAGCCCTGTGTCAGGCTCCCCGCCCAGCAGGCAGCCTGCTTCTCCCTCTGCCTCTGCCCTGCATCCCCCGCCCCCCTACCTTGGGCTTGTGTGCTCTCTCTTTCTGTCTCAAATAAATAAATAAATAAAATCTTTAAAAAAAAGAAAAAAAGGCAGACTGATGGAAGGAAAGTGAGAAGGTGACTTGTGAAAGGCAGTCAGAGAAGCCAGGAAGTAGAGCGAAGGTCTTCGACTGCAACACCCTCCCTAACCCAAAGGCCAGGCGTTCCTCTTGGTTTCTCAGTAGTGAGCTGCTTGTCCTTTCAGTGTCCCCCCCTCTGATGGCTCCTCCGTGCATCTGGACCTTTGCCAAGATGAAGGAATTCAAAAGCAAGCTGGGCAAAGAGAAGAACAGTCGTCTGGTGGTGAAGCGGGGTGAGGTGGTGACCATCCGGGTACCTACCCATCCAGAGGGGAAGCGCGTTTGCTGGGAGTTTGCGACCGATGACTATGACATCGGCTTTGGAGTTTATTTTGACTGGACCCCTGTAACCAGCACTGACATAACTGTGCAGGTCAGTGATTCCAGTGAGGATGAGGATGAAGACGAGGAGGAGGAGGAAGAGATTGAAGGTAAATTTAATTTTAACATAATTTGCATTTTGCTTTTTCTGGCTCAACCCAGTTCCTAGTGACCACTTCCTGTGTTATGCCAGTCCTTTTCTTCCTTAGAATGCAAGTGAGGGATCTCTGTCAGCATTCTAAGCTAAACTGAGTGATGCAGGCCAAAGTCAGACCCTCAAAGAACATTCTGGTGGGGATGCTATTGGTGCCTTGGTAGAAAGCTTCTTTTGCTTTTTATAGTCCCTTGCTATTTCCCCAACATCTCCATGGGGTCAGGGATGGAGTGGGCAGGGAAAGGGGTGGGTCAGTGATGCAGCAGAGAGATCATATGTAAACCTGGGATTATTTTATATTTCTCTCATAGTTTGGGATATTTACCAGTTTTAGTCTGGAACCAAACCGAGTGATTACAGCTTGCTAACTGTACTCGCCTCTGAGCTGTCCCAGTTGGCTGACTACTGTTTATTTCTTTCTTCATGCCCAGAGCAGTGTTCTTTTTAAAGATTTTATTTATTTATTTGAGAGAGAGAGAGTGAACAGGGGGAGGGGCAGAGGAAGAGGGAAAAGGAGGCTCCCCATTGAGCAGGGAGCCCCAACACAGGGTTTGATCCCAGGACCCCGAGATCATGACCTGAGCTGAAGGCAAACACTCAACCAACTGAGCTACCCAGGCACCCCCAGTTTTTTTTTTTTTTTTTTTTAAGATTTTATTCATTCATTTGACTGAGACACAGCGAGAGAGGGAATACAAGCTGGGGGAGTGGGAGAGGGAGAAGCAGGCTTCCCACTGGACAGGGAGCCGGTTGTGGGGCTTGATCCCAGCACTCTGGGATCATGACCTGAGCTGAAGGCAGATGCTTACTGACTGAGCCATGCAGGCGCCCCCAGTTGTTTTTAATTTAAAATTTTTTTTTATTGAGATGTAATTGACATAAAATATATTAGTTTGGTGTGTACAGTATGATGAGACTGACGCGCTGCCTACTGCGCTAAGGAGGCAGGTACAGTATGATGATTTAATATTTGTATATATTGTGAAATATGCCCAGAGCACAGCACATGCCCAGAGTAGTTTTAAAAGTGGGTTCTGTAGGGGCGCCTGGGTGGCTCAGTGGGTTAAGCCGCTGCCTTCGGCTCAGGTCATGATCTCAGGGTCCTGGGATCAAGTCCCGCATCGGGCTCTCTGCTCAGCAGGGAGCCTGCTTCCTCCTCTCTCTCTCTGCCTGCCTCTCTGCCTACTTGTAATCTCTCTCTGTCAAATAAATAAATAAAATCTTAAAAAAAAAAAAAGTGGGTTCTGTGTTCCACTCATTTGCAGTGCCTGCTCAGGATGACCCTGAGGCTTTTTTTGTTTTGTTTTGTTTTTTATGAAATATTAAGAGTAGGCTCTAAGTAGGTTCCAAGCATCTTGATTTTTTATATGATCTTAAAATCACTCCCTTGCTTCTTCATGGGAGAGCAAGTCTGCAGGGAAATCTTCAGGTATTTAGGCAGAAGAACCCCATGTCTTAATTTGCCGTTCTGCAGGTGGCCAGGTAGAAGTTCTAGGTTGCTCTGTACAGCATGTTTGTATTTCCTACCTCTGTTAGCTCTTTATTTTTCCTGCTGAATGAAAATATGTCAGAGTCTTCCCTTCTAAATCTCTTTTCTTGGGGCACCTGGGTGGCTTAATTGGTTAAGCACCAGACTCTTGACTTCAGCTCAGGTCATGATCTCAGGGTCCTAAGACTGAGCCCGCTGTCAGGCTCCACACTTAGTGGGGAGTCTGCTTGGGATTTCTTTCCCTCTCTCTCCCTCCTCCTCTGCTCCTCCCCACTGCTCTCACTCTCTCTCAAATTAATAAATAAACCTTTAAAAAATAAAATAGGGGCACCTAGGTGGCTCAGTCGGTTAAGCATCTGCCTTCGGCTCAGGTTGTGATCCTAGGGTCCTGGGATTGAGCCCCACATCAGGCTTCTTGCTCAGCTGGGAGTCTGCTTCTCCCCACCCCACCCCTACTCTTGTGTGTGCTCTCTCTCTCTCTCTGCTTTTTCTCTCTCTCTTTCAAAACAAATCTAAAAAACTAATGAGATAAATATCTTTTCTCTCCCTTGGAAATGTCCAGACACTTCCAGAACTAGGTTGGCTCTGTAAAGCTAAATCATTATTATTCAGTGGAGACCTTACTGGCATTTGGGTGGAATGCTTCTTTGCTGAGCAGGTACTATCCCGATGTTCAGTGCTCCTGGACACTTGGGCACCCAATGCCAGTATCACCCACAGGTTGCTGTGATGGTCAGAGGCCAGCAGACATTTCCAAGTTCCTGTGGGAGTTCAAGAGCATCTTCCTGGCTAAAAGTCCCTAAGTCACCTGGTCTGTTCTTTTACCTTGAGGTCAGACTTATTCTTTCTCTGAAGTCATATACAAACACTCTGCCATTTTGCTCACACAGACCCTGTCCCAGTTGGCGATGTAGAGAGAGGCTCCAGGAGCTCCCTTCGAGGTCGCTATGGGGAGGTCATGCCTGTGTACCGGCGGGACAGCCACCGAGACGTGCAGGCTGGCAGCCACGACTACCCTGGCGAGGGCATCTACCTGCTCAAGTTTGACAACTCCTACTCCCTGCTCCGCAACAAGACTCTCTACTTCCACGTCTACTACACGAGCTGAGGGCCCGCGGGGACAGGAGGCAGGCGGATGTTCGCTGGCTGGAGCGGGCTGCCAGCCGGTGCCTCTTGTTTCGGATAGGCAAGAGCTACAAGTCAAGCGTGAGGTGCCTGACCCTCACATCCTGCCTGGCATGCCTGACTGTTGACCCCACGTAGCTTTTCCCCCTCCTTGGCTTCTGCAGGTGATGGTTTAGTGCTCCTGTTCTGTGGTCCTTGACTCACGCTCCTCTTGCTTCAGTCTCCAGCAGAAGTCCCTCTGGGAAGGAACCTGTTAGGCAAGAGCCTAAAGGGAGGTTGGTTGGGTGTAGTCTTTTAAATGAGGTCTATTTTGGTCCAAGGTATTAGTCCAGTTGTTGCTCTCTCCTCTCCTAGAGCCTTTCCTGCAGATCTGTTTAGTGGCGCTCACTGTTCACCTGTTGGAAGTGCTGGAGGAGGAAAAGCGCATTGTGAAGGAGCCTCCTTGGATGGAGTGAGCTCTGTCCAGCCTCTCACCACTGCCATCTTCCCACCTGCTGGTTCTCCGTGGTCTGTAGCACAGGCCGGGAGCCCTCACTGCCTTTGGAGGGGGGTCAGTGGTCCCGACTGTCCGACTCTGCCTCTTGCCCTCCACTTGCCTTTCCCCACGTCTGTGTTCCGTGCCCTTACAGCAAGACCGTCCATGCCATCTAAAGTGGTGAGCACGTAGTTTAACACCTGGGGCGGGGATAACCGCCTCCATCACTTCCTGCTTCAAGAGTTTGCAACCCGTAGCCTGGGTGCTGGCTGTTGGAGGGGAAAAGTTGGGAAGTAGGTACGGGATTGATCTCAGAATCCACATCTTTGAAAGTCAAGTGTTACTGTATTACTTTTTTTAAAAAAATCAAAGAAGAAGGTATAATCTGAGAGAGAAGGTTAAAAAAATAACAACACTTCCGATTCCCCACCATGCTTTTTTATCTTTATGGTAGGAGTGTTATTTAGAAATTTTGCTCTAGAACCCATCGAATTTCCAGAGTTTCTGGATTTAGGTTTCTTGCTTTGAGGGCTTTAAACTTTTGGAGTTCAAAGTCTCTTAGAAAGGTTGATGAAGCTTCACTGTTGCTGCTGATTGGAGTTGTTCTTTACTAGGCCAAAGCTGGCTTCTCCGCAACGACTGCCTTTCCCACCGTATTAGCCCCGAGGCCTGGAGTGCCCAGGGTCGGGGAGGCTGTCATCGGTGGTCGTAGTAGGAGCAGCAGGGCAGGGTCTCGGGCAGAGAAGGGACCACTGTGGTTGTCTGTGCCTCCTTGTTTCTTATTCCTTGTGTCGAGTCTGTTACTGCCCTAGAATTTTGAGGAATAATTCGACTTATTTATTACTTTATTTATTTTTGTAGCACATTTCATTTTGCCATTGAAACAGTTTCCCTCTGTTTCTTAGAAGGCTTCTGTCACCTCTTCTGTGGAGTCAGATGACGATTTTAGGAAGAGTTGGGAGATGACCATGTTCCCTTCCTACAGGTCAGTCCCGGGATGCTTTGGGAGGACTCTGCCCTTCCGAGATAGATGATGCCGTCTTACCTCAGCACTCCCTGTGACGAGTTTTAGGTTGTGAGGGACCTGGTCCATTCGCCCAGGATGGAACACAGAGGAATTGACCTGCCTGTGAGGGACATGGTATGGTTCTGGGATTTCACAGTCCAACTTTGAGGAGTCATCCTCAGGACGGTTCCTTTGGCTCGTTCCGTCCTTGTGCAGGTGTCTCACGCCAAGACTCTCCCCGCTCCGGGGTCAGGGACTCGAAGACCAGGGCCCCTCCCAGTAGTTCTGTAGCAGCATCTGGGTCCTGGAGCAAAGGGCCAGACGGCCTGCACTTTCTCTATTCCCTGGGGAGCGAAGCCCCAAGCAGGACACGATGCTGTGGACTGAGCAGCACCTTACCTCCATTATTTTATATTTCAGTGCATTTTGTAGAAGATGACACTGGCCAGAATGCATCTACCTTGTAAGAAACTAGAAATTATTCTAGTGACTGTTTGGCCATGCAAAGCAGACTCTCTGTACATCACATCATCATGAGATTAGCCGAGTGAGCACTCTTCTGGCACCGGAGTTCAATCACGCCTTAGCTAAGTGAGGATAATCCCTATAAAAGATTTCTACTGAGTGGTTCTCCTTTCAGCTCAAGCCTTGCTTCTGGTTCCTGTTTATTATTAACTTCTGGCTTTCTCTTTAAAGGGAGCTGTCAGGCCGTAGCAAGCTCTCTGGGACTACACTGTTTGTTTATTTTTGCCATGAGCTGCTCTGTGCTTATTTTCTTTGGCATCCTAGTTCTGGTGCATCAGGGAAGCCCAAGGGGCCTGTTCCCGTCACCTCTGTGTGCCTCTTGTCTGGGCACTTTTGAAGTCCTGGACATGGTTCCATTTCTTCCTTGCGCTGGCGTGTCTTTGTCCCATTAGCGCAAAATGGCTAACAGAAGATATTTTCACTATCTGATTCATTCCTCTTTTCCTATTCAATTTCTGAAATCACACTTTCAGGACCAAATATTTACTTGCGGAAGCACACGGAATTAGTGAGAATTTTTCAGCCCAGCAAATCCTCAGAGGTCGTCCTTTCCTTAATCTCTCCCTTTCCACGTTTAGAGAACCAGACAGTGAAATCAGAGTCCTCTGTCTCATCCTGTTCTCCAGAGCACAAATAAATACTAACAGTCGGAAGAGAGCACTTTGTCGTGGGAGCGAGATTGAAATTCTCTACACAGAGCGGCTGGCTTCTTAAATTTCTTCAGTTTGTTTAGCTTTGCCCTCTGTTGAGGCTTTTATAAAGGAAGACCTGTTTAAAGTGTTAATTTTTTCTAACGTTTTATCACGAAATGTGTTGTGCAGACAGAGAACTTAAAAGCAGCAGATTGTAAACACCCTTAGGTATACCCACCATAGAGGTTTTAAAATTATAAACTGCTAATTGAAACAAAGACGATTTCCCCATTCTTTTCCTTTGGACAAGCGTCCGATTAGGGCGTTCCCTGCACGGACATCAGCTCTCCTGTGTCAGAGGGCCCCTGGCTTTTTAGCAGATTTGTTTCCTCCAGCATGAGTTACTTGGGAGGTGGTCCTCCTTAATAAAAAAAAAAAAAAAAAAAAAAAAAAAGTTCTTGATCTCCATCTTTGAAAAACTCATGCTCTATCCCTCAGGCCAGAGCTGCACTCTTTCCTTCTTTAACTGACCAGGTTGAGGGAGGGGAACTGTGAGACTGTTCTGGAAGGACTTCAATCTGTTGCTTTACAACAGGTCATCAGGTCTCCGAAGTTAAAACTTGATCCTCAGACAATGAAAAGCTTTATAATGGAAGCAGGTAACAACTTCAAATGAGGCCATTCCTCTTTTCTTTTTAAATAATTCATGCACTTAAAGATGTTTTTTTTATTATTTAAGAAAGGAAATGTCAGACTTTTTAAAAGTTTATATTGCCCCTCATTATGTGTATATGAAAGAGTTAATTCTGAGAATTCTCTGTCTTATATTAACCTGTGGGATTAGATGTTACTGTTCCAGAAAATATCTGAGTTTAGATACTTCTGGTGAATCCTAACCTCTTTGAAAGAATTGGGCAAAACCTAAGTCCTAAAGTCTGTACCTTTATATTTTATTTTTTAAGACCACTTTTCTGCAGAAAGTTGCATTTTAACCCCAAAGTCTGTAATTCTGAGCTACGGAGTTGAGTGACCCTACCATTTACATTAAAGGAGTATTTTAGTGGAGGGTGAAGGAGGGGCAGGAGTGAAATAGTTTCGGGCAGTTTGAGGCCTGCCTTTTAAAATTGATAGTAGGAAAAAAAAAAAAAGAATAAAATGAGGGGAAGGGAGATAAGCTGTCAAGTGTATCCCGGACTTTTGCTCATATCCTAATTTTGTTCTTTAATCTGTATTTTATGAGTTGGAAGTGTTCTTTAAGCCGGAAGCCTTGCTGGTTCTCATTGTGCTTCTTGGAGAAACCCCAGCCCCCTTTGCTGTCTTGTCCAACAGGATCGACCTTAGGAATCTTTTTGAGTAGGTCTCCTCTACTAAGTGTAATCCCCTGACCCGAGGCTGCATTTCTTCACCATATTCTCTGGGGCTGAGAGTCTAGTGCTGTGGAAAAGGGTGGTGAGACTAGCACAAGGCTGAGAGGGAGAGCCCCTGTGGCCCTGCAGCCCCAGCTGGTTTTAACGGTGGCCAAGACAGGGGTGAAATTGGTTAATTTTGACCAAAATCACAGAAGAGCCTCAAGCCACAAGCTGTGCCCCTCTAGGCTGACCCCCCCCCCTCCCCGTGAGGTGTAGGACTCAACATCTTCTGTAATCTTTGTGGGATCGTCAGACACCCAGCAGTAAATGGAATCGTCTGTTCTCCCTTCTGAGAGCTTCCAATTAGAATTTCTCCTGACCCTAAAAAGTCCACATCAGCCTCCTGAACTAGTCTCTTTCCACCTGGCTAAAAGTGTATAGAGCTCCTGAGAACCTGAATTTCCTGGAAAAGGGAAGAACACCATCCCTATAGAATCGTAGTGGTTGAAAAGAGTTGGAAGGTGAGTTTCTGTCTGAAGGAAGGCAATTTCATTTTTTATTGTGAGCAGTAGCAGGTTCAGGGGTTTATGCTCTTTGGAGAGCAAGTGATCATATTCAGTGGGGATTGGGTTGTGCTCGGGGAGCCATTTCTTTGGGAACTCATTAGGGAATGGGTGTCTAAAACCAATCACAAGCCAGGTGCTTTCCAGAAACCCTGTCTGTGGTGAGTATCTTTGTGGCCAAAGTCCCAGTCTTCATGTGCATGGAATCCTATCCCTGGCCTCTCATTTCCATACAACTGAAAGATAAAAAGGGTCTAGGCTCCCTCCATTTCTCTCTGATATCTTGGTTATTTACCATATTGTTTAGCATTGGCAGCATGGTATCTAAGGCCTCTGTTTACCTGATTACTCAGAATTAAATAACAGTGTTTGTTGAGGGGATAAGGCAATCAGCGTCGGTTAGAAGAAGTAGGACTGGGGAGGAATTGTGACTTATAGTCCCATATTGGGATAGCTGGGTGACTTGTGTAGGACTGTCCAGCCATCCGTTGGAACTCTTGTGAACCTTACCAAGTGAATGAAGAAGCTGTGTCAGTGAAATACTGATGAAGACAACAAAGTATTTGAGTTGAGTAACAGATAGAACAAGCCCTCCACTTGTGGGAATGATGGTCTGTCCCTGGCTGTAAAGGTGATTATAATGTGAGTTTGCAGCTCTTCAGTGTTCTCAGAAGTAGAAGAACCCTCTGGGAGTTGGTTGCTCGTAGCCGCTTTCCTGGAAAAGGGGGAGGCACCCAGAAAAACACCGCTTTGGCTCAGTGGGTACCTGGTCATGGTCAGTGTCACCCTTTTGATCCAACCCATCCAGCACCTGTGAGCACTCCTTTGACGTCTACCCATTTATTTAGATTCTGAGATTAGGGCAGGATTTGGGACCAAAGGGTGAAAGAAAATTTTGGTAAGTATCGTGTGGCCAGATTTCAGAAATCACCACTCCCTTTGAAGTGTTGCCTCTGCCTGAACCACAAAGGCCACACAAAGCCCCTGCTGTTTGAATCTCTTGTCATTAAGCTAAGAAAACCCACTTGCCCCGCCTTGTGATGGAGTTCATTTACAAATAGTCATTCCCTCACAAAAAACAAGTCTAAAAGTAAGATGCTGGCTTTGAAATTATTTGTGGTCCTGGTCAATGGTTTGAACCCATGATCTAATTTACCATTGTATGTACTTTGATTTTTTTAGGCCCCAGGCATGTGGACCAGAGTTAATTTCATGGCTCTTCTTTACACTGAGACTTGAGGAGAAGGTGTCCCAGAAATCTAGATATACAGGCTTTATTAAATTCCATAGTTTTCTGTCCTTTTAAGTACTTATCTAAGGGTCAAATAATATATGTGAAATGACTTTCAGGGGACAAAGTGCATTTTCCAAAAGTTCTGATATAGGGTCACAAATAAGTTTAGAGTTTAGGTTTGGAATAGTCTAGCATATAGGGTTCCAGAAGAGCCCTTAGCTAACAGTCAGCTTTAGGAGTTCTCTTCCTGAACTCACTTCTTCACTCAGGTTTGATATCTCTCTGTCTAAAACGTTCCTTGTTACTGTTGTTGATTCTTAGGTTCAGGCCAAGGGTCGTATGGAAAACATTATCTTAATTTCTTCCCTTATGTCTTAATTAGTACATTTTACTAAGAAATTCCATATTAAGAACCCAACTGACATCCCTTTCTGAGATTATTGTCCCATAAGTGAAGTTGTTTTTACTTAATCAAGTTGAATTTCTTTCCATGTAGCCATATTCAAGAGCAAGTGAAGTTTAGAAAAGGCAGTCCTGTAACCCATGACTCTGGTGGACCCATTTGCCCTTAGTGATGGGAATCGTTTTGGAAATTCTCAGAAGAAAGTTGCTTTGTAATCAAAGTGATAGATTATAAGAAAGCCAAACTTTAGGTAAGGATACTTGGAATAGAGGGAGGTGCTTGCAGATTCCTAAACTACTTTATGCCGTTTAGCTGGTATTTCTGAAAGGCCTGCTTTGGCGCCATGCACTGAGATCTGTCAGTTGTTTGAAAGATGATTATGCCTTCTTGGCAAATTTTTAAGGAATTGGCAAACTACAAAGGCATTCTTTCCTACTTGTTCTCTTATCATGCATTGGCGCTGATGTTACATACAGAAAGGGGTCTGGAAGGGACAAGTGTCACCATCTTTTAAGTACAAAAATAACCCAACAAGTCCTTTATTGCAGTCATCTTATTTTACGTGTCCCCTGAGAAATGCTGTCAACATTTCCTATGATTTCTAAGAGCTCTGTACCAAATTGTCATTCAGTCGTTTTGTCCTGCTGAGTGGTTTTTCCTTTAAAATACCTTCTCTTACCACCCTGTGGCTTTGAGTGTGTTGCTGTGATACACAGATGATTCCTGGGCTATGGTTCCTTAAATAGCTCAGTTCTTGTGTTTTTATATTATGTAACAGATTTGTGATGCTTTTGTGCATTTCTTTGTCTTCTCTTCCAAGTTTTGAAATCTGTCCTAAATAAACTTTTTCACTATGCACCTGAAACATTTGAGTTCTATCTTAATGAACCTGATTTACATTTTACATTTTTTATTCATCTCTGTATTTTTCCTAGAGGAAAGATATTCTATAAATCTATATAAATTATTCTGTAATCTATTGATTATAAAAATTTAAGAAAATTAACAATTAAGAAAAAAACTGAGAATAAGATCAATGACCCATCTTTCAACTGTGTTTACATTCATGGCAGAGTATTACATACTGGGAACTAAGTTTAGCCCAGTGGCAGAAAAAGTGGGTTTAGAGCAATGATTGGTAAATGGAACATTATACTGTTTAATTGTGTCTGGTTTCCAGTGATGTTCATTTTCCAATGAACTTTCTGTGTTCAAGTTTGGAACTGGTACAGTGGACACCAGGTTAATCATGAACACAGTCTGGGTGATATTATTTTCATTTCAGAAATAACATCCTAAGATGTCCTAGACATCTCTTAAAATATTGCTTGTGCACATCAGTTGGGTTTATTACAAAATGAGAAAATCTCCTAATCTGACCAGGAAGGGTACCATTGAAATCTTCTCTTCAGTGGTATGTGTGCTTCTACCCCAAGCCTGTTAGATCTTTCTCTGCCTTCCCTTGCAACATAGTTCAGAGGCTGATGTATAAAGGAGGAAGAGATTGGAAATAATTGTGAGTTAAATGAATATAATCTGCCTACCATACTACAGTACAACCAGGAGAAAGCTCCAGACTACATGGAGCTAGGGGTCTTCAGTGAGTTATGTTTGGGTGTGCTGAATGTAATATGTCACCACTAACACACAACATGCTGAAAGTTATTTATTTATTTATTAAAGATTTTATTTATTTATTTGACAGACAGAGATCACAAGTAGGCAGAGAAGCAGGCAGAGAGAGAGAGAGGAGGAAGCAGGCTCCCTGCTGAGCAGAGAGCCCGATGTGGGGCTTGATCCCAGGACCTGGGATCATGACCTGAGCCGAAGGCAGAGGCTTTAACCCACTGAGCCACCCAGGTGCCCCTGAAAGTTATTTATTTTTAAAGATTTTAAGTACTCTCTACACCCAGCATGGGGCTTGAACTCATAGTCCCAAGATCAAGAGTTACACACTTCACTAACTGAGCCAGCCCGATGCCCCATATTGAAGGTTATTTTTTAACTTTTAAAGGTACTACTCTTCAGGGCGCCTGGGTGGCTCAGTCTTTAAGCATCCAACTCTTGATTTTGGCTCAGGTCCTGATCTCAGGGTCGTGAGACTGAGTCCCGCTTCAGGTCTGGGCTGGGCTCAGAGGCTGCTTGAGATTCTCTGTCTCTCCTTTTCCCTCTGCCCCTCCTGTTTTGTCTCTCAAATAAATAAATAAAATCTTAAAAAAAGGGGGGGGGCACTCCTGTCATTTCATGGACCCTGACATAGCTCGGGATTGGATTTGGTCTGATGTGCTTTAACCCATGAGGTTTCAGCTAAACTCAGCAGCCATGTTAGTTCACATATTCTCCCGAAGTGGAATGATGCCTGCTGGGCATTCTGGAATGGAGAACTAATTAAGTCATGTTGAAAAGTTCGGAGGAGCCGATATAATGAGTCTTTATGAGTGTGTGTGTTCACTGGTGTGTTCAGTGAGCTCACTACTCTCCTTAATGGA
Organism: Mustela lutreola; assembly: GCF_030435805.1. Taxonomy (NCBI): domain Eukaryota; kingdom Metazoa; phylum Chordata; class Mammalia; order Carnivora; family Mustelidae; genus Mustela; species Mustela lutreola. The sequence continues at coordinate 136,018,267 of NC_081296.1, forward strand.
TACATATTTTGCTTTGGAACAAAAATCCTGTATATTTTTCTTTGTTCTCAAGTAGTTCCTGGCAGCTCCTCCTTCCGGTTTTCATCCTTCTAAAGCATTTGCCAGGACTCCCTACTTCTGTAGAGGGGAAAGCAGTAGCAGGCCACTCCTGCATCTGCCCGTCATCCCGTGGCCTCTGTCCTGGTGGCTGCAGGTCAGGTCTCCCTGGGGCCTCTGACCAGCCGGAGTCAGGGATCTGCCCATTGTTCTCCACAGGCCCCACCACTAAGGTGGAAATGAAGGACTTGACTTTTACCACCCACTCAGCCTGTAGAGAGGAGCTCCTACTGGAAAATATCCCCTAAATAGGTGACAGTTTTGAATTGAGAGATACATCTGACCCCTGAAAACAAGCACTTAGTTGCAGACGTGAGGAAGTCACAGAAGAGCTGGTTTTCAAAGCCCTTTGGAGAAGCCTCATTATTGCTAAGCCTCGGAGGCATATGGAAATCTTTGCTTCTTCATGATCTTCTAAGGCCCCCAAAGAGCAGAGACATTCCAGAAGGGAGGGGGTCGCCAGCCATGGCTGTATAGGAAAGACAGGTTTCCATCAAACAAGCACCAAGGGAGCAAGGCTAGTCACCCTGCTTGGCATGGGTGGGGGGTCAGGAGTGCAGCCCTAGAGGAGCTCAAAGGAGCTCTGCTGTCGTGCAGGGAAGATGGTTTAAAAATGCCGCATTCTCTTATTCCCTGGAGCACAGCTGAGTTCCTCTGGGAATAGAGGCGCTGTCTCCCATGCACCCAGCCACAGGTTCCTGGAGAAGGGTTCCCAGGGCGGAGGGCTGAAGCCGGCAAAGTCTCGGGTCTCCACATCCCTCAACGACAGGTCAGCTGACCATGCTGGTGTCCTGGACTCCAAGGAGGGCCCTTACGATCCATTAGGCTGTCACACAGAGTGACAGCCTCACTCGGACTCAAAACCACAAGCCCCGAAACCAGACCACTCTTTGGTCTTTCTCATAAGAGAAAAGACCTTTCTCATAAGCTGTGCTCCCTTCAGCAAGGTCAGAGCCTCTGCACATCCCAACGCCCCTGTCCCCATGCTCCTTTTTCACCCCTCAGTTCACCCTGAGCTGGCGGCTCCCCAGGCCTGTCTTGTCTTCCCCACAGGCCCGGTCCCCTGAAGCCCACGGGAGACACCCAGAGTCATTGTAGGCCGTGGAGAGCACAGACACTCTCCTCAGGTTGGGGTGAAGAAGGTGGCAAGGGCGGACCCCAGCCCTGGTCCTGGCACCAGCCTGTGGCGCTGCCAGCTGTGTGGAAAGCTCCTGAGGTTTAAAGCTCCAGCTTCAACAGACAAAAATCTCCTTTACAAAAACATCATGAGAGAAGAAGATGGATGGACCACTGTCCTCCTAAAGCCAGTGCAGCTGAGAGTCACAGAAGTTCAGTCACTCCCTCTGAGTGGCGCAGATAAGCCATGTGGGATGCCCGCAGAGACCCAGCACTTTCCAGGTGCGTCACCTCAGAGGAGCCTGGGATGAGTTTCTCTGGCTTGGACACACTTCTGTTCTTGTGGGGCAAGGTCAGGTTTGTCTTGAGTTTGAGGGTGGAGGGGTCTGGAGTAAGGCAGTTAGAAAGGGGAGCCTCAGAAACGGGGCTCCAAGGACCTCTGCTGAGCCCGGAGGAAACCCCGCATTTGTTCTCTCCTCCTTCCATCCACCCACAGCTGATTCTCAGTTTCTCTCTGACATGCACCAGAGAAGTCCTGCTGGGCTAGAGGACCAGAACTATGGGAATGTTAAGAAAAATTATAAAGGGAGTTTTGTGCCACAGATGAGGGATGGTTTCTCTAGTGTTTTGACAACAGAGGCTGTACCACCTCTTTACCTGACTTAGAATTCCTCACAATCCATTAGGCTTTTGCCACCAATTTTAGGATGGTTGTTAAGAGTCCCAGGTTAAACGAGTTAATACTCTGATAGTGTCCAGGAGGAGACCTGGGGCTGAAATATGGCAGCTCTCGGAAGGCATCTTGGATCAGACAGACAAGGAGACAGGAGACAGACTAACCACACTGAGTGGGACAGAGTTCCTCATAGCCAAGTAAATTTCCCAGGGTAAGTGAGGGACAGGAGTTCAAGAAGAGCAAGGGCCCTGTGGGCCACATTCCCAGTCACAAGGTCACACATCCCAGCTCCCAGGCGGGGAAGTCACCAGGTCACGGCAAGCTGGTGTCTTTAAAAATCTGTGGGTCCATAGTTTCTCATGGTTCTGAAGGGGCGGGAAGTGGGAGGTTGGGGGAACCAGGTGGTGGGTATTGGAGACGGCATGGATTGCATGGAGCACTGGGTGTGGTGCAAAAATAATACTGTTATGCTGAAAATAAATTTAAAAAATAAAAAAAAAAAAATCTATGGGGCCTTTAATCCCCTTCAACTGCAAATGTCCAAATCAGGTGCAAATCCTGACCCCTGGGCTGAGGAGATTAGTCTCTTGAGCCCAAGTTTCCCAGAAAAAGCCCACGTGGGAGCTTTGCCCAGTGTGGCAAGTCTGGAGTAAGCTGAGGGAAAGATGGTGGCAGGCCCAGTGGAGCCACCGAGTCTCCCTTTGTCATTGTGGTGTCTCACGTACTGCGCTGGGCTTTTTTTCTGGCTCTGCCAGAACCAATGCATGTCGGGAACAAGAGTGGCCCATTTGGGTCACTCTAAAGCCCGGAAACCAGGTTCAGGAAAGAAAGGCCACAAAGGAACCCAGGAGGATGGGAGAAACTAGGTGCCCTGAGATGCAGGCTGAGGAAAAGGGACTTGTGGCTGAGAGCGGTGGCTTCCTTCTGAACCGGACACGTCTACCTGAATTCACTGTTCAAGCCTTAGCCATGCAGGGGAAATGAAGTCCCAGGTACAGGACGTAAAAGTCATCTTGTTCCACTTCCAGAAGGGACCTCACGGTAAGCTGCTAGCTGGGTGGGGTCTGGAGCCTGCCTGGGTGGTGGCGGGTCACTCTGCCCAAGGAGGAGCTTGCCTCTGATTCCCAGGGCCCTGCAGGACGATTTATTCCAAGTGCCCACTTCCGGTACTGGTCTGGAGAATGCGGCCCCTGACGGTCTGGGACTTGGTTGATAGGCCCCGCTTCCCACTCCGTGCCCCAGTGGACCACTTACTGGTACTATTCTAGCCCCAGGAACTCAGCTGGTCACAGAATGCTTTCTTTCCTGCTGCTTCTATCTGCTCTCTTCTGGATCTGGTCTGATTCTGGCAGGCTTTTGGACTTCTTTCCCTCTCCCAGCCCAAATGCCAGGGACTTCCAGCCAGGAAGAATGTTCACCTTCTGGAATGTAGCTCAGCCTTAACTGAATAATGTGGAGGCCTGGGCTTCCGTTTAATCATCAAATTTCAGAGTGGGCATTCTCTGGAGTCCGGTACAACTGTGGGGATGGGAAGAAGCGCGCAGGCTCCCTTACGTCTCTCTGGCGCACCCGCCAAGCACCTTAGGCTACTTTCTCCCCTCACCTTCACGATTGCCCAAGACGCAGATGACTGGTGATGTTCCTGCCTCCCTCCCTCCCAGCATCCTCTCCCCGGCACTCCCTGCACTGGACAGAGGAGGGGACTGAGGTGCAAAGAGGTACAGTGGGAAGGCGGATCCAGGGCTAGAGTCCAAGTTCAAGGAGTTCAGGTCTCCTGCTTCTCCAGTTAGGGCTCTCTTGTTTCCAGGTCTGTTCAGCAACCCTGGCTTCTGCTCCTGCACCTCTCCTGCCCCCTCACCCATGGGGCACAGTTGGAGAGCTAGGCCCTCAGCTCCGGGGGTGTGTCTGGCTGCCGGCAGGGGTGAGACACCTGGAAAGCCTCCAAAGCCAGCAGTGTCTTGTTGATGCGGCTGATGGTCGGGTAGGGAGTGAGATCCACCTTGAACCTGTGGCAGAGAAACACCGTCTAACACCATTTCGACACTGGGTCTGCCAGGGCACAGGGAGACTGTCCTTTGAGCAGTGAGGGAGGCACAGGGGCAGCTGGATGAGGCCCCGGGGTCTGACGACGGGAGGACCAGGAAGTTGCCCGGCCACGTGGGAGTCTTATTCACAGGCGGCTCTGGGAATGGGCAGGTCTCATGCAGGATGGTCTAGCATCTCTATCGCTACTGTTCCTATTCCAAGCAATGGCTATTCACCGAGAACCTACTATGTGTAGGGCACAGTGCTCATAATTTACATGCACAGATAACTGCCCCACCCATGTTGGAAGCTTCTCAGGGGCACTGCATGGGTAGGAACATCACCATGTCCCAAACGGAGAGGTACTCTTCTAGATGCCTTCCAGGGAGGTACTCTCTCCTGCCTCACTGAAGGGCTGATGGGAGGAGCAGAAGAGAGCTCCCTGCCAGGCACGGACACAGCACCTCGGGGGGAGCAGGCTCTTGGGGTGGCTTCTTCTAGGGGTGTCTACTGGGCAAGCCACTGCGGCTTAGGGGCAGAGGCTAGACAGGATTGGAGGGATGGTGATGGGCGTGGTGGGGGACACTGCACTGACTTCTTCCGCTGGGCTCTTCCAAGCCACAGGAGCTGGGAAGGCCCGGCACGGGGGGCTCCTTGGCCAGTCTATGAGAGTCTCTGCGTTAGACGCTTCCTCAGTAGCTGTAGCTGGGACCTGACCGCGAGAGGAGGCGGGACATTTGGAGGGCAGGGACCAGGTGAGAGGGAGGCAGGCGGGGCTCTCTCTTACCTTTCAGCGTTTGCCACCTGAGGCACTAAGCAGAGATCAGCCATGGACACCTGCAAGAGGGTTGGGGGGTTTGCATCCAGATGCATGGCCCGGCCTCATAGCCCCTGACATTCCTGTCTGCTTCTGGTTCTTCCGCCCCATCCCCACTGCCCCAACTCTCTCCCCTTCCCCTCACAGGCCTGTCTGGGTCAGTGCCTAGAGCTGCCATGCTTCTCCCAGGCCAGGCTCCAGCTGTCCTGACGGCCAAGTCTGCGGGTGGCCAGAGAGGCTTGGATTGTCTCAGTGGATCTTCTCATGCTTGTTAAAAACCCCCATCAGGGCACTTATGGAGGGCTCCTAGCAGAGAAGAGACACCTCAGGATGAGGGAGGGGGCCCTGGAACCAGAATTTGGATCTTGGTCCCTCTCCGCATCCCCATGCCTCCTCAGGAAGCTCTCCGGCCTGCACCGACGCTGGGGGTGGGGGTGGAGAGAGACAGCTGCTGCGGGAAGGCCTGAGGAGGGCTTACCTCGTCTCCCACACAGTACTTCCCCGCTGTGCTCCGCAGGATCTGCTCCAGAGCTGTGGGGAGGACACGTGAAGAATCTTACTCTGGGCCCAGAATGGACCTTGGCCCCCCAGAGTTTTGAAATGGGCAGCTCTCTGAGGGACTGGCTGGGGCACGTGACTGAAGTAATGGGCCAACCATATCTGGACAGAGTTCATGGGGACGAGGGGACAGATAATGTTTCCCTGGGTTCCTCAAGTCCAGCTGCCATTCCCTCCCCGAGAAGGGACAAGGCCGGCCACTGGCCAAGGGAGGAGCTCTCACACGGATGTGCCGGCATGTTGCTGGCCTTCATCTCCTGGCTGGAGTGGGCAGTGAGGCAGAGCATGGACCGCCAGCTCCAAGGGGTTGTGGGTCTCAGTGGCTGAGGTTCCCAGAAGTGCCCGAGATGGAGGCCAGGTCTGGATACCACCCAGCCCTACTACCTCCTCAGCCCCGCAGCCCTCCCCTCAGCCATGCCATTGTCAAGGGCAAAGAGCCGGGGAGGCTGTGTCAGATGCCCAGGGCCCTAGGCACAAGGGTCATTTTGGAGTGGCCATAGGGCGGCTTGCAGGAAGAAGGACTCACCGTCGAAGCCAGTGTGGATGACCTTCTGGGCCCAGGCCAGCTGGTTCTCCTGTCCCACTTGCTTTAGGACAGACAGGTTCTACGCAACCAAGGATAATCGGTGACTGGCTTTAGAAGCCAGGTGGGGCCTGACCCCCAGCCAAGTCCCCTCAGGGCAGCTTGGTTCCCACCCGCCCCTGGCTCTCCACCGGTCCTCTCCTGGGCTCTATAAGCCCCTTCTCCCTATCGGGGCACTGGGAGGGAGTGAGGGATTCCAGCAGCTGCCTTCTCAGGTTGCTCGAGTGGCCCCTGTGGTCTGGCAGCTTGTGGCCCTGGCAGAGACGTGCAAGGTGGGGGCACAGGGTGCTGTCGTGGCACTGAAGTGTGAGGCCATGACCTGAAGCCCATCTCCTCGGCACACAAAGCGTCTCCCTTACACAGCTCCTTGTGAGGGGAGCGGGGTGCGGCACGGGGGCGAGGCCGGGACGAAGGAGCACAGGACTGGCTTGCAGGAGATCTGGGCTCTGGTTCCAACCTTACAGCCCTGGAGCCATTTTACTTGAACTTCGGCTTCCTCATCTGTAGAATGGGGCGTCTTTCTGCCCCAACGTCCTTTGTTAAACAAGACAAGGTAACTCGGGGATGGAGGCTCGGTGCACGGTCTGGGGTCCTGGGATCTGGGGCTTGCTCTGCCACACTTAGCTGAATGACTCTGCAAACTCTCTCTACCTTTCTGGGGCCATCTCCTGATTTGCAAAGTCAGGAGTTAACACAGGTGAATTGCTTGAATACTTGTTTATCTTTTTTACCACTGAAAATGTTAAAAAATAAAAATTTTTGAGGATCCCAATCTAGAATACAGAAGAGATGAGAGGGAGGCTCTTCTGGTTAAAGGCGGGGAATGGGCCTGTGCTGCTCAGCCTCACCCCTGCCACACGGCCCCTCCCCCTCCTTGAGCACCCCTGGATGAGTCCAGGGGGAACCTGGGACTTCTCAGAATGTAGCTGGGGGGACGCCTGAGTGGCTCAGTTGGTTAAGCAGCTGCCTTCGGCTCAGGTCATGATCCCAGCATCGTGGGATCAAGTCCCACATCGGGCTCCTTGCTCGGCAGGGAGCCTGCTTCTCCCTCTGCCTCTGCCTGCCATTCTGTCTGCCTGTGCTTATTCTCTCCCCCTCTGTCTCTCTGATAAATAAATAAAATCTTAAAAAAAAAAAAAAATCAGATTAAAAAAAAAAAAAAAAAAGAATGTAGCTGGGAACCCAGCATAGCAGCTGATTTCTGGGATCCCGTGCCCCTCTGCCATATGAGCTAGGTCTGAGCCCCTGAGAATCCCTCCGGACCTCCTGCCACCCTCACTCCCAAGCTGGGTTCCCCACTGTGGCACCTCGCGATCGGCACGCGTCTAAAGGTAAAAGTGTGTGAGGGGAGGCATGCAAGAGGCGTGCAGGGGTGCAGTCCAGAACCGCACCTGCAGGGGCTGGATGCCGCTGGCGATGGTGTCCGAAATCATGCGAACCTGGGCCCTCTTCTTCAGGTCTTTCGGCAGGAGGCGTGGAGTGGGCCGAGTTTCCTCCAGGAACTCGATGATGGCCAGCTGTTTGGAGGGGAGCAGTGAGGCATGGGGAGGGCATGTGGACCCTGGATCAAAGTGACAGGGCTAGCAAGCTCCTCCTTGACCTCAGCTAGAGCCCGTGAAGCCCAAATTCCCCAGGAAGGAGCTCTTTTTGGACCCCCATCCTGCAGAACTTGTCTCCCCATAGGCTCAAGTCTCCCTTCTCTTCCCTGAACAACCAGGCAACCCTCCTCCCTCTGACAAGAACTTATCATGCCCCTGCTATGGGCTAGGAGCTTGGCCACGCAAACCAGAGCTGGGAGGACCTCTTGTTCAGGCTCTTGCCAGGGGCCTCCAGGCCCTGCACTCACAGACTGACTTATGGTGATGCCATCGATCTTCAGGGTCGGCACCTGCTTCATGGGATTCAGTGCCTGGAATTCTTCAGAGAACTGTGGAGACAAGGACCTGATGACCCAGTTGTCCAGAGCAGAACCAGGCCAGTGGGAAGACCTGAGGCCTGCAGCCCCCCTGCACCTTCCTCCCCTGGGGAAGGTCCTGGCTCCAGAGAGATGCCTGGGGGACCCAGGCCATATCCCCCAAACCAGTGGCTGCTGAGCTCCAGGATTCACCCCAATGGCCCAGCTATGTGTGTTTCCCTGTACCTCACACTGTGGTCATTAGGGCACGTCCAGGGGTCCCAGCATGGGGCAAGGACCCACTCACCTGGGGTCAGGCATTGAGAGACCAGGCCATGGCATGGGGCCTGGAACCTGGGCCCTTTCCCATGGCTCCTTGAGCTGCACAGCCTATCCACCCCCCAACCCCCAGTCCCACCAGGGAGAACCAGCAGGTTCACCTCTTGGGGGGCAGAAATCTGCTGGGTCCCTCTCCAAGACTTCTAACTCCCACATGGTGGCCTGGGGGCAGCCTCCTCACCTGCTGTCCCTGATCCTTTATGAGGTTGACAGGTATGGTCTCATAGTCGATGCTTTTCAAGGCCAGAGCTACAAGAGACAGCAGAGTCAGGGGACAGCTTCTTGCTCCACTTCCAAGGGCTCCGTGAGGCTGCCGAGGGAGGCTTCTTTCTCCACGCTGCTAGGTGATCAAGGCCCAGCTTGGCCTCCCCCGAACTCTCAGAGCCTTACTCTCCACTCCCCAACGGGGTCCCCGTGCCCCTGGGGGACCGTTTTCTCTGTCCTCAGACTTGTTGACTACTGACTCCAAGCAGAGCTTTGGGGGCTTTGTGGTGGTCTCATGGCATCTGCTGTGACTCCCAGTGGCCAGATTTCCTCTCTGTGCCCTTCAATCCTTTTCCTTAGCAAGTCAACCGAGTGAAGACTGTGTGTGTGTGTACGCGTGCAGACATGCACTGAAACATGGGGATGATGGTCTCCGAGGAGTGAGGGGGAAGAGGCAGAGATGTGTCGCAGTGTGAAGAGAGCCTGGGAGACATGGGGCTCCTCCTCTGCGCTGGTCAGCCCCACTGTGGACAAGTGGCGGGAGCCATGGCAGCCCCGCAGAGACAGCACTCCTGTGGCTCACATCTGGCCAGCTAGGGCGGAGGCTCTGGGCACAGGGGAGATATCTTCTTGGGAGAAATGTGTCCTCTGGCCCCCCAGTGCTTTTGCCTACTGATTCCAGCAGCCACCAAGTGACGGTGGGGTGGGGGAGGGTCACGGTGGATGGCTGCCCGGTGAGGGCCAGACTCCTGGAGACAGACTGCTCGCATTCCGATTGCATCATGTTTGCTAGCTGTGCGGCACAAGGAGCTTGCTGAGCTAATGAGCCTCTTTGCCTCTGTCTCCTCATCTGCCAGGCAGCATGGTGCAGGAGTTAAAAACATGGACTCTGGAGTCAGACCACCTGTTTGAATTCCATCTCGGCCTCTTGCTACCTACACAGCCTTGGGCAAGTTATTTAAGGTCCTCGTGCCTCAGTTTCCTCACCGGTACGATGGGCACAATAATGATGCCTCCCTCCTAGGGTGCCGCTGACACCCTAGGAATCATGTACATAAAAACACTCAGCACAGTTTTCCCCCAGTATGAGCGATGCCTATGATCTTTGCCAAGGGCTGTGTTAAGCTGAGGGAGGGCAGGGTCAAGCTGGGACGACACCGGAGGGCCCCAAGTTCCGCTTCCATGAAGCCTCCGGGGTTGACACAGGCCAGTTGTTTAATGTGCCAGATGAAATGAGATAAGAACTGAGGAAGGCCAGCTGTTCCCTGCCAGTTACCAAGCACCTCTGGGTTTTGTGAACCTGCTTTAAGCGTGGTTGCTAAGTGGCTCCGGAAAGCAGTGTGGGAGAGGGAAGCAACTACCCACCCTTCCTGCTACCCCCACTCTCCTCCTGTTGGACATTCTAGGCGGAGGTGCCCTGACAGAACAGCCCTCTGTTCCCCGCCAGCTTTTCACTCAGGGCTCTCTCTACCCCCATCGCCTCCCACCAAGGTTCTTGGTGGAGGCTGGGCTCTTACCGATTCGAACTCTCCATGAGCAGGAGCTCCGGAAATAGGAGTAGAGGATGGGCTGAGGAGAGACAGAATAAGGATGCACGTTAACCCATGCTCGCGGGGTTCTTTGCCCCTAGGGCACACTGGGGTGGCAACAGCCCTCAGCCAGGGGGCTCCCAGCCAGCGGTTTCTTCCCATCCCACCAGGCCTCCTTCCGCACCTCAGGAAGACTCAGAGCTCTCTGGGTCAGAGGCCTTGGAAGTTATGGGGGGGTTCCTCAGCTCCAAACTGTCCAGTCATGCATCCCTGAAGTCCAAGGGGCCCACAAAGGGGCAGTCAGCCTGCAAGTGCCCTCCTTACCTTGCTAGACTCGGTCATGGTGTTGTGGTGACCCTTGGCCTCCCAGGGAATGGCCCCTCTCCCAGAACTTGCAGAGCAGGGGGAGGAACCCTGAAGGGGGTGGGATCCCATGAGCCAATGGGAAGCTGGGTGAGACAGGCTTCAGGGAAACTTTGACTGTGTCATAAAGGGCGACTCTTTCCAACCTGTGGGAAACTTTTTCTGTTCCCGGTGGAACCCGGTTTGGTGTCCTGGTTTGGAAGCAGCAGTTCACGTGGTGCTCTGGGCTGAGAGCTGGTGTACCTGGGGTCTGATCCCAAGGCAGGAACCCGCTCTGCATGACCTTGGGCAGGTCCCTGCCTCCTTATTCCCTCGTCTTTTCTCCCTCATCCGTAAAACAAAGGGTTGCCTTAAAATGATAGCTGAATTCCCTCCAGCAGTGACAGAAAGACCAGGAATTCTAGTTTTTTGATGCTTTGGTGACCCTCTCTTTCAACTCACCACTCACCAGCCCTCCAGGTTCTCGGCTGATCTCATAAAAATAGCTGAGGGGATATGCCCACTGACTCCAAAGCCAAGGTCACAAGAGGACAGCCCACAGGGTTCTGTGTGGTGTACGTGTACTTAAAAATGTTTCAGTTGGGGGCACCTGGATGGCTCAGCGGGTTAAAGCCTTGGCCTTCGGCTCAGGTCATGATCTCAGGGTCCTGGGATCAAGCCCCGCATTGGGCTCTCTGCTCAGCGGGGAGCCTGCTTCCTCCTCTTTCTTGCTCTACGTGCCTCTCTGCCTATTTGTGATCTGTCAAATAAATAAATAAAATCTTTTTAAAAAAAAAATGTTTCAGTTGGTTGCCAACATTAACAAATCAGGATGTTTCATATGCAAATCCTATTTGTTTTTTCTTATGAAGGCAGAGACAGTGGTCTTGGGTTCCTGAGTAACAACTGATAGGAGACAATTAACAGCCTCTTTCAGTCATGGCATGCCCTCTCTGATCTGCTCTGTGCCCTACCTGGCCCTCTTCTTTCATTTTTGTTACCTTGAGGCACTGGAGGAGGCTGAGTGCGTGATCTCTGATCTGAAGTTTAAGAGAAGTTTATTAAACTTCCCAGTGCTTCTTGAGTGATCAGCATTTCAAAGCAGGGCCCAGGATGGAGCTATCAGTAATTAGCTCTCATGCATCTTTGGGAAGACGTAGGTGTATCCATATGATTAAGGAGAGAGAACACAGCAGAACTTCTAGATCACCCCTGTCTACCATCCCTCTGACGACAGATATTTCACTCAAGTTCCCTCTGCCCTCAGCACATCAAACTGCTCTGTGACCCTGCCTTACCATCCCCGAACTACCAATTCATCTTCTAGGTGGGCAAGGGCACTGTGGGAACCTAGGCCCTCTCAGGTTGGTTTCCAGGTCTGGAAGTTCCAGCCCATACTGGAGACACTTTTGTAGGGAAAGTAAAGACGGTCCTGGTTCAGGGAGCAGGTGATAGACAGCAGATGTCTTTATAAGGGGAGAAGTTAGGAGGCCAAAATTAGAGGCACCCTACTCCAAGGTACATCCCTGTCCTTGTCTGATCAGGCTGGAAGGGCCCTTGGGGCCATCTGGCCGGGACTGCTGGTAAGGGATGGGACCACTGGAGAGCCTGAGACATTAGCTTGGAATCCCTGGAGAAATGCCTTACCGAATTACTAAATGTTCCATCTTGACCTGTACTGAGGGTGACCACAGAGTCACTGTGAATGCACTGCTCTCCAGTTTCCTGCTTATGGACCATCAGGATTTATAATGAAGAGCACCTTCTGCTCTTCCTCTTACCAGTGATAACTATATCAACTGTCCCGCGTTCCTTCTTGCACTTGGTTTAAAGCTCATTACCACTCCTGGAGGAACCTCGTTTCCAATTCAAATATGGATTCTGACCACTCTAGCAGATTTTATTTTAAAACCGTTTCTCACGCCTCGTTTTGAGAGAAAGCCTCCTAAAATCCCATTTGGGAGTGGGAGAGCTATGCATTATTAAGATGATGCTAATTCCATCTGGTGTGGCCTGCCATCTTCCTTGGTGGTTCTCAAACTTGAATAAGACTTCAAAACGCTCATGGAGGCGCTTATTAAGCATGCAGATTCTTGGGTCCCTTCCCCCAAAGATGACCCCAGGGAAAACTCCCCAGGTGATGGAGAGGACTTAAAGTGCTAGTGCCTCCCCACCACCCAACCCCAAGAGCTCTCTCCAAGTGCAAACCACCCGGGAAGGCCCTACGCGAACAGTTAGAACCCGTCGGGCCGACTGGCAAGGAACAGCACGCGGGATATAAGGAAGAGGGAGGCAAGGGACGACGCCTGGAAAGCCCGGCAGAAGGGACAGTGAGAGACAGGTGAAGCGCGAGAGTACAGCGACTCCACAGCGCCCCGCACACTCCACGAGCGTAAGCCGCCTGCAGCCCCAACCTCCCCGGACTACAAGCCCCAGCGAGCAGCGGGAAGCGGACAGCGCGCAGGCGCAGAACAGAGCCCGTGAGGCGCTCTGCATGCCGGGAGTTGTGCGTTGTGGAAGCCGTAGGAAGGGGGCGAGCGGCGCACCTTTTGACCCCCGCCCCACAGGTTTTCTCATTCTCAGTGGCGCCCCTGTCCCCGGATGTGTGGCACAGACCTTCCCCGCTTGCATCTCGCACCTCCGGCCACCCTTCTTCCAGGCCGGGAGACTTCGCGCCTGGGACTCTCCTACTCGTCCCGCACTGAGGCCCAGTGAGGCCCCGACACGTCAGAACCAGCGCTTCCGTCGTGGTAAAGCGAGGGGTTGGGCTAGAATGATCTTTTCGGTCCCGTCTGGGTCGCCCCGCCCTGCCGCCACGCCCCCCCTCCCGGAGCTGCTGGGAGTTGCAGTTCCTTGAGCCCGTTTCCTCCCCGGCCGGCCCGCCGGGCCCGGGCCATCCGTCATGCTCTGCGCCACCAGCCGCCTCCTAGCGGCCCGGACGGCGACTGCGCTCCCCGCGCAGCCCAGAGGCCGGGGCCCCGGCGCCCGCTGCCGGCGCAGGGAACTACATTTCCCAGGGCACCCCGAGGTGCCCCTGGGTGAGTTCTTGGCGGGGCGGCTCGCAAGATCGAGCGTGTCGGCCAGCCGGAGGGCGATCCTGAGGAGGGGCAGGATGCCGCCGGCGGTGGGCGGAGGCCCCGCAGGGTCCGAGCTGCGTCCCCGGCGGGGCCGCTGTGGGCCCCAGGTCACTAGGGCTGTGGGCCCGGACGTGGCTGCCCAGACTGCAGCGCGGAGCCCCAAACGGCCTGCTCGGGGCTCGCGGCGCTTCGAGGCAGCCGGCCGGTGGGCCCTGCTGGCCCTGGTGACGCTGCTGTCCTTCGCCACCCGCTTCCACCGTCTGGACGAGCCGCCGCACATCTGGTGAGTGACAGAAGGGACTCGGCGGATCCCGTGGCAACGGGATGGGAACGATGCACCCTCTGATTGGCCCGGGGGCACGGAGGGGGCGGGAATCACAGGGGGAGGGGCGGGGCTGCGCTGGAGAAACAGGTTGCGGGAGGTTGCTTTGGCCAGGTGCAGTGTATGTGAGAGGAGTCATTTCTGCTCCCGTGGGTGGCAGTGGGATTCCTTAGGATCCGAGGAGTCTCAGACTGTGTCTTTGACCTTCCAAGGAGAACTGAAAATTCTTAGTACAGAATTTCCTAAGGCCTGAGTTCCCAATCTGCAGGATTTCCAGGCATCAAGGGAGGTGAAAATCATCCTTGGGAGCAGGGGCAATTTGTGTGTCCAGAGATGGTGGGAGGGGTCTCTCCTTGTGAGGAGAGACTTGTTTTCTTAAAGATTTTATTTTGTAGGACTTAGATTTTATGAGACAAGAGTAAAAAGTCTCCAGCTAGAAGGAGGAAAAGTTTTGCGCAATCTGAAAATGGTTAATTTGTTTAGCCAACAAGTGATAACATGTTTTGTCAGTATCCCTGACTAGAAGGTTAGTGTGGGGGATGTTAAAAATGGAACTCCTTGACCAAAAAGCAAGCCAGCTAACAAACTACCTGGGCTATCCTACTTGGAAGTGAATAAATTCGTTTGTTATTGTTTCATGAATGCTGGCAGAAGACATGAGACTCCTGGGTCAGAGACAAAGGACTCATTACTCACAGGGTAGGAGGCAGCATGAATATCAACATACTGGATTAAGTTTGAATCTTCCCTCCCTCCTCCACCCCGCTGATCAGCAGTTGTTAGGGGGAAAGAAAGACAAATCATGTCCAGGTATGGTCCAGGAAGAAACTAAAATGTTCAAAATATGGGTTTATATAACCCTCCACCTCTTTTGTCCAAGAGGAGATGAACCCTTTCTGGTGATGACTGCATTAGGTGATGAAACTGCTTTACCAAGGTGTGTGAACCAGGAGGAGGTGAGGGAAGTAGAGTCAGAAATCATTTTGAGAAGATTGTTCTGTGCTCAACAATATCAAATGTGTTTGGAGGGTAAGGAGTGTGGAATGCCATCAGATACTTCTATTGACTGTTGGCTCATTATTTTGTGGCCATTGCAAAAAAAAAAAAAAAAAAAGGTATGCTATTGTCAGACTTAGATGGTTTGGAATGACATAGTTTAGTTTCAATTACTGCAGTAACATATGTGGCATTAGATGGTTGGACTGGAACAACATCATCAACACGTTAACCTGAAAAAGTGTCAGTAGCAGTGAAGTGCCAATGATAGCCCGAAGAGGGATACAAAGTCCTAATACTTTAGGACTAATAAAGTCCTAAAGTCAGTTTCCTTGGAGCAGGCAGGGCCAATGCCCCCATTGTGGCCTCCTTTATTGCAGGATGAATTGGCCAACTTTTGGCAGGAGTCACAAGTCAGCACAATGCAGTGATGGCTTCTGCTTCAGAAACTTATAGCCCTTTACTTTGTGCCCAGTCCATGATGGTAGATGTGTTTCCACATGTGGAGCATTGATGAATCCTGATTACAATGGCAGTAGTCTGTTTGGTACAGGCTTGATCTGCAGCTTGATTTCAGTCAGTCTTAACAGAATCCTGGTCCTCACTGTGGGCCTCCATATGAGTGATCCAGATTGTCCCACTGACAGGCAGCCATGACTGTTTTGCCACAATTCTTGGCTCTAAAGAGGGGTAATTTAAATTTCTCAGTATATAGTCCTCTAGGTGGCACACCAGAAGCTAGACTAATGGCAAAAGCCCAAGAGCCAATAAAAATAGAACTTGTCTGTTTCTCAGGAATATTGTGCAAGGCAAGGGTGATGAGCCCATTGTACCCATCAACTCTTACTGCATTTGGCCTTCCAGAGTTGTCACTGGGACTGGATGGTTGCTGCTGCCCAGTGGACGCTATCCGCCAACCAGGCACAAGCCTTGAGAGGAAACCTCTGTGTATCAAGTCTCCACTGAGCTAGTGGTTTTGCTTTGGGTGGTGGAATGGAAGATAGTTTCTCTCAAAGTCGGAGCTCCCGCCTCTTCTTATAAAGATGCCTCTAGGGCCAGGCCAGCTAGATCACTTCCATTTCACCATCAAGTCTTATTGAGCCTTTTGTTAGCCTTATATGCCAAGTTGGCTTACCCCAAGGTGGCAATATCAAGCCAAAGAATCCTAAGGCCTTCATCCGTTAGGCGCTGAATTTCAGTAAAAGCTTAGTAGTAGGTTGATAGCGTGCTTTTAAAAAGTGTGTGCTTGGTACCTGCGTCCGGCAGATGGTGCTGTTATCCTGAAGAATGGCCTCTCGGCTCAAACTGCCATTACGTGTTCAAGGTTGTGATTTCCCTTTCTCTTCTTGGAATCGATATTATTTCTCCTGGACCAAATGGCTGTCCATGAATGGGATAATCCTCTTTGCCAGTATACATTCCACAGTGGGAGCCACAGCAGTAGTACAAGGACCCTACCTACAAGGTCATTTTATCTTCCCTTCCCCACTAGGGGCTGGCTCAAACCTATAAGTTGAATTTGGGTGCTTTTCCCCCCTTGAACTTATGAGTCTAATAGGCCTGCATCAGTAACTACAATGGCAGCCATCCAGAGATTATGCTGTTCTCCAGTGGAGAGTGTGGAGTGCTGGATGCAGGTGGTGGGAGGGAGCTTTTTTCTTTCCTTTAGCCCCTGCATAAGCTTGGCACGCCTTTTTAGTGTACTTCTGTGTGTCAGTGTACTTCTATGGTGAGCCCCTGGGCTTAAGGGCTCTTTTCTTTCAGCCCCTGTACACACTGCTAGGGCTCTCCCTATAGTCCCTAGCACCTCTGGTAACCCCTGTGTCTAGCAGATTGTCCCTCTCCTTGCCATGGGATTGAGTGAACTAGAGATGTAGACCCCTGCCCTGAGTTTGAGTCCCTCTTTTCTCTGGAGTTCCCCAGCATCCTAGGATGCATGTGTGTGGCCTTCAGTCCCCTTTAGGGACTGGGAAACCTTGACCCCACCTTTAATCATCTTACTCCTTTTAACACAGCTGAGATTGTGGTAGAGGCGGAGAGATCATGGGACACAGAGGGAGAGAGTGGCTGTGAGCGACTAAGCAAGGCGTGTTTACTTTTGTCTTGAGCACACAGCTCACCCTAGGACTTTTCAGTGTTTTCATTTTGCCCCCAATTCTGTGTTGAATAGCAAGGTCCTTCCTGCTAGCACCATTTTTGTCAACTTTGGAGACTCCTTGATTTAGCAGCCACATCCGTATTGCCTTTTGGCGGGGGCTGCTAGGCTTGCTGCCCCATGGTCATGATTACGTCTCTTTGTTTTTCCCAGAGGAGAGTGAGCAGTAACCAAGGCAGCATTCAAACAGTTTCTTTCTCCATTCAGCCTTATTAATAGGTAGGACAGTGGGACACTCACTACCTTCCTTGCCCACCACTCAGGCGAGGGCATTGACTTTTCAGATTCCATCCCCAGCTCATTGTCCTTTCTCTTACAGAAACCTATGTCTCAGCACCCTATGCTTGTGACCATGGACTGTCAGGGTCTGGGATTTTGTTTTATCCATCTTGCAAACTCCTGAGTTAGCCTGTCATTGTTTTATGGGTGCTGGCAGATGGCAAAGTACAGAGTCGGAGACAAAGAACTTCATTTCTTAGGGCGCAGCAAGCAGGGTGCACTGCGGCACGTGGGCATCCGTTCCTCTTGCCCCTAAAGTCCCATGTGATGCCAGGGGTCCGAGTGACTGCCTGCACAAGCAGCGGGTTGTATCGGAGCTGAGGGATACTGAGTTTGGGGAATCCACTGTTTTATAATAAACTTTAAATGAGAATGCTGTCTGTCCCAGAGGGAGGTGCTGACTCTTCCCTCAAGGTTGTTTTCTGCAAACATAACCCTGAGAAATGGCCCGAGGAAGGAGTGGCCAGGACGTCCTTGGCATACCTTGCAAGGTCTGTAGCAACAAGAGAGAACCAGGGAGGATGGTCTCTCCCAACACAAACACAATAAAAGCTGAGAAGAAATATGAATGTTACTACTAGTTTTACTTGGGAAAATTTTGAAGTAAAAAATCTCATGTTTCCAAACAGACCTCAAAACTGACCACAAGTGTTGGGACAGTTTACATAATGCCCAGTTGGGATGATTTAAATGTGTGGGACTTTATAGTCTACAGAGTTCTTTCACATATGTATTTTTTTTTTTAAGATTTTATTTATTTATTTGACAGAGAGAGATCATAAGTAAGCAGAGAGGCAGGCAGAGAGAGGAGGAAGCAGGCTCCCAGCTAAGCAGAGAGCCCAATGCGGGGCTCGATCCCAAGACCCTGGGATCATGACCTGAGCCGAAGGCAGAGGCATTAACCCACTGAGCCACCCAGGCGCCCCCACATATGTCTTCTGAATTGAGTTCTAATGCTTCCCTGTGAGGGGGACATGGCAAATATTTCTGTTGTTTTCATTGTGTAGATAAGAACCGGGATCCAGAGAGGATGACTGACTTTGGCAGGTTGTGCCGTCAATAAGTGGTGGAACTGAGACTGATTTCTCTTTCTGCAAATCAGTTTGGTCACACGCTTGCAAGTTATTTCTCTCTTTGACATCACCATACCACTGTCCTCACTCCCTGCCAAGCTGAGTGTTTAGCAGATAGCAGATGCAGAAGTAGATTTACTTCTCTGCCTATCTATTGGACCCACTAAGTTAAAGGGGAAAAAAAGGAACCCTACATTTTGGGGAAAAGCATGGTTAGCTCCTTACATTGGAGGTTGGTAATAATTGCTTATGAAAGCTGACCTGGGAATGGCTGGTCACTAGAAAGTACCTGCTCTTCTGGGCTGTGGGGAGGAACTGACAGAATGGCCAGGCCATACAGGATAACTGGGCTGCTGCCCTTCAGTCTTTGTGTAGGATGCGGAAAGGTTTATATGGTTGTAAGGAAGAACAAGATTTTTGCATTGTGTTTAAAAGCTAATGTATTAGAATCACTTGTCTACTTGCAAAACAGTTTATGCAATGAGGATAGCTTATAGATAGGCTCTTAACTCAATTTTTATATACTGGTTAGTTCATTATAATAAGCTCAGTGAGTTCAGGTTCAGCAGGTTAATTATCAGAAAGTTAATGAGCAAGATTAGACTCCTGTGACAACCGTAGTTTGTAGGCCATTACTAATCAGTAGCCGGTGGTGTAGTCTGTAATAGTAATAGTAGTCTATTTCCTAGGAGCAAAAGTAGTCTCAGGGTCAGAAGGTAACAGACTTGGAAGAGAACACTTACTACAAAACTTTCTATATTATAGAGAAACTCTGGTTTTTTAAAATAAATAGAAACTCAAGCTACAGAATAAGTAGAGATTTTGCTCAAATTTATAACTGGTTGGTAAATATTTGCTGACCTTTCTCATCTGTCTAAATGAAGATTAACAATCTGTGTGATGGGGACACCTGGGTGGCTCAGTTGGTTAAGCATCTGCTTTTAGCTCAGGTCGTGATCCCAGAGTCCTGGGATGGAGTGCCACATTGGGCTCTTTGCTCAGCTGGGAGCCTGCTTCTCCCTCTGCCTGCTGCTTTCCCTGCTTGTGCTCCCTCTCCCTCTCTCTCTCTCTCTGACCAATATATAATTAAAATCTTAAAAAAATAACAAAAATAATCAGCCTGGTATCTTGCTTCCTCAAATCACTTGTGTAAAAAAAAAAATTATTTTTAAGTAAACTCTATCTCCAGTGTGGGGCTCAAACTCATGACCTCTTGGGTGGCTCAGTTGGTTAAGTATGGAACTCTTGGTTTTGACTCAGGTCATGATGCCAGGGTTGTGAAATCGAGCCACATGTGGGGTTCTACTCTCAGTGGGAGTCTGCTTGAGGATTCTCTCTCCCTCTGCCTCTCCCTCAGTCCTTCTCTCAGCTTGCATGCATACGTGTACTCTCTCAAATACACAAATAAATAAAATCTTTAAAAAAAAAGGCTCATGACCCCAGGATCAAGAGTTGCATAATCTACCAACTGAGCCAGCCAGATGCCCTAATGTGTCAATGATTTTTTAATCTAAATTTTCTCATTAATTGCTTGAAACTTATAGTCTGTGTGTGTGTGTGTGTGTGTATGTTTAAGTATTTATTTATTTGACAGAGAGAGAGAGAAACAGCCAACCAGAGAGGGAACACAAGCAGAGGGAGTGGGAGAAGGAGAAGCAGGCTTCCCGCAGAGCAGGGAGCCTGATGCAGGGCTTGATCTCAGGACCCTGGAATCATGACCTGAGCTGAAGGCAGATGCTTAATGACTGAGCTACCCAAGTGCCCCTACTCTTTGGTTTTTTGGAGGAAACAATCTCCCCACTGAGCCCAAAGCCTGACCTAGGGCTTGATCCCAGGACTCTTGAGATTGTGACCTGAGCTGAAGGCAGACACTTAACCGACTGAGCCACCCAGGTATCCCATAGTCTTTGATTTTTTTAAAAAAGATTTTATTTATTTATTCATCAGAGAGAGAGAAAGAGAGAGAGAGTACAAGCAGGCAGAGGGCAGGCCGAGGCAGAGAGAGAAGCAGGCTCCCCGCTGAGCAAGGAGCCTGCTGTGGGACTCGATCCCAGGACCCTGGAATCATGACCTGAGCCGAAGGCAGTGGCCTAACTGACTGAGCTACCCAGGCACCCCCATAGCCTTTTATTTTAACCATGCTTTATTATGGTTATTTGGATTGCATGATAATTCATTTATTTATTTTTAAGACTTCATTTATTTGAGAGAATGAGAGAGAGAAACAGAGAAAGAGAGAGAGTGTGTGGGCAGAAGTGAGGGGAGGGGCAGGCGGAGAGGAAAAGCCAATTGAAGCAGGGAGTCCTATGTGGGACTGGATCCCAGGACCCCGGGATCATGACCTGCGCAGAAGGCAGACGCTTAATGGACTGAGCCACCCAGGCACCCCAGGTTGAATGATAATTTTAAAATTCTCATTTCTCTTTCTGTTTTTCCCTTAGTTGGGATGAGACTCACTTTGGAAAAATGGGAAGCTATTATATCAACCGCACCTTTTTCTTTGATGTGCACCCACCCCTGGGAAAGGTGAGCAATGTGATGACTGACAGCTCTCTTCGAAGGGTTGGAGTGAAATCTCAATTTTGGATTTGAATCTTGGGCTTGTGGAAAGAAATCCCTGACATTCCAGGCCAGCTGCTTCTGTGGAAAGTCTTTGATGTTTTGAGGAGTTCTCTGGGCCCAGAAATGGAGAGGGAGTCCATCAGCCAATGGATTGATATACAAAATATGGCATATCTATATGATGGAATATTATTCAGCCATAAAAGGGGAATGAAATGTTGATACATGCTACAACGTGGCTGAGTCTTATAAACATAATGCTAAGTGAAAGGTGTTAGACATAAAAGGCCACAATAGTATATGATTCTATTTATATGAAATGTCTAGAATAGGCAAATCCATAGAAGCAGAGACTAGATTAGTAGTGTGGCCACGTTCTGGCGGGGGAGGAGGGTTAACGACTGATTGCAAATGGTTAGGGAATTTCTTCTGGGGTGATGAAATGTTCTGGAATTAGGTAGAGGTCATGGTGGCACAACCTTGGGAATATACTAGAAACCACTGAGCTGTACACTTTAAAATGGTGAGTCTTATGGTATATGAATTTCACCTCAGTTCAGAGAAGTAAACAAAGGAGAGAAGGAGTCCGTTGCAGAAAGCAGAGATTGCCGAGAGGAGCTCATTGTCGACAGGGGAGTAAAACTCCCTTTCCTCCCCCACTCCCAGCAGGTACATTGTTTGACCTGTGCCTCTCACATGTTTTACAATTAGAAATCCCACAGTGAGAATTCATTTTACTCCTCTAAAAACAATGACCTCTGAGAAGGCTATGGATCAGCCCTTTCTTCCTAACTGGTGGCTGAGATCTTTAGCACCAAGAGGCAATAATTGGTCCTTTACAAAGTGGGGGCATGATCCTGGAGCAGGGAGCACTTGGGGATAAAGGCAGAGGTCATGGGAGGCAGGGGTGGTGATATGGGACAGGTGGGCTTAGGGGTACGAGAGCACTGGGTAGAGACCAGAGGGGGTGGAGAAGGAGGTGGCATAGTGACCTATTTCAATATTCGCTCTGAGCCCAGAGCTGGAGTGGAAAATATTATGCCTCTTCCTTTCTCCTTTAGAGATAAGAGAATAGCAATAAAAATCAGAGCAATTGAAAACTTTGTTCTAGTCACTTTTGGTGATTATCTTCTCTCTCAGAATAACCTATGAAGTAGGTACTGTTGTATCCCCATTTTGCCAATGGGGAAACTGGGGCAGAAAGAGGAAAAGAAGTTTGCCATAGGGAAGAAAGCTGGTTAAGTGACAGAGTCAAGTTTCAGGCTGGTTTAACGTCTACTCTCTTAACTGTTAAGCACACTGCTTCATGATACTTGCCTTGTCCCACCACTTAGATGGTATCTGTTAGCTACTGTAGGAATAAGCAATAGAATGTGTTGAGTGTTTGCACTGGGCTAGCAGGGGAACCAGCCCCCCTGGTGGAGGAGATTTCTTTTTTTCCCCCTAGGGAACCCAGCCCAGTCTTTCAGGTGCTGACTTCCTGTCTGTGTTTGGAGTCCCCTAGTGCTCAGCACGGTGAAGACATGCCCGTGGAACACTGGCTGATTTGTTTTTACTTAAGCCTCCCATGGCTCACCTCTGGTCCTTGTGGGTAGGGGGAAATGTGAAGCTTCTTTATAAGGCTGCCCCTGGGGATTTTGGTCCGTCTGCCCCCCTAATTTATCTCCTGATGTCCTGTGCTCTACCTGGTTGAAAGAGAGTGAACATAGTAGCTTTCATAGGTTCTAAGGCCAAGCCAGTCAGAGAATCAGAAAGCCCCTTGAAGCTGTGAATGGGAGGTTTTCTCCTGCAGTACTGAGCCTGCTAGCTGTCCCTCCATGCCGGCCCCAGCCCTGGAGGAAATAGAAATGTCTGCATAGAGTGAAACATTTGATTAACACAGAAGGAAGTAAAAGGTCAAGATCTACCTCTCCCCACATTTCTATTAGTTTCTTATATAAGTTTTCTTAGAAATTCTTTATGCAGGTTGCCTAGGTGGCTCAGTTGGTTAAGCATTTGCCTTTGGTTGTGATCCCAGGGTCCTGGGATCGAGTCCCACATTGAGCTCTTTGCTCAGCGCAGAGCCTGCTTCTTCCTCTGCCCCTCCCCCCACTTGTGCACACTCTCTCCCTGACAAATAAATAAATAAAATCTTTAAAAAAAAGAAATTCTTTTTACTGATACATGAGTATATTTATAGATGTGCACATGAACAACTTATATATACAAATAGGACCAAACTAAAGTTGTTCAGCAAGTTGTATTTTAAACAGGATATATCCCAACTTCTTTCACATTAGCACATAAAAATTCACTCCATTTTTAAAAAATCTATTTTATTGTATTTTTTACTTTTTAAGTTTGCGTATAGTTGACACACGATGTTACATTAATTTTGGGTATACAACGTGGTGATTTGACAAGTTTCTGTGTTATGCTGTGCTCGCCGCCAGTGTAGCCGCCATCTGTCCTGTTACATCGCTCCTACGATATCACTGACTGTAGTCCTTCTGCTGTGCTTTTTATTTCCATGACTTACTCATTCCGTAAGTGGAAGCCTGTATCTCCTACTCCTGTTCACCCACGTTGCCCATCCCACACTCCTTTCCCTCTAGCAACGACAGTTTGTACTCAGTATTTATAGTTCTGAATCTGTTTTTGTTTATTTATTCATTTCTTAAAGATTCCATTTATGAGTGGAATCATATAGTGTTTGTCTTTTTTAGTCTGGCTTAGCAGAATACCCTCTAGGTCCATCCATGCTTTTTCAAATGGCATGATCTCATCCTTTTTTATAACTGTGGTACTCTATTCATTTTAATGGCCATGTATTATTCCATTATACAGATGTGCCATAAATTATTTTGCCCATCTTTAATTGGCGGACATTTATGTTAATTCCAGTTTTCAGCCATTACAAACATTTTGCAATGAACATCCTTGTACATACATCTTTTCATAGTTGTGCAGGTGTATATAAAAGGTTCTTAGCAGCCAAACTAAAAAGAATCAGAGGATACACACGTTTAAATTTGTGTTAGATATTGCTAAGTTTTTCTGCAAAAATATTGTGGTGATATATATTCCCCCCAATAGTGTGTGAGGGTTCTTGCTTCTCCCACCCCATTGCCAACACTGGTATGATAATACTTTCAGGACTTGGCCAATTTGAGAATAAAATATGGTGTGTCACTGTTTTCTTTCGCATGTCTTTATGAGTTGCATTGAATATTTTCTTCATATGTTTATTAGCCATTATTGTTTTGTTTCCTATAGAATTTGCTTTTCTCATTGATTTGAATGAGTTAGTTAGGAAATTAGCTCAGGGCTACTTTTAACCTTGAGGGCACTGAATTTCAGCTGCCTCGTAAGGGCTCGGCGTAGTGCCCAGCAGAGTGCCAGGTGTTTGACCTATTGCATTGTCTCTGATCCTCACAACCCTACCCTCCCACTGCAAGGGAGATTTTACTACTTGTAGCTCAGACATAGTAGGTATTGTCCGCAATCAGAGAGCTGAGATGCAAACCATCCGTGCATTTCTTCACTATACCAGACCTGCCAAGCAGTCTGGGAATTTATCCCAGCACCAGATGGATTTGTGAATTTGTCTTCTGAGGTCCCAGGTGGGAAGGGGCATGCATTTGATTGTTTCCTGTCAGTTTTTGTTTATCTAGGTATTTGGATGGCTCTGTCTTTTCAATACCTCCTCTTAATATTAAATAGTTACATTAATTTCTGAGCCCCAGGATTCCTCCCCCCGCCCCCACAACAGGGCTTTATAATCATTTACTGTTGAATTTTGGCCTCTATTTCTTGACATGAAAATATAGAGAATAACCTTCGTTAGAGCTACTTATTGTAAAAAGGGAGCTGGTTCGTGGTCCAGACCCAAGCCGTGTTGCAGGGAGGGGCTTTCTTAATACAGCCAGAATATTCTGTGTCTCTGTGTAGCTTAACTGGAGCACAGGTATCTGGGCTGGGCAGCCTGGTGTTAAAATTGCTTGGTATTTGATGACAGTTTTCATGGCTTCGCAGCTTCTGATTGCTTGTGTGGAAAAGAGACTTTTATGCTGTTGGAAGTTGGAAAGTTAGAAAAGAAGAAGCTGATCTTCTTGAACATTTTGAAGGATTCACAAATCTCCGTTTTAGTGTAATAACTGCTTTGTTCTGGTTTGGAATGTGCCAGGGTTGCGCTTCTTTGAAATATTGGAAGTAGGAGAAGCTGGTCTCTGACATTTTGGTATTTTTTCCGTTGGGACTTTTCTCCTCTGGGGAACTATGTCTGTCTTAGCATCCTTTTAACCTCCTTTCTTCCCTTCTGCCTATTGCTGGTGTGGAACTCCTTGGCCACTTTTCTCCGTCCTCATTCTAACTTGGAATTTCATCTTCCTTTCAGAGGGTCTGTCTCCTAGGAATCAGCCCTGCCTATGGCCTCCCCCATGGGCTGTCATGTTTTATTTCACAGCAAATGAAAGAAAGCTGAATGAGAAAGCCCTTCCTGGCACTGCCCTTCAAATTGTGGGGGTTTTCTTCCTAAGCGTTCAATCTGCACTATTCCCAATCTGCACTTAACACAAGAGAGGATTTGTTTTAAGCAAAGGGCTCTTTAGACAAAAGGTTCTTTGCTCTGCAACAGCTGCAGGAGAAAATGTCACATTGGCAACTCCCATGGACAGTTGTCATGGGAATCCAAACTCTGGGGGCAGCTGGAGGGAAGTTCGGGGACAGAGGAATCTTAAAAGTCTCTCCTCATCTTTTTGTTTGTTCTTCTTCTCTCCTCAGATGCTGATAGGTCTTGCTGGCTACCTGAGTGGATATGATGGGACTTTTTTGTTCCAGAAGCCTGGGGACAAGTATGAGCATCACAACTACATGGGAATGAGAGGAGTAAGGCTTCCTGACTTGCTCTAGACTGAACCCTGGGGCCACACCCAGTCAGAACTTACAGTTGGAGCCGTGGAATGGTGGCAGGTGTAGACAAAGGGACTTTGGGTGGCAGTGGGAGGGTCGAAGATTAGACCCCCATCCTGTAGTAGAGATTTTGGTATAGAGATTCAGAACTGTGGTGGATAAGAATGTTAAGGGAGGCCACAGATAATACAGAGATTTCATGGGTAGGAGCAAGCACACAGTCACCTATTGCCCAGCCCCTGTGAGGCTTCAGACTTTGGGTTGGAGAACAACCTAGGACCCAGGCAGCCAGGAGGCTCCTGCAGCCCTGACATTGGCCTCAGCACGTTGGCAAGCTGCACGTCATTCCCCTCTGTGGCCACAACTGCTGGAGAGTTGCCTGTCTCTGAGGGCTCTTCTTAAGATCTCAGCATCCCATACTCCCGACACCAGGTCACTGCTTCTTTCCTCATGAAGGCTTCAGGCACCCAAAAGGGGTTTTCCAGTCTTTAGAAGAGGCTACATGTTTTTCCCGAGTCATAGCACCCATCTTGAGGAGCATCACCGGGCCTAAGTACCCAACTCTGTGGGGACCCCTTATCTGCAGCTAAATGAAACCTACAAAACCTGACTTCAGATGTGGAGCTCTCAGAACAGGTTGCATTTATTTACAGGCTTTGTTCCTTAAGGAGCTCAAAGCACTTTAGATAAACACTGTGTGCTTATTTGAGCTAATCACTGGGTGATTTGCATGGTCATATTATACTGTATTAAATAAGGATTGCCCTAGCCCTCGATTCATATTCTTAAGTGGTTCTGCGTCTTCTTAATGACTTTTGAACATCACATAGCATATGTAGTTGGATAGAGGCCTGACTCACTGTGGACTTGCTGTGGAAATTGAGAAGGCCAGATATGACAGCCTCGTTTCCTTTCACACTAGGACATGCTTTCAGTTGACAAAAAGTGACAACCCAAATGTGAGAATTTCCATTTCCCCGGGCTTGTCTATTTACTCTTGATGGACAGGGTAGGAAGGTGGAGAGAGAGCTGGTGGTTCCAAACAAAACAAAAAAACAATTCTCCAGATACTGAAGTGTCAGATAATTTTTTTTCCAGAATCAAAATGCAACCTGTAGATTAAAGAGTCATTTTCTGGTGTGATTGAAGAAAAGAGCCAAGGGAGAAATAACAGAAATCATAATAGAATTCTCTAGAATATTACAACAATGTAGAGAGGTCTTTCTCTGCTTGTACTGACAGTTATGTAGTGGAAGCTCATGTTTATTGAGTACTTTGTGTCTGCTGATAAAACTAGTTCATTTAATCTCCAGGTAAAAGTCTCTGAGGCAGGAACTCTAATTTTTCATATGACACAGATGGGGAGGCTGAGGTTCAGAGATGTACACTTTTAGTCCCAGCTAGCAGTGGATGGGCCAGTCTCACCTCAGAGTCCCCTGTTAAACTGTGTGCCATCCTGTGCACACCTCCTCGGCTGAACTTTGCTGATTTCATGTCAGTGTTCGATGGTGCTCAATGGGCACACACATGTTGCTTGATTTGACAATTCACTGTCACACCACCCCTTTTTTGCTTATAGATATTCCAGGTGATTTCACATCACCAAGTCATGTCTGCCCCAAGATCCTCCATTTTAAACAGTCATTTGTACCAAGTCAGGTAGATCTTTGATGCTTATCTGCCTGTTTGACTGCTTCTCTTTTCCTTCCATAGTTCTGTGCTTTCCTCGGTTCCTTGCTGGTCCCCTTTGCCTACCTCACTGTATTGGAACTGTCCAGGTCCCTCCCGGCAGCACTGCTCTCCGCTGCCCTCCTCACCTTTGGTAAGTTGTCTGATACCATGATTCTTAGGAGATTGACTGCCACATTATGAGTGGAAGTGGAAATCAATACATTTAAGGATTCTGTCCATGACACAGTACTTAAGTAAATTTAAGATTGGGTAAATGTATTACAAGTCTTCTTTCTTCACCAGTGATTATTACATATAAAAATAGTTGTGTGTAGCACACCTTTATATTACTAAAGGGGAGTGCTCACATACATAATCCCAAGAATAGATTATCTCCAGGTTATCCACATTTGAATTTGGTATAGATAAGAAGATAAATGTGTGTGTGTGTGTGTGCGCGCGCGCGCGCGCGTGCGTGTATTTGAAGGATGCTTACGATTCTAATACTGCTTCTCTCAGGTTACTATCAAGATCTCTCAGGTTGCTATAACTTTGCACCCCTTAAACTTAAATTCAGTTGATTCCAGCTGAATGCAAGGGCAGGTGTCTCAGAAGTAGCTGGGTGACAGGAAATAACAAAATGGGAACTTTATTTTCTGTGGATAAGTCCCACATGGATAAATGAGCATTGATCTGTAGAAATTGGTTCTGTGCTATTCTGATTTTTATGAAAATGAATTTATGACCTCATAGAACTTAACATTTAAAGAAGCCCAGGCCAAGTTAGGTGGATATTTCGGGGGGTGATTCTGGCTGTATTTTGACAGGTTGCAAGATTATAGGGCCTCTCTGTAGAGGATTGGTGGCTTTTTCTTTGTGTCTTTAATTTCCCTTCACAGTTATTCATCCTATGCATTTATTCTTTTTTTCATCCCACAACTGTTTTTCCAGCATCTCCTCTGTGCCAGGCCACTTTTCTGGGCCCCCGAGGATATGCTGATGAGACACTGTGCTGTCATGGAAATTACCTACTGGTGGGGCAGATGACAGATAAGCAAGTAAATTATAAGTCTGAGATGTAACAATGTAAGCCATAGTGCAATGTAGAAAACAGAGTAGGGTAAAGGAGAGAGTAATGGGGAGGGATTCTCTTGTAGGCAGCAATCTTGAGCGGATTGCTGAGTGAAGCAAAACATTAAGCCATATGCAGAGGTCTGAGTGTTCAGGCAGAGGGAACAGCATGTGTGGTGGTTCTGGTTCAAGGCAGGATTTGGTGGATTCGGGGAATAGCAAGGAGGCCAAGTGTGACCAGATTGGAGTGAATGAGGCAGAGGGTGTTGGGACGGGAGATTGCTTAGGGAGGGAGACCATGCTGGCTTTGGCAGCTGTCATGAGGACCTGGTTAGTCTGAGTGAGCGGCAAGACATTGGAGGCTTCAAGTAGGGGCTTGATGTCATGACATTTTGTTTTAAAAACAATCATTTTGGTGCCTGTGTGGAGAATCATTTGCCGACAGAGACTTCATGTAACATGCTAAGACTCTATCCTAGGTATAGGTAGTTTATGGCTATGTAAGCAGGCTGGCAGAACTCCCTTTTTGATGGTGGAAATGAGGAAGAACCCTTGTCTCAGAACTGCTCCATCTGTTTGAATGACATGGTCCTTTCTTAGATCATGGGCCTGAAAGCATTGTAAGATAGTTTCCTATCCCTGGGCTTTGGTCAACCCCAAAGCTATGGCCTTCCACCTCCCTGATGACTCAGTGACTCATCTGGTCTTGACTGCGTAAATGCTTACATGCAATTTAGCATAAGGTACGCTATTTCCTATTGTTGGGGTGTTTGGTTCTCAGGGGGGTCCATCTCTGATTTCCTTTTTCACTGCTGAGCTCATGTTTTTCAGATACGGGATGCCTCACTCTGTCCCAGTATATCCTCCTTGACCCCATCTTGATGTTCTTCATCATGGCTGCCATGCTGAGCATGGTCAAGTACAACTCCTGTGCTGACAGGTCAGAAACACCATCTTTGTGGGGTGGGCATTGGGGGTCAGAAACTGTGCAGCTCCAGAATTTCTGTAATGACCAGGGACAGGGTGTGTACCTATAGGACTTGTCTTGAAACTGCACTTAAGGCAAGCATAGCATACTTTATTTGTTTATTTTTAGAGAGAGAGCATACACACATATGCTTGCATGTAGAAGAGGGGGAGCAGAGGGAGAGGAAGAGAGAGAATCCCAAGTAGGCTCCACATTTAGCATGAGGCCAATGAAAAACTCGGTCTCATGACCCTGGGATCATGACCTAAGCCGAAATCTAGAGTTGGATGCTTAACCGACTGAGTCACCCAGGCACCCCATAAAAATAGATTTTAATATGTTTTCTAGACATATTTTTATCTTTGTTTTGTATAAAAATAAGAAAATGTCAATTATCTGTTTTAAGAATATTATAATGGGTGGATTTGGGTACTGGTTTGTGGATGTTATGGAGGAGTCCTAATGCCTTCCCCAACCCCACCATCTTCTAAGCCACCCTTGGCACCAGTGCTGGTTAGGGATCCCAAAATAACTTTTCCCTTCACATTCTCTGTCCTAGAGGGGAGGGAACCAGGACAGAAACCACCTGGGAGCTGTTTGTCTCCCTGCCCTCCTCCATGGTTGCATCCATTCCTGACCCACTGACAGGAAGAATATATATAAAGGTTGGCTTAAGCAGTCCATACCAGTCAAGAGGATCTCTGCAGGCCCTGGTCAGTTCTAAAGCTGTTCTGGAGGGCCTGGTCTTCTTCCAGAATGGTCTTTTTTAGGTCATCCTTTTGCCTCTGAGAGAGTAGAGTAGGTCATTCATTCTATTCAAACCAAAAGAGCTGGCTCCGCCTAGGCTTTTCTAGGAGTCAGCTTGGTTTCTCCCTGGCCAGACTCATTAAATTAAATTACGCTAGTAAAGCCAGATCCAGTGACTACCATCTCTTTCTGGCTTTGGGTGATTATCTCCTTCTACCACGTCCGCCTCCACCTGCCACTTCTTGAATCCTTACTCTGTGCCAGGTACTGTGCCAGGGGCCGGAGGTACATAAGTCTCACGGTTAAGGAGCCTTCACTCTGGCAGAGGAAGCAGCCAGCTAGTGGGAAGTGGCAGCACCGAGCACTGGGTGCTGGAAGTGTAGCAAACCTTGGAACCGACTGCTGGGGTTAGGACGCGCTCTACCACTTGCTAGCTGTACTGCTGAGCCTCTCTGTAACTCAGTTTCCTCCTCTGGGTGGAGGGGATCATCATACGACCCACCTCCGCTGAGTTGTAGTGACTGTTAGTTTATATGTGTGAAGTGCTCAGAACAGCGCCTGACACATAGTAAGCAGTACTTGGTGACTTCACAAGGGCCGCAGGTGACCCCAGGCGAGGGCTGGCTGAATCCGGTGGGCCTCTCTGGATTTGCCTTTTCCTCCCACTTGATCGGTCACTACTGAAGAACAAGACTTATTCTTACTTCGAGCCCTGTACTTAGCCAGGAAAGCTAGAGCCCCAGCCAGAAAAACGTCCTCCTTACTCTCACCCTGCTTCCTGCGGTTTTGGGAGTTTCATAGACCCCATGCTCCTTGGAGCCACACCATGGCCCCTGAGGTTAGGAGCCCTCTAGAAAGACGGCAGTCCCAGCCTATCAGGGTCACAACACCTCTGCCCTTCCCCACTGCTGCTCTTGTTTTTTTGTTTTTTTTTTTTTTAGTTTGGTTCCAGCTGCCAAACTGAACTCTTGTGTCTTGTTGGTTTTCAGGCCCTTCTCTGCCCCCTGGTGGTTCTGGCTCAGCCTGACTGGCATTAATCTGGCTGGTGCTTTAGGGGTCAAGTTTGTTGGCCTCTTTATCATCCTGCAAGTGGGGTGGAACACCATTTCAGACCTTTGGCACCTGTTTGGAGACCTCAGTCTTTCAGTGGTGAGAACCCAAGTGCTTGTGGAAATGTCTTTGCTCCCTGGTATTGTGCAGCAGAGCCAGTGGCCTTTCTCTGCCTCTGCTGCAGGTGGTAGAGTGGCTGTGTTCTTGGCCTGAGATGGGCTGGATCCGGCCGTTGTCTGTCGGCAGCCTGACAGTAGGAAGTAGGCCATGCTCAGAGGCTAGAGAGGTTTAAAGGGAGAGGATGAACCGACATCCTTGGAATTTTCTTTTAGCATTTGTTTCTGTGATGTTTTTTAAATGCTCTGCAAACTGCCCAGCCGGGGGAGTCTGTCCAGCTGGACTCATGCCAATATATGGAAGATACTTGCTGCTTGGGATCGTGGGTAAAATGGGTAGGATGACTTCATGAACTCACAGTGTTCTTTCTCTGACCCAGGGTCTCCAGATTTGGAGGCAAGTAAGGGCCTTTAGAGTTTATTAAAGTATTATTAACTAAGCTGATTCTGTGCCAGGCACTGGGCAAAGGGCTTCACCCTCACTCTCATTTATCTCTCCTAACAGTCCTGTGAGGTAGGTCATTATGACCTTCTCTTCACAAATGAGGAAGTGCAGACCTAGAGAGGTAATCGTGCGTCCAAGACCGTACAAGTGATAAAGGTGGATGTAGGATTCAGGCTTAGAGGAGGCTGACTCCAGACCAGAACAATGGTTTACCATCGCCTCTGAACCAAAACCTTGATAAATTCATTTATTAGCTCAGAAAATACAGACAGACTGCCTTTAAGTCTGAAACATGGAATATGCAGATGAATAAAACAAGGGGCATGCTGGAGTATGCTGGGAATAAAACAGGGGCATGCTGCCCTCCAGAGACAATGGAGAGAGAGAAATAAGTGAACGGGTGATTACAGTCCAGCCAAAAAGTGCTGTGAGGGCACAGTGGAGGGCGTGAGCCTGGGTCACATGGTCCAGGAAGATTTATTGGGGGGAAGCTGAGGCCTGAGCTATAGATCAGGAATACTTATGTGTGTGTCAGATAGGGCTGGCGCAGTGCAGGAAGCGCAGGGACCACACGGGGAGCTCAGCGGAACTGGGAGGCAGAGGGGACTGATGAGTGATGAGGCTGAAGATGCAGGGAAGGTCTGGGGTCCTGGGTGAGGGCCTGCATAGGCAGCAGAGGGCTGGCCCGGGTTCACCCCCTTGCAGGGCCCGGGGTGGGGAGGGGTATTATAGAAAGACTAGGGTTTTCACATTTTTTTGTTGTTGTTGTTGGCTGTTAGTTTTTCAATTTTTTTGTGATTTTGACTCACACATAAAAAGTTACATATAACGCACATATAAGGTACAAAGTAGGATAAGATCCCATGTGCCCAGCACCCCACACTGGCTGTGTTTGCAGGTGACTGTGGGGAAACACCTGACCGCTCGTGTCCTGTGCCTCATAGTGCTGCCCTTGACTCTCTACACGGCCACTTATGCTGTTCACTTCATGGTGCTGAACAAAAGGTACAGCAGAGCCTTTCCAGCCTCTTGCTTCCCATTTTCCTCTTGCCTCTCAGCCTGCGGGTGGGCTCTGATTTGCTGGGTCTGTGGTTGGGATGTTAGAGGGACCTGGTGGGTTTTATCTGTTTGTTTCTTCTATGTTCCATCTTTTGGGTATCCAGAGGGCTCAGAAAAGCCAGAAGGAAGAGGAGAACTTCCTAATAGCCAAACTGCCCCTTATCCCTCAGCAGAGCCCCTGTGCTTAACAGGGATGGGCCAGAATAAGGCGTGCAGTTGGAGGAGGGCGATAATCTACAGCTACTGGCTGTAGCTCCCATTTACCAAGTAGCGACTCTGTGTCAGCATCTTGTACATATTCTCTTGCTTCATCACGATCCTTTATGAGTTCTTTTTTTTTTTTTTTTTTAAATCCCCAATGTATGAATGAGGAATTAAGGCTAAACAAAGTTAGCTACTGCTGAAAGTCACCTAGCCAGTAAGTGGCTTATTTGAGATCTGGACCCCTGTTACTCCAACTCCACCACTATGTCTGTCCCATAATACCATGCTGCCACTGTGGTTGTCTTTTTTTTAGATTAGTTGCACAGGGCTCTTCCAGGGTTTCCAGGAAATTAGAACTCCTCTCCAGGAACTCGCCTCTTTTCTGCTCCTTTTCCCACAGCGGTCCTGGTGATGGCTTCTTCAGTTCTGCCTTCCAGGCCCGGCTGTCAGGCAACAACCTTCACAATGCTTCCATCCCTGAACGTGAGTATCTCGGCCTTTATGAAGGTAGAAGGGCAGAAGCCTTTCTGGGTAGGTGAATTAGAAAAGACGACTATGATAGCCTGAGTTAGTGTAGCCTGTAGATGGCAGACTGGGAGCCACATCCAGTTAGATCTGGGGTGGGCACTCAAGAGTGACTTGGGACACAGGAAGGGCAGCCTCGAGCAGCAAGCTCTTCGACTGTACAGAGCGACTTCTCCCTTGTGGCTGTGGAAGCATCCAAGTCAGCTCTGTGGGAAGGCAAGCGGAGAGAATCTGGTGAAAGCACAGGCGCTGGTGCTGGTGGTCACTTTCCACCATCGCATTCGGTGACGCACATCCAGCCACTTATTCGCAGGTCGTAGTTCAGCACGTTAGCCACGCTGGCGGCTGTAGAGGGCCTGCCCTCCAGAGTGGAGAATCCAGTAACTGTGTGTGTTAAGTACATAAGGGATCGAAGGGTGCAAGAGATCACTTCTGCTAGGGGGTTGGAGGGCATCAGAGCTACATAGAATGAGATGCCGTGGAGTCTGGCCCTGGAAGAATGGGTAGATTTGAACGGACAGAGAGGGAGGAGAGGGCATACAGCGCAGAGGGGACAGCATGATCAAGGCCATGAACAGGGCACAATGTAAGGCACAGATTATCCATAGAAAAGTAGTAGAAGATAAGGCTGGAAGGATAGATTGGGCCCAGATTATAAGGGTTTGAAACGTTTGGGTGAGGTATCTGACTCATTAAATAGACAGTGGAGACACAGCAGAGGCCTTTGAGCATGAAGGAGGACAGGAAGGCTGTGCTGTAGGGAGGCAACACTAATACGAAGCATAGGACGGCTAGGGAGGGGGCGGGATTGGAGGCGGGGTCCCCTCTGGAAAGCTGTTCTGGGGTCTGGAGCTGGGTATCGTGGTAGCAACCATAGGAGTGGGGCACGTGGGCATGGACAAGGGAGATTGGACATGGAAAGAGAAAAGGAAAGATGTCACTGAGGACTTGAGCCCAGGTAATTGTTTCTTGGAGACACAATGACATCTTCTAGTCTTTCCAGTGCCTTGCACAGTACCTAGGACACAGGGGCCCCGCCAAGACTGTACAGAATGAGAAATAGGGGAAGCAGGTTAAAAAGTTCGTTTAGAAAGACAGATACTGGGCTCCACTGTAGAGAGGCTGATTTGAGATGCGTGGGGAAATCCATGCAACAGGGGTAATGGGCTTGTGGCTGATGCTTTCAGA
Organism: Mustela lutreola; assembly: GCF_030435805.1. Taxonomy (NCBI): domain Eukaryota; kingdom Metazoa; phylum Chordata; class Mammalia; order Carnivora; family Mustelidae; genus Mustela; species Mustela lutreola. Next base: position 136,052,843 of record NC_081296.1, read on the forward strand.
GGAGGAATCAGCCAGCTAACAGGAAGAGTGATACTGTGGCAGTGGCTGTGATCCGTTAGAAACCTGTAGAAAGAGAATGAGATCTGGGCTGGCCGAAGCCAGGTCACTGGGAGTGCAGGAGGGAGGGAGTTAGGAAAGGATGCTGCAGAGGGCAGTCCTAGAGGGAGCGTGGGTTGAGAAGGGGGGAACAGAGCATTTCCAGAAGCAAAGATGGTCAGCAGTGTGCGGGGCTACATATGTTGGCCTGGGTGAGAGTGTAGAAGAATGGCGCTGTGGGTGTTGGCAAATGCCTGCCTGCTTGTTGTTTCAAACCTAGCTCACTGTGATCTCTTCCATCAAGCCAGCCTCTTCTTACTCTTTGCATGAGAATTCATCCTACTCTGCTCTGGGCTCCCACCGTGTCACACACCATCACTCCTTTGCTGGAGCACTTGCCCACTGTCCTGTGCTCATCGGTGTGTGCCGTCTTCTTCTCTAAGTCTGGGCTCTCCCAGGGCCATAGCCAGGACCCCTCCAGCTTTGGATCCACTCCGTATTTGATACGATCTGCTGACCAAAGGAACGAACGAAGGAGGACCGGAGTAGTCTATCACTGATGGAGCGAGACGCGTCTCAGTGGACTGGGGAATGCCAGGGCAGCCAGATTACAGGGGACTGAGAAGAGGGACAGTAGGAGGAAAAGAGGCTTCTCAGTTACCCAGGGCCTGCGGGCAGAAGGGATCTTCTTAGTTTATTCCTTTTTTTTTTTTTTTTAAACTCTGAATTGAAAAAACCAACAAACCCAAACACCATCGAACAGCTACTTTATATGGTATCAGATTGAAAAGACACAAAAGGACTTTGCAAAAGTGAAAATTATCTTAACAGTCTATCATAACTTTATATCTATCTTGAAGAATATGTTAGGTAAGACTTGAAACGCTTCTTCCTTTGTTGTGTTTAATGTATGTATAGACTTTGAAGGATGGGCCTTTTCTAATCTTTTGCTTTTACAAGTAGTGCTTGATAATACCCCTGTTAACATCAGCTTCTTCTGAAGTTTTGCGGAGGAAAGGGAGGTAAGGACACCAGTGAGACCCTGTAGTGAGCTCCCACTTGCGTTGACACCATGGGACTGAGAAGGCACCTGTGTGTCTCACTTTAGGTAGCGCTAGGCCCAGTGTGGTCTGTGAGAGGGTGAGTGAGTCCTGTGGCTTCAGAGGCCCCTTCCAGTCAGGGGCCACCGCTAGCACCATGCCAGCTCACACCCTGTCTTCCTTCCTCCCAGATCTGGCCTATGGCTCCGTGATCACCGTGAAGAACCTGCGGATGGCCATCGGCTATCTCCACTCCCACAGGCACCTCTACCCCGAGGGCATTGGTGCCCGCCAGCAGCAGGTCAGTGAGCCTTTTGTACTTCCTGTACTGTAGCAACACCAAGCTGTTGGCCAGGACGGAGCCTGCCCTTCTCTTTCTTGCCCCCATCCTTTTCCTGCACCATTTTCCCTGCTTGAAACAGTCTTCCTCCCGCGCCCTAATCCTTTTCCTCTGGCTAGCTCCAGCTTCTTTAGGCTTCAGAGCAAGTGTTGCCTCCGATTACCATGAGCCACCTCTACTGCTTACTGGGGTAAATGCCTCTCACATGAGGGGTTTGCCTGGCATGCTTTGTAAGCCTCTGCGCTAACCCTATTCACATTGAACTGTGAATTCAGTTCCTCTTGACTCTTGCTAGCTCTTGGAAGGCTCACGGTGCCTGGCTTGACATGGATGATGGTCAGGTGTTGTGGTTGTAAACACAGACTTGGAAACCAGACTACATTATCTGGGTTTGAATCCTTTTTACACCAGAGTTAGACTTTAAACAAGTTACTTGACCTTTTTCTGCTTCATTATCTTCATTTTTAATTAGGGAAAATAAAGAGTGCCTTTCTCCATCATAGGGTCATTGTGCAGATTAAAAGTATGAAGTACATGTGACATGCACCCTGGGGTCTTAGCCATGAGTATTACCTGAGCAAGTGGGCCACACTGTGTCCGTGTCCCTGTCTATGAGTGTCGGGTGTGGCTGTGGCAGATGGTGCCTAAGAGGGAGAGGCAGGATGTTGGAGAGGTTGGGGAGCCAAGTTGTGCAGAGGCCTTCTGTGTTACAGTAGATTTGACTTTGTTCTGTGGACACTGGTGAGGCGCGGAGATTTGTGAAGGCGTGATAAGATGTGATTAGATTTTTAGGTGATGGATTGAAAGGAGGGGCAGATTGAAGGCAAGAAATAAGTTGGGAGGCAATAATCATGACAGAGGATGGTGAATAGAGGCAAAGACCATGAACAGAGGTGGGAATTGATTCAGGAAACACTTCACAGCTCAGTGTCAGGGCCCCATCACTGGCAGCTGTCAGGGATAAGCTGTATCTAGGTCTATAGGCTGGAGATGAAGGTGTCTGTGGTAATGGTGTTTCACCATAGTCAGAAATGGAGGAGGAGGAATAGCTCTGGAAATGAGAGAGTTTGTTTTGTGTATTTGAGGTTTGGGGCTTGTCTCAGGAAGAAGATCTGTGTGCATAGCATATGGGTATCTGTGACACAGTGGGATGGGTGGCATTGCCCAGGAAGGGTGTGCAGAGGCAGGAGAGGCAGTGAAGGAGCCCTGGGTGGGGGGCAGCAACACTTAGGCAGTGGTGGAGATGCTCTGAGGGGCGCTGGTAGACGAGGCTGAGAAGGAGGGTGTGAACAGGGGTTGGGAGGAGAGCCCAGGGCAGACAGCATCCCAGGAGGACTGGTGGTCAGCAGTTCAGGTGCTGCAAAGGCCTCAGAGAAGGTGGGGGCTAAGAAAGAGGCCACATTGAATGATAGTAAAGGGGGCCTCGTTGCTAACTGGGACTGCTTCTGAGGAGTGGTGAGGCCCCAGGTCTCAGGAGTAGGGAGCAGGGGAGAGGGGAGGCGCGCAGACTGCAGGAGAGGCTTTTGTGCTAAGAGGCTTGGAGTGATGCTTCTCTTCTGGCAAAATGACTGGTATTTTTACTTGGCAAAAAAGTTTTACTTCCTAAAAATCTTTATTATTATTTCCTTATTTACTAGTTCACCAGGAAGTTGACGCAGAGTGTTGGGTTTTAGTATCAAGCTTCCCATTCTTGATTCTCCTGTTGTCTCTAGCACTTTCGAACCCACTGGAGAGTTTTTAAAACATTCCAGTGCCTGGGTACCAAATAGAAGCTCTGACTCCACTGATCCAGGTGGGGGCCCATGCATTGTGCCTTTCTGTTTTGCTGTGAAATTCTCCAGAAACGGCTAGTGGATGGCCAGAGCAGAAAACCACAGCTAGCCCTTCCATGGGGAGCTGCAGCTGTCATGGAGAAGCTCAAGTTACAGATGTGGAGGCCAGCATTGTTTACACTGTGCAAAGGGAGAGAAGGACCTTGTTAAACTAGTCCTGGTGTTACATACTCACAGTCATGTGTGGAGGTGTGAAGTCATGATAGCGATGTAGAGAGAGCATGTGGGGCCATGGCATGGAAGAGTCTGGTTCTGTCCCAGCTGAATCACACTGAGCCTTTCTTAGCCAGTTTCTTCATCTGCCAAATGGGGAGTTGGACTAAACCACTTCTAGTGGCCCACACTGCCCTGGAGTTTAGTGTCTTGTCAACAACCCTAGGAGTCCATTTTAAAATATTTTTAAAGTATAACATTTATAAAATAAAAAAACAAAAAAAACCAAAACCGAAAGCTACATTAATTCCAGAAGATCAGTGTTTACCCACATAGTTTGGCGTACAACATTCTGTTATTATAGGATATGAGTGTTTCTAGGAGACTTTCTGTTGTAAAAAAATCCATTGTAAAAACAAATGTTTCTATGGGAAAAAGAGGCCATGGACTATACTCGTAATAAAGAAGTAATTTTTCTTATATAATTTTAATAGTAAGTTTTGTTTAAAAAAATACACAGAGTACATACACACAAGCAACATAAAATCTTAAGATCCTTTAAGCAAATCTAGGCCGGTGGACTCTCTGTACCTTTGTTTGGGAGTATGAATTTAATTTCTTGATGGCTGCCAAAATGTTTTAGTTTCTCTCTTTTTTTTTTTTTTTTTTAAGAATTTATTTGACAGAGAGAGATCACAAGTAGGCAGAGAGAGAGAGGAGGAAGCAGGCTTCCTGCTGAGCAGAGAGCCTCATTCAGGCCTTGATCCTAAGACCCTGAGATCATGATCTGAGCAGAAGGCAGAGGCTTAACCCACTGAGCCACCCAAGCACCCCACCCCTTTTTTTTAAGTTGGCTCCACACTGGGGGAGCTGGGCTCCAGTGTGGGGCTTGAACTCATGACCCTGAGATAGAGACCTGAGCTGAGATCAGGAGTCTGATGCTTAACCAGCTGAGCCATCCACGTGTCTTGTACATTCGAAATACCATCATTCCTGACTTTTTTCTGAGAAAGGAAAAGCCACTGAAACAAAGCAGCCATAATACATACATAATTTTTTCCCTAACTGCTGATTCCAAATTCCTTTGCAAGTAAATCAGTAATGTTTTATCCAATTGGAGTCATAAAACTCACTTTGCATATATTTCGATTGTTTCTGGATATTTGTGTTCTTGTTTATGTAATTGGCATAATTGTTATGTGTATAATTTCTATCCTGGGAGCTTTGGAGTTAGCTGCTTGGTTCGATAGGCCGTGGTGACTTTGAGCAAATTACCCATCCTTAGTTTCCTTGTAAGGTGGGGCTAGCTATGGTGCCTAGCAGAGATAGAAGACTTGCCCAGTGCTTAGAGCGGTACCTAGTGAGAAATGGCAGCCCCTTTCAGCATCAGCATTTTATAAACCTTTTCCTATGCTGGTAAAAAATGCTCAGAAACATTTTTTGTGGCTGTGTAATGTTCTGTCCTGCAGACGTATCATCATGTTAGCTACTCCCCTATCACTGGATGTTTATTCTGTTTCTGAATTTTTGCTATTAGATTCATCATAGCATGATGTGAATGTTCACATGCACACACACACATTTAATTTTTTAAAAATCGGTGTCTATGAAATGGCTACAGGCTAAACCCTCAGGCTTCTAGGACAAGATATATATGGAGCTATTTAGTTTCATTTGGTCACATTCTAGAAAATATAGCATGAATTTTTCATTTAGAAAATTTGAGGCATGTTCTTAATTACTTCTTAAAATGCACTAAATCAAGGTACCAGCGTGGCTCAGTCAGTTAAGCGTCTGATTCCTGATTTCAGCTCAGGTCATGATCTCAGGGTCCTGAGATTGAGCCCACATCCAGCTCCATGACTGGCTGTGAAGCCAAGGTAGCATTCTCTCTCTTCCTCTCCCTGTGCCCCACCCCCAGCTCATGCTCTCTATCTCTATCTAAAATAAATAAATACAAAATTTAAAAAATACACTAAATCCTGTTTGTGTGCTGGAGACTATGTTACACAATGTATCATGGTTCCTCCTCTAGGAGGCTAAAACTTTAAAGATAAGATGCAGAAATATACAGAGAGACCGATCAAAAAGGCACTTGAAGGAGAAACCTCTAAATGCAGATGGAAGGAGAGAATCTCAGTAGGGCTACTTTGGAACCCTCCTGGGCAGCATGGCCCCTCAGGTTGGTAGCTGGGGATTCTGAAAGAGGCTTAAGCAATGCTGGTTTGCTCTTGATTGTCCTGTGGCTACGCCGATGTTGATGGTATTCTCTCTCCCACCTGCCCCCAACCCAGGTCACCACATATTTGCACAAGGACTACAACAACCTGTGGATTATCAAGAAACACAACACAAATGCAGGTAATGTAGGAACTGATGTTTCTTGCATTACTGCTTACTCTGAGCCATTTTTAACATTTCTCATGCCTTCAAATGGTACGGAGATGGGCATTCCAGAGCTTTCCTTGGCAGTACCTTTACTGATCTCATTTATCCTTTCAACAGCTACTTATTGAGCATCTACTATCTTCCAAGCACTGTTGTCAACATAGGAGGTAAGAAGTGAGCAAGATCTCACTCTTAAGAGCTGTCATGCTGAAGCCAGAGAGCCCGGCCAAGGCTCAGACTTAGTCTAGACTGGTTACCTAGACGTGCTGCTGGGGGCTAGTTGAGTAGACCCAGCTGAGGGCACATGGTGGCCACTCTCTTTTGTAATGAGAGCACACTAAGCCTTGCAGACCTCAGCATATGGTGCAGCTCAAGTTGTCTTGATTGGATAGAGTACTGCTGCCCTCTGGTCATCCCTGGACTGGACCAGTCGGTTGTAGATCTCAGAGCCTGTGGCTGGGCTTGTCTAGCCTGGTGCTTGGGTCCTCACTCCATACCTGCTGGCCTGCCCCCTGGGTGGCCGGGGCAAAGCTGCTCTGAAGCACATTTAATGGGCTCTTGGGGCTTTATGACATGGGCTATATCCAGATCTTTCTTTGGTCAGGGAGCTAGCTGCCTGCCAGCTGTGCTTTCTGTATCTATAGCTGAGAAGAAAACAAAGGGCATCTTCTGCTCATGTCTGAGCCCCTGCTGATTGTGTCACAGGCTTTCTCTGTGACTCCTCAGTAAACCCCGCCTGGCTCTCCACCTTTCTGGAGTCAGCGGCTCCTGAGCTTTGGTGTGGCAGTAGGTGGCTGTTCACCTAAATTCACCCTTTTTGTTCCTTTCCTCACCTCATATTGCTGCAGTCTTGTGACAATATTGATTGTTTTCATCCAGGACAAACGTAAGCGGCCTATCGCAAGGAGGGGTTATGAGGCAAGATTGCTTTACGTCTAAAGTTATGTGGGCATCGACCAAATCTTGGAACATCTCTGATCTGTTATTCGATGTGGCTTCTAGCTTAAGGTGGTTGCATTTCCACCAGGGAACTAAGGTGTGTGAAGGCAGAGAGCTGCAAGCACTTAGGGAAGTGGGAACCATACAAATTAAGGTCTTTTTTTATGTATTTCTAGGAATTTATCCATTTCTTCTAGATTGTTCAATATGTTGGCATATAGCTTTTCATAATATTGTCTTATGATTGATTGTATTTCTATAGTGTTGGTTGTTCCTTCTCCTTTCTCATTTGTGATTTTATTTATTTAGGTCTTTGTGTTCTTGATGGCTAAAAATGCCCCTCCCGCCACATCCTTGTAAAATGAAACTTGCCTCCCATTGACTTATTTGATTTGTCGCCTTTGCTGATTAATCTTTTTCGGAGACCTTAGGGTCCATGTAGGAATGGGCATCCCTACACTTAAGTTTTCTTTTCTTTTTTTTTAAGATTTTATTTATTTATTTGACAGAGAGAGATTACAAGTAGATGGAGAGGCAGGCAGAGAGAGAGGGAGGAGGAAGCAGGCTCCCTGCTGAGCAGAGAGCCCGATGCGGGACTCTATCCCAGGACCCTGAGATCATGACCTGAGCCGAAGGCAGAGGCTTAACCCACTGAGCCACCCAGGCGCCCTACACTTGAGTTTTCTAATTCTCTTAAAAACTAGTGATTTGTTCTGGCACATTTCTCTTTCCTGACCTTGAGTGTTAGTGTCTCACTGTTTGGGAAGAAGTTTGCAAGGATCTTTTTTGTGTTGCTGGTTACTACAACTACTCCTTTTCCATTGTCATTGTCTTGCTAGACCTGATCTGACTTGGTTTCTAGATGATGTGGTCCCTTTCTTTTGTCACCTCATCATTTTCTTTACCTCACGCTTAGCAAGTTTATTGTCAGAGACAAGATAATAACAGACAAAATTTTCAGGGCTTAACATTGGACTCTGAGGAGAGCGAGGCATATGGTCATTTACATGGAAGACTATGATTTTACTACTAAAAGGAAAATCTTATTATTTGACTTCCCAGCTTAAAAACCCTCCTATGGAGGCTTCGGGGCCTGTCAGACAAAGACCACATTTCATAGCCTGGCTTGTACTGCGTGGCCTTACTTGTTCACATCATCGATTCCCACAGTCTTTCCCATTCCTCTCCCCGACACACCCTTCCCACTTATAGGAAACCGTTCGCTATTGGTGAGATGTGTTTGCTCTTTCATATATCTGGCCCCACTTGTTGACCTGACAATATTCTCCCCTCCTTAAAGAGCTTTTCAAGCATATCTCTGAGCTTTTCAAGCATATCTTCCTTGAGACAGGGAGTGGCCCTTTCTCTTTGTCCTCCCAGCACTCTGCACCTCTAGGGTCTATGATATTATACTGTAACTCTTTACTTGCAGGCCCTCATTTCATACTAGCCTAATGAGTGAATGACTTCAGATATCAATGCTGGTTTCTTCTTGGCAGATCCCCTAGACCCTTCATTCCCAGTGGAGTTTGTAAGACATGGAGACATCATTCGGCTAGAACACAAAGAGTAAGTAAATTGGCTCTCTGGGATGAGTGAGTGGTATGGGCACCAAAGGTAAGGAGTTCTTCTAAGCTGGAAGGAAACAGAAGTCCGATTTGGATGAGGCTCTAGTAAATGGAACAAGGCTGCTGTGCTAGAATGGGAAAGCCATTTTATGAAAACCCAGACTTCTTTTATGAAGTCTGGTGAAATAAGCAGGCCAATTTTGTCTGCCTGATTTGGCTTTGGGAGCTTTGAACTTTGAAAATACCGTTCAGTTTCCCTTTTTCCAGGGGAGGGAAAAAAGTATCTGAGTTACCCAATGCTTCTTCTCAAGTGGCTACCTTTAGGAAGATGTAGAAGTCTGTTTCTGAGAATATGGCAAGCTGGTTTATTTAAGCAATATTCTCACTGAAAATGACTAAAAATGCTGGAATAACATGAAAGCGTCCTAAAGCATCAAAGAGCTGACAAGGCAATAGGGAGTTACCAGGACAAAATCTAAGTGGAAGTGGGGTGTGGAGATTCCAGAAAAATGAGTGGGATGCTGCAGCCATCTCTGCCTTGATCCTGCAATCTTGAGTTTCGATCTTTGGTTTTGACTGCCCCTTGAGAGAGAGAGTTGTAAATTCAAAGCTGTAGGCTCACCCAAAGTGGTAAATGTATTAAATGATCCTTCCCCCAAACTTGAAACCACAAAGGGCTAGAGCAGGGGGAACAGGGGTTGAGGAGGGGCTATTTCTGGTTCCTGAAAAGTTGTATCTACCAATTGATCCTCATATGGATTTGTGGCCCAAATTAATTTCATCTGGATGGTCTGAAAATCTTTAGGCCATGAATTACAATGAATATAATCCTAGACTGGTAATATTTCCTAGGTGCCTGGCTAAAAGCAGATGTAAATCCTCTTTTGGGAAAGAGATTGCCCTCCATTACCATAAATAGTTTTTCAGTGATGATGAATACATAGTAAAAAATAACTAAGCACACAAGGAAATAGGGCACCATGTGCAGGAGCGAATAGGAATGATAGATAGCAGAAGCAGCTCTGCAAAATATTGTATAGTAGGATCATTCAGTATGGAGTATTTTAAAAATCAGGGATTATATATAGAGAAAAGCTATGCTCTGTGTGTGTGTGTGTATATATATATATATATATATATATATATATACACACTGTATATATAGAGAGAGAGAAAACCTTTTTCCTACTATGATTGTGAATACTTTTTAGTTTTTTTTTGTTTTGTTTTGTTTTTGTTTTTTTATTTGACAGAGATCACAAGTAGGCAGAGAGGCAGGCAGAGAGAGAGGAGGAAGCAGGCTTCCCGCTGAGCAGAGAGCCCAACGCGGGGCTCCATCCCAGGACCCTGGGATCATGACCTGAGCTGAAGGCAGAGGCTTTAACCCACTGAGCCCCCCAGGCACCCTTTACTTTTACTTTTTTTTTTAAAGATTTACTTTAAATCTTTACTTTTTTTTTTTTTTTTTAAAGATTTTATTTATTTATTTGACAGAGAGAGATCACAAGTGGGCAGAGAGGCAGGCAGAGAGAGGGAGGAAGCAGGCTCCCTGCTGAGCGGAAAGCCCAATGCGGGGCTTGATCCCAGGACCCTGGGATCACGACCTGAGCCGAAGGCAGAGGCTTTAACGCACTGAGCCCCCACCCTTTACTTTTTAGTCTTTATTATTTATTACTTAGTTTCATTTTGTTTTATTAACAGAAAGTTATCATTTATTGTTGAGTTTTATTTTTGGAAATTTGGAAATTTCCAGAATTTTTATAGTAAACACTTAATTCTTATTGTGGATAAAAGTAAGAAGTATTATAAAACGAACAAAGTAAATAAAGCCAAATTAATTCCTCCCTTCCCCTTCTGACCCCCACTTTGTAAAAGTGGTGATAAGGGCAGAAAGAGTAAATGGGAGGGAGGAGGCTTACCTGGCTTAGGCACGAGTAGATTACAAATCTTAGTTTCTTCTCCCCAAAGCTGCCTCATGAGTCAGGCAAGCTAAGTGCTTCAGAGCCATCAAATGTGGTAAGTCATCCCCCTACTGCAGAAGTTAACCCCTTTCTTGGCACAGGGTCCAGGGCTCCTACCGTCTGTCCCTCATGGTTTGGGCAATTCTCTGATTCTCTGGATGTTTCTTGTGAGTAAATAGGCAAGATATTCCTGATTTGTTGGATTTCATAGCTCAGATTCTAATTTTTCTTGCAGTAAAAGATGACTCTGAATATCCCTAGTAAAAGAGGAGACGTTACATGTCTCTTTTCCCCAGGATAATGCCGTTTCTCTCTCTTTACTTCTAGGACTTCTCGGAACCTGCATAGTCACTATCATGAGGCCCCCCTGACCCGGAAGCACTATCAGGTCACTGGCTATGGCATAGTAAGTGAGCAACTGGAGTGTGATCAGGCTGTAAAAAATTGTGGGGCCTAGTTTATGGCCATGAGACAGAACACATCCTCCCTGGAATTCTGGAATGTTCCTAAGGATGACGGGCTACACAGGGACTCTATTAACGTTCGGAACTTTTTGGCAAGGCTTGCTGTGGGAAAAGCAGCCTGTGAGTCTGTTTGTCTCCATCTCTTCCCTCCCATAATAACCATGCCATTTTTCTGTTCTGACACTTAATAAATGTCACATATGAATACTGTTTGGGTCCCTTTTTAAATCACAGTGGACATAGAAGCCATGGACCCACAAGATGATCCTAGGTAAATATATAAACATATATTTATATATTTATTCTTTGCCAGATCCTCATTGACTTTACTTTTAAGGATTACTTCCCTGTTCTGCAGGAGATGTTAACCACAGTGCTTTTGAATTTTTTACTAGCGTGGGGTGATGCAGTTAATAGAAAAAGAAGCTCAATGAGTACTTGGGGAGTGATTTGGAAACAAAACCACTGGAGAGGGCAGCTAGACTTAGGACTATCTTACGTTCCCTTGCAGGGGCTTTAGTGCATCAGTCAAGATTCTGTGTTCCTTAAGGTGGCCTTCCCAACCCCCCTCCCGCTTGCTCACCCCATGCTACTGGGGCCACTAATTATCATTTTCTTGAGGGCATCTCCTGAGGAGAATTAGACACAAATGTCTTAATTTCCAGAATATCATCTCCAGGCCAAACCTTTCTGGCCTAGATGAGTGAGTGTCCAGATGGCCAAGTAATGGGTACAAATGGCCCAAATCTATTTCTGTTGGCTCAAGGTGCTGTCATGAGTTTGCTTTAAGAGCAAAGACATATGTTTAGAATTTAAATGTAGTCCTGTGAAGCACTGGAGTGTGAGCCGCAGGAGTCACACTACTTTTCTTAGTTGTGGTGGTGAGCACTGGGGGAATGTCCGTCACTTGGGGTGTTTCTCTGGCCCTCTCATTCCCCTTCCTGCCTCATCCACTGAGGCCTATTTTGTCTTTGACCGTTGTAACATGGTGGCATCGGAAGGGGGGCCATCTCTCTTTCCTGACATGTCTTCTCTAAAGTCATCTTAACTTTCTTTGTATTTTTCCCTTGATTGACATGGCAGAATGGGACAGGGGACTCAAATGATTTCTGGCGGATTGAGGTTGTAAACAGAAAATTTGGAAACCGGATCAAAGTGCTTAGAAGTCGCATTCGCCTCATCCATCTGGTCACAGGTTGTGTCCTGGGCTCCTCGGGAAAGGTCTTGCCCAAGTGGTGAGTCTGGGGTTTTGATGTCCCAACTGAGGCTCATCTTTCCCCTTTCACACTATAAGGAGTATACCAGAAACTTCTATTTCCCAGTTGTCAATGTTCACCTCACGTTTTCTTGTATTTTAGTGGTAGATGGAGGGAGAAAAGGCATCACGTGTGTTACAGAGCACAGAACTCCAGAGTTCCTTTGGTGTTTTATGTGTTCTGAGAGTTGAACAGAATAGTTGTTCATCTGTCTAGGACATTCTATGTGCTCTGGGCCTTTCTAACGTGGGAATACTCTGGACTCCTCCTAGGACAGTCATGGAATATAAAAGAGTGAGGTTGAAAAAAGTATGGCCACTGGGTTGAAAAGAGCAGGTTCTATAAATGTAAGAGATTTGACAGTGCGACTCTCTGGTGAGTGTCACGTCTTCTGAGAGACCTCTGTGACTGCTTTTCACAGGGGCTGGGAACAGTTGGAGGTTACCTGCACCCCATACCTAAAGGAAACCCTCAATTCTATCTGGAATGTGGAGGACCATATCAATCCCAAATGTGAGTGAGATTACTTCTTGGAAACATAAGTAACTCTTATATTAGAAAAATCAATGTTCATAGATTCTGCTGCCACTGTATCTCATTGTTGTCATTTCCTGTCTTTTTTGAACCTAATCTTTTCATATGAGGTGTCTGGACAGGTAGCTCCTTTTTCTTCCCATCCATGTCAACTTCCCATCCTCCTCAAACTCCCCCTAAATTGACCCGTGACCTCACTGTGGGCCAGAGCTAGTTTTCTTGTTCCATTTTCCCTGCTTCTTGTTGGATCTGATGCTTTTCCTTGCTGCCTGCAATGTGGGTCTACTTATCTTGTCTCCTTCTGGGCTTTTCTGTCCCCTGCACCTGGGTTCCTCCCACCCTCAAGGCTTGGAGCAGGCTGGTGCTTTCCGGTGATGCCCCTGTGGAGAGCCCCAGCCAGCCAACACTTTCACAGAAAGCAGTGGCCATAGCCCTTGAGCCCCCATATCTGTACTCCCAGCTCCAATGTGGTGTTTCTACAGGAATGTAATCTTCAACTCAGTCTTAGGATCCATCGTTTGTCTTCCTCCACCACTCCTCTTAAGCTTCTGCTTGATTTCCCCTCTCTGTGCTTCCTATTTCATTCTCCTTAGTACCTAATTTAGCCAACCAGCTAATTACTTTACTAATGAAACAACTCTTTAGTGAGTATAGTGGGAAGCCTGGGGGCCCCTGGGATACACTGGTGAATGAGGTGGACTTGGTCCCTGTCCTCCCAGACCGGCCCAGCATTCGAGCCTGTACCATAATGGAAGGTGATAGTGCTGAGAGCAATGGCAGCACTGGGGATAGGCCTTGTCACATTTGTGTTTCTCCAAGTGCCTCACGAGGGCTTCGCATAAGCTGAAGGGATGATCAGGAATTGGGCCAAGCTTTCTTCTGTCTCCTCAACACTCTAACGTACTCATTAGCCAGTGCATCAGGAAAGCTATACTCGGGCTCCAGAAGCAGTGTTGGAACACAGACAGCTGTGAGAAGTGCTTGTAACCGAGGTTTTCTTCTCTGTCCTTTCTTTGTCTAGTGCCAAACATCAGCCTGGATGTGCTGCAGCCCACTTTTCCTGAGATCTTGCTGGAGTCCCACATGGTGATGATCCGGGTACTGTGGGCCCCTCGCATTTGAAGGCTTCTCTGTGAGCTCCGACCATCCACAAATTTGCATCACAGATCAGGAGCCATGGTGTAGATGCACTGTCTCCTGGTGGGGGACTTTGAAAGGGTCTTCGCTTCTGCTTTACTTGGTCCTTGAAGGCATTTCCCTTATCGCAGAATGATGACAGTGATGGTGATGACGGTGATGGCGACAGACTCCAGTGCACACTTACGTAGCTCTAAGCACAGTGCCGCACCAACTTATTCAGCAGTTATCACAGTCGTATGGGCTGGTTGTCCCCACTTTAAAGATGAGGGAATTGAGACACAGATTGGTTAAAGAACTTGTCCAGGGTCACAGAACTAAACGGAAGAGGTGGACCAGGCTTCAGAGCCAGGCCAGCAGCTTTCAGAGTCCACGCTGGTTACTGCCACCCCTGCTGATTCTAAGTGATCCTCCAATCTCTTCAACGGCAGAGCCCACGAAAACCAGAGTGCTCTTGGTTGAAGATCTTGAGACATTGATAGCTCCTTCCATCATAGGAAATTAGAATGAATTAGCATGAATACTGATCTGAGCATGTTGTTGATCTACAGCATAAAGTGCCCACCACGAGCCCACTCGTGTTCCCAGACACGGGGAACTGTTAGGGGGCATGGTTGAGTCTACCGCAGATTTCGTAACACTCGTTGTTACTCCCCATCACGAGTGTGAGACAGCCGTCCTAGCCTGAAAGGTGTAAGAACAATTGAGAGAGGAGATGCTTAAGTTGAGAAAGTTCTACGCAGTAGCTCACTTCACCCCTGGGCAGCAGAGAAAGCCTGCTGCAGTGCTGATGTGTGGGGGATGCCTTTGCTCTGGTTTGTGGAAAGCCAGCATCCCGCAGCAACGGTGTGTAGGAATCGCTGTATCTTGAGCCAGGTACGTGATGATCACTGCACCCACGGGGGCGCAGAGACGTGTAGTGCTCGTTGTTTGTCCCCTGCTGAGCCGCTGTCAAGTGGACTTTCCTGGAAGTGATTATGTAAGCAGTCCTCAGTAAATACAGTTGACTTACTTCACCAGATTCGATCAGAGAATTCAAATTTTGTCATTTCTGCACATTGGGAGGTGATGACTTGACATTAAGTGATCTCTGGGTCATTTCTTCTCTGACTCCCTGCTTGTAACTGTCACTGTGGCCTGATGACATAGCTCTTTTGAATACGTGCCTGTCAGCTAAAACATCATTCTGTGTCTGGGTAGAATTTTAAGATGAAGTCTAAATAGTCTCGTTTCTTCTTTCATTGTCTAAGAGGTAGAGCCAAAGAATAAAGGGGGACCAGGGAACTTTCTTATTCAGCCAATATAGAGTCAGGGTGGGGAGGGTGATCAAAATAGTCCAAATGAGAGAAACCGCACAGGAGAGGGCTTCTCTGCCTGCTAAGTGGAGGGTCTGAGTTCCGTGCAGAGAAGGCTGCCTTTCCTGCTGAGGTCAGCTGGGATGAGCCCACTCTAGATTTTAAGCATAGGGAAGGATGTATAAATGCTTAGGCCTGTAAAGGTTGTAGGTTTTTCCTTCCCTCCATTTCTTGGATTAGTAAAGGAACTGGATTTCCGAGGCTAACACAGTGAATAGATTTTCTGTGGCTGGTTAGAGCTCTGGCTGGAGTCCTGGAGTCTGGGACCGAACTGCAATGGTTCGAAGGAATGGATTTCCCTTAGCAGCTCCTCTGGGGCCCGGGATGATTCATTCTTCATTCTGAGTCCTTCCGTGGAGAAACCCTGACCTAACTCGTAACACCTCACTCCTGCTCTCAGGAAGTGGCTTCTCCGTCTGTTCTGATAATGAGGCTGGCACCAGGCCTGGTGCTTACTATCCAGGGTCCTGATCTTTTCCTTCTTGTTTTGGAAAAACCCTGATTGTGGTATGTAGAGACAGGCTGTTGGACAGTCTTGGCTGCTGGATTAAAGGTGCTGGATCTGGGTCCTCCAGGCTAAAGTGTTCACTCTGAATGGGGGTAGTATCACTCCCAGAGTAAAATGTATTCTCGGACGGCAAAAAACCCTTAACTTTCTAGTGTATGAAGCACAGGTAGTCATCCAGTATGTAAACACATTTACAGTATAGCTGTGGTATTAAAGTGTCATGGGAGGCATTTAGGAAAAAAATGTCTAAAAAGCCCCAGGAGGGGCAAGAATGAAAAAAAAAAGTTGACAAACACTAGACTAAAGTAACTTTTTCCAAGTTCAGGAACTCATCGGACTGTCTGGTTTTGTATTTGAAATTGGCCTCCAGAGGAAACAAGTAAGCCAGCCTGATTTTGTATTTCGCACTAGCCTTCTAGACCCCTTCTACTTGGTCCGGAAGATGGATATATGTTTTGTGCTCACAGGAAACAAGTCCTTTTTTCTCTCAAGTAGAGTGGGTCTGAATGGACTGTGTTTGGTGGCAGTGGAAGCTTGTGTGTTGGCAGAAGTAAGGCAGTCATAAGCAGGTGAACAGTGACTGAGAACACCAGATTCTTCCCCTGCAAGGGAGGGAGACAGGGGAGGTTTCTCTTGACAGTTGGTTATCTATCAGAGATGCCCATTCCCCACATTTCTGTCAGCTCTCTAGATCTCTCTGCCTTGACTAACTTCTTCTCTGCCCTTTTCCTGCAGGGGAACAATGGCCTCAAACCCAAGGACAATGAGTTCACATCCAAACCCTGGCACTGGCCTATCAACTATCAGGTAGGGCTCAAGGCTAGAGCTGCTCCCAGGAAATGGAGCCAAAATAGAGACCATTGAGACTTGGTGAGGGTGGGGTGGACGACTGGGCAAGGCTTTACCTGGCATGAGGTGGCCGAAGACGGGGCTCTGTTTTCTGTCCTGATTCTGAGCTGGCCTTCCCAAAGAGCTCACATAGAATCGGCACTCCCGGAGCCTCCTGCCCAGGCTCCCTTCCTGTGGAAGGTAGCTGGTCCTCCTTCCCGCCGGAGCACGTGTGGCAGGGTGCACCGGGTCCGGGATCAGCAGGGTGTCTTCCGCTCCGCAGGGCCTGCGCTTCTCAGGGATCAACGACACAGACTTCCGCGTGTATCTGCTCGGCAACCCGGTGAGTGCCCCGCGCGCTCCCTGCGTGGGCCCTCAGCCTGGGTCTGCGGCAGGCTGCGGCTCTCCTCTCACCCGCCCGTTCTCCTTCCCGTGCAGGTGGTCTGGTGGCTCAATCTGTTGAGCATTGTCCTCTACATCCTCTTGGGGAGCATCATTGCTGTCGCCGTGCAGAGAGGGGCACACCTGCCTGCGGAGGTGGAAGGTCGGTCCCTGGGGTCTTCCTCCCCGGACCTAGCACCTGGCCGGAGCCTGCTCTGCCGAAGGGCCATTCTGCCTTCACCACCCCACCGCTTCCCTTGTCCTTTGCTTTTTAGAGCTCAGTCACCAAATACCCAGTACTGTGTTACACTCCATCCTCTCAGCAGCCCTGTAGAATAGAACATTCTTAACCCCATTTTATGGCTTAGGACGCAAAGGCACAAAGAGAAGGGACTTATCCCAGGACATATACTAGTAAGTGTAGAGCTAAGGTTCAGGCCCAAGTGGTCTGACTTTAGAGCCCTCACTTCCGAACTCTATGCTCTGTATAGAGCTGCCCACCTTTTCTTCTCTGTTGCTCTCTGTTCTGTGGCCCTGTCCTCTAGTGGGGTAGGGACCACAGCCCCTGAGACTTTCCCACAGGCTCTTTTTACCCTATGCAGCTCCCGTGTGAACAGCCATGGCCCTAGACCCCCTCTGTCCCATCCATAATCATCTCTGACTTCACCGCTGCCCTGTCCGCCCCTGCAAAGATCCTTGCAGCAGCAGAGATGTGGGAGATGGCAGTGGGCTAGGGGCGGCTGTCTGTGGGCCGTGCAGCATCTTGGCTTCTTTGGAGGCTGGGCTGTCTCCTGCTGCTGTTTGGTGCATCTGTGTGGGTGCTGAGGCCTCTCCAAGCAGGCGGTGAGCAAGGCTCTCGAGGGCCAGCTGCTCCTCTGGTCCAGCTGCTGTGGGCTCGCTTAGCAGCTTGCTTAGTGCTCCAAATGAGGGAGGCAGGCCTGGTAAGGGCTTGTGGCCTAATCCAGTCCCCTTGCAAGGAAGGGGCAGAGCTGGACGAGAGCAGGGGTCTCTGCCTTCTCCCTGGCTGCTGACCAAGCTGTGCTGCTTGGGGTCCAGGGCTGTCCCAGGTCCTGCTGCAAGGAGGTGGTCAGCTCCTGCTCGGCTGGATGCTCCATTACTTCCCGTTCTTCCTGATGGGCCGGATCCTCTACTTCCACCACTACTTCCCAGCCATGCTCTTCTCCAGCATGTTGACAGGTCAGCACCGCCTACCTGGCCTTGGGGGAGGAGGGCCGGGGAGCAGCACCGAGGGGGAGTCTCCCTGCTTCCTGACCTAGATGGCTGCTCTCTGCTGCTTCCCGGGAAGCCATCCTCTGACAGCGTGGGGCTAGGCCTGGCTCTCTTCTTTCTCCCAGGGATTCTGTGGGATACTATTCTGCAGCTCTGTGCCTGGAGTCTGGCCTCCCCTTTCCTGGCCAGGGGCATGTATGCGGCAGGACTCCTGAGCCTGCTTCTGGGAACTGCCTACAGGTGAGTAGCCCCTGCCCCTTGTATTGCTGCCCCCCTGTTCCCTGCCCACAACTCTGATACCTTTGGTGCACTTTAGAGTCCTCCGAGGTGCTCTTAAAGCAGGGTGGTGCCAGGGCCCCATCTCTGGAGACTCTGATTCAAGTGAGCCAGATTTCAGGGCTCCCCAGGTGACCCCAATGTGGAGCCAGATAGGAGAAAGTTGGGGCTGTGTGTTCTTTCTTTTTGTTAGGGGGCCCAGCTTTTGTACCATCCCAGCTGCCTTTCTTTAGTCGCCTCAGCTTCCCGCCCGACAGCCCTGGCGGGGGTGGGTGAGGCAGAGGGTGAGGGAAGGGTGTGGGGCGTACCTCAGAATAACTGCCAGGAGGGTGTTGCTTGGCCTCACTGCCCCAGCTCTGGGCCAGTCTCAGATCCCCTGTGAAAGTCACTGGCCTTAAGGGGCCTGGGAGGCAGCATTAAAGTGTGAACAGGAAATGGTGGGCCTGTGATCTGAGGGCACATGCTCATTTTAACAAGTACTCTGAGCCAAACAGCCATGGCCAGACCCGACCAGACCCCGGGACTGGTCTCTCCCCTGGGCCTCCTGGGAGGAGCCCTTTCCTTCTTTGTCATTAAGCCAGCATCTACTAAGCCCTCGGACTACGGTGTGCCTACATGTTGAACTCAGACATGGTGATGAGGAGTAGGTCCTGTAGGTGGAGACGAGCTGATAAGCTCCAGCAGGGGCTGCTGAATTTCAAAGATCGGTGGGGCCCTTGCCTCTCCCGGGACACTGGGTACCAATGGCCTCCCTCTGGATTCTGTCTCACAGCTTCTACCTCTTCCACCCTCTGGCTTACGGGATGGTCGGTCCCCTAGCCCAGGACCCCCGAAGTCCCATGGCAGGACTAAGATGGCTTGAATCATGGGACTTCTGAGGCTACTGCTACACCAGCCTGAGTCCAGGAACTTTCTGGGGACAGCCAGCTGTGCAGCCAGTCCCTGGACCTTCCCAGCTGTGGGCAAAGCTGCCCGAGGAGCCTGAGGAATTCTGCTGCCTGCCAGGATCCAGCTCTGGGAGCATACCTGGAATTTAACCCCACACTAGGGAGAGCCGCAGCGCTGTCTGCAGAGATCCCGCTGCTGGGATCCCGTAGCTGGGAATGGCTCAGCAACACAGGCCATCTCTCAGGCCCGTTTCCCCAAGTGTGCAACATAAGGAAGGATGAGTGTGTGAGAGCGTGGGGGTGAGTGTGTCGGAGTGGGAGGGTTCATTTGTTCATATACCTGTGGAATACAGACCGTGACTGTGGACAGCTGAGTGTCATAAACTGTAAGAAATAGTCCAGGGCTATAGTAGTATTTTCTGGTATATCTTTCACACTGGATTTAGTTTGAAAAAAAAGAGCCACCCCAAATTCTCTGACCTCCAAGAAGGCTGAGCTCACTGGGCCCACTTGGGGATATCACCAAGGACAGACAGATGGGGCTGTCAAAGCCGTGCTGCCTTCTCCCCACAAACAAACAGAACTGAGTGCCCCTGAGCTGGAGGGCAGGCCTCCCAGCTGCTTCCTGGGGGAACTGCCGGCAACTCCCTGGGGCAGCAGGTGCCTGCACTTCCTGCCTGCAGTGTGCACAGAGGACCGGGCTCTGGATGACTGGTGGGAGGAACGGCGTCTTATCCTTGGCTGCTCTGTGTTCCCAGGCCCTGTGTGCCGGAGGTGGTTCCTGCTGTCCGTCCTTCTCCCTCCGCATCCAGCCTGGCTACAGGGTGGTGCAGATGCGTTCTCCCCATGGTGGGGAGAACCTCTGGGGCCCCTGAGCAGCCGAGGCTGGTGGGCAGCAAGGCAGGGATCTGTGGTGCCACGCTGGGGTCCCAGTGGGCTGCCGCAGCCCATCAGGGTTGCTGCTCCTGTCACTCATGAGATGTTCCCCACGTCTCTGTCTTCCCTGCTGCCCTGGATACATTTCATTTCCCTCTCTCTGTCACCGTTTCACCGATCTCTTTCTCCCAAAGACCCAGAGCACCTAGAAATGCAGCAAAGCTTCTACTTTCTACCACTTAAAGGCCCAAGCAAGAAGCTCAGAGCTGTTCCTTTCACTTCCTCCCCAAATGGAAGAAATTAAGAAAGCCCTTGGGTCAGAACTGCACCAGGCCCAGGCGCATGCTTCAGCCACCTCCCTCCCGCCGGTGCGTGACAGAGTATTTTGTCTCAGAGGACTGTGATGCTTCCCGGTTTAATGATGAGGCTCTGCCACACTTCATCCTCCCTCCTCTGTACCCCCACCGATTCTGACAGGGTCAGAGCTCTTTAGAGCATCTTCCGGAGGCGGTTGCCACGGAGACTGGAAATTGGGCCCAGGGACAGGCTGTGCTACCTACTGGGCATGGGGAGGGACGCTTCTGGCCATCCTTAGCCGTTCCGACTGGCCATCATTAATGTTAATAGAGGAAATGCAGCAATGTCAAAAACAAGGCAGGTTTGTTAATTAGATCTGGGGTGCGATGACCTCCCTCTCCCAGGGCTGCAGCCCTTTTGACTTCCCCTGGCAGGAAGTGCTGCCTGTGTGCTGAGTCTGGGCTGTGGGCTTAATTGTGTTTCTGGAAGGGGGAGGAGAGCAGGGATGAAGAACCTCTGCTCACCCCTTCCGCCGCATCGCACCACTGTCTCTCCTGCCCTGGGTGGAGCTGGTGTCTCCTGAGCTGGGCGGGGCAGCCATCTGGGTGGGCTCTCCTGGAGGGAGAAAGTGGGAGTCTGTCCTTGCCCCTCAGCCAAGAACTGTGGCCCCACGACAACTGGGAGGGGACCGAGGTCCCCTTGTACCTTCTTGTTTCCTACTAGGAGCTGGTTGGAAGGGAGGAACTCCGAGGAACCAGAGAGGCAGCCACTCTGAGTGAGGGCGGGGAAGGAGAAAGCTTCCTGCCCATGGCTCCCTCCTAGTTTGGCCACACTGGGGACAAGGGGCTCCTCTGTCTCCTCTCCTGCTTTCCAGGGATGAGAGAATTGTTGGCTTACTCCCTCCTCTTCCTCTTAGCCCAGACTGGCAGACATTCTCTGTGGACAAGGCCGTCTGGGCTGGTGCAGCTTCCGTGCTCAGGTTCGGTTGGTGGTAGACACTGGGGACAGGCGATCAAGGTGGGGCTCCGAATGTGGGCTCTGGGGCCCAGGAATTCATGGAAATGTGACGTGCCCTACAGACTAGCTGGTGGAGGAAGAAGATGTTTGTTAGCGCAAACTCCAGCCAGCTTTTTGAGCCACAATTTTATATATTTTTTAAAAAGTTTCCACAGATAATCAGAGGCCATTTACTTTTGTAATAAATAGCTCTTATTTTGAATGCCATGGTGTTCTTGTCCTTAATTGAATCTGACTTTCCTTCGGGTTCCCAGAGAGAAGACAGGAATGTTTTGAGTGCAGGAACCATTCCACCGTGTCTGTGTCCGAGGCCCTGGCTGGGCAGGTGAGCCTCGTTACCCCAGGGGGACATTTGGGCCCTCCCGCCTACAAGGTTGCTTGAGTAATGTTGGTTGTTCTTTTAATTTATTTTAACTTACTCCAAAATAAGTAGGAAGCTGGACCTTACTTTTTCTCTTATAACTGGCCATGTAGTAGGGCAAGGAGCACGAGAGAGTAACAGTTGTCCGCTCCTGAGGCAGCTGTGTGGCCCAGCATTGTAGCAGCTTCCACTGTGCTCACCAGAGACCCCATCCCACCAGGGGTCTTCTGTTGTGAGGAGTGACGCTAAGGGTCCAAAAGATGTGAGATGTGTTGGCAGTAGACAGGGGGAGGAGAGGAGTAGCCTCTCTGGGAAGTGGGGGCGGCCTGACTCCCCCGCCCTCTGGGGACCAGAGTGGCTGGAGGGGGTGGGGAGGGGCTCATGCAGATCTTCAGAGCATGGAAAACACCAAGTCTGGGCGGGTTAGAAAAGGACCAAACATGTCTCGGCTTGCACAGCTTACTTTCCCAAGCCCGATGGCTCTGTGTCACTGGATCCTCATGAAGGCACAGCGAGGTCAGTGCTGGTTGATTAATCTCTCAGTGCTGAGAGGTTATTATTTGCCTGAACATCTGCCTGAATTCCACACTCAGTCAACAGCGGGGCCAGAACTGAGCACCAAGTCGGCCTTTTCTGTTGCTCCAGCTTCATCCTGGGGCTAGAAGCCCCTTCCCAGAACAACCTGGAAAGCCTAGATCCCTTGGGGAGAAGGCCTGGACGCAGCTCAGTGTCCAGATTTAGCATGTTCCTTTGTACATGCTGCTTAGTGCATCCACAGCTGACCCGGGGGCCGGTGTTCGCTGCTGGACCCAGCCCAGTCGTCTCTCAGGAAAAAGAGCCCTGAGAGGTGGCACTTGCCAGTTTCCATGGTGTAAATACTCCCACCATGGCCCATTTCAGGCTACCATCCTGATGTCACTGTGTGAGATTTTGGAAAGCTAGCTGTGTACAGCTGGCTCTCTGAGGCCACCAAAGAGCCAGCTCCGGACACCACTGACCCAGACCCAGGGCCCTTGGCTGGTTCTCAACTGTGGACACAGCTCTTGCTCATAGTCCACCAGAATGGAGGAGGCAGTGGAACACAGGGGCATGGAGAATGGGCTGGAATCAGACTTGAGGGCAAATCCCGGCCCCGCCGTGTACATCCGTGGGATCTGGGACACGTGACCACACCCCCGGGCTTCTGTTTCCTCCATGTAACCAGAGGACAACAAATGGTACCTCCTCGATAGTGGTCTGGTGAGGATGAAGAGTGAATGATGTAAAGACCCTTGCAAAGAGTTGGGACCAGATGGCCCAGTGGACGCTGGCTCTGTTCCTGTCGCCAGCTCCACATCAGCAAGCATTGGCTCTAGAACAGCACTCCCCTTGCCTCCACTAGAACCTGCTACCAGGTCATGGGCAGATGCCAGGCAACCATAGGAGCTCTTGTGACTTCTTCAGCCCTCCGACACGGACTCAGACCCTCTGTCTCCTGGTCGGAACACCCTCTCTCCCCCCGGCCCTACTCAGGCCCAGCCAGGTTCTCAGGTCCTTTTTCCAGGGAAGCAGAGATGACAGCGCCCTGAGCCCCCTCCTCCTGCCTTGAGACAGAGTGAGTGCTGCCTCCACCACTTACCAGCTAAAGCCATTAGTTGCCATTAACTTATCAGACCCAGACCCTGTCCAAAGGGGAAAGGAGGCAAGAAGGTCCCCAGTGTAGACTCTTGCCAGGAAGTGCACACTGAGTGGGGTGGGAGGCCTTAGATAAGCCAGGTGACTTGCACAAGGCACAGGGCATCTGGGCACTGAAAGGTGGAAGTCACCAGAGACCTATGTGGCCTTACCCCCAAGACCTGCTGACCTGGCTGCAGGTCATGGATACTGAATGAGAAATCCAGCCCCCTAGTAATCTAGCTTTCCTCTCGCTTTTGCCTCCAGTCCCTCTGTGCTCTTACTCGGGGATCTTGGACTCTTTTGGACAAAAGCCAGGTTGCCTTACCCTTGCTCTCCTGCTCAGCGCAGAGACCCCAGAGGTGTGTGGGGAGATGGGGAAGAAAGGAATAAGGTATATTCCAAATTCCTGGGCATGGAGCCTCAGCCTGTTCATGACCCCTGGCCCGAATACCATCTTGTATCCATGAGCCAAAGGAGGTGGGCTGAAAGGCTCCTTGAGTCCCCACTACCCGACCCCCTTACTGAGGACACTGAAAGAGAGAAGCAAGGAGGCTGAGAGGAGCTCAGAGACTGGAAATAATGAAGGATAAATGGGGGTTTGGCTCTCCAAAGCCTGGGTGACTAGCCCTGGGCCGGAGGAACTTTCATGCTTGAAAGAAAAAGGCTTTGGGGCACCCGCGTGGCTTAGTCAGTTAAGCCTCCAACTTGGTTTTGGGCTCAGGTCATGATCTCAGGGTCCTGGTGTGGGGCTCCTTGCTCAGTGGGGAGCCTGTCTCTCTCCTGCTGCCCCTCCCCCACCCCCTTAAAAAAAAAAAGAAAGAATCAAGCTTGGGCTTAACAGGTGGTCAGCTTCATACCCTGAATGACAAGCATGAGATTCTACTATCTGAACTTCAACTGAAAGAACAAAATAATACTTCTATTAAAATTTTTAAAAGTCTATTGAAAATCGTGGAATAGTAGAATGCTGGAACTTAGCTCCCTGGATATCCAGGTACTGCAGTGGTCCCAGCTAGACCTGGCCCTGGCCAAGCAGAGCTGTGGCCAGACTAGAGCTCTCTCTAGAACCTGCAGGCCTGGGGTGCCTGAGTGGCTCAATGGGTTAAGCCTCTGCCTTCAGCTCAGGTCATGATCTCAGGGTCCTGGGATGGAGCCCTGCATCGGCCTCTATGCTCAGCATGGAGCCTGCTCCCCACCCCACCCCACCCCCACCCCACCCCCACCCCCGCCTGCTTCTCTGCCTACTTGTGATCTCTGTCAAATAAATAAATAATCTTTAAAAAAAAAAAAAAAAAAAAAAGAACCCCAGGCCTGACTGGAAATGGGGGCGGTCCTGGCCCTGGCCCTAAGATGTGAGAGCCCTGGGGTGCAGGGACAGGGGTTGGGGGTTGAGGTGGGGGATGCTTCGGTCCGACCCAGAGTCGGGCAGAGGGCCTCTCCAGCCTCAACCTGGTCACACAGGCAGGTGCTCGGCATCCCCGGCCCCACGTGGGGCAGAAGGAAGGAGAACCTGTGCCAAGGGGGTGGCGAACTCTAATGCCTCCAGGTAGCACCTGAGGAAAGCTTGCGGAGAGGTGGCACGCACAGAGCCTACCTAACGCGGTCAAGTTCAGCTAGTGCCCTAACCAGCAAGTGGTGGAATCATCACCAGTTTCCGGATGAAAAACTGAGGCCCAGAGAGGCTCGACGATTTCTGTGAAGCTCTGAAGCCCAGGCGTTTCCCGGGCCACCAGGTCGTCCCTGGCCACAGCCGGTTGCCCAGAGATGAGCGCCTTGACGGACGGAGAGGGGCGGGGGCCGCGGTTGCTTTAAAGCGCCCGGGCCGGGCGGCGCGGGGCGGGGCGCTGTCGGAACCGCGGGGCGCAGGGCGCAGCGGCCAGAGCGGGGTCCCCGGAAGCGCCAGCCGGGCGGGCACGGCGGGGCGCCTCCACCTGGGGCCGGGAGGGAGCGGTGGTAGGTCCCCGCCCGGCGGGGGGTGGGGGGGCGCCGTACGGGGGTGCAGAGTGGCCCGCGTCGCCGCGGAGATGGCGCGGCACGTGCGGTGACGGTGCCCGCGCCCCGAGGGTCCCAGCCTCGCGTCCCGCGTCCCCGGGCGACCATGGAGCGCCCGGAGCCCGAGCTGATCCGGCAGAGCTGGCGGGCGGTGAGCCGCAGCCCGCTGGAGCACGGCACCGTACTGTTCGCCAGGTGAGGGCTCCGCGAACGCCCCGGGGGTGCGGGTGGCGGGGTGCCTTGCCAGAAATGGATTCCCGGCGGCTGAACCGGAAGGGTCCGGAAGGGGAG
The DNA here is from genome assembly GCF_030435805.1 of Mustela lutreola. Lineage (NCBI taxonomy): Eukaryota > Metazoa > Chordata > Mammalia > Carnivora > Mustelidae > Mustela > Mustela lutreola. Next base: position 136,078,446 of record NC_081296.1, read on the forward strand.
GGAAGGTTGGCCCGCTGCCTTGGCGCCGGGGCCCTTCCAGATGTGCGCCAGAGGAGCGAGCGCAGCGACGGGTGGCGCAGCCCCTTCTGTGCTCCACACCTCCCCACCTCCCACCTCCAGCGGCGGACGCGCTTGCAGCGACTCTCCGGGGACGGGCGGGGGTCCTCCCCGGCGGATCTCCTTCCACTCCGGCCAGCAGGCGCTGCTCCCCGTGCTGCGCCCCTTCCCTGGCTCGGCTCCTTAGTGCTCAGTCCTTGGGTGGTGCCTGAAGTGTATCCTCCCTCCACGAGGGCTCATGCGGGGAGCCTGTGCTGGGGCTCCTGAAGGGAGGGCACGGTCCAGGCCCTAGGGGTGCATACTGCCAGCAGCCAGCAGAAGGGCAAACCTTTCCCAGGGAAGGACCGGGCTAGGACGGGAGAACCACCAGGGCAGGGATGATAAGACCCCCATGGCTCACCGCGCAGGAGAGGGGTGCACAGACCCCAAGGGGAAGGGAGGTCAGTCTCCAGCCTTACCCTGAGAGTCTCAGCCATCTGCAGAGGCAATGGTCTGTCACCATGGTTTCTCAGGAGTTTGGATCCCAAAGCCAGCCCAGAACTCCTGAGGAGGGTTTTGCAAAACCTCCTCCCCAAGGGGGAATGCATTCGCAGGGCTGCGCAAAAGCCCAATAAACCCTCTCAGAAGGGACTGAGAGCTTCTGCTTGTGCCACGGTTTTCTCCGTGGGTTTAGGGACCCTCTGTGGTTCTGCTACTTCCAAGCTGTGTGATCACAGGAAGCTTACTTAAACTCTCTGGGCTTCTGTTTCCTCCTCTGTAAGACTGGGATAACAGTTATACCTACTGCTTAGGATTGTGAGGGATCCGCAAGTTAACCACATGTAACGTACTCAATGTCCAGTAAGTGTAAGGAGTTCTTAATAGTTTGTCATCACTGGCCCAAGCCCCTACAGACATGATGAGACTAGAAGGTTCTAACCAAGAGTGGAAGGGGGAGAGAGAGATGGAGACAGAGAAGGGAAGAGACAGAGAAGGGCTTTCCTAGTTGAGGACTCCTTCCTCTCCCAGCCCTCTGAACTGTTTATAGAGGGGCTGCTGTATGCCGGGTCCTATGAGAGGCCTAGGGACTCATTGTTCTTTTCAGGGTGCCCCACGGGCCGGTGGGAGAGGTGGGAAAGGGGTGCCCGCAGAGCTGGCAACGGGGTCCGTGCCAGGTTGGAGGGTGTGTTCTGGCTTCCAGCTGAATCCCTGCCTCCCTACCCCCAGCCCGGCACCGCTGGGCCCCCAGGGCTCCTGGGACTGACGCCTGGCCTCCTCCCACAGGCTGTTTGACCTGGAGCCTGATCTGCTGCCACTCTTCCAGTATAACTGCCGCCAGTTCTCCAGCCCGGAGGACTGCCTGTCATCCCCCGAGTTCCTGGACCACATCAGGAAGGTGAGGCGGAGGTGGAGCAGCCTGGAGACCCGGGAGAAGGTCCTCCCAGGACAGAATGGGAGACTCGGGCTACGGGAGGTTACTTCTGGCTTGGCCAACTTGTCCCTGCTCCCCCCTTGCCCTCAGCGTTGGCACTGATCCACTAGGGGTTCCCTTAGAGGCTCATGACTCTCACAGTGCCTCAGTTTCTCCTCAGCCGGGGCAGACAGCACTGTCCCCACTGCCATGTAGCGGGCCCTGAGACCCTCAGAGGAGAGGAGCTGCCTTCACAGTATAACACTAGTAGTTTGGCCACATGTTGAGTGCCTACTCCATGTAGGCACAGATTGCCTTGCATTTCTTTTCTTTTCCTTCCTTCCTTCCTTCCTTCCTTTCCTCCTTCCCTTTCTTTCTTGTTAAGATTTTATCTTTTTTTTTTTTTTTATTTTTTTTTTTTTTTTAAAGATTTTATTTATTTATTTGACAGAGAGAAATCACAAGTAGATGGAGAGGCAGGTAGAGAGAGAGAGAGAGGGAAGCAGGCCCCCTGCTGAGCAGAGAGCCCGATGCGGGACTCGATCCCAGGACCCCGAGATCATGACCTGAGCCGAAGGCAGCGGCTTAACCCACTGAGCCACCCAGGCGCCCCTGATTTTATCTTATTTTTTAAAGTTATCTGTACACCCAGCCTGCTGCTTGAACTTACAACCCCGAGATCAAGAGTCACATGCTCCACCAGTGAAGCCAGCCAGATGCCCCGTGGCCTTGCATTTCCAGATCCTGGAATACAAGGTCCTGGTGGACCTGTCCTACTCTAGGTTGGGACCCCCCAGGTTCTGGACTATGGTTGTGAGCAGGTGGGATTGCTCTGGCCTCTCCAGTTCACTGCTGCCTTGGCCTTGGCAGGTGATGCTCGTGATTGACACTGCAGTGACCAATGTAGAGGATCTGTCCTCGCTGGAGGACTACCTTGCCGGCCTGGGCAAGAAGCACCGTGCAGTGGGTGTGAAGCTCAGCTCCTTCTCGGTGGGTAGAGGCACTTCCTGACCCGAGGCCACCATGCTCCCAGTCCTCCCTGTCCATCTGTTCTTTCTCCCCATTTCCACACCCTCAGATGACTAGGGCTGGTGGGCTGCAACTGGTACTTCCGTGCTGTGTGACCCCTGGCACTGCCTTGACCTCTCTGAGCCTCCAATTTCTCTTTCCTGGTGTGGCTTTTCTTAGAACCATGGAAAGTTCAAGAGCCCCTGGGATTAGCCAGTTTGCTTGGTTTCCTATCGCTGTGTATAAAACCATCCCAAGCAAAGGATTGCTCCTTTCTCTGGGTTCAGTGGGGGCAGTGCTTTTGTTCCACATGGCGGGCCTGGAGGCTCTCACGTACTGCAGTCAGCTGGGCTGCTGCATCCATGATGGCCTGTCATCCTTCAGGATCTCTTTCCCTGCGGAGTCTCGTTACTCGGTGGCCTCTCTGAGCGTCCTTGCAGAGTGGCGGCTGGATTCCCAGAGGGCGGAGCCCCAGCGTGCCCGTCCTCTTCCAGCCCCTGCTTGCATCCCTCCTGGTGACGGCTCAGGGTGGAGCGACCCCGCTCAGCGGGCGTGAATCCTCGAGGTGTGGTTCACTGGAGGCTGCCGACGTGACAGTCTACCCCAGAGTCCCCTTCCCTCGCCAGATGGTCAGCACCCAGAGGAAGGGACAGAGTTAGTCTTGTCCTGTCTTGAGCACTGCCACAGTGCCTGGTCTTTAGTGGATCTTCTGGATCTTCAGTAAATATTTCAGTATGTCAGTAAATATTTGTGGACTAAGTAAACCATATTTTGTTCTAACAATAACAAATGAGAGCCATTATTATTCTTGAAGGCCTACTGTGTACAGATGCTGTGCGAAGAGCTTTCTGTAGATGATCACATTTGCTTGTCCCAGCAATCCAATGAGCTGGAATTTTTACTTTCCCTGTTTAACTGAAGAAGCAACTGAGGCTCAGAGAGGTCACAAAATTTGCTCAAGGCCACACAGCTTATAAACAGTAGAATAAGCAAGGGAACCCTGGTCTGTCTAGTTGCAGAGTCTGGGCTCTTAATACCATGAGTGAGGCCTTGCAGAAGAGGAAATGGAGGCCTGGGGGCAATGACTTTGCTTTCTCTAGGCTGGGGGCTCCCAGGCAAGGCCTTGGCCCCAGTCATAGGGTGGTTTAAAGGCTGGGAATGGAGCAAAATACTTCAGTCACTACAAAGCCTCAGATTTAGGGGGAAAGGTGGGTCCCCTATGGTACCCAAGGATTGGGGCAGAATCCTGCTTGGGAAGCATGGACCCCGTGCAGGAGACAAGAAGGGTCCGGGCCTCAGTTATCTCACCTGTGGAATGAAGCAATGCCTCCCCGCCTTCGGGAATGACAAGGTGCCTCTTGCCTCTGCAGACGGTGGGGGAGTCCCTGCTCTACATGTTGGAGAAGTGCCTGGGCCCCGCGTTCACACCAGCCATGCGGGCCGCCTGGAGCCAGCTCTACGGGGCCGTGGTGCAGGCCATGAGTCGAGGCTGGGATGGCGAATAAGAGGCGCGGCCCCTGGAGGGCTCCACCTGGCGGCTGCCCTCTGTCTGTGTCTGCCTGTTCCTCTGTGTCTGTGGTAGCCCAGGCTCCCTTAGCCCTTCCCTGCATCTTGGTCCTTATCCCCTTGGCTGTTCTGGGAGGTGACAGAGCAGGACTGGGTCTCTGTCCCCCTCACCTCCAACTGTAGATGGGGGTGGCTTTTCCTTCCACAAGGGGATTTCCCTGCACCCCTGGTAGCCTCTTCGTTGCCTGCCTTCTTTCCCTCTGGCATCCCCTTCTCCACTAGGAGAAGAGCAGTGTTTGGTCACGGACATGGCGTGGGGCTGGGAAGGTGGAGAGCTCTGATAGCACGGGTGCTTGTCAGCCGCCCTCGTCTGGCGGGCCTAGGCCAAGCAGGGGAGTGGGGGGCAGAGCCTTCCATGCTTTTCTCTCCCAGGGGCCTTTGCCTTTCACAAGTAAAGAGGAGGGACTTTGTTAGCCTTTGTGGTAGAATCCCAAGGAGTGGGAGCAGGTAGCCAAGGGAACCACTGAGGACAGGAGAGCTGACCTCATCTGGGTCCCAGATGCCCCCTGCCAGGGTAGTATTTCTTTTGCTGTATCCTGTTCCCCCATTCAGGCTACTGCTGGGAGCTCCTTTAGTACCACGCTGCAGGAAGAGCTAGCCAGCCGGGGGAGGGGGGGTGGATGGGAAGGGGGGAGTGCGAGGAAGGAGGGGTGATTTCATTTCAAAGAGCCAAAGAGACCTGAGTTCCAGGTGGCTCTTCCCCACCCCCTCCAGCAGGGCTGGGTCTTATCCCCGCCACGCCACGCACCCCCCCCCCCCCGCCTCCTTTCTGCTACTGCTCACGTGCACTGTGGGGCCACAGCTCCCCATGTTTAATACCTGCTGCGTGCCTAGGCTGCTGGACCAGAGAGAGAGTGGCCGGAGAGGCCCTCCGCCCTCACCCCAAGCTGTCTGCACTCTTACCTTCTGCTCTGTGTGCTGGTTGTGTAAGCTCATGAGGAATAAACCTGCTCTGTGTGCCTCTCTGATCTGCCGGGACTGGTCCTTTCTTGGTTGTTGATTTGTGGCCAGAGGAAGCTGCAGGGCGGGGGACCTAAGGACAAGGTAGGAGGATGGGGTGGGGAGGGCCGAGGCCAGGGTGGGTATAAGAGAAAGGAGAGGCATGGGGAAGGCCAGAAGCCGGTGGCAGAGATGGAGCTGGGAGTCTGTGATGGAAACTGGCTAGCCGGGCACTAAGCTCAATTCTTCTTCTGGGGCATGACGCCAGACAACATTTCCCAGCCTCCTTTGCAATTAGGTGGGGGCATGTGACGGAATTCTGACCAATGGAATGTGTGCACATGTGCACCCCCTCAAACCCCTGCATGCTCAGAGGAGTTCTGTGATCCCTCTGCCCAGCCTGATGAACAGCTTACAGTGACCTTGAGGGCCACGTTTTGAAGATGGCAGAGCCACAAGGTGGAAGGAGCCTGGGTTCCTGAAGCGCTGCTTGGAGGAGTGTACCCACTAATCAGAAGTACCTGGTAGGACCCAGGAGCTTCTCCATCCTGTGCAACGAAGACTCACCCATTTTGAATTTTATAGGAAAGAGACATAAACTTCTATTGTGTTTGTGCCATTATACATTTGGGGTTGTTTTGTTCCAACACACACCCACACTAATCCACTGAAGCAGATCGCTGGTCAGGAGTCTGGGAGCCCACCTCCTGGTGGACAAGGTCAGGCCAGGGAGAGGAGTGGGCCAGGTGCTGGGGAGCAGCAGAGGACCCCAAAGGTTCACAGGGTCTCCGAGGAAGTCTTGTAGACCTTCCCTGGTTGGGCAGGTGCCAATTCCAGAGTGGGCTTTTTAAAGGAGATTAAATGGGTTTACCTTTCCAGAGTTAAAGAGCGAATATGAGCAAGTGTGTGTGTGTGTGTGTGTGTGTGTGTGTGTGTGTGGTCAGGAGGATCAGGCAGATGGAGGTAGAGACCCAGCCAGGACCTGGAGACGGGCAGCAGCATTTAGAGTGGGTCTCACGTGAACAGGCTGTGAATGGCTGGAGGGCCGCCCCTGGGCCCGCTGGTGTTGACCTAAGACTTTTCTCAGCCCAGACCAATTGTTGCTGGTGCCGCCAGGGCCTTGCTAGCTCCCAGCTGGAGCCTGGTTTTGGGTAAGCTCAGGTGACCGGGCCTGGCAGCCTGTGTAACGATGGACATGGAGCCTGGGACATGTTAGGAATGCTTTTCCCTGCTGTGGCACCACAACAATTTTCTCTGGAGCTCAGGGCTCCGGGGAGAGAGGGCCTCCTCCACTGTGAGCCCTAGTAACATCGGACACTCGGGGGGCCACGCTGGGCCTGCAGCTCCTGAATATTTCCCTGGGGTGGCCTGGTTCCAAAAAAGCCCAATGGCCTTCTGTGCCCTGAAGCTTGGGCCATCCTAAGCTCGGGCTGTGTGTGTGTGCCTGTTTGTGTGCGAGTGTGTGTGTGCCTGTGGCGGGGTCTGCTTGCTTCTTCCTCCATTCCATCTCAGCTCTGATTTCTCTCCTGTGTGCCTCTGCCTTCTGCCAGCCCCCATCTGCCATCTTCTGCAAGGGGCCACTCCTCCCTCAGCCCTTCCCTCGCCAGCTACCACCCTGCTTCTCTACTTCCTCTGGTAGCAGAACTCTTCCGAAGGGTCTTCCCTCGCCATTCTCCACATTCCTTTGAGAGAGTGGGGACCGACTTCAACCAGGCTTTCATGCCCGCCCCCTTCTGTTCCACCAGGCTCCCCCAGGACCTCCGTCCTGCCCAGGTCAGAGCCTGAGTCCCTGTTCTCACCTTGCTCCTCTGATCAGCAGCTCTTGGAATAATTGATCACTCCTTCCTTGTAAACTTTTTCTTCTAGAAAAATGTCACATACACAAAACCCCGAGCCTAGTGAATCTCTGTGTGCCCTTCATCCAGCATCGATGTGAGCAACTCTAGACCCCCCCCCACCTTTATTCTGCAGAGAGGTTTTTAGGTTTTTTTCCAAGATTTTATTTATTTGACAGAGAGAGAGAAATCACAAGTAGGCAGAGAGGCAGGCATAGAGAGAGAGAGGGAAGCAGGCTCTCTGCTGAGCAGAGACCCCAATGTGGGGCTCGATCCCAGGACCCCAAGATCATGACCCAAGCCGAAGGCAGAGGCTTTAACCCACTGAGCCACCAGGCGCCCCTATTCTGCTGGAGAGTTTTAAAAGTGAATCTCAGACTTCGTGCTCTTTCTTCTGTAAAGTCTTCCACGGGAACATGTGGCTGATGATACCTTTTCCACCTTAATCTGCGCCATCAAAATACCTGCCAAGATGAGCAGTATCTCTTAGCATCACCTAATACCCGGGCTGGTTCCAGATTCCCCTGATTCCAGATTCCCCTGATATCTTTTGCAGGTGGTTTGGTCAGTCAAGGACCAAACATGGCCTCTGGTTGGGCCTCTTAAACTTCTCATCTCAGCCAGCCCCTGTCCCTTCTCCCTATGCCTTTGATCTGTGGGAGAAACCCGCTCACTTGTCCAGTGGCATCTCAGCGTTCTGAGTTGGCTGGTGCTTTCTTGGGGGTGTCTTTGAACTTACTCCTCTGTGCCCTGTAGTCACGGACATGTGTGGTCAGGACTGGGTGCTCCCTGCTTCCTTTCTGAGTCCTTTTCTTCCCCTTGGATTCCAGATGCCAGGGTCTCCCAGTTTTCCTCCTTCATCAAGGCCCATTCTGCTCCCTGAAGACCCCCCCCCCTCATCTGCCCTGGACCCCCCTGGCCTCCAGCTCGGGTCCCAGACAGTTCCATGCTTTAAACTCCCTGGACGGATGCTGACGACTCCGGTCACATCTCCAGCCTAACGCCCCCCACTCCAGACCCGTATCCAGCCCCTGCCCAATGTCCCTACTACGCATTTCAAGCATGACACCACCAAAGTAGAGCCTGGTATGTTCCCTGACTGTCAGGCTCCTTCCAGCATCGTGTGTCTTGGTAAACCCGTTTATCCAGCCATTCAGGCAAAAGAACTGGGAGGCCCTCCACACTTCCTTGCTTTCTCTCAGAGCCCACATCTAATCTGTCCACAAGTCCTCAGACCTGATCCGAGCTTCTCCCTCTTCCCCCTTATTCCTTGCCCCAGTCTTGTCGGAGCTACCACCATGTCTCTCTGGAGGCCTCCTGCAGAGCCCCAGTGGGGTTTTGTCCTCCACGTTGTCTCCACCAAGAGGCTGCAGTGATCACTTCGGAGCCTAAGGTGATCACATCTTTTACCCACTTGGAATCCTCCAGTAGCCTCCACGTCGCTGGAGTAAAGCCCAGGGTCCTGCTACCCTCCCAGACGGCCTCCCCCTGCTGCGTATTTATTTCCTCCGGATCCGCCCCCCCCCCCCGACGTCTCACCTCCAGAGCCTCCCCATGTGCAGCCACTCCCCACCCTTCCTCAAAGCACTTGACCCTGCTGACATCCATCATGTACATGGCTTATTGCATTTATAATCTTGCAACCCAAATGGGAAGGTTGCCGTGAAAGCCACGTGGGGCTCTGTGTTCAGAGGGGAGAGGAGCAGCGAGTCTTTAGGACTTGATGAGGACATGGTGGCCTCAAGTGGTCCTTGAGGCCCTGTGTGTGTCCCTCCGGCTCAAACAATGGTTCTTGTTACAAAGTAAGATGATGATAATGGAAGTCGTGCGGGTGCTAGGGATTAATCGCTTCGAAGACAGGAGACAAATGCTCGGGCCTGTGGATGGCCTACCCACACTGGACATCTGAGCTCCCTGGAGGCCTTCCCAGACGGTGGCTTTGTCTTTAGAGACGCTGCCGGCCGGCACGCTGCAAGGAAGACACAGCGGGAGGGCCGAGACCAGCTTCCCCTCTCTCTTGTCCACAAGAGCCTTGCCCTCTCTACCCTCCTGGACACTAGACGCAGCTGGGGGTGCCTGGGCCCCACCCCCAGAAACTTTAGGTTGTTCGGGGATGGGGCGTGGACACTGGGATCGTTTAAACTCTCCCGGGAGATTCCCACTTGCAGCCAGGGTGGAGAATGGCAGCATCTGTGGCTGGAGATCTGCAGGACTGTCAGGGCCCAGGGCCCATCCGATGTTTAGAAAGCAGCCCTGCTGAGAAAACCGTGCACTGCCTTCCTGTAAGCCAGCTCCCCTGGCTCCCCTGGGGCCTGCTCCAGAGCTGACTCAGGAACCCGGCTGTGGCCAGCTCGAAATGTCCTCGGGACAGACCTGAGCTCCCCCCAGCACTACAGAATTAGGTGGTGGGGAGCCAGCCCTGGAGGAAGCCGCCCCAAAGTTTGGCCTCTAGGCAGACGGTCCCAGAGCCCAGTGGCCTCCTGTAGCCCACAGCCCGGTTTGCAGTCAGGGGCTCCAGTGCCCCGGTGGGCACAGCCCTGTCTGGTGGCAGTCCTGGACCTCCCTACCACCAGGCCTCCCTCCTGGCCTCCCTCTCAGCCTGTGCCACCGTCCCATTCCCAGCCCCGCTCTGTCAGTCTTCTAGGTCTCCAGTCCTGCTGGCCTGCTGATACAGACCGACCAACCCCTACCCTCCCTTTAGGACTTGACATGGCTGGAGCGATAGCCAACCCTTTGCAGCTTGTCTATCTGTCTGTCTTACCCTGAGCAAAGTCCCCTGAAATGTCCACTGAACCAAGGAATGGCCCAGAGCTGTGATCTGGGGGACCCTGGAGGCTGTCGAGGAGAGCCTGAGAGACAGCTGTTACGACAAGGCTTTGAAAACCCCAGGAAAAGGTTCCTGGTCCTACAGCTGCCATCAGCCCACCCCGAGACCGTCCTGTTGTCCCAGGGAAAGGTGAGGAAGGCCGCCTCCCCCCTGAAGCCCCGTTCCCTCCGTCCCCCCAACTGAGTCTGTTCCACTCAGTCACACGGCAGAGTAGCTGTCGTTCTACCCCTGTTCTCGGGACCAGCCTAGGGTCACGGAGCTGGCTGCAGGAAGGCCAGAACTTTGGTCTCCTAGACCAGGACAGGCACCAACTTCCCCCCACCTCACGCCAGCAGGGAATCTCCCCCCAACTTCAGGTACAACAGCAGATCTAACTAGCCTTTGCCAGACAGCATCTCTTACCCCATTCTGGCCTGACAGCCCCACGTGCCTCCCTAAGGCCCAGCCTCTCTCCATTACCCCCTGTCCTTGTGCTGCTGCGTGGCCGGTGCAGACCACTTTTTCTGGGGGTCTCCCCTTGAGATCTTCATTTTTCAAGTCCAGCAGCTAGTCTAGCCAGTGGCCCACCCTGGGGGGCCAGCACTCACCCTGGGGCTTGTGCTGCCTAGCTGCTCGGCGGCTTCACGGGTAGCCCTCGGACTAGGAAGTCCTCTGCTCCTGCCCAGGGGGCTCTGAGCGCACCCGCAGCAGAATGAGTGGGGTAGATTCCCCCCATCTCTCTGCAGACCAGGCAGCGCTTGTCGGGCCTTCCTCTGTAAGCACAGGGGCCTGGGAAGGCCTTGGGGACCGAAGGCATGAAGCAAGGGAGGACGCCCCAGCCTGGCAACCTCAGGGAGGCTCATCCCTTAGTAGTTCTGGCTCCTTCCAGATGCAGAGGCACAGGCCAGCAGAGGTTGGGAGGACTTGTTTATTCAAGGCACAGTCATAGCATTAGTAACAAGAAGGTTCGGCATTCTGGCACATTCCTTTAGTGATGGTGGCCAAGGGAAGCCCACACCCCACACATGGGGCCCCGGAGGATGCAATGCTGCTGATAGGCACTTTGCTTCCAGAAGCATCTCAGGAAGAGACAGGCAGGCATGAAGCTTACTCTTGGCCCAGTGGGGCACTTCTTAGAGGCTCTAGGCAATCCTGGATTCCCTCAGAGGCAGCACCCTCCAGAAAGAATCAAGTCTGAGAGGTGGTGCTTCTCTGGAAGGTTGGGGAAGGACAGCTGGGAAGAGGGCTGGGGGTGGGGTCAGACGGTGGTGGGTGGAGGCCAGTGGGCTGAGAGGGCAGGCCGGAGGGGAGGCGCCTGGAGGGGGCGGAGCCTGGAGGGGGCCTGGGTGTGGTGCGAAAGGAGCCAAAGCATGGCCACCGGCCTTCGGCCTTCGCAGTGACCTCAGAGACTGAGCAGCGGCGGGGAGGGGGCCTGCCAGTTGCCCTGGGTCTCCAGAAAGAGTTGAGAAGTGAAAGGATTCTGGAAGTTTCCCAACATTTCTACCATCTTTTCTCAGAACCAACCGCACTTGGCTCAGATGCGGAGGGGCAGTTCCCCACTGTGTTGCCGTGTAATCGGCTGGGCTGGGACCCTTTCCATACGCAGCATCCAGAGGCTGCCAGGTGGGCAGGGGTCAGAGAGAGGAGGGACAGTGGCAGAAGCGGCAGGAATAGTCCAGTAGGGACTGTGGGGATGGGGGGCAGGTGCCAGCAAGGAGTGCCCAGGGAAGGAGAGCCTGTAGGCGAGCCACACGCACACCAAATATATCTTCTGGGGGGTGGGGAGGGCCTGGAGCCGGCCACCCCCTCATGAAATGGGCAGATCTCCTGGTTGGGGCCGGGACTACTGCTCTGGAAGGGACCCTGCCCTTCGTTGGCTGGTGAAATGCTAGGAGAAGGGGGCCCTGAGGGGCCTCCTCGGTTCATGACTGGACTGGCTGGGTATAATTTCCTCCTTATTCCTAGCAGGGCAGGAGTGGGAGAGACTGTGACTCCCCAGCTGACTCAAGCTTTCTGGAAAGATCCCTTACGCCAAGGTCTGGGCCAAGCCCTGGGAGTGTGGCAACGTTTGCCTCTCGGGAGCTATTTCTCGAAGTGAAGCCTGGAGTGTCTGCAGCTGAGGTGTGGGCATGGGCGGAGCGGGGGTGAACCCCAGGTGGTCTGGGTTCAGGGGCACCCATGTGCCTGGGACCTGGTGGGTTGGGCTCAGGTGAGGTGAGCCTAGCTTTCGGCAGAGTGGCTGCAGGGACCCACACCCTTGCGGGAGGGAGCTCAGAAGAGCCCTAGAGCACGCAGACCCCTTTCGACTTGGCTCCTTCTGGTCCCCTGAGGCCTCAGCCAGCCCTTGTCTTCGTCCTCCCCTGCTGTGCTGCGGGGTGGTCCTGATGGGGGCCTGTCCTCAGAGGCAGAGGTCTGCGTGCCACTGTCTCTGGCAAAGGGGCTGGGTGTCCCCAGCATGGTTCCTACTCAGGAGTCGGTCCCTCCAGGTCTTGTGTGGTGGCGGCCCTGGGAAGGCAGCTTTACTCCCCCAGAAAAGGCTTCTCCGTGGAGGACACAGCCCCCACCCCCAGCCCGTTCCTGGCAGTGTGTCTGTAGTGCCTGGGTCAGGACCATTCTGGAGGCCGCTCCAGTGGTCGTCGGTCCAGGATGCAGGTGGCCCCGAGAGAGGAAAGGTCCCGCTCGGGAGGCCAGGGAACGGCCTGTGCCTGCAGCCTGAAGCACGGGATTCTTAGCCTGAGCGGCTGCCCACCATGGCTACGCTGGGGGTCAAGGTACTCGGGTGGGTGTGAGGCAGGAGCAACTTTCAGTGGCCACATCCTTGACCTTGAGGGTCCTCTCATTAAGGCCTGGGGGTTGGGGAGCTGTATCTGGTTTCCTATCACCCAGCGTCCGGGGAGAAGACCCCGCTCCATGAACTCTGCCTCTGGCCCTCCCGCCTTGTAGTAACCAGCCAAGGTTGCCTTCATCAAAATGCACACAGGTCCCGTTTAATGAGCCCCGAGGGACAATGTCCCAGCTGCCCTTGCAAGAATAGGAAGGAGGAAGGTCTGTACCCTGCTGCTCCCGGGGATGGCCGCCGAGGGGCGGAGGACCAGGAAGGGTCTCAGCTGGCCCTAGCTCTGGGTGATCCCCGTGACGGGGCTGTTCTGGATGAAGGCCCGAGCACACCTGTGCGTCCTCAGGCCGCAGGGGAGGGATCAGAGCAGGGCTGGGGTCGAGGTGGGAGCTGCCCTGGGAGTTCCTCAGCAGGGCAGCTGGTTAAAGGTTGGCAGAGGCCCTGGAGAGTCTTCCGCGGGCGTCTTTCTGCCTCCTCCTTTACGCACGCTTCCACTCTGACCCCGGGAGGGCCTCTCAGCCTGCAGTCTCTGTGCTCAGGGCTTTAGCCACCTTTCCCGAGATGCGGTGCCCACCTGTAGCCTTCATCCCACCCCCGGCTCCCTCTGCACTGCCCAGCACCTCCCATTCGAGCTGCTCAGCAGGTCCGGGCCTCCGTGAGGCCAACAGCCGGGGCAAAGGTGTCTCCGTTGAGGCCTCCACAAAGTCTGCAGGAGGTAGTGGGGAGGGCCGGGTGGCCCTCCTGCCTCCCCCTGCTGGGCCCTTCCCTGGCCGCCGCTCCCGTGGAGTTGCCAGGTGGAAGCCTCCGGTCCTGGTCAGTGATACTGGCTCTGGCCCTCCAGTTCCAGCCCTTCCTGGAACTGGGCGGAGCCCAGCTCCTGTGCAAAGCCCCTCACACCATTCTCCTCTTCGTCCTCCTCCTGCTGTCTGTTCATGGTGCCATAGGTGTGCCGAGCTGGGGAGGAGGCAGGGGACAGGTTCATCTCCGGCTCCTGCAGCACAGTGGCCACGTACATCTGCTTGGGACAGAGGGGAGACAGGGGTGAGGCCGCACCTGGGGCCGGGCCCTGGGCACACCCTCACACTCATGCCCTGCCCCCCCAAGCCTCTGCCCCTCTTGAGGCATGAATCCTTCCTTCGCCCGCAGCAGCCCGAGGTCTGGCCGTTCGGCCTGCCGAGTGCTCTCGATCATTCAAAGGGTAACTCCGACTCCAAGGGTGAGTCAGTGCAGGCCTCCTAGCCCCTAGCCCCCTGCTCCTTCAACAAGGTTCTGATCATTCTTGCTTCCAGGTCAGGCTGAACCTGGGGGCAGATGATGCAAGCCTCCCCGATCTGGGGTCTGGAGAGACCCTCATCCCTGAGCTAGTGCTTTTCTTAGTACAGCCTAACAAGTGCAGCCACACCTCCCCTGGGGTGTGTCATTGGCTGGCCGAGGTCTTGGCCATGGGACCTGTCAAATCCAGGAATGGTCCCGGAATGCCTGGAAGAGCAGCGGAATAGAAAAACAGGAAGTACTAGGGACAGAGTTCTTTGTCCTCCTTCCAACGGCTTTTACACCAACTCCTTATTTTGAAAACGGGATTATGGGATAGAATTAACTCTTTCCTGTAGGAATTCATGTCAGTGAAACCAGAGCAGAGTCCTGGTTGATGAGGGAACACTTTTCTTCCAGAAGAATCTAGATATTTGCAGCATTCCAAAGTTACACCCCATATAAACCTTCTGGTTGTAAACCTAAGGGACAAAATGGTAACTGAACAACAGAGGGGCCGCTGTCATCCCGCTCATCTGGGAGTCACCAGCATCCTTTGTGGGGAAAAAAGGGGAGAGTCTGTGTCTCCTGGTGTAGGCACAGCACTGCCTGCCATGTGTTTTAGCCCCTAGGGCTAAATCAGAATCTTGCCAGACTTTGGACTGAACTTCTAGTTTTCAGGGAATACACAGGGTAGTGGAACCTGCTGCCAGACATCACGAAGAAATAGCCAGAAAAACCCAGAAGGTGGGGACTTCTGCAGGACCACTGGCTGGGTCTCTCTGACAGGCAATAAACACACGCAGGGACCAGACGCATCCAGCACAGAGCCCAGACTGGATCTTGGTCTGGATATGCTTGGTGAAAGATATTTCTGGAACACTTAGGGTGACTCGAGTATGGGCTGCGTATTTGAAGACATAGAAACTTATGTGTGTGGAAAGATAGAGATTGTTAACTAAAAATGCAGATTATGAAATGGTATGAACAGTATCATTTCATTTTAGCAAAAATTATATATATATACCCGAGAGAACTGACAGTAAGTTATCAATAGTCATCTCTGGGTGGTGGAATTATGAACTTTTTATTTTCTTGGTTTTGCTTCTCTGTTTTTTTCCCCATAATTATCTGCAGTGTTCAGATAGGACTGTGGTTGTCATGAAAGATTAAGAAAATCAATTCCAGTGATTTTCTTTTTTTTTTTTTTAAAGCTCAAGCTTCAGAATTCAACTTCAAACTTTGTACTGCCACTGCCTTTCTCAGTAATGCTCTGGGGTCTCAATTAGTTGACCGGGTTGAACCTCAGTTTCCCCATGTGTAAAAGAAGGACAAAGACCCCCTACTGTGTGGGCCTACCCTATCCTAAGGATTCGGAACTGGGAATGGCCAAGTCAGGTTCCTAAGAACGGGTCCAGACGGGTCATCTTGCCAGGGCCCCTGGGGAGAGATGCTACCTCAAGAGAGGCCCCTGCTCTGATGGGGACTTTCCAAATGGGTGTCCCTTCTCCCCATCACCTCCCGCGGGAAATCTGCCCGTCTGGAGGGTCCCCCCCCCCACCCCCCGCCCCAGGAGGTGAGGCTGAGCCACTGCTCTGTGCGCCGGGCTGGGCATGTCCACCACTGCTGGGTCTGTGCATTTTCCCCAGCTCTGCGGCGACCCAAGAGCCCCGACTCCACCCACCCATCTGGGCCCTGCTGCCCACTCCGCATTTCCAGCACGCCGAAAACTGTCTTCCGGGGCCCACACGCTCCAGATTCTCTCTTCCGGGCCTTGGCACAGGCTGATCCTCTTCCTCGAATGCTCTTCCCCCACATCCTAGTCCGCCTAGCAACCCCTCCTCCCACATCCCACATCCCTAGAGTCGGATTAGATGTTCCCTCCTCCGGGAAGCCTTCCCTGAGGGCTCAGGCTGGCTGGGGCCCCTTCTTCCATGCTCCTGCAAGGCGCCCTGGCGTCGGGGTACCCGGCTCAGAGCAGACATCGGTGGCGCCGCATCCACACTGGAGGCAGGGCTGTGGGCGAGCGCTCGGGCCGCTCCAGGCTGAGCCACGGCGAGGGAGCCAACAGGCCAGCCTGCCAGGCCCCCTCGTTCTGACTTGGCCTTGTTTCTTCACACGCTGAGGGGCTCGCTCATGCGGCGCTGCCGCTGCCTTACCCTTCAGTGCAGGCCTCCGATTGCTCCTGCCGCTCTGGGCGCGCCGCTCGGCCTGGCATCTGTGCCCTTGGAGGCAGCCTTCGGTCCTGAGGCCGAGCCCCAGCACGTCCCTGTGTCTATATGACTGATCTCGCTGTGGCTGGGCCCGCCCTGACCTTTCTCTTCCTCTTTGAGTTCCTTTTAGAGTATGTCTGGCCTCTTCTGTCTTCCCATTCCTTCAGCCACGGCCACGGCAGCAATTTGACCTGGGCCAAGTCCTGCTGGGTCAGGGGAAGGAGCCCAGGGGCCCTCGCCTCCTCCCCAGTCCCCGGGGTGGGCACTAAATGCCGGCGCTCCCCCCACACTGCGGCTGGAGTAGCCCACTCTTGCAGGTACCCGCCCCGACCTGTCCCCCAGGGGGAAGGCATTGACTCACAAGGGAGGTGGGCGTAGAGGAGGTGCTGCTCGGCTCCATGTCGAACACAGTCTCCATCTCCTCCTCGGGCTGCAGCAGTGGGGGAGAGATGTGGAGGGTCACGGAATGGGGGTGTCCACCCTCTGCTCCCTCCCTCCCCAGATCTGCACCTGGGCCTCTGGCTCCCCTGGCGCTCAACGCCGTCTTCTGTTTTCCCAGACCTGCAGAGAGAGGCCCGGGATGCTGGTGGCCCTTTGGAATGTTCCATCCCCAAGAACCACACTGGGGAAAGTAAGGAGAGGTGGGGTTGGGATTCAAATATGAGCCTGCTTGGACTCTCGGAAAGGCCTTGACTTCAACTGTCTCTTCTTTCCTCCCCAGGGTTCCCTTCTCTCTGGGACCAGTCCGACGTCACGGTCTAGAGCCCCTGCTGTCTCCCTTCTCTGGAGTGGACCCATGGGCCACCAAACCACATGGCATTGTTGCATGGGGAAGACAGAGCTGGAGGCATGGTCCAGTCTCGTTCATTATGGCTCTCGAGCCAGGGATGAAGGCAGGGCTGCACAGAGAGGGCCGTGGGGGTCTAAGCCCAGGGCCACCGGATGCAATGCCACTCAAAAGTAAAAGGATCCTCTTCCAAGAGGATCCCTCCTTTGACTCAGCAGGATACCAGAACTTTAAATTAACTTCCTTTTCTTTATGTACCTTCATTTAAAAAAGACACAATTTATTATTATAGACAGAAAACCCGCATTCGTTGACATAAGCAGAAATAATAGATAAATGTGAACCAAGAGAAAAATGGGTAACCGTGAAAAAAAAAAAAAAATTTAGTCCCCAGAAATCATTCCAGCACGGCCACAGAGTCATGCCACTTTGGGAAATGCCCACGGAGGGCACACAGCATTGTCGGCATGGATCTCAGCAGGGAGGGACTATCTCCCTTCTCTAACTATGGGGTCGGGCTCCAGGGGCTAAGAGCCAAAGGAATCATGGGGCCCCGAGAGCCAGGCCTCAAGGTCAATAGCCTGGGCTTCCTGAAGGTGTGATAACTACCCACCTCCCTCCCCAGGGCATCGTTCTTCTCCACAGCCATCCCTCCCCCGCCCCCGTCCACCCCATCTTCTCTGCCTCAAGCATCCACCGGTGCTTACAGCTCAGCTCGGTGGCTGGACAGGCTTGCACCGAAGGAGAGAAGCGCTAGCGGCCCGCTGTTTGGAGGAGGTGCTGGGTGGGGAGGGGAGGGGAGGAGGAGACGACAGCTGTCTTTTAAATGTCCCCACTGCACAAGGGGGACGGTGTCTGGGCCAGTGCAAGGGAACCTTTCATATCTAGTGCCTGGGGTACAGAGGTCAGGAGGTAGCCTAGAGCCGTGGCTCGGTGTGAGGGGGCAGGGGGCAGCGAGAACACATGGAGGAAAGGAAGGGTAACTCACCTCATAGTCAGATCCCCCCTGGAGCTTCCCCAGAAGGGTGCTTAGGAAAGCGATGACCATGGAAAAGATGAGCGTGGACAGGGAGAAGAAGGTGATGGTGTGGAGTGTACCTGCCGGGGAGAAGAACAGGCGCGCGTGGGGTTTGGTGCTTGAGGCCCGGAGCCGTAGGCACAAGTCTGCCAGCAGAGACACCGGGTCCCATGGGGCCCCCCTCAGCACCTCTGTGGGGGCTCTGAGTCCAAGGCAGAGAGGCCCCTGCCCCAGTCCTGCTCCTAACACCTGCAGTCGCTGCACCTGACAGTGACCTCGTCCCTTGTGCTATGGGACCAGCTTGGAATTCGGCCTCTTATGGATTCTGTGACAGAATTTAATTGCCTTAAGTATCCAGTCCACTCAAATGCCCAGGAAATACATCCTTCTCAACCTGTCAGTTTACATACGTCGTCCCAGGACACAGTTCTGGGAAGTCACTCCAGGTCACCAATTCATGCTGCTGCCCCCAAACACAGACTCTGAGCCACGCCAGTCCCTGCGAGCTCCTGCACAGCCCTCACCTGTGCTAGTGGCACTGAAGAGCTATCCAGAATTCAAGTCACTTACACGTCGCTCGGGGACATTTGGTGACTTTTTTATGATGCCAGTTTTCTACTGAGGTAAAGATTAAAGGCTAGCCATCAGAGGCTAGCCCGTAAAGACGCTTGCTGCTCGTTGTGTTTCTGTAAGAGCGAAAATGGCCAAGAGCTTCGGGATCCCACCACGGAGAGCTGACGGAAGCAGGTGGAATTCTCTCAAGGCCTGTGCTCACACGGTATGTTGGTAACACTGGAAATCCCGCAGAACGCTATGGTGAGGGGAGAGACTCAGGATACACGACGGGACGCTATGACGTGGAAATGATGGTTTTGAAAATTAAGAATAGACAGGGGCGCCTGGGTGGCTCAGTGGGTTAAAGCCTCTGCCTTTAGCTCAGGTCATGATCTCAGGGTCCTGGGATCGAGCCCCGCATTGGGCTCTCTGCTCATTGGGGAGCTTGCTTCCTCCTCTCTCTCTCTGCCTGCCTCTCTGCCTACTTGTGATCTCTGTCTGTGAAATAAATAAATAAAATATTAAAAAAAAAAAAAGAAACAAAATTAAGAATAGACCAGTAAGCCCCCTCCTGCTCCGGCCTCTCCCCCAGGCTGTGTGCACAGAATGAGGTCTGAGAGCGACAGACGGCAGGCTTGGGGGCGAAGATGGGGCTTTCGGATCTCGATAATAAACGTCTATGGTCTTTTATACTTAGGAGAAAAATGATTTTTAAAAAACTGAGGTTCGCTAGGTGGCGGGGGAAGGCTAGGGGGTTAAGAAACGGGGAGACGGTGACAGATGGAGGGTGCACAGAAGTGGAGGCGAGCGGAGCGGTTTCCAGCTGCCACCATGACAGCAGACGAAGAAAATACGAAGAAAATATGGTTTCCCTTCTCCGCTCCGCTGAGGAGCTCAAGGTGCAGGGTCCCTGAGGGAAGGCGGGTGTGGGGACAAGGCAGGAGGCGGCGCGGTGGCAGAGAGGTTAGTGTGAGCCTCTTCCCTCAGGGGACTGCTCGTGTGTGGTCCGCGGGGACAGGGACAGCAGCTCTCTGTGGCCAAGAGCAGGATCTGCCACTGGGGCAGACCCCGAATCCTCCTCCAGGTTTTAGGCACTCTGGAAGACCTGGCATCTCACCAGATCCCGAGGGGGACGTCACCAGAATCGGGCCCCATGGTTAACATTATATTCCTGCCCGCCCTGAGTTAGAACGAAGGAAAGCGGTACTTCCCGCTCGGAGGGTCCTCAACACAAGTGCACACCATCTGGACTGCGCTGGTCCGCGCCCTCTCCGCGGCTGCAGAGGTCTGCAGGGACTGAGGTCCAATCCCTAATTGAGGCCTGGAGGAGCCCCCAGGGACGGTGGCTGCAGACGTGAGCAGGCTTGCTTGTCCCGGGCCTTCTCTGCTTGCCCAGAGCACAGGTGCTGCCAAGGGCCTCCTGCGGAGGCGGGAAGCGGACGGGGGCAGGAAGGCCGGTGGGCCTGGTACCCACCTAACCGCAGGACGGAGAAGAAGAGCATCCAGAACAGCCCCAGGAGCGGTGCGAAAATGGCCTGGTAGACGGCGGTCATGTGGATCTGCTCGTTGAGCTTGGTGGGTGCGTAGGAGTAGTACATGTTGTAGCGGTCGGTGACATGCTTCATGCACAGGTAGAGCAGCCCTGCGGGGCGGGGGGCGGGGGTGCGGGAGGGCACACGTGCTCAGCCGCTGCTTCCACGGCGGGGCCCCCCAGGCCACAGAAGCCAGATTCAGGTCTGTCTGGGTAGCGAGGGCCACGGACGGGTCGTGGGAGCCCCGTGGTGCTGACCTCCGGGACCCCCGTTTCCCTTGAGCCCCCCGGAGTCTATTCTGTCCGCTGGGTGAAGGGTCACTCCGTCACCAAGCGTCGTGCGTGAGTGGCCATCCCACCTCCCCTGACCCGCCCCCGCCCTTCCCTGCTCTGCTCACAGTCTGTCCCTCGCCTTCTCGTGCTCTGAGGTTGGGGGGCTCAACTCCTCCTCCCGGCCTGAGGGTGCGCAGCCCCGGGGGTGCCCGAGGGGAGACTCACCGAAAGGGACGATGATAGGGCAGGTGATGCTGTAGGCGATCACCACGCTGAAGACGTTCATCATCCACGCGTACTCGCGCCCGTACTGGAAGTCGATGGCCTGGCTCTGGGGCGGGGAGCGGGAGTCACTGGAGGTGGCCTGGTCCCCTTGGCTCTGCTCCTGTCTGCAGCTCCTTGTCGACCCCAGGGGAGCTGCCCGGTGGCTCAGGCCTGGAGGCGGCTCCCTGCCAACCCCAGCCCACCTCGCCTCTCACCTCGGGTCCCTCACCGCCCTGTTAGGCTCCCATCAGGACCCCCCCCCCCCACCAAGGGAAAGGCTGTGTGCGGGCATGAGCCCGGCCCCCACCTTTCTGATGTGGACTCTCTCTGGCTCCGACCTGGAGAAGAAGAGGCGGGTGCTATATAGGAAGAGGGACCCCAGGCGCAACAGCTCCATGCCCGTGCCCAGCAGAGCCGCTGTGATCACGTAGTTGACAAAGAAGGCGCCGTTGTCCGGCAGGAACACACACCTGGCCGCGTGGACGGTGGAAGAGGGCATAGAAGCCGTAGGGAGGGGGAGAGGGCCGGGACATTGGGAGAGGGGTGGAGGGTGGTGATGGAGGGGGGAGGGGTGGAGAGGTGGGGATGGAGGGGGGAGGGGTGGAGGGTGGGGATGGAGGGGGGAGGGGTGGAGGGTGGGAATGGAGGGGGGAGGGGATAGAGGGGGGAGGGGTGGAGAGGTGGGGATGGGGGTAGAGATGGGGAGAAGGTGGTGATGGAGAGGCGATGGAGGGTAGGGGTAGTGATGGGGAGAGGGGCAGAAGGTGAGAGTGGAGATGGGGAGAGTAAGCTTGGGATACATGTGCCCCCAGCCCAGTTTAGGTTAATGCACACCCTTCTGAGCAAGGATGGGGCTGGTCTACATCAAGTGTGGGTGTGTTGGGAAACACACTCTGGCTTGATCTAAAGTAGGGGTACAGACCAGGACCCACAGACCCCAGAGAGTCCATGGGGAGAAGCTTGGGCGTCTGTGACCTTGGATGTGAACAAATGAAGAAAACAAGTGTCTTGACATTCACAAGCCTCTAACTGTAATGCACCACCTCTTTCTACTAAGAACATGGGCAGGGCGCCTGGGTGGCTCAGTGGGTTAAGCCTCTGCCTTCAGCTCAGGTCATGATCCCGGGGTCCTGGGATGGAGTCCTGCATCAGGCTCTCTGCTCAGAAGGGAGCCTGCTTCCCCCTTTCTCTCTGCCTGCCTCTCTGCCTACTTGTGATCTGTCAAATCAATAAATAAAATCTTAAAAAAAAAAAAAAAAAGAACATGGCAACAAACCACAGCAATGTCAACTACGGCTGTGACCCAGTCACCAGTTGAAATCAGATATTTTCTGGGGGCGCCTGGGTGGCTCAGTTGGTTAAGTGTCTGCCTTCAGCTCAGGTCATGATTCCAGGGTTTTGGGATCCAGCCCTGCATCGCATCGGGCTCCCTGCCCAGCGGGAGGCCTGCTTCTCTTCTCCCTTTCTCCACGGCTCCTGCTCTCTCTTTATCTCTCTCTCTCTCAAATAAATAAAAAAATCTTAAAGATATTTTCATAGCCCAGTACAGTTGGTAGCGGTATCTGATAATACCCTTGTACTTATATACCATCAGTTCAAAATGATGGTACTTATTAAACACGCAGCTAAATTAGACACGCTAACTTTACATGATGGAAATGTTCCTGTCCTCCAGTGTGTACTTGACACAGCTGGCCAGCTTCAGCTAGGAGTCACTCAGTCACCTGAGTGGGTGGCCATGCTGCCTGTCCTCACACTGGTGACCCAGGCATCTCTGTCACCTGTCATGTGTCCCCATCTACATAATTCCGTCAGGTTCTTTGAAAGGAGAAATCTGTGAGCTCCCTGAATACACGTCAGAATGCCTTCAAAACCTATTCTTTCCGGATAGCATCAAAGTTGAGTCATGGACCTATAACTAACTCTTTTCTCCCTCAAACATGAACTGCAGCGAAGTCACTGACCCAACTGAAGATGAACTCATTCCTCTTAAAAAAAAAAAAGAAAAAAAGGGTCCAGCCACCCGGTTGGCTTGGTGGGTGAAGCCTCTGCCTTCGGCTCAGGTCATGGTCTCAGGGTCCTGGGATCAGGCCCCAGGTCAGGCTCTCTGCTTGACAGGGAGCCTGCTTCCTCCTCTCTCCCTCTGCCTGCCTCTCTGCCTACTTGTGATCTCTGTCAAATAAATAAATAAAATCTTAAAAAAAAAAAAGAAAAAGAGTCCAACATAACATAAGTAGAATTAAACTGCAGAGATCTTAGAGAATTCTGGTCCTTGCCCTATAAAGCTAGCTGTGAAAGCCTGTATGTCATTTGCACCATTACACCTTTGAAAACTGGAATTTGCGGTATTTGTAAGCTAAAAACAAGACAAAATCAAAATTGGCTGATGTCCAACATGCCACGCGTGTTGCTTTGTCAAAGATCCTGCCTCCCACCCAACGGAATGTTCTGCTGGCTAAGCAGTCTCAGCGATCATGCTTCTGAAATAATAAAATGTAACTTTGGCTCGCAGGTATGTAAAATGCATTGTCCTCTTATTAAATGTGCTAGTAAGGATTTTATTACAAATGTACTTTTAAAAATATTTTGAGGGGCGCCTGGGTGGCTCAGTGGGTTAAGCCTCTGCCTTCAGCTCAGATCATGATCTCAGGGTCCTCAGATCGAGGCCCGCATTGGGCTCTCTGCTCAGCGGGGAGCCTGCTTCCCTCCCTTTCTCTCTCTGCCTGCTCCTTTGCCTGCTTGTGATCTTTCTCTCTCTGTCAAATGAATAAATAAAACCTTTTTTAAAAAATGCTGATAACAATATTGCGGCATAATTGGTTTTCTTTGTAATGCAGATATTCTGTGCATTTAAAGAAATCCATTCAGAGTAAACCGGCAAAATCTGAATAAGCCCCGTGGGGTGTATAATGTCAGTTTCCTGGTTGTGATTCGGCACCTTAGTTATGCGAGTTACCGGAGGGGGAGCTGGATGAAAGGTACACAGACAGTGTGGGGGCAATTTCCTACAAATTTACTATTATTGACAAAACTTCATTCGGAGAAGAGATCCTTGAGCTTTCCCAGATTGCCAAATGGGTTCCAGGCCCGGGAAAGGTTAAGAGGCTTCTTCATGACAGTTTTTGTGTCATGTCACCTCTACCAGTGTGAGCAAATGAAGAAGACACGTGTCTACCTGGCGTGGGCCCACGGGAGCCCCAGGGGACATGGGGACACTCCTGGGGCACGTGCTCTCATACTCACTGGAACCTGATGGACGCCTGCTCCAGGTAGTAGATGTCAAAGAGCCACCGGAAAAAGACATCCAAACTAGAAGCAAGAACAAGGTAGGCCCTTGAGTTAAGATATCGGTGAGCTGAGTCTTGGGGTTCAGTCTCTCTTGGCCTGGCTTGCTTCCCTCTGTCCTCCCTGACTCAATCCCTAGAGACTCTGGCATTCTAGTGGTCCAGTGGGTCAGCTCATACTGCCTCTCCGCCTTCTTCATGCTGGGCCACCCCTGCCCCGAACCCTCTGGCCTCTCATCTCAAAGCTGCCTCTTCTAGCAAACTTTCACCGGCCATTTCCCCTGCTGTGCTCTCTCCCTCTTCTGGATTTCCAGCACACGTGGGCTGCGTTTTTCCCACCTCGGGCTATCAGTGAGCTGATAGGCTCGGCTTGTTGCCCCCGCTGGATGATAAGCTCTTTGAAGGCAGAGTTCATGGCTGACCCCTTAAAGTTCATAGGCTACCTGGCTCATGCTAGGCTCAGTGACTGTCACTTGAGAAACAGATTTGTAGTGAGGTATCTGGTATCTGAGAGAGGAGGTTCCAACTCTAGGGAGAGCCTGTCTGAAGGGGGAGGGATGCTTGGAAGGGAGGTACCTGGTCAGTCCCATAGAGGGCAGAATAATCACCATGAACACCAGAAAGATGTAACACTTGTTCACGATGATCAGATTCTGGCTTGATCTAGAAGGGAACAAAGAAACATGTGATAAGAACCAGAGGCCTAATAACTACAGAATGCATGGAAAGACAGAGACAGCTACCTAGCCTCAAAAATGGGTTGGACAGCGCCTACCAATGCCAACCCCACAGATCGCTGGGAGCTGGGCGGCCACTGGGAGCAGCAGCACCAACCAGTCAGGTCAGCCTTGGGTACGGGACGGACAGGAAGGACACACAGGTGCTGCGCGCTTCCTGTCTTTGTCAGAGGGACATTACCACTGATGCCCAGGATCCCTGCAGTGTCTCAGGAATCCACATAAGCCATGTCCTTGGCCAGAGAAAAGACCAGTAAGTGTTTCTGTTAGGACCAACCTCATGGCTTACTGCCTGGTCGGATGGCAGGAACTTCTGGTGCAGGAAATCACTTTCAAAACCCACACAGCTGGAGCGCCTGGGTGGCTCAGGGGGTTAAAGTCTCTGCCTTCGGCTCAGGTCATGGTCTCAGGGTTCTGAGATCAAGTCCCGCATCGGGCTCTCTGCTCAGGGAGCCTGCTTCCCCCTCTCTCTGTGCCTGCCTCTCTGCCTACTTGTGATCTCTCTCTGTCAAATAAATAAATAAAATCTTAAAAAAAAAACAAAAAACAAAAAACCACACAGCCTTCAGGCAAAAGAGGTTCACCTGTCCCAGGATGTAGTAAATACTTTCCACTCAATTGGCTGCCACCATAGAACGGGGAGAGCTAACCCATTAGGGCCATTAGGGCTAAAGCTCCCATCGTTTAAAATGTGGGTGCTGGGGGTGCCTGGGTGGCTCAGTCCATTGAGCGTCTGCCTTCAGCTTAGGTCATGATCCCGGGGTCCTGAGAGAGTCCTGCATCTGGAGCCTGCTTCTCCCTCTGCCCCTCTCCCTGCTCACGCTCTCTCTCTCAAATAAATAAAATCTTTAAATAAAATGTGGCTGCTACATGGGCTACATGGGTCTGTAGTCAGGTTGAGTTCCTGAGCTCCTCTGTGGCGTTCTTCTGCTCTCTCCTCCTCACCCTGGGCGTCCTGCCTGCAGTTCCGAGCTGCTCACAGCTCCCTCCCTTCGGTGCGTAGCTGGGGGCTGAGGGAGCAGTCCAAGGGGCACATGCCTGAGACAGCGGCCCCATCTCAGCGTTCCTGAAGCCAGAGACCCAGAGACAACTCAGTCCCCTCTTTAAGACACACACACACACACACACACACACACACACACACACACGTATATATGTATGTATATGTATACATCTTGGTCTTTTGGGATAGTTTTGGGCATCGAAGCCATCCCACGTCAGTTCAATTCCTTAGGCCGGATGGGAGACCCTGACACCAGGCTGGTGGGAGAGTGGGCAGGGGAAGGGGCTGGGGCTGGGGCAGAGCGCGAGCGGGGAGAGGAGGCCCCCATCTCACCTGGTCCAGTGGGCCTCTAGGAAGGCAGAAAAGTAGACAATCAGAGGCAATATCACTGTAAATGCCCAGAGCATCAGGGAGGGGAAGAACTGGGTTATGACTGGGCTCTGTGGGGAGTGGAGAAGGGCAGAGAGACATCAGTGTGAGCGGCGACCCTTCTCCTTTCAGGCCACCCCTGCTTCTCCTACACCTCCCGCCTCTTCCCCCTGAGCTTAGTCCCACAGCAGGTTTGGTTTCCCTGAGGCTGTGCAGTGGACGTGGCCTTCTTCATCAACCTTGCTGGCCAGGGGTCTGCTTGGCTGGGGTGGGCAGAGGCTGGCACCCCAAGGCCAAGCAGTGCCCTCATGGGGCATGGGGTCTTCTCCACTGAGGTCCCTGCAGGGGCAGCCTGGGCCTTCCCTGGGGACTTCGCCCTCAGGCCAGAGCCAGCTGCTGTCACTGACATCTCACAGCTCCGGGAGAAGACAGTCCCTTCACCGTGATGTGCTGTGAAAGGTGGCGGAGAGGTGGGGAGCTGCGGTGCCCTCTGGGGCCTGCTGTGAAGCTGACAAGGGGGGTCAGAAGCAAGCAGCAGAGGTGGTGTGGCTTGACTGTGTGTGTGTGTGCGTGTGTGTGCGCGCATGTGCGTGCGTGTGTGTGTCGGAGCTAGGGATGGGGATAATATGGAAGAGGAGGCCTTCCAGGCACGTTAGAACAGCCTATAGGATTTGGAAATGGGCCAGTCCAGCTCCTCTGCAGCCCCCTGTCGGGGAGAAGCCGCCTCTAACTTCAGGGCTGGCTCCCCTAGGCCCAGCGATCCCAGCCCGGAGGGGTTGTGTCTGGAAGTGAGGGAGGCGGATGTCCCACTTCTCTCGGACAGCTGTGTTGGGGCTGACCTCACTCTTCCCCACCCCCGACCCTCTCCCTCAAACAAGGGACCCCCAGCTCTAGAGACCGTGGGGAGAACAGAGCTGTCACACTGGCCACACCCTCTGCTGCACCCTTTGTACCCCCAGCTGGCCTCAGGGGACCCAATCTAAAGCCCTCCAAGCCTCCTCTGGCCTAGACTACCCATCCCCCCACCTCTCCCCAGAGCCTGCCTGCGACCCCCGCCCCCACTCTCCTTCCTCTCCAGCTCCAGCCCCTCAGATGGGCAATGACCTGCACATTCACCCCTTTAGAACAAAGTCAAGTCCAGCCACCATGGGCTCCGCCGCCACCCCCGCCATGTTGGTGGTGCATGGGAGCCGTGTTCCGGGGGGCCCCATCCCGTCCTCGCCTGAGTCCTTCTCTCATCTCCCTGGGGCCCCCACGCCTGGCCCAAGCAGAGGCGGCACCTGCAGCTTCTCAATGGGGCGGGTGACGTTGTACATGTCGATGGTGTTGATGATGATGGCAGGCGTGGTGAGGAAGAAGAAGAGGAAGAAGAGGAAGGTGTTGATTGCGATAAAGCGGGCCCACCAATGGAAGCGGCGGACGGACAGGTGTTTCCTGGGGGGAGGGATGGAGGATGGAGACGTGCTTAGGACCTCGGGTCCCGGCCCTTCAATGGGGCCCATGTGGGGGGTCCTGCATGTCAGTGGGAGACCCAGGCTGCCCTGGTCTAACTCAGCCCCTGGGGACCACCAGACCTGCATGCACACTGGGCCCTGGGTCTTCCCCCTCATTCACACCCTTTGTCAAGGCCCTGGTGGTGGGCTGGGTTTGGGAGTCGGCCGAGGCTGCGGTGCTCAGGAAGGACCAGCCCCATAGGAGAACAGACCCCATTCCTTTCCCACCCTGTTCTCTTCTTCAGTCTCAGAGGAGCTGGAAGGAGAGGGGAGGGGCAGCGGGGGCTTACCAAATGATGTCTTTAGGGTGTGGGGCCAGGGCGACCCTCCAGCGGTAGGATTTGACAATGGTGCTCACAGAGGACTGCTGGGGGGGCACGCCACAATGGATGTACTTGTAATCTTCTCGGATGCTGTGGAGACGGGGGGAGGAGACAGAGGTCTGGGGCTGAGGACGACAGGCTTAGGAGGGGTCTCATGCCGGGGTCCTACAGATGGCCCCACTTCCTGGGGATTCTCGAAGCCTCGAGTATGCCTCCCAGGGCTTTAGAGGTGGGCAGCTCCCAGAGCCTAGTCCCTGGAGGAAAGGGGCAGCAGTGGGAGGGACTTCCCTGGGTTGGGGGGGGTGGGGAAGGAGGGGTATAACATGGTTCTCAGATAAAGTCTTTTCCTTTTGACAGCAGGGACAGCTCAAATACATGCACATTCTTCGAGGCTGATGTGGGAAGAACTAATTTCAGCCTCATCTCAGTATTAATAGCTACCAACTGAGTTCTTTTTGTGTGCGACACTGTGCTAATGGGCTATGAAGATAATTCCAATCGAAAAGACTACTAAATTTAGGTGCCTGAAGATACAACCAAAGAGGGGCAGGTGCCGGCACTGGAGTCTTTGGTGTTCTAATTCATATTTCTGTGATTAAAATTCATATTTCAGTAATTAAACCTCAGACCCTTCCTACTGGGTGACAGAGTCTCAGAACAAAAACAGTAGTGGAGCACTGGGTGGCTCAGTCAGTTAAGTGTCTGCCTTTGGTTCAGGGTCATGATCCCAGGGTCCTGGGATCAAGCCCCACATTGGGTTCCCTGCTCAGCAGGGAGCCTGCTTCTCCTGCCTCTTCTCATGCTTTCCCTCTCTTTCTCAAGTAAATAAATAAAATCTTTTAAAAAAGTATTGTCTTACATCGGTATATTGTTTTATACAACATATATACTAAAAGGAACACATATCCCTTCTTAATCCTCTGCAGGGTAGACAGGGAAGATATAAGTAAACAAACTGGACAGACAAGAAATTGGAGAGTGTAAGTGATTTGCAAAATTGCACACAATTGTATTTGACTAAATTCTAGGCTATTCCACTGTTCCTTTGTACAGTGTGGGTGGGTGAGGACAAAGTGTTGTGTATGGTCAGGCTCCCTCAGAGAGAGGAGGGCGTCCACAATCCTCAAAGGACTGAGGCCTGGACTATCATCTATTTGACTCCACCCTAAGGATCCTTCCAGAACATTCCCAAGTGCTCTGAATCGACTCCTTATCAAGGTAGAGCTGCCAGAGGCTGGGGCAGAAGAGGAAGGAGGCTATAAGGCTATGAATTAGGGAAGACCTGCAGCAGGAGAGCAGACAGCTTCTCGATCATGTCACTTTTGGTGAGGAAAGGGGTGATGTATAATGGGGGAAAATGGATTCATTCTTCTCAAGGCCTGGAAGAAGAACCAAGATATCTACTCTGACCACCGCTGTGCTAAAGCAAGGACATATGGGGTTGGGGAGCTCGGGGACTGGGTATCTATGGAGACAAGTGGGGTCTGGCAGCTGTGCGGAAATGGACTCAGACATGCTCCAGAAAGCAAGATGGCGGCTCCCTGTGAGGAGACCTGAGGGGTTGAGGGACGGTCAAAATTTGGCCACCTGGAGGGAGGTTCTTTCTCCTTCCCCCCTTGGCTGGAACGGGGGTGAAAGAGGATGGTTTTAGAGAAGCAGAAGCGCATTCTCAGGGCTGGGCTGAGCGCAGCAAGCTGCTGGCCCCGGGACTCACTGCTTCGTCATCCTGGCGTCCTGGAAGGTGACAAAGATCAGGTCCAGACGCTTCAGCCGAACGCGGTTGAGCTCAGCGTTGAACTCATCAGTCAGCTGCTCCTCCAGCTCACTATAATACTGCTCTGCATCTACCTGGGGCGAGATTTGGCCCTCAGAGCTGGAGAAGCCAGAGCTCTAGGAAGGCCTCGCCTAGACATAAGGCCTTTCTCCATCCAGGTGATGGGTCCGAGGCCTTGGCTCCATTCCCAACTCCCTTCAAAGCCTGGCAAAGAGCTCAGGATCCCAGTGGGCTCCCAGATCCCACTCTGAGAACGAGAAAAGGCTATGACTCTGAAATCAGCTCCCTGATCAAAGAGCAGGGCCCAGGGGTGCTTTTGAACTTGGGCTGGACTCCCAGAGGAGTGGCAGAATGTGTCTGCAGCATTTTCAGGAAATGGGGATGATTCTCTTTTCTGGACTGGCTAGAGTGCAGTCCTGCCCTGTGGCCTCCCTCTAGCCGTAACAGTTGGGTGATAAGATGGAGCCCGGTGCCTTCCAATGCTCCTGTCCTAGCCCTTTGAAAGCCCGAGGCATTGCAGCCTACAGCAGCCTGTCATGTTCTCTCTGGTCCTCCCATCCAAGACCGGAAATGGGCAAGAGCAAGCCGCCGTGGATCACGCCAGAGGGGGATCCAAGAAAGGCTTCAGCTTCTCTGTATTCTCCACGGGGAGGCAGGGCTTGGTGGAAAGGGAGGAGGAGCCAGGAGCCACAGCCCAGAGCAGATCTGAATGGGGTCCGGGGATACAGAGGCCTGGACGGAGCTGGAGGCCCTGTGCCCCAGCCCCTCCTCTGCCGTGTCCCTTGATTCCCAGGCCTGGGTACCTCTTTGAAGCAGGTCCAGCACTTGCAGAAGCACAGGCGGGAGCAGGGGTGGGTCTTGATCATCACCTTCCCACTCTTCTTGGCCTTGGCTGTGTAGTAAAGCCGGCCCCGCATCGCGTGGCGCCTGTCGGCCAACAGGCAGCAGGAGGAAGCATCTTGTGGTTAGGGGGCTGGCAGAACCACACCTTCCCCTTGCACCCCCCACCCAGATCCAGGGAGACCCCCCCTGAAGACTCACCTCTGATCATCCAACTCGATCAGCATCCTGACGTCATAGCAGAAGTGGACTCTGGTCACCACGCACCCAGGATAAGCCTCGCTGTGGCCACAGACACAGACGCTGAGCCAGCCTGTGGTGCTGGGGACTGGCCATCCTACCCGGACTCCCACCCCAAACTACAGCCCACACAGCCAGGTGGCTCAGCTGCCTGTGGTCCCTGGCTCTCCGGTGGGAGACTCGATTCCTTGCTCCTCAGGTCAAATCTCAGAGCTGATTCCTGGTGATCTGAGAATGGCTACACCCTTCCCAGATGATTCAGAATAGGGCCAGGGGACGGAACTGGACATTCCTGCCCATGGGAGATAATGAGCTCCTGGAGCTAGGAACTTGGGTCACAAAAGATGCCGCAACATGACCTGTTCTAGGTAACTGTGGTCTAGGAGCTCGCCAGGCCCTGTGGTTGGAGCAATGAGGGAAAGGAAGAAACTAATAACCACCCCCCCACCCCCACCAAACACACTCATGCCATGCAGGAAAGCCCCTGCCTTGAGAAACCCTGCTCTGGCCTCAGGGCCTCCTCCATTCTGGAAAGCTAATCCTGAGCCAAGTCCAGGATGGGCTACCACCTGGGGTGTCTCTCACTCTACTTCCTACCCACATGATGATCTGGGCTAGGTTACCCGGAAGGAGGCAATCTGTGCTTCGACCCACTTGACCGACTTACTGAAAATGCTTAATGATGATTTCCGGGTCTTGGATGTCCGTGGGGACATAGGTGATCATTAGCGTCCTTGTGACCTAAGTGGGGAGGGCAAATGGAGAAAGAAGACCATGTTTATGTGGGACTCCCGGATGTCTGGATCTTTGTGGGCTCAGAACTGTCTGGAGAAGTCCTGCTACTCAACCAGGCTGCCCCTTGGTGGAGAAGCTCCATAACAGCTTCCCTGGCCCGCTTCCCCGATGGCAGCAGGCCTTGTGCTGGGGCAGCTGCGGGCGGGCATGCCGCGTCTCTGGGGCCCTGCTGCAGGCCCCTGGCCACAGATAGCTGATGTCAAGGGAGAAAGATCCAGAAGGGGCAGACAGCGCTAGCCAGGGAGGAGGACCAGAGCTCCGGGACCGAAGGGGGCTGCTCATGCTCTTGTGTGGCCTGTCCCCACCCTCATTCCAGCTCGCCACCTCTCCACTGTGTAGCAGGGCCGTCCCTAGCGTGAGATGGGCAGGGGAGTTAGGACGGGAGTAGGCTCTGGGGCAGGGATGGGGAAGCCCCTCAAACTTCACATCTTATTCTGTGCAGGGAAATGTCTTCCTGAGCCATCCCCTCAGCCACGGCTCTCTCCTCAGGACGAGGATGTCACCCTCAGCCATGCCCTCTCTCGAGCTCCAAGGGATGGGAGTCTCAGCAGAAGCTTCTGGGGACAAGAAGGAAGGCCGCAGCAGCTGAGTCCAGATTGGTCAAGGGTGCCCAAGCCTCTGTGCCTGCAGGCCAGTGTATGCGGGGTAACCTTTCAGGGGGGTGTGGATTGCATCCTGGGGTGGGGGAAAGTGACTCGGTCCTTCAGGACGGCTGGCAGAGAGGGAGCTGGTCATACTCTCCTGGAGCTCTGAATGGCTGAGCGCGGAGCCAAAGGTGTTTCCCTTCCCCACCAGAGCCAAGACAGTCCACACGCCTCCTCCTTTGCTGGTGCTGGGCTGGGGCTGGGGCTGGGGCTGGGGCTGCGTTGGGTCTGGGTTTGGGTCTGGGCTAGGGCTGGGGCTGGGGCTGGGCTGGGGCTGGGCTGGTGCTGACTTGGGGCTGGAGTTGGGCTAGGTCTGGGCTGGGTCTTGAACTGGGTCTGGGTCTGGGGCTGCTGTTAGGCTGGGGTTGGGGCTGGGGTTGGGGCTGGGGCTGGGCTGGGCTGGTGCTGGGGCTGAGTTGGAGCTGGGCTGGTGCTGGGGCTGGTTGGAGCTGGGCTGGTGCTGGGCTGGAGCTGGGCTGGGTCTGGGCTGGGTCTGGGCCTGGGGCTGGTGCTGGGGCAGGAGCTGGGCTGGGTCTGGGCCTGGGCTAGGTCTGGGCTGGGTCTTAGGCTGGGCTGGAGCTAGGCTGGGCTGGGGCTCTGCTGGGGCTGGGGCTGGGGCTGGGGCTGGGCTGGTGTTGACTTGGGGCTGGAGTTGGGCTAGGTTTGGGCTGGGTCTTGGACTGGGTCTGGGTCTGGGGATGGTGTTAGGCTGAGGTTGGGGCTGGGGTTGGGGCTGAGTCTGGGCTGGAGCTGGGCTGGGTCTTGGGCTGGGCTGGAGTTGGCCTGGGGCCGGACCGGGGCTGGGCCTGGGGCTGGTGCTGGGGCAGGAGCTGGGCTGGGCTGGGGCTGGGGCTGGGCCGGGACTGGGCCGGGACTCTGTGCGTGCTGGTGCCAGTGTGGGTGCGTGTGTGGGCTTGGGCAGGCAGCACTGCCAGGCCCAGTGCTGCCCTTCAGCTTCATCTCTATGCCCTAAGGGCAGCTGCACCCTTTAAACACTGGGACTGCCTGTGCCAGCCAGCAAGGCGTGAAGAGTTAAAGTCCGGAATGCAGCCTCAACCAGCAGTGGACCGGGAGTCGGTGGGAACATGCCCAACTGCTCCCCTTGGCTGAGAAAACTCTGGAGTTCCCGTTCTCTCCCAGGGGAGTGGGGGTAGCTCCTCAACTGCTCGCTCTTACTACATCTCCTTTTCCATCCTATTTCCTCACTCTCTACTGGTTTTTCCTAGGATCGCCTTCAAAATAAATGAATGCTGTGCAAACCCTCATCTTAGGGCCTGGGCGCTAGGGGTGACCCAAACCAGGACAGTGGGGCATACCTGGGCCAGGCCCTGGGGTCTCTGACCTCAGGGACTGTGGAAGGGCAAGGAACTTGGGCACTCCCCAGGAGGGGGCATGGAGCACTTAGGGTTAATCTTTTAGTCTGTGGATGGTGGGGAGCCAGGGGTCTTCAGAGAGGCGCTGGGCAGCAGGGCACAGGGTAGGAGGGGCCTGGGAGTGGCGGTATACCGAGCGGTTTGGAAGCCTTCCAGTGGTTCACCAACCAGGACAGCTGTGCTAGGGGCTGGGTAACGATTTCCAGGGCCAAGGGGAGGAGGGAGAGACGCCCCCCACCCCCGGCCCCCTGTGCAGACTATATGGAACTGGGGTATGCCTCTGAAGGTCGGGAGTGGGACAGTCCAGCAGGCGAGGGCTCTGGCTGGGAGGGAGCAGGTCTGGAGGTCTTTTCACTTACTCACCTTGTAGCTCCTCTTGGGCACAAACCCTAAGCAGTGGTGAGCCATGAAGACGAGGTTGAGGAGGAAGTAGAGGAAGGAGAAGCAGCTATGCAACCACAGGACCTTACTCCTGCCAGGAACAAGACACAGGAGGGGTGAGACCACCCTCTCCCACCCAGGCGGTCTCCCCTGGGCCACCCTCAGACTCTCGGGCTCCTTAGAAGGGGGAGCGGCCATGGTAAGAAGGAGGAGGCCCACGCCAGCTACCGCAGGCTAACATTGACCGAGGGCTTACTACATACCAGACCCGGGGGGGACGAGATGCTTTCTGTACATTTTCTCACCAGATTCTCACACCATGTGAGGTGCTACTGTGACTATCTCTGTTTTATCCATGGGGAAATGAGGCAGAGGTCGCTCCAGCCGTGGCAGCACTGGGAGGTGAGCAGCGGATGCTCGGGGACTTCTCACTGCCACATAGGGCTGCCAGTGGCTTCAGCTCACGCCCCCACAGCTGCCTGACAGCCCAACAGAGGGGACATCTGTCCTCGGTGGTGAGGGATAGGGCGTCCTACTCGGGCCTGAGGGAGGAGGGCCCAGTGGATTCGCTCTGCCTCTCCTGGGACAAGAAGACGGGTGGCACCAGGACTTTGGGCTTGTATGATGCTGTCCCCAGGCATGTGGCCAAGAGGACTGCTCAGAAATAGGGCCCACCTTATTTGGTGCGGTTTGAGAAGAGAAAATCTGCCTTGTTTCACAATCTCTCCTCGCCACTTGTCCTGGTGACAAGTGCCTGACGTTTCACCAAATATTCCCCATCTAGCTAGGGGTCTCAGTCCTCCGTGTCCTCAGAGGTGGTGAGTTTCTACGGTTTCTAAGGAAACATTCCAGCTATCTGTCAATACGGCTTTATGGATGTTGAAGGGTCTTTACTGCCCTACTAAAACATCTTGTCGGGAAGGCGTAGGCACCTTACGCAGGTGGCTGGCCTGGGAGACACTGGTGAGGAAGAGGCCAGAGCCCCATTCTGCTCTGGAGTTGGATGGATTTGGAGTTGGATGGATTGGAGGGGGCAAGGGGCAGAGGGGCTGGGGTGGGGCCGAGGACGTATGGACCCCCACGCACACCTGCTGGACCTGCCCCTTTAGCTTTGTCAGGAAGTCGGTCACGCATGGCCAAGACCCCCCATGTGGCCTCTTTCCTCAGGGTGGACTGGCAGGGCCACATCTGGCTCGGCAAACATTGGTTGAACCACCAGTTGGGTTGGCTGCTGTTGAAATCCACAAAGCACATCCAACACTTGTCCTCCCCTGCCTTCTCCTAGACTAGGAGTGAAGCTCAGGGTGGGTGTGCATGGCCCCAGAGCCAGGGTCAGCTGACATAATATAGGAGGGGCATAAAACCAGGTCACGTGGGTCCTCAGTCCCCACCCTCCCGTATGGGAATTGGGTCTACCCTTTATTCATTATATGAGGATGGCATACATAATTTTGTGGGCAGGAAATAATATCTTAAGCCTCTGCTTGCTACAGGGCCCTTGATGCTTTGGGGTTGCACGTAGGAAACAAACAGGGCCATCTTTGCAGATCTTCAGGAGTGGCCAGTTAGGGTAGTTCTACTTATTTCAGATCTGGGGACACCGAGGCACCAAGAGGATGCAGTGTCTTCCACCACCACCACCACCCCTACAGTACATGGGTCCCAAGGAGACCAGGCCTTTCTTAGTAGCAAAGCAGTCCCCATGTTTCCGACCCACACGCCAGACCTTCTCTCCCCACCAGTGCCCCAGCCAGCAAGCCAGGAAGGAAGAGGATCAGGTACCTACTCTATGGAGACATTGACAATGGTGGTCCGACCAAAGTGGCTGTTCCAGTCTGGAAGAGAAGAAAGTGGCTGACCTCAAGGCGGGTTCCTCAACGGAGTGAGTTGAGGGGCCGCTTGAATTCAAGGCTCCTGAACGAATGCCTGGGGTCTGGAGACACTCGTCCATGTCCTGCCCTTTATTCTTGTTCCCGAGAACTTGCCCCCAACTCCCAACAAGACCAGCAGACTCCTCTTCCCCCTGGGACTCCTGGATGGGGCTCTATGGCCGTGATGTGAGACCACATCTTCGTGTGGCATCCCCAGTGTCCAAGTGGAGTGTGGCAGACACCAGTAACTGCTTATTGAAGGAGTCCAGGGCCCCACCATGAGTGGAGGGATGAAACCAGCAAGGCTATCACCAACGGCAACCATCACGACAAGAATGTCACGTTGCCTCATTGTGACAGAGTAAATCCTCCCGGCAAAGTTTATTAGCTTGTCGGTTTAGACATCTCTGGGTTTTAGGAAACACGTCCAGAAATCCTGCATTAATGTAACAAATACAAAATATACAAAATAGCATCGCCAACATACTGGCTGCTAGGAAGAGAGTTGAGAAAGGCAGAGGTTGCTGACTCCGGTAGCCGCATTTGGGAGCATAGACGTTGCGGGCTACCTTGAAGTACCTGAAGCCTTGCTTTGGCTAGAGAAATAGCCCTGGGAGGAACCAGGGCGCCACTGGCTGCCACCTGGGCATCTGGGGGCTAAGCGACACCACTTCGTTACGCAGCCTGCAGCTCTGTCCCTCCTCGTATGTTAAGTGAAATACTGGCTGTTAGTCCCTGAGCACCCACTACGTGCCAGGCACCGGACACACGTTGTCTCCCAATTCCCCTGACAGCTGAGGACCCGACGCCAGGGGAGACTGATCTGCTGAATAGAAAATGAAATGATTTGCTAGTTGGGGCAAAGGTATTTTCTGGGAAGCTGATGTGGGTCAAAGCCGGGGAACCAAGTCTATCTTTGAAGCCCAAGCCCAGTCTGTCCAAAGGACCTGCCCATTTATATAACACGAATAGCGAGACTTCCTAGGAGACCAATTTGGCGCTTCCAGTGCCATGTTTGTCACCCCAGGGGCAGGGGAGAGATCAAGGTCGGGGATCTCTGCCGTAGGTCACATGCCATCCAAAGGCCTAGCCGGTACCTCGCCAGGTGTGGCGTGGGGCTGCCACTAAGCCTTCAGTTCCAGGCTAAATTCCCACCACACACCTGCTGTCCAGGGTCCTGAGCCAACCTTAGGACGACGGACGTCTCATCTCCAGTCTCCATGTGGGAGAACTGAAGTTTGGGGCGCCTCAGGTCCCATAACGAATTTTGAGACGTGGGATTTGGTTTTGGATTTCTAGACTACGGAGACCCAAGCTCTGTTCTGCCTTCGGGCTGTCCTCCTGTTCCCGTGGCCCTGGGCTCGCTGAGCTCCGCCTACCCAGAACGGTGCCGGTGTAGTTGATGGGCAGGATGATACCCAAGGACGGGATGCAGAGGATGAGCATGAAGATGATGAGGTGGTACTGGAACATGATGTAGATGCGGGCGTCATCTCCACACTTGCTGATCAGATCCTCGTTCCTGGAAGACACACAGACAAGGACATTTCTCAGGCACTGGGACGGCCACGACGTACACTGGAGGGAGGTAGAGGTGGAGGAGATTAGCACCCTACTCCTAAGTTTTTATTTGTATTTATCTATTTTTTTTTTTTAGAAAGATCAGCCTTTATCTCAAAACCTCTGTCATGTCTGAAATGTATTTCCCAGACATATCCCAGCTGTTACATACACACACGCACACACGGGAGTCCAGAAGCACTTTTGAAATCGAGCAGTCATTTCCTCTCTTCTCGCTTCTTCATACAGGCTGAGCTTGACACGGGCACCAGACAAACCAGTAGTGATATGGAATTGCATCCGATTTTTTTTAAAGTGGTTTCTTTTAATTTGTAAATTAAAAATGAATTCTTATGGGAGCCGTCATGAGCTATCACTCCACAGTGCCAGATGAGTCAAGGTTAGAAAGTTAGACACTACCAAGTGTCGGCAAGGGTGTAGGGGCCCTGGGAGCTCTCTGCCACGCATGGGGACACACTCTGGCCCCACGGCTTCGGCAAACGGTATGGTCAAGGAAATTGAACATATGCACAACCTGTGATCCAGCAACTCCACTCCCAGGGAAAACACACGGACACGTGGATCAAGAGACATGTAGAGGAATCTCAGACACATCATTTCCAACAGCCCCAGACAACCTGCGTGTCTACTAAGGGTGGAAATGGACACAGGAATTGTGAGATATCAGGGGCCCGGGCTAGCTCAGTCAGGGGAACGTGCGACTCCAGATCTCGGAGGGTGTGAGTTGAGGGGCATGGAGCCTCCTTAAAATAAAAAAAGAATTGTGAGATGAGGAAGTGTATGTTCCTATGTGAGATACATAGATCACATTCTATATAGAGTGAAATACTATATGAAGATAAAAATGAATGACCACGGGGTACCTGGGGGTTCAGTGGGTTAAGCCTCTGCCTTTGGCTCAGGTCATGATCTCAGGGTCCTGAGATCGAGCCCCACATCAGGCTCTCTGCTCAGCAGGGAGCCTGCTTCCCCTTCTTTCTCTGCCTGCTGCTCTGCCTACTTGTAATCTCTCCCTCTCTTTGTCAAATAAATAAATTAAATCTTTAAAAAAAAAATAAATGACCATAGAGGGACTTTACAAACACAATGTTAGGTGAAAGACCCAACACTGAATGTTTCATACACGGAGTTAAAAACAGGCACCCCTGAACAGGGAGTGAGAAATCAGGATACTGGTTGTCTTTAGAGAGAGGGAGGTAGAGGGAGGTGAAAGGGGGGTTGGGAGGGAGCCGGAGGAGGGCTCCTGGAGGGCCAGCAACATTCTAATCCTTGATCTGCTTTGCAGTCCTATCCAGGAAGCATTTTGGTCCATTGCCTCTGCTTTGCTGCCGTCCTGCCAATTCAACTCTGTGACTATGGTATAAACAGCATTGCATGCGTTGCCGTGTTGCTTAGCTTTTAACCCGAAGCCTTTTCTGACTGTTTCACGGTCTGTCTACAGGGTTCACGGCCGCACGGTGGTAATGGTGACTGTGGCCTCCGCTTACGAAGCCCTGGTTCATACCCAGTAGCAAGGTGGCCTCCCCACTCCGCCGGTGGATGTCCCAGTTTACTCACCCCTGCTCTCTGGTCGGGCTTGGAGGGCATATGCAACTTCTAGCATCCAGTCTGGGATTCAGAGTTATTTTTAAACAATACTATAAAGAGCATATCTTCCAAGGCATTTCAATAATCCCCATTTAGGGAATTATTTAGAGTTCTTGAATTTTTTTTTTTTTTTTAAACTGCAAGCCGTTAAAATACTTCCTGCGTGGACTTGAGAATTTAATTCCGAGAATGGGGTGGGTGGGAACTGATGAGAAGGCGGGGTGCTGGGAGGGGGAATGAAGGGAGGTCCTTGCTGCTGGCTTGGGTGCCAAGCCCTGGTCACTGACAGGAGCATGCCTCAGACTGGATGGGGCTGAGAGAGCCTCCAGGCTCAGGAGGGAGCCGAGGGGAGCTGCTGGGACCAAGGACACAGGGACTTCCTTCCTGCTCCCCCCACTGCACTGGGCACTGGGCCCATTGCTCCATCTCTCTGGGGGGGGAAGTCAGGTTATCCTCAGCAGCCTACCTTACAGCTCCAGGGACAGCCTGTGGATCTGAGTCCGTCTGCATTCCTCTACCCCATTCCTTCCCCTTCTGAACCCCAGCGGTCCAGCCACCACCCTCCTCCTCACACCTAATTCTCCTCGTGGCCCTGGTCGTCTCCCTTCTGCTGCCTCTTTCTGGAGACCCACTGTACCCACTGTCCTCTCTCATCTTCAAGTTCGCAGCGATCTCTTTCCACACCCTGGAGCTACCACTGGGTTCAAGGGCACATTGGCTACTCTGAACTACAAGAAACTCCTCAAGCCTCCATTCCCTGACCCGCTTCCCTCCTCCTGCCCCCCTCTCCCTCTGCCTCTACTTACCCTTGGAATCGCCCTCCTAAAGGAGACCCAAATCACGATGTCCACGCCCTCTCTTTCTCTCCTTCCACTCAGCTGGGAGCTCGGAGCTCGCAAGCTGCC
Source organism: Mustela lutreola (assembly GCF_030435805.1). Lineage (NCBI taxonomy): Eukaryota > Metazoa > Chordata > Mammalia > Carnivora > Mustelidae > Mustela > Mustela lutreola. Next base: position 136,117,975 of record NC_081296.1, read on the forward strand.
CCCCACAGCCTTGTGGGTTTAGTGAGTCCAGCCCTAGAGGTGGCCGCCCCTTCCTCCTGCTCCCACGACACTCTCTTTTCGATCTTGCTTCCTGCTTTGGGTAATCAATCTGCTCTCACAACTTCAACTAGGACCACGTGCACCCATCTCCCAGGCCACGCCCTTCCACTCTGACCCTTCCCCAAAGCTTTAAGGAACCCTGTCTTCCAATAGCTTGCTGGTCAACATACTGGTTTGCCCTGGCCATATCCGTCATTCCCCAACACCTTAGTATCTCATCAGCTCCCAACCAGTGGCATCGCTTTCATCCCCAGAAACCAGACCTGGATCACTCCTTCCCTTAACCAGTTGGACGCCAGGCGGAGACCACGGCCCATGGACTATGAGCCCCATGATCTCTCTCCCTTTGCCTCCTCCCTCGGTCAGCACCCCCTCTCACACAGACACCGGAAACGCTTCCTTAGATGGTCACCCTGCCTCTGGACTTTGTCCACAGCCAGCAACCTCCACCTGACCCATACTCCTGCCTACAGATTTTCACCCTGAGTAGTCTGCTCAAAAATAGGAATGGGCCCTCTACTGCTCTAGATCAAAGCCCAGGATTCTCAGCATTGCAGTCAAGGTCCTACTGATGCTTCCAGCCCAATCTTTTAGCCTCTCTCTTGCCATGTATCCTTGGTTCTAGCCATACCAGAATGACCATTTCTGGATGCTTCTGCCCATTTCTGCCCCAAACTTGCACTCATGCAGCCATCTCTTTGTGATGGGCCCTCCACTGGGCCTACTGTGGAAATTCTTCCCATCTTTCCAGGCCTAGCTCAAAACTTGCTTCTCCTGAACCCCCCAGTTCAAATTAATTTCTTGCTTCCCCAAATGTCCCTTGCCCAGCAGTTATAACCTCCCCATTATGAATTATATGTAGTGAGTCTTATTAACCTTTGTCTCTCCAACTATGCTGCCTGGGCTCTGTGTCCGGGGACACTGGCGTCCCTGTCCCTGCTCAACAAATGTGTGAGGCTGTCTTCTAGACATCCCAAAGGGTACAGGAGGCAGAGTGCAACGGCCAGCCTCCCTCCCTTCCCGGATGATGGATTCCTAATGGAGGTGGCTTTGGGTGAAGTCGGAGATCCGCACCCAGCACACGCACTCGATGCACACTGACGTCCCCTGACCTGCAGGTCCAGGCACGCTCACCCCAACAGCTGCATGCAGATTTGCACCAATGGAGTGATGTGTCTCTTTAATTTCATATTTGCACACACACCACAGAGACACCTATCACATGAAGTCTTGTATTTGCCACGCTTCTTTCCTGCAATACGGACATGTTTCTCCCCACCCTGTATACACCCACTGACGTGTCAGCAGATGGCAGAGGAAATCCTGAAAGTCAGCCTCAAGCTACCCAGGACTGGGGATGCAGTCAGCGCCGACAGGCCCAGGCACTCCAGGAGCCCCTCCCTCTCACCCCTGCAAAGGGCTAGCTAATGTGCCATCCTGCCCAACATTCATGACTTTGCTAAACCCAGGAGCCTAAAGCCAGCCTGGACAGCGTCCCGAGGCCACCAGCCCCAAAAGGTCATAGGCCTTGGTGGTCATTTAAAAACAAAATTTGGGGCGCCTGGGTGGCTCAGTGGGTTAAGCCGCTGCTTTCGGCTCAGGTTATGATCTCAGGGTCCTGGGATCGAGTCCTGCATCGGGCTCTCTGCTCAAGGGGAGCCTGCTTCCCTTCCTCTCTCTCTGCCTGTCTCTCTGCCTACTTGTGATCTCTCTCTCTCTCTCTCTCTGTCAAATAAATAAATAAATAAATAAATCTTTAAAAAAAAATAAAATAAAAACAAAAAAAATTTTTTTAAGTAAATGTTTGTTTAAAAGATAAAAGGTACAATTCCCTAAAAACTGTTGACAGGGATTGCATCTCTGGAGGAGGGCTGGAGGTGGACTTTCATGCTTCTCTGAATGAAAACATATTTCATGTGAGCTTGTGCATGTCTTAGGAGTTACCAAAGCAAAACCAGAAAAGGTGCCAAGAGCTAAAATCATTTTCCCTCCACTCCCCCTGCGTGTGGCTAAGGTCCCTGGACCACACACAAACTAGCTCTATCATTTCCTGTGGACCCTGATGAATGATGTAGGTAGACTGGGTAGGCAGGGGCAAGGCCACGGGGACTCCCCATCAGTGGGGTGGGAGCTTAAACATCAGAGACCCATGGTCCTAAGCCCAGCTCAGGGTTCCCAGGGTCTAGGCAGGGTGCCTGTGCCCCCTTCAGCAGGTCTGGAGAAAGACAGGCACCCTGAGGTGGCTCATGGGGGTCAAGGGGGCTCTTGGGAGGGTGTATGAATGCTCCCAGCCAGGCCCTTGACTGGTGGGCGTGGAGGCCCGTGCAGGAAGAAGGAAGTCCTAGGAGCCTTTGCCAATAAAACAAATCAGCAGGCCCAGTCTGGCCCCTTGCTGCAGGTGGCCTGGGAGGGGCAGCAAGGCTGTACCTGAAGGCAGGCACCCCAGGCAAAAAAGGGCCCCAGAGGAGGGGTTTGAAAGACCGGCAAGGCAGGGCGTATGGGGGATATTTAGGGAGTGCCTGGGAATGTGCAGGGCTATGAGGTGGACACAGAGCTGTGTGCACAGGCACGATTGTGCGTGCATGTGTGTACACACACGTACACACAGGGGGCACAGAGCTCTAACGCTCAGCGGAAGCAGGATGGAATCGGGAGCGGGAAGTCAGAATCCGGACACAAGGGGGAGTCAGGAGAAAATGGGGGACCTGGGGTCTCTCTCCTTGCCAAGTGGGGTTTGGCCCTAAAGAGATCCGGGAGGCAAGTGGGCAAGGGGCTGTCCCTCGGTCATCAGTGCCAAGGCAAGAGGAAGGGTGCCCTTCTGCCCGGTGTTTTCTTTTCCATCTCAATATGATGGAAGGTGCTCACAGAAATAAAGCAAGTAGCAACGCAGGAAGAATTTCTTCCTCCTGGGGTGGATTCACACATGTGAGGGAGTGGTTCTTTCCTGAGGGCTGCGGGCTGTGTCCAGTTCCCATTCCCACAAGCCCCCGGCACCCCAGAGGGCGTCCTCTGCCTCCACAGGGCTGAGGCAGTGTCAGGGGGAGTGGGGGGCCACCTGGGTGGCTCAGTTGGGTAAGTATCTGCCTTCAGCTCAGGTCATGATCCCGGGGTCCTGGGAACAAGTGCCGCATTGGGCTCCCTGCTGAGTGGGGAGTCTGCTTCTCCCTCTCGCTCTGCCTGCTGCTCCCCCTGCCCCTGCTCGTGCTTGTGCTCACTCTCTGGCAAATAAATAAAAAAAATCTTAAAAAAAAAAGAAAGTTCAGGCACTTACTTCATGGTAACGGTGTTGAAGAACCAGGAATAGAAGCCCTGGGGAGAAAGGAGAGAACATGTGAGAAAATCCAGCCCCGGGCCTGCCCTGCAGCTGTGGGAAGCCAGGCGGAGTGAGGCAGCGCCCACAGGGCCCTCCTTCCAGGCAAGAGATGGCAGCGAGAAAGAGCCAGGTTCTGGAAGGAAGTGGGCTCCCTCTGGAATCCGCGGTGACTGTCCAGGGAGGGGTCTCCCCGGAAGCGAGCTGTGAGTTGACGTTCCTGCCATGTGGTTTCCTGTTACAGGAAAAGGGGGTTTCGTGGGCCTTGAGCCAGAGGGACAGAAGGGACCCTTTGTGGGGTGGATGTTGGCTGCTTTCTGTCTATCCCTCGTTGCTTCCTTCTGGGGAATGCCTCCCGCCCCAGGCCTGTGGTCTGGGGGGCTGTCCGTGAGGTAGGGGTCTGCCACCCATGGTCAGAGACAAATGGGAGCGTGACCCAAGTGGGGCCAACCAAAACTCTCTCCGGGAAGTTGATGGACCAGGATGTGGGGAGGGGGGTCTCTCTCCACCTGAGCCCCTACACCTTGCCAAGCACCATGAACCCTGCAGTGGCTTGGTGCCAACTTCAACGCCACAGGCAGGAGTTTGTCTGAGGAAAAAGCCCACTCAGAGGAGAGAGGACCAGAGCGGGGGATCCTGGTGGTATCTCTGGGCTTCCTGGATTTCCCTGTCCCCAAGGCAGCCACTTCTCTGGACTCTCCCCTGGGTCTCTTCTCTTCTGTCTGAGAGTCCTGCGGATTATGTCTTTCTCTCAAGGTCTTGCTATCCGGTTTCTGGGTGGTAGGGGAAGGCAGCCTCAGCCATGGAGGCGGTAGAAGACCTAGAGAGGAAGTGTGCTTGGGAAGAGTGTGCACGAGGATAGGCTGGGCCGATGGCCCTAAAAGCTGCCAGATCCAGGAGTTGATTAAGTTACCCTGGTGCATGCTTCCTTCTGGGACCCTGCAGGGTTTAGCAAGATCGGGGGAAGCTGCGATTCTTGATTGACCCCACTGACCACAAACACATCAGTGAAAAGGCACCAGACTGACTGGGGAAGGGGTGTTGCTCAAAAGGAAGCAATGTGGCTTGGGGGGGGGGTGGTCAGGCAAGCAAGAAACAGAAGCAAATTCCTTGTTTCCTTCAGGATAAGGCCCACCCAGACCCCTTCCCTGGATTGGGGTTACCTGATGGATGTCCACCTCGGGGGGACCATTTCCCAGTTCTGTCCTAGGGAACTAAGATAAGGACACTCTCTCGAAAAGGGTTGGGGGAGTGGCTCAGTCAGACTCTTGACTTTGGCTTGGATCATGTTGTCAGGGTCGTCGGATCAAGCCCTGTATGGGATTCCGTGCTGGGTGTGGAGCCTGCTTGGGGTTCTCTCCCTCTGCCCCTCCCCCTCAAATAAATAATAAATAAAATCAGGACAGATGCCCAGCCCCGGGCCTGCCCTGAGCCAGAGCAATGAAGGGGAATAGAATGCTGGTGGCATTGACTGGGAAAGTCCCCAGGGAAGGACTGAATCGCTAAATAAGAAAGAGTTGGGCTGAGAGTCTGACCACCCCTCCGTGCCCTGGGGGGTCTTTCTCCACCACCCACCTTTGGGCGAACAGGGTGTGATTTATTTAGGGAGCAAGTAGGTCTGTGGATGGTCCCTCATGGTCGTGAACGGTGGAGGACCCACCTTCCTGGGACTCCCTTCCGCCCCCTCTCTATGGAGGGTGTCAAGAGCAATACCACACGAGGCAGGGCCCCGTCCTGGAATTCACACTGGACTGGACTGTCCATCAAGGGGCAGAGGTCATGAGTAAAAGCGTGGCCCCTGCAAAAGTCACAGTGAGCCTGTGGGGACCATCTCTCTCTGCGCTCACGGACAACAGACACCCACGCACACACGCTCCCCCCATGGGTCCATCACAGCTATGAAAGGCCTAAACTGTCCAGAAATCTCAGCAGCTGAACAGCGGGCCCGAGCAGGGATGCCTCCTCCCCTCTTGCCTCGCCCCTGCAGGAGCCCGCTCAGCTGACAAGGCCGAGTGACTGTGGCTGGTTCATCGCACCTCTCTTAGTGGGCCACCCTCCTCACTCCCGCCACACGGGGTAATGACCCCTCTGTTAATGCCCAGCTGAGGCCCCGGCATCGTGACTGGGGCGCTCCTGGGGCCATCTCCCTGCCCCCCACTCCCCCCGCCTGCCTCATTTCTAGCTAGCTCTGCAAGGTGATTGCCTGCTGTTGCCATCATGATTTCTCAGCTATTTTTTTTTTTAAATAAGTGACCTTTTTTGGCCATTGGACACAAAAACCCCAACCAAAGTCATGTTTCTGAAAATAAACCTGAGAACGACCATGAAAGGTAAGGTGTGACTGTCCGTATTCTACGGAGAAACTCTGTGACACGAACTGGTCTGCAGCTCCCTACATGGCCTGGGGCAGACCGTGCCAGGTCTCTCAGAGGGATGAGAGCGGAAGTAAAATGGTTCTACTCACTCACCACCTTCAACAAAACCTGTCAGATGCTACTTCCACGGCAGGCTGGAGGGGTGCGGGGAGCAGGGCGGGCAGGACCCAGTCAGCGCCCACTCTCTCTGCGGGATCAGACACACGGGACAGGTCGGGTAGATGAGAGACTGTTACCGACTGGGGTAAGAGCCTTGAAGAAGACAAATGCATTTTCCATGCATCGAGAACAAAAGATGTGGACACACGGGGGTGGATGGGGCTCCCGGGACAGCAGTGCCGGGGCTGAAATCTGAGCAAAGGGTCCACGTGTTGGCCCCGAGTGGGGGCCACTGGAAGGTGGGGGACAGGGAAGAGCCGGCAAAAGGCCCAGTGGAGGGAAGGAGGTGGCGATTTTGAGGATCTAAACGGTGGCCGATGTGGCCGGGGATGGGGGAGTTGGGAGGAGAAGGAGAGGCCGGACAGGGGGAAGAAGACAAACGTACACGCCACGGCAAAGCAGCTGCACTTGATTCCAAGAACATTAGGGAGCCAGTGAAGGGGAATGCGTGTCCCCGCTCCTGGGAGCGCCCCGGAGGTAGGTGGAAAGCGAGGGGCACAGGACACAACAGTGGACGTGGAAACTGGTGAGAGGCTGTGCTGGTCATTCAACAAGAGACCGACGGGGAGCCTGGACTTGTGGGGGAGAGGCAGAGAGGAACAAGACCGGGAAGGTGACAGCAACACAGCTCGGTCATGGACTGGCTGTGCCTGGGGCTTGGGCCACAGGTAGGGGGGTCCCCTGGGTGGGTGTTGGGTAGAGTCTGAGACCAGGGATCGAGGAACGGGGGGTGGAGGGACATCATGACATGTTTTGGACATCCTGAATCCCAAAGGCCTTTACAATATCCATGGGGAGCTACTCTGAAGGCCATTGGATAAATGTGCCTGGAGCCCAGAGGGAGGTTTAGTTGGAGACGGAAATTTAGGAAGGGTCTGTGGGGAGGGGGCAGTTGAGGTCATAAGTATGGGGGACACCGCCCAGGAGCGGGAGTGGGGAGGCCTGGGACCCGCTGAGGGAAACACGGGCGCTGGAGGAGGAGCCAGCAGAAGACAGAGAAGAACAACGGAGTGGTAGAAGGGAGCCCCAGAGACGGTGTCACAGAAGCAAGTGGAAGGGCCTATTCAGGAAGAGAAGATGGTCTATAGGGCCAGATGTTTCGGGGCAATCACCTGGATGAGAACTCAGGGAAGTCCACGGGGTTTCCCAGCGTGAGACAACTGGTGAGCTGTCTGGGTAGGATGGAGGGCAGAAGCCACGCTGCAGGGCTCGAGGAGGGGTGAGTGGAGAGCACAGGTGCAGGGAGCTCTTCCGGCTGCGCCGTGATGGGGCAGAGGGAGACAGGCAGCTGTGGGCAGTGGCGGGGCCCACGACCGTCCTCAACCCTCTCTGCAACACTCCAGCTCCGTTCCATGACTGCGGCCAGCCTTCCTGGCCCCTCCTGGAATTCATGCACTGACCACCGTCCTGTGTGCCTTTGTCTGGGGGTCCCTCAGCCAGAGAGAAAGTCCCATGAAGCTAGACTTGGTCCGTTTTGTTCACTGCCCAGTCCCCAGACCAGGGGTGGCCCACAGCAGGTGCACCAGGACAGTGGGCTGAGCGAATGAACAAGCATGGGTGGACGACTGGCGTCCGACAGGGAAGAGAAGACCGGGCTGCCCGTGGGAGGCCGAGGGGATCCCTGCCCGATGCGAGACGCCGCTATGGGAAGTGGGACCCGAGTCCCTTGGCTTGGAGTGGGGGCTTGGGCAGGACCCGGGCCATGACAAGGGCTGAGGATTTGAGAAGAGCAGGAAAATTCGTTTTAAAAATCCTTTTAAAATGATAGAATTAACTCTTGGAGGTAGGAACGGTGAATAGCTCCATCTTTCTGATGGGGAGACGGAGGCTTGGCAAAAGGCTGAGGAATTTGTCCAAGGTCACATTGCCAGGTCTGGTGTCGCAGGCTACAAAGCCCCTGAGTGTGAGCTCGCTCCTTGCTGCACACGGCTGGGCTGCTGCCCAGAATGAGGAACCTTCTGGGCCCAGGCCCCTCCCCCGCCAGCACTCACCTTGTCCTTGTGTTCCATCTCCAGGGAAATATCTGACGGAGATGTCTTCTCACTCTGCTCCCCATAGATCAGTGAGGTCAGACTGTGGCCAGGAAGAGCAGTGGGCGGGGGGGGGGGGGGGGGAAGAAAAGGAGAGAAAAGGCCTCAGGGCCTGCTGTCCCTCTGGTCCCGAAGCCAAGAGCTTCAATACGCTCCTGTCCAGGACCAGACATGCCTTAGCTCATGTGCTGAGCACAGAGCTCTGGGGACAGACCCCATTAAGCACCCCTGTTGCCAGGTGCCCAATGTAGCTTGGGAACCATGGGATCCAGAAAGTCTTAGATCAGAGAAAAAAGAGGCCTCGTGCCCAGAAATGACTGCCTGTCCCCCAACCCGCCACCCCCGACCAAGTTCTCTTCCTGCAAGGAGGGCCAGTGCAGGGCAGGAGCGGGTGCCGAGAGGGTACCTGCTGGGTCCTGGCTGTGGCAGCACATCCCCCAAGGAGGCGAGCAGCTCGCTCATCCTGACCCCCAGCCCCCCCTCACCTGTCATTGTGGATCAGCAGAGCCAGGCGCCCGTAGTCCCACGCGGCTTTCCGGAGGAAGGAGTAAACCAAAATGATGACCTATGGGCCAGGGAAGGGGATGTGGGGCTACGTCTTCTGCTTGGCTGTCTCCTGCATTCCCGTGGAGTAGGCCCTATTCCTCAGGCTCCCGGGGGCTCCCTGGGTCCTCCCCCTCAACATCCAGCCCAGTTAGGGTGGAGGCTATGCCTTCTTCAACTCTGGATGCCTCCCCAGCACAGAGTGGATTCTCAGAGTTTGCTAATGACAGCTTTGGTGTCATGTCTGGAACCATCTGACAAGCACATTCCTTGAAGGGGCATCTGCCCTCAGTGAAGTGTCTGCCTTCAGCTCAGGTCATGATCCCAGGGTCTTGGGATCGAGCCCCAGCATGGGGTTCCCTGCTCAGTGGGGAGTCTGCTTCTCTCTTTCCCTCTATGCCTACCCCTGCTTGTGTGCACTCTCTCTTTCTCTCAAATAAATAAAATCTTAAAGAGAGAGAAAGAGAGAAAACATTCCTTGAAGAAATCAGCAAGGGGAGAGAGAAGGGAGGCCCAAGGGCACTGACCAGGTGGGTCTCTGGACAGCAGTGTGGGGAGGGGAGTCTTAGGAACTCTGCCTCTGCCCGCAGTCCCCTCTTCCCGGACTGCCCTGAATGGGACTGCCATTTAGGGAGTCCCCACTGCTGTGGCTGGCATGCCCTTGGAGTACTGAGGCCCCTGCTGTGTCACTTGTGCCCGCCCCCGCCTCCTCCCGCTCCCCCAAGGCCTCACCACCCACTATGGAGCCCAGGACTTACCACCCACAAGAAGATGTTGAGGAACAGCACAGTGGGGATGCCCCCGAAAGGCTGTCCCTGCAAGACGGTGCTCCGGGAAGGGAAGCATTCATTCGATGTCATGTTCTGAGGCTTTTCCATTGTGTTCAGGTTGCCCGGTGGGACAGTCATCCTGAGAGCTCCCTGGTGACAAAGGGACTCTCGGGTCAGACAAGAGACCCTCTCTCTCTATAAGCACAGAAGCCTGCCAGGGAGATAGGGCGGGGCACACTGCGTGCCCATGGCCAGACCGGAACAGGCCAGGGCAGGAGACAAGACAGCAGCTGCCCCAAACCCAGAGCCATGGTGGCAGAAGAGCCCAGATCCCTTTACTGAAAGAGTTGTCAAATGCACCTCCAAATGGATCTTCTTATTCCTACTTTTGTGAAGCTTTCCTTGCATAACATTTCCTGCATGAACAAACTTCACAAAGGTGGGTAGGACTCCAGAGTGGGAGTATTCTGTTTGGAGACGAGAAGTGCATTCACGGGACGCCTGTGCAGACAGGGTCTAACATTCTATGATTCTGATCCAGTTCCCAGCAAAAGGACGTTCCTAGGACTAAATGAGGGTAAGTGGCAGGGCACCCGGCACAGAGTGGTGACTTGGTAAATGTCTTAATGTTGAACTTGAACCAGGGAGATTGGCACCCGCCCAGGGGCTTGAGCCAATCTGGTGAGGGCTCAGGGTCATGGGCATGAATATTTACAAGACTTGGAGAAGAGTGGGAAGCATCGAAGAAAACGGGAAGTGACTAGGAGCTGCTTGAAGTTATCTCCAAAGTTGTTCTGGTTTTTAAAGATCATTTGTTTTGGCTCCAGACCGTGTCTCACCCTAGGAGGTCTTCACTCCCGTTCAAGAAAAGTAGGCTCATTCCTTCATTCCTTCATTCAACAAATATGTAATGAGCAGCTGCCTTGTGCCAGACCAATGCTGGTGGTGCATCAGCAAACGTATGAAAGGGATCACTCTGACCCTTGGTTTGAGAATACAGGGGGGTGGGTCAAGCAGAGAAATAGAAACAGACAGGTCAGTTAGGAGGAAATCGGAGCAATCCAGGCAAGAGGTAACCACAGCCAGGATTGGGACGGAAACAGAGGAGGTGGTGAGAAGTGCTCAGATTTTGGAAGTATTTTGAAGGTGAAGCCAAGACTTGCTGATAGAATGGATAGTGGCAGGTAGGGTGTAAAAGAGAGGAGTCCAGGATGACTCTGAGGTCTCCAGGTCCAGCAACCAGAAGAGGGGAGATGCTGTTATTGGGTGTGGCAGCCGGAAGTACAGGGTGGGAGTTGGTCAGGAGCTGGGTGGGTGTTGGATATACTAAGTGGACATGCCAGGCGGATGGCTCGAGCTGAGTCTGCAGCTCAGAGGAGGGTTGGGAGACATTAATGGGAGCATCAGCAGCAGAAAGAGGACTCCTAGAGGTGCAGGACTGGATCGCCAAAGGAGTGGACACAGAGGGAGGCTCAAAGTCTGAGCCTCGGGGTGTTCCAGTGCAGAGAGCTGTGACAGAGGAGGAAGACACAGGAAAGGGACTAGAAGAGCATCCAGGGAAGAAGGAGAACAGCAGGAGAGGGTGGTGTCCTGGAAGCTAAGTGTCTCCAGGAGGAGGGAGGGACCACATAAAAGGACAACTGGGAATCAGCCATCGTTAAAGCAACGTGGAGGTTTAGTCCGTGGCCAGACTGGAACAGGTGCAAGAGAGGAGGAAGCCAGCAGATCTGGAGCCAGTGGGCGTGAACAGCTCCTTCAAAAAGGAGCAAGAGTTTGGAAGTGGTTCGGATGGGAGAAGTAGCAGAACGGGGTATGCCAAGGGGAACGGTCGAGTAGAAAATGTGGGAGAGACAGGGCATTGCTGGAGCACTGCGAGGACGTGGGAAGGGCTGGGCACTGGTGCCCAAGTGAAGCTGGCCTTGGCCCAGAGCTGGATACTGACCCACGACAGCAGGAGGGAGGCAGGTGTGCTGGTGGGGCTCGTGGGCGTGCCCTCCCACGGCTTCTATTTCTCAGCCTCGGAGAGAACAAGGTCTCCAGGTGACTGTGCAATGCTGGTGGTGGTGGGCAGATGTGGGATGTTTGCGGACGGGAAAAAAGGCAGAAATAGAAAGCTAGAGGAGTGGTGGAGTGCATGGAGGGCGGGAATGGGGAGGACTGCCGGGCGGCCCTAAGGGTCCACTGAAGGTCGTGGTCTTGAATCGACAGCAAGAGCAGCCAGACTCACTGGGCATTTCCCCCGCTGTACTCATCCGTGCAGTTGCAGGTGTGGAAGGGGCACACAGCTCAACCTAAGCAGGCTGGAGGTTTCCCCAAGATGAGAATAAGAGGCTTGACACTGAATGTAAGGGAATCGTTTTAATGACTGGCCAGGTAAGGAGAGAAAGGAGACTCATGTTGGGTGAGGGATGGTGACAGGTGCCAGGGGTCCAGGGAGATAGAATTGACAAGTGCCACAGGCTGTGAGCTGACAGATAGGAAACTGAGCTGTGTGACCCTGAGGCCGAGAAGGGATTGGTTATGGGTAGTGAGAAGGTCTAGGGCATGACCACGGCGTGAGTGGAGTAGTAATGTCAAGGCATGGAGAGGCCGGAGTGTCCTTTGTGGAAATCTTTAAGAATGAAGACCGGCACAGCACTGGTGTGATGAATGAAACACTTCCGGGAAGGAGGGGAGTGACCTGGTGGGGGGTGGGGTTAGTTGATGGCTGTACCCAAGATGGGATGTGGGATTCTAGGCTAACACTTTGGGTCCAAGACAGAGACTTCAGCAGGGAGGAAGGAAGAAGAGTCTGGGTGTTGCAAAGAGGAGCAAGGAAGATGTGTCTCCCATCCACTGGCCTTGGAGGGGGGTAAGGGAAGTCCTATCCTGGGGAGTCTCTGGTTTCAGGTCCCAGCGGGCAGGTGAGGCGCTGCAGAAGCTGGGGGTGTTTCTGGGCATCGCGGGCTCTGTGGCACTGAATCCCAGTTCCAACACTCCCTAGCCACCTCAAGCAAGTCACTTCCGGTCTCCCTGCCTCACTTGCTCATCTGTAAAGGAGGGGGGAGTGTTAGTAACCAGGACCCACTTCACAGTGCTGTCAAGAGGGACAGGTGGGTTAAGATTCGTCAGTCACGGAGAGCAATGCCTGGAACACAGACGTATTCCAAAGACACTTGTCAGATGAAAAGTTGACGCAGGGCTCCAGGGGACACCATGGAATGCTGGTCGGAGTTGGGGAGGCTTGGGGGATGGGGATGAAAAGGGGCATAAAGGTGAAGGCACAGGTGTGCAGGATAGGGGAGGTGGCCTGGGGGTGTGGGGCTCCTTGTGCTAACTTGCAGAAATAGGAAAACACCAGAACTCACCCTCCTTCTGGCTAGATTAGCATCTAACCGGAGCAGGGAGCCTCCTGCCTATCTTTTTCTGCTCCCCTCTTTCTGCCCTAGGTTGCCCACGGTTTTATTACTCCAGGTCACTTCTCAATTTATTGACACAATTATGCTTAGCTAAATGTAAACTTAAAATGGTTTACACTAAATACGGTACCTTTAAACTCCAGCCTTCTGTCAGAGTAGCCCGAGGAGCTAGTAGCCTTTCTCTGGGCATCTCTCGGGCAGCTGCGGCAGGGAGCTGCAGTTCTGCTAGTGGCCACCCGGGGGAGCCCGCGCTGAGGAAGCCGCTGGGGAAGGGCCGGGGCGCGCAGGCGCGATCCGAAGGCCTCGGAGAGCGAGCATGTCCTTACCTGAGTCGGTTCTCCAGGGAGTCAGGCCCGGGGCCTCTGCTCAGCTCTGCAGCAGCTGCAAGAGGACAAAAGCGGTGGAGAGACCAGAGTTAGCGACCCAGGCTGTGTTCGTGGGCCGCATCATCCCTTAGGGAGCTTTGCTCATCTTTGTGCTCGGGATGCTCAGCCTTTATCACAGGTGTGTTTCGCCCATAGTTTTTCTCAATCTGTGGCTCCTCTTTTCTTTTTCTTTTTTTCCTGGTATCTCTGAAGCACCAGGGTTTGGGATTTTGACAAAGTCCAATTTAACAGATTTTTTTTTTTTTAAGATTTTATTTATTTACTTGAGAGAGAGAGAACATGAGAAGGGAGAGGGTCCGAGGGAGAAGCAGACGCCCTGCTGAGCAGGGAGCCTGAGGTGGGACTCGATCCTAGAACTCCAGGATCATTACCTGAGCTGAAGAAGGTTGCTTAGCCAACTGAGCCACCCAAGCACCTTAACAGATTTTCTTTTATGAACCCGGCTTTTAGTATGGTGTCCATGAAATCTTTGCCTACCCCAAAGTCTTACAGATCTTCTACGTTTTCTTCTAAAAATTCACATCGTTGTAGCTCTGACACTAAAGTCTGAGATGCAATTTGAGTTCAGGCTGGCACAGGAGGTGAGGTGAGGGTCTAAGTTCATCTTTTGCATGTGGCTATCCAGTTGCCTGGCACCCTTTGTTGGACTCTTGTCTTTAAACTGAGGGGAAGAGCTGGGACCCCCCCCCCACCTTCCCGGTCAGGGCTGTCTGGGGGACTGGAGCCGGACCAGGGAGGTGAGCGCGCCCAGTGACCAGGAGTCCAGCTGTCAAGTTGAGTGACTTGTTATTTGGGTAATACTGTGTATGATGAGGGAAGGGGGCGTCCTGGGCTGGGAAAAGCTCCGGCTTCCATCTGGCTCTAAGGAGGTTTGAGTCCTGCTGCTGCTCTTTTCCACTCAGCTCCCACACACTCATTCTCTCTCCTTCCAAAAGCACCCCCTCTCCTCCCTCCCTCCTCCTCCCTTCCTTCCACAAAGAAGGGCTGAGTCCCTACCATGTGCCAGCCATCCTACCAGGCTCTGGGGGCCCAGCGGACCTGCTTCTGTCCATATGAGGCTCTCAGACTCAGCGGGGAGACGCGTAGGCATGCCAGGCATATGCCATTACACCCTCGCCTGATGGCCCAGGGCAGGGAGGCCATGGGGCGGGCCCACCTCAAGTGGCCAGAGAAGGCTTCTTCGAGGAAGTCACCTCCGGGTGCGATACGAGGAGGAGGAGTCGGGACAGTGTGGTGGGAAGCGTGGACAGAGGGGAACCATGCTGGCCAAGACCCAGAGCGGGGACAGAGCATGGCGTTTGGGGGAAGGTAAAACCGAACAGTCATGGCTAGAGCACAGGGTGGATCACTGGTTCGTGCTTTGTTTGCCATTATAGTCATTCGGCAAGAACTGGCAGCATAGCCAGGTCCTCTTCAGGGGGTTCCCAGCCTTTTGGCTTTGGGGAGAGGATTGCTGCTGGAAGAGGCATGGCCCAGGTGGCCGTTCTCCCTGGGAGGGGCTCCAGATTAAAGGTGCAAGCCTCTAAGCTTGAAGGGGGGTGTAACCCATAGGCGGGGCCCGGCAGGTGCAGCATGCCGGAAGGTGAGGCAGGTGAGGGAAGCAGATGAGGGAAGGAGGTGAGGAAGGATCAGAGAGAAGAGAGCCTCGTGCCCACCGCAGCACCTTCCCCAGCGTCCTCAGCAGCAGGCACCGGTGGGATGAGGGAGGCTGTTGTAGAGACCCAGAGCACTGCCCCGCCTTTCGTCCTTGCCCCTAGACTGTGCCTGGACCCTCCTTTCTGGAGAGCTTTCCTCCTTCCTTCTTTCTAGCTCTTGGGGATGAAGAACAGGGGTAGAGAGAGGGCTTTCTGGAGACCAAAGTATCAGCACTGGGAAGAACAAAACTTGCGATCTGTGGGATATAAAGGAACACCGAGCGGGGGCACCCGCCTGGCTGGAGCAGGGGGCAGCAGGGGACTCCTCTTAGGGCATAAATTTCACAGCAGAACACAGGGAGGCAATCAGGGCCGTGGGAGGAAGTGGGTTGTCTGCAGCCAGACTGTCTGGGCTGAAATCCCAGGTCCAGCCTTGCTAGCTGTGTGACCATGGACAGCGACCTCACCTCTGTGAGCCTCTGTTTCCACCTCTGGAAAGTGGGGCTAATAGAAGAAGCACAGCCTCACGAGGTTATTGTGAACATGAAACAAGCGAAATCACACAAAGCCCTTTGCAGAGCACATGAGAAAGTGTGCTCTTAGTCCGTACTGTCGTTATTGGCACTAGCTTATCTGTGACACGGTGGTGAGGAGCCAGACTGGACCATTCCTGGTTTCCATCCACCTACTCTGTTCTGGAACAGGCCAGGGGAGAGATCTGGAATATGGGAAGGACTGTCCAATAACCCATAAGCTGCTGCCTGTAGGTGGTTGTTGCCTCTGTCCTTCCTGTGCAGGAGACACAAATGTCAGCCTTGCTTTTTGGGCCAGCGAGGGGCAGGGAGAGACGGTGGCGATGCTGGCTGGTGAGTCAGGATCCTCAGCCCCCTCCTCAGCTGCACGTCCTATCTGATGGGGAATGCGCGGTCTTCCTCCTTTCCCATTTCTCCCCCAGCCCAGCCTCCAGTGGCAGAACCTGAAGCCTCAGCAATCCCAGGCCTGGACAAGATTTACTTTGGCAAGTGGGTTTCGTAAAGAACTAGCTCAGTCTTTATTAGTCCTGTGGCCCTTTACTCACCTGCTTCCTTCCAGACCTGGCCTGGTTTTAGCCACTGCTGTCCTAAGTAGCCAGGCCAGCACACTTTGCTCCCCTCTCACCATCTCAAGGCCAAGTCCTCTGCATGAGGAACCCAAATCCCCCAAATCCCAGAGCAAGGGTGGTCCAGGAGCCCTGGGGCTGGGGGGATAGGAAGGAGAGCAATCTTATTAATAGCCAACATTTAATGAGCACTTATTATAGGAGGAAACCTTCCCATTCAAGTATAGCCCATTTAATTCTTACAAGTACCACAGGGTACCAAAATCATCCCTGATGCAAGAGAAAATTAAGAAAATTAAGACCCAGACAGGTCCGCTAACTTGGCTAAGATCATGGTGCTAATAAGTGGGAGGCTTGAACCTGAGCAGTTTGTAACCCTCTGCTCCCTCCTCCTGGACCCTCTTGACCTCTGCTGGGCTGGAGGGCTGGGCAGGGGGCAGAGGAAGGGGGTGGCTTTGCGCAAGCCCTTGCCCAAGGATGGAACCTTGTCCAGCCTTTCAGGGTGGTGCAGTGGAAACTGCCATGGACTTGGGGGCTCCCGGGGTCACCTGTGGCCTTCTCTTCTCTGGGCTTCTGCCTGTAAGATGAGGGGTTTCTGTGGGAATTCTCCAAGGGCCAGGCTGGACCAAGGATTGTGGATGTCTCTGAGACACAGCCTGCTGCCACCCAGTCTATGCCTCTAAGCACTGCCCAAAGCCACCACCATCCTTGTGGGTTCTCAGGCACAGATCCAGAGGCCTGCAACTCGGTTGGACAAGCAAATCACTAGAGGCCAAAGGCACGTATTAAGGCAAGAAGCTGGGTGGGGAAGCCACCCCCGCCTCCCCCTCCAACCATGTCCCCCTTGGAGTGCACAAAGCCACAGCATCGGCTCCCCAGCCCCCACCATCTGGCCTTCTCACAGCCTTCAATTACTCAGCACCTTTCTGGCAACAATAGGAGAGATGCTTTGCCATGGTTTTGGACCTGAAATAAACTGGAGCCCCCGGCCATGGGCACCCACCACCTCCCCTTCTTCTCTGGGTCTCACTAGGTATCCCTTCCACACCCTCTGCTCTCAGATCTGCATCCCCCTTTCCAGGGTCCACTTGGCTGCAGGTTCTCTGGGGGCCCCAGAGAGAGGGAGGAGGGAAGCGGGGTCACTGCAGTGAGGGTTCTGGGTAATGTCCCTCCCCAGCCACCACACCAGTGGGCCATGAATCTTCCCTGCCCTGAACTGCCCTGAATCTCCAACTCCTCATATCGTCACAGTGAAGGGGGTTTCGCCCAACGTTCCACGTGAAGAAATGGTCTCCGGCAGGCCACGAGATTTGCCTAAGGCTAGGGAAAGTGGTGGAATGGGCATCAGAACTGGGTTTCCTGGCTCCCCATTCAGCGTTCTCGGGCTCGGATGGCTGACTCCGCCGCCTGGGGCTGGGGGTGGGAGACCCTGGGAAGGTGTTTTGTAGATCAGACACTCAAGCCCCACTCCAGACTCTAAGAACAAGAACATCCAGTCCGTTTTTAGGTGCAGCTGAGATGGAGAAACAGCGGTTTAGGGTCCCCAGGATTATCTGCATCTAGATAAGGCATTCCTGCAGATCTAAAAGGTCTTCTGCCTCCCCTGAAAGGAAGGAGGGGGAGGCGATGTGGCCATACCGGGCGGCAGCTCAGGACCCGGGTCTCTGCAGTCCGCTCTCGGGTCTCCCCTGCCCCTCGGCTCTGTGAGAATCTGGGGAAGATTGGCTGGAGGTCTGCAGAGGCCATACCACTTCTTACCCCTTGACGTTTCTCCCTGTGCCTGTGGTCATTGGCTTAGCCACTTCGTGGGGCAACAACCCTGCTATCTGTCCTGTCCCCAGGTATCCCCGAGCTGTGCCATTTCTCCCACCCTGGGGCTGGCTGAGGCCTTTACAGCCCCCGAGTCCAGCTCCAATCCTATCCTCGAAGTCC
Source organism: Mustela lutreola (assembly GCF_030435805.1). Lineage (NCBI taxonomy): Eukaryota > Metazoa > Chordata > Mammalia > Carnivora > Mustelidae > Mustela > Mustela lutreola. The sequence goes on from NC_081296.1 coordinate 136,135,671, forward strand.
CCCACCCTCTAGCGAGCAGCCTGGTCTGCACCCTGTCCCCACCCTCTTTGTACGGCTGGCCTTTGCTATCACTGCCTGGTGCTCTGTCGCTTTTCCATGGATGTGAGCAGCCAGTTTCCCCGACAGGTCCCTTGATGACAGCCCCCATCGTGTGGTTCTCCCACAATGACCAGCATGACGGAGGCCTCAGGGAAAGACAGAAGGGCCTGTCCCCAGGGCCATACTCAGGAGCAGGAAATAAGAGCAGGTGATTTGCATATGTTTGCATAACATGAGTCACTCATCTTACACACACCCCCCACCCCGTCTGGCCGGCACACTGGGGGTTACCGAGTCTTGCTCCCTGGATCACAGCATGAAGTAGAGGGAATGTATGTTTTGGCGTCAGGATAATGGGTGTGATCTGGCTTTATTGACTGCAATTTAACCTACTGGTATTCAGTTTTCTCTTCCATAAAATGTACATAATCAGGGCTCAGCTGGTTAAGCGTCTGTCTTCAGCTCAGGTCATGATCCCAGGGTCCTGGGATCGAGTTCTGTATTGGGCTCCCTGCTCGGCAGGGAGCTTGCTTTCTCCCCCTGCCCCTCCTCACTGCTCACTGCTCGTGCTCTCTCTCACTTTCTTTTCCTCAAATAAATAAATAAAATCTTTTTAAAACTACTTCTAAAGAAAAGGGACACCATCCGCTCTGTTCTGCCTACCTCAGGGCAGCTACGGCAGTCCAAGGAGAGAGTAGGGAGAGACCGGTAGAAACCATGAGCACCATGGATGTCGCTTACTGCCTTTGCTGTCCTTTTCCTAGCACCGAGGTCAGCCTACCCCCCCCCCCGCCCCCACCAGCCCTGAAGCCTCAGCCGCTGGGCTCTCTGCGGGCGGGGCGGGGCAGCGGGGCCCTGGACCCCGTCCGAGCAGCTGCCATCTACTGAGACAGTTCCATGTGCCAGGCACCGCGCCAGGCTTCTTAACTAGCATCCTCTCGGTGGACAAATCTATCAGATCGTGTGTTAGGTGCGGCCAATGGCCCTCGTTCTAGCAGACGTGCCCTCTACAGCCTAGAAAGTGAGACGTGACCCGTCCAGCACCTCCTTGCAGCTGGGGCTCCGACTTCAAGTCACTTTCCATCAGTGAAATGCCCTGCACGTAGATTTATAAGTGGAAAGAAGGAGGATGCATCCTCCGGGGCTTGGGCTGTGTGCTGCCGACCAGCAGCGTCGAGGAGAGGAAGGAGTTCTCAGCAGCAGACTGATACCCCATTGCTGGCTCCTGGGGGCGGGGGGTGAGAGACAATCACAGCGAAGGCCACAGGGGTCCCTGATCCCTGGCTTGTAGGTGGAGAAACGTGAACTCAGGGGTCGAGGAGTCCAGTTCTGGCTTTCGCATGGCTCTGCTCCTTCAACACCTGAGCTCTTGGCTCCTGGCCTGCTCCAGGGGGAGGCCCTCTTGGCCCCAGAGACCCCTCCAGTCTTATCTCCTCTAAATCCTTACAAGAAGCCTCAGCCCTAGCAGATGAATGGCCCCTCATCTCCTCAAAGCCCTTGGCTTTCTCTGTTTCCTCCATTCCTCTCCTTTGTGGAAAGGCCTCCAGATCCTCGCTGAGGAAGAATGCTTCCTCCACTGTCAGGCCCAGCTCAACTCTGCTTTCTGGCACCTCTCTTAACTTGGCCAGCAAAGCCTGTCTATCTCTCCAAGTCCATCTCAGCCAGCTCTCCCCTTCTCTCATCCCCTGGCCTTCTTTCTTTCCCTCAATCCATGGAGCATGCCATCTTCTCTCTTGCTGCCACAGGACCTTTGCATATGCTGATCCTTCCACCTGGAGTGTTCCTCCCTCCCACTAGTTAACTTATTCTCCTCTAGTTAATCTCAGCTCAGTTTTTGCTTCCTTAGGGAAGAACACCAGACCAGGCCAAGCTCCCACATTCCAAGACTCAGAGTCTCTTAGGAGACAGACACAGTGTGACATTTAAGTAGAGGTCCCTAGGGACCCCAATCCTGTCTCTGCTATTTATAAGCTACGTGTCTTGGGGCAAGTATCTTAGCTTCCCTGTGCCTCAGCTTTCTTATCTGTAACATCTACCTTATTGGGTGGATGTGAGGATTATATGAACCAACTCACTTAGTTGGACTAAGTGAGACTACTACAGAGCAATGGCTCAATATAGCTAACCAGTATTTTCCTTGTTGTTAACTGGTACATTCGATGTTGATTTACGGGATAACATGCCAAATGGCTGACTCCCCCAGGGGATACAAAGCTCAGTGATGGCTAAGTGTGCTTAATATTTTTTCTGCTGCACTGGTTAGAGCTTGGTGCCTTACAGATGTTTGTGGAAGGAAGGGATGGCTGGTAGTGGGCTGCGCTGGACCTCACTGGCCCCCTGATCTCCATCCCAGAGTGTTTGGCTGGAGGGGTACCTCCGAACCCTGTAACCCAAGCTTCTCCTCCCACGGACGAGCAGAAGTTGCTGCTGCCAAGTATCTCCCTGGCTTCTAATCTCATGGGGTTGGGCAGCCCCCAGGCACCTCCATCTCCCTCTGGAATTGGGCTCCATCAGTAGATTGAGGGCATGGTGAAATCTTGGGCTGAGCAGCCAGTTCTGACTTGATTTTTTAAAAAAATGAAAAAAAAAGTAGCACGTCTCTTTTCTCAGTGTTGTGGAGCGAACACATTCCCACCACAAGCAGGTAAAGCTGCAGGCTTCCCTTCAACCCTGAGATGTTGCCGCAATTCTCATCTCCGGGCTAACAAGTGGGACAGAGGCTTCAGCTGGCAGAGACCGGGCAAAGGGCTCGTCACCATCCTCATGATCACGGGGCCAGAGAGTTGTTCTCTCCCCAGCCTCCTCCCTGCTGGATTTCCCTGCAGGAGTCCTGAGTGGACCGAGAGGGGAGGGCTCAGGAGGACAAAGACAGCTGGCTTGATGCCCGAGCCAGCCCCAGTCAAAGCAAGATGAAGGGGCCCGGCGGCAGAGGCATGCAGGCTGGAGGACACTGCTGGGTATCATCCCCCTCACCTTCTGCGGGCCAGGATGGGCTCTGGTGGACGGTGTCCCACTCTGGAGAGAGAGACAGACCCAAGGCTCTGCAGCCAGGAGGCTGAGCCCCAGCCCACGCAGCCCCCACCAGTTGCTGGTTCTCTGATGCGTAGCTGGAGCCAGCCATAACTGAACACCTGCTGGGTGCTGGCACTGGACTAGAAAGTGGGGGGAAGCTCAACAGCAGACGAACTTGGCCTCAGTGAGCACTGCGCCAGGGGAGCCCCGGAAACAGGCAAGCAGGCCATCAGAATAAAGGGCAACAGATGCTCTAATTCCATGAAGGAAGCAAGATGAGGACGGCACATGGAAAATGCTGCCTGGTCTCCGGAAGGAGAGCCCAGAAACGCCTGACAAGTGGCTGCCTGCGGGGAGGGAAATGAGAAGCTGAAGCAGGGGGAGGAACGGACTTTCGTTATATTCTCTTTCTCCCTTTTTGAATTTTGTACTGTGCCGACCTAACCGATTCAAACAGATCAAAGCCACACCGCGCTGAAAGGCGGCCGCGTGGGAGAAGCGCCGGAGGAGGACGTGACCCGGAGAGCAAGACCGCGCAGCCCTGACCGCGGGGACTCTTCTCCCCGGCAGGATGTGAGGCTTCTCCTCTGCCGGGGTGCGTGTGTGTACGTGCGCACGCGTGTGTCTGTGTGAACACACACGTGTGCGGCCAGTAATCTCTAGGATCTTTCTTAGGCCTCACATTCTAGAAATCTGCCCTGAATTTTGCTACAGGGGTTGGTCCCAAGAGGATGCTGGCCAGTGGCAGTGGGCAGGGGCTAGTTTTGAGCCCAGGCTGGAGAAACACTCGTTGTGGTCTGGGGCCACTTGGGAAAGGGGAGGTGTATAGGGACTGTGTTCTCTAGGGCACCTGGCCCATCAGCAAAGGGGTCTCCAGCTCAGGGGTGTGGGGCTGGCAGGAGCTATGCCCTGGGGTCCTAGCCTGATGGCTTTCTCAAAGCCTTCTGCAGAGCACAGACCCCTGAGACTCGACCTCCTATGAATCTGAGTCACTGGGACACATGAGCGTGGTTCTCAGTGTCTCCTGGAGAGCCTGTTCCACATAGATGCTGCCCCATTCCCGGGGTTTCTGGTACGACAGGTCTGGACTGGAGTCCGGCAGATCCTGGGTGAGGCAGACTCTGCTGGATGGGGCCTCGTTTCGAGGCTCACTCCATTAGACCAGGGAACGGGGGATGGGAGCTGTCTCCATCCTCCACCCGCTCCCCCAGGCCTCAGTGTGGGCGTCCCAGTCTTTTAGGATGGGCCCTGGAAAGGTCAGGCCTGGCAGGCTCCATCCTATCCTCTCAGTCTGTCTCTCCCAGCTGCCTATGCAGCTCATGAAATGCACTCATGAAATCATTCATTCAGTGAAATAACGGGCCAGATTCTGTTCCTTGCAATCAAGGTACTTATGGTCCAAGCATTAGATTCTAGTAGGTCCCCAGACCACAAAGGAGCCGTGACAGGTCTGCATGACTGTCCTCCAAAGGCCTGGCGAAGGGGTGCTGGGAGCCCAGTGGAGCAGCAGTGGACAACCTGGGAAGGCTGCCTGGAGGCGGCACCAGCCAAGGCAACATCAGAGGGCAGCAGTCCCATTAATTGAGGGCTTACTGCCAGGTGCTGTGCTGAGACTCTGTCAGCACGAGCTCCTTCCCTCCTCACAGCTCCATGACCGAAACTACTGTCTGTAGTTTCGCCCTCCAGGAGACACTGAGAACTACATGCCCTTAGCCTTAGGGGCATGTGGGGCTTCTGACCTGGAGTTGGGAATTGTGGCCACAGGGAGGCCAAGGGCACGACATTCCCTGAGACCACGCATGCACAAAGGTGGAGAGGGAGGTGGGCTTGGCTTATGTAAAAGCTTTCCCCCAATAAAGTCTGGGTCCCAGATGGAAACACATCACCCCTCAGGGCAGCAGGGATGGGAGGGACACCCAGTTCTGTCCCCATCTGTCTAAATAGGGCAGGAGCCAGGCTGGCTGCCTCCGGGGGAGGTGGGGAGAGGTGGAGGGAGGCGCCAGGGCACAGCTGCTCCAGCCTTGGGTGCGAGCCAGATGGCAGAGGCTGCAGCGCCCAGCTCACAGGCTTCCCGGGGCCAGCGGGGCAGAGGGGGCCCAGAGCAGAGTGGCCTGAGAAGCACAGTGTTGTAGTGGGGGATTTCTGGTTACAGATCTGACTGTGATGAAGGCTAGCCCTGGACAGTGGCTGAGGCACAGGCCCCATACTCTGGCCCCAAACAATCTCTGGTAAGCTCTATGGGTCCTGGCCTCCTCAACGAGATCATAAAGTCCCAGACCAGGGGCCAGCCTCATTAGGACCTTGTTCCTGCCTCTTTGATGGGGGGGTCAAGAAAACCACTCTGATCCATGCTGAATGAGGGCTCATATAGCTCCCTGAATTCAGAGGATAGAACTGAAGGAGATGAGCACAAGCTACAGCAAGAGGTATTCTAGTTAGACACAAGGAAGCACTGGTCTGGGATGCTGAAGGGCGTAGTAGCAGAAGAGACCCATCCTTCTGTCTCTGATGGTCTAGCTCTTTGGTGGGCATCTCTGTCCCCTTTCTTCACTAGTACCTCCATCCTGTCTCACCTGTGTCTTGGTTCCCTCTCTCCTTTCCTGCTGACCTTCCCCTTCCTTTTTTTTTTTTTTTTTAAGATTTTATTTATTTATTTGACAGAGAGAGAGCATAAGCAGGGAGAGTGTCAGGCAGAGGGAGAGGAAGAAGCAGGTTCCCTGCTGGATCCCAGGACCCCAGGATCATGACCTGAGCCAAAAGCAGATGCTTAACTGACTGAGCCACCCAGGCACCCCGGCCTCCCCGCTTCTGCCTTCTTTGTGTGAGTGAGCCACACTCCCCAGAACTTGTCTCGGTATTGCTGGGGGCCTCTGAACTTGGCCACACTCAGTTCAGCCAATGTTTGCTGAGCCCCACACCCGCTGAAGGTGAAAGACTCTCTCCCAGGGAAAGCAGTGCACACATCTAGGGCAGAGCAAGGACCCCGTAATGAGAAGGGAAAAGCCAGGCTGGTAGGGCTCAGAGACCACAGCTCCCCAGGGGCAGGGAAGGCTTCAGAGAGGTGGCAGGTGAACAGAAACAAGTGGGGACAGGGGCAGTTTGGGTAGAGGGGACAGATGAGTGATGGACGGAAGCAGAGTGTGGAATATTCCAGAAATGGCAGGTAGACTGGCATGGCTGCCAAGCTGGCATAAGCGGGGTCTGGTGAGATAACAGGAAGGTCCTGAACCTCAGAATGAATAATTGTGCTTAACTGTGTAGGCAATAGGGAACTACTGAAGGCTTCGGAGGAAGGGCAGGACATTACCTGGGCTGGGACTAGGAGGGTTTCTCGATTTAGCTCCTATCCGGGGATCTCATGAAAGGCACCCGGCCCCCATTCTGAGTTCATGGGCTTGTCAGGGGTTCCTGGGGCGGGGGGTGGGAGGGACAACTGGTGTCCCCAATGTCACCTTTCGGTGAGGCTTGTCCTGATGGCCCTATTTAATAATGAAACTCCCCAGGCTCTCCCAGTCCCCCCTCCTTCTCTATTTCCCCCGGATTGATCCCCTGTCATCCTTTATGCTGCTCACTGTCTGTCCTCACCCCCATGAGAATGAATGAAGACGCCGTGAGGGCAGAGCCCATGTCTGTCCGTCTCCTCGCTGAATCTCCCAGTGCTCCACCTAGCGCCTGGAATCCCAACAAATTCATTCATTCGTGGCAAGAATAAGGAGGAACACAGCACCCTGCGTGAAGCAGCGTGGTCTGGTGTTTTCTCTCCCCGTCACTCCACTCCCAGCTTCCTGAGCTTGGCAGCACCAGCGCGGAAATCTCCGCGAGAGCCACCCAGAGCTCTGCTTCTGCCCCGCGGAGCCTTGCTCCCCTGCCAGGCGTCTGGGAAGATTTGGACTGTTCCTCCTCCCCTCCCTTGCCAAAGATACCACCACTTCCCTTCATCTTGGAGCGGAGGCCAAGTGAGGAAATTTTCAACTGAGGAAAGTGAGAGACTCGCAGGACTGAGGCAGCCGCCCCGGGCAGCTTGGAAGAGCGCCTCCGGTGGGTGGAACAGAACCACCACAGGTCACGGGGCGCCCGCCCCGCGCAGGCACTGGACAGGTGCCCTGGCACGTTGGCCTCTCAGAAACCCTATGGAATGGGTTTTATTCTCCTGTTTTACAGATGGAAAAATAAGAGGCTCCGAGAAGCTAAATGACATGGCCACGGTCTCCCCGCCTGGTGAGGAGCCTGGTTTTGGACACGGTCTGTCCTACTCCAACCCAGTGCCTCCTCTTCCGTGCCAGGGGCCTCCCTTCTGCTAGGGAAACAGTGGAGGTGTGGGGCGTGGGGCGGGCTGGGCTCTCCGTCCGGGGCACCAGATCACAGCTGGTCTCTGCTGGCCTCAGGCTTCCCAGCCAAGCTCCAGGAGCAGAGGAGGTTCTGGTCACCTCCCGGCGCTGAACGAGGACAAGGACGTCCTGTCCGCCTGGCCTGAACTCATCCAAGAATGGGAGTAATAACTGTGGGCACTGCCTGCTCTGGTCTGGGCTGGGCGTTCCCTCCTCACCCTGATGAAACCCAGAGGGCTGGAGTCCAAATGCCGCTCCCTGCCTTTGAGGCTCCAGCAGATCCAAGGGAGCCCAAACCTGCCCCGTGGGCAGAGCCAGCACCCAGCATCCAGGGCAGAGCTGGGGAGGCTGAAGAGCCTGGAGCAAACTCCCAGCTGTGGGGCTGTCCAGGGCTGCACGTCCGTTCCTTGGGGACTTGGTTCCCCAAGGTGGAAACCCTCTCTCTCAGCAGATGCCACCGATTTCTTATTACGTGCAAGGAAAGTGATAAAGCTTCTGTTTTTGAGGCCCTTAAAGGACCTCATAGACGTAGTCACAGAATGGGCAACGGGGAGCCGTGGCTGACTGTGGAGCAGGGCAGGAAGGGCATTACCCTGCCTCAGGAAGCAGTGTGTGGCTTTGGTCATGACCCGAGCTAACGTGTGCGAAGCACTCACAGAGTGCTGGAGGTGGTCCCAAGTGCTTTACAGATGTTAGCTTTAATCCTCACAGCTCCCCTGGGGTCCTGTTGCCATCCCCAGTCTACAGATGAGAAGACTGACATACACAGAGATGGCAGGGCTAGTAGTGGTGGAGCTGGGACCCGAACCCTCCATGCCCCTCAGTCTGTGTTCATCACCACGATTCAATGCCGCCTCTCACAGAGATCGAAACTGGAGGGACGAGGGTCTGGCGTGGGCTGGGGCGGAGGGCACGGCCAGAGGGATGGAAGTGAGATCCTGCTTCTGGCTAAGACTCCTTGCCCGGGGGGGCCTCTCAGGCTGGACCAGGAAACTAAGAGGGAGACGTGGACATCCAGCACTTTGATCTGCACAGAAACGAACTACATCTAGGACCACTTTTGTGGATAATGGCAACAACCCCAATCTTCTCGGCCAACAGCCCACACAGGATAACTTCTTCTTCGGTGGCAAAGACATAGTAAAGACTCTCAAATGGAGATATCTTATAAGTGGGACAGACTCCATCAACTCCCCAATCCCTTCTTGATTTTGTTAACTTTCTTACTTAAATTGGGGAGAAGGCCTCACTGTGATGCTAACTTGGCTTTTAACCTCTTCTAGCTCGGGACGTCCAATCACCACCGGCGTCCCTGTCACAGAGCGGATGGGTTGCTCGGAGCCACTGGGTAGGTGGAAATAGGGGAGAGGTGACGGCTGGTGGGGGGAAGTGAGGTCGGGGGAGAGACTGGCTGAGGCCAGGCAGGGAAGAGGCAGCCGAACCCGGGAAGGGCTGCCTGAGACCCTCGCGGATCCTAGACAGTTTTGACAAAATTACATCTAGTTTCTCTGAGACATTCAGCTACAACACTGTCAACAGCGCTGCTGGTACAAGTAAGGCTTGAGAAGTAAAGAGACTGAGGTGGGATATAGCACTAAGATCCCTTCCAGCTCGAAGAGTCTACGAAGATACCATCTGTCATAATCCCTTCCTGAGGAAAACGCGGCGACAGGCAGGGCGCTCTTGGGAGGGATGTGTCTGGCTGTGTTCTGGGCCTGTCCCAGACTGGGTTCAGCATGGGCAGGAGCCACAAGGGACCCAACTAACCGCTCAGCCGGGGGTGTTTCTGCGGGGCGGGGGACATCCTGACCAGAGCCAGAGTAGCCTCTGGCCCCCTTAAGGCCCAGGCTTCAGGAGCCAAGGTCACCTGGGACAGTGTCCTTCAGAAAGAGGACTGGGCTTTCCTGCACCCCCCATCAGGCCGTAGGTTTAGGAGGGCTTCGGGAGAGCGCTCACCCGAGCCGTGGCTGGAAAGCCCCAGGTCACGGGGAATGGGGTGGCCGCATTTCCTAAGGCTGACAGAGGAAGCTGGTGTTAGGGTCTTAGCACTGCTGGGTGGGACAGTGGAAAGAGCACCTACCTGGACCAGCAGGTGAGGCGTGCGGCGCAGGCAGGTGCGTGGTCACGGGCCCTCCCTCCTCTTGATCAGTCCTCAGGTGCTTCTGAGTGGCCCAGCCTTGTCCCTGCTCGGTTCCTGACCACGACGATGGCTCTGTGGCACAGGGACAACAAAGCACTCTCAAATCTCCCCAGCCTCCCTGTGGCTCCTCAACCAGCCCAGCCTAAGCCCCCACACATGTCAGCATCTCGCCAAGAGGCCTACCTCAGGGAAGTCCTCATGGGGGGCGGGGCACCCCGGTTGACCCCCCCAGCTGGCCCCCTATCTCTGCATCCAGCTGCTCATCCCTGGGATGGGTGAGCTGGGGAGTCGCCCTTCATCCTAGGTGAGCATGAGCCTGAGGGGAGGGACCCCACAGACGGAGCACTGCCCTCAAAGTCTAAGCACTGGGGCACCTGGGTGGCTCAGTCGGTTAAGCGTCTGCCTTTGGTTCAAGTCATGATTCCAGGGTCCTGGGATCGAGTCCTGCATCGAACACCACGCTCAGTGGGGAGTCTGCTTCTCCCTCTGCCTGCCGCTCCCCTGCCTGTGCTCTCTTTCTTTCTCTCTGACAAACAAATAGAATATTAAAATTAAATAAAATAAAAAATAAAAAGTCCCTCCTGGTGACTTGGGAGCACCCCTTTCCCAAGTGGGGGGACTTCAGACCAGATACCCAGACACTGCCATCAGGGCTGAGCTGGGGAGCTCAGAGGGGCCCATATCCATCAGGGGACTTCAAGTAGGACTTCAGCACCTTCTGGTGAAGGGGGAGGCTTGCTAACATGTAGATTTAAGGGCCCTACCCTAGCCGACTGAATCAGAATCTCCAGGAAGGTACCTGGGAATGCATTTTAAAAGGTTGCCCACGTGGATGCATGCAAAATAAGAGTCGCTGGACTACGTGTCAGAAAAGGGCCACGACCAAGGAGGAAGCTTTGACCACACGCATAAAGGGGTCATTGGTCTCTCTCCCACAAGCAGCATCACAGGAGCCCCGTTTCTGCAGACAGACTAGCCAGGGGTCCCCAGCAGCTGCTGAAACCTCTCCAGGCCCCCTTTCCCTGAGGACAAGATGAAGACTGGAGATGTCTCTTTGGCTCTTCCAAATGGAAAATTACAAATGTCAAAGAACGGAAGCCCATAGAGAAATATAAAAAGAAAGTTGAGGGTGAGGCACTTAACCAGTATTCTCCCTTTCTGTTTTTCCTAACTAGTCTTTTTTTTTTTTTTTTAAGATTTTATTTATTTATTTATTTGACAGGCAGAGATCACAAGTAGGCAGAGAGGCAGGCAGAGAGAGAGGAGGAAGCAGGCTCCCTGCTGAGCAGAAAGCCCGATGCGGGGCTCCATCCCTGGACCCTGGGATCATGATCTGAGCTGAAGGCAGAGGCTTTAACCCACTGAACCACCAAGGCGCTCCTTAACTATTCTTTTTCAATTCTGAAAATAACATGCTTATCGGGGAAAAAAAAAATCAAAGCATTCAAACTAAGGCACAGTGAAAAGTCCCCTTGTTCCCCCAAACCTCTGTCCCACTCCCAAACACAGCCACATTTCCTGTAAGTTTCCTTCAGAAAATTTCCCATAAATATTGACAAATACATATCCATGCCTGCATCTTTATTCTAAGCCCAGCCTGGAACAGATTCCCGGTACTCTGTTTCGTTAGTTAGCACACACACACCCCATCTCCGCATTAACACACACCCCATACCTCACACACAGCACACACACGTCCCTCGCTTTTACAGGCAGTTCACATGTTCCACTGAAAAACGCACTGTAATTTCTGTGAGTCTACTCCTGTTGATGGGTGTTTAGAGGTTGTTTCTACCTTTTGCCTGCAAAAAACCATCTTTGGTTATATATCTTCGTACCTATGTGTGAGGTGAGCTGTAGGATAGACAGTAAGGAGTTGAGGGTTACATGCATCTAAAATTCTGATAGATGTTTCCGAATTGTCTTCCAAATAGGACGAACCAGTCTGAACTGCCCCAGCCACACACAAGAGTGCCTGCCCCCCCCCACCCCGTCTGTTATCAAATCTTTAAACTTTGCCAATATCGGGGTGCCTGGGTGGCTCAGTGGGTTAAAGCCTCTGCCTTTGGCTTGGGTCCTGATCCCAGTCACGACCCCAGAGTCCTAGGATCGAGCCCCACATAGGGCTCTCTGCTTAGCGGGGAGCCTGCTTCCCTTCCTCTCTGCCTGTCTCTCTGTCTACTTGTGATCTCTGTCTGTCAAATAAATAAATAATATCTTTAAAAAAAATTTTTTTTAAAAACCTTGAAAACTGATGTCTAGTTTTGATGTGTCATTTTGTAATGATCAGAAAGAGCAGATGTTGCTTTCATGTTTATTGATTGATTGGCCTTTGCATTTATTTTTCTGTGACGGCTTATGTCCTCTCCAGTTTATCTTACTGATTTTTTTAAAGCATCTTTGTTTTTTTTTTTTTAAAGATTTTATTTATTTATTTATTTGACAGAGAGAGAACACAAGTAGGCAGAGAGGCAGGCAGAGAGAGAGGAGGAAGCAGGCTCCCTGCTGAGCAGAGAGCCCGATGCGGGACTCGATCCCAGGACCCTGAGATCATGACCTGAGCCGAAGGCAGCGCTTAACCCACTGAGCCACCCAGGCGCCCTGTTGTTTTTTTTATTTTTTAATTTAAATTCAGTTTAGTTAACACAAAGTATATTATTAGTTTCAGGGGTACAATTTCGAGATTTATCACTTGCATATAATACCCAGAGCTCATTATCTCGCATCCCCTCCCTAATGCCCATCACCCGCCCATCCCCCTGCCTCCTTCCCCTCCGGCAACCCTCAGTTTGCCTCCTAGAGTTCAGCATCTCATGGTTTGCCTCCCTCTCTGTTTTTATCTTATTTTTCCTTCCCTTCCCCTATATTCATCTATTTTGTTTCTTAAATTCCACATATGAGGGAAATCTTATGGTATTTGTCTTCCTCTGACTTATTTCACTTAGCATAATACCCTCTAGTTCCATCCACGTTGTTGCAAATGGCAAGATTTCATTCTTTTTGATGGCTGAGTAATAGTCCTCTGTGTGTGTGTGTGTGTGTGTGTGTGTGTGTGTGTGTGTACACCACATCTTCCTTATCCATTCATCTGTCGATGGACATCTGGGCTCTTTCCACAGTTTGGCTGTTGTGGACATTGCTGCTATAAACATTGGGGTGCGTGGATCACTACATTTGTATCCTTTGGGTAAATATCTAATAGTACAATTGTTGGGTCATAGAGTAGCTCTATTTTTAACTTTTTGAGGAACCTCCATGCTGTTTTTCCAGAGTGGCTGCACCAGCTTGCATTCCCACCAGCAGTATAAGAGGGTTCCCCTTTCTCCGCATCCTCGCCAACATCTGTTGTTTCCGGTCTTGTTAATTTTAGCCATTCTGACTGGTGTGAGGTGGTATCTCATTGTGGTTTTGATTTGTATTTCCCTGATGCTGAGTGATGGTGAGTCTTAAGAGGTTTTTCTAAACTGTCATAGGTCTCTTTTATTTTATTTATGACATCTTAGGCTTATAGAAATTTCTTATTTTTCTGTAGTCAGAAGAATTTCTTACTAGAGCATCTTAAGAATACTTGCCCTTGTTTTCCACTAGTACAATTTGGGCTTTTTCCTTTCTTCATTTTAATCTTTTTTTTTTTTCTTAGAATATATTTTGGTGTAAGGACTATAGTGGGGCCAAGCTTTATTTTTCCCCCAAGGAGGTAGAGAGTTGCCCCAAAGTCATGTAGGAATATTCTCTTCCTTCCCTCCATACCACCACCCTTCCTCTAAATTCAGAATCTCAATTTAACCATGTACAAGGATGGACACAAAGAGCATGACCTCTGAGTCAAGTGCTGGTTCAAATTCCAGGTTCACTGGATCTAAGCGAAGTTACCTGACCTTCCTGTGCCTTGGTTTCCCCCTCCAAAATGATAATAATAACAGCATTACCTATGATGAGGATTAAGTGAGTTATTTCGGTTACGGGGCTGTCTGTAACAGACTCACCTGAGCAAGCCTTAAGACACATGTAAGCTGAGGCAAAAGGATGGGGGAAGACACTGTATGCAAATGAGAACCAGAAGAGGAAAAAAAAGATCTATAAAGAACTTCTCAAACTCAACACACAAGAAACAGATAATCATGTCAAAAAACGGGCAGAAAACATGAACAGACACTTCTCCAATGAAGACATACCAATGGCTAACAGATACATGAAAAATATTCATCATCATTAGCCATCAGAGAGATTCTAATCAAAACCACATTGAGATATCATCTTCCACCAGTTAGAATGGCAAAAATTAGCAAGACAGGAAACAACATGTGTTGGAGAGGATGTGGAGAAAGGGGAACCCTCTTACACTGTTGGTGGGAATGCAAGTTGGTGCAGCCAATTTGGAGAACAGTATGGAGACTCCTTAAGAAATGGGGCGCCTGGGTGGCTCAGTGGGTTAAAGCCTCTGCTTTCGGCTCAGGTCATGATCCCAGGGTCCTGGGATCGAGCCCCGCATCGGGCTCTCTGCTCAGCGGGGAGCCTGCTTCCTCCTATCTCTCTGCCTGCCTCTCTGCCTACTTGTGATCTCAGTCTGTCAAATAAATAATAAAAAAAAAAAAAAAAAAGAAATTAAAAATAGAGCTTCCCTATGACCCTGGAATTGCACTACTGGGTATTTACCCCAAAGATACAGATGCAGTGAAAAGAAGGGCCATCTGTACCTCAATGTTTATAGCAGCAATGGCCACGGTCGCCAAACTGTGGAAAGAATCAAGATGTCCTTCAACGGACGAATGGATAAGGAAGATGTGGTCCATATACACTATGGAGTATTATGCCTCCATCAGAAAGGATGAATACCCAGCTTTTGTAGCAACATGGACGGGACCTGAAGAGAGTACACTGAGTGAAATAAGTCAAGCAGAGAGAGTCAATTATCATATGGTTTCACTTATTTGTGGAGCATAAGAAATAACACGGAGGACATGAGGAAATGGAGAGGAGAAGGGAGTTGAGGGAAATTGGAGGGGGAGGTGAACCATGAGAGACTATGGACTCTGAAAAACAATCTGAGGGTTTTGAAGGGGCGGGGGGTGGGAGGTTGGGGGAACCAGGTGGTGGGTATTATGGAGGGCACGTATTGCATGGAGCACTGGGTATGGTGCATAAACAATGAATTGTTACACTGAAAAGAAATTTAAAAAGGGGGGTATGGGAGAAGATACTGCATGCAAATAAGAACCAGAAGAGGGGGGAAAAAAAAAAAAAGAAAAGAACCAGGAGAAAGCAGGGGTGGTCACACTGTCCCCCAGACAAAGTAGATCCAAAGTTCAAAACTGCTGCAAGGCACAAAGAAGTCTATTCTAGAATGATTAAAAAGGTCAATTCTCCAGGAAGAGATGATAATTATAAATACATGGGCACCTAACAGCAGAGCACGCAATGATATGACACAGACAGAACTGAAGGGAGAAAAGAGTAACTCAATGGAGGAGGGGGTTTAATGGGTAGACCCCCAGAGAGATCAATAAGGAGTCAGAGGACTTGAGTATCTACAACACTATAGACCTACTGGTCCGGACACATGGATGTGGGACACCCCTCGCAAGGGCAGTGGCACATACACTCCTCTCGAGTGCACTAGGACTGCTCTGCGGGCTGGGTCCCAGGCTTGGCTACAGGTGGGGGGCGTCCCACAGCTCCTGGCATACAGGGACCACTGTATGGCAGTGATGACTACCGTCACCACTGCCTCTCAGATGTGCTTGGGTCTCTGTCTACATAAAGGCTTCTGTTCCCTTGATTCATCAGCCAGTTTCAGCATTTGACAAATCTTTATTACCATTGCTGGGCCCCCTTCTAAGTGCTGGGGAACAGGGGTGAACGGCAGCAGCCAGACCGGCTCTTGCCACCTCCCATTAGACTAACTCCTAGGTAGATTTAACACGTTTACTGATACTGTAAATGTTCCCTTCCGTTTTATTTTCTAAGAATCTAAAGTTTCTATGTCATAAATACCATTTTAATACTTATTAGCAGTCATCTTACTCTATTCCTTTATTATTTCTCATAGTTTTTCAGGAGATGACCTTGTTCTTTTTTTCTCCAGATAATGAATCTTATCGTCTACAACTTGATAAGTTGGCCTCCTTTTATAACTTCTACTTTCGAAATTTGTATTGGAGTGTACTTCTAGAGGAATGTTAAAGAATGTTTAAGGTCATTTTCCCCTCGTATGTGTGTATATCTATACACACACATACACACACATGCATAATATTATGTTAAGCAATGTCCATCTATTCCTATTAAATAAGAGTTAAAACTGAGACCTTGAGTAGTCAATGCAATCTTGAAAAAGAAAAGCAAAGCTGGAGGTATCAGATTTCAAGTTATATTACAAAGTGGTAGTGATCAAAACAGTATGGTATTGGCATAAAAACAGATACATAGTTCGATGGAATAGAACAGAAAACCCAGAAACGAACCCCAAATTATAAGGTCAATTAATCTTCGACAGAGGAGGAATGACTACACCATGGGAGACAGTCTCTCTTCAACCAATGGTGTTGGGAAAACTGGACAACAACATGCAAAAGAATGAAACTGCACCACTTTCTTATACTACACAAAAAAATAAATTCAAAATGGATTAAAGACATAAATGTGAGACCTGATGCCATAAAAACCCTAGAAAAGAGCACAGGCAATAATTTCTCTAACATCAGCTATAGCAACATTCTTCTAGACATGTCTCCTGAGGCAAGGGAAATGAAAGCAAAAATTAACTATGGGGACCACATCAAAAAATAAAAAGTTTTTGAATAGTGAAAGAAACAAAACAAAAAGGCAACCCACTGAATATTTGCAAATGACATATCCAATAAAATGTAAGTATCCAGAATGTACAAATGTACAAAGAACTTATAAAACTCAACGCCCAAAAACCAAATAATCCAATTTAAAAATGGGTAGAAGTCATGAATAAACATTTTTTCAAAGAAGACAAATCCAGATGGCCAACAGACACATGAAAAGATGCTCAATATCATTCATCATCAGGCAAATGCAAATCAAAACCACAATGAGCTATCACCTCCCACCTGTCAGAATGGCTGAAATCAACAATACAATGTTGGTGAGGATGTGGAGAAAAAGAAACGCTTATGCACAGTTGGTGGGAATGCAAACTGGTACAGCTTTTGTGGGAAACAGTACACAGGGTCTTCAAAAAATTAACAATAGAACTACCCTAAACCCAGTAATTGCACTTAATGGGTATTTACCCACAAAACCAAAAACACTAATTCAAAGGGATACACCCATCCCTTTGTTTATAGCAGCATTATTTGCAATAATCAAAGTATACAAGCAGCCCAAGTTTCATCCATAGATGAATGGATACAGAAGATGTGGTATATAGAGACAATGGAATATTATTCAGCCATAAAAAAGGCATGAAATCTTACCATTTGCAATGACACGGATAGAGCTAGCAAGTGCTATGCTACGCAAAGTAAGTCAGAAAAAGACAAATATGATCTCACCCACATGTGGAATTTAAGAAACAAAACAGATGATCAAAGGAAAGGGAGAAAGAGAAAGAAAAACCAAGAAATAGACTCTTAACTATAGAGAACAAACTGATGGTTAGCAGAGGGGAGGTGGATGGGGGGGGGATGGGTAAAATAGGGGATGGGGATTAAAAAGTATACTTACCGAGATGCAAGAAAATAAAATAAAGTGACAAAAACATTTAAAAAGTGGAGATACAATCAGGGACATATGTTGAACTTTACCAAATGCCTTTAAGCCATTTTTAGCATTTATGGAGCTGTTTACGTGAGTTTTCACCTCTTTTGACCTATTACTTGGTTCAAGATAGTCCCACTCGCTTGTGGTGCATTTGTTTTTTAAACATAACCCTGTGCAATTCTATTTGTTGTTATTAATTTTTGAATTTTGCACCAGTCTTCAGAAATTGGATTTTTTTTCAGTCATTTTTCCTTTTTGGTGTTGTCAGTGTTATGCCGGCTTCACAGAATAATTTGGAATCTTTCCTTCTCTATGGTCTGGCATGGTTGGTGCAGCTTCAAAAACATGTAATTAGGGGCGCCTGGGTGGCTCAGTCAGTTAAGCATCTGACTCTTGATTTTGGCTCCAGTCATGGGATCGAGCCCTGCTTCGGGCCCTATGCTGGGCCTGGAATCTGCCTGGGGTTCTCTATCTCTCTTATAATAAATTATAACTCTCTCATAATAAATTAATATTTTTAAAAACATAGCAATATCCTTTCCTTGGAGGTTTATAAAAATTCAAAGTTGGCTAAACCTCAGGGTTTTGGGGGAGAGTTTTATGAAAACTCTGTTTCTCTCGTGATTATTGATCCATTCACACTTTCTAGTTAGTTCTTCTGGGGTCAAACTGCTGATTTATATCTTCTCAGAAAACTATCAGTTTCAGTTGATTTTCAGCTGAATTTACATGTGGTCAAGCACAGAACCCTCCAAGAATATTTTTTCTCTTCTCTGTATTAGCGGCTATTTCCCCATTTTAATGTTCAATTTTACATATTTGGCTCACTCCTACCCCAACCCCCATGAGATGACTTAGACTTTAAAAAGTCATCCAAGGACACACGCTGTTCGAACAGCAGCCTACTGACCATGTGCATGGCCCAGAGACTGAGTAGCTGGAATCAGGGACGAGGAGGAGGAAGGCCGTGGGGGAGGGGCATTCAGAAAACATTTTAAAAGTGCGGAGTGCCCCTGCACATGTGCCCTGGCCTTGAACATCCCACATCTCCTTTTCACAAGTCCCCCTCACCCAGTAATACGTGACGACTCCCACCCTGTCTTCAATCCCCAGCTGCCACCTCCTCTTGGAAACTTTCCTGGCTTCCCCGGGAAAAGTCAGTGCCTTTCCTCTGACATTCAAGTTTACTTTTTTTTTTTAATTAAAAAAAAGTTTTTTTAAGATTTTATTTGTAATCTCTACACCCAACGTGGGGCTCGAACTCACAACCTCAAGATCAAGAGTCTCAGGCTTCCATTGACTGAGCCAGCCAGGTGCCCCTAATTTTGAAAACTTAAAAAAAGAATTTATTTAGGGGCGCCTGGTTGGCTCAGTGGGTTAAACCCTCTGCCTTCAGCTCAGGTCAGGATCCCAGGGTCCTGGGATCGAGCCTCACATCAGGTTCTCTGTTCAGTGAACAGAGAACTCCTCTCTCTGCCTGCCTCTCTGCCTACTTATGATCTCTTTCTGTTAAATAAATAAATAAAATCTTTAAAAAATTGTTTTAAATTTATTTGAGAGAGAAAGCACACAAGCGAGGGGAGGGGCAGAGGGAAATAGAGAGAAGAAGACTCCCCGCTGAGTGGGGAGCCAGATACGGGGCTCAGTCTCAGGACTTGGGGATCATGAGCTGAGCTGAAGGCAGATGCTTAACCAACTGAGCCACCCAGGCATTCCATAATTTTGAAAACCTTTAAACACAAAAAATTAAAAGAATAAAACCAATGGAATTAACTCGTGTTAACATTCTATCATTTTTGCCTCAGATCTTTTTTGTTAAAAGCAGCATTGCTCGGAAATTAAAAGCCCTTCCTTCCATCCACCGGCACCAGCTCCTTCTTCCCCTCGCCCAAGACCACAAGTGCGAGTCTAGTAGCTACTGCAACACGTCTGCATCCATAAATCACAAACAGTTTTGTCTGTGATTGCCACAGAAATGAAATGTTCCTGAACGGTATTATTCGGCAATTTCCCATTTCATGCAATACTGTTTGAGATTTATTTATGCTAATACCGATCGCGCACGTGTTTATTGAGGTAGAAGTTACAAAACATAAAATCTCCCAATTCCGTGTGTTTTAACTGCTGCGTAAGATCACATTTGTAGTTGTCTGTTCCATCCCTGTAGACACTGAAGACACTGACGTGGAGACCTCTTTTGTGCTTCCAGCCTTACTGCCCTAGATACCCTTGGAGCTGTCTCCTCAAGCACACGTGTGAGTTTCTCGAGGTAATTATACACCTAGATGCGAAACTGTTGGTCATAAAGTATGTACCGTTGCAGTTTTGAATGTCATTGCGGAAACATCCGCGGTGCTTCTTCCCGCCATTACTCCAGCATCTCTGCAGCTGTCGCCACGATCAGTTGGCTTGCCCACCTGCCCCCAACCTCACAAGTTACCAGAGGACATGTGTGTGACTGGCACTCAGTGAACACTTGACAAATGTCAGGATGAGCTCACTGTCTAGCACAAGAGACAGATGCTAATGGGACAAGTGCATTAATAAAGGCTATGAGACCTCTCCTGGCGGGGATCCAGGGAAGGCTTCATGGAGGAGGTGGCATGGGAGCCGGAGTTTGAAAGGCAGGAAGGGTCTGACCGAATGAGGCTGGGGATGACGGAATGACTGGGCTGGGAGGAGGGGGTGGGTCAAACGGCCTGGGCACCTTGGATGTGACCGAGTGGTGGTTCTTAGCTGAACCATGAGGGGGCCATCCCCGCTCCATGCAGGAAGAGCCTTGAGCCAGAACAGAGTGTGTGGGAAGGTGGAAGGAAGCAGGAAGACAGGTTGGAAAAGGTAAGTGGGTCTAACCCAAGCTCAGTCTCCAATGGCAGGCTCTGGGGAGCCAGTAAGAAGTGACCAGGTCAGAGATGGGCTCAAAGATGACTCACGTGATAAGAGGTAAATCGCTGGGGTACCCAGGCCCTGGAGTAGGAGTAAGTCAGAGAGCCTGTCCCCCCCACCTCCGCCTCTCTCCTCCCTCTGTCTCTGGGGACAGATCAGGTCACCGGGCCTGGACTTCTGCCCCAGACCCACAGCAGAGTGCTGGGACTCAGCCCCTCCGCGTCCTCCGCTTTGCAGTCCTGTGAGCCCAGGCCATTGCTGCCTGTCCCCTCCATTCTGGCTGCTCTAGGCAGGTGTCAGGCCAGGGGACTGGGGAGACCCTCCGTGAAGCATGAAGCCAGGGCCCCTGCATTGAATCTCGTGCCCTGGCCTAGCTCAGCCCGTCTGATCAAGCCTGCAGTGCATCCCGGGGCCTGAGGTGATGGTGGGGTGGGAGTCCTGTCCTTCTGTATTCCCTGCAGTCCTTCAGCAGAGCCCTGCTCTGGGCACCCGGCCCAGAGTGGAGGGAAAGGGGACACACGCACGACCTTCACTTTCAAGTCCTTTTGTCTTAAGCCACTTCAGCAAAACCACCAGCAGCGGGGATAGCAGGTGAGCGGAGGTTGTCAGCCATGCTCGGGAGGAGGGGCACTCCTTGGGAGTCACACAGGCCTGGACCCGCTCTGGGTTCGGCCGCTCTGGAGCCGGCGAATGTACGTGTGCCTGCGTGTGGTTGTGGCTGTTAAAACCTCTCTGAGCCTCAGTGTTCGCATCCATCAGGTGGGCCACTCACACCTGCTCTGCCCCTCCCCCAGGAGTAACAAGGAATGTGAGGTCACTCAGTGGCACCAGGACCTCAGGGCAGGGACACGGTTCAGGCTGTCGTTCCACTGCCTGAGCAGCTCTCCCCAGAGCCTGGCTGCGTTTGCAGGTCTGGGCACATGAGCTCCCAGTCCAGAAGGGCTCCAGTCCTACCGAAGGACAGACGTCCCCCACACCTGTCCCCCATGCCCCCCACACACCCTCTGGTTCTGGGAAGACCAGGCCATCTGCCTGCTCTTTTGGAGGCAACAGCTCAGTTCAAACAGTGCCCGAAGCTGTCCACACTGTTGGTCAACCACTGCCACCAAAACGTGGCCAGCCTGCCCAGAGACCCTGGACAGCCACCACTGAGCCAGTAAAGGGGGGAGTGCATGGAAAGAACAGGGTTCCGGGTCTCTAAGCACATGCAGGTATGTCCACCTTTCTGCTTCCTGACATTCCCCCCACCCCCATGCCCCAGGGGCTGGGCTGGCCCCCTGTGGCGGGGATAATGAAGAGGGTAGAAACCTGGCTCCCGTGTGCCCCCAGACAAGGTGTCTGTGTGTGCCTTGTCCCTCGTGCTCCACGGCCCCCAGCGAAACCCAGTTGCTGTCCCCAGGGGCTCATTTGCCCTCTGCAGCATTTCCAGCCTAGGGTCCCCTCACTGCCACTCAGACACCTGAGGCGCTGAGGCCCCCATGTCAAAGCCCATCGCACGGCCACATCCCCAGCCAGGTGGCCAAGGCACATCGTGCCCATCTGGACCTTCAAAGATCTCAGGATGCCCTTCTCTTTTGACAGGATCCTATGGCCTGAGGCCAGTGTCCCTCTTGTGGGGCACAATTCTGGGAAGACTCGGCTGATCTTGTCTTAGGAGAGCTTGTGCGGAACAGCAGAATGGAAGCCTGGGGACGTCAGCCCGGGGGATCCCAGGACACTTGGATCCTGGTTTTGAAAATGGCTCCAGGCTTCAGTTCCCTTTTGGAACAATCCGAATCACCAGGAGGAGGCAGGGGGTGACTGTGGGCATCCCCCTGCCCCGGCCACCCCACCCCTGCCTCTCCCTGTTTCGGCAGCCGCGGGTGCTGGGGAGTAACATGGCAGCTTGGTTGCCTTCCCTGCCCTAGAAACACAGGATGCAGGGGTCTGGCCACTGGCGTTCTTTGTAAGAGCTGCCTCAGTTTGCCCAGGGCAGTCTAGACAGATCCATGACAAGGACACATGGTACCCCATGAGCTGCCCCGTTCTCATCCTAGCTCCCCCTGGAACCCTGTTCTGCACGAGTTGCACCAGCCAATTCACGGCAAGAACGGGAGTCCAGTCCACAGCACCCAAGCTGATAGGTGAGTAACCCAGGAAAACCGTGGCTTTCCCAAGACAGAGAGAGGACACAGGGTCCTGCCCCAGGCTAAACAGTGTTTTAAAGCTGCTGATCTCACTTCCTCAGAGTGTTGTCCTTACGGCTGTTCCCAGAGCGAGCCTGCCTGAGGCTCCAAACGCTGGGCGGTCTCCTGCACTCTGGACACTGCGTGCAAACAGCTCCCAGGACTTTATGACCATCATCTCCGTGGTTCTTCCACCAGCCGCTTCCCAGGAAGAACCAGAGGAGAGACAGTGTCCCTGGGCTGTGACAGACAGTGGGGAGGGTACAGACTGGCAGCAAGGTCCACAGGGCCCCCGGTCACCAGTGCTTGGCTGTGGGGGAGTTCTGCTAAATATCACAGGCAGCCAACAGAAGCCCTCAGGGGCCCAAACACAACCCCAGGTGCACGAGGGAGGGATGGCCTGCCTTCCAAGCCTTCGAGGAGTGCCCTAGACTGTCCACAGGGGAGAGGGCATCCCCCATAGAGGGAAGAGCCACATTTTCCCGCAAGAAAGCTGGAAACAGCTTGGATCTACACCAGTGTCCAGGAATAGCCCTTCCCATCTGTAATAAATGGGTGACATGTTTCCAAAGCCCTTTGACCCAGCTGAAGAAGGTATTTTCACGCCCAGCTGTCAGGTAGGAAAACCAACGGCAGGGGGCCAGCCAAAAACAGCTCTGGTCCAGAACCTATGCCATGCTTCTCCACGAATTGTTCCTTTCCAGGAGCCTCTCCACAGCCTGACCCTGCCTCTGCTGGCCGGGAGGGACACACCACCAGCTTCTCAGGATGGGGCAGTGGTCCTTGTTCTGGAGACCCTCAGGGCATCCCAGCAGAGGAACTGGACACCAGCCAGATAGGTCCTCTTCTCTCTCTGGCATTGTACTGTCACCCCATGGTCACCTCCAAGAGCCACAGAACCAACAGTAGTCCATTTCTCCAGGGGACAGGTGTTGGGGAGAGAGCAAGGGTGAGATGCTCCACCCCAGGGGTGGCGTCGGGAGAAGGCCATCCTGCCAACATGGTTCCCTGGCTTCTTCTCCAGTGAGACGCAGGCCATCAGAGGAGAAAGTCCATTTCCTCATTCCACAGCAGCCTGAGAACTTGCAGGTGGCTTTCAACAAGGCCAGTACGGGGGCTGAAGCCTGGAACTGGGCTGCCCCCTCAGGGTTTCCTCTCCAGAAGCCAACTCTCCCTCTCTCCCAGAACCCACAAGGAGATAGAGGCCCACAGTCCCCTCTGCTTGGATGAGAGTTTTTCATGAGCGATTTTCTCCTGTCCCCAGACAACTCTTATCCTTGCAGTGTTCACACCCCTAACACCCGAGAGGCCCTGCAGAAGTTGTAACCTCCTCCATTCTCGGGTTTGGGAAAAGGGGGCCCTGCAGTGGGGGTGGTCATCCACCCCAAATTGGACCAGGAGCCTGGAGAGCAAGATTGGCCCTTGCCCCTCCAGAGAGCATTAAATGGTCAAGGCAGTGCCTGGGAAGACAGCTCTGTAGGACCTGCTAAGTGACCTCAGTGAAGCCACAGCACCCCCCGGCCTCAGTTTCCCCAGGTCCTACACTCAAATCCAAAGTTTCTCTCTCAAGGCCAAGAGGGGGATGGATGCAAGAACCTTTCTCTGCAAGCATATGAGAAAAGGTGGCATCCTCTAGTCCAGGGGGCCCAGGAGCCCAGCCCACCAATACAGAATGAGACCCCTACCCGGCAGCCAGCAGCGGTGACGCTGTCGTAACTCATAACGGTGCAGTAGACTGCGGGGGAAGCGCACCCCCCTCCCAGCCCAGCCCAGTGAGTGGGCGGCACAGCCCTGGGGAATCCCTGGGTGGGGGTACTTGCAGAGGCAACCCACCTGGCTGTCAAGCAGGCGGAGGCTGGGGTTAGGAGTGGGGGGTTGGGGAGAGCCTCCCGCCCAACCCCCCTCAAACCCAGCGAAGACAGTCGACCAAGCTACGGCCTTCCCTGGTGGGCAGCTCATTCCACCCTTCCCTGGGTCCAGGCCGGCAGCCAGCCAGCGTGCCAAGGGACTGTGGCGCAGTCTCCCCAACCCCCACCCCGCCCAGTCCGAGGTCCCGGAAAGCAAAGAGCAAGCAGTCCCTCCCCGCCCCCTCCCCCGTCCAGGACCCGGATTCCGCTCCCCTTCTCCCGGCCTGATCAGTCCTGGCTCACACCACCCGCGTGCTCACCACATCTGCGCCTGGGCGTCACGGCCCAGCCCCAGGCAGGGTGCCCCGGCCGCCGGGATGCGGTGACAGGCAGCACGCTCCTTACCTGGGAGGAGACAGCCAGCCGGTCCTCCTCGCGGGCCTGGTGAAGCCAGCCCCACCTGGCAAGGGACTGTCAGCAAATTCCCCTCTGCATCACCGCGGGAGCGGCATCCCGGCTCCTCCCCGGCTGGAGCCAAGCTTGGCTCCGCCCCAAAGCTGCTCTGACCCACCGGGGAACCCAGGCTGGATTATCATATACAAAGGCCCGGGCTCCGCCTCAGAGACCCTGTCTCTACAAGGAACCATCTGCAAACTACCATCGCAAATGCACAAGGCTGCCGATCCCTGCAGCCATGGCTCCGGCACCCTCTGATGCCGTGGGCCTCGGTAGCTGTCTTGCTGCTCTCCGCCCACCCTACAACCTCACCCCTACCCCAAGCTCTCCTCTGAGGCGTGTCTTCCTTCCGAACCTCCCCACCGGGCGCCAGCCAAAGCAAGAAAAGATGCACAACGACACAAAGGTAGCAGGGTTCTGCCCCGCCCTGGGACCGGCTCCTGGTGCCCAGTAGCTGGTACTCCCTCTTTCTTCCCCAGCAGAGAAAAGATCTACAGATTGGCCACAGCCCTGCCTGGTAGGCCCAAAGGAGTGGGCTGGGTCATTTGCAGTTAGCCTGGGCCACTGTCCCCTTCCTGTCTCCAGTTTAATCAAAGTCCTGGCTATTGGGCTAGAGACGCTACTTTGGGCCCTGGAGGCAGGTACCCGTGTTTGAACCCCCAAAGAGCCGTCTGCAGAGTAAGGGGTAGTAGGGAACTCACTCTCTTTTTCCCAGACAGGGGCCCGCCCAGGCATGTTTATTTTATAGACATTATCCTGTGCTATCAGTATAATGGCTAATGGGTGAGGAGAGCTGAAAAGGGACTGTCTACAGTTTTATAAGGGTAAGATATTGATCATTAGGAGTTATTAGCAATCAGATGAGAAGACCTTAGAGGAAGCAGCTGAATACAAGGTACAAGATGCTGCAGGGAGGGGAGCTGTGCCTTCCTGAGGTGTTTCTCAGCCAGATAAATGCAAGAGCAGCATTCAAGAACTCTAGCTGCCTGGATTCGAATCCCCGCTGGGCCATCTAAATATGGGGCTTAACCTCTCTGAGCCTCATTCGTTGCATATATAGAATGAAGGAAATAATAACAACATTGGAAGGCGGTTATGAGGATGAAATGAGATATTGTGCACGAAGTAGATGCTCAGTGAATCTAGTGGTTGTTTGCCATCGTTACTGTCCTGGGTACTGGCAGGAGAAAGAGAAGCCTGAACAGAAGCAGCTTGTTGTCCCTTTCCTCTGCTTCCTCATTACAGAACCAGTGTCTGACCTCAGGGTGAGACCTTATGTAATGGGGCTTTAGAAAGGCCCAGTGTTAAGTGGAAAAAACATGGTCTTCAGATGCAGTTGAACCTTTGTTCAGATCCGGACTTTTGTCTCTTACTAGCTATGTCACCTTGTACAAGTTGCTTAACCACTCTGAAATTACCTTCCTCATCTGTAAAACAGGCACCTTGACACAAATAAAAGAAGTCCGATTACAGTATCTACCTTACAGGGTGGGTAGGAATATAAAATGCATAGAAGGTACTTAACTCAGTTTTCCACATACAGAAGAAGCAGGTCACTGTTCATCTCTCCTTTCTTGGAAAGACCTAGATAAAGTGAAGGGAAGACCCAACACTGAAATTCCCAGGCATCCTGGACTGAGTGTCCTGGGAGGAGACTGAATGGTGGGTATTCTAGCCCAGATCAGGAGCTGGTTTCAGCAGCTCTTCAAGCCCTCTGCCAAGGTCCCATCCACGTAGAACCTGAGCAGCCTGCTTCCCTAGTGAGCCTGACCTCTGGACATGCCCTCTGATGGAAGCCGAGGCCAGAGTGGAAAGCTGGAAGCAGGTCTTCAAGGACCTCAAAGACAAGGCTCAGAAGTTTGAACTTTACTAGGTAGGCCCTGGGAGCCATGGAAAGTGTTTGAGCAGCAGCAAGGGATAAGACTGATAAGCCCAAACCTAAGTCACTCCTGCTCCTGGAGGCAAGACCTAGGAGGCATCAAGGATGTGCACTAAAGGGAGACACAGAAGAGGAAGAACAAGAACCCATGAAAATGCCAGGCGGGCATTAAAATGATCTAATCAAAGACATAACCCCTCTCTCCTAACCAGTGTCCTAACCAGCTGAACACCAGCCACCCAGATGAGGGTGAAGCTGGTAGAAGGTGCTCAGTAAAGGTGTATGAAATGAATAGCTGAGGCTTTGTGGGCTTGGGGAGGCTTTTGAAGGAAAGGTGCTTCCAACTCGTGGGTGCTGAGAACATTTTTCATGCTCTTATGTGGACTAAGGTAGGAGTTCTATGAAAGACAATGACTACTATGCTATTGTCTTTATGACTGTTTTGTCAACGGCCAGTGCCTTGTTTGAGAACATAATCCAGAACAACAGCAAAGAAACCAAAGGCTCCTGAGCCATCCAGACAGATGGAACTGTCACACTGTCAGAATTGGTGCTTTTTCTGCAGAAGAGCACCTTGTAGATATCTTCAATGAGAGCCCACCTACATTTACTCTACATACAATTTCAGCATATCCAGGGTGGCAGAGACTGCCAAGGGTCCCCTGATAGCTTTCCTTCCCACTTCCTTTTAGCAGCAGAGCTTCCAAGATTAAAACTGGATTCATGGCTACCTTGCCAGAGACTACATTTCCCAGCCTCCCTTGCAGCCAGGAGCAACTACAGGACTAAGTTCTAGCCAATGGGAAATGAGTGAAAGTGACATATTTCACTTCTGGGCCACACTCTTAAAAGGAAGCTGCCTGCTCCCCACTTCCTCTTTTCCCTTGTGCAGACTGGACCATGGGCATGGGGATGGGTGGGGAGCTGCTTGATGAAGCTGGCAAGGACAGCACCCTCGGGTTGCCCACTCAACAAGACATTAAGAACATGAGTTGCATGATGACCTGGAGGAGAAGAGCCTTGGATGGCTGAACACCTTGGTCTCTGTCACAACAGCTGAACCAGAAGCCTAACTGACAAACGTAGTCTCCTGATTGTCAAGCCTACAGCAGATGAGCAGGAGCACACCGGAAGAAGGAAGGACTCATAAATAAGCAAGCGCAGTGAAACAAGCAAAAGTCAAGAGCAAGAGAAGATAGAACAACTATGAAACAAAGTCAGAAGTCTTCTAGTTCAGGGTCACTCCGAGAGGCCTGGGGACATCATGGTATTACAGGGTAATGTTGGAAATACGCTACATCATTAAGAGAAGGTTAATTCTGACCAAACGTTTTCATTTAAGATGAAAACAAGGTTAATTTAGAAAGTATTTCTGATCTAAAATGGTTAACGTAAAATAAAACATATGTTTAAAGGTAGAGACCGTCAGCATCCAGAAAACTCAGCCATCCAAGGTGACACTTTGCTTCAAGAATCAGAAAGCAGAGATTTTGGTTCATTGATTATATTTCTTCTTCCCTACTAGATTATGGATCAGATCGTACCTCCTTTTTCTTTTAATTCCTATTATCTAGCACAGTGCCCTGACTCAATAAATACTTCTTTTTTTTTTTTAAGATTTTATTTATTTTATTTGACAGAGATTACAAGTAGACAGAGAGGCAGGCAGAGAGAGAGAGAAGGAAGCAGGCTCTCTGCCGAGCAGAGAGCCCTATGTGGGGCTCAATCCCAGGACCGTGGGATCACAACCTGAGCCGAAGGCAGAGGCTTTAACCCACTGAGCCACCCAGGTGGCCCTCAACAGATACTTCTTAATGGTGGTGTTGCAAGGCGGAGAGGGTAGATCCCAGAGCTTAGTAAGGTGATTTTGATTATTGATCAGTGAGATTGCCTGAGGTTCTCGACCATCCCAATGAACAAATGCAGGAGCATAGCCCTCAGAAGAGTGTTATGGGCCCACAGTGACCCTGGGACCTCCCCACTATTGTCTAGAAATCATCTCATCAGAAATTCCCCTGAACTCATAAAGACATACATACACAGGGATGTTCATTGCAGAACTGAATGTAATTGCAAAAAAACAAACACAACTGTACACAACCTACACAACTGTTCATGGCCTTTCTGTACTGCCCAGATGAGATGCTCAGGAAAACTCAGTATGACCGGGAAAAGGTGGGACACACAGGAAGAGTCAGCAAGAGTCAGCTCCCCATTTTTCATTAGACTCCACTGGTTTTAGGCTTCAAGGCAGGAAGGGTACTCCAGAGTCCCCAACACCCTAGACCTGGAGCTGGGTCAGCACTGCTGGGTGCTGGATAAGACTGCTAGGGAGTAAACAGAGGAGGGTGGCTGTGGGTCCAGAGGTGATAGACACAAGACTCCACAGATTTTGCTATAGGACCCAGAATGTAAACTCGTGCCACTAACAGGGACAGTATTTTTAAGGCAGAATCACATCACTATTCACACTTTAAATGACCGTCCAGATACTGTAGGGTATCTGCTGCCCCCCAAGAGCCAAATCAAAGCTTTCCAAGAATGTTTCCATGTTTGGGGTTTGGGTTTCTATCACACACTCTAATCTGCTTTTCTGAACAGGAGGGAATTTGATTTCCTGTGCAGAAGGGAGGGGAGCAATGTATTGGGGTGGAAAATGATTTTTCCAGTTTCTTCCATCTAACCAGACATGAGATTATAGATTTCAAGATAGAACAAGGCCTCAGGCTTAAGTCCAGAAATATAGCATTGACCCCTCATTGGAAGCTGGCATTCCCCAAGTTGGGGGGCCAGAGTGAAGCCAGGCCCTAATAACCACTTGGCCCTCCATGGCAGAGAATTTAGGCCTCCCCTCTGCTGGCACAGCCTGGCCTCCCTGGCCCCCTTCCTCCTGGCCTCAGGCTAGGGCCCCACTCACCAGTGTTCCACCACTTAGATGTTGTTAGCTAGTAGTAGCCTCTTTTATAGTGCTTCTCTCCCAGAAGACGGGAAGTTCATGACTGGTGAGAGGTCACTTTTATCCACCATCAACCAACAGACACTGCCAATTATCAATATTAGAAACTTCTGGTGGGCCAGGTCAGAGGCAGATGCTGATGACATCACAAAGGAAGCACCTCTGTTGTGCTAGAACTCTGGCGGTATTTGAAAGGGAAGGTTCTCCCATCCAGAATTGAGACAACTGGGAGCATGACCAGACAGATCTTAGTGTTGAAGCTTGTGCATTTTTATCCCAATTCTGTCCTGAGTCTGGCTGATGCCCTGAGGATTAAGTTGATAAGAATACTTGAGTCTTCATGTTGATATTCCATTAAGGTTAACTGCTCCCCACCTCCATCAGGGGGATTCTCGCAGGACGGAAATATAGACATTTATAGATAAACAAAAACTGATATAGTTTACCACCAGTAGACCTGTCTTTTGAGAAATGCTAAAGAGAATCCTTCAGGTTGAAATGGAAGGACAGTAGACAGTAATCTGATTTTATATGAAGAAACAAGAAACACTGGTAAAGGTCACTGCATAGGTAAATATAAAAGTCAGTGTTAATGTATTTTCTTTCTTTCCTATATTATTTAAAAGAAAACTGAATAAAACAAAAAATTATAAATCTTTGTCAATAAACACACAATGTATAAAGATGTAATTTGTGACAATAGCAACATAAAGGTGGGTACAGAGCTATGCAAGGGCAAAACGTTTTGCATACTACTGAAACTAATCTGAACTAGATTGTTACAAATTAAGATGCCAGTTGTAATCCTCAGAGCAATCACTAAGAAAATAACTCAAAAATATATAGTAATAAAAAATGACAAAGAAATTAAAACGATACACGAGAAAGTAAGTATCTATTTAACACAAAAAAATGGTAGTGGAGAAAATAAACAATAGCAGGATAAGGCATACAAAAAACAAATAGCAAAGTGATAGAAGTAAGTCCTATATTTTCAGTAGTTACTTCAAATATAAGTGAATTAAACTCTGCAATCAAAAGGCAGAGACTGGAAGAATGAATTAAAAAGAAATACACAGAGTGCCTAGGTGGCTCAGTAGGTTAAGTGGCTGCCTTCAGCTCAGGTCATGATCCCAGGATCCTGGGCTTGAGCCCCTTATGGGGCTCTCTGCTCAGTGGGGAGCCTGCTTCTCCCCCTCCCCCTCCCTTTGCCACTCCCTCTGCATGTGCTCTCTTTGCTCCCTCTCTGTCAAATAAAGAAATAAAATCTTAAAAAAAAAAAAAGAAATATACAAATATAAGCTCACAAGAGACTCACATGAGATCCCAAAACACAAATACACTCAAATTAAAAGGATGAAAAAGACATTCATGCGAAGAGTAACCAAAGAGAGCTGGAGTGATTATACTAATATCAGAAAATATAGACTTTAAGGCAAAATTGTTACAAGAGACAAAGAATGACATGATATAATAATGAAAATAGAAATAACAGGGGCGCCTGGGTGGCTCAGTGGGTTAAAGCCTCTGCCTTCAGCTCAGTCATGATCCCAGGGTCCTGGGATTGAGTCCCATATTGGGCTCTCTGCTCAGCAGGGAGCCTGCTTCCTCCTCTCTCTGCCTGCCTCTCTGCCTACTTGTGATCGCTGCCTGTCAAATAAACAAATAAAATCTTAAAAAAAAAAGAAAGAAAATAGAAATAGTATATAAAAATATATAATAATCATTATATAAAAAGGTCACTATCAAGAAGGCATGAAAATTGTAAACATACATGTATTCTATCAAATATATATTAGATATATATGTATATATACATATATATCAATATATATGTATATAACATATATGTATATTATCAAAATACATGAAGAAAAAGCTGACAAGATTAGGGGAAGTAAACAGTTTGACAATAATGCCAATTTTGATAATGGATACAACTAGATACAGATCAGCAAGGACATAGTAGACTTGACAATACTATGAATGAACTAGACCTAAGAGATGACTCTGGAATGTTCCACCCAACAACAGCCCATTCTTCTCAAGTGCGCATGCAGCATTCTCCAGTATAGACCTTAGGTTGGGCCACAAAACTGTTCTCGATAAATTTAAAAAGATTGGAGTTATACTAAATATGTTCTCTGAACACAATGGAATAAAATTAGAAATCAGTAACAGAACTAAATCTGGAAAACTCAAAAACATGGAAATTAAACAATACACCCTTAAATAACCCAAAGTTCAAATAAGAAATCTCAAGGGAAATGAGAAAATATATTGAGATGAATAAAAATGAAAATACAACTTCTATAATTGACGATATGTGATGAAAGCAGTGCTCAGAGGGAAATTTATACGTGTAAATGCCTCCACTAAAAAAGGCACAAAAATCTTTAACCAATAACCTGTTCTTCCAACTTAAGAAACCAGAAAAAGAAGAGCAAACTAAGCTCAAAGAAAGTAGAAAGATGGGGCGCCTGGGTGGCTCAGTGGGTTAAAGCCTCTGCCTTCGGCTCAGGCTCAGGTCATGATCCCAGGGACCTGGGATCAAGCCCCACATCAGGCTTTCTGCTCAGCAAGGAGCCTGCTTCCTCCTCTCTCTGCCTGTCTCTCTGCCTACTTGTGATCTCTGTCTGATAAAAAAAAAATCTTAAAAAAAAAAAAAAAGAAGAAAGAAAGAAAGAAAGTAGAAAGAAGGAAACAGTAAAAATTGGAGTGGAGGGGCGCCTGGGTGGCTCAGTGGGTTAAGACTCTGCCTTCTGCTCAGGTCATGGTCTCAGGGTCCTGGGATCGAGCCTGGCAACGGGCTCTCTGCTCAGGGGAAGCCTGCTTCCCTCTCTCTCCCTGCCTGCTGCTCTGCCTACGTGTGATCTCTCTCTGTGTCAAATAAACAAATAAAACCTTAAAAAAAAAATTTGGAGTGGAGACAAATGAAATAGAGATCAGAAAAATAACAAAGAATCAGCAAAACCAAAAGCTGATGCTCAAAAAGATTAGCAAAACTGACAAACCTTTAGCTGGACTGAACAGAGGGAGAGAAGACTCAAATTATTAAAATAAAAAATTGTGGGGACATGACTATTGACCCTACAGAAATAAAGAAGGATGATAAGAGAATATTATGAACAAATATATGCCAACAATCTAGGCTCTTTAGATGAAATGAATAAATTCTTAGACACACAATCTACCAAAACTGACTCAAGAAGAAGTAGAAAATACAAATTGACCAGTAATGAGTAAAGAGATTGAATCAGTGATCAAAAAAGTTCCAACAGGGGCGCCTGGGTGGCTCAGTGGGTTAAACCGCTTCCTTCGGCTCAGGTCATGATCTCAGGGTCCTGGGATCGAGTCCCGCATCGGGCTCCCTGCTCAGCAGGGAGCCGGCTTCCTCCTCTCTCTCTCTCTGCCTGCCTGTCTGCTTACATGTGATCTCTCTCTTTCAAATAAATAAATAAATAAATAAATAAAGTTCCAACAGAAAAAGGAACCCTTGTGCCTTGTCAGTAGGATTGTAAACTAGTGCAGCCACTGTGGATACAGTGTGGAGGATCCTCAAAAAATCAAAAATAGAACTACCATATGATCCAGCAATTCCACTTCTGGGAATATATCCAAAGGAAATGAAAATATTAACTTGAAAAGATATCTGCAATCCCATGTTCATTGCAGCATTGTTTCCAGTAGCTAAGCCATGGAAACCACCTCAGTGTCCATGACCAGATGAATGGATAAAGAAATCCTGGTGCACGCGCGCGCGCACACACACACACACACACACACACACTCACATTGGAATATTCTTCAGATGTAAAAATGAGGAAACCCTGCCATTTGCAACACCTTGGTTGAACGTTGAAAGCATGATGCGAAGGGAAATAAGTCAGACAGGGAAAGACAAGGAGTATATAATTTCACGTATATGCGGAATCTAAAAAATAAAACGATGAATAAACAACCAAACAAAAAGCAGAAACAGACCCCAAAATAGAGAAAACAAACTGATGATTGCCAAAGGGGAGAGGGGACGGAAGACGAACAAAATGGGTCAAGGGAAGTGGGAGAGGCAGTTATGGAATGAGTCAGTCATGGGACTGGAAGGTACAGCACTGGGAATACAGGCAGGGGTGCTGTGATGGTCGGTGTGGTGACGGGGGTAGCTACACAGGTGGGAGCATAGCACAATGATCAGACTTGTCGAATCACTATATTGTACCCCTGAAATGCATGTAATGTTAAATGCCGACTTCACTTCCATTTTTTAAAAGTTCACAGTTTGGGGGAAAGCTTGGGTGGCCCAGTCAGTGAAGTCATCTCTCCCCTCACCTCATGCTCTTTGTCGCTCTTTCAAGTAAATAAATAAAGTATTTTTACAAAATTAAAAAATAAAAAATGTACAATTCATTTTTAGCATATTCACAGAGTTGTACAATCACAATCTGATTTTAGAACATTTCTGTCATGCTGACAAGAAGCCTCACGCCCATTAGCAGTCATTTCTATTCCTCTACCCTGTCCCTCCCTCAACCCTAGAATCTACTGAACTACTCTCCGAATTCATAGACACGCCTGTTCCGGGCATTTCATGTAAACGGAATCATCCAATATGGGGTCTTTTAAGACTGGCTTCTTTTATTTATGTATTTGTTAAAGATTGTATTTATTCATTTAACAGAGAGAGAAAAATCACAAGTAGGCAGAGAGGCGGGCGGGGTGGGGGTGGATGCCGGCTTCCTGTCTGAGCAGAGAGCCTGAGGCGGGGCTCGATCTCAGGACCCTGAAATCATGACCCGGGCTGAAGGCAGAAACTTAACCCACTGAGCCACCCAGGCACCCCTGGCTTCTTTTACTTAGCATAATATTTCAATGTTCCTCCATACAGTCCATTTACTTTTAATATAATTGTTCGTGTGGTTGGGCTCATGTCTACCATCTTGCTCTTTTCTTCTGTTCATGCTACCTTCTTTCAGATTGAGTATTTTTAAGGGCCCATTTTATTTCTGCTGCTATATTAGTTATTCCTCTCTCTTTTTCTTTAGTAGTTGCTCTAAAGTTTACAATGGGCACAATATGCATCTTTAATTTCTCACAGTCTACCTCCAAATAATATTATGGGACATAATATTATATTATATCTCTTCACAGATAACACCAGAAACTTACAACACTGTTGTTCCGTTTCTTCTTCGTTTGTGGGTGTCTGTCCTGCATTTTACTTCTACATCTGCTGTAACTGTTTAGTACATCGTTATTATTTTTGCTTTACATAAACTCTTATTTTTCTTTTACATAGATTTTTTAAAAAAGATTTTATTTATTTATTTGACAGGTGGAGAACACAAGTAGGCAGAGAGGCAGGCAGAGAGAGAGCAGGAAGCAAGCTCCCGGCGGAGCAGAGAGCCCGATGCGGGGCTTGATTCCAGGACCCTGGGATCACTGAGCTGAAGGCAGAGGCTTTAACCCACTAAGCCACCCAGGTGCCCCTTTACATAGATTTTTAAATGGAGGGAGGAAACATCTCTTATTTTTACCATGTCTGGTATTTATTTCTTTCCATTTACTTCTTTGTGGGGAGTTGAGTGTCTCTACCTTGTATCATCTCCCTCAAGCCTTTAACACACCTGCTGGCAATGAATTCCCTCAGCTTTATCACCGGATACAGACTTCTAGGTTGACAGTATTTTGTTCAATTCAATTAAATCTTAAAGATTTAATTCCTAGTCTTCTGTCTTATATTGTTTCTAATGAAAAGCCAGAGATTATTTTTATATTGTCCTTTGTGTATGTAATGACCCCTCCCCCGGTTCCTTAAAAAAATTTTTTTTTAATCATTGGTTTTCAACAATTTAAACATGACATGCCTTGCTGTGGTTCTCTTTGTGCTTGGCATTGATTTAGTGTTTTGGATCTGTGGGCTTATGTTTTTCATCCAATTTGGAAAAAATTCAGCCATTATGTTTTCAAATACGTGTCTGCCCACCCCCCGAGTGTAATGACATATATAGTATTCCAGTTGATATTGTCATAGTTTACTGAAACTGTTTCTTTTTTCAGACAGTTCTCTGCTTCTCCTGCAGCCTCGTTAGAAGACACCAAAACCTGCGGGGGAGCCCCATGCCTTTAACCGGAACTCAAATCTTTATAAAGCAATATATCCTTTCCATCAGATTTAGTTGTGTATTTGAAAAATGAAAAAGATTGGGGCGCCTGGGTGGCTCAGTGGATTAGGCCTCTGCCTTTGGCTCAGGTCATGATCTCAGGGTCCTGGGATCAAGTCCCGCATGGGGCTCTCTGCTCAGCAGGGAGCCTGCTTCCTCTCTCTCTCTCTGCCTGCCTCTGACTACTTGTGATCTCTCTGTCAAATAAATAAATAAAATCTTTAAAAAAAAAAAAAGAAAAAGAAAAATGAAAAAGAGGGGCGCCTGGGTGGCTCAGTGGATTGAAGCCTCTGCCTTTGGCTTGGCTCAGGTCATGATCCCAGGGTCCTGGGATGGAGCCCCACATCGGGCTCTCTGCTCAGCGGGGAGCCTGCTTCCCCTCCTTTCTCTCTCTGCCTACTTGTGATCTCTGTCTGTCAAATAAACAAATAAAATCTTAAAAAAAAAAAAAGAAAAATGAAAGAGAGTGCAAGGATGTAATCAGCATTCTTGTGGTCATCTCCACAAGAAGGTGGGGAAAGGTGATGGGAGGTATACCATGAATATTTGGCTGTACTGGCATGCTTGGTTTCCTAAGCAGATAATAAGGAAATGAGTTTTGGGGTGTTCTTTTTAAGCATTTTATTTATTTTTGTGAGAGAGACAGAAAGAGAGGGAGAGAGAGCACACACATATGCAGGGGGAGCAGCAGGGGAGACCGATGCGGGATGCGGGACTCGATTCCAGGACCCTGGAATCATGACCAGGTGCTGAAGGCACCCACCCAACTGACAGCCACCCAGGCATCCCAGAATTTGAGATTTTTATTGTGCTATTCTTTGTACCTTTTTGTTTCAAATATCACTTAATTTTAAAAGACCACAAGGATATGAATCTCTGCATGTCAAAATCTCCGAGGGGTGCCTGGGTGCTCAGTCAGTTAAGCGTCTACCTTCATGATCTCAAGGTCCTGGGATCAAGTCCCAAGTCAGGCTCCCTGCTCAGCAGGGAGTCTGTGTCTCCCCCTTCCTATGCCCCTCCCTCTCCCACTCATGCTCTCTCCCTCTCTCTCAAATAAATAAATAAAATCTTAATTTTTTAAAAATCTCTGAAAGTGTAATGAGAGCATTAAATGAGATATTTGAGCATAGAAAATCTGCGTCTAGATTTTAGCTCCCTGGCACTGTTTCTCCTGTCCTTCAGAGATGCATCCTTGGTGCTCTGCCTCGTCTTTCTGTCTCCTGAAGCTGCTGGCGGGGCTCCTGTGACTTAGCGAGCAAGGGATAGAGGCGGTAGATACCCATGGTTCATTCGTGGAGTCTGGTGCCTCGAGGCTGGTACTACCTGCTTTCTAGTATATTTTCCTCCTGACTTTATTATCAGCATATTATTGGTATGCAGGAAAAAATGACCAACATGCAAAAGCCTTTATGCTGCAGCAAGATTTCTCCCAGATTTCATTTCCTCTTTAGCTGAGCTAGGCTTAATCCTCTTAGCTGTGTTCACGGAGTCCTTTTCAGCTGCTTCTAGAAATCTTCCCTTCCTTCTGTGTCTCTTGGTCTGACCAGCTGGAGAACCAGCTCCCTCCCTGCCCCGGGCAATTCCCTCAGCAACGTAGCACATGAGGGTGGCTAACATCTGTTAGACTTGAACTTGTTTAACCATGTGAACTTGTTGAACCCTCATGACACCCCTACATGGTAGAGCCTATTGTTATCGTTCTCACTTGATCTTCAAAATATCTCGGGTATGGAAAATATCACTGTTCTCATCTAGAACCCTTTAGGGATGAGGAAACTGAGGTTCAGTAATTTGGGCAAGGTCACCCAAGCAGGAGAGGACTCTGCTAACCCTGAACCCGTTTCTCTCTCTAGTCTCTGGGTTTCTTGTGGATGGCCGGGAGGACTGCCGGGGCCACCTGTAGAACAATAAGAGACAATAAATCATGGTTGATGTAAGTGGTCTGTTGCACAGCAATATTGAACTAAAACAGTTGCTGAAAATTAGATTGTAGATGAATGTTTTCTCCATATTTACCCTGTGTTGTTAAGTGAAAAAAAAGCAGGTTATAAAACAGTATATACAACATGATTTCACTGTTGTTAAAAAAAAAAAAAAAAAAAAAGGCACTTAATCTGAATCTGTTCAGTTCCTGAGTTGAGGAGTGTGTTTGGTGTGGAAGGATGCTCGGATCCCTAACAAGATGTTGGTAAGTTCAGACCCCATTGCCTGGGCCATGATGACTGGAGCCCGAAGGTGGGGGTGGGGCGTCCCTCTCTCGGAAGAGAGGTGGAAAGCTCTGCCACGTGTGGCACTCCCAGGGCATTCTCAGGCTCCAGAACCAGCCCTGTGACTCCAACCAGCGTCTCTCCACTTCTCCCTCCTTTCTACCAGCCAGTGAGGATGGTCGGCGTGCTCAGTCCTGGGTGGCACCAGCCCCCTGATCTTCAGGGCCAAGGAAAAATGAAAATGCTTGGCTCTTGGTTCAAAAATTATGAAGAATTTCAGGGCGCCTGGGTGGCTCAGTGGATTGAAGCCTCTGCCTTCGGCTCAGGTCATGATCCCAGCGTCCTGGGATGGTGTCCCTCATCCGGCTCTCTGCTCAGCAGGAGCTGCTTCTCCCTCTCTCTCTGCCTGCCTCTCTGCCTACTTGTGCTCTCTGTCTGTCAAATAAATAAATAAAATCTTAAAAAAAAAATATGAAGAATTTCAAGACAGCAGAGCATTCAGTCAAGCATGGGGTGGTTCTGGTCCTGGGTCTCTGTGGGACTGCGCAGGTCAGATGGCCCAGGCTAGGACAGGAGTGCTCTGGTTTCCCTCCTATTTTCTGGGGGTGCAGGGAGGCTGCTAGAGATTACTCCCAGAGTGCGTGCCTGTGATGGAGGACTGGCCTCATCTGGGTAACAGACCTTGTCCTCCGGGAAGGAGGATGGGACCGGGAATGGATGGATGGAGAAGGCAGAGCCAGGTGCAGGGGAGGGAGCCTGCGTGCCTCTATCCAGCCAGGCAAGGGTACAGGAGTTTCCTGGGGGGTGGGGGGCAGGGGGTAGCTGGGGAAGGCTTCCAGGGGTGGGCCTCAGGGGCTAGAGATAACTGGGTATTTTAGAAACCTCTCCCCATGGGGCGCCTGGGTGGCTCAGTGGGTTAAGCCGCTGCCTTCGGCTCAGGTCATGATCTCAGGATCCTGGGATCGAGGCCCGCATCGGGCTCTCTGCTCGGCAGGGAGCCTGCTTCCCTCCCTCTCTCTCTGCCTGCCTCTCCATCTACTTGTGATCTCTCTCTGTCAAATAAATAAATAAAATCTTTAAAAAAAAAAAAAAAAAAAAAAAAAAAAAGAAACCTCTCCCCAGAGAATTCCCTACACCTTACTTGGAAGCCTGCCCCAGGAAGCACTGGTCTTGAGGGAGTATTGGCCAAGGAAACAAGATCTGTGGCTGGCGCCCTCCAGCTCTCACTGCCCCCCCACAATCACACCCCAACCTCAGACACTGTGGGTGAAAGCGTTCTGACGGTGGGAGCAGGGGAGGAGAATCACCCTAGATTTGCATGTGCTGTTTCATTCTTAAATTGGACTGGATTAACCTGGGATTTAATAATTAAAAAACAACAACAACAAGAAAACTAGGAATCTGGAATATTGTTCAGAGCCAGAAAAGATGTGAGAAAGCACGTTGAAGGCTGTGGTTAAAGACAAAGCAAACGCATTTCCCATTTGGATCCTGTCAGATTCAGGACTTTTCCAGAAACCAGGTCTGTAGGAATAGAGATGTATCTGGAAGAGCATAGAGCCGGGTGTTAGACAACAGCTGGGTTTGGGGATCTGGGTACTAAGACAAAAAAATGACTTTCCATGGAAGGAAGCATTATGTCCTCCATCCAGCCTGACCCCGGAGCCAGACCCTGCTACTTACTGGCAGCCCTAGCCCCCAGGGGGCCCAGCATCCGGCCGGCTTTGGGAAAGGAGTCCTTTCTCAGCCTCCTCACCACACCTGTGTGAGTCCCTCTGGACCCACAGCCCCAGCCTCATTCATTTCTGTCCCCCACAGTGTGCGACAAGTCTCATAAAAGTCCGTTACACCAAAGTACCACGTCAGAGGCAGGGGGCCTTCTATCCTCTGTGAGGGCCTGACATACAGGTAACGGGCCAGGAGGCAGGTGCTAGATGAGGAGGGGAGATGGAGATGAGCAAGTAGGGTGACCAGCTTGTCCCTGGGACTGTCCCTTGTCCCTGGCCCTAGGGGGCAGGGTCGGGTTGAATGGAGGAGAGGGCTGATGGAAACGGGGTGAGGACAGAGAGAGAGG
This sequence comes from Mustela lutreola, assembly GCF_030435805.1. Classification (NCBI taxonomy): domain Eukaryota; kingdom Metazoa; phylum Chordata; class Mammalia; order Carnivora; family Mustelidae; genus Mustela; species Mustela lutreola. Next base: position 136,175,552 of record NC_081296.1, read on the forward strand.
GGTGGAGAAATGGCAGCCGAGGGAGGGACGGGGCAGTGGGAGCTGCCTTTCCTTTGTCTGCTTGGCTTTTATATCTTGTGGGGAACAAAGCCTCTCTCTGCTGGGAGGGGCTCCTTTTCCTTAAGCTGGGAGGGGTGTGTGTGTGTGTGCACTAGCTAGAGCGAGCGCTCTCTCTCTCTCTCTCTCTCTCTCTCTTCTCTCTCCCTCTCTTTCTCTCACAGCAGGCCTGCCCCCTCCTCCATAGCTCCAGTGGGAATGACTCAGCAAGAAAGCCAGGCCTGCTCCTCACTCTGGCTCCTGTCTCGCTGCTGGCCCCCCCCCCTCACCCAGGGCTCCCTGCCCCCTGCTTCTCCTCTCTGTGGCACCCAAGGCGTGAATCTCCCGGACTCCAGTCACCAGGGCAGGGGACTCCCGGGGCTGAGGCCCCTCCTGTCTAACTTGGTGGCCTTGAGGAGAGGCGCTGGGCAGGACAGCTGGCCCCGACTCACCCCGTTCCTACCCTCTCCCCCCAGGAGCTAACATTTCTGGCTCCCTGAGCTGGGTGCAGGGCTAGACCCTTGGCTGCACATTTTCATTTCATCCCCACGTGGTGAGGTTGCTGCTCTGGTAATTGTCACCTATGGATTCAGAAAGCGGGGTACAAGGGGCTGGCTCGCTCCCTCATACTCAGTTCTGGGGGCTGCGCACACCCGTGTGGGCTAAAGTGTCCTGGCAGCACTCACTCGAGAACTGTGCCCCAGAGGGTTACTGGCGTGCAGAGGGGCCCCTGGCGGGCGCAGCTGGAAAAACATGCGACTTTTGATCTAGGGGTTGGGAGTTCGAGCCTCACATTGGGTGAAGAAATTACTTAAAAAAAAAAAAAAAAAAAAGAACTGTAGGTAACAGCTGGAAATAATCTGTGCTAACCCAGAAAGGCACATCAAATAAATCACGGTGCATCTGCGTGACCCCATGCTCCCATTACAAAGCCTAGGTGAGGGGCGCCGGTGGGGATCAGTCAGTTGGGTGCCTGATTCTTGCTTTTGGCTGGGGTTGTGATCTCAGGACAGGGGGAAGGAGCCCTCACGGGCTCCTCGCTCAGCTGGGAGTCTGCATCTCTCCCTCTCTCTCTGCTCCTTCCCTCACTGACACTCTCTCTCCCGCTCTCGCTCTCTCAAATAAATAAATAAATCTGAAAACAAGTAAACATAAAGAGATAAAAAAGGCTGAGGGCCTGTGTGTGTCCGTGGACATGAACAATCACCAGGTACAGCAACCGGGCTGGGGAAGGGTGTTGGGCGTCTTACAGCTTGGAGGGTGGGTAGACAGGTGCACCCAGCCCTGCTGATAGCCTAAGTGAGGCACTGGCACGAACAGAAAATAAAGCGGAGTGTATAGCCATGTGCCAGTGGGCTACCGTGTGTGTGTGCACATCTGTGTGTGCGTGTGCATGTGTGTGTGCACCCTTAGACAGAGGCTCTTACCTGCACACCAGCTCTGGAAGGAGGCACAGGACATGGTGACAACAGCCATCTCCTGGGAGAGGGACAAGAGCCTGGGAGCAGTGGGGAGGAAGAGGACCCTCACTTACTGTACTCATGTGGGGTCTCAATTTCATAGATTGCCCCTGAAAATGAGAAACCACAGTTTAAAAAGCACAATGCAGTGTGCAAAAGCAAACTTGGCATCTGTCTGCCTCCAGAGCTCAGATGTTGAGACACAGGAGTGTACGGCCTGAGAAGCATTTAAACTAGTAGTGCGTGCATGTGTGTGTGTGTGTGTGTGTGTGTCTGTGAATGTTTGAGCACAAGCATGCTGGTGAGCATGAGTGAGAGGGTATTTGTACGTGGGAGTAAGGGTATGCAGAAAAACTGTCAGAACATCCAGGTCTTGGGGCACGTGGCTGGCTCCATTAGGGGAACATGAGACTCTTGATCTAGAGTTGGGAGTTCAAGCCCCATGATGGGTGTAGAGATTACTTAAAAATAAAATCTTAAAGCAAGCAAGCAAACAAACAAATAAAAAAGCAAAAAAGAACATCCAGCTCCTGGCCCCCAAGTCTGGTTTCCAGGAATGTGGACTGAGATAGACTTGACTCCTCACTGCCTCTCCCCTCCCCCAACCCAGAGTGCTGCATGAGCTGTGAGGCTAGACAAGCAGGCTGCCCAGATAGGCCTCCAGGTGCCAGACTCTGTAGAGATGGCTCTGGTAGAGGGGAGAGGGCACTTCCCTTTTAGGGTCTTCTGGAAATTCCAGACACATCCCTGAGCAAGCAGCCTGAGATGTAGGGAGGGAGGGTAACAGGCTGAGGGGGGGGGGGATGGGGAGCAGGGAGCCAAATGCAGAGGTATGTGGCCTCCTTTGAGGAGAGGATAGGAATTTTTCTGGGCCTGGAGAGATTAAAGAGAGGGCAGAGTCAATGTCCCTGGAGTGCAGGGATCAGGATGGGGGGCAGCTGTCCCAGGGAGTGGGAACAGAGAGGGAAAGGAAGCAAGCAGTGGTGCCTATTGTGATGTATGCTGGGTGACCGCCCAAGCCATAGGCCAGGTACTGGTCCCAGCAGGGTCGTATTTCCTCTCCTTGCTGGAAACATATCCCTGAAAAGCTGGTGGAGACAGTCAGGACTCTTGCCCCCAAAGTCTCCTCTGCCACCTGACAGCCTGCTTAAAATTCCGCCATCAGAACCCTACCTGGGATGTAGAATTCATGGAGATGCTGTGGCTTGGGCATCAGAGAGCTGGCTTCAGTCACAGGGTGCCACCTGCGAGCTGGCCAGCCGGTGCCGGTGCCCAACAGCCCTCAGGCTCAGAGATTTGATCTGCCAAATGGGGATGGGGTACCTAAGGCGCAGGGCTGGCATGAAGATGCAGGGAAAACAGGCTATCGTCTGACCCCGCATCTCTTGCCCTGGGGTGTCCGAGGGCTTGAGATCTTAGAGGAAGAGGTAATGAATAGGCAAATGAGTATTTCAAAAGGGTGGGAAGAGACAACCAGGTGGGACCAAGGGGCCTCAGCCCCCAAGAAGTGTCTCCTAAGCAAGAAAGAAAATGTGGTGGCGGGTCAGGAAAACGCATTTAGCAGCATTCTAGAAACCTCTGCCCAACTCACCAAGGCAACCGCCACCGCTCCTGCCTGTGCAGCAGCCGCTGTCACAAGGCCTCCCCCTCATGGCTCCCCACACCTTCACTTCAGCCAGATTTCACTCTAGAAAGGGATGAGGGGGCAGTGCGGGATGCTAGGAGGCTTTGTCTCAGGGGGTGGAGGGACCAAAGCTGAACCTGCAGGAACAGGGCTGGGCCGCTGGGAGCTGGGGGGTTTGCAGTACTGAACGTTGTCAATGATAATTACAACCCAGTACAAAGGTTCCTTACACACAGAGAGGAAATGATATCCTTTTTGTCTTTGCATTAGTCTTGCTTTGTGATCGTATGGTTATTGAGTTATTAAGTCTTGCTTAATTTATGCCGCAGAGACTGCTTTTTGGAGGCACCTCTTGTAGGCAGGAGATGGGACTTCACAGGCAAGAAGTGCTAGAGAAGTCTTAGAGTTGCTCAATAACCATTTTCTGCCCCCTTCCCGCCCCCCCCCCCCCCCCGCCGCGACTGGGCACATCTGCAGTGAAGACAATTTCCTAGCCTTCTTTGCAGCTAGAGATGATCACATGACTGTGTTCTAACCAATGGGAGATAAATGGAAGTATCATGAGTAACTTCCAGGGAATGTTCTTAGGCAGAGATGGTATGTCCTTGCTCAGTTGTCTTTCCTAATTCCCACTGGTGGAATGTTGACTTGATGGCTGGAGCTTGAGCAGCCATTTTGGACCATGAAGTGGAAGCTGCATGCTAAGAATGGTGGGGAGATGTTATAGACGAGGTCTGGGGGCCTGATACCATACAGGGCTTTGTCAGCACAGAGATGCCACCTCTACCATGAGGATGAGAACTACACCTGATAGATGACAGAACAGGGTACTGGAAAGAGTTTGAGTCCTTCCTGACACTGTACGGTGGCCATTTTAGCTCTGGACTGCCTGCCTCTAGACTTCATCCACAAGTGAGGGTAATGCATCTGTCTCATTCAAGCCATTACTTCTTTGGGCTTCTTGTCTCTTCACAGCCAAACCAAACTGAAGTGGAACTCATAATGAGTTTGTTTGCTGCTTCCTCAACCTTGCTCCAGGATGAGCAGGGCAGAGGAGCCCCCACCTAAGACTCTCTTGGTCTGGATCCTGGAGGTATTTATTGTGGTTGGGGCCAAAGTGGTATCTACAGTGTCCAGTCATGAAGTGGCCTAGTAACTATAAAGAGAGAGACAGGGCAAGGATTCTTTCTTCTTGGAGTCTCAGAGCAATGGGCTGGGGCTGATGACTCAGGAACAAAATGGCAACTATGCCCATTTTATTGCCCCCCATAAGACTGTAAGCAAGTAGAAGGTACAGACTGGCTCAGAGTCTAGCACATAGTAGATGCTCAATAAATATTTGTTCACTGGCTAGCTGTCTGTACTGTACTAAGGAGTCTAGAGTGGAGATGGAAGTGGCCAAAGTCCCTGGAGGGTGGTTGGAGTGGTGGTGGAGACTGGGACAGAGATCCCTTAGGAGAAGGGTTCTGGTGGTGGTGGAGGGTTGTGTGTGTGACACAACTGGAGGCACGTGGCCCACAGCACACCCCTGCCCCAGCAGTGTAGCAAATCCTTCCAGGGTCATTGAGGAGAGTTCTGCATTGTATTAATGCACTCTTTGTACAAAAGAAAGCTAGGTCCCAGAACTGCAAGTTCACTTGCTCAAGATCACTCGCTAGGAGATGCAGGAGCTGGGACTTGAACTCAGGGCTTTCAATCACAAACATTACCTTCTTTGGAACAAAGGATGCAGGTAGGGATTTCTGACTCTAGTGTCTCTTTCCCTAAGGCCTTGGGTGCAGTTTGTAAAACCACAAAGTGAAGAGGAGGTGGGACAAAGCTGGAACAGGGTGTCAGGCAACCTTTCAGTGGATTGGAGGGCTGGTGGAGAGATGGACCCAGCACTGCAGATAGCCTGAACAGTGCATTTGCACAAACAGAAAAAAACGTGGCCTTAACTTAAGATACTTTACTGCCATCTGCTGGAAAATGGTCACAATAATCATACAAATCTACGTTGACCGAAGGGTGAAAAATGATGCTCTGGAATTGTAAAGTGCAGAACCTGAACAACTGTACAGGGCAGCCCTAGACATATCTTCTCTTGCCTGAGAGAAGGAAAAAGACAGGTTCCCTGCTACCATGATAGTTCAAGTTCTGCCCTCATCTTTCCTGCTTGGGAGTCCCTGTTAAAATAATCTATAATGGTCTGCCTCCCACAGGTTCTCCACCCAGACCCCCTCCTTCTATTCTGCTAGTCAAAGCTCATGTCTGGAACACGTACCCTAGGCCAGCTTCCATGCTGGGAACTATGGGTACAATGTGGGCAGAACCTAATCTCTGCCCTTCCTGAACTTAGAGTCCGATGGAAGATAATTGACAAGCCATCCAAACTTGGTGTGATATGGTTGTAGAAGGACATGTGTCAGTTGGACTTGGAGGCTTATGAAAAGTTTCCTGGAAAAAAAAGCCAACTATGGGAAGCCTGAAGGTTGAGTACAATAAGGCAGGCAGAGGGGCAGGAAGCGTGTTCCAGGTGGGACCACAGCCCATGCAAATGTCTGAAGGCTCAGTGAGTGTGTAGCCTACAAGGCTTTGGGTAGAACCCTGGAGCATCCCAGATGGTTCTTTGGAATTCCAGGAGACCCCGGGTTCGGCCCAGGGCAGGCCCCTGTAGAGGTGGGCACTGGAGACAGGGAGTCGGGGGCTGGCTTCTGACTGAGGTGACAATTGAACAGGAGCCTTTATTCACTCAATCTTAAAACTGCTGACCAAGAATGATTACTGTGCCCACACTCTATGGCGTGAACTGAGGCTCAGAGAGGCTAAGGAACGTGCTCAATGTCACACAACTGGTGAGTGACTCAGTCGCACTGGACCACATCCATGTGACTCTGGGATCTGGTAGCGATGCCCCTTGCACTGTGTGTGTCTCTGCTGAAGGATCTCAGAGAGGAGAGCAGCCCAGCTCTTTCCACCTGCTCTAGGCGTTCAGGTCTCACCTCCCCAGTTCCAGATGTGGAAAGAGGAGGGAGGGGCAGGTCCTCACAGGAGAGGACAACACTCCACGGCCACCACCCACACAGCCCAGGCAGTTCTGCTCCAAGCTAGAAGGCCAGCACCCAGCACATTCCCCAAGCCGTCTACATTCTTGTGTCCCCCTCAGCTCAGGGACAGTGCGTCCTCCCCCTGCAAGGCCTCAGAATAACAGCCTGCCGCCTCCTGTGGGGGCTCTGCAGGCTCCTTGCTTCTTTCTCAAGGCTTCCGGCTGGTACAAGGGCACAGAAATATACTGAAGTATGTTTTCCTGTCTGGGTCAGGGAGTATGTTTTCCTGTCTGGCTCAGAGAAAGTAGGTTTTCCTGTCTGGACTATTTACTAACCCTGACCTCTGGAACATTTTCCTAACCCTCTGGCCCGGCCCCGGTAAGCAGTGAGCAATATCTCACCGGGCAGTTTGAGACCTCCAAGAGATCGTGCATATCAAGTCCCTGGCACGTGATCACTACCCCGACGCCTCCCCCGCAAGTGGTCAGGCTGTCATCTGCTGTGATGGAAGACTCCGTGACCAACAATCTTGACCCGCTCCTGGCGCCGTTAGGGTCTATTACTGCACAGACGCACGCACGCACACCCGCAAGCACGCACGCACGCACGTACACCTGCACACCTGCACGCACGCACGCACACCTGCACGCACGCACGTACGCACGCACCAGGCGGAGGGACGGGTCACTCTGGGAAGGCAGAGGTTCTGATGCAGTTTCCTTCAGCAACAACCAAGAAGCAGAGGACATGAATGGAGGTAAAGCGCCTAAGAGGGCTGAGCCCGACGCAGAGGAGGGTTCCGTAAGCACTGCCCTTCGCCTTTCTTCCACCTTCAAGCCCTGGCTGGAAATGCATGCAGCGAGGAGGGCTGGGGGGCCCTTTCAGCTCTCTCGGGGATTGAACAGTTGGGGGTCACGGGGATTGGCCCTTACAGGCTTCATTTACCTGAAGGAGAAGTCTTTCGGGCTACTCCCTGGCCAGGCTTCTGGAAACTTCCATTAGGACCAGGAGCAGGACCATCCAACCCTCCAGCTTCAGTTTCCTAATCTGTAAATTTAGGCCAGTAATACTTACTTTGCAACATCATTGTGAGCATTAAAATGCAAGAAGTACCTAAACTGTCTACCACGATGCCAGAAAGAAGATAAACACAAAACAAATTACAGCTATAATCACAATGACAGGATTCAGAAGGGTTTGGAGCTGTCTGAAGGATGCTAGTCTCAACCACCCAACTGCCAACCACTGTGGGAGGTTGCAAATGCGGGTGCCATCGCTGATGAGGAGCCAAGATACAATCTCTCGCTACTCCACTCCTCTGGTGGGAGGAGAGCTGGTACAAACTTTTAGGAGGGTAGTTTGGCAATAGGAATCTTTCTGACCCAGCCACTCTCCTACTAGGAATTCAGCCAAGGAAATAATCACAGAGCCCCACGGAGTTGTTTGTGCTAGGACATTCATTGCAATGTTGCTAATAATAGGGAGAAATTGGAAATCATCTAAAGTTAGAGATGCACTCAGTACACACTTGGGCTGAACGCCAGGTGGGCAAGTATGGAGATTGGTATTCAGCCTGAAATCTAGGCCGGAGTCTACTATCCCCTTCGTGCAGCAAGTGTTTTTGATAAAGAAGTCCATCTAAAATTGTAATTGAGATTAGTCCTGATGACAGTTTCATTGTTAATGAATTGCATGGTCAGTGCTGAGCAAGGTAGCGTGGCAGGTGCTGGGCCAACAGTCTCCGAACGCCAGCAGTGGCCGGCTTGCTCCTGGACGGTCTGTTATGCACGTTTGCGTTAACAGATCAGTGCTTCCTCTTGACTGATGATGGTGGAGGAGTGTGAGCCTCCCTTTTTTTGATAATCTCTTCTTCTCTTTATATTCGTTTCCATGTGGGGTCAAATATGACTCACCATGGGTATTGTTACGTATGATACAGCTTTTCTTCCTCATGAAATTGGGAGATTGATTGACATCCTGTTTTAAGTTTATCTTTACAAGATGAATCGTAAAGATATTCACAACTTGGCTTTTTAATGGCCTAAAAAAGAATAAAGTAACTAAACTTTTAGGACTTATGGTCTAAAAAGAATAAAGCAACTAAAAAAAAAATGACAATTTTTTAAAGATTTTTTTGTTTAGTGTTACTGAATACTAGTATCCCAAACAATTCTACAAAGATCAGAACTCTCATAGAATTTCATTTCCATTATTCTGCTTTATATTATTATTTTAATGTTTTAGTGTTATTGCCTCAAAAAGTATCTTCTAAAAGTATCCAGCTGACATGTTTCTCAATATCTCAATATTCTTTCCAGAACGCCTGGGTGGCTCAGTCAGTTAAACATCTACTTTGGACTCAGGTCATGATCCCAGGGTCCTGGGATCAAGTACCACATCATGTTCCCTGCTCGGTGGGGAGTCTGCTTCTCTCTCTACCTGCAGCTCCCCCTAATTGCACACTTGTTCTCTCTCTGTCTCTGACAAATAAATAAAATCTTAAAAAAAAATTTATTAGTTTTCAATGTTTCCTTCTATATTTAAACACTTGAAATGTCTTAATTATTTTTGCACATGAAAGGGACAATGTTTATAACTATCATGAGTGATACAGCATTTTACTCTTATAATAATACACATACATTTAAGCTTTAACTGGTTGATAGAATTTCAACAAATAAAGCATGAAAGATGATATTCATTACAAGCTGCATCTAGAAGGTTATCTTCATTTGAAAGTGATTATTAACAGTAAATCTGAGTAACCTGCCATGTGTGTATCACAGAGACCATTATGCTTCTTGGATGCAAAGATGATGTCATATGGCCACAGAATCATGGATCAGTCATACACGAGTTCAGGGAACCCAGACATGACAATGAAGTCTGGACGAGCCCTTCAGCCTTTCAAAGACCAAAGCCAAAGTTGAAGCTGAAGAGCATCTTTTGATGAGACGTTAAGGTCAAAGCCAGATTTTGGTGTATCCCTACTAAACAGTGTCTCTTCTGTAAGAGAAACAATCAAGCTGGCCATTACAAAGTGAAGTTAGGGGCTCTGGATGGCTCAGTTCGGTGGGCGACCTTTGTTTCTGGCTCAGGTCATGACCTCATGGGTCATGGGATGGAGCCAGGCTCTCCGCTCCGAGGGGAATCTGCCTGAAAGATTCTCTCCCTCTGCCCCTCCCTGCTCTCTCTCTCTCTCAAATAAGTAAATCTTAAAAAAATGATTTGGGGAAAGTCAATTTGTCAACATGGGAGGACTGTTTTATTATTGCAGAATTTTAAAGGCTGGTTATAAAAGAGAAAGAAGATATGAGTCCAAAATTATAATTAAAAGGAAAAAAATCTGAATGAGTAGAAGATTAGAAGACACATACAAGATATTAATGATTATTATCTCTGGGTTTAGGATCAAAGGATTTCTGCCTTATTTTTCACTATAACTTAAAATTTTCATATAAAAACATTACTTGTGTGGTTTTTTAAAATTAAAAATACCTGTGATGTAATAAGCATTAAATATTATATAAGACTAATGAATTACTTAATTCTAACTCTGAAACTAATAATACACTATATGTTAAATAATTGAATTTAAATTTTAAAAATTAACATATTAAAAAATAAAATAAAATAATTTTTAAGTATATCTTTTCTCTTTCTCCTTTCTGTTGCATCCAGGGCCAGATGTCAAGCCTGCTGATCTGGCCAGATGATTTGGGACACTTGACCATGGCTGCCTATGGTGCTCACTGCCCATATTCTTTTGAGGTCAAGGCTCTGTCAGGCTGGAGCTGCATTTCCGGGGCCTGTTTCTGTGAGGAAATGCCCAAAGGAAGACACAGGTCAGTGGGAGGGTGGGAAAAGGCAGAAGTAGTAGCCCCATTTGACCGATGAGGAACCATAATCTTAAAGAGACCAAACGTTCCAGGAAACTCCAGCTTCTGTCCTGAGATCTGTGGGCTAGATAACTTGATATGTCTAAACTTCTCCATAGTAGACGAAGAGATGCCACGGTTGGCCCCCAAATTAATTTTCCTTTTCCTCTTTATTAATACAACCCACAAATTTTAACTGGTTCCAGAGGTGCCTGTGGCTAGGTGTGGCCATGTGACTACATTCTGGCTGATGAGAGGTAAGTGGATGTGTTGTGCCCAACTTCCAGGAAAAGTCCTTAGAGAGAGAGGTTTGTCCTTTCTCTTTTTCTCCTTCTTGCTGACTGGAATATGGACATGGTGGCTGGGACAGTAGCAACCACTCTGGGCCATGAGGCCTCTTCTTGGCTCCCTTTTATCTTCTGGTCCCATCTGTCACTTCTACCCCATACCGCATGCTTGTTTATGTTAACTGTACTTCACATCCCACCCCATTCCTGATCTCCAGCAAAAAGCCCATTCTCTTTATACCTTATTTCACTGAGAAAAGATTTTGACTGGCTAATTCATGCTAAAGTATAAGAGGCCAATATCTGTATAATGTGTTACTTTTCCGTAAGGAAAATGGCCTCTTTATTTCTATGTCAATATGAGGGTTTAGATGTGAGAGGCAGAAGGAACCACATGGGGTGAGACTTGGGCATTGGAATCATGTGACCTAGACTTTAATTCCTCTGCCAGCATGCTTTGCAGTCTTGGCCAATCTCATAACCGTTCTGACCCTCCACCTTTCCTTCTACAAAATAGGTAGAGTTAGACTTTCATCAGACAGAGCTGTTGTAAGGATTTAATGAATTAACCAGTGTAAAGGCACTTGGCCCCCTATCAGCCTGACACATACAGTAAATATGAATCCTTATTAGTTGAATTCTCTTTATCCATTGCGTCCCATAGCTTTTTTGTTAAAGGTCAGATATTGAGGTGTAATTTACATGTAGGAAGATCCACCCTTTTGAGAGAGAGCGCCCTGTAAGTTCTGACAAACATACACAGTCCTGTAACTATCACCACAATGAAGGTGTAGATTTTTTTATACCCCCAAATAGTTCCCTCATGCTCTTGGTCCCTCAGGCTATCTCTTATCTATTCTAATATTTATTGAGCGCCTACTGTGTGCCAGGCTCTGTGCTGGGCCTAAGCTGCAGACAAAGCTGGTGGGCAAGATCCTGTCCTTGGCAGGGTTTATAGCCCATAGGATAAAAAGAAACAATAAGCAAGTAAACATACAAACGGGACCATCATGGAGGCAGTCTGCTGTGCAGCAAGCAAACAAGATTATTCGGTGGCTGCAAGACTGTTTCAGTAGAAGAGACAGGTGCTGTTCAGTTGGCATCTTTGTCGTGTAAAACTGATGACAAAATACAAGTTCCCTAAAATCCCCATTTGAGGGGTGCCTGGGTGGCTCAGTGGGTTAAGCCTCTGCCTTCGGCTCAGGTCATGATCTCAGGGTCCTGGGATCAAGCCCCGCATCGGGCTCTCTGCTCAGTGGGGAGCCTGCTTCCCCCCTCTCTCTGCCTGCCTCTCTGCCTACTAGTGATCTCTGTCTGTCAAATAAATAAATAATTTTTTTTTTAAAGCCCCATTTGATGGGCAGAGGGTCTGAGGCTCAGAGAAGCTAAGGCACGTGTTCAGGGTCACACAGCAAGTGAATGGGAAAACAGGGAGTGATTCAGGCCAAGGCCAGCAGACACTGAAAGTTCACACCAAAAGCTTTTGCTCCCATCCCCACCAATCACACCACACTGCCTCTCTCCTGGGCCCTGGGCCATGTCTGCTGGAGCAACGGAGGAGTTGGAAGCAGGGGGTTCAGGGGTATGAAGTCTGGGCTGCCCGCTGCTCTGTGACCACTACAACACATCCAAGAGTCTTACAAGCAGCCAAGGGCATAGCAGTGGCTCTCCTGGTCCCACCTCCCTCCTCCTCTAATTGAGATGTCAACCTTCTGTCTCCTTCCCTCCCATTCCAGACATCTTGCAGCACTCTCCGCAGCGACAGCTGATCTCCCCCTGTGCCCCTGAGCGCCCTCCAGCATGAAGACATAAAGTGAGAGTCTGGCAGCCAGATGAGTGAGCACTCCGTCAGCCCCTCTTCTTTTCGGTCTGCTCTCTTTTTCCCTCTTCTTCCCTCCTCCTTCTGCCTCCCTCCTCTTCATCTCCCCCACACCATGCTCCCTCTTTCTCTCTCCCTCTGCCTCCTGCAGGCTTTGAGACCAAAGGGCCAATTAATCTTGCTGCCACCACCTTGGCTAAGCTGCGTACTGGTCCACAGGCAGAGGCCTCCCTACCAGGACTGCCTGCTTGGTCCCTGGAAACCATGGCTAATTGGTAAAAGATCACATTTGTTTTTCCACAGCCTGAACCCTCCAAAGGAGGTTCTGCCAAGCCAAGCCAAGAATTCCACTCTTCTGCATCAATCACCAGGGAGACCACTGGGGTAACCTGTCACCTAGAGGGTGACGTTCAGACCTGCTGCTCCTACCTTGACATGTGGGCTTTGCTGAAGAGCATTACGGCTCCCAAATCCATACACACTTTCCAGCAGCACACACAGCAGAATGCTCGAGAACATTTGTTTAATGTGCTGCAGGCTTGCTTTATTCATGGAATTTTACATAAATATCTCATGGAAACATCATGCAGGTCTTTTATTCGGAGGGTCTACATTGTATACCTGCTTCCTTCATGCAAGTGAGATGTTCCAGAAAAGTTAAGTATCAGTGAGATTCTCCCCACATTGAGTTACATTTTACATCAAACATAGGCAAATCTTGCAAATTAACATGCAGCAGATCTCTGAATTCAGTTTCGTTATAAGAAAAATGGATTTAATAATTTTTTTTTTCCCAGCTAGCTCACAGGGCTGTTGAGAGATGCGTGGAATAAAATTTTAATTTCGTGGATGTACTTTGTAACCTGCAAAGCACTTTATTACAACAAAGTAATGTTGTTGCTAAAATGAAGACATAGTTGGCCAAGTACCTTACCACCTCTAGTAGAGATTCTGTACTAATCCGATTTCCATGTATGTGGTTTGCTGAGACAAAGATGATACTTTTATGTTTTTTCTACCCAGGCAGGCAGGGATGGTATCTCACTAAGCCTTCTGAGACTCGTGGAGCACTTTGTGGTTGCCCCAGGCCATGCCTGAGCATCCTGTCTGAGGCCGTCTATTAAAATCTTAATTTCAGGGCACCAGTTAGACTTCAGACCCCAGTTTATCTTCACCCTGATCAATATGAAATAATGAGAGTCTGAGAATGAAGGAAAATCCCCACAGCCTCCTTCACTGGGGCCCCTTGCATTTTGGAATGTTCTCCATCCTAAACAGCTGGGAATTGTAGGGCCAGATAGACATGTGGGGTGGGGGGGTGGTTCCCCACCCAAGGGAGAAGCTGTTAGCTGCACAGAGTTCCTCTCTTAGTACACAACATTTTGAGGCAAAATGGAAAGATTGCCGCTTGGGAGGGAATTGGGTTTATTCAAATAATAGCAGCAAACAGCAAGATTTATGGTGCGTACTTCTGGGAAAGTGCTCTGCAGCAATCAGGGGCCTGTCTGTGTTGCTGCCCCCTTGGGACTGCCTGCAGGTACAATATAGCTTAACTATATGAATATGCGACAAGGGCCATGGGGAGTGTAGTTTCTAAATTATTTTCTGATGCTCTTTATGGAGGATGTCATACCTGGGGTGGGTCGTGGCAAGACGCACGATCAGTGGTGACTATGGTCTTAATCAGACATTCCAAAGACCTTGGGACATTGTTTTTCTCTCAGAAAGAGGCCAGTATCAGCTCATCGGTTAATACACTTGTACTCAGTGAGTCTGCTGGGCGAATCATCCTGTGAGGAGGTACCGAAGAGACCCTAAAATATTTCCAACATAGACCAGGAGCTCTCGCTTCAGCCGGAAAGGCAAGGTACTCTTGTGGGGTAAAGATAAGGGCCCTGGAGTGAGCTAGGAGGAAGAAGAAGTTAACACTGTCCGATCTTCTGCCAAGACAGAGGGGCTTAAATTACATTATCCTGTTTGATCATTCTCACCGAGAGGTAACATCTGCATCCCCTTTTAGGGGTGAGAAGACTGAGGGCGGAGAAGTTAAGTGACCTTCTCCGAGTCCCACAGCTGGTAAGAAGCAATGAAGTGTTCATTTTCAGTCTGCTGAATTCTGAAGGGTCTAGAATCATCGGGGTGAAGTTTTTAAATTGACTCCCTATTGATTTTGTCAGGGATAAGCACCAATTTTAGAAAAACAAAATAACATTTGGCTGCTCTTCCTCTTACTCAGTTCGCTAAGTGGGGGGTGGGGGGCACTGAGGAAACACTAGCTCTAGCTCTGAAGCTTTAATGTCCCTTCCTGTCGCTAGACTCTAAGTAAGTGATTGTTCTTGTCCATTTGCATTTCTACAGCCAGACTCTTTCCTGCCTGAATACTCCCTTCCCCCACTGCCATCTTCCCACATTCATTTAGCTTCTCTCTCTCTCTCTCACCCTACACACACACACACACACACACACACACACCACACACACACACACACACATCCAGTCGCACACCTTCCCACCACACACCCATACGCAAAATAAAATTAGAAATACTGCCCGACTCTCAAGGTATTTAGGGAATGGAGATCTTCAATCAATAGAGCCCAAATCAAGCACTCCAGGCTCCCTTCCTCCCCAGCCAGTGCTGGAGGCCGGTGGAGCTTACTGAAGAGGGCCCAGACAGCCATGGTCTTGACACAAAGCAGCTCTACAGGAAAAAAAGGCCATTTGAGCGTCCCTGTGTCTGCCCTGGAGCCACCGGAGACACAGAGCCATCTGATTCTCAGAATCCAAGATTCTCAGAATCTTTTGCTCACATAGAAGACCCTTGGAGAACATGGACAGCTTCCCCAGCTTCCTTTTTATCTTGGCATACACTGATGTAATCAAATACCAAGAAAACAGTGTCTGATGGTTCAAACTATAGGCTGAGCTGCTAAGCATATGGTCCTCATGTTAAGGGGTTGCCTTTGTTTTTAATCAGCCATGTGAGAAAGCAATAGACATTTATCTATAATGTTAGCCTTCACCCAGAGGAGTGGGATAGGCTGCACGAGTGAGCTGTGACAGCCCAGGAAACTGAGGCAGTGGTGGCACCATCACTCCTGTAATGTCGCTAAAGCTTTCTCTGCTCTGTCCCCATCCCCACGGACACACACTGGCCGAGTGTCCCCGTCATCTTAGTGGGCCTCAGTACCCATCTCAGAATAGTGGAGTCAGGAAGGGGAAAAAGACTGGAACAAGGAAGTGGGGGTGGGGCTCCAGGGGGGAACTCCTGGTTCAAGCTCTGGGTCTGGATCAATTCTTCTGCGGGGGCACCTGGGTGACTTGGTTAAGCATCTGCCTTTGGCTCGGGCCATGATCCCAGGGTCCTGGGATTGAGCCCTGTATTGGGTTCCCTGCTCATCGAGGAGCCTGCTTCTCCCTTTCCCTCTGCTAGCTGCTCCCCATGCTTGTACTCATGCTCGCTCTCTGTCAAGTAAATAAATAAAATCTTAAATATATACATACATACACACATACATTCTTCTGCTATCCTCCCTTCTCCCAAATCAGAGCTCCCCGTGGGTCTCAGGGTGACTGGGGTCGCATTAGTTCGAATCCAGGCTCTGTCACTTTCCTGTTGGATGACCTTGGCCATGTGACTTAGGTTCTCTTGTGCCTCAACCTCCTCCTCCCATACAATGGGGATGACTGAACTTCCGCTGAGAGGGTTAACAAAGCTGACTTACGCTAAGGGCTTAGCACAGTGCCTGGTACATACAAGAGCCCAGTAAATAGTGTCAGTAATTATGAACTAATAAGTAGTGCTTACCATGGGCAGGCCCTGTCTCGGGGCTTTACATATATTATCATATAATTCTTACATCTCTGTTTTACAGATGAAAAACTCGAATCTGAAGATCACACAGCAGTGCATGGCGGACACTGAGACCCAGGCAGGCAGGTTCCAGAGTTGGGGGGTCTCAACCCCAGTGTGCACAACGTCCTTGATCTTTATGGGTGTTGCCCCAGGCAAGCTGAGCTCTCAACCCCCCAGGCTTCTCACATTCCGAGAGAGTGGGGAGCTGCGAGGGTGTCAGCCACAGCAGGGAGGGAGGGAGCAGAGAATGGCTAGGACATCCACATCAGCGCTGAATCCAGATTCCCCAGTTGGAATCGGCGGCTGAAGTCAGGCAGGGCGCCCCAGCCGGCTCCAGGGAAAAGGGGGGGCAAGTCCACGATGCTGAGAGGGGTGGCCAGAGCGCCGCCCCCAGGAGGGGAGGGAGGGGTGGCGGGGTTGAGGGGTGCCCAGCTGCCATCCCCGCCGCCTCCTGGCCCCCACTCGCTGGCTCCCAAGTGGGAGGAAGGCAGCTGCCCGCTCCCTCCTCCCCACAGCCCCGCTACCTGCCCAGTCCCCCGAAGCGAAGCGTGAGGAGGCTGTGAGCCAGCGGGGCCGAGCCCACAACTTTGCAGCCTCGGGGAGGGCGAGAGCCGGCGTCCAGGGCTCCTCTTGTCCGCGACCCGAGCTCGGTGAGTTCGTTTCCCCACCCCTCTGCGGCGGTGCGGCGGCAGCGGCGGCGGCGCTGGGGGCGGCTTCCCCGGCGTCCAGGAGGCGGTGGCCGAGGAGCCGGCGGTCACCCGCGCCGCCAGCCTCTCTAAGGCTCCCGGCTGTGCCGCCCTCCGCCGCGGGCGAGGCCGCCGCTGGTTAACGTGCGGAGGGCTCCTCACGCCCCCGGGCCGCCCGGGCGGGGTCTGCGGTCAGGTGCGGGGCCGGGGGGCTGCGGCCGCTCGCCCGCCGAGCGCCCCTAGTTCCCCCAGCCCCTGTCCGCCTTCCAGGCGCCGCGGCGCATCTGGAGGCTGCTCCCGCGCCCCCCTGGCGACCGGCGTGGGGAAGACACTTGCTTCGCCCGAGACCCGCGCCGGGGGCTCTCTGGGGTAGGCAGCGCTGCCGCAGCCCCCGGGAGCGCTCGGTCGGGGGCGGCGCGGAGCCCCCAGCGACCCCCCCCTACCCCGGGCGTGCTCTGGGCTGATCCCCCGCGGTGGAGAGAGGCTCGTGCTCCCCATGGCTGCCGCAGGTCCACAGGGGCACTGGCAACGGCAAAGGGGACTCCAAGGTGATCAGTCGCTCATTCCAGACGGGACAGCCTGGACCGAGGCCTCGTGGCACTCGCCCATCCTGGGTGCAGCCGCCTTCCCAGAACTTTTCTTGCGCCTAGGGCTCGCCGACTCCTTAGCCCCTGGAAAAGTTCTCTCGGGCACCAGGAATCTTATTTCCCGGTGGCTTCCGAAGCTGGGCAGGAACCAGGGCTTTGGGGGGCAGGGTAGAGTGGGGATGCGGCGGGGGTGCTTGGCGGCGGGGGTAGATCCGCCGAAAGGCTGGCAAGCATCCGCTCCCTCGCGCAGGGCGGGCTTGTTGGCATCGAAAGGGTTTCGGCGCCATCGGGGTTGTTTGGGTTTCTCGCTCCAGGAGGATGGGGGGAGGGCACGAAGGGGGGATTTTAATTTCGTCGCTTCAAATGAAAACGATCTTTGCCAAGAAATAGCCAGGGCAGCCAGCGATGGAGAGAGGGGCCGACCAGGACCGGCTGATACAGGTATCCGGCTGCACCCCCTTACCTCACCCGGTGGCTGGGCACCGGTGTGAATGTACTGATTGTTTTAATTAATTGTTTTTAAAGCCAGGTGTCAGCGGCTGCGTGTGTGAGACACAAATATATACATACACAAACACAGATACCAGGCGCACACAGATTACATGTGGAGTCATACACAAGAGCCCCCCCCCCCATACACACACACTCCCCACCACACACACTTGCAAATCATGGACCTACAAGCACACAGACTTCCAAAGAACCTTGGGTTATGGGTGTGGTCCCTGAGTATTGCCCAAGATTGGGTGGGGGTGGTTCGGAGGGTCAGAGAAAAGGTGAAGCAGGACTTCCAGTAGGTCATTTCTCTCTGGCCCACCCAAATTCTTTGCTTTCTCCTCCAAGAGGGTCTGGAGGAGAAATCCCAAACCTGAGCTCCTTTCCACTGCCATAAAGGGGTGGAGCCCTAGCCCCATGGTCCTCATCCCCTCCAAACAGCCAATAAGCCCTGCCCTTGACCTCCTTGGGCTTGACCCCAGGGCTCCAGAGTGTCAAGGTCGAGGTTTCTTGGAAACTGAGGGGCCAGGCACCTGGAAGTAGGGCCTGGCCCCCAGAGGCCGTTTCTGTCTCGAGGTCTCACACCAACCTGCTTGGTTTAGGGAAGAGAGGAGGGGTGATCTAAGGGACAGGGACGGGGAGGTTGGATTTGGGTGGGGTGGGACTGGTGGACGATGCCCCACGGACACAGCAGTGAGTCTTCCTCTCACCCCGGGCCCCTTAGGAATGTAATCGAGGATGCTGGCCCTGAGGCTCCTCAACGTGGTGGCCCCCGCCTACTTCCTGTGCATCTCCCTGGTGACCTTCGCGCTGCAGCTCTTCCTTTTCCTGCCCAGCATGCGCCAGGACCCCGCCACCGCCAGGCTCTTCCCTCCCGCGCTGCTCCACGGGGCTCTCTTCCTGTTCCTCTCCACCAATGCCCTGGGCAATTACGTCCTGGTCATCCAGAACTCCCCCGACGACCTGGATGCCTGCCAGGGCCCCTCGGCCAGGAGGGCCCTGTGCCCCCCGCCCAGCACCCACTTCTGCCGAGTGTGCGCCAGAGTCACCCTGAGGCACGACCATCACTGTTTCTTCACGGGCAACTGCATCGGCAGCAGAAACATGCGCAACTTCGTCCTCTTCTGCCTCTACACCTCCCTTGCCTGCCTCTACTCCATGGTGGCTGGCGTGGCCTACATCTCCGCGGCCCTTTCCACCTCCTTCGCCCACCCCCTGGCCTTCCTCACTCTCCTTCCCACCTCCATCAGCCAGTTCTTCTCCGGTGAGTGGCCTTGGCCGGCAGGTTGGGCCCTACAATGAGGACCTTCCACCCCACCCCAAGTTTGCCAGACTTAGCAAATAAAAATATAGGATGCCCAGTTAAATCATAAGGCCAGATAAACAATGCATACCTTTTCAGTATGTCCTAAATAGTGCATGGGGCATACTTAAATTTTAAAAATTCTGTGATCGAGGCACCTGGGTGGCTCCACAGGTTAAGCCGCAGGCTCTTGGTTTGGCTCGGGTCATGATATCAGGGTGGTGAGAGCAAGACCTGCTTCCTGCTCCGCACTCAGCCTCGATGATCCTCTCCCTCTGCCGCCGGCCCCCACCCCGAGTGCTCTCTCTAAAATAAATAATCTTTTTAAAAAATAAAAAAAATAGGTAAAAATTCTGCTATCTCTCTGAAATTCAAGTTAACTGGGCATCCTGTATTTTTCCTGGCCACTTCCCTCTCCACTCCCCATCCTCATTCATCATCTCCTCCTTGCTTGCCGGGAACCATCTGCGCATAGAATTTCCTGAGGCTCCAGACGATACCCCTGCTCTGTGCCAGGCGGGGCCGGGTGCTGACCACCCCTCCATGCAGCTTCTGAGGTACACCCGCGCTATGACCTCCCTCCGCTTGGACTCCAGCCCTGCCCACACATTCCCCCAAGGATTTTTGTCCTCCAAAGTTCTTGCCAACCAACCACAGTAAGACTGACCAGGGTGCCAGGCCAGCCCCAGCAGGAAGCTAAGTCCTGCTGTCCTGCCCACTGTGTTTGTCCCCACCAGGCTGCTCTCTAGCCTGCAGACAGCTTAGAGCAGAGGGCACCCTGGTTGGAGATGCAGCCCTGTTTAATGGATCCATTTTCCCATCACAGAGCTGTGACACTGGTGTTGGATTTGACCCTCCAGGGAGGCTCTTGCACTTGCAGGAGCCAGGCATGTGGCCCTTCCCACTGGCACTCAGCTGTGCTCGCAGTGGGGACAGGGAGAGCTCCTTTGTTCCTGGCCTAGAGGGACCTGGCTCCTGGTGGCAGTTCTTACCACTTTACCTGGCCTTGAAATTTACCCCTACCTCATTTCCTTCCATTCCATCCCTACCCTGGCCTTTGACGTCACCTCACTTGGTTCTTAAAGTTGGTAGTGTGCATGCCTGTGTGCGTGTGCATGAGTGAGATTGTTATTTCCATCTCTCAGATGAAGACATTGAGGCTCAGATAGGATTAAATGGATTGCCCAGGATCTTACCACTCCTGACCACCAGCCTCTGCGCCCCCCACCCTACTCCCCCAAGTCTTGAAACAGCCCCCAGTAGCACAAGGAATGCAGCATGTTTTTTCATCTAGTGACCTTTCGGGGACAAAGAAAGACCTTGCAGGTACTTCCACCAAGAGCCCAAGATAGTCTTGTTGTGCCTGGGCTGGCCATTCACAAAATTGTGCTCCACTCTAGGGGAAGCCATCATTTCAGTCTTTGTTGGGGCTGCAGCCCAGTCCTTCGCAGGAATAGAGCTGTTGTGCCATCAGACAGCGGAATTCAGAGATCCACGAAGGCCCCAGCTGTAGGGTTGCCTTAAGGTCTGATGGCTGAGTTCGGCCCCAAATTCAGAGCTCTGGGCCTTCTGGATCCTGGCATGGGCACAGGAGTCTGCTGGGCCCAAAATAACCAGGCCGGGGGAGGGTGGGTGGGCGGGCTAGAGGGTGGAGTGTGAGCACAGGCAGGTGGAGGCATGAGGGGAGCCAGAGAGCCTGATTACACTTCTTTTCCAAGTAGCTTCATCACATCAGAATGAATGGTTCCAACGGGAGGATCTTGAAATGGTTTGATCTGAGATAAGCCTGGGCTTGAGGCCTGTCCATATGTGCTAGGTTTGGGAGACAGGATAGAAAGGAAGAGGGGCCCTTGCTTTGATCTGGGGGGAGAAGAGAGCCAGTCAGCGCCTACCTTGGGGCTCAGATCTCTGTTGCAGCAGAAGGATGAGTCCCACCCCTTTTTGCTTTCTCCCCATCCCCACGGAGAAAAGGAGGCCAAGATTTCTAATCACCAACTCTCCCACCCCAGCCATCTTCCTCCCCTGCTGACCTGACTCCTCGCTCCCTGCCCACATTCACACCTCACTCCTTCAGCTTCTCCTTTCCTATCTCCTCTCCCCCTGTTCTCAATCCAAACACTTGCAGACACACTCTCTCTTTTCTGCTGGGTGGAGGAGGTGGAGCTGGTGGACCGGAGGGAGCGGGAAGGCGAAAGCGTGGTCATAGATGGAGCTGTCCCTGGCTGTGGTGCTGCCCCGAGTCAGGCCTGCCAGCGGAGCGCAGCACGGCTGTGAGTGCCCGCCCGCGGCTCAGGCCGAGGTGGGAGACTGGCCAGTCTGATTTTGGAAATAGTACTTTCTTTGGGCCTCAGGGGATTGGTATAAGTTGTGTCACCTCTCTGAGTCTCATTCATCTCATCTGGGAAATGGAGACGTCACTGTCTGACCCATGTCATGGCATTCGGCTAAGGGTGCCAGTATGGCGGGTGCCACCAGAAGGCCCAGGAGAAAAGGAACTAACATTTGCTGAGCACCTATTATGTGCTACCCACCATGCAGGCTTCACTTCACTCAATCCCCATAAGTCCAGGAGGTAAGTAGTCTCATATTCATTTTAAAGGCCCAGGAACCCAAGGCTCAGCAAGTTTAAACCACTTCTAAACTAGAACACTGGTGTGACTCCAACCCAAGATTTAATCTCAGGGCTGCCAGCCCCTGGAGCTGACCAGGGCACCACACGGCCTCTCTGGAGCTGCCTCTGCAGCTGCTGCTTGATGAAGGAGCCATTTTGGGAGGGAGGGAGCTTCTTGTCCCTCAACGTCTATTAAAGATGCTAGGTGACCATCTGTCAAAGGTGTCATAGATGCTTGGTAGGCAGGAGGGGTGGAAAGATTGGATCGTGTGACCATTTAGGCCCTTGAGGAAAATTCTGTGATTTTCTAAAAGAAGCAGAACTATTATTAAATAATTCAGAGGAGCTGAAGCAGCCAGGCTGAGCAACTTCAAACACTTCAAGAGAAAGCAAGTCCCCAGAATAGCCTTTTGTAGCTGCTGCAAGGGGCCAGGAAAAGGCCATGAGGTCTTTTCCACATGTCTTGATTTAGTGCCAGAAAAAAGCCTATGGAAAACAGCTTCCGTCAGCCCAGGCTTATCCCTGCGGCTGAGTTGCAAGGGAGGCCAGGCATTTGACAGCTCTGATGTTCTCACATCCCAGCTCGAGGGCCATCTTTGCCCGTCAGCATTCCCGGAGCCCAAAGGGCACCATGGGCCCAGGATCCTTCATCCTACACGTGGCTGCCTGAGCTAACCCGTGCTGACAAGGAAGAAGTGGGTCAGAGGGATGGAACAGCCTGTCTAAGCCCTGTCCCTCTGCTGCCCCCACGCCAGCTGAGGGGCTGCTCAACATGTTGGCTGGAGTGAGCTTTCCATCTCCTGGGCAGCTGGGATTATTTGTCTCCAACTTCGAGAGGAGCTACTGCTATCAAAGCTCCCAGGACTGATGGCGAGAGGAGGCTGCTAATGAGCAAACCTGAATCCGGCCCACGGCCTCCTGGCTGCTGAGTCCACTGGGGCTCCGATTGGACAAGTTTTAAAAGCCCAACCCTTGGGGGTCTGGAAACTGGGGATTGAGGAGACCAGGGAAGAGGTGGACCAGAGCCAGGGGATGCTGGTGGAGAAGGATATGGTTGACATTTGCAGAGGTTGAGGAGGCTGTAAGGTGGGGTCCCTGGAGTGGGAACATTCATCTCACTGGAAGTGGGTGGGGGGCACCTGGGCGGCTCAGTCATCAGGTGTCTGCCTTTGGCTCAGGTCATGATCCCAGCATCCTGAGGTTGAGCCCCATATCGGGCTCTCTGCTAAGTGGGGAACCTGCTTCTCCCTCTCCAGCTCCCCCGTGCTTATGTTCCCTCTCTCGCTATCTCTCTCTGTCCTAAATAAAATCTTGAAAGAAAAAAAAAAAAAGGAAAGGGTGGTGGTGGGCTTTCCCTGCAGGGAGTGAGGGGCTGAAGAGGGTTTTTGAGTTCTCTCCTGGACCCACTGTCTTAGCTGCTGGACAAGTCAAGCTAGGTGTCTCCACCATGGCTTTCAAACCTGCAGCCCATCCGGGACGCCAGGCCCTGGAAAGAAGGAGAAAACTTGATGGTCTTAAGAGTTAAATGTGAGCCCTTCTTGGATCTAGTCTCCTCATTTGTGAATGGCCCTCAGCAAGGAGCACTGCACTGAGTGTGAACCACAATGCTAATCACTTTGTACACCATTTCCCTGAATTGTGCAAGGTTACTGAGATCTTATGGGATCATTATTATTATACCCATTTTACAGATGAGCAAACCGCAACTCAGAGACATTAAGAAACCTGTACAAAACCACAGAGCTGGGAGATTCAAGCTAGCATGGACTGACCATCCCAGATCTGAACAAGAATGTGAGATCTCTTGCTCAGTGGGTATTTAAGACCTATAATAGAGAGTGCTAGTTTGGAGGGGTTTGAGAGTTCCTGCCCAAGGCAGGAAGCTGGACTGATGACCTTGGGGGCCTCTTCCAGCCTTAGCAAGGCTAAGGCTGACAGGACAGCTCTGGCCAAATGCTCTAGTGGCCATGCTGTCCTCTTATTAACACTAATGACTGAATTATTCTCTAAGTCAGTGCTTTGCACTGCCCTTGGAGCTTGTGATTTATTCTTCTTGATGACTAGACCCTGTTCTCCATCATGCTGTCACTTTCGGGAGTCTTCCCAGCCAGTGCTCCCAGCTCCATAGGAAGGTGGCATTGTGGTCAAGGCAACTGCCCAGGAGCCAGCTCCCTCTCTAGCATCCCCAGCTCACCCCCTTCACCCCCTGCGAAAACATCTCCCTGATCCCAGATGCAAAGAGAAGGCAGAGAGAGACGGGGTCTCTGACTCCGAGGAAATGTTAGCATCCAGGCACTGCCCAGGAAGCTTCCTTTTCTTCTGCCCCACGTCCCCAGGTCTCCCCTCTACCCTCAGGAGCCATTGGCACTAAGAAAAAGTTAGGTCAACTAGTTCATCCTTGCTCTCCCTCGATGCAGCAGCCCTGAGATTGCTACAAAATATAGCTTCAGTCTCATTAATCTCCCTCTCTCCCTAGCGGAAAGCGCCTGCATGGATTGCTTTTCAGTACGTGGCCTGGGTGTAAAGCGAGCTTGGTGTTTCCCCGCCCCCCTGCAGGAGCTGTCCTCGGTTCTGAAATGTTCGTCATCCTCATGCTCTACCTCTGGTTTGCCATCGGCCTGGCCTGCGCAGGCTTCTGCTGCCATCAGCTGCTGTTGATCCTCCGGGGGCAGACCCGTCACCAGGTGCGGAAGGGGGTGGCAGTGAGGGCCCGGCCCTGGCGCAAGAACTTACAGGAGGTCTTCGGGAAGAGGTGGCTGCTGGGCCTGCTGATCCCCATGTTCAATGTTGGAGGTGAGAGCTCCAAGCAGCGGGACAAGTAGCAGGCATTCCCATCATTTCTCTGTGTGTGTCTTGACTCTCCCCGAACATAAGACCATGACACTCTTGTCTCTACCCATGACCCAATACAACCTTGAGCTGGCAAGATCCTAGCATCCACCCCTGGTCTGTGACCTACAGAGACCTGTGTTGCCTAACAGATCGTGGCAAGAAGGAAAAATGGTCACTCCTAGGAGCCAGCCAACTGTTAGGAGGCCTCTGCTTTTGTTTCTTCCCGTTGGAGCCCCTGCCCTCCCGCTCTGCCTTGTTCATCCACTCTCTCATGTCTCATGTCATCACTGCTATCAGCTAGAACTTTCCCTCTCAGATCCATGTTGGGAGTGGAGAATGGATTCTTGCTGTTGGTATGATTCTCCCCAGGATCCAGAGGCTGGCAAAAATGTTTAAAATTACCATGTGTAAGAGGTAGCCAAGTTGGCTCTGCCAACTGCTTGTGAGGTTGGGAAAGGAGGGGTATGTTATCCTCTCTATGGAATTGTAAGCAGTGGAAGGGAAACTCAGTAGCTTACTGTCCTATCCCCAAACTGCAAGGCCCTTTCTCTGGGAGGCAGCAGCTAATGACCAGGGATTTCCAGGTGCTGTCCCCTGTCCAGCCTGCCCCAGCTGGCCACCCCAATCCAGTCTGGGACCTGCCTGGATGCTTCCTTTCCCTGGCACTCTTCCAGGTTTTCCCACCTTGATCTCCAGCCTCTGGGTCTTTGCTAGGTACTGGGGAGGCAAGGAAGAAGGAGGAAGGAAAGGAGAAATATTGACAAATGAGAGAAGCATGTGACTGCATAACCATACAGAAGGGGGCGTGTATGTATGTGCATGTGGTGGGGGAGAGATGGTGAGGAGGTTTGTTGTGAAATAGAGAATGCTTAGGGGAGTGGAGGAGAGAGGTCACACACAGGTTGGGCACTGGGATATTTGTGGAATGAGAATGAGGGGACCAAGTGGGTTCATTTCTGAAGGATGTTCTAGCAGCTAAAGCTGTTCAGTGTTTGAACGGCTGCCTGGGAAAGTAGAGTGCCCCATGGAGGTGTTCCAGCAGGGACTGGTCAGTCATCTGGCAGGCATGCCATGGAAAAAATTTCTGCACAGGGTCCGGAGAGGGAAGATCCTTTCCCACCCCCAAGATTCTAGCATCCTCTTTGTGATTGCTGGTCCAGAGGCAAGAACTATAGAGATGCCTGTGAATTATTTTCTTTCATGAAGCAGGGAGCCGGCATGGAGGGGTCTGAAAATCATAATGCAAACTTCTAGGACCCTACCCAGCTACCAAGGAGGGAGTCTCTGGAGAGACAAGATGACCTGGGTATTAAAGCTAGTTGAGGGAGGTTGGCATTGAGGAAAGGGAGATGGAGCAGTGTCAGGGGCAGGTGCGGGCAGTGGTGAGGGAGCTGGAAGGTCATGCTGTGCTCTGAGAGGTGAGATGGGGAGAGTTGAAGCTCAGGAATGGGGGAGACCAGAATATAGGGGTGTAGTTGTGAAGCCAGTCCTGCTTATCTAATTGGCTCTGGATGGGGGCACAGCTGTGTGTTCTGGGACCCAGAGGGTCAAATCTCTGGGACATATTTGGAAATTTGGACAGCACAAGTGCCCCTTCTGACTGAATCCCAAGGCCAGTCTGCCATTCATGCAGACAGCAGGGCTGAAGCCCACACCCTACAGTGTCCACAGCGACCTCAAGCGTTGCCACACAGCACCCTGAGTTCTTGAGCAGAGTTCAGGAGGACTTTACCTTGGTCCTGCCTTCACGCCCTCTATAGGGCTAATGTAGAAATGGCACCCCTGGCTCACACTCCCTTCTGTATTCATTCATTCATTCATTCATTCATTTATTCATTCGTACATAGATATATTTACTGAGTGCCAACAATGTGCCAAGTCTCTTCCAGGCACTGGTATACGATGATGAATAAGACACACTTGTGATGAGCACTGGGTGTTACATGTAAGTGATGAATCACTGTATGTTAACTAACTGCAATTCAAATAAAAACTTGAAACAAACAAACAATAATGAACAAGAAAACAAGATCTCTGCCATCAGGGGAATCTCGTCACTGGCTCCTTGCACTGACTCCCACCCCTTGAAAAATGGTTTTTCTGCCATCTTGGTGTCAGCCGGTCAGATCCCTTGGAAGGGAAGGATATTTGCAGAGAAGGCTGAAGAGGAGCCCAGGCTGGTGGGCTGGAAGTCACTGGGGATCATCTTCACCCTCAATTTTGTCCATACCTCAACAGTGGGAGTGGAAGGGGCAGAAAGAGAGGCCCTGGGCAATCCAGGCCTTGGCTCTCTCCCAACGCCAGAGCTCAAGCTCGGAAGCTAGCCATGCCATTCCCAGCCTCCTGGAGGCTCAGCACTGTGAGGCTTGACATGGGGAGAGGAAATAAAAGGGAGACCTGCAGGGTTTGACTCCTGGCAGACTGGTCAGTGGGTGGTGATGTGGGGAGGTTGCCAGGTGTGGGACCGGAGTAGCATTTGTACACATGGCCCTGTATTGTTGATGAAGAACATCAATAAAATATGTGTTGTTATCTCAGATTTGATGTGATCGCATGGGTGCTGTGGCTGGTAGCGGGGCTGGCAAGGCTAGAATGCACCAACGCAGTCATAATAGCTGTTGAAATACTTAAGGTAAGTATTAAAAACCCTTCTGTTCTAGTAGGTAAATAACCATTGTCCAGACTCCCCCAGTAAACCCCATCCTCCTGCCCCAGCTGCTCCCGTGCCTCCCCTCGAGCCCCTGGCTCACCTCAGAATCCAGTGATGAAAAGGGCCATGCCTGTTACTTGCACGGAACCCTGGGATCCTACTCCAGTCCATCAGCCAATGTCCTTTGTGAATGAGCAGGGTTGTGTTGTGTGGTCGGTAAATGTGTACTACCCCAGGGCTGGTAGCAGGTCTGCATGCTGGGATCTGTGGAGCCCTGGGGACCAGGGGTAGAATGTCTAACTTGAGAACCTTCCTCCACTTCCTTCCGCTTTGCTTCCTCTCCCACCCCTTCCCAGGTCAGAGAACGGGGGGGAGAGAATGAAGTGGAGAAGCCACGTGGTTCTCCATCACAGCCAGAGCTGACCATCCTTGAGGATCAGCCAGGCTCCCTGACCTCTCTGAGACTTTGGGCTACCCAGTCCTCGGGGCAGCTGCGAGGGGGTTGGGCCCTGCAGGGAGAGAGTGGTCCTTGAGCAGGTGCATGAGCATGACGTTTGATGCATCCTAAAGACAAGCAGGCCTAGACTAATGGATGACATAACTACAGGGTGCTAGTTCCACTTGGGCTGGTGAAGAACCTTCAGCCAAGGCCAGTATTGTATATGGGTCTGCATTCTGTACACATGCCAATGAGCAACGAAGAAGGCAGACCCTAGGTATACTGGGCAAGGGCGTGGGGGATGAATGAACTTGTGGCTAATCTTGAGCACATTCTAGAGCATGGGCTGTCTACACTCCACAGGGCAGACACTCTTGCCTTTTCACCATTGTATCCTGAATGTCAAGCAGGGGCAAGGCACATAGAAGGTGCTCAGTAAATATTGAGCAAGTGAATGCTTAAATTTTGTACTCATTTGCTCACTCCACATCTCTTCTGTTCTGTGCACATTGTGGGGCTGGAAGACAGATGAGACAATGCTGTCCACCAGGGGTTCACATCCTGGAGAGGTTCCTGGGAGAGCCCAGAGGAGGAAGAGAGCCCATCCTAGCTGTAGGGTCCAGGGAGTTTCCATGTGAACTGCAGAGCCTGCAGAGGTGGATGAGACTTAAGCAAGTGGAGATGGACAATGGGGGCTTTCCAGGAAAGGGGAACAGGCCTGGAACCTTGGAGTGATCATGGGATCGTGACCATAGGGGACAGCACAGAGAGGCAGAGGGAGTTAAATCTAGGAGCTGGCCCCTGAGCAGAAGGGGGCCTTGATTGCCAAATTAAGAGATCTGGAGTAAGTTGATAGGGTAACCATTGAAGGTTGTGAACAGGAAGCTACATGATTAGAGCCAGATTTCAGAAAGTGGGGCTTTGGTGGCTAGGCTGGAAGGGGGGAGCACCCGAGAAGAGGCATTGTCATGAGCCGAGGGTGACATAACCAGGGTTTGGGCGGGAACACTGGCTGTGGGCTGGGGAGGAAAGATGTGTCAGAGCCATTGCACAGACATGGAGCTTGACTTGGAGGGGTCCAGGGGGAGAAGGCCCGAGAGGATCCTGAAGGTTGAGATAGGATGGTCAAGGTGACCTCAAAGGAAAGGCCATCAGGAGCACTGGAGTGGGGAGAAGATCATGACCCCGGGGTTCAGGGTAACCAGGATCACTCCCCTCTGTCCCTGGCCCATTGGTTGGCGAGGTTATCCCTCTTAACTAACCTGTAACCTCTGTAACCTCACGTTGGAGGAAGAGATTTGGGGCAATCTGTACATTGTGCCATGCAGCACGGCCTCCTGGCTGCCAAAGCTGAGAGAAACCATCAGCCCGTGGCAATAGAGGACACAAGTCCTTGAGGAGAGCTGAGTTCCCCCCTGCTCTAATGAAGCCAGTCTGTAGGTCTCAGCAGACATCATCTTTTAGCTAGTCTCCTTTCCCAGGAACATGGCTGTCCTTGCCACTCCACACATGCAAACCACAGTACAGTATCCTGCAACTGAGCTCATTACTCCCCTCATCCTCTGGGATGCTCTCCAGGATGCTGGGGAGGCAGCTCCTCCTGCTGGGGAGAAAAGGAGGGGCTGGGCAGGGAGCTGGGATACATGGCTCCTGCCTTATCCGAGATGTTTTAGAAATGAGGCCGATCCTTGGACCTGGTCGCCAACCAGAGTGAGCCTGTTAATGGGATGGGGGGTCTGGGGTAGCTCCGTTGCTCCCGATGTTGGTTTCTGTTTCTGTCTTCATTCCTCTCTGTGGGTGGTGCTGGCCCAGCACCTCCAATCATTCCTCAGACATTCACTGATGCCCACTCCGTGCCAGGCATGATGCCAGGAACCGGGAATGCAAAGATGAATGAGACCCATTACCTGACCTCGGGATGCTCTCAGGGAAGAGGACCAATTGCAGACAGTTATGAGGGAGAAGGGCAGGGTACTGCAGAAGAAGAGCACTCACTTGTTGGGCAGGCTGGAAGACTTCCCAGAGGGGCAACGTCAGGGTCATACAGGATGAATACGAGTTGCCAGACAGGAAAGCAGGGCCATAGGTAGGGGTGGGGGTACGAGGGACTGTGCAGGGGCAGGGATGCCACGTGACTCCTGGGAATTGTGAGTCTCCATTTAGGAGTAATGGGGGCCCGAGTAAGCATGCTGCCATCACAGTTGAAGAAGAGGTTCGTCCTCAAGCCATGTTCCCTGCGGACCTGCCTCTTCCCTTTGATCCCTTTACAGGTTGTCCTGCCTGGAAAAGTCGAGCACAAACTGATGTCTAGTTTTTCTGGTGATCAGCAGGGTCCTCCGGGTTGCAGACCAAAGGAAGAGGGTCACCTTCATTTCCCAGGAGTTCAGTTTAAAGCCGTTGGAGAACTCAACCGGAAACATCAGGGACCCTTGGGCTCAAATAAGAGCCTCTGGGAAGAGCTCCCATTCCTCTTTCCTTCCCATACAACTTGGGAAGTGGTTTAGAAGGAAGCTGTTTCTACCAAGATGACTACCAGGGGCTCACGCAGAGGGGTGGGCTTTCCCCCCTGTATGGGTTCTCACCCCACTGGAGAGGCCTATGTTCCCTTCCTGGCCCACAGCAACGCCCTCTCTCTACACCGCCACCTAGTGGCCGCCTCAGGCCTCTTCCCGTTAGCTCTGACTGGTCCAGCCCCTAGGGAAATCTTCCCTCCCCTATGGGTTTTGCCTCCCAGCTGAAACTTGGAGAGCGGGAATGGCAATGGTGGAGTCCTCTGGTTCCCCCAGTACCTAGCAGACGGTATAGAGCCCTGACACTATGGCTGATGCGTGAGTAATAATAAGTAATAATGACCAACATTTACTGAGCATTCACTATGTGCCATACACCCTTTACCGATAGTAACTATTTTCATTGCAACCCCTGCAGGCATGCTTTATTCATTACCCCTATGTTCTGGGTAAAGACACTGAGGCCCAGAGAGGTCATATAAGTTGGCCTTGCAGCTGGTAAATGCCAGCTCAGGGATTTGAACTCAGGGTATCTGTTCCCAAGTTCATCCTTTTATCCCAGGCACTAGACTGTCTTTGTATTGTGGACTATTGTGGACATCCAGTAAATGCCCTGCAGACAAGTAACAGTCAAGTTTTCACACTCATGAATTCATTGACCCATTCATTCATTTAACCTGTGTATGGGGCACCTGTAATTCAAGAGGTGTTGGTGGGCACAGAGAAAGGAATTAGGCACAGCCTCTGCTTCAGAGAGCTCACAGCTGCTCAGGGTGAGTCTGTGCGAGAAAACGCGGTGGCTTCAGGACCCCAAGAATCTTGAGGTGTATCTCTCCCACCCAGACCGATGATTATGGCCCAGTTGCCTAGGATGAAGCAGCTTCTTCCAGAGGCTACTCGTGGATATCTGCGGACAGTCCAGGCTGAGGACCCTCCCCTGGGTCTCAAGAAGGATGTCTAGCAGGGGAAAAAGGCCTGAGCTATTTCTGGGCTACTGCCCACCCCCAGGCAGTGTCATTGTGCCTGCGGGAGGGGACCAGACACCGCCATGGAGCTGAGCACAGCCGGCACGTCTCCACACCCACCCCCTGGAGACCAGGGCAGGGGGGCCTCCGAAGACCCGGAAATGGAGCAGGCTCCAAGGCAGAAAGCATCTGCCAAAGCTCATCTGTGATATTCGGGAAAAGAGAAGCCTCGGGAGGGGCCACGGGGATGGCTGGTGAGGCAGAATCCCTTGTTAATGCCCCTCCCCCCAGTTAGGGCAATATTAGCACAAAGCTCTGCTGGCAGGAACGGGGCAGTGACCTGGAACCCTGAGGGGAAAGCCACAGAGGACCAGGCCGTGAGGCCTTTCTGGGAGGAGGCAGTCCTGTGTGGGCATCCTCCCAGAGTCCCTGTCCCCAAATGCCCCCTTCCTGGCCTGCTTGTGACGCCTGAAATCCCCACCGGTAATATCTCCTTAAAAACTTAAAAATAGCATTGGTCCCCCAAACTCCTTTCAAATTCTGGGATTTGCTTGAGCTGCCTTCTTTCTCTGCCTGACAGCTAGCTGAGAACTGGGCCAGAGGTGGTCTGCATAGGGGATTTCAGATAGAGAGTAGGGAAGTGTGGTGTCCCCCCATAGTCTCAGGGGAAAGGGACCCTGCATGAGCAGTGGGCGGGGGTACTTCTCCACAGCATGGGGCAGGAGGAGTGGCAGGAAGTAGGCCTCACTGGGCAAAACCCCGCAGGGGGCTGCCTCTCCCCATCCAGGGAGCAGCATCTTAGATCACCACACAGAGGCCAGAGTGCCCGGTGGTCCTGCCACCAAGTCCCTGTCACCCTGGGAAAATCACTGCCATCCTCACACATAGGACTTACTCTTAGACTTAACCAGGAATTGGACACGCTTGGCCTTCAATGGGGCACATTTTTTAAATGACCTCCAAAGGGACAAGCCACTCTGTTTTGCCACAGACCTTACCCCTCACAGGGCTGCCCCACACTCTTCCTTTGCTACTTTGGCCCCTGGAGGCTTCTGACTTGGTGACTCCTGAGAGGCTAAGCTTCAGGAAAGCCGAGTCTAGTCCCAGCTCTCTCCTACATAGGCTGTGTGACCTTCCACACAGCCGGCTGGCCCACCTGCTTAGTCTGTTTGCTGTGGACGGTGGGGGAGAAGGCAGGAATAGTGCTTAACAGAAAAAGCAGTGAGAGGTAGGATTCAGAGTCGGAAGGACCCGGGGAGGTGAAATGCCGTGAGGTGGGCTTTGACGGATTCCCAGCCAGCAGAGGTCACCAGCAGCAGGGGACGGGCTGTGCCCGCTTTGACTAAGGCTGCAAGGACGGCTCGCACGGTCCAGGTGCAGAGGGAGCCAGAAGACCCGAGGAGGCACGCCGAGGAAGGAGCAGCCAGGTGAGCGAGCATCGAGGTCCCTCCAGCCGAGCGCCCGCAGCCCCAGCGGAGAGTTGCCGCGCTCGTGCTGGGTAGTTTAATCAGCAGGGGAGCAGGGGAGGGCACGGGCGCCTCGCCGAAGAAAGGATTTAATTAGCAACGCTTTCAGGAAAGAAAATTAAATTACAGGAAACAGTGGTGCGCTCCAAGGAAGACGAAACCCCTAAACCGATTCCTCGGGCCCCCGCGCACGCCGGGGGGGTGGGCAGCGGGTGGGCCAAGGCTCCGCGTGTCTGTCTCGGGGAGGCTCGGCACCCGCTGCAGTGGCGCGGCGCCGTCGGAAGGGGGCGCCGTCGGGTCGCAAGCCCGACTCTCCAGGCGTCGGCGCGGGAGAGGGACCAGGGCAAACCAAACCCGGGACTGGACCCCCGGCTGGGTGTCTTGCCTCGCCGAGCCACACAGGGCTTCGGAGGGCAAAAGGGCGAGATCTGGGCTCAGAATCGACTCATCCCGGGAAATGGAGGCAGGGAGTGACCGCCTTGTCCACAGCCCCCCCCCCCCTCCCCGGTGCCTCAATTCCTGGGATATCCTTAGCGCTCACGACCCCTCTGTCATCCCTCCCGGTGCCCCCTCCCCTCGGCAGGCACGACCCTGGCACCGTGTCCCTCCACCCCACTGCCTCCCTATCACCTGGTTGTGGTGTTATTGGTAACGATAGCAACATTCTTGAGCTCGTGCTAAAGCCAGGTGGGAGATGGGTATTTGGCATAGGGAAATTCGCTGAATCATGACCACAGCCCAGATTTGCACAGAGGAAACCGGACATCAGAGAGACCCAGGAAGTAGCGCAGGAACACACAGCTGGTAAGTCATGACCCTGACTTCACACCTATGGCCCTGTGAGTTGTTCCACAGCAGGGGAAACCCATGTTTGATACCCAGCCCTAAGTGCAAAGCTTCTCTCCCGGGAGGCACTGGGTAAGGATATGTTGAATGAATGGTGGGCCTTTTCTTGCTTGCGGGAGGGGATGCTAATCACTGAGGCCATGAGGTGGAAATGGGCTTGGACCACAGAGAGCATCGAGTAAATACTGGTTGGTTGCCAGTGCTTCTCAGACTTGACCCTGTGCAGGGATCACCTGGGGATCCTGTGAACACAAAGACCTTGAGTCGGCTGGGTCTGTGATTCCGCCTTCTGACGAGCTCCCAGGCGATGGCCACACTCCGGATCACACTGAGCACCCCGGAAGCCAGTGGCCGGCCAGCTGAGCTGGTCTGGGTCCACGATCAGCCTTTTACTTTATACTTACAGGCAGTGAGCCGCAAAGGGCCTGCTGCCCCCAGCACAGAGCCCCTCTTTAGTACCCACGCTAGTACACGTGCCAGCCCCTCCTCCCCACCAGTCCCCGTCCCAACATCGGTCTGGCCATGGGGAGTGCCTGAGCAGTCCCAGCCTTGTCTGCACACGTGCGATCACCTGAGGACATTTACCAGTTCCTGATGGGGAAGGGGGAAGGGAGGGCCAGGTCCTAGCTCCTGGAGACTCATAGAATTCAGCTGGGGTGTGGCCTGGGCATCTGGACTTTAAAAGCTCCCCAGAGGGGCACCTGGGTGGCTCAGTTGTTGAGCATCTGCCTTCGGCTCAAGTCGTGATCCTGGGGTCCTGGGATCCAGCCCCACATTGGGCTCCCTGCTCGGCAGGAAGCCTGCTTCTCCTGCTTGTACTCCCTCTCTCGCTGTCTCTCTTTCTGTGTCAAATAAATAAAATCTTTAAAAAAATAAAATAAAATAAAAATAAAAGCTCCCTGTAGGCTGCCATGGTGCAGCCACGGCTAGAGGGCCACTGCTACAGAGGTGCCTGGGGAGGGCAGTAGCGGGAGCAAGGGGGGTTGCCGAAGTACCAGGTGCTGATGCAGGTGTGGAGGGTGGACTGTAGGTGAGCCTTGAGGCTGCGTCACCAGCCAGAAGGCTGGGCTGGGTGTCAGATTAAGGGTCCTGGTGAGGGCGGGGCCATCAATAATCCAGATTCCTCTAGGCTCCCCATGGCCCTGAACAGGGGTGAGGCTTGGGGCAGGCTGGGAAGAGCATGTTTGCTAAGGACTCCGCCACGTGTGTACTTAAGGAGGGTCCTGTGCTGGGTGCAGCAGGATGTGGTAGCCGGCCGGGAGCTGGGCGGGTTTGCTGCAGCTGCCTGTAAGTACAAAGTGAAAGGCTGACCTTGAACCAGGGCCAGCCCAGCTGGCCGTGTCCTCACTCCTGGAACTGCATGTTTCCCCTGCAGTAACAATCTAATGATTACTGTTTCTTGAGCACCCGCTGTGCGGGGCCTCCTTGCTAGATACATCGTACATCACTGCGCAGTAATCTTTGAGAAGAGCTAGTAACGGAACACATGAAGAAACAAAGCCCAGAGAGGTTATCTAACTTGCTAGGATCACACAGAAACCAACTGGATCCAGACCCAAAGCCATGATACCGCCATCCCACCATGATGCCTCTATTCATGCTCTGTCCTTCACTGGCCCCTTACTCTCAGCCCATCCAAGCTGCATCCTATGTCAAGGCTGGGCTCAAATCTCACCTAGAGCCCTTTCCAATGAGGCCTTGGAGAGCTCCTGGGCTCTGGTCTGCAGGCGGCCTCAGGCAGCAGGGCCCACCCCTGTGCTGCCGCTTTCCCCGGAGTCCCGTCTCCCCGCTCAGCTCTGAAGGCTCCAGGCCCCACACCTCATACATCTTTCTGCAGGCCTTGGGCCTCTCTAAGTCACGGCAAGTGAGAAGCCTAAGGCACAGACCTTCGAAAGGTGCTCGTGCTTGGGGTGGTGCCCCGTTCCAACGGCTGCATCTGGCAGAACGCTGATGCAGGTGCTATCGTGGGTGAGCTCAGAAGTCTGGAAACACGGTGACAGATGGTAACTACACTCATCGTGGGATCATTTCACAATGTATAAAAATGTCAAATCACTATGGTGCACACCAGAAACTAACATGATATTGTATGTCAATTTACTTCAATTAAAGAAAAAAAAAGGACCCCGGGGTGCCTGGGCGGCTCAGTCCGTTAAGCATCTGAATCTGGATTTCTGCTCAGATTTTTTCTCAGGGTTGTGTGATCGAGCTCTGTGTTAGGCTCTGCTCTCAGCCAAGAGTCTGGCTGCAATTCTTTCTCTCCCTCTGCGCTCCTCCAGCTCACTTACTGCCTTAAATAAATAAATAAATGTTTAAAAAAAAATAGTCTGGGGCAAGTTCGTTGGTTAAGTGTCTGCCTTTGGCTCAGATCATGATCTCAGGATCAGGGGACTGAGTCCTGAGTCAGGCTCCCTGCTCAGCACAGGGGGTCTGCTTCTCCCTATCCCTCTGTGTCTCCTCCCTACTCATGCACTCTCTCTCTCTCTCTAATAAATAAAATCTTAAAAAAAAAAAAAAAAAAAAAAAGGGAAGTCTGGGGTGCCTGCATGGCTCATTTGGTTAAGTATCTGCCTTCAGCTCAGGTCATGAGGCCCGCATGGGGCTCTCTGCTCAGTGGGGAGCCTGCTTCTCCCTCTCCGTCTCCCTGCCACTCCGCTGTACTTGTGCTCTCTCTCTCACTGTCAAGTAAATGATAAAATAAATAAATAATAAAATAAATAAATAAAATCTTAAAAAAAAAAAAAAAAGAAGTCTGAAGGTGAGTCACCAAACAGGTAACCCACTTCTGAAAACTCTCCACTAGAATGCGGTGTTGGGGTGAATTTAGCTAATACGTGATGCCTATTCTCAACTAGCAGTTTACCATTAGGGACCCTTGGATGCTAAACCCAAAGGTCATCAAAATGGTAATCTTTAAAATAAAAGGAGAAGCGAGTAGGGCATACCACCTTGCCAGACTTACATACCCAGCTTTGAATGTATAAGACCTAGTGAGATCCAAACTACCCAGGGGGAGACTGACGAGTCCATGGTCATTGCCAGCCTCCCGCGAGAATATCAGCGGAGCCCAGGTCTGTTTAAATGACCGCCCTACAACAAGGCCAGCACCTGGCACAGAATTATGTATTAGTTACTCTGAAAAAACAATGACCATGTTCAGAGTAAGCTTCAGGAGTCGTGAAAACTTTTAGGGGCTTTGAGAAGAATACAAGTTTGAGAAGAATACAAGTTTGAGGAGGAGTGACAAAGGGAGCAGAGAAGAGGATTTTTAAATTTCTCCCAAAGTGGGAACTGCCCCGGGCCTGACCTGTGCTGTGAGGTGCCTGCTCACTTCTGACCCTGGGGGGTCCAGAGCCCTTTCCTCTCAATTAAACACACACGCACACACACACACCATCAGCGTGGCAAACATTAATGACTGAGTGGGAGCTCCCACACTGCCTTGGCCTGCACACAGTTGGTGGGGCCGGAGAGCCGGTCCTGCCGCCGTGGCACCAGCCACAGCATAACCAATGCTCTGAAAACGCTTCCAGAACGAAAGCAGCCTGACTGTGAAGCACAACTTCCAAATATATCTTGACTCAACAGGGATCACCTTAAAGGCTTTAGAAAAGGGTTTTCCCCTTCAAGTTATTCTGGCCCTGCAGCCCCGCCCGCCAGAGCGTGAAAACCATCCGTGGAAGCTGCTGTCTGCACCACACCTGACCTTCAAGGTCAGCGGTAGCTACCCTGGGATGTTTGTTTTGGTGGTTCACTGCCTTTCCTCTGTGTATTTTGCTGAAGTGAACACTCATTTGCATTTCCTGAGTAGCCAGGCGACAAGCAGGCAGCCCGGGAGCCGTGCTGGAGAGCAGAGGGGAGCCGGAATTCGGTCCTCGGGCCGAGGACCCCTGGGCCTCCAGGAACCAGGCTTTCCCGCATGTGTCAAATCTGAGTCAGGGCCCACTGAGGGTGCAACTCTTTCTGTTTGTGGACATCTTTAAGTGTCTTTTCTTCCCTTGACTTTGAGACAGATTCTGAATTTGGGTAAGGGATGGATAAGGACGGGTGACCGCAACCAGCTTTGGGGGTAGTTAGGGTTTTGCCATCTACAGGTGGTCACAGCTGGTGGCTTCTCCGCCCAGCCCCTGGAGCTGCCATGTTCCTAGCCCCAAATGGAGGGTGGGCTCTGGGTCAAGGGCTCCCATCTGCCCGGCAGCGGTCAAAGGCTTTTGGAGGAGGGCAGGGTGGGTGGGGGCCGGGAAACAGACGCCCACCCGTTCCAGAGACTGCTACCAGAAGGAGCGAGCCCTCCTCCAAGTCCCTGCAACTCCTAAAGTGAGTAGGGAAAACTAAAGGCAGCTCTTTGCACTCGAGCTCTCCCGCAGCTCGGAAGGGCCGGCTCCGGACACTGATTATTCCTGCACGCGGCTGGCCGCGCGCTCCTGCTTCCAGGTTCCAGGCCCCCCCTTCCTTCCCTAACAGCTTCTGCCCACTCGCTGCGTTAACTTCCTACTCCACAGGCTTTTCTCTCTCTTGCTCATCTTCTCCAGCTGCTGTAATTTGAGGCAGGAGCCATACAGACTGTTCTTCCAAATAATTCTCTAATGGCTTGCATAACCATCCTTGGGGGCTGGGGGGCAGGGAAGCCGTGTGCTCCAGAGAACCAAGCAGGAATTCCAAGTGGAAGAGGCCAGAGTGGTCACAGGACACCAGGGACGCACAAGATCCCTCCTTCTAGGAAACCAGTCAAAGGCTGGGTGGATACGTGCTGTCTTCCCCCTTAGCCAGAGAGGCGATTTTGGTAGAAGACAGTCTTCACTATTCCAAGCAAATGACAACCCGAGAGGGGCTGCTAGGTGTGCGTGCAAGGGGGCGGCCTTGCTGTGTGCAGCGGTTTTAACCATTTGGGATGCATCACTGTTCCTCACCGCAATCTCGGGATGTCAAGTGGACAGCAGGGATCACTCCTTCCTATAATAAAGGAAACTGAGAGGGGTGCCTGGGTGGCTCAGTGGGTTAAAGCCTCTGCCTTCGGCTGGGGTCATGATCCCAGGGTCCTGGAATTGAGCCCCGTGTCAGGCTCTCTGCTTGGCTCGGCGGGGAGCCTGCTTCCTCTCTCTCTGCCTGCCTCTGCCTACTTGTGATCTCCGTCTGTGAAATGAACAAATAAAATCTTTAAAAATAAATAAATAAATAAAGGAAACTGAGGTTGCGGAGATAGAGGCTGCTTCCGGCTGCCCCTTTCTCCCGCCCTCCGCCTTGTGCTGTGTCGTCCAGGCGGACCTCATCTCCATCTCTCTTCCGGCGTGTTTGCTAGTGGTGCCCGAAAGCCTGGGACCAGAACAAAGTCCTCAGAAAGCAGGACCTCGGGGTACCTGGGAGACTCAGTGGGTTGAGCACCTGCCTTCAAATCAGGTCGTGATCCTGGGGTCCTGGGATCGAGCCCCGCACTGGGCTCCCTGATCCATGGTGGAGCCTGCTTCTCCTTCTCCCTCTATCCCTCCCCTTGTTCGTGCTCTCCAATAAATAAATAAAATCTTCAAAAAAAAAAAAAAAAGTAGGACCTCATTTACATGGTCTGTGCCCATTTACCTTAAAAATAATGTTAAGGGGGCGCCTGGGTGGCTCAGTGGGTTAAGCCTCTGCCTTTGGCTCGGGTGGTGATCTCTGGGTCCTGGGATCGAGTCCCGCATCGGGCTCTCTGCTTGGCAGGGAGCCTGCTTCCTCCTCTCTCTCTGTCTGCTTGCCTCTCTGCCTACTTGTGATCTCTGTCAAATAAATAAAATCTTTAAAAAAAAAAAAAAAAGTTAAGTCAGGGCACCTGTGTGGCTCAGTGGGTTGGGTCTTTGCCTTCGGCTCGGGTCATGGTCTCAGGGTCCTGGGATCAAGGCCTGCATGGGGCTCTCTGTACGGCGGGGAGCCTGCTTCCCCCTCTCTCTGCCTGCTTCTCTGCCTACTTGTGATCTCTTTCTCCATCAAATAAATACACAAAATAAATAAAAAATAATAATAATGTTAAGTCAACCTAAGAGGCTCCTTCTAACACTCATAGAAACATCTTCCCTGATCGGCAGGGAGAGGGATTTGGACTGAAATGCAAGCTAATTGACATGCCATCCAACATATACAACCGGTTATCGTCCAGTTCAGATGAAAGGAGGGAGCTGTTTGCAGATGACTGACTCGGAAGGGCGTAATTTGATTTAACCCCACACGATTCTCCTGTGGGGCTCATAATTCTTTGAGAGCAGGCTTTTATATGGGAATTGGCAAATTCATGTTAGCTGCAACCAGGCAATCACAAGAAAGGAAAAACCAGTGTGGACCGGCAAAATGCTTCCCTTCGAGCCACAGAGAAGTTAAAAAGCCGAAAGAACACTTCAAAATCATCTTACCAGAGCACTAGGGACCTGCTTTGGAGACAACCCTGGTTGTTTTAAATCTGTTTATTTTATGGCTCACCTGTAACACAGCTGACAGAGCTTTCAACTGGTGAGGGCTGGACAGAACCGTGGGGAGAAAGAGTTCTGATCCTTCATTATTCAGCCAAGAGGAGTGATGCCTAGAGAGGCTCAGTGACTTACCCAAAGCCACCCAGTTCATGCGTAACAGAAGAGACAGGTGTACGCAGGTCTTTAGACCCCGTTGCCCCAGGCTACGTACGATCTGTCGTGATGCCATCCTTTGGGTGGCTCCAACAGGCGTCTTTTTTTTTTAAATTTTTTTTTAAATTTATGTATTTTACGGAGATCACAAGTAGGCAGAGAGGCAGGCAGAGAGAGAGAGAGAGGAGGAAGCAGGCTCCTTGCTTGAGCAGAGAGCCCGATGCGGGGCTCGATCCCAGGACCCTGAGATCATGACCTTGAGCCAAAGACAGAGGCTTTAACCCACTGAGCCACCCAAGCGCCCCCCAACAGGCGTCTTAAGTGGAAAATCACACCAAAGGGCAGGGGCCACAAACTCAAACAGCCGCGCTCGCCTGAATATCTCAAGATCCATTTTGTGTGGTCTGCCTATCTGATGCCACTTCTTACGGGAAGATGGTTCTTGATTTCAGCGGGGACCTTCTCTAGCTATCTTGACATTTCATTTATGTGGTGATACAGCCATACATTTTAAAGCTACTTAGAAAATTATGTAGGACAGAAACAATGCTGTGAGAATTAGACTCTGGCAACCCTCTAGGCTTTTACATGAGGATAAGCTTATATTTTTCCAGTGTCTTAAAAATCTGGGGAGGGGCGGTTGGACTGGCCTTGGGGAACAGAGAAGAGCAGAGCATTAGGAATCTAAGAAGCATGGAGGGAGGCCTGGAGTTGTACTTGCTAAGGACCTCCATGGTAGGAAGAACTTGATTTAATGGGGCGTTAGCTCATGCCGGCAGACAACTGTAGTTTCAACGTTTGTGAAAGTGTCAGATCAGAAGAAAGAAATCCTTGGCTTGTATCTGACTCTCATCCTCCCAACCCACCCAATATAAACCTCCAAGACACCAGGAAATACCGGACTATTCACTTGCCTTAAGATTGCCTGCATTTCAAGTTCACACCGGTTCTACACCGAATCCCAACATTCCCAGGTGACCTGAGTACATGTTTGAAACTTAATGCAAATGTCGTTGAGCCTCGAATAACATGATACCCCACATGAAAATCCACGTATAGATTTGGACTCTCCAAAACCTTAAATTCTAAAAAGCCTACTGTTGACCAGGCGGCTTACCAGTAACCACAGTCGATTAACACCTATTATATACGTTCTATGGATGATGTACGTATTCTTACAATGACACACTGGTGGAAAGGTTATGAAAACAGTAAGGAAGCGACATGTGTAGCGCTGTAACATCCTCATCAAAAAATATCCACGGATAAATGGGTCCCTTCAAGCCCATGCTATTCAAGGGTCGACTGTACTTACTCTAGATTTCACTTAGTATTTTCAAGCACTTATAAAGCAAAAAGGCCGAATAGTTTTCAAGTAAGTGAATTTTATTTTTCTCTGACATTTCACAGTCAATTTCTACAAAAACTTCATTCTTCCTCAAAGGAATTCACATTTGGTAAATAAATCTCTACCCTAAAGAATTCATAGCAGGAAAAAGACTTCAATATACGCAAGAGAGTTACTTTTCTGAAGGAATCATAGTAAAGTCAGACAATATGATAGTCAATAAAAAGCCATGAGTGTAATAAATTACAAATGTTATTAAACTCCATTCCCATAACCAGTTCCATCAGCAGCTTTTTCTAGACGTGTCTCACCCTTGCCAACAAAATCTGCCAAAAGTTCTCTTTTAAGTGTCGGTCTGAACTCAGAGTTGCTTCTCACTCTCAGAAAGTAGTAACCCTGCCCCAGTGCTTCATACCAGATCAAATCACGCCCACTAAGACCATCACTACTTACAGCCTCGTGCAACCAACGGAGATCCTTCTGGTCTACTCCGAGCTTCCTTCATGTGCCGATCTGGCGTCTGGCCCCAAATGTCTGGGAGCCTCAGTGGACCTCCTCTTCCAAGAACTAACTTCCCTATTCGGCTTCATCTGCTTACAGCTCCATGAGGGAAAGAACACCCATGCTAACAGCCTACAGAGACTTCCAGCACGAAGTCACACGATGAGAGAAGAGCCAGGGACATGCTGCTTCCCTCTGCCACTCAGCAGTGCGGATCAATGGTGGCTTTCATCATCTTTCACCATAACAGGAAGGGAAATGCAAATCTTAATCTAGTAAGAAGAGTCCAAGAGGCTGATATCTCCACAGAGGGTTTTTCCGATGGAATAAATTTGGTTCTCAGCAAGTGTGTTCAGATTTTTGACACTCAGTAAGACTCATGACTGGCGCCCAGGCTGTTCTGAAGGCACCTGTCCCTGTATCTCTGCTGCCAAATACCGTCAGCCAGAAAGGAAGCTTCGTCGCATGGTGCACAGAGCAGAGCTGCCACAGTACCACACGGATTCCGGGGCGGCGAAGGGAGCGGGCCAAGAGGGGAATATTGAAAGGAGCTGAGAGTCTGCTGAAAGACACATTTGCTGGGATTTTGAAACTCCTTCAGGAAACAAATGGCAGGTAATAATTCTGCACTGATCAGGAAGTGCAGGGATTTTTGCCAAGCTATTTCTAAACTGGTCATATCTAAGACATTCAAGTTTAGTGACAAAGTGTGGGCAATCCGATGCCTTGAAATTTAAAGGCTGTGGACAGTTGTAACTACCAGGTAAATGTGAGCATTAGCTTCTGGCCTTGGTGAAATTTTAAGAACATTTTTCCCTGCAGAAAATGTGAAGTTGGTCACACGGAATTTCTTACTAAGGTAATCTCTGTGGAGATTTTCAAGAGGATGAAATTTTTAAATGAGATTCCAAAGAGATAAAAGTCTGAAGTGGCACTACTTAGGAATCCTGTTTACCTCTACCACGACGCTCCAAGAATTGGTCTCACCTGGAAATTGTTATCGCACCCTCCATTTCCAGAAAAGCTTCAAATAACTAACCCCACACCTCTGGCTTTGCCACCAATATCCAGGGCACAAAGGAGACACAGAAGACTTCCCCGCAAGTGCTCTATGTCACTCTGACATGCGACAAATGCCAACTTGGGATACGAAAACACAATCAGCACGAAGAGTGGTTTCCAGTGTTTTGGGCACTTCAACATCAGGACTTCAGGATGGTTTTAATTCAAAGTTGATCAGCTTAGTAATCACTCCTTTCCTCTTTTACAAAAATGAAAGGGGATAAAAAAGTGGCAGCAGAGAGTTAACTTACATACATTCTCAGAAGCCACTAAGTTATCTTTTGAGATTTTCACACATAAAACAGGTTGCATTGTTTCAAAAAGAGGCATGGGGGTGGGGGTGGGAGCATACATTTCCAGAATCCTCCAACTCCCAACCAAGAGATGCTGGCCATGTCTACTTGTTTCAGAGTCTAAGTCAAAAAAGCAATTCAGCAATTACAATTCCAGATGGTACTGAATCCATCCCATACTTTAAAAATCTGAAGTATTTTGCCTACCAGTTTAAGTGAGGAGAAATCTGGCTTGTGATTAAAGTGTAAGAGTTCACTGGTGCGACCCTCTCCCCTCGACTTTCCAGTTTAGGAAGACAGCGCATCACGTGGCTCAGCGCGTGCACCCTCGGCCCAACCTGTGCCCGCGGCACTTTAGTGTTTGCCCAGATGGCACGATGCCTTGGGGAACGCGAGCTCGCCTCCTCTTTCTGTCTGTGACTAAGACATTCGAGGGAAGCTCCACAAAGGGATCCTTCTGTCACCTACTCCCTGGCTTGACAGGTGTCATTCTGTGTGCTCCTCCCTGTCACTGTACCCTTGTTCACAGTGTGTGGGATGGTGGGCGGTGACAGCTGCGACAGCCCCACACAACCATCTCTCCTGCTTTGCCCCGTGACCCATCTAAGCACCTGCAGGCTAAGGGAAGTGGACTCAGGGCATTCACAAGTCCTCGGGGACTCAGAGGAACGGAGCCGTATGTAAACTGTGCACAGACCACAGGTTAAGACAGCGGCCAGGTATTGGCATGTGGCTTCCTAAGTGAGCTGCCAAACAGTCGAAGTGTAGAAGGAAAAGCTCTTACATAAGCTGTGGGAGACAGGAGTAGAAACAGCCAAAGAGTTAAAAAGAACCACTCAAGTCATGGGAAAATATGCCTTCTGGGTTACATGTCTGGGTGGTCGGAGAACGCCTCCAGCTCACTGCCGGTGTGCCTAGAGCCCGAGGCTAAAGATGCCTGCAGCTTGGCCCAGGCCTGAGGAGCCCTGCTCTTGGTGGCCTCGATGAACAGCTGGGTCTGCTCCTTCAGCTGGTCTAGCTCCACCTGGGTCGCCTGGTTCTGCCGGATCAGCTCCTTGGTTTTCAGCGTGATCTCCAGCAGACCGGACTTGTGGAGCACGACCAGGGTATTCTGAAAGCGCCTGTGCTTGCTCTGCCGCTGCTCGGCGGCCAAGAGCTCGGGGCTGCGGCACAGGTGCTCGGCGGCCCACAGGGGCGAGCTGTAGCTGGCGGCCAGCGGCGACAGCGGGGAGCTGCTCTCAAAGCCGTGCAGCGTGCTGTCTGCTGCGCACACCGGGCTGGCGGGGGAAGCAAAGGTCAGGCTGGGGGCTTTAGCCACGTGGCTGCTGGACACCGGCTGAAGAGTCTGCGGGCTGCCACCTGCCACCAGAGAGGGCACACCCTGCAGAGCCGAGTCCTC
Organism: Mustela lutreola; assembly: GCF_030435805.1. Lineage (NCBI taxonomy): Eukaryota > Metazoa > Chordata > Mammalia > Carnivora > Mustelidae > Mustela > Mustela lutreola. The sequence goes on from NC_081296.1 coordinate 136,220,118, forward strand.
CGCAAGCTTGGCGCCCGCGGGTGCCGAGGGGCTGGGGGGCACGGCGCCAGGCTTGGTGGGCTCGCTGGAAGACAAGCTTGGCCCAAGTCTCTCGGTACAGACTTTCTTCTGCATCCCACTTTCTCCTCTCTCTTCTGGGCTGAGGGAAAGGCCCCTTTTGCCTGGGTGGGGGGCGATTTTGGTATAAGAATTCAGAATGGGCAAGTAGTTCCTGGAGTCCGACTTCTTCTCGCCCGCGTGGCAGGGGCTCACGGGAGACGGCACGGGCGGATGGAGGAACAGGAGCTGCGGCTGCGCGGAGATCACTTCGAAGGACGGCTGGACGGTCCACGACTGGAGCTGGGAGGAGCTGCTGCCCTGTAAACAGAGGAGAGCAGCGCGCTGCGGTTACCTGCGGAAGGAGAGGCGCTGGAAGCTCCTGTAGGGGACAGGCTTCCCTCCCGTTCCAGGGAGCCCTTCTCAAGAGCAGGACCGGAAAAGGGGTCTGAAAATCCATCTGGGTCTGAGATCAGCAGTTTGGGTCTTGTTTTTGTTTTGAACCTTTCTTAAGGGAAAACCGAAGAAACTCATTACTTTTATTCAAGCGTTATCCCGCAGAAAGAGAAACTGTAGGTAGGCGAAGTAACGACAGGGTGAAGGTCACAATGGAAGCAATGAACATACGGACAGTCTGAAGTCCTGACCGAAGTTAAAATGTGCTTATCTCAAGACAAGTGTGTCTTTACACCCAAGTCTGTCTTCATTTAGCTGTATCTCGGACCTTTCACCTGAAAATGACTTTTGATTAGAGAGGTACATATTGTCGTGGCCCGTTTTTAAGTCGGTGATATCCGGTAACCAGAAAGCCATTCAAGACCACAGTGCTTATGTGGTACTTACTCTGGGGGGACACTGCACATGATGGTTTCTGTGGGTGCTCCCCTTTCATCTCCCTAGCGCCCATGTGGAGTTACTGTTTCTTCTCACAAATAAGAAATAGAGGCTCAGAAAGTGGAAATAACTTGCTTTAAGCCTCTAAGCTACTAAGTCATGGAGCTAGGATTCCATCCTGGGTCTGACTCTAAAACCCATCCTAACCATTCACTACTCAGCTTTTGTTACGTTACCCCTCGATTATACATTTTTTTATTCTTAAAGTACTGATTCAGATGGAAGTCTAACAAAGAAGGGCATGGCTGTTTGTCCCCAATGTTTAAAAGCCAGTCCAGTTCCAACTCGGTCCCAAAGATATGGGTGTAGATGAGGCTAGGAAGAGAGCACTCAATGGAGGTTCTTAATCCTGCTGGGGCCATTTATCTGAAGAAAGCTCTGGACTCTTTTCCTACATCTGCATACCATGTTGCACCCATGTCAGCTTCTTGGATGCCTCGCTAGGAACTTTAAGCCAAGTTCAACTATAGCTCATCTGCACAGAGGCTAGGATGACCCGGAAAATCCATTCTGGAGTCCGGCTGGGGTAATGCGCCTAAGCAAGCAGGGCCAGGCCTAGCAACCACACTTCCTTGTCAGAGGTCCAAAATTAGAGGTCTTCTGAAGTAGAGATCAGCCTGGCCCACTTGGTCCAGAGCAAAACTTCAGGCTATCCCCCTAGTCACTTACGCCACAAGGACAAGACCTACGAGGCAAACGGATCCAGAAACTGTGTAACTCACTACTCTCCCAAGATGATTTCAGTGGATGATTCTTCCTAATGCGGCTGTATGCTGTCCGCATAGATACTTAGCTTATCTGTTCTAATTATGAGATCTGACAATGTGTTATTCACACTGAAATCATCTGAGGGAACACGGGACAAGATTTTTGGCTTGGATAGGATCTCAGAATCATTTCACATAAAGCCTTCGTGTTAAAGATGAGCAAATAGATGTCCACGATGGTTAAGCAAGGATGTGCAAGATCTCATGGTCCGGGGGCAGAGAAGGAACCAGACCCTCACAAGAAAAATACCTAAAAGCAAGCAGCAAATATCAAGACATTACACAATATGCAGAGATTTTTTTTTAAGTGTATGATTATTTTAATTTTGGGATATGCTGGATTCAAGCATTGTGTGAAAACATAAAACAAAACTCCTAGACTGCTCCTCTAGGTCAGCCTGCCCCGGAGCCTCCAAGCTCCTGATGGAGCCCAGCAGCCTTCCTTCCCGGCGGTCTTTGTCCTGAAGAATGCCGCTCTGCTGGAAAAGCCTACTCACTCCTCAACGGCGGGCTGCTCAGCCCTCGGGAGCTGCCAGCCGCGTCTACAACAAAGAAGGCACATAAACACAGACAGACACACGAGAAAGAGCGAGAAGGGAGCAGGAGAGGAAGGCGGGGAGGAAAAAAGCCAGGAGAAAAAAAAAAACCCAAGAAGCGAGTGGCACTGGGCAGGAGGCTGCCTGAACAATCTCATGTGGGCTCCATCTCGTGCCTTTATTCCCTCTCTTTGTTTCAGTAAGGACAACTGCGCTCCCAGCTGAGATGTGATCTGCCAAGGAAAAAGCTTCAAAAATTCTTCATTCTTTCCTCCAAGTCACTAGGTTGCCTTGGTGAAAATCAGTTTGTGTGCCTCTGTCATAATGAGCTAAACAGTTAGGGTTTCCTGTAAGGCTCTCACCAGGTTCTTCCACCTAAGGTGGGAAGGTCAACCACACAAAGCCAGATTTCTGACTTCACCAGCCACAAGCAGCCTCAGCAGTGGACCCACGTGAGAACTTCATATCCTTTAGAGCAAAGACGGGTAAGGTTCAATGTTCTTCAGCCAGGTTCATGTGATTGAATTCTCTGTTTCAAACACCGGGCTGAGCTGACATTTCCATTTCTAAATCTTCTTTTCTTCATATCCAGACAATATCACATTATATGCACAGTTATGTAATCAAGTCCCAAACGGGGTACTTTCAATTCCACAACAATGCTGTGTGGCATCTACTGGGAAAGCCACAGCCAAACCGAAGAGCTCCTTTCTCACTGATGACACGACTTTGAAAGAACACCGAAATTGCCTCTACTGCTCAAACAAATAAATACATCCTACCTCTCTCAAGTCAAGAGAAGCCCAAATTAAAAAGAGATTCTTTTGTTTCTACCCTCAACTCTGCCATATGTTAGAATGTACCGTGGAACTTATGACATTTCTGCTTCGTTCCTTTATTTCTGGGGTCCTTCTGGACAAACCAGGAATACAGAAATAAAGCAGTCCTACTGTCTGGAAAATGGGAACACAGGTCACGATTACTGTGGTCCTTCTGAAACCACTGTCCCCGGGACAGAAGCACATATCAGTGTGGTTCCCATGGTCTGCTTCTAAAATCTCTCCTTGAGGAGAGAAAAGAGGCACTGTACAGAGGGAGCTCAGAAACTTGAATGGGCTGACACATCAGGAGACAGCAGTCCTCCTCACCTGTTTGACCAGCACATTCTTCATGACGACCATTGGGGACAGCGCGGGGAAGGCACTGCCTGTGGTCTTGGAGTTCTGCCTTGGCCTGTCTTCTCGGCTCCAGCCTAAGGCACTCAGCATGTCCTCGGACTCCATCTGCTCTGCCGAGCTCAGACACTCTGAGCTCCCATCTGCTGGGCAGAAGAATGGTCAGTTCACATAGGATCCAGGCTGGGGGCTCCTAAGCAGACCTAAGGAGTTAACGGATTTCTTGAAATGGAATGGGACATTTGTGATACACGTTTTTTGTGAATTTTTCTGGAAGGGTCTTTAGCTTTTATTGTAGTCTCAGTGGAATCCACACATGAACCCTCCTACCTCAAAAGATTATAAATCGCGACCCTAGGACAGCAGACTTCCTTTCTAAGTCTATTACAGACAAAAGCTTGCATCAGTTAGGGTTTATGTGAAAGTAATTAAAGCCAGCTGACAGGAGAAACAGGGTGAAGGTTTCAAAGCGAGGTCATTACTTTCAAGAATCTGCTGCTGAGAGGGGAGGGACTGCGTGTGTGACCTGGGGCAGGATGAAGACCTTTAGAGGCTCTGGGCACCACAGGATAGAAGGATAAAGACAAAACCAGCCTGTAAACCTCAAAACTTACATCGATGCTGAAATGCAAAGAGCTCCATCCTAAATTTTCTCATTGCACAATTCTGGGTAAGTTCATCCAAGCTGAAATCTGAAATGTGTCTTTATTTACCGCCCCTCCACCCAACACCTCCAACAAAGGGGGTGCTGGTGTCCTGAATGCACACTGAGTGCACCATGGGAGACAGAACGGCACTCTCTGGGGGAAAGCAAATGAGGGCGCCCCATGTGAAATCCATACAGAAAGGCCTTAATTAGCGACCTGCTGGAGCAAGCCAGGAGCCTGCTCTAACCCTGCCAGCGAGGAGCCTGGGGATACACTAAATGCTCATCAAGAATCGCAGAGTAATTGGGCTGAGGCAGAACGGAAATGTGACTATAATTCAAATGAGCGTAAGTGTCAACACTTGCATTTAATCAGACTGTCTAGAGATGTTTTCTAGAATTTAAGGATGCTGGGGGCCTCCCTTTGATCTACTGAAGGACTGATCTGGCATCCAGGCAAGTGGATTTTCACAAGGCACAGGGACTCTGAGTGTGCACCTCTAGTGAAGAACCAGGGCCTGAGACAAAGGACCTCAGAAGCAAAATACATGTGAGCGCATGAATCTTGGGTTTCTAAACACCATTCTGCACAAAAAGAAAGACAGGGATCCGTGGAGAAACAGCTAAATTCAGTTCAAGTGGAAGTGGAAAGTACAAGATGAGCCTGGACATCTTATTGTCCCAGAAAGCAAGGAAGTGCTCAAACACAAATGCGGTCAAGTCAGAAAGACACAGAACAATCTAGAAGGGACTCCCATTGGCCAAGTTTGGGACAATTATACAGGACTGACAGACTGAATTACAAGAACATTCCGTGAATCCGCAGCAGTGCTCAAAGGGTCTACAGAAGTGTCTGTACTACTCTACAGAAGTGTGCCTGCTCCACAGAAGTGTCAGCCACTAAAATGGACAAGGAATGGTAAATCAGAGCACATTCTTTTTTAATTGTAACTTTTTCCCCCAAAGATTGTATTTATTTATTTGACACACAGAGAGAGGCAGAGAGAGAGAGCACGTGCGCAGGAACACAAGCAGGGGGAAGGGGAGAGGGAGAAGCAGGCTCCCCATGTGGGGCTCGATCCCAGGACCCTGGGATCATGAACTGAGCCTAAAGGCAGACGCCTAATGACTGAGCCGCCCAGGCGCCCCTCAGATCACCATTTTTAAGCCAAAAAATGTAGTACAGGATTTAGGCAAGCATCATCAGTGGTTGTTAAAACCACTGGTCAAGAGTTTTTGGGAAAGAGGGGCACCTGGGTGGCTCAGTGGGTTAAGCCTCTGCCTTTGGCTCAGGTCGTGGTCTCCGGGTCCTGGGATCGAGCCCCACATCGGGCTCTCTGCTCGGCAGGAGGCCTGCTTTGCCTTCTCTCTGCCTGCCTCTCTGTCTACTTGTGATCTCTCTCTCTGTCAAATAAATTAAAAAAAAAAAAAAAAAGTTTTTGGGAAAGAGGACAGTCACACTGTCAAAGTATCATCCCATAAACTATGTACTAATTGCAAAGAGAAAAAGGTACTTTTGCAATAAAGCTATCTCATATAAGCTTACAAACGACCTTAACCACGTGATCAGCCAGGGCCTCACCAAGGACAGACAAACTCGGGAGTCTCACTATGTGCTACGGGAATGATGTAACATCAAAAGTGCAGTATTCTGGTAAAACCAAAATGCTTATCCTGACTCTAATAATGGGGAGACTATCAGAAAAATCCAGAGAGTGAGACATTCTACAGAACAACAGGCCTAATTCATTCAAGTATGTCGCTGGCATTAAAGAAAACAAAGGGACAAAGGGGAGGAAGGAAAAGGCAAGGGAAGATGAGGACGTTGTTCTAGACTAAATCAGACTAGAAAGGACAACTAAAATGCACAATACTTAATTGGATCCTGGATCCAAAACAAACAAGTCGACAAAAAGACAAACAGTTACAAAGGACATTTTGGGGACAATAGGGAAAATCTGAATATGGATTATGGCTAATTAATAACTTACATCGAGTGAAAACTCTTGGTTACGACCCTGATGCTGGAATTACTGCAGAAGAATGCCACTCTTTTAAGAGACTGGTACTGAAGTATATTTGTTTATATATAGATATATACGGTACGGACAGGAGGTATGTATGTGTGTAGAGACATACAGCAATATGGCAAAATGCTAGCCCTCAGTGGATCTGAATGAGACATCTGTGATGGTCATTCCATTTTGTGTACATTCGAAGTTTTTCAAAACACAAAGTTGGGAGAATAATTCAAATGGGAAAAACTACCTAGGTTTTACAAATCCCATCACACTCCAAGGTACTCGGAACGGCAACTTGGGCGCTGATGAACTCACTCCCTGGCAGTGGCCCAGGAGAGACCAGAGGCACATACAAGGCTGCTCTCTGGGGTGTAATGATGATTTTTAATCTCACCTTATATCTGAACAATACAACGCTTTTTTTTTTTTTTTTTTAAGATTTTATATATTTATTTGACAGACAGAGAGAGATCACAAGTATGTAGAGAGGCAGGCAGAGAGAGGGGGGGAGACAGGCTCCCTACTGAGCAGGGTCCTGGGCTTGATCCCAGGACCCTGAGATCATGGCCTGAGCTGAAGGCAGAGGCTTAACCCACTGAGCCACCCAGGTGCCCCAACACAATGCTTCTTAAAGCACTTTGACATAGAGAATTAGGCAACTATCAGGAAAACCATCCAGACTTTGGGACACACTACAAAACATGTGACCTGACAAGGCTGAGGCTGTTGGAAGGCATACCGAAACGTCATACATCCTGGCACTAATCGGTGGTATGATTACGGATAATGTTTAGTTTCTTCTTTGCGTGTTCCTGAATTTCAAAACTCCTACAATGAGCACGTATTACCTTTAGGATGTGAAAAACGAACGTGATAGTAAAAGGAAAAAAAAGAGACATTAGGCCTACAATGTTTCCTAAACCGGTATGATCACAGAAATCACCAGAGACGTGTGTAAAAAGCAACAGAACCCACTTTTCAGGGCCCTCCCACCAACCTTTGCTATCATGATCTCCAGGAGAGGAGTCTGGTGATCTGTAAATTCTCCCTCAGAGAATGAACCCTGCCCACATCTTGGTCTCAGACTTCTAGGTTGCAGAACTGTGAGATGACAAATGTGCTGTTTCAGCCATCCGGTTTGTGGACTGTTATGGCCATCCTAGCGAACTTGTACACCACCCTAACCAATAAAGGTCTGGCTGCAATAACCTTAGCTTAATCACAGCAATATTGTTATCATTCAGATAACAGAAACTGCACACGTATCCATGTGCCCACCCAAACTTCAACCATAATCTTAGCCCAGGCCTGATGAGTTTGGGTCAAAGGTCAATATATAAGGAATGCCAAAGCAAGGGAATCTTGTGGCTCTCTTATAGAGCACCAAAAAGTATAGAGAGCCACACCAATTGTAGGTTTCTTTTTTTAATTTTTTAAAAAGATTTTATTCATTTATTTTATTTATTTATTCTTATTAACATATAATGTGTTATTTGTTTTAGGGGTACAGGTCTGTGATTCAACAGTCTTACACAATTTATTTTAGAGAGAGAGCACTTGAGGGAGGGAGAGCACAAGCAGTGGGGAGGGGCAGAGGGGAGAGGGAGAAGCAGACTCCCTGTTGAGCAGGAAGCCCGATGCGGGACTCGATCCTAGGACCCTGGGATCATGACCCAAGCTGAAGGCAGATACTTAACCCACTGAGCCACCCCAGCGCCCACACCATGTAGGTTTTAGTCTCCACACAGTATTTTCACTCCAGTGTAGCAACTGTGAGCATCTCAGCCAACATTTACTCCCCATCACTGACTACTCCTGATCAATTACTGAATGAACAGATGAACAGATGAGGTGGATTTGGCTGACATTAACCTAAAGAATTCATCAGAGGGGCGCCTGGGTGGCTCAGTGGGTTAAGCCTCTGCCTTTGGCTCAGGTCATGATCTCAGAGTCCTGGGATCAAGCCCCGCCTCAGGCTCTCTGCTTCCCCTCTCTGTGCCTGCCGCTCTGCCTACTTGTGATCTTTGTCAAATAAATAAACAAAATCTTAAAAAAAAAAAAAAAAAAGAATTTCATCAGAGTGGGCCACTTAAGTACTTTCAGCAACAGTGCTGAAAGGTAGGGCATTTGGAGTCATACAGCCCTGGATTCAAATCCCAGCTCTACCGTTGACCAGTTGCCTGATCTTGGAAATGATGTAATCCTTTTTAAACAACATTTAAAAAAATTTTTTTAAAAGATGTGCTTATTTATTATAGAGAGAGAATGTGTGCACACACACGTGAGCAGGGGAAGCAGCAGCGGGAAAGGGACAAGCAAACTGCACAAGGGGAGCCTGAGGCGGGGCCTGACGCACGGCTCAATCCCATGACCCTCGATCATGACTCAAGCCGAAATCAAGAGTGGGACATTTATATGACTGAGCCACCCAGGCGCCCTGGAAATCATGTAGTCTTTCTATGCCTCAATTTCCTCATCTGTAAAATGGGGAACGTAACAGTCATTTTCTTATAGGACAGTCGGTCTGAGTTATTTTATGTGAACTACTTAACACAGTCCATGCCACAATGTGCCGCGGCTGGGTCCCACCAGCTCACACGGACTAAGACTATACATCTTCTCTAATTCCCCCAATCTTCCCATCCCCACATTTGGTAACATCGTATTAGTAGCTTGAAATTAATTGGTCCTGGTGAGATGTATGCACCATGGAAACTGGCAAACTTGCCAGCCAACCACTGGTTACACAGAACTCATACAGTAAATTCTATATAAATGTTAACATGATTATTATTACTCGATAGATATTCCAACTCCCTTGGGAGTCTGAAAAGGCATTCTGCTAATTAAATAAGTAATACTGATGAGATTCCTTTAGCAACTGATGACCTCCGGGGAATCAGGACGTAGCTGGGTGGTGGTGATCAGTATGTTAACAAGAATCTCAGATGAGTCTTATGAGGAGTCAAGCCTCAGAAACAATGCTGAGAGAGAAGAAAAACCCAAAGGGCTAATAAGCAGGCCCTCCTTCCCTGGACTGTCCTTATTCTAATCCTTCGATAAGGCTGGTACTCTGTTCCTCTCTGAGCAACAATCTATTTTTAATTTGGCTTCGCATGCAGCATGCCTACAGGGAGAAAACACACCAATCTAGGGATGAGAGAGTTCTAATTTTCCTAACAGCTGCATTTTGCACTATAAATTAATAAATCAACAAGATGGATTGATGAGTCTCTGCGAAGCTGAGTAACATAAATCTTCTTCTAGGAGAGGGCGCTACTCTCCGCACGCCCACCCAGCCAGGAGTCCCTGGCATCACCTTGCTGCATCCTCTCGGCCAAAGATGCTGATACACTCAAGCCATATTTAAGCCATTATCCTCAAACCTGGAAGTAACAGCGCCCGGCACAAAATTAAAAGATTCGCTGTGCAGGCAGCTAGCTCTTTCACATAAGGTTTAAAACAAACTAGTGAGGAAACCTGAAAACCATTCTACTTGCTGGTCTCAAATAGAGTCTCCAGTTTGGAACTGTACTGGGGGGTCTCTTAGTTCAAATAAAACATGCACAGATCCTGGCAGGGGTGGGTTTTGGGGGGAAATGTTTTTAAACATGGCTGGCAAAATTACTTTCTTAGTGAAAACAAGTTACCTAAAATTATATACTATTTCTGTTTCATTTGCTACTAGTGACACCATTCAGCAGTCCTTTCCTTCCAGCAATGTAGCTATTCCCCTGGAAAAGGAGCTAAGCCAACAGAATTGTAGTTAAGTATTTTTTTTCCCCAGTAACCACTTGCAACAGTTGAACATGTAAGATTTAAAGTTGAGAGAGTCTGAGTTGAAAAAAGATGGCAGATTGTTCCTTCAAAAATGAACCCCCGGTGACTCGGACGCCAGCCCACAACACGGGCACCAGAATTACCATTTTAATACGTAAGACAGTTAGTTATCCTATACATGAAAGCTTCCCACGTTTATCACACAAATTTTAGGAAGGACATTTTTAGGAGGAGTTTTAGGCAAATCATTCACTGCGATGTGGAAGGAAGAGGTATTTTTAACCTGAAAATCCGGAGTCCTTATCTGACTCAGCAACCGCCATGCCGTGTTGACGAGCTGCCTTCTTCATCTCTGTGCCTTTGCCCAGTTTGGCCGAGAGTCTTCTGGGGCTCTCCCTGGACGGGTTTTTCCTCTCCATGTTTTACTGGGCTGGAAGTGGATTCATCAGCCCTCCTTTCAACTGGATTGCCCTGGGGAAAACAACAATTATGTCAGAAGACAGTGCCTGCAGAGGGGACACAGGTGATCCTGCCGGTGAGGAAAGCGAGGGCAGAGAACACTGGCCTCGCCCACTTCCTCCGTATTTTCTCAGAGGCCTCCGCTTACCCGGGCTTCAAGTTTGCTGCACAGGAGAATGGTTTCCACCCAAAAGGAGGTTCACTGTCCTCTCCTGCCCTCAAATTCCATTACAAATTCAGGGCACGCAAACCACGCTCAGTGGAAGCTTTGTAAACTGCTAACAAAGGCACACTTGATTAGGCTTTTTGGAAGGGGTAACTCCCCCTGCTTCCCGAGGAAGGGAGAGGTGATGCCCATCTTGGACAAGGCTTGCCTTCCCAGCATGCACCGGCAGGCCCCAGACAGTAGAGTTGTTCAAATTAACCTTCACTTCTTTGGATGAGGTACTGAACACAATTCTTCATATGTGTAGGCTACGCTTTGGCTTAAAAAGAACTTTTCTGCACAAGTAAGACCATGTATAATAGTGCTTTGATTCCATACAAGTCCACACGCAACGTTACTGCTGTAAATGTCCTCCTCCATTGCTCCTCCATTTTACAGAAGAGGAAACTGAGGCTCAGGGTAAGGGGCATTCATTTAGGAAGTTATCTATCCAGTACCCGCTATGACGCAGGCCTTGTGCTAGGACCAATGCCAAGTGCACACAAGAGACATGGTTAGTACCTTGCTGGAACTTATGATCTAGAGAGCCAGACAGACATTAATCAAGTAATCATACAATTATTTAGTCACTTTTTTAAAAAATTTTTTTTAGATTTTTTAAAAGATTTTATTTATTTATTTGACAGACTGAGATCACAAGTAGGCAGAGGGGTAGATGAGAGACAGGCGGAAGCACATTCCCTGCTGAGCAGAGAGCCCAATGCGGGGCTCGATCCCAGGACTCCGAGATCATGACCTGAGCCGAAGGCAGAAGCTTAACCCACTGAGCCAGGTGCCCCTTTTTAATCACTTTTTAAAAAAGATATTACTTATTTATTCTGAGAGAGAGAGATCATGAGTGGGGGTGGGGAAGGGGCAGAGAGAGAAGCAGGCTCTCTGCTGAGCAGCTGAGCAGGGAGCTCGGTGTGGGACTCAATCCCAGGACTCCAGGATCACAATCTGAGCTGAAGGCAGGCATTTAACTAACTGAGCCACCCAGGAGCTCCCCTAAATCACGACTTTTGGTAATAGCTATAAAGGGGCGGGGCTAAAAGCGGTTGGGGGCAGGGCAGGGGGTACTGGGCAAGGGAAGGCTTTCCTGAGGAAGTGATGTGTAGACGGGATCCAGAGGAGTTAGCCAGGGATCTGGCTGTGAAGGCCCTAAAGGAGCAAAGAATCTGACACATTCAAAGAGCTGAGAGGCCAGGGAGGCCAGAGCATGGCGCAGGGGGTAGAAGGCCATGCACCTGCACCTAGAGGAAGCGGTGGGGGCCAGGCAGGCAGTGCCTTATAACCCATGGTGGAGCAGCATTTTCAAAGCATTCTGGGTGCTGGACTGAGGTTAAAGTGGAGAGAGGCAAGAGAGGCACTGAGATCATGCAGATACTACCCCAGAAGCCCCGGGGAATTAAAGCGGTAGAAGTGGTCAAAGGACAGAAGGGAACAGACTGGAGACAGATTTAGAAAGAAGACTTGATGGGGCTTGGTGACTGCATGTTGGGAGGTAGACGGTGGGACCATTTCCTAGGCTAGGCAGCCCAGGAAGGGCGCAGAGGGACTCGGTGGCGTGGCCAGGGCAGTCCAATCTTGGCCATGTAGACAGAAGTGGCTGTGGGTCATCCAAGTGGAGAGGCTGGGGAGGCTGTCACATGTGCAAGTTGGGAGCCCAGAGAAGCTAAAGAAGCCTAGACTTGGCCCAGTGACACACAAGTCCACAGCATATCCAGAACCTGGCTAACAGTGCAAGGAATGAGACAAATGAACCCTTCAGAAGGCTGGCAGAGGCTGAGAACATTCCAGATATTTTAACAAGGCCATCTGCGTCCCCGTGGAATGGCAGTGATAAGGATGGCATGGTAAGAACACAAAGGTTATTGGGGGATAAAGAAAACAGGGAAAATGGCAATGACGGTGACAAATGGGTAGGTGCTATGGTCTGAATGTTTGTGTGTGGTCCCTCCCCCGCCCCAGCCCCGAATTCCTATGCTGAAATCCTAACCACCACCCATCCCCAGAGGATGGTAGTATGAGGTAGGGCCTTTGGGAGGTGCTTGAAAGAGCAGAATGGAGCCCTCCTGAATGGGGTGAGTGCATTATAAAGGCGACACCAGAGAAACCCCTTGCCCTTTCCACCACAGGACAGCAAATACTCTGTGACCCAGAGCATGCTGGGCCCCCGACCTTGGACTTCCAGCTTCTAGAACTGTGAGAAATACATTTTTGTTGTTTGTAAGCTACCCAGTCTGTGCAGTTTTTTTTACCGCAGCATGAATCGACAAATACTAAGTCCAAGCAATGCCTGGTGAGGCTCTAAACCACAGTGCCCTTGCATCCATCTGTCCTTCTGAGTGGAGAGGAACACGAGCTCCCTGCCAAAGGGCACTGTATCTGGAATATCCTAAAATGTCAAGTCTGAACACTTCTCTAGCAGAGGATACAGTGAAGAACATCACCTACACCAGAAGCAGAGGAGCGGGTCAAGATAAAATTAAAGACAAGGATGTTTACAAGCTTCCTGGAGCAACCCTCTTGTTCCTACTTTTTTGCATGCAGTAGAAGCCGACTAAAGGGAATTTATCTGAATGAGACTCAATTTTAAGCACAACTCCAAGTAAAAATTATTTTGTATCCTATCTAACTCACTCACGGGGACGCTCTTCTCCCATTCAATCCATGACCAAGCACTCTTGGTCACAAAGTGCAGTCCCATGTGCATAAAAGAGAAACGATGACACTGTTCCCCCCTTGCACAGCACAATGGAAAAGCAGCGTGTCTACTGCATGGCTATAAAATTGGACAGCATGAATAAACCAGTTAAAAAGGAAACCAAGGGGCACGCGGGTGGCTCAGTCATTAAGCAGCTGCCTTCAGCTCAGGTCATGAACCCAGTGTCTGGAAGGGCTCCCTGCTCAGCAGGAAGCCTGCTTCTCCCTCCCCCACCCTCCTGCTTGTGTTCCCTCTCTTGCTGTGTCTGTCTCTGTCAAATAAATAAATAAAATCTTTAAAAAATTTTTTTTCAATGAAAAAGTAAAAAATTTTAAAAAAGTAAAAAAATAGTAAAAAAAATAAATAAAAAGGAGACCAAAATGTAAGGAGACCAAAATGTAGAACTGTATGTTTCATTAAATCAGGAACCTTTCGAATGGAACCCAACAAATGTGCATAGTTTAATTTTCCTGAAGTAACACCACGGAAAGGGAACAGGAAGCTTCTTCAAAATGGACGGAGCTGTAGCTTGTGGATGGGCCATCAGCCTTCCAGAAGTCTGACCCTGCTCCTTAGATCAGGAAGGTAGCTCGTGTGCATTGCACCTAATTGAGGGTTTGGCAAACTTTTTACATTACCTTACTAGATAGGAATTATTTTACAGGTATTTTAGATAAAGCATCCCAATTTAGTCTACAGTCCTTTTGGTAAGACAACCAAAAAGTCTTGCTCCTGTTATGCAAGTGTGGCCAACAGAACTTCAGAAGATACACAGGAATTTCTGGCTCATTGAGAAGTTGCGTACTTGTGAAATCAAAACACAAACGCTGACTAATAGGTTAAAAGGAGAACAGATGCAAAAATGTTAAATCCTAGAGAAGTGGTAGCAGTTGGAAATAAAGAATGCATAACCCACCTTGGAAAAGCGAATGGACTGCTTTGGATGTGAAAGTGACTAAAAATGTGAAAGCCACTGTCCAAAGCAAAGTTCCTTTTTTTTTTTTTTTTTTTTTTTTTTTTTAGCAAAGTTCTTTTGAAGCAACAGAAAGCCTTGGTGTCTGAGGAAGGTGAGATGGACTATGAACGGCTATATTATCCCTCCGTGACCTCACTTCTCTGAGAGGAGAGGCATCACCGTCCTGGGAGTGGCACAGAGGAGTAAGTCAGTGAACAACAGACCTGCTCACGCACAGCACCATTCGAGGCCCAGGACAGAGAAGAGCACACAGTGATGGCAGTTACCCCACTGCTCTCAAACCCAGAGCCTTGCAAGTGGCAGTTTGAAAACCTCAAGATTTTTTTTTCCTCCTCAATATTATTTTACAATCAAGGCAGATGCTCCTAAGCAGGCTAGCAGTGGAAATTGGGTTACTCAGCTCTTACCCACCATGCCATGTCCTGCTTCCTGGCACAGACTGGAAACCACTAACACTGCTTTACAAACATCTGAGATCGTCACATGCCTCACTCTCCATGGAAAGGACTTCCAGCTGAAGTTCCCCCAGACTGTCAGAATCGACCTAGCTGGGCCTCTCCTAGGTGCATATGTGACACATTGTCCAAAATGTTCCCAGGGGGAATAGGACACATAAAACTCATAATGGAAAGTGAATCAATAAATTAGAAGTTTATACAAATAGGTATAACATAAAATTCTAACTAGCGCTCTCTAGCACTTGGCTTATTTCTGCATGCCAGACCAGTCATCTGTCTCCGCAACCTCGAGTTGTTTTTCATCTTTGCAACCTCAACCCCCCACAACTCATGTGTGAGGTGCTCAACAGAATAATACATTCCAGCAAGTCTTCTGTCCTGTCGAGCCCCGCTGACAGCCTCATCGAAATACCCCAACAGCTTGAAGGTCACGACTGTGCGTTTCCAAACACCATGGTCGTCTCAAGATTGGACTTCCAGGTCTGGTCTCCTAGGGGAAACAGGTACCTCATTTGCCCCTTATTCTAAGGTGAAACCTCAGGGATAAGTCCACCAACCGAATTAAAGGTTGTCTAATCCAGAAACAATCTTTACAGAGATTTAGGCTTATAATAAAAGGGGGAACCAAGGTTTACAAGGAAAGGATCTGAAATGCTGCTCTCAGATCTTTCCTTTTATAGACACTTGGCAACTTTCCCAAGAGCTCAAGTTCCCCTTTAAAATGTATCACATGGATAACATGCGTGCATGGACGGAGGTGTGAGGTGAAACTCAAGCAGAGACTTAAATATGAAAAAAGGACAAGGCCGTAGAAATTAAGACCTTACCACCCAGAAAATCACGAGTAAACCCAGTTATAATTAGAAATAACATTACTAGGCTTTTCCTTGAAGTTACTTTGTCTTCGTCTCCATGTGGGAGATACCATTCTGGGGAAATGTCTGTGTGCTTTAACAGAGGGAAGACACCCCCCCACCCCAAACGGAAATCCCAAATACTCATTTTCCCCTTCGCATCCATTTCCATTCTCCAACTCGGCAGCAAATTTATGTCAAAGATCCTGAACCCCGATTCCATACAATGTCCTCTGTCTGGAACCAGATAGGGCTCCTTCCATTCTCCTCTTCCAAAGAAGAGATAAGATGAGCGAAATTCTCCAGATCGCCAGCTTCCAGAAGGGTTCACAGTAACCGTGCCCACCTCCCCATTCGCACCAGCCCACGCTGCATCTGTGCCAGGCAGCAGGAGCACGCTCCAGGCATCCACCAGCCTGCCAGCTCAGCAGGGCAGAACTGGGCAGACCCTAGGACCGTGCTGTGACTGGCACACCACCAGACTCCCAGGGCAAACGCCCAGGCAATGTGTACTGCCAGGACTTGGGCAATCACGGGGAGCCTGTCTGCGGCCTGGGCCCTGGGCCTGGATCAGAACTCCCCGAAACCCACCCACTAACCACTAACTCCTTGCTTGGCACTGCACACCTTCTCCCCCACCTCTCCACGTCCCGGCACCCTCTCTGGCAAGCTGGCCCACCCAGGAGAAACCACCAGCCAGTCAAATGGGTGACATCAGGTCTCTGCAAAAGACAGCACACCTGCGTCCCGGGCCCAGGACGGGGCACTATGTCCACCCCCTAACCGGAGGCCCAGGACCCTCACCGGGTAACAGCCCCGCTCCCATTCACCTGCCCGTTCCCTGCCCCTCTGCTCAGAGCCCTGCAGGCCTGCGGGCTCTCCGCCGCTGCCTGGACGCCCAGGAGGGCTAGACCCGGGCCCACCCGCCCCGACTGGGTACCCTGCTCGCTGCCCAGGCAAGTCCCCTCCCCACACACAGCCCCCAGTGTCCCGCCATCCCCTCTCCTACGCAGCCGCGCCCCTCGCAGCAAAAGCAACCAACTAAAAGGGAAACAGACGCACCGCCTCCTGCTCCCACCATTTGGCCCTCTGTCCCCCGAAAGTCCCGTCCTCGCTCTTGCCTACGTCGCTTCCCTTTTCTCCCCTACTCCTGCCTCCTTTCCCCACGCTCCCCGCGCGAACCTTCGGCCCCCAGACCCAAGCCTCCCTCTCTCACCTAGGGCCGAGGTCGCCTCTCCACGACCGGCCCAGCGGGTCAAGCGGCGCATGCGCGAGCCCGGCCCCGCGGCTCCATGACAACCCCGTCCGCGCCGGGTCTCAAGCTATTCCCCACCAGCTCCCGCCTCCCGCCCATTTCTCCTCCCTCCGCCTCCGCGGCGGCGTTCTCCGGCCACGTGACTCGACTCGGAGGACCCGGCACCATGGAGACTGTCGAGGTTCTCCTAGAAGGGCCCCCCCAACCGGAAAGCGAGGCGGGCACGCCTCCCAGGGAATCGCGGACATCCCTAAGAGGCCTGAGCTCTCTCCGGTGGAAGGCGGGCGTCTCTATGGTTGGTTCCCAGGGTTCGCCGCCATTTTGTACAGGGGACCTTGAACTTAGAGCCGCGGGGGCACGGCTTCGAGGCGGGGTTTTGAGGAGCCACGGGTGGGCGGGCTTCTAGCAGACAGAGCGGGAGGCGTGATTCTCCTGCGGGAGAGGGTGGCGGTTGGCCAGGAGTGGCTCTCTCGGTGTGGAAGCAGGGGCACCCTTAGGATTGGGGACCGGGACAGGCCTGCTGACGTGCACGTGAGGCCGAGGCGGTGGCGTCCGGCGTGGGAGGGCAGGCGCGCACCCTCGCCGCAGTCTGGGCTTGGCAGGGGCGTTCCTCAGCGCCCCGCGCTTGGCTCACGTTTTTGCCACGCCTGTCGCGGCGGTTGGCTGGCGTTCCCCGCTGCCTCTGGAGACAGTCCTCCGTGACGCAGGGATGCCATCAGTATTTCTCTGGGATGGTTTCACGTTCTTTGATGTATGGCTCCCTTTGTCCCGTGCCACTGGCCGAGCTGCTGGGTTTTATATGGATACTGCCTCGCCTGCCAGCTTTTGGTGAAGTGTGACAGTGAACACACTTGTAATAGCTAAAGGAAAAGGGCTCGGGATTAATTCTCTTGCATCGGATCAGTGAGGGTTACTAATTGGAAAAACAAGTCAGGTGAAGTCAGGTGACGGGTGGAGGCAAGTTCTAGAGCTGCCCTGTCCAGTCCGGTAGCCACTAATCACTAGGAGGTTTTGAACTAATTAAAATACGAAATCTCAGTTTCTCATTTGCACTAGCCACATTGTAAACGCTCAATGACCACGTGTAGCTGACTGGGCAGTGCAAGATTATAGCACATTGCCAGAATACACAGAGTTGTATCCGATCGAGCTGATCTAGATCGCGGGACGGGGAAATCGTCCGGTGTCCGTAATCCAAAAAAAAAAAAAAAAGCTGTTAGGTCATGGTTAAGCACTTTAGCCCTCTAGACACAGATAATGCTAATGCTTTGCTGCATATGAATATATTTATTAGCATAAGCCCCACCAACAAATAATAATTGAATGCCTACAGCCTGTAAAGCTTTTGTTGAGGGGATGGTGGGAGTGAAAACAATAGTTAACAATTATCCAGTAATTAAGAGCCAGGCAGCTTTACATGCATTCTCTTAACTGTGCTTCCGCAAATTTATGAGGTTGGTCCTAGTGTCTTTGTAGCTGATAGATGAGAACACTGATGACACAAACTACTAAGTCCAAGATCTTTTTTTTTTTTTTAATTATTTATTTGACAGAGAGAGATCACAAGTAGGTAGAGAGGCAGGCAGAGAGAGAGGAGGAAGCAGGCTCCCGCTGAGCAGAGAGCCCAATGCAGGACTCGATCCCAGGGTCCTGAGCCGAAGGCAGCCGCTTAAGCCACTGAGCCACCCAGGCGCCCCTAAGTACAAGATTTTAACCGTTAACCATATTGCTTCTTTGGGGGGCAGAAGAAAATAGTCTTTGTCTTCAGATACCTTAGAATCTGATAGGGGAAAGACATGTTCTAATAAACTATATGAAAATATGGTAAATGCTGGAGGATTCTGAATAGAAGCTAATTAATAAAATCGAGGAAGAAAAAAATAGCCTTCAGTTGTTTTTTGTTGTGGGAGAAGGAAGAGAGCAGAAGGTAAAGCTTTAAGAAGGACAGATAAAAGTTGGATTTACTGGAAGTGAGTTGAATATAGTTGCATGTAATGGAAGTAGACGAAGGTATAATGCATACCAGACAAAAGAGAATAAATGAAATAAGCCAAAGCATGAGGATTATTTTAGTCCTCCAAAGGTGCAAGGAAACCAGACTTACTTGATTTTACCTATCTGATGAGCATCCATGGTGTATCAATAACTTTTTTTTTAAAGATTTTATTTATTTATTTGACAGAGATCACAAGTAGGCAGAGAGGCAGGCAGAGAAAGAGGAGGAAGCAGGTTCTCTGGGGAGCAGAGAGCCTAATGTGGGGCTCCATCCCAGAACCCTGGGATCATGACCTGAGCGGAAGGCAGAGGCTTAACCCACGGAGCTACCCAGGTGCCCCATCAATAAATTTCAAAGGCAAGTTTGTTAATGGAATCAAAAGAATCGGACCAGTTTACTGATAGGTGTGATTTTTATTGAGTATGGTTCTATATCACTAATGATACAATATAAGAAATTCATGAAAATGGACAACTTTTTAAAAAAATAATATTTTTCTATAGCCAAACCAATATAAAAATTTTTCTTCCTGGCCTTGTTAGTTTGCCAGGGTTTGTAAGTCAGCGTCTTGGTTGATAGTTTCCTGGAGCCGTGGCTTCTTTAATCTTTACTGTCACACAGTAAAGTGGGTTTCCAAGCAAAATTGCTATAGAATCCTTTTAAGTTCTAGTCCTCAGTACCAGCTGTGGTTCAAGACTCATTTTGCTGCCGCCACTACCAGCAGGGGGAGGCCTGCTCCCTTAAATGCTACACTCAAGGCTGTAAATTGGCTTCTTTTTCTTTCTCCTGTCATGGAATGCCACAGTCTGGGGCCAGGAGCAGCCCTTCCACCCAGCCTATTTCATTAAGTTGTTAACTTTCCCGTCCACGTGAGGATTTGCATTTTCATGCTGCCTAAAGGATGCCATGAAGGGTCAACGTTGTGCTGAGTTTCATTTGAAGAAATTTTCAAGCATACGATATAGTATATAAAATACTTGTAAATAGTCGCTTAATACTTATTTTAATATTTAAAGTTGAATTTAAAATTAAAGTTCATTTAGAACTATTTTAAAGTAATTCAGAATAGCATAATAGCAGTGAAAGTATTCAAAAGATCCGATTTCAAATCCCTGCTCCTATCAATACCATTTTCTAAAAGAAGGGCATTTTAACATCTTCCCCCCACATAGACACAGGAAGGAGGAGAGGCCATCATCTCATGATTGGAAAAATAATTTCTCCTCCATGAAAAATTCATTACATGATTCTTATTTTTCCATTGTTGCTGAAGACCCGTGAAAACATCACCCTAAGGACTGGCATCAATTCTTGGACTAGCTTTTGAGAACCATCCATTTTATTTTTCCAAACCTTAGTCCGGCCATCTGTAAAATAGTTATCCTCTAGTCTGAATCTAGCATTATTAGCACTGACCTCTTCATAGTGGTTTAAGAGGCTGTGCTGGGAAGGTAGGCATCTGTGTGCTCTGCAGTCCCAGAGCCGGGAGTGCGAGAGAAGAGGACAGGGCCCCAGCCTGTGGTGGGCAGAGGGATCTACGGATCCCAGGCTCTCGGCAGAAGTGGGTGAAAGTGGGATGTATGCTCCTTTTTTTCTTAGCAGTTGGGTGACCAGGCCCCCATCAGCCAGCTTGGTTTGGGGCTCACAGTCTTAGGCGCTATCTGGAAGAGCCAACAAAGGATAACATTTAGATTACCATCAGGATGTTAACATACAGGCCCGGGTTTGGTTTCAGGGGCAGTGGAGGCTCACCATCTTCTTGCCTGTACCTGAAATCCCTATAAGTTGTTTGACATGCAAATACTCTAGAACCCAAAACAATTTTTTTCCCATGACCACTAACACAGAGTGTTTACTATTTACCAGACACTGTCTGTGTTTTGCCTAGATTTACTAATTTAATCCTCGCAGAGTCCCATGAGATGGGTGTGGTACCACTATTCTCATTTTATGAAGGAGTAAACTAAGGTAAAGATGCCATGGTATTTGCCAGCGTCCCTGGTAGTAAGGAGCCGAGCCAGGATTTGAATTCCACAATCCTTGCTTCCAGCCATCTGCTAGATTGCCTCCATGTTCCGGTGGAAGCAGTACCACCACACCCTTTCCTGCTGTGCTAAGGGGGAGGCCAGCGGGGAGCCAGAAGGCACTAGGTACAGCCAGGAACAGAGTCTGCACACCACACAGGCAGACTTTGCAGACAGCACCTCCATCTGGTTATCCACTCTGCCCGGGGTAGAGATGTTTGGTGTGGGGTGCGGGTGGGAGGCAATGGTGGTTTCAAACCACTTACCTTTCCAAACCACTCAGCAGCTGCCTTTTACCTGTTAGATCTACCTAGAATCTTTATAGTGGAAAAAAAATTTTTTTAAGATTACTTGTTTATTTATTTGAGAGTAAGTACATGCAAGCGGGCACGAGAAAGTGAGAGAGAGAGAGAAAGAGAGGGAGAGAGAGAGAGAAGGAGCAGGGGGAGGGGCAGAAGCAGACTCCACACTGAGCAGGGAACCAGCCTTGGGGTTCAATTCCAGGACTCTGGGATCAGGACCCTAGCTGAAGGCAGAGGCTTAACCAAGTGAGCCACCCAGGCGCCCCTATAGTGGAACTATTTTTAAAGTGTCCTCGCCCCCCCACTGAATATGAGATTTGGTTGTTTGTTTTTTAAGATTTTATTTTATTTGACACAGAGATAGCACAAGTAGGCAGAGCGGCAGGCAGAGAGAGAAAAGGAGAAGAAGGCTCTCTCTGGAGCAGGGAGCCCAATGCCGGGGCTCGATCGCAGGACCCTGAGATCATGACCCGAGCCGAAAGCAGCTGCTTAACCACTCGGCCGCTCATGTACCTTGAATATGAAGTTTTTGACATACACTCACAATTTCTTTTTCACTCAATGGCCCAGAAAGCTGTTCAATTTCCCTTTTGTGTGGAACCCTTTGATTTTTAACTCATAGGTTCTCCTGGGCCACATCTCATATCTTGCCTTATGGGTTCCCCTCTCTTCTGTAAATAGCCCTTGGGTCCCAGCTGTGTTCCTCAGCACAGGGCTGCCAAAAGGCTGGACACACAGACTGAGGCAGCAGAAAGCCAGAGGGGGCTGGGGCTCTTCCGTGGAACCTGACACTTCCGTAATGAAGCTAGCTACAAAGCCCAAGATCAGGGGCAGCCTCTGCGCAGACATTAATTATTCCCCAGATGCAATACTTGCGCCATCTCTGGTGACTTGATCTAGACTGGTTTGCATGGTAATATCTTCGGTACCTATCTGCCTTCCCTATAGGAGTCTAAGCCCCTTTAGGGCAGGAATTACATCTAATGCCTTTCTCCCACAAAGCAAAAAACAGCATATAGTAAGTATTCAACCAAGTTGTCGGCAGTGGGACCTCCTGCTTCCTGAAAATTTAAGAGTGCACTCACAAGACTCTAGAAAAGGAAACCTGCACCAGCCAGGGTTGGGAGTCACTTAGGTGGCCACTGGTGCAAGACCAGACCGTAGAGGTTTTCTTTTGTAAGTTCCCTGACACCCTCTGCTCCGTCCCACCTCCAAGCCTCTGGCACCCAACAGCATGTGTCACTGGGGCTTGTGGAAAGGCGGAGTGAAGGTCATTGCTGACAGGTTCCGCTGCACACTTAGTAATTCTGGCGAGGAAATTCCAGAGTGTCTGTTGTTTCTACCATACCAGTCATTGGAGGTCTCTCCTGTTCTGGGCATTTGCTCAGCGAGGCTCTTAAATCCCCCTCCCTAACATTTGATCGGGCTCTATTGGAATGGCTGACTTCGTTTGGAATTCCATGAACGATATAGTGAGTGGCTCTACTTTGCAGACAGAGACAAGCCCAGAACGTCACACACCAGCACTCCTCTTTCCAGCACCAGCTAGGCAGAGCTGGTCCTTTTGACAGGCTTCGCTCCGCACAATTGGCTGGCTGGGCTAGTTTAAGTCAGCATCACCAGAGGTTGGATAAATAGGCACCAGATGTTGGGCTAAAGCCTTACCCAACTGTTCTCAAAACTACCTGGTTGATTTCATCTCAATTCTCAATCTGCTCTCTCTCTAACTGATGGCCTGATCCCAGAGTCCAAAAACTCAAAATTCTGTCTCAAACAGGAGATTTTCTGAAGATGTTTCAAATATATTTGTGGGAGTAAAGAGTGGGTAAATATTCTTTTTTTTTAATCTGGAAGGTGGTCCCTTTAAAACTTCCTACAAGAAAGTAGCCTTCCAAATTGGAAGGAACATTTAAATTTGATTTCCATTTTTCCTAATGTTAGAGAAGCTCTGAGATATTCCTTATTCACTCTCTAGTGCTTTGTCAGGTTTTCAGCCTATTTCAAAGACAGTGCTGTCAATACCTACAGTGGAGTGGAGTCTTTCCAAGGCAACTCATTTGCCTAAAAGGTCTGGGAAGTGCCGTCCAGACAAAGAAATTACTAAGAGCGTTTTCTTCAGGTATAAAAAAGTGCAATTTATGCCCCCAGAACTAGGGTTTCTTTGAGATGGTTAGCGTCCCTTTTAAGACTTAAAAGGCTGCTTTTATCTGGTAAAAGTCTCATCCCAGCTGGAGTCAAGGGACCGGCTGCTCCGGAGCTCTTTCCGGAATTGACAGCCATCCCCACACAGAACTACTGGGCTTTTGGTCTCCTGCTTTCTGGAAGGGGATAACAGGATAACCCACAGCATTGACCCACAGGGTAAAGCCAAGAAAATTCACCAGAATGTCTTGTGCTAATAGTTTAACAAATTCTCCCCCTGGCACTTTCTGACAGAGTGTGGGGATTTTCTTGTGTCATCAATTTCAGGAAGAATTGTGTCATCCAGGTGCAGGGGTTCCTGGCTGTCCTTTACCTGTTGTCTCCTCATGTCACATACAGCCAAGAAAGCAGATGACAGGTTCATCTCTATTACACAGGGAATTACCCAGTGGTTGCCTAGCAACTCAGTGCAATCAACACGGTCTCTGTGGTGGAATGTAGGGTGGTTGGCTTTCCAGAATGACTGTATTGGGGGCTCTAGAAAAATAGGTATGTTTTCCTGGATTTAAAGCTATTAGAATGGCCTTTTGTGTTGCTTCACTGTAGTATTCCTTTCAGAGTAGCCCATTACTAAAAAAAAAAAAAAAAAAAAAAAAGACAAATCTCTAATCAAATCATTAATACAGCAATTGCTTCAATTAAATTCAATTCAGTAAGCATCTTCTGTGCGCTGGGTTGTGTACTAGATACAATAAAGAGTTAGGAGGAAGAACAAGTATGGTCCCTGTCTCAGGGAACTTCTGTGTTTAGTAGATGTGTATAAATCATTTGTTTACACGTGTGAAACAGACAGCTCTCATGTGTAGGGAAAATAAAGGCATTTTTATTTGGAAGAGTTCCTTTGTGTTTGATCAAAGGACTTTTCACTTTTATTTGAATTCCTTCCTTTATAGCTTGTAGCCACGATCAGTTCAAAAAGCTGCAATCAGTTCAGAATCACTTCTAAGGCATAGCTCTTACTGGAATTTCAGTAATTAGCAGCTCTTACACAGCTCTTGTTGGAGAGTGACACTGCCAGTGTTGTGGGGTGGGGTGATGCCGCCCCACGTCTATACTGCACGCTTTCTGCATAATTGCTGCCAAGGTGTTCACAGCTTCCCTACCTCTATTCTGCACCTTCCAGTTGAAAAGAGGCTCCTTGCCTTCCTTTGTCTACTTTGCAGTAATGTCATCCACCTCCCTCCATTTAAGGAGGGACTTCAGAATGTTCCAGATCTTGCATTAGGGGGTCTTCTGATCCCTTGAGGGGAGTTCTTTCCCGCTGGGGAGACAGTTGCTAGGCAGAGCCTGGGGTTCGACTAGCTCCTCGCCCTGCAGTTGATGTGTTTGGTGGACTGGTTTCCCACCTTCCTCACGAATCCTGTGCACACTCATTAAGAACCCCCCTGAGTGGCCTATAGCTGGAATCCATAGAGAAAAGAGAAAGCTCTTGAGGACAGCTGTAGCGTGGCACCAGAGTTCTGCCTCCCACCTTCTGTTAGCACGCTTCGGTTTGCTTCACCCTCCCCGGATCCCAGGGCAGGACCTGCTTCACGCTCATTGCCTCCACCATCTCGTGCCCTCAGATCCTTTGCCAGCGATTTCTCAAGAAATCGTTCAGACATCTTGTGTCCACATGGAGCGCCTGGCCATTGCTTTCTGACCCAATGTCAGGCAGAAGAAAGGGGGCAGAGGGGATGAGAGCACTGGACAAAGCAGATACTGTATCAATGTTTGCCTTATGCTTCTTTTTTTTTTTAGATTTATTTACTTATTTATTTGACCGACAGAGATCACAAGTAGGCAGAGAGGCAGGCAGAGAGAGAGGGGAAAGCAGGCTTGCCAGTGAGCAGAGAGCCCAACACAGGGGTCGATCCCAGGACCCCGAGACCACAACCCAAGCTGAAGGCAGAGGCTTAACCCACTAAGCCATCCAGGCACCCCTGCCTTATGCTTCTATATTCTACCCTTACACCTTCTCCCTAGCTCCTCCTGCGTGTTCCACAGACAGAGCTCCAGAAGTGGGAATACCTATCACACGACTGAGTACTAACCTCAGCTTTCCACTTCCGGTCAAACCAACCAACCAACCAACTAACGTTGACTATGAGCTATATGTCTCCTAATGGTCAGGGACACAGTAAAGAATAACATGTAGTTTCTACCCCTGAGCAGGTCACAGATTGGTTTTGTGAAGTGCTGTAATGAGGGCTGGGAACACAGACAGAGGAGCAGTGAATTCAGATGGGGGGTTGGGGGGTAAGTTCAGGAAAAGATGTGCAGAGAGCCATTAAACTAGACCTGGGGGGTTGGCAGATAAGGTGGGGGGTCTCTCTCTTTTATTTACTTATTTAAGGGGGGCTACGATGGAGTGTCTGTTTCCCTTCAGTGTTGGGAAATCCTTCATTGCTCTCCTCTAAACCCTTTCCCCAGTAGTTTACCCTGTATTCCCTCTCATTCCCATGTCAGGCGAAGTAGCAGAAATCTTTGCCCAATAACCTAGTCACTCAGAAGCCTCTAGCACATCCTATGTGGGGCTCTACCTTAACATAGAATAAAAGGATTTCCTTCCACCCCAAAATCCTGCAGCTAGACTTCTCTGTCCACGACCCCAGGAAGAGTTTCTGAGTAGTATCTACCTACGAGGGCTCTGCCTGGAAAGGTGGGAGGAGATAGGGCAATTGGCTACCGGGGGCTTTGCCCCAGATAACGGCCCTTGGAAGAGTATGTACGTAAGTATGTATCATGGCGTCTTCACTAAAGACAGAATATTTGAAGCTGAATGACTATAGAAGAATAAAGTCCAGTGTCTCACAGCACCCTGATATCAGACTTCGCCAGCCTGTGGGTTGTTATATTGACATCCAGACTTAAATTTCATTAGTTCTGAGTCTTCTTGAACACCTGTCGAACTTTCTTCTGGTTCCCTCCCTGCCACCCAACTCTTCCTCAGTGATCTGAACAGATCTGCCAGCAGATCCATGATGCTTTCCCATGGCAACCCCCCCATTGGTGGTCTACCCATCACACCCCCTTAAAAAGGGGTACCTCATCAGCTTGTGGGGCCTCTGTGAGAACGGTGTTCTTATCATGGTGACTCCTGGGGGCACCTTGATTTAGACCTCAGATCATGACCTGTGGGTCATGATCCCAGGGTGGTGAGATCGAGCGCCTTATCGAGCTTGTCACTCAGTGGGAGTCAGAGCCTGCTTGACTTTCCCTCCCTCTCCCATTCCCCTCCCCCTGCTTGTGTGCGCACGCGCGCTCTCTCTCGCGCTCTCTCTCAAAGAAATAAACTTAAAAAAAAAAAAATAATGTCACTCCTGTTGTGCTGAGCACAGCAGTCTCTCCTGGGGCCACCCTAAGTCACTAACTTGCCCGAAGTAGAGAGCAGGATGGAGCCGTGGGGCACAAATGAACTTCTTGCAGACTGGCTGTACTTTGCCACCTGGGTTCCAGAGCAAAACTGTTTGCATCTTCAGTTGCTCAAAGTCTTACACGATTACTCCCTTTCATCCAACCTCATCCCTCACTGAGGCTGCAGATGAGTCTCTCTGGCCAAGATGGGAGTTGAGGGCTCATTCGTTCCTTCCTTTCTGTTTCTCCACTGGGAGCTCTTCACCCAAACAAAGGAACTCCCACAAAACCAAACAAATAAATCTCGAAACCTTCCTACTTCAATAAAAAATAACAGAACTGTGTCAACTGATGCAAACAGATACTAATACCTGGGGTGGGGACTGTTGGTGGTGTTCTGGATACTCGATCCCATAATTCATGAAACTCAGGAGTGTTGGTTTCTTGTGTGACTTGAAAATGAGGTCAAGACTACTCACCCCCCGGGCACCTGGGTGGCTCAGTGGGTTAAAGCCTCTGCCTTCGGCTCAGGTCATGATCCCAGTGTCCTGGGATGGAGCCCTGCATTGGACTCTCTGCTCAGCAGGAAGCCCACTTCCCCCAACGCCACCCCCACCTACCTCTCTGCCTGCTTGTGATCTCTGTCAAATAAATAAATAAAATATTTTTTAAAAAAAGAAAAGAAAAGAAAGAAAGAAATGGGATTGCCCTAAAAGTAGAGCTCACTCTGCAGTGGACAGAGCCCAGGGTATGGCACTGAAGATCTCATCTGAATCCAGGCCCTGTCACTTATAAGCCAGAGTCCCCTGAGAAAGTCCCTTTACCTCTCCAAACTGCTATTTCTCATTTATAAAATGGAGTGATGACAATGTCTGCCCTCCTTCTCAGGGTTGTGAGAATGGAAGGGGATAGAATAAATAGAAATAAGAATGCTTTGCGAACAGTAAAGTATCTTTTATTCTCCTGAGGGAAAGCAGGAAGAAATCACAGCAGCTCAGTCCCATGGGTGTGGCTTTGGGAGGCTGGCGGAGTCTTTCCTGGGTGTGATTCTGCACCCACACATCGTACCACCTGTGCCTCCAGCACAACTCTGAGGCCTGGAACTGTCAGAACCCATCCAGATGTATGACCTTGTCCTGAGTTGCGGTGGAATATTCAGTCTGATGAGACCAGTGCTAGAACCAGTGGCTAGAGGAACGTGAGTGGGCTCCCTGACATCTAACATCAGTCAAATCCCCTTTGCTGCTGGAGGCCAGCTCCTCTGAGCTACTGCTCATCTCAGCATCATTGCTGAGTTTTCCCCAACAACATTGTTCTTCTTACCAAGAGCACTGGTGATGCAGCAGATCTTGAAAGAGTGTTTCACTATGATGCCTGGGCTCTTTTCCAAGCCGTGGACACTTTCTTCAAGTTTGATGCTGGCACTTTCTTGATCTTACCAGAAGGATCCTTCATATGCAGGGAGTGACAAACAACAGTACTTCTGAAACCAGGAAAAGCAGAGCTCCTGCCTACGACCCACTCACCATTGGCACAAAAATATATTATGACAACAAAAGGCATGCTATATTGTGTCATATCCTTGGAAAGTCCAGTGGGTGTCACTAAATGGTCATGACTTTGGCATTAACAGTGTTTTGTAGTGTGAATGGCCTCCGCCAAAGTCCCAACCCCAGCAGCAAAGACTGCTCTCAGTCTAGGCATCCCTCACCCACCTCCCAAACTTTGGGACGGATCCATCTAAGTGGGGGAGTTTTGACGCTCTCTGTATTGGATGATGATTAGAGTTACAGTAGCAGATGGATTGGCTAGCTTGCTTTCTTACTTTCTTTCTTACTTTCGTTCTTTCTTTCTTGCTTGCTTGCTTTCTTAAAGATTGGCCTTAAATAGGGGTGCTTGGGTGGCTCAGTCATTTAAGCAGCTGCTTTCAGCTCGGGTCATGTTCTCAGGGTCCTGGGATCGAACCCCACATCAGCCTCCCTGCTCAGTGATGAGTCTGCTTCTCCTTCTTCTGTGTTTCCTCTCTCTCTCTCTCTCTCAAATATATAAATTAAAATCTTAAAAGAAAAAAGATTGGCCTTAAATTGATTTTGATATAAAGGCTCTGTTGACTTGCTGCCATTTGCCACTTAGAACCTTGTCCCTTTTCCTGTTTCAGTCTAATATTTATCTTGCCCATCTTGTGGCCTATTGCTCACCCGTTCATGGCTACCTTGCTGTCCCCTGTCTAATGGGCTCTCAGCAGCCTCCAAGGTGAAGCTCTTGGCCCCATGAGGGGCAGGAGGCATCACCTCCCATGTTCTGCCAGCTAGCCATACTGTAGCTCTCCTCCGTCACACTCTTCCCCTCCTAGGGTTTTCTCATCCTCTTCTTCCCTGATGTCCAAGCCATTGGTTCTCCCCTCTGGAAGATATGAACCTAAAGGCCTCTGACTAGAAGTACCCAGGGCACTCGGGGGGGCAGGGTGGTGAGCGGGGTGAGGATGCTACCCTACAATATGTGCGTGCACATGCACGGTGTTCTCTAGGACTGGTGTGAGGGTTGGTGTCTGTAGGCACTTGACACCATGGCCTTGGAAAATGAGACTCCTTGGCAATGGGCCCTGCCCAAAGTCTGGAAGACAAGTCAGCAATACACTTTACATCTTCTTCAAATGTTGAGAGAAACTGATTGTAGAAATTGACTTTTATGGTCTAAGTATATTTTAAGTTCAAAACCAAATGTTCTGTTTCCACTGTTACTTGTTTAATATCCCTCTTTCAACATTAGCCTTTGGCCAGTGAGGATGTCTGGGGCTGGAAATACACAGAATCTCTATCAAACGAACACAGAACATCACTTCTACATAATATAGGATATCCATAACAGAGAGGAAGCCTCAGTGAGCATCAAGCAATCAACAGTCTGTGACAAAGGCAGGTCAAGGCTGAAACAGATCATCGGCACAAGTGCTCTTAAAAGATATGATTAGGTGCTCAGTGTTTAGTCAATGGGGTGACATGTTGCTATTGTTTTCTCATTGTGGCTGAGACTGAATTATGAAGAGATGGTTTCTGGGTCTTAACACAAAGAGGTGGTGTCCAGCCACAAGGAACCTCATGTGCATTGATTGGATAATAAACACCTAAGCGGGTCTTCTCTACCCATTATTCTAAATCTTCAGTGATAAATCACTATAGTGCGTTGGGACTTCCCCATTTTGTAATGTGCTGATTCTAAGTTACTTCGTTATATAGAATGGAGCCCCATGACCTATTTTCCTGGGGCCTGGCTTAAAGTGGTGTATGGCCAACGACAAAGTGAATTTCAGAAATATTAGAATATGAAGAAAATCTGATTGTAAAATAGATGAAATGCAATAAGTTAGTGGCTTAGGAAAAAAAAAAAAAAAAACAGAAATGGTTATCTCACTGAAGGTACTGATTCCAGGCTGGAAAGAGGCTCTGCTCCATGGGGTCATTCAGGGATCCAGCTTCCTTGCACCTTCCTCTGTCATCCTCTAGGGCATGCTTCTCACTTCATGGTCAGAGCCAGGTCTCAGGCAAGTTCATGTTCTGTTCAAGGGAAGGGGAAACAGTGTCACAAGGCAGGCCCATCCTCTTAAAGCATAGATCTGGTTGTCCTTCTATTCATAGAGTGCAAACTTAGTCACGTAGTCACACCTAGCTGCAAAAGAGTCCTATCCCTGGCTGGGCAGCCAGGGCCTGACTATAGCTGTTACTCTGGAGGAAGGGGAGGAAGAATCTTGGTGAAACTCTAGTAGTCTCCATTTTAGGAACCCATTTGAGTGAACCATATCAGCTGCCACTTTGTCATGTAAGAGACATGGGACAAAGCTTTTGTCTGTCACCTGGAGGTTGATTCCGGCAGTCGTGACACAAGATTTATACTGCGATTCAGCAAAGTTCTCCTTATACAACCTTCACCTTGCTGTATTTCACAACAATGAGCTTCTTTTCAGTATGAAAACTGGTACCTCTCTGTTGTTTTTTGCCATCCAGAATCCTTTCTCCTCTCCTCCAGGAGTTGTACCCTGATTCTCCTACTGGGAACCCCCACTTTTCCATCTTCGATGTCCTATACACAGAGTTGACTCTCCTCCTAGACCCAGAGGCAGGCATGTGACTACAGCCTGGCTAATTGGGTGATTCCATTCCCCAGTGTATTGCTTGGTGGTGGACCTTGACCCAATCAGAGCAATGAAGTGCAATGAAACTTTTGCTGAGAATGCATAAAGAAAAGTACTTGGCATTTTTTCCTCCACAAGTCTCAAACTGGGAACATACAGGACTAGAGCCCCAGCAGCCATCTTGCCCCTATGCGAACAGAATGTGAGGAAAAGCAAAGTCAAGAGATAAAGATTAAAGCAAGGGATGCCTGGGTGGCTGAGTGGGTTAAGCCTCTGCCTTTGGCTCAGGTCATGATCTCAGAGTCCTGGGATGGAGCTCCTCATCAGGCTGTCTGCTCAGTGGGGAGCCTGATTCCCCCTCTCTCTCTGCCTGCCTCTCTGCCTTCTTGTGATCTCTCTCCCTCTGTCAAATAAACAAATAAAATACTAAAAAAAATAAAAAAGATAAAACCAAGTCCTGGTACTGTTGTTTGAATTCCTGGATCAAACTAGGCCTGATGCAGCTCTATGCCAAGTCACTGGTCTTCTCAGTTATGAGAGATGACATCCACCTCCCCCCCTCCTTGAAGTCATATAGAGTTGAATTTTCTGTCACTTAGTGCAACCAAGATAGCCTTGATACAAGGACCACAAACACTTGGGGTAGAGTGAGGAAAATTCTCTTGGGATCTGTGTAGCCTAGCTCTGCCCTAGATCTCCATAGCTGTCTAATTGCTGAATGGGCACTGCTTCTAGCCAGTGGTTCTCAGCCAGGAAAGGCTTTGTCCCCCAGGAACATTTGGCAATGTCTAGAGACAGTTTTGATTGTCACAGTCAGGGGGAAGGGGAGGGAGGAGAAGCTCCTGGCATCTTGTGGGTGGAGGCCACATCCTAAACATCCTACAAAGCACAGGGCAGCCCCCACAACAAAGAATCTTCCAGCCCAAAATGTCGTCAGTGGTGAGGTTGAGAAGCCCGGCTAACCCCACGCAGAGTTCAAACACTCGAGTTAATCCCCAGTCCAAACACACTTGGGAAACTGAGCTCCTTGAAACAGCTGTGTTCTCACCAGGGAAGGCCTCACCCTGAGACCCTCCAGGGCTCATCAGCTCCAGGCAGAGAGACAGCAACTCGGTCATGACTAAGCTCTTTGGGAAACTGATCCAAGAGATCAACCATTGCCTGGTGGGGGTTATGAATGCTTCTTGGCACCCGGGAGAGGGAAATGGGTGGCCTGTGACAAAGAGATTTTATTTAAGGCCTTGCATCTTTTATTTTTATTTTTTTAAAGATTTATTTATTTATTTGGCCAAGAGATCACAAGTAGGCAGGAGGCAGGCAGACGGAGAGAGGGGAGGAAGCAGGCTCCCTGCCGAGCAGAGAGCCCCATGTGGGGCTCGATCCCAGGACCCTGAGATCATGACCTGAGCCGAAGGCAGAGGCTTTAACCCACTGAGCCACCCAGGCACCCCAGGCCTAGCATCTTTTAAAAGTGTTGGAGCCCTCTCTCCAAAAGATGGAAAAACGAGGCCTGTTTAGGTCTGAAATATCACTGTTATCCTTAGCACAATAAATGTTTTTTTACTGAAATCCAGAGAACCAGGGGTCTCTCTACTCCTTGCATCCTCTGTGCTGGGGGAGGCGGGCTTTTCTAGAAGCTCTGACTGTGGAATGCCTTTGCTTCCCAGGCTCCCATCCCCACTTGCATTCCAGCCCTCAGCTCAGCTGGGTCCTTTCTAAGAGCTTCTTGGTGGGTGTCTGAGCGGCAGACCAACGCTCCCAAGACCCAAGACTCTGGTCCTGGTGCCTTCTCTCCAAGGGCCCCCCTTCCTTATCAGCCTGCCTCCTAAAAAGGGACCGAGCTGCCCAAACTTGCATCAAGGACAAAGAGAGGGGGACTCAGAGGCAACTTGATGATTTTTTTTCCCCAATACTAACAAATAAGACCCTTAAAGCACTGATCAGATCACAGCTCCAACAACCCTAGGAAATTTAGATTTTTTTTTTTTTTTTTTAGCAGAATGTCCCCCCTGGTGTTCAATCTGGCTTTGCCCAGACTCCTTCCCCACTTAGTTGACTGCACACAGCTTTCGAAAAACAGCTTTTGTTTCCAGGTGGAGCTGTATCCTCCCAGGAACCTTGCCTCCAGGCCCTGCAGCCTGCAGACCTCGGGCCTCGCCTCCCCCTCCAGGGGTGAAGTCAGGCCAAGACAGGGTGAAGAATTCAGAGGGTGTGGGTGTTTTGCTGGGGACAAGGAGTCCCCTTTTTTTTTTTTTTTGGTCGTTGTTGTTGTTCTTGGTGTCACTTCCAGACAGATAGGAAGGAAAGAAGTAGTAAACATTGTTCAATTCTGGACAAATGCTGAGATGAAATTTTCTTCAGGAACCTCCCTGTGGGTCCAGGCTCTGTCCTTGGAGGTAGTGGGTGGGGAACGGAAGACCTAAGTTTCCTTGAGAAAGTTCAAGTTCAGAGAAGCCAACCGCTTGAATGTGGGGTGTAATCAAAACGCCCCTCAATTTTTGCCGCTCACTGTCCCCGGGCGCAGCTCGGGCAGGGAGACACGCCTTTTCTGTTCAGGCTCAGGTAAGGTCACGTTATGTCACAAAACCCCACGACCCATCTAGAGATGAAAAGCATCCGGTCACAGGAATGCTTGCCCTGCTGGGTGGGGGGAGCCTGTGACTCTGTCTCTGGGTTCTGAGTTCGAGTCCCACATTGGGTGTAGAGATTACTTAAAAATAAAATCTTGGGTGGGGGGAAACATCCAGACATAGAAATGACACTGGTCTCCCGTCAGAGAAAAGAAATCTTCTTCTTGCTCTGAGCTCTGTAGTCCGGGGCAGCTGGCCTGTAGGGAGAGGCCCGTGGCCAGCGTCCGTCTTTTTCTCACTGACCTTTTTTCTCACCTGACCACCTCCCCTTCCTTGCTGTTTGCTTTCAAGGTCTGAGTGGGAGGGACTAAAGGGGTGACGGGGAAAGGGAAGATGTATGAGAACAGGGGAAAAGGGCTTTTTTTTTTTTTTTTTTGAGATTTTATTTATTCATTTGGCAGAGAGAGAGACAGCACAAGCAGGGGGAGCTGCCGGCAGAGGGAGAAGCAGGCTCCCTGCTGAGCAGGGATTCCAACACGGGACTCCATCCCAGGACCCTGGAATCACGACCTGAGCTGAAGGCAGACTGTCAACCGACTGAGCCACCCAGGCACCCTGAAAAGGGCAATTCTTACGTCACCACAGATTTGCCCGCTCTCTGGGCCCAGCAGATGGTGAAAACTGTCTCCTGGGCCACCTCCCGCTCTCCCAGGTTCTTCAGAGACTCCCATCTTCGAGGCTCTGTCCTGAGGGTCCCATCTTCATTTCCTTTCCGGGTAAGCCACTCGTGACGCCGTCTTCAGCCCCTTCCAGCTTCTTCCTGTTAAGATCCCTGGACGCTTTCAGAGGGCTTAAAATGACCCCACGCCGGGCCTCTCTCCCACAGCCTGCATCTCCTCCCTGGGAAGCACTCACAGGCCCCTGCCCCAATCCCAGCAAAACGCATCCTCTTCTCACAGGCCTGACGGGGCCTGGGGCTCTGGATGGTTTCATGGAAGCCCCCGCCTTGAGGCTGGCGATGAAGGTAGTAGGGCGCCCACCTTATTGAGGGTAGAACTCACAGGACACTTTACTCTTAGGTTTCCATTTCCTACCTGGGCTGTTCTCTATGCTCTGGCCCTTTTCAGATCGATCCTTGATGGGCTGAGGGACCCAAGTGCTGTGATCTGGCTCTCCACTGTTTCCCCTGGGGTGTGTCTCATGCTCAGTCTGTGCTCCGTCTGCTCTCTGATGCGGTTCTAGGGCCTCCAAGAAGGCCCCCAGCTGTCCTCACCTCCTGATTTTTCTCATCCTTGCGTGGGTTCCTCCCACCCTGAAAAGGGCTGACCCTTGTAACCAACCACTTGCTATCACAAACATGATGGTATCTGACTTCCGAGCTACATCATTGTGTGGGTTTCAGTGTGTCCCCTAAAAACATGTTGGAGCTTTAACTCCCAGTGCCTATGAATGGGACCTTAGTTAGGAAGAGT
Source organism: Mustela lutreola (assembly GCF_030435805.1). Classification (NCBI taxonomy): domain Eukaryota; kingdom Metazoa; phylum Chordata; class Mammalia; order Carnivora; family Mustelidae; genus Mustela; species Mustela lutreola. The sequence continues at coordinate 136,254,918 of NC_081296.1, forward strand.
CTTCGTAGCTATAATCAAGGGCACGATGGGTTAGGACAGGCCCTAAATCCAATGACTGGTGTCCTTTTAGGAAGAGAGACAGAGAGCAGACAGACACAAGGAGAAGGCCCTGTGAAGACAGAGGCAGAGTTTGGAGTCATGTGACCACAAGCCAAGGAACATCCGGGAAAGCTGGAAGACACCAGAAAGGATTCTCCCCTAGGTCCTTTGGTGGGAGAGCTAGAACTAGGATCTGGACTCCTCACTTCTCGTCTTGGATCGTGCTTCCTGCCGATACCCTGATCTCACACTTCCAGCTTCCAGAATGTGAGAGAGTAGGTATCTGTTGTGTTAAACCACCTTTGTCACAGAAACCCTAAGAGGCTAATACAGTCATAGGAGACACTGTGCTCTCTACCCTGCTCTCTCTCACATCCCTTGTCCTAAGGCAAGCAGGCCGCCATGACATGAGGATCCTCAGGCAGACCTATGGAGAGGCCCACATGGCAAGGAGCCAAGGACCTGGTCAACAGCCCACGCCATCTTGCCACACTATGAGTGAGTAGCCTCAGAAGCAGATCCCACAGCCTCAGGCGGGCCTTCAGATGGCTGCAAACCCAGCTGATATTTGGGTATTGCCCCCTAAAAGGCACAGAGCCAGAACACCCAGGGAAGCCATTCCCCCATTCCTGGCTCCCAGAAACTGTGAGAGGACTAATGCTTATTATTATTTTAAGCTACCAACAACTGAAGTAATCCATTAGGCAGCAACAGATAACTAAGACTGATGTCTATTGTACTGGGGCCTTGGGATAACCGGAAACAGGAAGGGTGGCACCGTGGAAACCTCCTACATCACTTGGAACTGTCAGGGGCCCCAGAACCATTCTCTTCAGGGATGTTTCATGCTGTGGGCTCCTCCACCATTTGTGGATAGGTGTCCCAGTCATTCCTTTATGGATGAACACCTTCCGTGTGCTGGACACCGTGTTAGGGGCTGGGGCTGTAGGTGTGAACAGACTTGTTCACGGCCAGCCGCCATGATGGCCATCCCTCTGCTGACTAGGCAGCTATGGGCAAAAAAGACGGCCCTCCTCTGCAGAGGCCCGAGAAGGAGGGAGCCTGGGGACACTAGGGGGAGGAGCCTTCAGCACTGAGATCCTGCAAAGGCAGGAAGAGTGCGAAGTTCCAGGGTCCACAGTGCTCCTAGCTGCTGACTCTTCATCTGAAAGATGGGGATAAGAGCCCATGCCCCCTTGGGTTGTCAGGAAGATTAGATAATACATGGAATTCATGGGAAGAGTAAACAGCCCACGGCACTTTTCTTGTCTGAATATTATTATTGACAGCACTGTCCCTCCACGGCCACCAGACTCTTCTATCAGGTCAGTATTTGAGAAGGGACAAATTAAAATGAAACAGATGTAAAGTTGGAGGCTGATGGAAATTTGTGGCTGGAAGGCTGTTTTCTGTTTTTGGGAGGGATTATGTTCCAGCTCTAAGACAGCTCCCTGTGTAAGGTGATGAGTGTGATTAATTGCAATCAGCTCCTCTCCACATAATGAGGAAAGCTGGATGTCACCCCATGGCTTCCATCCAGGTGAGTGCAGTTACCCAGTATGTCCACAGGATGTCGCTAACAATCACTCTTCGACTACCTGCAGCCAAACCCATCCGCTCAGGGCCTGGAACTCAATAGCAGACCCCCATTCAGGGGTTTAGCAATCTTCAGCAACACCCTTTGAAACAGTTCTTTAAATGGCAACGCAGTGTGAGTAGAAGCGGGGGAGGGGTGGTGGTGGCCAAGAGTGACTTGGCCTGGGGAACCCAGGTGGCTAGGTGTGGAGCTAGAAGAGGACCAGGGTCTCCTGTGTCCCAATGAGGTGTGCTAACCGCACATCTGTCCAGCGTGTGTAAGAGGCTGGTGGGGACAGGAACCTGGTTTCTGGGTCTCTAGGATGGCCACCCCAGGGAATGTGATTTGAAGACAGGGGTTCAGGGGACCACTGGAGGGCCTCTGCTCCTTTCCCTTGAGCCCCAGGCCAGCTCTGCAGGCCCCCGAGGCTGCCTTCTGATTTCTGCTTGTTGAATGGCAGGAACAATGGAATTAGCAATTCGTCCTTAGACTAGAAGGGGCTCACAAAGCCAGGTCCTCAGAAAAATGCTTGCTCCTAGCCCCTGCTCCTGAGCAGAGGGGTCTTTCTAGTTCTTGGGGAGCCCAGGCAGTGTCTAACTCTGGCATGAAGAGTCTCCCAGCCAACACAAATGTCTCCACCCAGAGTCATTGTCCAGAGCCTACTCTGACTGGAAGTGAAGCACCAGAGAGGCAAGAATTCTGGCCCAGGTGCCTGATTTGCACAAAGGGAAGGCCGTTCTCAGGGGCCAGAGCCTGTCTGTGGAGGGGCCACGGCGTGTACACAGCAGATGCTCAGGAAGCTCCGTTCTCATTTCTTTCTCGCTTCCTCGGAGCCTTCTAGAAGGGACCAGCCTAGCCCATCCCAAGGCACTGCTCTTTCTTTTCCGATGATGATGATGATGATCAGGAGTGCTGTGATTTCTTTCCCCTCCCTCTTCATTTTGGCAGAATCACCTCTCGGCAGAGGAGCCGTTTGCCCTGGGGCTCTAATCCACAGCACCTGGAGGGCCTGCCTCTCAGCTCCTGCACCTGAGAAGCAAACAATGCAGTAAAAAGCAGAGCATTTCCTCCTCTGTGAAATGGTAGCAGGAGAGAAGGAAGTGGGCCTCCGGCCACTGTGCATTTGGGTTAGTGTCTAGCCACTGTGTATTTGGACGGAGGAGGTCAGCATCTGCACCCCTCCCGTGGTGGACCTGGTGTGGGTAGGACCACCCCCACCCCTACTCAGAGGCAGAGAGAATAGGAGGGAAGGGAATGCCCAGGACTAGGAAGTGTGGGGTTTTCTGGAGAGCTGTTGGAGGTAGGGACAGGGACTGGGAGAGAGAAACTCAGCCTGGGATTGGTTTATTTTTATTGCTTTTTAAAATCATGTAAATAATCTACATTCATTGAAAAAAAAATTAGAAAGCACAGATAAGCCAAGAGAAGACAACAAAAGTCATCTGTTAACATCTTGGCAAATATCCCTTTTCTATGCTTAGATACATAGACAATACTTTTGTTTCATCAATAAAATGTTTTCTTACTGTACATTGCTTTTATTTTTTTTATTTTTTTTTTAAAGATTTTATTTATTTGACAGAGAGAAATCACAAGTAGGCAGAGAGGCAGACAGAGAGAGAGAGGAGGAAGCAGGCTCCCTGCTGAGCAGAGAGCCCGATGCGGGACTCGATCCCAGGACCCTGAGATCATGACCTGAGCCGAAGGCAGCGGCTTAACCACTGAGCCACCCAGGCGCCCTGTACATTGCTTTTAAACCTGCTATCTTGGGGCGCCTGGGTGGCTCAGTGGGTTAAGCCGCTGCCTTCGGCTCAGGTCATGATCTCAGGGTCCTGGGATCGAGTCCCGCATCGGGCTCTCTGCTCAGCGGGGAGCCTGCTTCCTTCTCTCTCTCTCTGCCTGCCTCTCAGTGTACTTGTAATTTCTCTCTGTCAAATAAATAAATAAAATCTTTAAAAAAAAAAAAAAAAAAAAAACCTGCTATCTTGGGGCACCTGGCTGGCTTAGTTGGTGGAACTCCTAACCTTGGGGTTGTGAGTACGAACTCCAGGTTAGACAAAGAGATAACTAAAAAAAAGAAAGAAAGAAAAATTTAAAATAGAAAAAAAACAACCTTGTTTTGTTGTCTTTTTTCAATAGAACATTATACGAGGACATCTTTTCAGGCCAGCAGATACAGTATACTTTATCTCCATGGGTATTACTGGCTCTGGGGTGTTAAATGGTGATTAGAACTTGCCCCCATCACTCTGCCTGTCTTTCCTCAGCCGCAAAATGACCTGGGCACCTACATGGGGCTTGGGACTAGACGTTGGTCCTTGGGCAGCTGGAGGAGGTTGGACACGATCAGAATAAGGACCTGCCTTCCCGACAGAACCCTGATGATCTTGACCTCTTGAGCCCCTGGCAGAGTAGAGCACCAGGGGAGGGGAGTGAACAGAAGACAGAGCTGCATGGAAGGGGAGGGTGCAGGTGAAGTAAGTGGGAGCCAAGGTGGCCCACCGCTTTAGCCCACCGGCTCTGGAGTCTGACAAAGACCTGGTTTCCAAACCTGGCATTGGAGCTAACCAGCTGTGTGACCTGGGTCAAGTAACTTAACCTCTCTGAGCCTCCATTTCCCCACCTGTAAATCATAGAGGCACCCACCTTGCCAAGTTTGTGAAAATGACGTCAGGTAATACATGTAAAGCACTTGGTGTCCTAAACCGTGAGCCCCGTCAGTGGTAGTCAGCGGTATTTCCATCATTACTGGGTAAGCAGGCCTGGAGAGCGGAGACAGCTGTGATAGAAGATGAGTGGGTGTTTCTCCAAGTTCATGGCTATAGCTGAGTTTTCTGTGTGGCAGCAGGGATCTAGAGAGGAAGTAATGGAGCAGGGGGTTAGAGGGTGAGCGCTTATCAACACAGCTCCTTTGAAATCAGGTAAAGGGTCTGGGCACCCTTACAGTTAAGGAACATGTTGGGCCAGTCCCTACCGCACCTCCTTCTCCAGTACTCACTGTGCTGGAAGAGAGCCCCCTCCTCCTGGGGGTGCAGGGCAAAGGTCTCCAGCTGGATCATAAGAACGAGGTAAGCGGTGCCTGCACCTGTGTTTGTGCAGGTGGGGGAGAGAGGGTTGTACTCAGCCAGAGGATCCTGGCCCCAGGGAACAGGTGGAGAGGGAGCAGTCACCAGAGGACTGCTGCCTGGCGGCCAGACCACCTCTCCAGTGAGCAGAAGGGGGTGGGTACCGTGAGCTTGAGCAGCTGGGAACCTCATGGTCACCTGGGCCCACCCTCCAGGGGAGCAGGTGCCCCATGGGCCTCCTTGTCTGCACATGGACAGCCTGCGCCCCGGACCAGGCCTCCCCCTTCCCATATGGCTGCTAAAGAGGAGCAGCTTCTCCAAGGGCAGAGGGCTGTGCTCCCAGCAGTTGGACTGGAGGTAGATGATCAAGAATGGGAGTGTGTCTGCCGGTGTTCTTTTAACTTCTCCAGAAAGGTCACCAAGGGGTCTCCATTACAAGCGGTCTTGAGCCCAGTATGATTTTCTCCTACAATTGAATCTACTCTCTGGATGGCTTCCAGTGTTCAAGCTGATGACAATTGCCTGTCTTTGCAATTGATTTCCTGGAAGCTGCCAGCCGGCCGGCAGCCACATGATGGATATGTGCTAGGGGGACCGGTGCGGCCGAGCTGAGTGCAGGAGACTATAAGCCGCTCCCACCCCAACACACACATAGTGCAGCAGGGTCTGTCCAACTGAGGGCGCGTGCGCTTCTGCCCACCCGCTCCACCCCGAGCTAGCAATGGCTAGAGGGCTATCCTCACATGTGCACCGAGAGGCGCGGGCAGGGATGCTGACTGCAGAGTCACGTGCATGGAAAAAAACCAGAGACACCTTATCTGTTCCAGGGGGATGGAAGGGACCACCACATTCCGAATGTGGTGTCCCCTGTCATTGTGCGGAACCACCACGTACTGTGGTTCATGCTCCCCAGAGCTGGGTGAGCATCGGGGACCCCGAGTGAGGGTGTGAGTGGAAAGGGCATGATTGACTCCACTGTGTTGTCTTCGTGTGCAATATTAACACAGAAAAAAAAAAAAACCCACCAACAAGAATGCTCCGTGTATATTGACAGGAGAAAATGTCCAGCATATGCTGTTGTGGGGAGACAACTGCAGAGCGATGTGGTCAACGGGACAGCGTTTGTGTAGAAGCAAAGAGAAACAAAGACCCTGGCAGCGTACCCACGTACACATGGGTGTACACGTGTGTGTGTGTGTGTGTGTGTGCGCGTGCATGTGTAAATGCTAGGCAAAGCCCATGATGTCGCATGGTGAACTGTTACACAGGTTATTGCTGGGGATAGTGGTGATAATTGATGAGAGATGGGAATCAAAGGAACTTCTCACTTTTTTCTCTCTTTACCTCTGCGTTCACATTTTTTTTAATGGAGAGAAAAAAAAAAACAGCGTGAAGAAAAGCGCGCTCGTCTTCCCTGCGCTGCTTGCCTGGCTCACTCATACACCACAGTCGTCACCAAATTCCCATTCCTTGCCATACTTTTTGGGGCAGTGAGTCCCTCCAAGGTCCCTTCATGCGTCCTCTCAAGGGGGATGTCCTGGGGTGAAGGGCGGGGGGTTGCCTGGCCTCCCATCCAAAGGCCCCAGGACACTGGAGAGGCCCAACGGAGGCGGACATCCGTCCTGGATTCTGCACCTGGGTCTCGTACTGTGGGCTTGTGTTTCCCAGTAGACACGGCGGAGACAGCCCATCCTCTGCGGGCGTGCAGCAGGGGAGACGTGGGGGAAGGAGCCCAGCAAGGCTGAGGGGGTACAGAGGGTGGAGTCAGGTCCAATAAGTCTCCTTTCTCTATGGGGGAGGGGCCACGCCAGGGCCTGAACCTCTGCCAGGCCCAGCCCCAATCCCCCAGGAACCTCTGCTTCCTCCTTTCTGTTCTTGAAGGAAGAACAGGGAATGAGGGCCGGACGCCCGGATCACACCGCTCTTCTGTGCCAGGAGCCTGCCCAGGTTCTTGACCCTTAGTTCATTTCACACCTCTTCCCCACGCAACCCTGTAGGTGAGGCTCAAGGGCATGGGGGTGGGCGCTACTGGGCCACACAGTCATGGAGCAAACACGGAGCTGAGATCCGTGCCCAGGTCCCTCGGGCCCACTACTCCCAAGGCAGCCTCGCAGCTGGGCGGGCTTCCGGGAGGGTGCCCTTGTCACTCAGTCCCGGAGAGCAGAGAAAGCAGTGATGGAGGGAGCCAGTGGGAAGGACCTAGGCAAGGAGCCCAAGGGGGAAACTGGCCCCCCGGGCCTCCTGAGGGCTCCCTGCAGCTCCCTAGCCAGCTCTGCAAGAGGGGCTGCCTCCAGATCCTCCTGGCTTTCTCCTGGCTTGTGCTGGCTTCACTTACTGAGCTCAGACCCTGTTCTCCTGGGGGAGAGGGCAGGGGGTCGGCCAGGCTTTGTCCTGCCTCATGGATTTATCCGTCTTTCCTCTGGCATCCCTCCTCCTGACCACGTGGGCAGGACCCCTTCTCCTAAACTCTCATCCCTTCCCGCCAAGACCCTTTAGCTAAGATTGGGTTTTCCATGAGCACAAAGCAGCAAAATCTGATGGTCAGTACAGCTCAGATCCCAGCTCTGCCATCACCAGCCACGTGACCTAGAGGATGTCTCCAAACACCTCCCTGTGTCAGTGTCTCCATCTGTGAGGGGACGGTGATAGCATCGCCACATGCAAGTCCTCGGCACAGCCCCTGGCTGGTGGCTCGAGCTCTTTATGTCTTCACCGTCGCTGTCTCTCTTCCTCCCCCCTCAGGAAGGGCGCCCTCCTGAAGGGCGGGTCATTCGGCAGACCCGAGCCTGGGAGGAAATCAGAGTGGGCTGGATGGAAACCAGCCCGTGGGCCTGATGAACGGCCATATGGTGCTTTTCTCAGAGCCATATAAGGGAAGAACAAGTTCATATGCCAGGTGGGATGCTGAGGGAGGCCAAGAAGGGAAATAACAGAGACGTGTTTTAAAACGCTCTTTTTGCTCCCTATCGTTCTCCAAAGCCGTGGCCTCCCATGTCTGGTGTGCAGGACGCCACATGGGGAGGGAGGGGAGGGGGCGTCCTTTCTATAGGGAGATGGGGGAATTCCCGGGGCATCAGTGGAAAAGCCCCACGGAGAGGCAGGGCAGTGAGAGGGGAGAGGGAGGCTGCGGACAGTGGCCAGCCCATCCTCAGAGAGACGCAAAGGGCCTGGCGCACGGCCCAGCTCAATCGCCACCGGGGCCCACAAGGATGCTCGGGAGCAGCTGTGGGCAAAGCCAAGGTGAATGTCTTTAGCAGAATGCATTTTCTCTCTCTTGCTTTCTCCCTGCAAGAGACCCTTAAAGAAATGTAGGTTTTCTTAATAAAAATTAAAAAAAAATAATAATAACACTCAGAACCCTCACCGTTCCTTCCTTTTCTGGTACATTTGTATTTCTGTGTCTTCCCCACCAGGCTACTCCTGAGGGAGAAACTCTGTGCCCTGCCCACCACCCTGTCCTGGTGCACCGTGCCCGAATGAACGATTGATAGGTACTTGTGGACAGAATGAGGGAAGGAGGGGTCTGCAAACCTGCGTGACCTGATGAGGGCTCTCACGTGTGAACAGGCTTCCCATTACACAGTTGCATGGAACCCGCTGCTTCTCATGACTCTTACCACATTCTGCAATCGGCTATTGGTGCTAATACTACGGTGATGCCTGTTTTGTGCTTCCTTGTCTCTCCTTGTGCCTGGTATGGCGCCTCATATATGGTAGGTGTTCTGCAAACAGTAGCTGTGTGAGTGAATGAGTGAAACATACAAACTGCACCCAGGGCCTCAGGGGACTCTGAGCTCCAGCAGAGCAAAGAGAGGCGGTGGAGGGGAGTGCACTGTGGCATGGTTGCTGGGGTTCACACCCGATCAGTTGTTACTAGCTGTGCAGCCCTGGTTTGGCTACTTAACCTGTCTGTGTGTCGCCTTTCTCATCCGCACAGTGGGAATATTCCTAAAGGGTTAAATGAGTAATATATATGGAGAGTGCTTCCAGGTGTGTCTGCCACACGTGCAGCTCTACCAGAAGCGATGTCCTATTGTTACCAAAGTGCCTAGCAGTGAGATCCATCTTGCTTTAAGCCTGGACTCTGTCCAGGGATCAGCTTCTGGAGAATTCTCTCTAGTAGACCCAAGGAGGTAGCCCAGGGTTTACATTGGGATGGACTCTCCCACGACTTGCCATCTCCACCTGTCCACCCATCGATGATAGTCTTATGCAGTGGGTGTGGGGGTGGGGCCTGGCTCCCCCCTCCCCTGCCCCGGCTGCTCCCCACCGCAGGGAGCTGGCATTTCTGGCCTTCCCCCACCACCCGCCTGGCATGGAGCTGACTCACCACCAGGAGGGGTGGTGATTAGCATGCAGGGCAGGTACTGGGAGGAAAGCTGTCTCCATGCAACAGCTCTTGATGTGTTTCTCTGATTAATGTGGCAGAGAGAACATTGCAGCTTTTTCCTGAATGGTCGCCACGTGGAGCCGGAGTCATTAGCATCACGTCTCCCGCTTGCCATGACCTGCTGACCACCCTAAGTAGATAAAAATGAAAATGGCCAAGACAGCTGCAAGGCTCAGAAACAAACTGCCTGGTGGCTTTGCAGAGTCTTTTATGTGGAAGGTTCCGGAATTGTCCCATCTTCCCTATACCCTCAAAACCCCATAAAGCCTTCCTTACAATTTCTGCTTCTCTAATTGCTGCTCCCTGGGGAGGACAGGACCCCTTTCTTGGGAGTGGAGCCCAAGCGTGAGCAGTATCACGGCCTCCCGAGGGTGTGTGCCCCAGGTGAAGGAAGATGGGGGAAGGGAATCGGGAACCGGGGAGAAGGACCAGACGGGGCAAAGGACAGGACGGGCGTGTGGAGGGAGCTGGCGCACTGAGGGGTCCACACTAGAGCAGAGAGGACGGCTGGAGTGAGGACCAGGGACCTGGACTTTATCCTGAGGGCAACGGGGAGTTACCTGGGTTGGAGGGAGGGAGGTACCTGGGTTGGAGTGGAGTGTGCCTCAGGGTCCCTCTGTTCCAGCATGATGAATGTTGGGGGCCCAACATGGAAGTGGGAGAACAGTTAGGAGGCCATTGTCATAATCCAAGCAGGCGACGATGCCGCCTTCCACACATTCCTTAGGGCCCTTCCTCCAACCTGGGAGCTGGTGCATCTATTTGCAAGTTCTCTAGGACAAAAACTGAGACAACCAACAGGCACCTCACAGCCTCCCAAGGGTGGGAGTGATGATAGGAGGTATGTCTTTGATTTCACCTTGGCTCTGCAAGGTTGGGGTCAGGTGGCCATACCATTCTGACTTATTGGTTTTCTTTTAGGTTTTACATATTCATGGGGAGGAGGGACAGAGAGAGGGAGAGAGAATCATAAGCAGACACCACACTGAGCGCAGAGCCTGATGTGGGGCTGGATCTCACGACCCTGAGATCACAACCTGACACGAAATCAAGAGTTCGAAGCTTAACTGACTGAGCCCTCCTGGTGCACCGGGGTTTTTGTTTCCTAAGTTGCCCCCCTCCTTCTCTGAGTCTCAGTTTCCCCAGCCAGGCCGTGGGGGTGGAGGCAGGGAGGGAGAGACCAGCTCCCTGGCTCCCTGGGAAGAGCGATGACGGGACAGGCACAGCAGTTCTCGGCGAGCCAGAGAGCGCCCATGCCAGCTCCCTGCCCCCACCACTGCGCCTCTGCCACCGCCCCTCCACCATCAGCCAGCCCCGCGCTGCCTGCCAGAAAGCAGACCCGTGAACCCAACCCCGGGCTGGAAGGGAATGAGCAATGGCGCTAATTGCGGAGCCGCCCAGAGAGGCTGGGAGGTGGCAGAGGAGAGAGAGAAATCATCTTGCGATGCGCCAATTACTGATCAGCTGGGACATAATTGCGGGGCTGCCATCCCGGCTGCTGGAGGTACCAGGCCTCCCTCTCGTTAATCAACGATAATCCAGAATTACGACCCTTAATGACTTGCAAAGACACTTCTGCACACACGCACACATGCTCTCACACGGACACAAGTAATTGATAATCAACCATGTAATTTGAGGCAATAATTCTGTCCGGGCCAGCTGAGAGGCTCCACCCCACCAGCAGAACAGAACCCAAATCACTGCCAACCGCCGCATGGGGTTGGGGGGGGGCATCCTCTCCGGAGGAGGAGGGCTCCTCCCTGTCTCCTGAGTGGGTGCCGCGGGGCCTCCCGTTGTCTACAGACAGTAGGAGTGTGGAGAGTTGTTGTTTCCTACTTCCGCTTGTCTGGAGTTTCTAACTTTTTGCACATTGTCATTTGTAGAGTTTGCAAACCTCATTGCTGCCTTATTCGCGGCCCTGAACGATGGGTCTCAAACCTCAGTAATGCATTTGCATCACCTAGAGAGATGGTTAAAAATGTGGATTTCTGGGCCTCACTCCCAGGAGAACGAGACTCCAAAATTGGGTGTGGGAGGCAGGAATTGCATATTTGGTAAGTGCCCCCAAGTGATTTGGATGCAGACGGCTCACACACCACACTTAGAGAACTAATACTCTAAGTATTAGCCCCACATTGGGCATAGCTAATACTAACCAGGGGCTCTTGACCCTGGAAGAACACTGAAGTCACCCGGGGAGCTTTCAGAAAATTCTGATGTCTGGGCTCAACCCCAGGGGGTTCAACTGGCAACTGCCCTCCCAACCTGTCCTGTTGTCTCTACCTTGGGAACTGCTACCTGAGTCCTCTCCAACCTTAACAGGCATAGGAATCACTTGGACATCTGGTTAGATGCAGGTTCTTGTTGGGGGGTGGGGGTGGGGGGCTGTCCTGCTTCTTAAACACATTCCCAGGGGATGAAGACAGGATGGGTCCTGGAGTAAGAAACTCTATTCCTTTGTTCCAGCTCAAGCGCGTGAACGCAGGAGCCAGAAAGTCCCCATTTATGAAGATCTTCTTCTGGGAAAGGCCCCGTGCTGGGTCTGCAAAGGTGAATCTGACCCCGTTTTGTTCAGGTGGTTGACTACCTGCAAGTGTCAGGTTCTTGTAGGTTCCTGAGAAAAGACAGGCTTAGGCTGGTCCATGGAATGTGTCGTTCTTGATCTTGGGGTCATGAACTCGAGCCCCATAGTGGGCGTAGAGCTTCCCGAAAAAAGTGGGGCACCTGGGTGGCACAGTCAGTTAAACATCCAATTCTTGATTTTGGCTCAGGTTGTGATCTTAGGGTCCTGCAATCGAGATTCATGTTGGCTCCACACTCAGCATGGAGTCTGCTTGGGACTCTCTCTCTCTCTCTCTCCCTCTGCCCCTCCCCTACTAACATAAATAAATAAATACACCTTTTAAAAAGAGAAAAAAAAAAAGACAGGTTTAGGCTAACTCAGGGTCTGGGATCCTAGGAAGGAGGAAAAACTGGTGCCTGCCCTCAAGGAAACAAGATACCGTACATTCTTGTGAATCCAGGCCCAGAATATGAAGGTGTTGTCGGGCAAGAGGGCACCGTAAGACAAACCATGGTGGGCCTTGTCCTGGGGGTCCACCAGACTTCACGGAGTCCCCCAAAATAACAGTGCCCTGGATCATACCCAGGGCCTGAGTGAAGGCAGTGAGGAGGCTGGGGATGGTAGTCGGTCTCCCATGATGGCCACAAATGTCTCCCACTCTGGTATGTGCATGTTGCCCTTCAAGAGGAGAAACACGCTTCCCCTTCTCCTGAATCTGGGCTGACCCAGTGACTTCCTCTGACCAGCCAACGGCTAGCCCCTCAGGAGCCTGACAGCTTCTGCCTTCATGTCTTTGGAAGTCAGCTGCCACATAAGAAATCCAGCTACCCTCAAGCCACTGTGTGGCCACCTGGAGAGGCCACGTGGAGGAGGGCTGAGGTGCCAGGCGTGGGAATGAAGCCTTCTTGGTCCATCCCCTCCTGGTCTCACAGCTCCAGGTAACTTACCCGCTGAGAACCACCCCGCTGAGCCCTGCCCAAATTCTTGACTCACAGAATCACGAGAAGGAATAAATTGTTGTCTTAAGCCATAACTCTTCTAGTTGATGGTGTCACAGCAATAGGTTACTAAAACACTTGGGTTCTTGTCTCTTTAGAGACACTCACAGGTGAGCTCCAGAAGCTTGCTGGGCCTGTTTTCTCATCTTCAAGGTAACAGTCAAGTGAGGTTATGCGGCCAAAACCCCGTGCATGGGGCCCAGCCCACCACTCACGCTCACACCGAGAATGTGGGCTGGATAGCAAGGTGGCGTCAAGGTTCCCGTACCCGGCTCCACCCTGACTTAATGAGGCCATGCGGATGGCATTGTCCCAGGTCGTCGCGTGAATGGCCGTCATTCTCCTCTGATGGGAATGGCTTGTCAACAGGTGGCTTCTGAGCCAGACAGGCACGGACACAAGCCCTTCTCTGCCAGTGTCTAGCTTTGTGACCTCACATGAGTTATTTAAAGTCTTTGAACCTTGGTTTCTTCACCTGAGAAGAGAGGCAGTGAGGCTAGCTCCTCTTCCGTGAAGCCTACCCTGATTAACCTTTCCACACTCCATTTCTTGAAGTAGAGCTTTGTCACACCCTGCCTACATGCCAGGCGCTAGTCTCTGAAATTTCAGAAGAGGGTTGGAATTTGCCATATTGGTTGGACAGAGGGTGTGGGGGACCCTTGATCCTACTTTATTAATGAGAACAGCTCCTCTTTATTGAGAGCAAGAGTTTGCTAAGTGCTTGGCATGCACTGTCCTCACAGCACGCCTGGGAGGGAGGCCTGGTTATCACTGCTCCTACCCGAGAAGGGCGGCGGAGTCCTGCAGGGGACATGGTAACTTGCTGCTGTCGCCGAGCAGGTGTGGGTGTGCACGCTAGTCCTGCTCCCTACATACATTCAGGATTGTAGAGTAATGACAAAATAGACAAGGGAAATATTTGAACAAATCAAAATGGATGATTTCTCCTCTAACGCACCCGTTCCCCTGCTCATTGCCCTGTCTTCAGAAGTTGACCTCTTCTCACCAACTTTGCCACCATGACTGTGGCACCAGCCACCATTCCCCTTGCCTACATGTCTCCCACAGCCTGGCCCCCGTGCTCTCCCACACTTACCTCCTACAGAATGAGTCTATTCAGGGTGCCTGGGTGGCTCCGTTGGCTAAGCGTCTGTCTTGGGCTCAGGTCATGAGCCCAGGGGAGCCTGCTTCTCCCTCTGCCTCTGTCTGCGGCTCCCCCTGCTTGTGCTTTCTCTCTCTGTTAAATAAATAAATGGAAAAAAAAAAAAAAAAGAATGAGCTTATTCAAATGTAGGACAGATGATGTCACTCCTCCGCTCAGAACTCTACATGGCTCCCAGCTCACTCAGGGTAAACACCAGTGTCCTTCCAGTGGCCCTCAAAGCCTGACACCCACTGCCCCTCCCCATTCTCTCTCTGACATATGTCCCTTTCCTCCCCTTGTTGTCTCCAGGACAGCTTCTCTGTCAACAGGTGTGCTTCTGCCCCAGTGCCTTTGCACTGGCCTTTCCCTCTGCTTGGGACTCTCTTCTACCAAGCAACTACACGCTTCTCTCCCTCACTTTCTTTAGATCTTTACTTATGTGTCACCTTATTAACACAACATTCCCTGACCACGCCCTTTAAAATTGCCCCCCATGGTGGGGCACACAAACTCCCTACTCTGCTTTGGCTTTCTCCATAGCACACGTAAACATCAAACATGGTTATGCCACTTGTTTATTTACTTTTCTATCCCATGACCCCCGCCCCCCCCACACACACTCTCCACTGACGGCAAGAATTTGTGTCTATTTCGTTTACTGCTATTGTCCCAATACCTTGCAATCATTAGCTCAGTAAAACTTTGCTATGTGAATGAATGCAAAAGCACATAAACACATCCTCAAAAAATAAACTGGACAGGGGCACCTGAGTGGCTCAGTTGGTTAAGTGTCGGCCTTCGGCTCAGGTCATGGTCCAAGGGTCCTGGGATTGAACCCCACATCAGGCTCCCTGCTCACTGAGGAGGCTGCCTCTCCCTCACCCTCTGCCTACCACTCCTCTTGCTTATTCTCTCTCTGTGTCAAATAAATAAATAAAATTTTAAAAATGAAAAAATGAAAGAACTTTAAAAATATTTTAAAAATAGGGCGCCTGGGTGGCTCAGTGGGTTAAGCCGCTGCCTTCGGCTCAGGTCATGATCTCAGGGTCCTGGGATCGAGGCCCACATCGGGCTCTCTGCTCAGCAGGGAGTCTGCTTCCCTCTCTCTCTCTGCCTGCCTCTCCATCTACTTGTGATTTCTCTCTGTCAAATAAATAAATAAAATCTTTAAAAATATATATATATTTTAAAAATAAACTGGACACAATTTGGGTTGTGTTAATACAGGTGTTAAAGTATCTCTCTAGAATGGAGGGTTTCCAGTGTTTACCTTTGTTGTGTGTGTGTGTGTGTGCGTGTGTGTGTGTGTGTGGTAAAGGCCCATGGGAGTGAAAATTGCTTATTGTGGTAGTGATGGGAGTTGTTAATAAAAATTCATTGAAAAAAAAAATTCATTGAGAACGGGGGCACCGGGGTTGCTCAGGTGGCTAAGTGACAGACTCTTGATTTCAGCTCAGGTCATGATCTCAGGGTCCTGGGATCAAGCCCCGCATTGGGCTCTCAGCTCAGCAGGGAGCCTGCTTCCTCCTCTCTCTCTCTCTGCCTGTCTCTCTGCCTACTTGTGATCTCTGTCAAATTAAAAAAACAAAAATCTTAAAAAGAAAAAAATCATTGAGAATGTATTTTCCTATCCTTCTCAAACCCTCGCAGCCATAGCGAGAGACAGAAGTTGCCTGGTAGTCTGGGAGAGAACAAGGTAGGTAGGAGGGCAAAGAGCCCTCAGCAGGCTGACACCGTGAGACTAAGCAGTCCAGGTAATTCAAGGAAGATACACACGTGTGGCAGGGAATGTGCAGTGTGGGCACTTGAACGCTCAGGTTTGCTGTTTGCACGATCCTGCCACATCCAGTCTGATGGTCTCACATGAGAGGTTAGGGCTCCACCATTAATCTCCAAGAGAAGGGCCCAGAGCCCAGGCTCCCAGAGTACTTGGTGGATAGGAGCACCTGGGGAGCCTGGCATGTCACAAGAGCATCACAGGGTCCTTTCTGGATTAGCCAAACGAGTGACAGCCCAGGTTCAAAGAGATGAGGTTTCCCTAGAGAAGACTCAACTGCTTTCAACTCTCCCAAGTGACCTTGTCTCCTCCCTCTGGTTTGGGAGGAAGGGTGAAGAAGACTTGTGTGTTACAGATGAGGACACGGAAGCTCAGGGGGATTCTATGCCTTGTCCAAGGTCACTCCACATACAACCAGTTCAAGGTGCAAGGAATTTTGCAACTGCTGTATGCAACACCGATGGTTTCTGGGGCGGTGGGCGTGGAGTTTGAGCTTGAACCAGAGCCGGGTTATGGTTGACTCCAAAATTAGTTGGCTCCAAAAAAACCTAGTTTACCTGTCACTCATTTTGCATCCCTCTGAAAGCCTGCTTGGTAACACCTGGAGCATGCTCTGAATATTGGGTCAATATACCAGGGCAGCAGCAGCAGGTTGTGCTAACAAGGATCCCCCACATCACCCCCAAACTCCCCAAGCCCAGAGACCTGCACCTTTGCTCCTGGCCAGCAGGGGGCGTGCACACATTGTTTCCAGTGGGCTTCCCACAATCTCCCCAGGCACCGGGCACATTCTCCCCTCCTGTGATTGAGAGCCATGTGTGAGACATACAGGGGCCCTTGATGAACCAGTCTGTTTAGTGTCAAGAGCCTTCAAACTGTGTGGTCTTCCTAGCAGGCAGCCCTCTGGCAATGGGTGGGACTAATATTGACTGAGGCCTCCTTCTACCAGGCACCGTCCTAGGCACCTGGCAAGGATTATCTCAGTTCATCACACAAACTACTGAAATGATCAATTTAATAAGTGAGAATATTAAGATACTAGTTTTATTTCATTTTACAAATGACAATACTGAGATTTGGAGCCAGTAAGTAGCTTGTGACCCCTACCCTTGAGATCTCCCCTTTCTGCTCCCAGGGAGTGCACTTGGGCAGGGGGGATTGGCTGAGGCCTGGGCCTCCAGAGGGAACTGGACTGGAAAGAATACTTCTCAGAAAAGGAATAGTTTATGCTCTAGTTCTGCCCAGGATTCCTGCCTCCTTGTGGTCTGTTCTCCAAAGCTCTGGGTGGGCCACTTAAGAAGGCCTGCCGTTCTGGGCTGCTCTCAAGGGGCACCTGGGGACCTTTCCTCCTGGTGTCACTCCCAGCGTCATGACACACACTGAGGAGTGGTGTCAATGAGCAGCGGTGACAATGGGGGGTGGGGAGCCCCATGGGAGGGGAGAAGGCATCATAGCTTCTAATAATAGGACCAACTAGACAACCCCTCCACCATTCTTTGTGCAAGGACACCCAGACAGAGGCGGCCACTGATCTGAGGTCACCTGGGTGATAATGAGAGAGCCGGGGCTGGAACCCAGGTCCCTGAGCCATCAGGCTTTCTTCAGGCTTTAGCTGATCGTGTTTGCCGGGGCCTGGCATTCTCCTCTTCCCGCCACCTGGTTTCCCATCACATCCAGGCCATGTTTGACATCATGTCCTGCCTGTCCTGTCCTATTCTAGGCCCCAACTCCTACCCCTCTTTCCCACAGGCTCGCTCCCTGATTACAACCGGGGGCTCTCCTTAGCCCGTGGCACATGCCTTCCAATCTAGGTCGACCTGCCTCATCCCCCCTGATCTTTGAAACAGGTGCCGACAGGTGGAAGGCAGTGTATGGGATAGGACACTGGGCCAGGAGCTCAGACACTTGCACTTGAACCTGGCTGGACCACTGACATGTGTTGTCTCAGGGAGGTCGCCTTACTTCTCCAGCCTCAGTTTCCCCCATGGTCTAGATCAGTGTTTTTCAGACTCTGTCCGTAGGGCCTGCCTCTGGCTCTGTCCCATGGACAGGGCCTTGCCCGTGCCCGAATTCGGCTGCAGCAGTCTTTCCTTTTTTCTTTCGGAGGGGAAGATTCTGAGGTGGTTAAGATGATTTGAAAACCATTTTGAGGTCCTTTCTACTCTAACCTTGTTAATGTTCATACTTTACTCACCCACTAGTTGTTAGTAGAAATACAGCATCTCACACAGTCTTCTCAATAAACAAACGTGGGATGCGATTGAATGGCAGTTCTGGGAAGCAGAGAAGGGGCAAACAAGCAGGAAGTCAATGGCCAGGAGGCAGCCAGGAGGACAGGGACCAGGAACAGGCTTCTAAGGTGGAGATGGTCTTTGAAAAGGGGCTGAGGCTGCCTGGAGTCTGTGGTTTCCGCTCCCTTCCTCCTCCGGGTTCCCTCCTGGCTTGCCCAGTAAGTGCACCACCACCTCTTCCACAAGCCTCGGGTAGGGGCCACAGTGTCCTTGCACAAGCCCTGCCCCCATCCCCTGCTGCCAGGGCCGCCCACACAGTTGGGTAGACTTGAGTCTGGCAGACATCGGTGTGGCCAAGCTCTCCTGGAACAAGGTTCGAAAGGGCTTTGGGGCTGGCACGGAGCAGAACTCTGCGGCCTGGTCCATGGGCCAAAAGCCAGGTGGGCCCTCCAAGGCAGGTCCTTCTAAAGCTGCGGATGTCTGCACGGCTCCTCTGGGCACCCTGGGAGCGGGAAGGTTTTGGTGTGCCTTTGTCAGATGCACAGTGTGCTTTCCGTATGTTAGTTCTGCTTCCAGATCTTGGCTCCTCCTGAAGCTACAAATTACACTCTAGCCTTCATCCCATAGCCGGGCTTCCATGCCCCAGGGTAATAGGGACCACCCTGGATCGTGCAAGTGTGGCCACCCACAATTAGAAAAGCCTGTGTCGTGCATGGTTTAACTCTGACCAGGGTAAGAAAAGGCCCGAACAGTACAAAGGGGAACCACTGTGACAGTCCCGAGAATTTCCATCAGGACATTTACTAACATGATGTTTGAATTTCAGCATCATCGCCATCTTTGCTGTCATCCCAGCACCCACCCATCTCTGAACGGCTCTCAACGTTATTACCATCTGCCAAGTTCCTGGGGCCACTCCTCATAGTCATTGGTGCATTCATTTCAGAAGGTCTCAGCAGTAAAGTCTTTCATCCTTTTTAAGAACCTACTGTGTGCTGGGCACTTTGTCCACTTAGGTACTTTACAAATTTTATTTTATTTAGTCATCATGACAACCCTGTGGAGTTGACGCTTTTGGCTGCAAGTAACTGACCTCAACAATACCGGATTGAGCCCAGGGCCCCTCATTGAACAATGAAGGAACTCATGAACACAGGGAACAGTCCAGAGGTAGATGCCTCCAGCTGCTAAACTGTACTGCTAGGACCCAGGTTCTTGCCATGTTCCCATTCTATCACCTTCAGTGTGCTGGCTTAGCTAGTTATCTTTATCACAAGGTGGCTGCTATTGCTCCAGCCATCACTCCAGATAGAAGATCCGGCTGCAAGAGGACAATTGCTGGGGCTCCTCAGTGGCTCAGTCAGTTGAGCGCTCAGCTCTTGGTTTCAGCTCAGGTCATGATATCAGGGTCGTGGGATCACGTCGCACATCAGGCTCCGCACTAAGTGCAGAGCCTCCTTGAGATTCTTTTTCTCCCTCTCCCTCTGCCCACCTGCTTGTGCTCTCTCTCTCTCTCTCTCTAAGATAAATAAATAAATCTCTTTTTAAAAGGATTTTATTTGGGGCACCTGGGTGGCTCAGTGGGTTAAAGCCTCTGCCTTCAGCTCAGGTCTTGATCCCAGGGTCCTGGGATCGAGCCCCACATTGGGCTCTCTGCTCAGTGGGGAGCCTGCTTCCATTCCTCTCTCTCTGCCTGCCTCTCTGCCTACATGTGATCTCTGTCTGTCGAATAAATAAATAAAAATCTTTAAAAAAAAAAGATTTTATTTATTTATTTGACAGAAATCACAAGTAGGCAGGCAGAGAGAGAGGAGGAAGCAGGCTCCCTGCTGAGCAGAGAGCCTGATGGATGCAGGGCTGAATCCCAGAATCCTGGGATCATGACCTTAGCCAAAGGCAGAGGCTTTAACCCACTGAGCCACCCAGGTGCCCCAATAAAAAAATCTTTTTTTATTTAAGTCTCAAAAGAACAATTATTTCCTCTCATGTTTTAAGAGCAAGTTAGTACATCCTAGAACAACTCTCCACCCCCCCCCCCCAACAAAGAACCCTCTTCACATCTCATTGACTGGAATTGGGCAGCAAATCCATCAGGACATTAATCACTGGCCAGAGGAATGGCATACCAAGATCAGTTTAGACTAATTAGGATTTCCCCCTTCCACTCCGGTCATCTTCAGGAGTGGGTAGACTCCTGAAAGAAAAATTCAGACCATTAAGGAAAAAGCAGGATTGACCATTGGATGGCTGTCGTGTGGGCAATTATCCCACACCCCATTTTACAGATGGAAAAACTGAGGCTAAGAGAGATGAAGCAGTGACTTAAAGTTACAGTAAGATGCTGAGTTAGTACTTAACTCCAGAATTGTTTGACTGCAAAGCCCTGGCTCTTTCTACTATAGGAGGTACCAAGCACCATTCTATATGTGCTTATGAATAAGAAAGACTGGTCCACCAGCATCTACCTCAAATTCCTGTTGGAGAAAGGGTGTAAGTAACATCCATATACACTCACATATTATTTCACTGTCCATAAAATTATGTCATAAGAATTTACATTCAGGTATGTTCATTTGACCTGCATTTATCCAAGGCCTTTTGAGACTTTGACTTTGGGGACAGACTGGTAAGCCCCAGTCTTGAACTTTAGAGAGTGTCTGATGAGGGACTGTGTGTAACACTTAGGTGCAACTCTTTGCAATATATGCAGATCACCATGGAAGTACAGAGCCAGGAAATGCTGGAGACCAGTATCACAGGAAAGATAAAAACTGAGTGGGGTTTTGAGAGATGCATGGAAGTTTGCTCAAAGAAGAAGAGGGGGCAAACTTTTTTTCTAGGCAGAGAAAAGAGCCCTGCAAAGACTGGGCTTGAAAGGTCATGTTGTGTTTGAGGAACAAAAGGGGATTTAATGGGGTCAGAAAGTAATCTAGGGGCAGGGAGAGGCAGAGAGGGGGTTGTAGGCAGTCTTCCAGCAGTCTTGCCTTCCAAACTGAGGAGTCTGCCTGCATTGTTAGGACTTGGAAGATTTTGAAGCAGGAAAGTAAAGCGATCAAATGTGAATGATTTAAAAAAAAAAAAAAAAAAAAAACTGTGAATGATTTTGAAGATTTGGAACTTCGCGATGAGTTCAAGTGAATGTGAGTGGACAATGCAGAACGGAGGCCGCCATAGCTCAGACACAGATGTGTGTTCCAGATACGTGGATTCCGGAATAAGTTAAGAGAAGTCATTGACAAGGAATGATGCCTTCCTGGTATCAGCACCATGTCCAGCTGTAATTGGGGCCAAAGTGTCTGCACGGGGATGTGCAGAAACTTGCATAGCTTGGGGCGCCTGGGTGGCTCAGTGGGTTAAGCCTCTGACTTTGGCTCAGGTCATGATCCCAGGGTCCTGGGATCGAGCCCTGCTTCGGGCTCTCTGCTTAGCGGGGAGCGTGCTTCCCTTCCTCTCTCTGCCTGCCTCTCTGCCTACTTGTGATCTCTGCCTATCAAATAAATAAATAAAATCTTTAAAAAAAAAAAAAAGCCAGTGTCTATTGAGTGATTGCTACACTGTAGAGACTCTGCTAAGTCCTGCATTGTCTCATTTAATTCTTATTTAAACCCTGTAAGGAAGGTTTAAACTAAATTGCCCATATGTGAGGTGTCTAACTATGAAAACTGATGAGGAAGCCTGGAGGTTGGCTCAAGTCACACAGTCACATGCAGCAGACCAGAATCCGAACCCAGGTCTGATAAGTAAGGCAACCCTAAGTTCCCATTGTGGCCCCCATTTACTAGCTGTGTGTCCTGGGACGAGTTACTTAACCTCTCTAAGCTACTGTTTCTTCACTTACATAATGAGGGTCATAACGGAACCCACTTCATTAGGTGTGGGTTAGAAGAGAGAATGCTTAGCCCAAGGAGAGGTTCCTGGGGAATGTTAGTCGTGTTTATCATCACTTCCATAAATATTCTGAAGCCTGGACTTTGAAGCACCTCTCCCAACCTGCTGGGACAGAGCTGCCTTCTGGAATCACTGTGTCCCTGGGTAGATAGGAAAGAGATTTGACTGCAGGAACCAGATCAGTGTTACTGATAGTCTTTGGGCTCACAGGGCAAGGAGAGCCAGGAGCTACGTCCTCTTGTTTCCAGCGCCGCCGGCCTCTGCTTATTCCTTCCTCTCCTGAGCTCTCTGGGTTCTCATGGCCACAGGGGACTGACCCAGGGGGAAGTAGCCTTCCTACTGGAAGAGTAGCCAGGACAGCTCTGCTCACACTCAGGGTGGCCTTCCTAGGAAGCTACTTCTGCCTCCTTGCCTCAGGAACCAGCCCGAATGGCTGTATTTCCAGGATACCTCAGCTGCTCTTGCGTTCAAGAACCACAGTGCATCAGCGAGGAGTCCTGCCAGTCCCCATTGCCCTTGGACCTCATGCCCTTGGACCATTCTGGCTTTGTGCACAGATGTCTCTGATACCTGCGTGCTTGGATCTCCGGGCCCAGACGGAGCTGCACTGGCGCGGGCTGGGGCTTGGCACCACCTTGGCAGCCTTAGCCCTAGGATACCTTTGGTTTTATTACATTCCACGCTTGGGTGGGGCTCCCGCCTGCCAGGTGGGTATGGACTCCCAGCTCTTCTGCCTCTAAATCTCAAGTGTTCGCTCTTTAGACAGAAATTACGAGGGCTGCTAGCTTGAGAAGGAAGTTTAAAGCCCGGCCCCCAGGAGTTCTCAGCATATCTCCTGGAGCTGGGCTGCTTCTGAGCACAGATCCACACAGAGGCTACTGTGATAATGAGAGGCTGAAGGAAGTGGAGAACAGGCAGGCCAGCTAGACCACACCTTTGGTGCAGCACTTTCGGATGCGTTCACATCTTCCCCCACCGTCTGCTCCTTTGCTTGGCTGTACTCTTGTCTAAGACCTGGCTGCCCCCGGTTCAGTCTCTCGAAAAAAACACGCTCAGTCCCCTCCAGAGAAACTCAAAACACAGACACTCCTTATGCGTTTTCCTGGAAACATTCTATAGCTCCAGCCTGGGAAAGCTTCCAAAAGTTTTCCGAACCAACGATAATAACAATAATAATAAAAAAGAGGTAGGGGGGAGGAGAGAAGCTTGGGCAAACGCTCCTGTTGATGAATGTTCAAGGGAACAGACTTGGATTGTAGGGAAAGGAAAAAGGAAGGGTTTTCCAGGTCAATTTAAATATTTGTGCTGTTTGCTTTAAAGGCAATTTCAAAATAGTTGGCCTCCCCAAAGCGATTTTTTGGAATCTACCCAGAGGGCAAAAACATACCCTTCCTTCCCCCATCTGGAAAGTTTTCACACCAGAGGACCCACTCATTCCTGAGCTCTGGCTTCAGAAACAAGGACTTTCCCAACCTTCCAAGATTCCCTGCCCTCAGTCACCCTGCTGACCCAGAAGGAATTATGTTTGCTCCACCCAGCAGCACCTGCCTTCCAGCTGTGGGGCTCTTAGGAAACATTTAGGAAGCCTCTGGCTGGGAAGGTAAATGAGGAATGTGTCCTGGTGACACCTGGTCAGCCGGCTAGGCTAACGATGCCAACAGAAAAGCGGCAGGAACACATTTCTGACTTAGGGTCCCCTCCCTACGTCCACTACGTGGAAGAGTCCACTTACAGCATGAGTGTTCCGTGGTCCCCCAGATAAAAGTGCTGACCAGAATGACCCCCCCCCCACTGTGAAACACAAGAAACCAAATGCAGACATTTCTGCGAAGACTCAAAAATATTTTCACTTACTCATGAGCTCTCGTCTTTTAATTAAAGCACAACATCTTGCTCAAAACAAGCCTTTGGAACAGCAGAGTAAACAGAACCTTAATTTAGGAATTTGCCAGGCAATCTCAACTACGGCGGGCAGGTTACGGCAGCAGAGGGGAAGCAGATGACAGACCCCCGAAGGTCTCCCGGGGATGCTCCCTACCCTCCCAGATCCCAGAGACCGGTGTCTCTGCCTGACCGTCCAGATGGAGATGGGGTGGGGGGTGGGGGAAGGCTCAGAGACCAACGAGGATCTTTTAAATACATAGAAGTTGGCCAGACAGGGCAGGCCTGAGCAAATGGCTTTTTAGGCAGCTGAAGCCCTCAGCAGCTGTCAGAACAACGGCCCCCACGCGCGCCTGGTGGCTGAGAGTCCTTCAGCCTCCACTGGGACCTCTCCCCTCGCTCGCTCTCGCCGCCAGCATGTGACCTTCAGAGACTGCACTGTAGACCCTTGGGTTAATGACACCATCTCACTACCTGGTTTTAGACCGGCTGGCGGCAGCTGCCTAGCCGGCTACCTTCTGTCCTGCCCAAACTGCTTCATTTCCTGGCTCCTGTGATTCTGCACCTTGTCGCTAGCCTCATCGGCCACACAGCCGGACAGCAACAATTAACCGCCCAGGGAATGCTTTGAGAATCGTGCATCCAGGGTGAGGAACCCCACGAAGTTCTCCATTAATTCCCGAGGCTGGAAGCGGATATGGAAATTTAGCTGGGGAGCTGGTGGCCTGTGTCGCAGAGGGCCACCAAGCTACTGTGAAAATGCTCTCTCCCTTCTTCCTGCTCCTGCTGTCCCACTTCAAACGCTCCATGGGATCCACCTTTTTAACACCTCCAGGGCCACCCACTTCTCCTCCAGGTCCTTTGAGAGAGCAGCCCCCATGGTTGCCATGGAAAGTGCCCCACCCCCAGACCATTTGGGGCTTTGAGACCCTAGAAGGAAAGTACCAGGAAACCCCAAAGCGTTCTCCCTCCCGAAAACAATGGCTCCCAGGGTCTGTGCCAGACACAATCACAGTACCCGAAATAGACTCATTGTCCTCTTGTGCAATATCCAGGAATTTGGTGAAACTCATCATTTTTCAGGTTACCGATAATGTGAGTCTGGAAACTGAAACAGGAAGGAACACGGGCTGAAAAAGCTTTTCTCCAGCCCACCATGTTCCTCTCCCCAGATGCAAGATAGGTTTTTGTTTGTTTGTTTGTTTTTTGGGCTTTTTTTTTTTCCCCCCAGCAGTACTTTAGTAGGGTTAAAATTAGCTGGCAGCATTCTGGTCACATGCTAGACAGCAAAACAAAAGGGAGTTGTTCCCGGGCAGCTCCTGAGGCAGCCCCAACAGACCTTCCCAATCCATGGACTTCTGGGAAGCTGGCTCCTCGGGCCCTGGTACAGAGGGGCCACGCCGCCGAGTGCCCCTGTTGTCACCCTGCTCTCACAGGGCAGAGCACGGGCGGAATCTGGGCTTTTCGGCATCTTGGAGCTGGCCTCCATCAGGGAAGGCACTTGAGGGCCACAAGATGGCTTTTGCAAATCTTCCCATTTGGAAGAGAGGAAGGCTGAAAAAAAGGAAGAACTTTTGAAGCCAACAAATCAGCAAGCACCACAAAGGCTTGGAGAGAAAGAGGAAGGGCAGCATTTGAAATCCTATTAGGGGGCCTCGCCTTCCAGAGGAATGGGCTGTTCTGGGCATGCTTGAAACCTAAAAAATCATACATCCGAGCTCTATGTGGCTGGCTTTTCGGAGGGAGTCTTTTTTTCTGGACCCTGATGATAGGGGCTCATCGTGATCTGCTTTGTTCTCGCAGCTTCAAACTGTCACCAGAAGCTCTGGATGAAAAATGCAGCCTCTGATTCATGTGCAGTCAGGAAACATCCCTTGCGCTCGGTACAGAAACATGTCCGTCAACTTGGGAAAGGAATCACCACCACAAAACGTGCTTTTGGCTTGCCAAAGCTTAGCAGCTGCCAGAGCCAAAAACCCAGCTGCCTAGATTGTCTGGGGAAGGTGGTGGTTGGGGTGGGGGCGAGGGGTGGGGGTGAGTAGAGAGGGGCTTTCTGAATCACCTGATCTGGGCTTCTACCTCCTGTTTAATTCCAAGCCAAACCCCACCTCGAAATGGCTTGAGGGCCTACTGCTCCTAAAAATCCCGTTGAACGCTACCCCTTCAAGCTCTGAGCCTGCTGTCAAGGTGAAGCAGATGGCTTTTATTGATTAATTTATTTATTTGGAAGGGGCTACTTTGAAGTCAGGAAATTCCAGCGAGACAGCGTGTTGCTCTGGCCAGTTGCTCTGGCCAGGACCGCTGTGACAATCCTCAGCAGACACCCAGAGAGAAGTGGGTTAAAAGAAACGGCAGCTAAGCTCCAGGAACTTGGATTTTTTGTCTTTTCCCCCTGTCCCAGCCTCTGTGTCAGCCGAGCGCTTATGAAGAAATAGCTCCTTTGGCTCAACATTCTGTGGTATTCAAGGGTTCCTGTGAGCTATGTAGGGCCTGCTTTGTCGAAAGGGCTTTAAGAACCAAACGGGCCTCTGGCTTGGATCTCATCCTGACATCCTCCTTATACAGACAGACCCAAACAGAAATTTCCCCCGGCCCTAACGCCCAGCATATAAAGTCCTCTTTAATAAACATACACCATTTTTTTTTTTTTCAGTGGAACAGCCTCAAGGTGTCAAAAGTACATAAAGGTCTAAAAGCTGAAACCCTAGATAAACAGTGGGCTGAAATATATTTAGCAGAAAATATTGAAAGCCACAGGAAAAATATGTTCTCTTCCTGGGATGTTAACGAAAGGTTTAGGTTCAGGAAACCCTGAGGAAAGAGCAAGTTGGATTGAGGAGGAATACTGTGCAATGTAAATAAATCCCTAAACCTCTTTGGCCTTCCCGGGCCTTGGCTGGAATGGAGTATTTCATTTTTTCCCCCATTAAACAGGCCACCCGGAGAGTTGGCATTAGAGACCTGAACATGTACCAAATCTGAATGTGCTATTTTGTTTCTGTACATTGAATCAGGCTGTGTTTCAAAGAGCAGCTTGTGCAAAATGGGGGGTGGGGGGGGGAGGCCCCGCATCCGGACCGGTGCGCCCTCGCTTACAGTGTCAATGACAGCTCGGTTTCACCTCTGATCACCCAGTGTCTGGTCCCAGATAGGAACATAGCCACAGTTATTGCTGCCTAAGGTGATGTCATGCTCATTCTTAAACCCAGGGTTCTCAGGGACTCGGTTGTGCCTCTCCCGCAATAAAATGGCTTCAGAAAGACCCACATTTCCTGCCGTCTCAAGGTAGGGAGAGAGAGAGAGAGAGAGATCGCGCTAGCGAGCAGGACAGGGCCGGCAGCCACTCTCCCTAAGATGGATGCTGCATGATGTAAGCGGCTGGCCAACTATCTGGCATCCTTGCAGTTTTAAGTTGCCAGCAAAATATTATTAAAAAGATAAAATACACGCAAACCGTGCAGAATGTAAGGCTGCTGTGTTTACATCCGGGTTTTGATGACTCAAAGACTTACACTCGGGCTTGCTGAAAAGCTCTATTAAAAACACAGCTTTGTGAAAGCCCCCAGGGAGCAGGAAGCGGGGGTGGGGGGGGTGCGCGGGGCTGCTGGAGCAGGGGGTGGGGGCGGGGGTGTGCTGACCCGCCCCGGACGGCGCCGATGCCCTCCGTCCTGGCGGCCGCTCTAGGCCCGGGGAAGTGCTTCGAGGTGAACATTCCCTCGGCTTTGGAACCAGAGCAGGCAGGGTTAACCTTTTTCCAGAACATTTATTTCACCATCTCACTGACTAGAGGGAGGAGGGGCAGGAGGCAGAGCGAGAGCCTGCCGCGCTGAGAGGCTGCGGATCACAAGGCCATTCTGATAGCCTCCTGTCCCCATGGCAACTGCAACGGCATTTATCAGTTCCTTCTGCGCACAGGCACAGCAAATCTGCATTGCACATGGCAGGCTTCCAGCATTTCAAATGAAAGAGCACTTTGAACGGCTGCCAAGTTTGGAAGGAGCAGAACTGTCAGGGCTGCTTAAAGCTGGCAGTTTATACTGGGGAGGCTTTCGCTTCCCAGAATCCTCCGGGCCTGGCAAGCTGCCAAGTACTTAGCGGAAGCTAAAAAGTAACTCGCTCGGCTCCCTCCTCTCCCCTCCCCTCCTCCCCTCCCCCTGATCACACTCCCCCCTCCTCGCCATTCACCGCAGTGCTCTCAAAATTTTCCACATGTCCTGTGTCACCAGTGCAGGCTGTACAATGAAAACCAGAACGCAGGCTGCCTACGACCGGGCTTCTATTAATAAGGGCAGGGCGTGCGGGGAACGAGGCAGGTCGGGATCAGACACTGACAGTCGGGACACCCCGTCTCCGCTGTACCTGCCATAACCACTGGGTGTGAGCGGGTGTGTGTGTGTGTGTGTGTGTGCGCGCGCGCGTGCTTTTCACCCTTAAAAGTACATTAATGAAAATAAAAATAAAAGCAGCTTCAGAATGGTGCGCAGCCTGAGTACCGGGGGCGTGTAGGGGTGGGTTTCGGTTGGGTGCTTCGAAGCTTCGTTTTCGGGTGGAAAATGGAGGTCATGCAGGCAGCGTTGTTCAGATCCAGCCTTTTTCCAAAAGCCCTGGGGAAGAGGGTTGTTATTGAGAACTGAGCCTGTTTCTGGAGCTTTCCTTGAATCTCTAGGGTGTCCCCGTGAAAGCTCTGAGGCCACCGATGGGGAGGGAGTTCGGAAATGGTTTTCAATGGAAAGTTTACCAGATAACTTCTGACCGTCAAGCAGAGCACAAGGGCTTCTGCTAGCAGAAACTGGAAATTGGCATAGTGTTCACTGTGTTGAATTTTTTTTTTTTTTAAATTATAATCTACACTGAGATCAAGGGCCCGAGCTTTATTTTCCAGTACAAATAGAACGAAAATTGTCTGCCGCTTAGGCGGTTGGATAGAGTTCAGGAAAACTATGTCTGGCATTAATTCCAAAGTGGAGGTTTTGGTTCAGGCGAGGCCCATTAATTTCAGTAAACTGTTTTCACTAGTCCAGACCCTGCTGTGCAAGGACTATTTATTACCTTTTGCTAACCTGATGTCTGCAGAGTTGTAAAGCAAAGGGAAAAAAATCCAGGGTGGAGATATCTATATCTTGGATCAAATGGGTTTTGCACCTTCCCTTTGGGGGCCATGTTTTATGGGGCATTTTCTATCCTTGGTTTTTATCAGCCCTAGTTTTTTTTTTTTTTTTTTTTTTTTTTTTTTTTTTTTTTTTTAACCCATCTTGCAATGAATTAGAAAAAAAAAAATCCTAATGGAAAGGAATCTGACGAGAGCAAATACCTATCTTTTGCCTCTTTCTGAAGGGCACCTCCAGGCCACAGGATGTTTTGTGTGCCTGTCCCAGGCTTCCAGGTCCAGTGCAAAGCCCTGACATGATTCACCCCAACGAATGGGTCTAAAATACACCAAGACAGTCAATTTTGGCATTTGTTCTCCCTTAGGAATTTTACTAGCTGCCTTAGAAAAGCACATAAATTGATTCCCCCTCCCTCTTTTTTTTTTTTTTTTCCCTGTCTCCTCTGCATCCCCCCTCCCCAGTCCATCTTGATGTCATTTCAAAGAGAAGGATGAAAAGGGGGGATTTGTCAGGCGGTCAGGTTTGTGAATGTGTGTTTCCAGCCCCCAACACACACACACACACACACACACACACACCCCAGCTGAGAATGTTAATCAGAATTAAAAGCCAGTCAGTACTCTTAAAGCATCAAACACCAAGACTTAGAGGAGGGGTATATGGGGGGGGGGGTAGAAGGGGTGGGGCTGAAATATAATTCAGTCCTCTGTAACTGACTTACTAAAAGAAAGCAGGGGAAAGGTAGCACCAATTTGATCAGCTTGTCAAATGTCAAAATTATTGGTCTTTTCTTTTAACTACCGCCCCCACCCCCACCCCCCAGCACAGTCAAGTTTTGTGCCTTTCCCAAGTGTGATTAATCTCTGGCAGAGGCCAGAAACAGAAGTAGGTTTCTTGGCTGCCCGTTCTGATAAACAATCTGTTCCTGGGAAGAGTAGGTGAAGGGGGCGTAAATGGAGGGGTAATCTTGGGGCGTGGTGGCCGCGGGTGGGGGACCGTGGAGTGAGGGGGGCGTGGAGGAGAGGAGGGGATGTGGAGGCCAGCTTAGCTAACTCTTGCAGGGAGGCCCGCCCTCCCGGAAAACGCAAGTGCCCTTCCTTTGGAGCGCGTGGTTTTGGGGTGGGTCAGGTTTCCTGCCCTTAAGAATGTGAGCAGACAGTGAATCCATTCTTGCTGCCAGTTCACAACGTCCAGGAAATGTCGGAGGGACACCGAGGCCTCGGGGATCAGGAGGAGAGGGGGGGGCAGCCGCGGGATGGGGGTGGGGTGGGGTTGGGTTACAGACCATGGGCTCCTGTGCGGCTTGCCGCTGGGGAAACTGAGGCAGCGACGGGGCGGGTTGGAGTGGGGAGGCTGGGTGGGGCCCTTGGTGTATTGCAAAGCGGAACAGGGAAAGCCAGAAGATGTTCAAAACAAAAGGACGGACCATTTCCCTGCGTCGGAGGTCGCTGGGACGGAAACTGTAGGCAAGAAGGCTGGCTGTGGATTTGGCAGTGGGCTTATTGTGTGGGCACGCAGGCAGAAAGCAGCAATATGAAAGAGTGGGGAGGAGGAGCGGCTCCAGTTGAAGAGAAATCAGTGCGGAGAAGTCTGTGCGTGGCTGGGAAATGTCACTAAGGAGAGTGCAGTGGGACCCAATACAAGGTGAATAATGGGCTGTCTTTTGGAAAGACACGTAAAAATATTGATAAAGGCGAGAAACCCGCTTCTTTTCAGCTTGAATAGCAAATCTACCTCTCACCTCCTGCCTGTCCTCCCCACCCCAACACATTGGCGCAGACACACACACACACACACACACACACACCCTTGTCCACCCTGCATCTAAGAAGCCTGGGCCAGGCTCGCTTTCCTTTGGATTTAATTGCACAAAAATGCCGAACAAAACCCTGTAATTACACCCTTAGTCCCTGCCACTCAGGCCCAGCACACTTCCTGCCTAGTTTTGTTTTTAAAAGAAGAGGTCATTGCCTCTTTTCTTTCCAAATTGACCAAAACAAAAAAGTAAAAACCCCAAATAAATCCAACCGCTCCAAGCTTCCGTACACCAGGGATTTGGGGATGGGAAATCCATGTCCCTCTAGGAAAGAGGAGCGAAGACAACCTGACCTTCTGCTTTCTCACTTTGGTTCTTAGGTAGAGAGGGGCAGTCTGTGTTTATGCATTTGCCAGGGCAGAAGAATAGACATGCCAGGCTGGTCACCCCAGAAGGAGATCTCTCAGGGGCAGGGTGAGGAGGGTGGGCAGGCCTCGATTTCCAGCCATTTTAATGAGATGTGCTTAGAGCTGGAAAAGAGATTGGGGACAATGGTTCATCTGTCTGTAGCCCTTAACACGCAGAATTACATGGTAAGCCCCTGAAGCAGGGAGAACACATTTTAACATCACACTCACACTCAGTGGGTGAGGAAACTGAGGCCCAGAGAGAAGAAATAGATTGGCTAAGTCAGTCATGTGGCTGGGAGGAGCAGTGAAGAAGCACCGTCACCATCTCTGAGAACTTTTTTTTTTTTTTTTTTAAGATTGTATTTATTTATTTGACAGACAGAGATCACAAGTAGGCAGAGAGGCAGGCAGAGAGAGAGGAGGGAACAGGCTTTCTGCCAAGCAGAAAGCCCTATGCGGGGCTTGATCCCAGGACCCTGGGATCATGACCTGAGCCAAAGTCAGAGGCTTTAACCCACTAAACCACCCAGGCGCCCCTCTCTGAGAAGTCTTATGCCCTTACCTCAGGAAACCAGGACATCTTGGAGGAAATGGAGGTTTCTAGATTTGGGGCTGAAGCCGATCAGACTTGGTTCATCATGAGATCCCCGGGACTGACAGAGAAAGTGCTCTAAAAGAATAGTTGAGAAATGGAACCAATGGCAAAGGGCAGGACACAGTCAAGGAGCTGGGGAATGGGAACCCACCAGGCCATCTGGTGGCCCCGTTTCAACTTTGAAGCAAAAGAAAGTAATGAGAATAGTTTCACACCCATTAGGGACATATCAGGCCAGGATCCTCTGGGTCTGGCTGGAGAGGGAAAGTCAAGTGTGAAAGCATGGTGGTTCTCTAGATGGGTCAGGGTTCGGGGTACCCCTTGTTCCCTCACTTTCTGTCTCTTGTATGCCTAGGCCAGGTTTGGTTGTTAAGGGGTGTAGACCTCTCCTGGGCTAGAAGTGGTTTTTTGTTTGTTTGTTTTGTTTTTTAAGATTTACAGGGGTGGGGGGAGGAACAGAGAGAGGGAATCTTGAGCAGAATCCTCACTGAGCGCAGAGCCGCCTCCCCCTCCAGGGGCTTGATCTCACATGATCCCGAGCTGACCCCAGGATCATGACCCAAGGGGAACTCAAGAGTAGGACATTTAACTGACTGAGCCATCCTGGCGCCCCTGGGCTACAAGTGTTTTGAGGGCAACAGCTAGAGTTATTCAAGGGCCTCTAGCCCAAAGATAGGACAGGAAAGACTGGGTACGGGTGCACAGCCCATGTTACCTGAATTAGGTGAGAGCAAAGGGTGGTTTCTCATAGGAGATGGCTTGTAGATCTGGACGGAGGGTCTTTCCACCATAAAATGCCCCCTCTCCACATTCCTCCTTCCCAAACTTCATC
The DNA here is from genome assembly GCF_030435805.1 of Mustela lutreola. Classification (NCBI taxonomy): domain Eukaryota; kingdom Metazoa; phylum Chordata; class Mammalia; order Carnivora; family Mustelidae; genus Mustela; species Mustela lutreola. The sequence continues at coordinate 136,287,174 of NC_081296.1, forward strand.
ATTCAGCCCGGGGTCCTCCTCGGGGGTGGATATTTAAAAAGCAACTGTTCTTGTAAAGGTAGGTAGGGTAATTCAGTGAGTTCCCTAATACTTTGCTGTATTCTAGAGCTTCAGATTTTCCTCCATCACCCCTACCTAAGGCCAGGGTATTGAAAACCCAGAGAGGGAGAGACAGAAGGAAAAGTCTCAGAGGATGCCAGGGAAGCACGGTTATAACATTTTGCTCAAAGCTGACCAGTGACTCATTTTATCTCCGAAATAACTGGCATTAATGTGTGCATAATTTTGCATCTGTTGGGATGGCAGTGACATTCTTCACCCCCAAAGTCCTGTGGGGAGAGGCATTTTACTTTCTTCCCGCTTCTTAGAGGCATCTGGGAACTCTTCCCATGCCCACCCCCAAAACAGCTAGCAACTGGTGGGAGAGAGTAAGGAATTCTGGGTTTAAAGCCAAGAGAACCTGGTTTCCAGTAATCGGAACTAGCTCTGGACCTGCTTTCCTCACCTATACAGGATGGTGATGAAAGTCACACCTACCTCACAGGGCTGCTGTGGGGATCGGTGAGATAATGTCTGGGAATGCACTTCAGGGCCTTAGACAAATGTCGGTCATTTTATTGTTCATAATCTCCTACATTTTATTAAGCACATTATAATACTGTATTTTCCATGCAGACCAATGAGGCAGACAAAGGAGTCAGTGAAATTACTCCCATTTTACAGACTAAGAAACCAAAGTTCAAGTGATTTGCTCGAGGTCAGATAGCTATTTAGGGTCACCCAAGTCCAAGTTGAACAATATAATGCAATGTAAATGTATAATGTAATGTATATAATGTAAATGTATAAATGTAATGTATAATGCATTGTAAATATGTGCAATGTAAGCGCCTTCTTTTCCTTCCTCTCCCGAATTAGGGGTTGACCGGCCAGCTCAGGCAAGTCAACGCATTTGCAGATAGTGGCCATCCACCCCAACCCGTGACAGCAGTGATGGCTGCCTGTCAGTAGCAGACTTGACCGTGGGACCCAGAGGCCTCAGGGAGGGCTTCCAGCTCTGAGGCCCCGCCTTCTGGCGGCCCCCAGCAGGAAAGCCAGGGCGGCGTCGGGTCTCCAAAGCCAGTGGAAATCCCCAGCCCCGGTGCGGGGAGGGTGGGAACCCACAGGCTCTCCGGCTCCCTGCTGAGGCCCAGGAGCACACGTGTGGCAGGATGGAGGGTCCAGGGTCTGCGCACCTGTGACCTTGGCAACTCCCCACCCTACTCCCAGCTCCAAGCCCTCCTTCTCCGCTACTCCCCTTCTTGGGGTGCCGGTGTTTGTTTTGACTCAAACTGGTCAGTGAATAGCACCCTTGTCTAGCGCTCCCCTTCTTTCCCCCTCTAGACCAGGTCCCTAGGAGGCTCATTCCAGGGTTTCTTTATTTTTGGACCTAAAAAAACCACACCAGCTTTTGCTGAGGACAGCGTTAGGCTACCCCCGTGCCCTGGCACATTGGCAAAGAGGAAGCAGGGAGGAGGCAGGAACCAGACGCGACTGCCTCTGCCTTTCTTCCCTTCCCTGCTCCCCGCCCCTTCAGGAAGAAAGCAGTCAGAGATCTGATCGCTCGCTGTGGCCGCCGTGCCAGCACCAACCACTACGTTCTCCTTTTCCTTCCACCCAGTTTTGCTCAGAGCGCCCGGTGGCCCGCGCGCCGCAGGCTGGGCAGGTCCTGGCTGGCGGCGCAGACTCCGCTCCCCAGGGGTTCTCAGCGAATCACGCTGTGCCTGAGCTTTCACGCTCTAGTGGCTCTTGCGTAACCCTACGCCCTGGCCTAAGTTAATACTTTTTTTTTTTTTCTTTAAATACCAGAATTAATACTTTAGGAAAAGGCCAATACTTCCGCCACAGAGCCCGCCCAGGAGTAAATGTGTAAATTACCTTGCGGATCGCAGATCGATTCTCCCACCCCTAGAGCCCGGGGGTCGGTGGGTGGGGGTGGTTCCTGGCTCGCGGGGATGGGGGCCCTTGGAGAGGCCGGAGGAGGGCCCAGCCCAGACGTTTGTTTTGACCGGGTCCTGCTTAACCGCCAGGCTCAGCGTTACCAAAAAAGGCCTTTCTCCTGCCAGAGCACTTGGCCCTGCTGCTTTGCAAAGCGGGGGTGACGTGAGGTTCAGCCCGGGCCTCTTCGAAGGCTGAGCCAGTTGGCTGCGGGGATGCCAGGTCAAAGAGTCCCCAGCCCGACCCATCTCTGCCAAAAACCGGCTCGGGGATCAGAAGGGAGACTGCACCGGAGCTTAGAAGGGAGCTTAGAAGTGCGTGGACACGCTGGGTGTGGCTTTCTCACCCTTAAGGTTGGGCTGTGGCCTCTGGAAAGGCCAAGTGGAGAGCTGACCTTTTGGTCCAGTTTGGGGATGGGGGGTCGAGTTCTCTGAGGGTGCCAGCTCAGATGGCAAACTGATGGGAGACACAAACTTAGGAAGGACATTTAGGGAGGACTGCAGGCGTTTCCCCTGGAGCCTGGTTGAACCTCTGGTTTTGCTCGTTTCCCAGACCCCACTGCAAAGAAGAGTCTCTCCACCAGATGCCTTAGGCTGAGTAGGCTGAGCACTCCCCACTTCCTTCCTTCCCATACTGTGGACGCAGTACTGTCACATGGGATTCGCCTCCAGGGGAAAATCCACCTCCAAAACATTGGTTCTTGCCTCTCATGGTCCTTGACATCCCCAAACACAGGCCATCTCAGACAAGCAGTGAGGACAAAACTGATCACCATAAACGATGGTGATTCTTGGACGGGGGTAGGGAATCATGAGAGCTATACTTTTTAAATTAAAGTATTATGAGACTGTAATGGAAGTTTGTTTAAATGCATGTTTATTTCTAACTCACTGTGTCTGAAGACACCCGGCATGTATGTGTATATATATATCCCTCCTTTAGTAACAGCGAAGACAGAGACAGACAGGGAGATGGAGACATATGTGCGCGCATACCAAACATAACACTGTGACATAGACTCCCAACGTGCTTTCTCTAGCAGCCTGGCTAGAGGGTTGGGAATAGGCTGCTGTTCCTCAGTATTTTTGGTTTAATAAAGGGATAGAATGAATAAATATTAATGTAAAGAAATGGGTGAAGCAGCCTAGCCAAACCTAATGAGCCTGGAGCCATGGGCTGCTGGGGATGTCACTACATTTTCCAGCCCTGTGTTTTGACTCACTCCAGGGTGGCTGGGGTGTGGGGAGGGCTGAAGTTTGGAAGGGTGAGGCAATGCTGCAGAGCAGCTCTTTACAGAACGGTCACTGCTGGGAGCCAGTCAGCCAGGGAAAGCTTATTATTGTTGGGGGGTGCATAGTGAGCTCACTTTTTTTGCAGGAACAGAAATCCGGCTGCTCTGAGATGAAAGAGGGGCTCCCCCGGGCTCTTCCTTCTCCCTTTCTCCCTATCCTTAAAACTCCCCTTCCCCGGCTCCTAGGACCCCAGAATGAGTGGGAGAACCTTGTGCTGAGGAGTTGCTGGATGGGAGAACAGGCTCTGAAGGTCAAGGGTCAAAATAAAAAAGACTTCTTGTTTCTTCAACTGAACTTTATTACAATTAGTAGTTAACAGTCGTGATGAGAATAATGATCCTTATATTTTATACAATTTACAAAGGGTTGTCATATGTTAACTAGCGATAGTACCCACGTTAATAGCAATACTAATAATAACCAACACTTACTGCCAGCTTCCTGGGGGGCTGACACAGTGCTCCAAACATGCCCACCTGCTGTATTTGTTTTAGTCTGTGGTAGTGGCAGATCCAAAACTTCTGTATGTGTAAGAACTCACTGGTACAACCTGTTTGGAAAGGGAAGGATAAGGGTTGGTTCTGAACGTGTATTTGCATAGCACTTTACATGAGAGGGTATGTTACAGAAGAATGGGGGGACTGATGGAAATTTCGAGCACTATAAACCATCTTTGAGAACCTGAGCTAGTCACAGCTACTTCTCAAACCAGATTTACTGGATTCAGATCCCAGCTCCATCTCTAATGGCCGCGTGACCTTGGGCAAGTTATTTAACCTCTTAGCGTTCACGACAGAATCTACCTTTTAGATAATATTGAGAGCTTAATGATGATGCAAGAAAATTACCTAGCAGTGTCTGACTAACAGCAACCTCAGTGAGTTACCTCCTATTGTGACAAGAAACAAAATGAAATCTCAAACCATCCTAGTAAGCTGGGAGCTATGATCTCATTTCACAGATGGAAAAGAGAGAGTCCGTGAAAGAAAGTAACTACATCAATGTCACAAAGCCAGTAAGTGATAGAGAAGAAATTCCAACCTGGTCCGCCAAACTCCAAAACCTGAAATGCCATTCTATTGCTTCTCCTCCTCCAGCCTTGCCCAGGATTCTCTCAATTTTCAGGGCGGTTGGGGGAGCAGACCCAGTACATAGAAGAATCAGTTGAACTGCCGTCACTATAGCTATGACCAACATATCTGTTCCACAATAAGCAATAATGAGGAGCAGTGGTTCCCTAACGTTAGAGAAAGTATGGCCTTGCTCAGCCTTCTGGGGCACTGTGGAATGAAATCACAGCACGTGAGAATTTTTGAAAGCTGCCACCGTGCTTTACAAAGAGATAGCAATATCATTAAATGCTGCCCCACCTTCTTTTATCAAACCCGGAAAAACCACTCACCTGTTTGGCCTCTCCAGCACCTTCCTCCTCCCTGCCCCCAACTGCAGCTGTGCACAGCCCATAGACTGTTTTCCATAAAGGCCTCCGGCTGCTCATAGCTTCTTCAGACATTCAGCCAAAATTTTTAGAGTGCGACTGGGGGGAGGAGTAGCTCACCCTGAATTCATTTAGCTCTGTCGTTGAAACTCAGGTTCCTACACCAGAGCACAAAAACAAATCGAAAAGGCAGTTTCTGGGCAATGGGAAACAGCTCATTTTGCAGGTGCTTTGGCATCAGTAGTAGCAATGAATGCAACATCCATATCGGGGGTGGGTGGGGGAGGTTTGATTACAGATGAAATGAGTAATACCCTATACGAAATTCGCAATGAAAATCTTGAAAGTGGACATTTAAATGCACTGCTCGGGGTGGAGTGGGGAGCGGGATCGGAAATGACGCTTGTGGTTTTTAAATGCGTTTCTACTTGGGAAAGCCAGGCGGGGAAAGGAAAGGTCATCGTCTGTTTAATTTCCACCCCCACCCCCCCGCCCGGGCCAGGACGTCCAGCATTAGCTCGCCAGGCCTCAGCTGTTGTACACACTCGGCGAGGGGGGAGGGGAAGGCGGAGGCGCGGAGGCGGGGCCTACTGGGAGGAATCTGGGCGTCCTGCCGCGCATGCGCCTCTCCCGAGCAACAAGTGGGCTCCACAGACAGAGGAAGTGTAAAGGGGAGGGAGGGGGGGAAGAACTGGTGCAGAGCATGGCGGTGACGTCAGCGCTCCGCCCGGGCGGCATCCCGCGCGGCCAAGCCGGGGACAGCGCGAGCCGCAGCGCGAGCTGGAGCGCCGAGACGCGCCTCCGGAACGTAGAGTAACAATCACAACCCCACATTCCGGGCGAGTGCGAGCGGGAAGGGATGCGACCCGGGCCGAGGCGCCGCGCGAGCGCCCTGCAGCCAACGTGAGCGCCGCCAGCCGCGGCGGCCCGGGCGCCGGCCAGGCCTGGGGGCGGCGGGAGCCTGCGTGCGTGCGCTCCTCTCCTCTGCTCTCGTGCGTCCTGGAAGCAGTGGCCGCGGCGGCTCCCTCCGGCCGTGCAAACCCAGCCGCCGCCAGCGGAACGGCCGACGCTGCGGAGGGGAGAAGCTCCTCTCGGCTGCCATCCCCTCCCAACCCCCGGCCCTCCGGGGAAGCGGCGACTTCAGCAAGATTGGACCCGGGCACCGGGTGGCACTGAACCCTCTAGCCTTCGCCCCAGGGAGCCTGGCGGGGAGAGGACGCAGCTCGTAGGGGGGCCCCCAGGGGAGAGGAAGAGACAGCCCCCTTTCGAGCTTCCAAGCACCAGCCACTCCGGGGAGGGGGCCAAGAGCCAACGGCGGCCAGAACCCGGCACCCTCGCCCCCTCCCCTCGGGCCCGGAGCTTCCAGCCCGGGTCCGCGGCACCAGGAAGAAGGCGCCTGAGCTCCCCTCCCGACGACACAGCCGCAGTAGGAGGTGGGGGCGAGGAGCGGGCTGAACTCGTCCGCCGCCCCGGCAGTGGAGCCCCCGCGGAGAGGCGCTGCGCCGGCGGTGGAGACTCGCGCTCCCTCCAGCCCCTGGGGCAGAACTTTCTCGCCCCCCCTTCCTCCACCGCAGCCGGACTCCCTCCCCAGCCGGCCAGTCCTCCCGGAGGAGAAGGCGCCGCGGAGACAGCCTGGGCGGGGGCCTACCTTCCCCAGGGCCGGCATCATGTCGGCGGCGCAGGTGTCCTCGTCCCGGAGACAGTCTTGCTACCTGTGCGACCTGCCCCGCATGCCCTGGGCCATGATCTGGGACTTCTCGGAACCCGTATGCCGCGGTTGCGTCAACTACGAGGGCGCCGATCGCATCGAGTTCGTGATCGAGACGGCGCGCCAGCTGAAGCGGGCGCACGGCTGTTTTCAGGACGGCCGCTCCCCCGGGCCGCCGCCGCCCGTCGGGGTCAAGACGGTGGCCCTGTCGGCTAAGGAGGCGGCGGCTGCAGCAGCGGCGGCAGCCGCCGCCGCACAGCAGCAGCAGCAGCAGCAACAACAGCAGCAGCAGCAGCAACAGCAGCAGCAGCAGCAACAACAACAGCAGCAGCAACAGCAGCTCAACCACGTCGATGGTTCCAGCAAGCCCGCTGTGCTGGCGGCCCCGTCCGGCCTGGAGCGCTATGGCCTGAGCGCTGCCGCCGCCGCCGCCGCGGCTGCCGCCGCCGCGGTGGAGCAGCGTAGTCGCTTCGAGTACCCGCCACCTCCGGTGAGCCTGGGAAGCAGCAGCCACGCCGCGCGGCTGCCCAACGGCCTGGGGGGCCCCAATGGCTTCCCCAAGCCGACACCGGAGGAGGGACCCCCGGAGCTGAACCGGCAGAGCCCCAACTCCTCTTCAGCCGCGGCGTCAGTGGCGTCTCGGCGCGGGACGCATGGTGGGCTAGTGACGGGGCTGCCCAACCCGGGGGGTGGTGGAGGCCCCCAGCTCACGGTGCCCCCCAACCTGCTGCCGCAGACTCTACTTAACGGCCCGGCCAGTGCCGCCGTGCTGCCCCCACCGCCGCCCCACGGCCTGGGCAGTCGTGGGCCCCCGACGCCCGCGCCCCCAGGGGCGCCCGGGGGCCCCGCTTGTCTTGGGGGTGCCCCGGGCGTGTCAACCGCGTCGTCCTCGGCGTCGTCTTCGACCTCGTCGTCGGTGGCGGAGGTGGCTGTGGGTGCTGGTGGAAAAAGGCCCGGCTCGGTCTCCAGCACAGACCAGGAGCGCGAGCTGAAGGAGAAGCAGCGGAACGCCGAGGCCCTGGCCGAGCTGAGCGAGAGCCTGCGCAACCGCGCGGAGGAGTGGGCCAACAAGCCCAAGATGGTCCGCGACACGCTGCTCACGCTGGCTGGCTGCACGCCCTACGAGGTGCGCTTCAAGAAGGACCACTCGCTGCTGGGCCGCGTCTTTGCCTTCGACGCTGTCTCCAAGCCCGGCATGGACTACGAGTTGAAGCTGTTCATTGAGTACCCCACGGGCTCAGGCAACGTGTACTCCAGCGCATCTGGTGTGGCCAAGCAGATGTACCAGGACTGTATGAAGGACTTCGGCCGGGGTCTCTCCTCCGGCTTCAAGTATCTGGAGTACGAGAAGAAGCACGGCTCTGGGGACTGGCGTCTGCTTGGAGACCTGCTGCCTGAGGCCGTGCGCTTCTTCAAGGAGGGCGTGCCCGGCGCCGACATGCTGCCCCAGCCCTACCTGGACGCCAGCTGCCCCATGCTGCCCACGGCGCTGGTGAGTCTAAGCCGCGCCCCCAGTGCGCCCCCGGGCACCGGGACCCTGCCGCCCGCCACCCCTTCGGGCCGAGGCACAGCCGCCAGTCTTCGCAAGAGGAAGGCGTCCCCCGAGCCCCCGGACTCCGCCGAGGGCGCCCTAAAACTGGGCGAGGAGCAGCAGAGGCAGCAGTGGATGGCGAACCAGAGCGAGGCCCTAAAGCTCACCATGTCGGCCGGGGGCTTTGCGGCTCCGGGGCATGCCGCGGGAGGTCCGCCCCCACCGCCTCCGCCCCTGGGACCCCACTCCAACCGGACCACCCCGCCCGAGTCAGCCCCTCAGAACGGGCCGTCCCCCATGGCCGCCCTCATGTCGGTGGCAGACACTCTGGGCACGGCGCACTCGCCCAAGGACGGCAGTTCCGTGCACTCCACCACTGCGTCCGCGAGGCGCAATAGCAGCAGCCCGGTGTCACCGGCCTCCGTGCCCGGGCAGCGCCGCTTGGCATCTCGGAACGGGGACCTGAATTTACAGGTGGCGCCCCCGCCGCCTAGCACCCACCCGGGCATGGACCAAGTGCACCCCCAAAACATTCCGGATTCCCCTATGGCCAACAGCGGGCCCCTCTGCTGTACCATTTGCCACGAACGTTTGGAGGACACGCATTTCGTTCAGTGCCCATCCGTCCCCAGCCACAAATTCTGTTTCCCTTGCTCTAGAGAGAGTATCAAGGCCCAGGGGGCCACCGGCGAGGTGTACTGCCCCAGCGGAGAAAAATGCCCTCTGGTTGGGTCGAATGTACCTTGGGCCTTCATGCAGGGGGAAATCGCGACGATCTTAGCTGGAGATGTTAAAGTGAAAAAGGAGAGAGACCCTTGAACCACAAGACCGCCACCTCCTCTGCCCCTGACCAGCTTCTCTCCGATCCAGAGGGCCCCTCCCCCACCCACAGCGACCCTCCCTCCCCTCACCCCCAAGATGTAGAATTGTGAATATAACAAACTGCAAAAAGTTAGTCTTATGTATAGACATTATTTTCGTCGTATGTTTCTATATTTTGAAACAAAAGGTATGTAACTTCTTCATTTGAAGGATAAGCTGGTTTGTGTTAAGCAGTATAATATTGGTTGGGTCATTTGCATCATTTCGTTAGCATTTATTTGGTGGCAGAGTGTTTGCCTAGGTACAGAATTAATAGCCCTTAGCAACGACTGCTGCTGGTGTGTATTTTTGTAAATGTTATGCACTCTCTGAAAGGAAAAAAAACACAAAAGAAAATGACTTTTTTTTTTTTTGCCAAGGCCAGTGTTGCTGCCTAAAAAAAAAAAAAAAAAGATGCTATAAAATGGTGAAAGCTTCTTTCTAAACAGCCCCAAGAGTTGAAGTCTTCACTTTATTTTGTTCCATTTTGTTCTGTTTTGTTTTTTTGTTTTTCTGTTTTGTTTGCAAAATGGTAAAGGGGGGAGGTGTTTGGGGGGGGCGGGGTGTTTTCTGTTGCAAGTTTGTGAGGGAAAATGTTTTGGTTTGTTTCTACTGACTTGAATGTGTTGGATCTTCACGTGTTGTTTTGTTTTTGCTTTATTGATGCACGGATGCTTTTGAACAGTAGAGCGAAATGCTAGACATGGGGAATCTGCTCTGTTTGTCCTTTATACATTTCTGTAGTTAACAGAACACTGTAATGTGCCTTGGAGCTTAGTAACTTGTAATAAATTCAATTGATATTAATTCTGCCCCGAGTCAGCAAGTGTGTTTTTCTAGAGCTAAGGCCACATAGTTCCAACATAGGGGACACCCTCCCTACCAACATAGAACACAAATGCTGGTGCCGCCACAAACCTTCGGAGGGGGTGGCCTCTGGGGAAGGCCCCGTGCTGGGGGACTGCCCCTCCCCCCCCACCAGGCTATTTACATTCACCTCTGGGGGGGGTGGGGACAGTTGCTGACTAAGCAATTTCTGTTTACTCTTCTGCATCTCTATTTTCCCAGTGAGCACCCCAGCTGCAAATGGCATTGTCGGGAACTTGCCCTGTGCCCTCAAGTGTGTGCTGATCCCCAGTGCAGCTGTGACTTGTGCAAGTGGGGAAAAAAAAAAATAGGATGCTTCGTCTCTTAGATGTGGCAGAAATCACACTTAACTGCACATATAAAGCAAAAATGCCACAGAGCTGGGAGCTGTCAGTGGAGGCAGGCGGGGTGTGGGCACCAGGGAAACAAATGCATGTACTGAGCCAGGAGAGTTGCCAGCAGCTTCCAGCTGATGCATTGGAAAAGCAGTGCCACCTCATTCATCACTCGTTTTTCTACCCTCCCTCCTTCATGATAAGTATTTCTAAAGGCAGAACACTTCACTGGTCGGAAGATCATTGTGGGGAATGAGGCAAGAGAGAAAAAAGCCAAATCCAGTTCCTGAGGCAAAGGTCACTTATGACACCAAATAAAACCATTCCCACTGGTGAAAAATTTCAAGTATTCATCTAATCAATCTTCCTGGCGGTGTTTGTACAGAAGGTACAGAGGTACAGAAGGGTAGGGGACCAGGACAGTAATGTCCTTTAGAGCTCTGAGCCCCCTTGGCTGAGACCAGAGTGGAACTCTCCCAGAGCTAGGGCAAGGCAAACAAACCTGGTATGGACCTTGTACTTTGTGGGAGGTGAATGGAACAGTAGAAAACAGGAGGGAGGTAGCAAAACAAAACCCGTCTGAAATTCATTCCTGGTCACACCTGGACTCCCAGGAAGGGGGCTTGCTGGGCCAAGTCAGCTCCCATGAAGGTGAGGAATAAGTGAATAAGGGGAGAGACTTGGTGCCTCACCCTACTCCTATCAAAGAGGGTGCAGGAGCAGGAGGGTAGGGAGGTGGGTATGGGTGCAGGCATGTTTGGGGAAAAGCAAATCACTGGTTAGCCCAGAACACCGGTGTGGAGGTTGGGTAGGTGTTGGGACTCGCTGTTAATAACACCCTTTTAGTTTCTGTTCCTGATTAACCACCACCATCACTGAAATAGTGGAAACCATGATTGTGTGTGTGTGTGTGTGTGTGTGTGTGTGTGTGTGTGTTAGGGTGTGGCTAACTGGCAATTGATGGATCTGCAGCCTCTTAATCCTGGTACATGGGAGGTGGCTGTCTCACCTCTTTAAGAATCTCCCCACATATAAATAGATATGCGTGTCAGCTTCCTGCAAATGTGTCCGTGCATTTTCATCAGCTGCCAAGTGTTGTATTGGTGCTTATGAGTCATGAAACCTATTTTCATCCTCAGGGGTAATTAACTTGGGGGTGATAATGCATAGCAGACTGTAGGAAGAGTTAATTCTAAAACCCATCCTTGCCTGGCTACCAATCACGTATTTCACTTAAAGGTCTGGGTTGGCTTTTCTCATAAGCTCATTAATAAAAACCAAGCATGTTTCGCCTGGAAGATCCTGTAAGGTACTCCCAACCCCCACTCCCAGCACACACACTCTTCCAATGGGTAAAGCTCAGCAGCCTGAGAATACAGAGAGTGTCACGGGTGTAATTTAACCACCATTGAATGAAGGAGCCGTGGGTGCCGCCACAGCACTTAACTGCGCATGTGCATTTCGATGTGCGGATTACCTGTGGAGATGCGGTCCAGTTCAGTGGCTGCAAGTGGGAGTGGGTCCTGTTACCTGTCTCTGTGGGCACCGCCGCTGCTGGGGGCCTGCCACTGTGTCTTCATTGCTGGGGTGTTATGCTCAGGAACTTTCAGGATTACAAGACCCTTGCCTTAGTGCACTTAGGTAGGAAAGAGCCTGTCATTAGGAGCTGAGAACAGCGTAGTTGCTCCCCCTTCTTGTTGCTGGGTGCATTATTTTCAGGAGCGGCGGTAGCTGTAATAATGAGGCATCCAGCAAAGGCGGCCAGTTTGGTTTCACGAAGGAAGACTGCCTTGATGAGGCCTGGGGGAGAGGCGGGAGGGAGTGGGAGGGAGAGCCAGGGTTGGGTGGAACTCAGGCTGGAAGTGAATTATAATGGCACAGTTAATTAAAGTTTACCCTAGCCAGGGGCCATTTCTTAAATGGAGGCTCTCCCTTCTCTTTTTTTGGAACCATGTGACCTTTCTCTTTGCTCTGACCCATTCAGCCGGGAGTCTGGTTGTCTTAACGGGTCTTGCTCTGATTCCGCGGCTAGGTTCCCCCTTCCCCAAAGCTTTCCACATTGCACGCCTAGGAAACGTTTTCTTCTCTGGCACGTGAGGATTCTTAGGGATTCAGAGATTCAGTCGGAGATCCTGGGTGAGCCTAGGCTCCTTCATTACCCCTGGCTGGAGCTCCCCAGTTCCCCCACTTCCCATCCATCTCCATCCCTTCCCCTGCAGAGCCAAGGTGGCTAACATTTAACAACCCATATTGTATTTACTTATATGTATTATTTATACGACTAATCCAAGCTGGATGTTTCTTTTAATGGGCATGGATGTCAGGCAAGGAGAGTTTTGAGGGAAGGGGCTGATAGGGGTCATTTTTTGACGTTGACCTCTAAAGACTGCACCATAGGAGAGGGTCACTGTGTCCTGCATCGACACATGAACCCACTCAGCTCATGTGGGCATGCTTGCCTACGTTATTGAATGGAAGATTCGTGGGTGCACTTTCACGTGCCTCCGGCCCAGACTGTTACTGTAATGACTACTGAAATTCACTTTTGTTTTCTCTCATACTTTATCAAATCAAGGAAACGAGAACTGAGAATGACCTTACTACGGTCATCTAGTGAAGTGCTTTCTAAACCGTTTTGAGGTCAGAGATACCGCAGAAAAATCTGATAAAGATACGGATCCTTTCCCAGAAAGTACAGGTGCCCTCGTATACATGGATTTGTAAACATTTTTTCCTCTTTAGTATCAATTTTATGTATTTATTTTTAAATAGATAAAACATTTATTTGCTACAAAATTCAGAAGGTGTCAAGGGGGTATACAGCCCTATAAGGGCTTTTCGGTGTCATTGCCCCTCTGCACCCCCCCCCCCGCCCCCGTTTCCTTCTGGAATGCCACCAGTACTACTCAATTTTTTTTTTTTAAAGATTTTATTTATTTATTTGAAAGAGAGACAGTGAGAGAGAACATGGAGAACATGAGTGAGGAGAAGGTCAGAGGGAGAAGCAGACTTCCCATGGAGCTGGGAGCCTGATGTGGGACTCGATCCTGGGACTCCAGGATCATGACCTGAGCCGAAGGCAGTCGTCCAACCAACTGAGCCACCCAGGCGCTCTACTACTCAATTTTTAAAGGAGTCTATGCACATCTAAAGTTCAGCCACAGAACCTGAGATTAGAACTTAGGTCTAGTCCATCCACCTTGTAAAGATAAGGCTGCCAAGGCATAAACAGGGGGAATAAATTCCTGTGGTCACGCGGTGGCAGAACTTGGACTAGGTCCCTGTTAAGGACCAGCTCTAATGGGTATTTTCTTTAAAAAAATAAAATAAGTAAATAATAAAATAAGGACACCTGGCTTAACTGGAACAGTGTATGGCAAAAGGTGACAATGAGGTAGAAAAAGGAGTAGGAGTGCCTGCGCGGGGAGGGCTCAGTGTTTTTGCATTAACTCTCAAGGGACTAGGAACAAGCATTTGTCCCTTGGTCTCTTGTAGGCATTCCACTTGGGGATGGGGATGTTCAGAGAAGTTTCTAGGTTTCTGACTGTAAAAGTGAGGGGAATCGGAACCAATGGAGTCTTAGCCTTTAAGCTGTGGATCTTCACGCTACCTCCCCCTTTGCTGATAAGAAACTTCTGATGCTTTAAACAGATAAGCAACCATCTGGGCATAGACGTAAATAGGGAGAGAGAAAGATCAACCAGGACTCCTCCTGCCTTCTCCTGAGCTAATTTGGGACTTCTCTCCTTCCTCTCCATCACCCTCCTCTACTTGGCCCTCTCTCCCTGCTGACAAAGAGGGAACTGAAGGAGACAAGAGCCCCCTCCCTCCCCGCCTTGGCATCATGTGCTGGGTAGATGCCCACAAGGCCATCCAAGCTTTGGGCCAGCCTTGGAGGAGGGCTTGATGACTCCCATTTTACAGATGTGTCAGCTGAGCTCAGAGAGGTTAAATACACAAGGGCAGCCCTGTTACGTAATTCAAGTCCAGGGCACCCTGGAGCCTGGACTCTATCCCAGGACTCCAAGGTTGTTCCATGCAAAAGGTCTCTGACTTCTGATCCTGAGGGCCCAAGAAATCCAGGCTCTGAGCTTACATATCAACTGTCAGCCCTCTTTCATCTTCCAGAGCCTCTGTGTGAACCTGGCCAGTGCCAGGGAGCAAGGATGCACACAGGAGGGGCAATTGGGAACCTCCTAGGAGAGGGGCTCTGCGCTGAGCTCAGGGAGTCTCTCTCTCTCTGCCCCTCCCCCTGCTCGGACTCTCTCTAAATAAATAAATTCATTAAATCTTAATCTATCTCAGCTTTGACTGAACAGAGAGGTGGGCATGAAGCAAAGAAAGGTTCTCATTTCTCTCATTTCTAAGGCACCTTGCTCCTCTGGAGAGCATCAACCTCACAAGCCACCATCTTCTCTGGCATTCTTGCTTGTTTTAGGGGAACAGAAGTGGCAATGAACTCTTGAGCCTGGCCTGATTGTCCTGTCTCGTTGGGGCCACAGATGTGCATCCACCCTGTATAGGAGACTGTGTGTAGTGTGTATGCAGTCTGTGTTTAGTCTTGGGGTTTGATCCAGGAAAACTTACCTCTCTGTGAGCGCCACAATGTGGGCCCCGAATTTGATGGGCCCCCTGTCCAGGTTAGACTCCAGAGAAGTACCCCAGCCTCCTAGCAGGTGTCCTGCTGCTCACTCCAGGCCATGGCTCTGTAGCAGTCAATTCTTCTGCACATCTGAGCATGTCCCATGCTTGCTTGGAAACCTCCGTTAGCTCCCTGTTGCCCTACAGGATACAGACCAACTCCTTGGCTCCACCATTTCCCTCTGTGAGGGGGAGGGTAATTTAATTATTAAAAAGACATTACAGGGGCGCCTGGGTGGCTCAGTCGGTTAAGCATCTGCCTTCAGATCAGGTCACTGTCCTGCAGTCTTGGGATGGAGCCCCACGTCAGGCTCCCTGCTCGGCAGGGAATCTGCTTCTCCCTCTGCCTCTGACCCTCCCCCCTTGTGCTTGGTCTCTCTCTCAGATAAATAAATGAAATCTTAAAAAAAAAAGATATTCCATATACATGATTAAAACAAAAAGAAAATCAAACAGCATGAAAAGATCCTCAGTGAAAAGTTGGTCAGTCTCCTTCCACTTTCAGGTCTTTAGTCCCCCTCTCCCGAGGGAAGAACTTCTGACAGTTATTTCGGGTACAGTTTTAGTATTAGAAGCACAAAGAAGCTTAGGTTTATAATACATATCTCCTGGGGATAGATCCTGGGACAAGCCAAAGATAAGAAGGAAGGTCCAAGACAAGCAACTGACTTGGGTCAGAGCCCCAGTCTGGGTCTGGGGTGTCTCCTGACCCCCTAGCTAGGGATTAGCTGTAATTCTTCATAGACTCCTGGACAAAAGGCACACGCGCGACGTATGTCCTTTGCCCACACACAGTGCACCTGCTTTGCTGTGGTGTGTTGGGCTCCTTGAGTGAGCTCCTGTGTGGTTCAGAGGGTTCTCTGGAGGGAATGGGGGTGGGGAGAAGTGGGGCAGTGGCCGCAGGGGCCAGGTATCCCCAGCAACCTAGCGTCCAGAGCCTTTCTCCTCAATAGCTGTGTCCCTTCCTCTCCCCGCACCACAACAGACAGCTTGGTGAAGCCGGCAGAATTGCAGACCAGAAACCTGTGACTAAAAGAACGAGCAAGGGAGGAACATTATTGTGTGTAACCTTTGGAGCTGACAGTGGGTCAGGCATTGTCATATCCTATTTCTCTTTCATTAGGGCTGCTTGTTGCTCTCACTCTCCTGTGACAGGAAAATACCCCCAGGAGGTGCTGTTATTGCTCCCATTTTCCAGACAAGATAACCAAAGCAGGGAGCCCTAAATACCTCGCCCCTGCCCGACCTCACTGCTGCAGGTGATTCACAGGCTCCCCTCGCCCGGGCTTCCCCACTTCCCTTCGCAGGAGCGCAGACCCTTCTATGGACGCCTGGGTTTTGTTGCGAGGAGTGAGGAGCAGGCGTCTGAAATCCCCCGGGTTAGTGGCTCAGCAGCCGCAGTGCCGGGGTTCGGCCGCCTAGGAGAACAGGTATTTGGGTCGCCGGGGGCGCCGGGGCGACGCTGGCCGCCAGCACCCCGGGAGAGGCAGCTGTGGAATGCCGGCCACGTGAACGCGAAGGAATTAACTCTGCGCCCCTGGGTCTTGGCCCAGACGGTCATGTGACCACCTCGTACACCACCCCCACCGCCCCCACCACCCCCACCCCCTCCTGCCGCAGCCCCCGCCCCTCCTTGTCTGCTGTAGGCCCGCAGTGCTCTGTCTGGCTAGAGCCGGGCAACCGGTTCCTGACTCATGGTGTTGCCAGCATGGCCAATTAGCTGGGGGGCCAGGGAGCCCTCCGGAATTAGGATCGCCTTAGGGGAGGGGGAGAGAGAGGCGGCTGGGAGCTTCTCCGGTACGCAGAGGGAGAAAACTGGGGACCCCAGAGAAAGAGATGCTGCGGGGTGTCCCCCCCCCCCACCCTTACCCGGGGTTAAGCTGCCTGGCCCTGCCCCAGAAGGGTCTTCATGCCATTTGGGTGAGTGGGACAACTCAGCTGGGGCTGGGGCAGGCAGGGCCGGCCCTAGGCGGGCAGGGGGAGCTGGCACCTGCAGTTGGTCATCAGCCTCAGGTACACCCCATGCCTTGTAACTGACTCCTACCTGGGCTCAGCCTCGCCCCTCCCCTGCAGAGGCAGAAGGGGTCAGCAGGTACCTGCCAGCCACAGCCGCTGCCTCCAGCGCCCTGGGGAAAGGGAGGGCCTCTGACAGCCTGCACCAACTTTTCTTAATCCCACGTGGTTCAGGTCAAGCCCTTCTCCCTGGGAAGCAGCTGAGTCAGAGCCTGCAGCCTCCTTATCCAACTTCATCTCCTGTCCCACCTGCCAGTGGCTTCCTCCCAGGGCTCCCTCTCCTCCCCACTGAGGCCAAGCGCCTGCGGCAGGGTTCCTGTTCCCTCAGGACGGTAAAGGCGACTGGAGACACCTAGAGCCCAGGCTGTCGCTAGTCTGAAAAGGTTGCAGCCTCTCCTTTTGACGCTCCCAGCCCCTCTGCTAAAACACACAGTCAAGTCGGCAAGGCTCTCAGTGAGTGTGGGCATTGTCGCCACCCTTATTCTTGCTTAGTTCAGGTGCCCCCTCCCCTCCGTGCCTCCACCCCCTCTGCTGGCAGGGGGTAGGGGATGGGTAAGTGCTCTGACAATGAGGCCACTGGAGCACAGATGGGGTCTGTCCCATCTGGGGCACTGGCAAAGACCCTTCCAGAAGGTTGGGGAGAAAGGGGCTAGGAGGCGGGGGATCATGGTTCCACCAGAAAAGGGCAAGGAGTTTGGTTTGGTTTCACTGGTATGTGGGGAGAGGTGAGGTGGGACCAGCAAGCAAGGCCTCCTGAGCTAAGCTGAGGAGCTTGAAATTAATCTTGAAGGGCCTTTGAAAAAACGGTGAGCAGAGGGACGCCGTCTGGTGTGCCGTTTGAAAAGATCTTTCTGGCAGGAGCATGAGGACTAGATTAGCTCAGAAAGAGAATCAAGGCTGTGAAACCAGGTAGAAGGCCGTTGTAGGTAGGGGTGCCTGGGTGGCTCATTCGTTAAGCTTCTGCCTTCGCAGCAGCCTGGGCTCCCTGCTCAGCGGGGAGTCTGCTTCTCCCTCTTCTCTGCTTGTGTTGCCTCTCTCACTGTCTCTCTCTCTCTCTCTCTGTCAAATAAATAAGTGAAATCTTTAAAAAAAAAAAAAAGAAAGAAAGACAATTGCAGGATTCAGGCAGGAGGTGATGAAGCCAAAGTCAGGAGAGACCGTGGCGTCGGGGGAGGGGCACAGAGGTGTTAGGTGGAGAGAAGGCAGGCTCTGGTGCTAAGATGCGCTCTGGTGCATGAAGGACAGGCAGAGGGAGGAAGGAGGCAGGGGTCGCCCTCAGCTCGGAGGCCCTGGGAATGCAGCATGAGAGCAGGTTTAGGGGAAGAGGTCTGGTCCCTTTTGGACATGGGCCTGAGGTGCCATGGGCCAGCTGGGGGGAGAAGCCAGGTAAGTAGGTGGATGTGCCTGCCTGAACCCTGCAGACGGGTCTGGGCAGGAGCCGAGAGGGGTTGTCTTCCTTATGAGTGGTGGCAGAGGCATGCGTTTGGATGAGGTCCCAGGTGGGCAGAATGACAAGGCTGTGGAATACTGTGGACACTCACCTTCCAGGGCTGGGGGAGGAGGTGAGTAGCCGGAGAGGTGGGAGGGCAGCCACAGGAAGGCGTGTCCCGCCTGCCGAAGAAGATGCTGCCGGATGGTGTCTCGGATAGGGCTGGCTGTTGGCTGAGAAGGAGGAAGATAAGGCAGCAGGGAGGTCCCTGGAGACCCTGGCCCTCGCAGTATGTGCAGGATGGAGATGGAGGGTAGTGGGGGGGGGGGCAGCAGAAGACCCAGCTTGTCCCAGAGTCTTGGCTCTGAAGGGAAACAGAGAACTTGGCAGCCAGGGGGCAGGTGGGCGGAGTCTCTCTGATGCTCGAGGAGACAGAAGCATGTCCATAGGGGAGGGCTAGTGGAGAAGGAGAGGTTGAGTATACCAGAAGGGGGATGTAATTAATGAGTGATAGCCCCCATGGGAGGAGACTCCAGGAGAGGCAGTATGGGACTCCGCAAAGTCAAACTGGGAGTCTCCGTGCACATAGCACTGACTACGGGCCAGGTGCTGTTCTAAGTGCTTTACATCCCCTAACCTGCTTAGGTCCGCATGATAACCCTACAAAGCGGGTGTTGTTATTGCCCACATTTTACAGAAGAAGGACCCAGACATAGAAAGGTTAAGTCGCTTGTCCAAGATTGCAAACCTACCATGCGATGCGGCTGGTGCGCCAGGACTTGAACCCAGGCACGGCGCCTCCGGAGGTGTGGCGATGTCAAGGGCATGGACTCTGGAGCCAGGCAGCCTGGGTTTGTATCTCAGCTTCTCCACTTATTTGCTTCAGCTCTCTGTCCCTCAGTTTCCCCTCCAGGAAAATGGGCATAAGAATTCTACCAAAATCACAGTGCTGTTGGGTGGATTTAAGGTATAAATGCCTGTAAAACACTCAGAGCAAGGCTTGGGGCATAGAAAGCACAGGGGGAGGGACTCGCCTGGGATGGAACTGGGTGTCTGCTAATTAGGTCGCCTGTCCTGGTTCTCAGGCCTGGGGTGCTTGACTGTAATGACTATCAGGACCTACTTCTGGACGTGGCAGAAGCTGAGAGCAGCATGGCCAGGCCGGAGTGAGTTGGGGTGGCAGCTTGCGGCTTTGGCCCTCCAGAGGCCCAGAGCTAGGCTAAGACCTGTAGTATTGAATAAAGCCTGCTGGACGACTGGGTGTGTGGCTTCCCTCTGCCACCAGCCAGCTGTGTGCTCTGAAGCCGGTAGTGAACATCTCTGAGGCTGTTTTCTCGCTGGAGGATGGAGATGGAGTGACCACATCACAGGGCGGTACGGGGGTTCAATCGGCTGCTGCACGGACAGTACCGGTTCAGAGTTCATGCTTAGCAAGTGTTTGCTGTCACGCGTGTGGTTGGGGTAGCAAGGTATTTGGCACGTGAGTAACACGAAGTCTGTGAGAGAAGAGGCCCTGCCCCTCCCTGCCACCCTGGGAACCACCTTCCAAGGAATGGGTGGCCAGCTCCCCGTCCACCATCTTTGGCCACCTCTGGCCAAGAGCTTTGCCAATTCCAGAATGAGCGGAGGGAGAACAAATCCCACCTCTGGTCCAGCGGTTGGAATTTCAAGCTGCCAGATCTAGTTCTGGGGCCGTGTGGGACCCCACTCCTTGCCCCCCTACCATTCCACACCCTAGTTTCCCAAGACCTTGTCCACTCTCACACAGGCCTCGCTCTGCCCAAAGGTGGGGCTAACCCAGCTTTCGCTTCTCTCCAGAGAGCCTCCCCCTCCAGGGGACAGAGCTCTGGGCTGCAGTCACTGTGCTGCCTTCTTTTCAACCCCCTCATGTCCCCTCCCCTTTCCTGATCCTTGATTTACCCTGAGCTGTATTAAGACCTTTAAGCAGCCCTGAGAGCTGAGAGGTTGAGATGTAAACCCCCTCCCTTGCCTGCAACCCATCTACGTACAAACTCAAAATAAAAACCTCTCTAAACCTTAAAATCAGTGTGCGGAAGTCCAACAGACTTCTGATATTTTTTTCCCCCAGGATGACTATTTCCTTGCTATTTTTGAAATACTAGGAGCCAGCCCTTTAAAAAACCAAAGCAAACCAGAGCACTGTTGATGCCCTTTTACTGCCGGTGCCCTAAGCACATGCTTAATCTGTCTGTTGGGCCACCTGGCTTTGCCTGCCCCCTCCTCTGTGCCAGAGCCGGACAGAGGACTGGGGCATTGGGTCACTCTTCCCAGAGACTTCCCCCACCCCAACCCCGCCCCAGGGAGAGGGAAGCCCTGGGCCAATCAGTTGCTGCAGGGGAGGTGACGTCAGGAAAGCCCAGAAGGTTCCACTTCCGCCCCCGCCACGGGTGCACCCTCTCCTCCCCACTAGAGCAGCCAGGGCCAGCTCGGGCCCCCCGCCAGTCCTCCAGCTGGCCAAAGACGGCTGGGCTGCGTTAGTCCCCAGGCCTGCTGCCCCGCGCTCCACACCTGTCAGGCAGGTCTCCTGGTTCCAAGCCACTTGCTTCCCTGTTGGAGCGGGAGCCAGCAAGTGCCGGCACTACTTCTGCAGACCGGCTCTTCCAGATCCTGCTTGTAAACTCTGGTGAAAAATGAACCTCACGTGTCTGATAAGGAGGGTGCTTGGTGGGAGGTGGAGAAGGCAGGCAGAAAGCTTTGCACCGGCAGGAAGACCAGGCAGGCCTCCTTAAGCACCATCAGGGAACACCCCAGAAAGAGAGGCTAATTGTGCATCCTAGAAAATTCTAAGTGGGCGGGACCTTTTAGAGCGGTTCATTCTGCAGAGAGAAAACAGGCCTAGAAAAAGAAGGGCAGGGAGTTTCCACAAGGTGACCACCAGACAAATGGCCGTTGTCTCAGTCCTCCCTTGTCCCTGGGTGAGGCAGGAGGAGGACAGTCCTCTACCTCCTGTCTGCTCCTCCCCTGAGCACTCCCTGACAAAGTCAGGAGATGCCCCGTATCCCCGCCTGCTCCCCCGACCGCTTTCTTGCTCAGCTGTCCCCCAGCCAGCCAGTGCCCTGCACCCATCCAGCTTGTCGCCCCCTCATCTCACCAAGGGAAGAGACATTCATCGAGGGTCCAGCCCGTAGGAAGCCATATAGTCTTCTCGATTAATAAACCGAAGCCAGAGGTTAGAAGGTTTCTGCAGTTAGTTTCACATTCCAGGAAAGAGAAGGAAAGGAATTGAGTGGATTTGGAGCACTTTACAAGGGCAGAGCCTTTCTTCTACTGGATTCTGAGCCTTGGAACAGCCCTTTGTGCAAAACTCTGTCCCCGAGACCAGCCCCAGAGCCAGAGTGTCAAAGCACAGGCTCAAGTCTCAAGGTCTCCTCGTGGCCATGCTGGGCGCCGGAGCCTGTCTCCCCACCTGTGTGTGCCCTTTGCATCTGCAGCACTGTACCCTACGGCCCCACTCAAGGCCATGGCCTGCGCTGAGCAGGCTGCCCTATCTCATTTCCTCTGCAGGACGCCCACGTCCGAGCTATGATTATCCCGCCTTTTCACAGACGGAGAAACTGAGGCACAGGGACTTTCCACGAGGAAGATGTGGACCTAGAATTTGAACCCAGGGTGGCAGATGCCGAGCCCCACCCTACACTTTCAGCCCCTCGTCCCCCATCCTGTCGTCGTAGGCTTGGGGGTATCAAGCCAGCCGTTCAGAGTCTCCCGGGGGAGGGCAGGGGCTGCGGGTCCTCATTCCGAAGCTGGTGTTGACAGATGGCCACTCAGGCGAAAGGCTTGGCAAGGAGGAATTGCAGATAGGGGCTAAGGGTGCAGCTTGACATGTGTGTCTTGCTCTCTTGCCCTTTTTTGGCGTTCTAGCTTTGTTTTCCTTGCTCCGGGGGACCGACCGACTGTATGCTTCCTTCCTCCCTCAGGGCTCCCCTAAGAAAAGGCCATAAAGGACAGAAATGGGGTGTTCGGGAAGAATTCATTCAGCCTTGGGGATTAGACAGAAGCGGGTTCGAAGTTCTTCTGTATTAGTGATCTTGGCGAAGTCACTCAGAGCTTCGAACTTCTGTTCTGTGAAGCAGAAAGCATTGCACTTCCTTCCAAGCGTGATGAAGGGAATCGAATGAGATAGCAAATGATTGTGAACTAAGCATGAAGTCCTCTCTACTTGTGGATCGTGATGTGTTATTATCATTCTAAAGGAAGAAATCGGGGTGGGGTTAGGGAAGGTTGTTGGGGAGAGACAGGCTGTTGATAAAGTGTATTGTGTGTCCCAGAGCCCTGAGACACTGGGGACCGAGTGAAAGCAGCAGATGGGCTTTGCCTTACCTGGGAGCTGTCCTCTGGGCCCTTAGGGGTAGCAAGAAACTCACTCTGCCTGGGGGCAAAGTGGCAGCTTTGCAGGGGGAGGAAGGGAGGTGCTCACACCGCCCCAGGCTGAATGCACCAATGGACCCTTCCAGAGTGCAGGGCCCCAGGGCCTATTGCCAGACAGAAGCAGTGACATTCCCTTCCCAACTGATAACACCCCAAGAGTTCCCCCCACCCCCGCCCCCCGGAGAGGGGCTCTCTGACCTGTCCAGAAAGCTGACTGGCTGCACCTGTCAGGGACTTTTGTTTCCAATGAGCCTGGTAGCTGTGGGGCCATTGGGGGGATATAAGGAAAGCGCCTACACAGAGCCAGGGGTCTGTGGCTAGAGGAGGAGGACACACTCTTCCTGGATTATGTAACCATTTACCCCAGCCCCCTGCAGAGACGCACAAACAACAACTGATAACTCCGAAGAGATACTGATCTGGTTGGGGCAGGTCATTGAAACCAGGAACAGTCCCTGCCAAACAGGAATGTCCTGCCTCCCTTAGCAGAGCAGATGCTTGGGTTATTTGGGAGGAGTGAGAGTGTAATCACATTCTCAGAGTCAGAAAGCTTGGCCTGTCCTTGCTCTGCTGGGTCTTCTGGTCAGTTACCATTTATTTGGCTTTTGGAATATGGTAATAAATAAGCCAGAATCCTCGTTGATAGGTTCAGCCTAGTGGGGAAGAGTTCCAGAAACACACAGCTTGATAGTGCAGGAGCCACTGTTTTAGGTTGGGCACTTTGGCTTGGGTTTTGACAAGTGAGTAGGAGTTCAATGAGCAGCAAGGGGGAAATTCCAGGTCTTAGTTGTTCAACGCTTAATTTAAAAAGCCACCCTTGTGCAGAATACCTGAGCGCTGGGAGGTGCTCCGGGTTTGCAGGAAAGCATGACTCAGGAATGAAGCCATTCTTGGTCTGTTGGGGAATCTCTCCGATACTGTAATTTTGGTCTCTGCCCCACCGGTCAGATCTCTAGCTCTTCCCTGGGTTCCTGGAAGAAAATTTGGCCCAAACCAAATTTTTCTCTCTGAGGAAGCCATCCTATGCCTCCATGGCTGGAGCACAGAGGTCAAGGGAGGCCGTCTTAGTGGTGCTGAAGACAGTGAATATACAGATAGGAGGCCATTGGCCCCGCCTTGACTGCCCTCGCCG
Source organism: Mustela lutreola (assembly GCF_030435805.1). Taxonomy (NCBI): domain Eukaryota; kingdom Metazoa; phylum Chordata; class Mammalia; order Carnivora; family Mustelidae; genus Mustela; species Mustela lutreola. The sequence continues at coordinate 136,310,787 of NC_081296.1, forward strand.
GCCACCTTCATCCTCTTTAACCTGCTCTTGCCTGGTTGCGAAACAGCCCCGCTGAAGCCCGACCGGCCTTTCCAGTTCTCTCGCTGGGCTCAGTGGTTCAGAGCCCAGGCTCCTCCATGGCTATCTTCCTTCATTCCCAAGGTCCTGAGCTTGTACAAATAGCCTGATGGATTCTGCAGCCCCCCAACGACTCTCAGATAAGTCCTCGTGAACCGCAAAAGTCGTGGTCCCAGACCAGCTGTGTGCCCATGTGCCCACAGGCTGTCACCCACTTGGACATGGCAGACCCTGGGTTCATCCGTTCCAGGACCAGACGAACCAGCTGCGGGGCCTGCCGGTGGAGCAGGCACACCTTGTCTTTCCATGACCACAGCTCCCCATTACTTAAACAGCAGGGAATGCAAAGCCATGTGCAGATTTGGACTCAGCTGAATTTTTTCAGTGAATTAAAGGCATAGCCAGTTATCACGTCTTACCTCTTTTATCTCTCCCTCTATTTATATATGCATACATAAAATTTATTATTATTTTTTTAAGTGGGTTCTGTGCCCAACATGGAGCTTGAACTCACGACCCCAAAATCAAGTGCCGCATGCCCTAGTACTGAGCCAGGCAGGCGTCCCCGTGTCTTAACCTCTTCTCAAGTTCAAGTGTCCCCATGTGGCCGGTAAGAGTGGGGCTTCTTTACCGACTTCACCAACGGGCAAGGTAAGACACCAAAGAGTGATTTGCTCCCAGGTCCTTTATTTGCCAGATACCTGTGGGCCACCTACTACCCACCAATTTCCAGTCCAAGCACAAGGGATCCATTTGGAAGGAAGCAAAACAGAGGTCCTGTCCTCACGAAGCTTCCATTCTGGTGGGACAGATGGACAACGAGTAAATATCAGGTCAGAACATGCCAGGCGGTGGTAAGTGCTAAGAAGATGGATAGAGTAGGTGGGGGAGAGTGATGGACTGGTTGGGGAAGAGTGTTGTCATTGCGCATTCTAGAAGGCCCTGCAGGTGAGGTGACATCAAAGAAGAGGCTTGATAGAGACATGAGGCAGGAGACTTCCATACCACTAGACGACGTCATCATAATCCCATGGTACTGCACTCAGCGCTTTAACCTGTCTGTCTCTGGCACCCTGCCGCTAGGCAGTAACTCTTTGAAAGAAGGAATGACACTTACTTGTGTTGGGTTTCGTTCTGCATATGGTCTATATGCTGTTGGCCTGTTTCTGTCTCCCCCTCTAGAAGGTCTTTTGTAACACAGAATGCCAGTCCAGGAACGTTGCTTGGGACAGACATTGGTGGACTGAGCGTCCCCGGCAGACAGAAGGCACGAGCTGTGGCCTGGAGCTGAGTGGGTGGCCCAGGCCGAGGGCAGAGCACATCCTAGGAAGAGGCAAGAGTGCTCTCCAATTTTAGTTGCTGCTGTTGATTTGGTGGCTTCGTGTTGGTCTTCTACGGAAAAATAATTGCAAACATCTGTATCGTGTCAGCTGCTGTCCTAAGCACTTTGCATACATTAATGCATTTACACTTCGTAAAAGCCCTAGGTGACAGGTGCTATGATCACACACCCGTTGTACAGGCCAAGATTCTGAAGTGATTCAGCTACGGTCAGCATGGCTAATACTTGGCAGAGCCAGGACGTAAACCCAAGAGCCTTTGTTCATATCCTTACCCTGAAATTTATACTCCATATCCTTACCTTGATCCTTCACTCGGGGGTTTGTGCCCTCAGAGTCTCTGGGATAAGCCAAAGGGTTTTTTGAGATTCAACTTCTGGAAAGGTCAACAATAAGCAAAGATTTCAGAAAAAAAAATTTAATTTTAATTATGAGTCATTTAAGACATTTTTATACAGCTATATGTTATTGTGAATAACGCAAAAAGCCAGGTGAATTTTTAAGGAGGCTTCCAAGAAATGGCACCCTATTGGTGGGTTGCAAGGTTTCTATCCCCAGGACCCCTCCCCAGGACCCCAGCCGAGGGTGAACTGTCATAGTCTGTGACTTGTCCTCATCCTAGCTTGGGTGTGTGCACACGCATGCACCGATCTATGCATGTGCGTGCGCGCACACACACACACAGTCCCCAGTCACTGTGACGGTCTGGACAGAAGTGAGTCATGGACCGCGTCAGACCAGGATGCAGTAGGAAGTGTTGCTTTCTGATTATTTTCTTCCTTAGGCCTGGGCTAGGGGTATGCGTTGTGGGGTGCTGGGCAGGGAAGGGGTGGGGCCTTGGCTCTCCCCCAGAGCCTGCGCAGGGCTCCGAGAGCTTCGGTTTGTGCCTGTGGGACACTGTCCTACCAGACTCATCCTACTTAACACCACCAAGACAGCAAGGCAGGAGGCAGGAGGAGGCAGGAGGAAGCAGGAGGAGGCCCTTCTCATCCTCAGCACCAGAAAACACCCCACCCAGGCCCAGCGTCCGATTTGCAGAGCACAACCTTAGATGTCCCCTCCTGCGGGGTGAGAAGCGTGTTCGGTGGCGTGTGCTTTCTGCGTGTCTGAGTGTGTCAAGCCCAGGAACCAGTGTCCTCACGGCCACGTGCCACAGAAGGGCTCTCCCAGGGGAGGCCATGCCCATGGGAGTTTTAAAGGCAGAGCAAGATGAACGTAAGCGGACGCCTCCATCCACTATCGACCAGGTGCTGACATGCCTCGCGGAAGACAGACCTGGTAACGAATGTGCCGGCGTCTTCACGGACACACAAAAAGCAAATACGCAAGCTAAGGGAGTTAGTCACACGGGGAGACAGCAGCGGCAGTGGAAGGAAAAGGGCATGGATGTGTGTGGGGTGTGTCTGGGGGCTAGGCAGGGCTCAGGCAGGGCGAGCCGAGAGGGAGCCAGAGAACAGGATTGTCTGTGCATCTGGGAGGAAGTGTATGTGTGAGAGAGAGAGAACGTGAGAGAATGTGTCTGAGAGCGGGTGGAAGTGGAGGGGCGGGTGAGGGGAAAGGAGTGTGACTGACAGAAGGAGGGAGGGAGAGAGACAGGGGTGCGGGCGGCGGGCCTCTCTTATCCCTCCTTCAGCCACGAGGGCTTCTGGAGAAAGCCCTGCAGTTTGGAGTGAGGGACATGCAGGAGAGGTGAGATTTCATTACCTTTCCCTTTGTGTGATATTTTCGCGTTAGGAATATAAGACGGGGACTATAAATAATCCAGTCACAGCTGCGACGTCCTCGAGATTTATGGTGCATGCCAATGCCAGCCAGCTCCGGGCTGGGGGGGCTTCGCTTTCCAGAGCCAGGATGAAAGGCAGACTCTCCCCCACTTAGACCCCACTCCCAGGGCCGCACCCCTGCCCTGGAGCCCCCCATCCTCCCAGTCCCTCTCTCCCCACCCACAGAGCCCAGGAGAGAGAGAGGCTCACAAGTGCTTAGACTCCCCCCTTGTCCTGGGCAGCCTGGAGCTGAGTTCTTTATTTTTATTTTTTTTAAAGATTTTATTTATTTATTTGACAGGCAGAGATCACAAGTAGGCAAAGAGGCGGGCAGAGAGGCGGGCAGAGAGGTGGGAAGCAGGCTTCCTGCTGATCAGAGCGCACCATGCGGGGCTCGATCCGAGGACCCTGAGATCATGACCTGAGCTGAAGGCAGAGGCTTAACCCACTGAGCCACCAGGCGCCCCTGGAGCTGAGTTCTGAGGAGGCAGCTAGGGAAGGTCAGCAAAATCAGGTAGCAGGGGACGGGGTGGGCAGAGGTGCAGACCTGCCCTGGGGTAGGGGGGAGCCCCCTTCGCTCAGCTGCCTCAGACCAGGGGGGTCGACAGGTGGTCCAGACATAGCTGGGCTCCAGTCTGATGAGGTCCCTGAAGCCTAGGCCAGCAGTCCTCCATTCTTGTTCTTTCTGGGCAGGGACTTGTTCTGTGAGACGTCAGCAAACCCCACCAAGCTGGGCTCGGCCTAAGACTCCTTCGGGAGCGGACGCTTGCCCCCACCTTCCAGGAGAGGGCGAACACCCTGTTGGCCTGGGAAGGGGTCACATTCTCCAAGAACTTCCGAGCTGTGAGCCAGGACAGTGACACCCCAGGGAAGAGATAGACAGTGTATTTGGGGCAGTGAGAGGGCAAGAAGGAGGCACCCTGGTCTCCCCAGGTCACCTTCCAGGAGCTGTCTCCAACGCCGTTGTGAGGGCAGATAGAAGAGGTGCAGGGAGACATTTGGGAGCCCGGCCATAGGCTTGTCCTCAGAATCCATGGGACTGGAGGAAAAGGAGGGTCAGGGGTCTGGGGTGGGGGAGGGGCGGAACAGGTTTGAGGCAGCCCTGTGACATGCCCTAACCGAAGTAGCCCACAAGAGTGCTTGTCTGGCTGTGTCCCCTGCTAAGGCCGGGCTTCCTGGGGGCAAGAAACATAAACACCACTGCCCTTGCTGCAGTGGGGCCAGGCTTGGTGCAACTGTTCTGCAGAACAGGGGGACCCTGGTGCCAACAGGTGCACAGACTGGAGCCCTGGGAGGAAGTGTGTGTTGGGGGTTGGGGAGAGCAGGGCCAGCTTGGTTCCCTCCTGTTAGTCCTCAGGCTGTCCTTGGGGTGGAAGGCCTCTCCGCCACACACACCCCACACTTTCCCTGGAAACCCTGGGGTGGCATGGTCCTGTCACCACAGGCACCAGCCTATCACATCTGCAGTTTTCGCTTTGCCTTTCTTCTAATTCTCTGAGCAAATATTGAACATCTAGAGAGACATCTGAGTCCTGGGCTAGGGGTGGAGGGGGAGATGGTTAACAGTGGCTGGCTGCTTCTTGGGGCAGCTTGGTCCTAGGGCTCTGACAGAGAGAGGCTGGGGGTGGGGGTTGGCTCAGGGGGCAGGGCGGGGCCCTTCCCTCAGGGGGTTCCTTCAGGGAGATACCTCTGTTGTACGACTGTGGACTTCCAAAGTGGCCCCCGTCGTGTCTTCTCGGGGCCATGGAGGGGGTCTCTTCTCTCTCAGCCTCCAAAAGCAAACACGTCTGGGAGTGGGGCGCACATCGTAGAATTAGATCCCCTGGGGTGTCCCAGAGGCACCTCAGCTGAAAATACAAATGACCTCTAAGCAGGCTTGCCTGATTAGGGGACCAGCAGAGCCGTGACACTCAGAAGGGGAAGCTGGAGGTTCTGAGGCTGTGTCCTCGCCGGAGGCATCCCTGCCACACCTGTTAGGGCTCACCACTGAGTGTGTCATCACGCTGTCCTGCCTGGTTGTCTGATTGCTAGCAGCAGGAATGGACTCTGACGTTCTTCCCCTTCCCCCAACCCTCAGAGGGAGAGCATGTGAGCGGGGTGGAGCAGGGAGGGGTGGAGGGCTGAGGAAGAGAGGGAGAGAAAGAGAAGCTTAAGCAGCCTCCCCGCAGAGGCAGGGCCCCCACGCCAGGCTCATTCTCATGACCCTGAAATCATTACCTGAGCAGAAACGAAGAGTCAGATGCCTGACGGGGGCCTGCAGGTGCCCCTGGACTCTGACATTCTTAAGCAGAGATCTGGGGCTGCTCACAGCATCCTCAGGAAGGCTGCACTCCCAGCTGGGAAGATGGGCAGGATCCAAGGGATGCCAGGCAGTCAACGTCATTGCCAAAGTCACACCGTTGGGCGGTCTGCCTAGAATGCCTTTGCTGTTACTGGCCCTCTACCATCAATGGTATGATGGCAGGTTATCTGATGTGCCAACTTGAGTGGACCACGAGGTGCCAATATTTGGTCAAACATTATTCTGCAGGTGTTTCTGTGAGGGCGTCTTGGGGGAAGATTAGCATTTGAATACTTAGGTTGAGTAAAGCAGGTTGCCCTCCCCAGTGTGGTGGGCTTGAAGAGAACAGGAAGGAGGAAGAAGGGAGAATTTTCTGTCTGCCGGACCCTTGAGCAGGGAAATCGGTCTTCTCCTGCCATTGGACTTCAGCATACCCAACTGGCTTTCGCGGTCCTCCAGGTCTTTGGATTCAGACTGAAACTGCCACTATTGGCCCATAAACTCTCCTCAGGAAGGGAAATTCTCACCCTATTCCCCTAAACAGGAAAGGAACATTCTGGATAGCCTTCCCAGTGTGTTCCTCCAGACCTCCATCCTTCTATCTCCTCCTGTCCCAACATACACACACACACACACACACACACACACACACACACACAGACACTCTGACTTCCAGGAGGCTGACCTGTGTGGGCTACATCGGCCAAACTTCAGGCCTCTGGCTTCCAGGGTCTCCCACTGGAGGAGACTGGGAAGGGAGATGGTGAGAGATGGGGGTATTTCCTCCCTTACCACCAGGGTCTTCACTACTTCTGGTCTCAGCACTGTCTGCCCTTGGCAAATAATCCCCTTCTGAAAGATTCCTCAAATGCCCTGTCCGAGGGTAATGCCCCTCTCCTGCTGTCATCTTACATGGTAAAGGAAGTTTGGAGACTATGAGGCAACAGAGTCCCAGCAAACACCCACAACGGGGTGGTGTGGAGACCTGGGGAGACAGTGGCAAAAGTCTGGACTTTGGACACAGACCTACTAGGGTCTGAATTTTCAGTCTTACTCTTAGTGCCTGTATGAACTCGGGTCAAGTTCCTTAATCATGCTGACTGCCCTTTGTTCTTCATCTGGGAAATGAAAGTTAATATTTATCTCATAGATTTCGTGTGAGAATTGAATGAGATAAATTTTTAAGCACTTAAGCACCAGGAGATCAGTGGTGGCAAAAAAGGTCCCCCTTATGTGCCAGCTCCAGCTGATGGGTGAGGACTCCTGGAGCACTGTGTAGGAATTTAGACATCTCATCCTGGCCTGGAGGGGATGCGTACGCTCGTGATTGATTAGCGATGTCTGTCATGGCACAGCCTGGAAAGTGGCAGTGAGCTGTGCTCACCTTCTTTGTCATCAACATTCACTAAATGATGGCTATCAGGTTTTATATTTCTTTGCTTCTTGGGAAGGGAAATTGGATTCTGCTGGGGTCACAAAGGCCAGGATCCTGTTTGACCACCAGCATGGCCCAGATTCTGAGTCATTGGACCCCCTCTCCTGGCATAGCCCAGACTTCTCAACAAGGCAGATGCTCTGGCCAGCCTTCTCCTTAAATCAGCAAACTGCTCACCTCTGTCTAGGCTGTTGAAAGTCTTCTTTCTCTGGGGTCTTTTTCCTTTTCTTTTCATCTCCTAATTCCCCGTCTAGTGCTCTCTACCAACAGATAACACATACACCCCTGTGTCCACCACCCTCTCCCCCTAGAAATTTATAGGGAATCATATACATTAACTTGACTCTCTCCATCCTATGTCACCCCACTTTCCAAATCTCCCCTCCCCCATCCCCATTACCTCCCACCCCAACCCAGGGGGCCTGGCATTCCTCAGCAACATGCACCAGACTTGGCTGAAGACAGAGGAAGTAGCAGAGAATTGTGGCCCCAGGTACCCTACGATATGAGCTGGAGACTTAGTGGTCAGCAGGTGGTTCTTGGACTAGCAAAAAAGATAGAGGGAGCAAGGACTCTTTTCCAGAAATAATCTCCTGTCCAGTTTCATTGGGACATAGGAGCAACTTTTGTTTATTTATTAAAAAAAAAATTTGCTCAGCACCTACTATGTGCCAGCCAGCAGAGCATCAATCAGACATCGTCTTTGCCCCAGTGGGGAAGCAGCCAAGCGTAACCCTGTGGGTGCTGGGCTGTGCCCATCAAGTGTTGGTATTGACGGGAGCACAAGGAGGGTCCTTACTTGCGAGGACATGGTGGGACAATCAGGAGGACTTTCCTGAGGAGGTGGCTTCTAAACTGAGTCTGGAAGATAAGGAAGCTGTTCCAGGTGGTCATGGGAACAGCATAAGCAAAGATTTGAAGGTGCTTGCTCCAAGAATTGCTGGTGGCTAGCAGGCCACGGTGGCTGGGTCTCAGAGCTGGAAGCCGGAAGTGCTTGACAGGAGTTGGTTGGGGGGAGGGTGGGGGAGTCCTCTGGGGCCTTGAAAAAGGTCTTTCTGAGGAGCCCAGATTTTCCCAAAGCAGCCCCCGCTCCACCCACCTCACCCCCACCCCCCTCTGTCCCTCTGTCCTCTGCCTATCATGACTCATGAGGTCCTGAAAGGAAACCTCCTGGGAGCTACAGGGCTTCTCAGCTTCTCAGGCCTTAGAGGGCAGAGCCCCCTCACCCCCACAACCCCCACCCCCAAGGCCCCGTGAGTCCCTAGGAGTACAGTGAGAGCTGCTTAATGTCAGGGCTGGAGGTGGCGGCAGCTGGGCCACAGCCGCTGCAGGAGGAGGAACTGCAAAGTAAGGATGGGGGGGAGCCCCCAACCTGACAAAAGAAGGCTTTAAGGCAGTCTTGCTAATAATTGGCTGACCCAGCCATCAGGTGCAACTGAAGGCATTAGAGCAGGCGTTAGAGCATTTTCTTTCTCCAGTGACTAAGTAGGCTTGCACTATCGCCTCCTCTCATAAAACCCCTCACTCCTTTTTCCCAGCCCCTTCCCCTGCTCAGACCTGCTTCCCTTTGGAAAATAGGAAATAGCGTGGATGTTGAGATGTGTGTCTGGATGCAAGCATGTCATGGACGTGTAAGGAGGTGTGTAAACGGGGCTGTGTGTCCTCGCCTGTGCTCGAGAATGTCTCTGCTGGGGCCATGAGTGGCAACGTGGGTGCGTGAGCCTGATCTGCATCTGTGTGCGCGGGGAACCGTGAATACACGCGCACGCACGCGTGTCGGGGACAGGCCGTGGGTGTCTGTGAGTGTGGGAGACCCGATGTGTGTGTGGGATTGCAGTGAGTGTGCACGGGGTTCTACGCTACTGGCCCCAGTGACCGTCGGCAGGGGAGCTGCTGTTAGGCTGGGGTGTTTGTATTAACCAGAGCAGTAACATGCTGAGCTTGTCTTCCTGCTTCCCCTCCTGCTTCTTTGTAATCCATCCTCCACGGAGCAGCCAGAGCAAGCTTTTAAAAATGCAAATCAGACCGTGTCATTTCTAGGCTGAAAACCCTCCAGTGGCTTCCCACTGCATCTGGAGTCAGTCCAAACTTCTGGCGATGGCCTGCCTCTGCTCCCGTCTTTGAAACTGTGTGGCCTCATCTTCTCTCCCTCCTCTGACTCCTTCTGTCTCAGCCACACAGGCAAGAGGCTTTTCGCTTGACCTTCCCTCTGGACCCGTTTGCAGCAGGACGCTGTCCTGGCTCCAGGTTTCAGGCCCAAATGGTGCCATTATCTGTGGTGCCTTCTCTGACTTCCCAGTTTAAATCGGTGCCTCCAGGGGTTCCTGGCTGGCTCAGCTGGGAAAGCACAGGACTCTTGATCTTGGTGTCATGGAGCTGGAGCCCACACTGGATGCAGGGGTTACTTAAAAGAATAAATAAGAATAAAGAAGCTTAAAGAAGAATAAATAAGCTTAAAAAAATATCGGTGCCTCCGGTTTCTCTCTGGCCCATCACTCTGACTTTTTTCCTCCCCAGCACCAGTCAGCTGGGTCTGAAGCAGAGCCGAGGGTTAGGTCTGCACGGTGGGCTGGTGGGAGCAGTCCCCATGAAGGACTGGGCGGGGCCATCAGACCACGTGCATTTGACAAGGTCTCTGCCAGCCCCTTGGGGGCACCCAGGGCAACGACTGCTCATTGGAGTGGTCCTGAAGCAGGTGGAAAAGATTCAACCCTGTGCCACATCTGGCTTGGTCAAGGGCTGGAACCATTAGCTCAAAAGCTGAGAGCAGGGCGCCTGGGTGGCTCAGTCGGTTAGGCGGCTGCCTTCGGCTCAGGTAGCAATCCCAGGGTCCTGAGATCAAGTCCTGCATCAGGCTCTCTGCTCAGCGGGGAGTCTGCTTCTCCCTCTCCCTCTGCCTGCTGCTCTGCCTGCTTGTGCTCACCATCTCTCTCTCAAATAAATAAATAAATAATCTTTAAAAAAAAAAAAAAAGGCTGGGAGAAAATGTTTGCAAAAGGCAGATCTGAGAAAGATTTGTTATCTAAAATATGCAAAGAACTCTTAAAACTCGGCAATAAGAAAACAAACAGCCCAATTTTAAAAATGGGCCAAACACCTGAACGGACACCTCACCGAAGAAGAGATCCAGGTGGCCAGTAAGCCTAGTAAATCATGCTTCGCATCCTATGTCATGAGGGAATTACAAAATAAAACAACAGTGAGATACTCCTACACACAATTAGAAAGGCCACATTCTGGAACACGCATGACCCCAAATGCTGGTGCCTGCCTGGCTCAGTCCATAGAACATGGGGCTCTCGATCTTGGGGTCATGAGTTCAAGCCTCACATTGGGTGTAGCGCTTACATGAAAAAAGAAGTTAAAAGAAAAAAGAGCTCTCGCTCAGTAGTGATGGGAATGCAACATGGTACGGCTACTTTGGAAGACAGTTGGGTGGTTTCTTACAAAGGCAAACATACTCTCCTATACAATCCAACCCTCAAAGGAGCTGAAACTTGTGTCCACACAGAAACCTGTACTCAGATGTTCATAGCAGCTTTACCATAATTGCGCAAACTTGAAGGCAACCAAGATGTCCTTCTGTAGGCGAGAGGATAAACAAACTGTTGTCCAACCAGACAATGGAATATTTTTTTTTTAAGATTTTATTTATTTATTTATTTGACAGGCAGAGATCACAAGTAGGCTGAGAGGCAGGCAGAGAGAGAGGAGGAAGCAGGCTCCCTGCTGAGCAGAGAGCCCGACGCGGGGCTCGATCCCAGGACCCTGGGATCATGACCTGAGCCGAAGTCAGAGGCTTAACCCACTGAGCCACCCAGGCGCCCTGGAATATTTTTTTAAAGAGATTTTATTTAGGGGCGCCTGGGTGGCTCAGATGGTTGAGAGTCTGCCTTCGGCAGGTCATGATCCTGGAGTCCTGGAATGGAGCTTCCCACATCAGGTTTCCTGCTCAGTGGGGAGTCTGCTTCTCCCTCTCCCACTGCCCCTCCCCCTGCTCATGCTCTCTCTGCCTCTGTCTCTCTCAAATGAATAAAATTTTAAAAAATATATTTATTATTTGACACAGAGAAAGAGCACAAGTAAGGGGAATAGCAGGCAGAGGCAGAGGGAGAAGGAGAAGCAGGTTCCCTGCTGAAAAGGGAGGCTCACGTGGGGCTCGATCCCAGGCCCCTGGGATCATGACCTGAGCCAAAGGCAGACGTTTAATTGACTGAGCCACCCAGGGACCCCCAGACAGTGGAATATTATTCAGCACTAAAAAGCAATGAGCTATCAAGCCATGAAAAGACACGGGAAAAACTTAAACGCTGTTTACTAAGTGAAAGAAGCCATTTGGAAAAGGCTAAATATGTTCGAACTATATGGCATTCTGGAAAAGGCAAAACTATCGAGACAGTAGAAAGATCGGTGGTTGCGTGGGGTTAGGTGGGAGGTGGCCGCACAGCTGAAGCACAGAGGATTCCTGGGGCAGCCAAACTATGGTGTATGGTACCGTATTGGTTGATAAGTACTGGTACATATTTATCGGAATCCACAGAAAGTACAACACTAAGTGTGAACCCTAATGTAAGCTCTATACTTGGGCGATAATGATGTGTCAGCATAGGTTCATTGGCTGTAAGGAACATACCGCTCTGGTGGGGATGGGAATGGTGGGGGAGGCTGTGAGGGGGCAGGGGTGTTCGAGAATGGTGTACTTTCTGTTCCATTTTGCTGTGAACTTAAAAAATGCTCTAGGGGCGCCCGGGTGGCTTAGTGGGTTAAAGCCTCTGCCTTCGGCTCAGGTCATGATCTCGGGGTCCTGGGATCGAGTCCCACATCAGGCTCTCTGCTCAGCGGGGAGCCTGCTTCCTCCTCTTTCTCTGCCTGCCTCTCTGCCTACTTGTGATCCCTGTTAAATAAATAAATAAAATCTTTTTAAAAAATGCTCTAAAAAACAAAGTCTATTTGAAAAGAAAGGAAAGAAGGAAGGGAGAGAGGCAGGGAGGGAAAAGAAAAGGGAAAAAAGCAGAGAACAGGACAGAACAGAACAAAAATCCTCAGATCTCCTCTCTGGTCTCCCTTCCCCTCTTCGGCCCTCTGCATCCTTTCCTTCTGCTGTGCAAGTGTTTTCTGACCTCCTCATGGGGGCTGTGTTTGCTGGGCCTGTCTGTCTGCCTGTCCTTTTCTTTTATGGCTTGCCTGGATCCTTTGTTCAAGATTTTCCAGCTCGGGGAGGCTGGGCTGGCTGGGAGTTTCTTCAGCTCTGCAGTTTCTGTCATCCTTCCGGGCACCCCCGACAGCTTCCTCCCAGCCCACCGACCTCTCACCCGCAATGACAGCCATCGGCTGCTCTGTAGGGTCCGTCCTGGTATAAATGTGCACCCTGACAGACCCCCAGCCTGAGGAGCAGGAAATCCAAGAGAGGAGAGAAGAACATCCTGCATACCTCATTAGTACCGCCGCTTGGTGTCCGACAGAAGCTAGAGGAAGACATCTTCCCTCTGTTCTTCCGGGCCCGGCTTTGGGGGGGATCCCACAGACTGGGCGCCCACTTCCATTTCCCAGGCCTTGGTCAAGACTTCTAGAGGCACCAAACCCCATGGCTCTCACCACCATGAGCAGTGCAGAATAGTATCAACACTGGGCCGCCGAGTTAAGTGTGAGGAAACGCTCCAACATTTGGAGTTTTCCCATGATGATTACTTGGTAGTTTCATGTTTCTGAAATATCCAATATGAAACTCTTTTTATTTTTTTTTTTGAAACCACTGAACCTCAGTTTCCTCCTTAAGGATCTAAGTGCATTATATTTGTTTGCTTGTTTGTTTTAAAGAATTTATTTATTTATTTGACAGAGAGAGATCACAAGTAGGCAGAGAGGCAGGCAGAGAGAGAGGAAGGGAAGCAGGCTCCCCGCTGAGCAGAGAGCCCAATGTGGGGCTGGATCCCAGAACTCTGAGATCATGACCTGAGCTGAAGGCAGAGGCTTAACCCACTGAGCCACCCAGGTGCCCCTAGAATATGAAATTCTTAAGTGTTTTTCTCCTTCTTTGCTTCTTCCCTAAGTGTGGGTTTTGGGGACCATGCTGCTTTCCCCTGTAATCAGCCCACTCATCTTCCTGCCCCCGGCAGACCTGCCCTGTGCAGAGATCGAGGGGGGCCGGGGCTCAGGCTGACTTTGAGGACATCAGGCAGGGTTCCTTCTGTGACAACAGGCCTGGTGGGCAGCGTTGGGTGGATCACACGATCAGGTTCTTCCCTCTATTGTCTCTACACACCAGCTTCAGGCTGACAGGAGTGAGGGGCAGCGAGACAAGTAGGGAGCAGAGGGGTCAGGGTCCCTGGTATTGGGAAGAAACTTTCCCCTTGGCTAGGGTAGCCCAGTTTAGAAAATCAAATCTGAATCAAATCAACAGATAACTGCTGAAACCCATATCACGGGAAAAAGTTAGTTGTGCTGGAGAAGGCGGTCAGGACCAGGAGGCCACAGTGGAGTCTTACCAGGCCTGGGGGAGGTGGCCTTAGGCTCTTCTGGGGGTGGCCTAGAGGGTGGAACAGAATGGTCAAGTGCAGCCTACAGACATTCATGCCACAACTGTGTATTGAACCCCACTATGCCCTGGGCACCCCAATAAATGCTTCAAATACAAGGTCTTATCCCCACCGGCATCCCTGAGTGTGGGCACGATGGGCCCATTTTGCAGATGAGCTCAGAGAAGGAAAGGGACTTAACCAAGGTGACATAGGAAGCATGGGTGGGGTTTTCCAGCCCCCGGGAAGGCCAGCTCCAGGAGTGCAGAGCCTATCTGGCTTCTGGAAGCTGACCCCAGGTCACAGTACCTGGTGTAGTGACCAGTGGACAGCAGGCCAGCAATCAAAAGCTGGCAAAAGAATGAATAAATCAAGGTTGGATTAGCTCCCTGCGGCCCCAGATCTGTGCTCTTGCCTGGGTTCCACCTAGTCTGGGGACTGGGGAACTGAAAGCAAAAGCCTGGGGTCTTCCTGGTGGCTGCCGCTAGAGCAAGGCTGATGGGAATGGGGCGGGTGAGGGGCGCCGTGGCTGAGGCCTCTGGGCTTCATCCTCTCCAAGAACCTGTGCTTTCACCCTGGCCCTGCGAGCCACTGCTGGTGGCCCTGTGCAGTCCCAGAGGACTCTGGAAGGGGTTTACCGCAGAATAAACACCCAGCGATTCAGAAGAGCCTGCCCTGCTGGCCTCTGACTCCCGCAAACCTGGCTATTGTCATGGCAACCGGCCTGGCTAAAGCAGAGCTTGCGGAAGGCATCCCAGTGAACCCCTTCCTGGCCCACCGCAGCCCTTGGTCACTCCCAGCTCTCCCATCCACGTGGCCTGGACGCCAGCAACACCGATGCCCAGGCTGAGAAAAATGGCCTGGGGGGTTGTGGGAGGATGGGCAGAAGTGCAGCCTTTAGGGGTCAGATGGCCTCCGTGGAATCTTTGGCTCAGCTGTGTAAACTTGAATAGTCAGGGTAAACCTTTCAAGCCTCAGTTTGCTGCCCTGCAAAATGGACGTAATAAGGTGTGCCGTCGCTGCGCTGCTGGCAAGACGGATGAGGAATCGCACAGGAACGCCTCGTAGGACACTCTGCGCAGAGCACGCTGTCCTTCCTGCTGGTCACAGGAGGAGCTGCCCAGAGCATATCCCCAGTCTGTGCTCCTGTTACTGCAGGGCCCCAGGGCACATCGGGGAGGGGGCAGAGCTCAGAGTTACAGACGCACAGAGCGGTGATTCATCTGGAAAAAAAGGAAGCCCACAGCCACTCACACTGTACGAAGCCTGGAGGTTGCCCCGGGAGATTCCCATCAAACGGCCCATTCATTCCACCTTGAACTCAAACCTCTCTGGGCCTCCCTGGGCTCTGGGACTCCCAGACTAGAAACCCAGACAGACAGAAGGAAGCTGGTGGAGGAGGGGGAGGGCCTGTGTGCACAGAAAGCAGGTCTGACTGGGTCCGAGGGGTGAGGTGGGGCTGGGCCTGGCAGCCCGGGTATGGGTGCGGGGCCGCCTGCTGTCAGCTACAGTTGAGCAAAAAGTCTCGTCAGGGAAGTGACAGCAGAGAACCCGGCAGTATTAATGGCCACCATTTATGGAGGGTTAGCCAGGGGCCAGAATGATAAAAGCAAAAAGGCCACAGTGCCCAGCTCCCCCTGCTCAAAGTGCTTGGGTAACTTCTCCCTGATGTCCTCCCCAGGACCCCAAATGGCCTTCGAACCCCAACCCATCTCTGGGCTTCTCTGCCCCCAGCGCTCAGGCTTTCCTGGTTTGGGTTTTCAAAGGAATCTTGCCTTTTCCGTCTCTGGGCTTTACACACTCGACTTCTCTACTTGGATGCTTCTTGACTGTCTTTCCCCAATTCGTTTACTGGATTTGATCGGTTGTATGAGTAGCATTTTCAAAAAGCCAACATTTGGTTCTGAAAAAGTTTCAGACTACCTAAGGGTTGCAGAAAAAACGCACAAATCTTCCCATATTCCCTGCACTCAGTTCCCCCAAATGTTAACATTTTACCATGTTTGCTGGATACAGAGATCACCCCCTTCCCCTTCCCCAGGGCAACTTTGCTCCCAACTTCCTTTCGGTGACTTCCTGTGGGTGACTGGAAATTGGCCATGGAAGTAGAGCATATGCACCATGGAAACTAGTCGTCGGGCTTTACATACTTTTTTCCTTGAACTGTTTAAGAGTAGGTGACCACCATGTCCCTTTAGCCTAAAGAGTTCAGCATGTATTTCTTTCCTTTTTTTTTTTTTAAAAATTTTAAAGATTTATTTATTTATTTTGAGAGAGAGAGAGAAAGAGCGTGGGGCGGGGTGGGGGCAGAGGGAAAGAGAGTGCCAGGCACACTCCACACAGAGCGCAGATTCCCATGCTGGGCTCGATCCCACGACCCTGAGATCGCCACCTGAGCCAAAACCAAGAGTCAGACGCTCAACTGACTGAGTCATCCAGGTGCCTCCAGCCTGTATTTCTTTTCTTTTCTTTTTTTAAGATTTTATTTATTTATTTGACAGAGAGAGATCACAAGCAGGCAGAGAAGCAGGTAGAGATAGAGGGGGAAGCAGGCTCTCTGCTCAGCCTGAGATGTGGGGCTTGATCCCAGGACCCTGAGATCATGACCTGAGCTGAAGGCAGAGGCTTAACCCACTGAGCCACCAGGCACCCCCAGCCTGTATTTCTTAAAAAGGAGGACATTCTCATATAATGAATAACCATAGTACAATTATCAAAATCAGGACATTTGTATGGCTACAGTTCTATTGTCTGATCTACATACCTTACTCAAACATTCCCAGCTGTCCTACTAATGTCTTTAGAGCAAAAGGAGAAGGATTTTCTGCTCTGTGCACTGTCTTACTCTGTGGAAGTGTCCTGTTTCTGATCATCTACTACTGGTAGCAGCCATTCATGATTTGTTTTTTAATTGAATGATTAATTGACTGACAGCAAGCAAACACAAGCAGGGACAGCAGCAGAGGAAGAGAAGCAAGCTCTCCACCGAGCAGGGATGCCAATGTGGGGCACAATCCCAGAACCCTGGGATCCTGACCTGAGCTTTAGGCTGATGCTTAACCGACTGAGCCGCCCAGGCGCCCCTCCATTCATAATTCTTGTCTAAAATATCATGGTAACTGGCAAACGATGATTTCCTAATTCCATCATTTTTCTACATTTGTTTCTTAGCATTCTTTGTAAGGAAGAGTGTTCTTCCCCACCTGCCCATTCATTTATTCATTTATTTCTTTGTCAGATGGACTCATAGATTGTTATTTTATTCTTTGGCTTATCTTCTATAACTCTTAGTACTTATTCCAGTGCTCACAGGATGCCAGATTTGTCCGGTAGAAATCCTCGTACACTGGCTTCCATTCCTATCGACATGTCCTCATTATTTTTTTTTAGCACATCATCACATTCTAGCACAACAAGATGTTCCACAGTCATCTTGTACTTTCCCTGAGCCAGCCCTGGAACTGGCTGCTTCCCCACAGTGGCCTGTTTTTGTTTGTTGGTTCCTCCCCACCCCCACCCAGTGGAGAATGGTATTTAGAAACCAAGATCTGGAAACTGGGGTGCTCTGAACTTCTAGGGAAGATGCCTGTTTTAAATCTCTGACAGCAGGTTCCATTCTGTAGACTCCCTCCGTCTGGCATTTGGCTCTTTTCCTTCTGCTGCTGCTTCTATTTCGGCAGAAGCTGAGCCCAGCGGGGAGCAGTGCACAGCCAGGACCCCATCCTCACCCTTCCTGCCCTTCTTAGTGCTGGCTCTGCGTGGCCCTCTTGTCCTGTCTCTCCCCCTTCCATGGAACCTGCACCTGGGAACCTATCCGGTGTCAACCTAGGGGTATTAGGTCAGGAAGCTTGCTGCAGAGCACCTTACATTTCTCTTGGATTTTACCCTGCACTGATCTCTGATGTTACCCTTTGGTTTTACATTGGCTGGGAGATTGGCAACTCCTCTGGGATTGAAGGAAAGTCTAAAAGAACTTTTTCAGTAAGCACAAAAGAACATGTCTAGGGGTAAGAATGTTCTAGGTCATGGCTAATTGGCACAAATTTTCTTTCTCCTTGTTATCCAAAATAAAAGTGTATCATCAGTCAATAGTGTGTTAGATCCAGTGAAATAGAACACATCTCATTATCCTTCAAAACTGAGGTCATGCTGCTTCCTCATGAGTACTGTCTCTCCATAGTGCTCAACACAATTGGTAACATCGATATTGGGGTTGTGATTGGGTAATATTTGTCTGAAGGCCTCATGGGGACATATCCCTATGTGTCTTGTATTCTTAGCTGTATCCTCGAGGCCTGGCCCACCACAGATGCTCAGTACAGATTTGTTGAAATAAATCACTGAATTAATTTAATCTTCTCAACAAGCCTGTAAGGCAGAGATTACTCTTCCAACTTTGTCAATGGGGACTCTGTGGCTCCAAGAACCCAGGTTTGTTCCATGTTGTTCCACCGGTAAGCGGCAGGACGGGGATTCAAACCTGGATTTGTCGGATTCTGATGTCTGAGCCAAGTGTCTCAACAGAGGAAATGGTTTTAGTGGAGAAGTGAATTGAATTTTTATTCCCCTGATGAGTTTGGTTCCCCGAAGGAGTGTCTAAACTCTTAGAAATTAGGGCAGCACAAATATGATCCAGGAGAGGACACAGAACAGGGGCTGGTGAGGTGAAACCTGCCTCCCAGGGTCCTTGTTGGAGGTGCGCTGCCCTCAGTTCATCCTTTGCCATACTCCCACAGGGTGGGCCTGGACTGCTCTCCCTCCTTATGAGAGGGTCAGCCAGAGGTATGGGTCAGGGGTAAGCAAACTCACGGGGCCCCACACCCCAGTTCTGCCTGACTAGCCCTGCCCACCCCCGCACCCCATGGTGCCTCCTATGCCAGAAGGCACACTTCTCTTAAGGGGCTCCTACATGTACCCAGCAGCTGGGCAGAACAGAGGTTACACCTTTGGTTTTGAAGATAGGAAAGCTGAGTCTCCGAAGATGTAAATACTCACCAGTGGGTAAGGCCCCCGATTTCTCCATCTGTACAAGGGTAGGATCTGACTTGGTACATCACAGATTTCTTCAGCTCTCCACAGAGCTGTTTGCTGACCTATGGCCACCTCCCGCACTTCCCCTCCCCCCCCCATGATCTTAGGGCTTTCCTGCCCTCTTCCCAGGGGGCAAGGCAGCTCTACCGTCTCCCTGGGAACTGGCTCTGTTGGGACACAGTCCTCATTCACATTTCAAAGGCCTTGATTTCCTAACCCAGACGAGACTGACCCTCTACCAGCTCCCTGAGAGAGAGTATGCGCCTGGCGGAGAGTTAAGAAGAAAGCACCTTTGCTGTTTGAGAAGCACTGAAAGATATTTCCACGTCTGAACAGATGTGGTCCTGGAAACACCACAGATTATACTAGTGGCTACTGTTTACTTACACTCACGGACCTCAGGGGCCACGTACTCCATTCTCTCAGCAGCTTCGCGAGGTGCGAGGTGGGGATAATTCTCTCCCCATTTCGTGGGTGAGGAGGTGGAGGCCCCAGGAGGTTAAGCAACGTGCCCAGCTCAAGATCTGGAATTTGAACTCCTTGAGGCTCATAACCACTGCACTCCACTACCTGAAATTCCATTCGTGGCTATCTGGCCATTTCTGGAACGCAGACATCTTCGGGGAAAGCTTGGGAACACCAGCACCTCAGTGTGAAGGCAGACAGGCCCAGCAGCTGCAGACCCCCAGATGCTTCCAGGGAGGTGGGGGTTCGGGGGGCAGGCCAGGCACCTGCTGAGTCTGATTCTTGGGTAAAAGGTGGGGGCAAGTGGAGGAGGTAGGTCTGTTTCAAAAGGGCCATTCACCTTCTGGAGACTCCTATCCTGGTAATGGTGCCTGGGAAGTCCCTGGGCTGGGGACAGGAACATGACCGCCCTCTGACAAGCAGGGACAGCCCTGCTGGGGCGGTGAGTGAGGTGGGGTGTCCGGCGATGACGCAATGCCCTTGGCTGCCTGGCAACGGGTCTGGCTTTTCATCTTGGTGTATCTGGGGTCTGTGATTCGGAGGCTCTCCCTCTCTGGTAAGCCAAGGCCGGGGAATTTTGGCAGGAAAAGAACAAGTAATGCCTTTCACCTGTCCCCACTCCAACGTCACTCCTGGGGAGAAGGTGCAGTAGCGGGGGGGAGGTGCGTGTCCATGGTGGGGCAGAATCCAGGGTCCAGCCCTGGGCAGGGAGGGGCAGTCCTGGGCAGCCAGCCGTCAGAAGCACCTCCGGCAGGCCCCCTCCTCTCCTCACCCCCTGGGCCAGCCCCGAGTTTGCCCGGAGGCCAGACACACCGAGGCCTGCAACCAGATCCTCACAAAGGAGAGCAGCCGCAAGTAACTTCCAACACCCCCCCCCCCCACCCGGTGTTCAGACAGGGCTGGGGTTCCAGGTGCAATGGAATGTCAAGGGCGGTGCCTCCACCTGCTCTTCCTGGGGGACCAAGTCTACAGGAGGGACAGTGTGCTCATTCAAGATGGCCTTCAAATAAACTCCCCAGGGCCTGGCCCGCTGTGCACCCTGCTTAACATGAACCCCGTATAGCTACAGTGAGCCAAAGGACACACTCACCTGTACTGCTGTCTCGGGGGCTGGACCGCCTGGCCCTGTGGGCATACCTAAGCCACATTTTCACCTGCATTTGTACACACACACACCTGGCTGAGACCCTAAGCCCGGCCAGCTCTCCAAAGCAGGCATCCCCAGCCACAGAAAGAGCCTCCCGTCATTATCACAAGGTCATCTCCTATTGGGTGGAGACACTAGGGAGAGAAATTGTCGGCACTGCTCAGACAGAGAGACTGATGCTTTCCGTTCTTCCTCCCTTCCTCTCCACACTTGGCCCTTACCCCACGCTGAAGGCCACTCGGGACAGAGGCTGGCTCTTCGAAGAAAGGGTTAACCTACCTGGGGCTGAGTCTCCCATCCCAGGATACCAGAGCCAAGCCTCCCTCCCACTGGCAGAGACTTAGACACAGCTCCCCTCTGGGGGCCAGGAGAGCTGGGTGCTCAAGACGGAGGCTCACAGTGGTCATAGCACAGTCCTGGCTTTTTCTCTGAGATCCCCACTGGTGATGCGGCTGCATCCTAAGGAACTACTAGGGTGGGCAGGGGAGGAGACGAGTGGGAAGGTGGGAGCCAGGGTGGGGTGTCTGCATTGGATGCAATGGCTTTGGGAGGCCAGGCCTCAGCTCAGGCTTCAGGCAGACCTAGGCTCTTGGCATTGGCTTAAGGGGGATATTTGAACCCAGGCCTCCCGTCATATCTGACCCAAAGGGACACTGCCTCCGGCCTCCCTCTTCTCCAGACATTGCTCTAGAACAAAGAGATCTTGTTCCCAACCTATGTGGGGTTAGAGACCACTATGAGGAATTTGTAGCAGTTATGGGGCCCATCCCAGGAAGATAGTCCTACAGGCATTAGGTGCTACAGCCCAGGCCCATTTGCGGACACGTCCTGGGATTCTTCATACAAACCTTGCCCCCAATGTCTGCCAGTGGTCGGTTGGGGGCCAGGGGCAGGCTTGCAACAAATGTAAGCTTCCAGGCCCAGCCTCCACCCTCCGGAAGCAGGATTGCTGGGGATGGATCTGGAGGCCTGTCCCAGACATGCATATTGGCCACATTTGGGGAGCTGGTTGAAGGTAGTTGGGGGAGGGGTCCTAGAGAGAAGGTAGTTGGGGGAGGGGTCCTAGAGAGAAGGTAGTTGGGGGAGGGGTCCTAGAGAGAAAAGCAGAGGCCTGGACTCCATGTTCAGACATAAGGGTTTGGAACGTTGGGATGGGGATCAGGAATCTGCATTTTAATCAAGCATCCCAGGGGCACCTGGGTGGCTCAGTCTGTTGAGGGGCTGGCTCTTGATTTCGGCTCAGGTCATGGTCTCTGGGTTCTCTCTCTCCCTCTGGTCCTCCTGCCCCCCCAGCCCCTCCACCTGTCTCTAAAATAAATAAATCTTTTTAAAAAATCAGGCAGCCTAATGATTTTGAGTCAGAGAGACTTTGGGGAGGGGAAGGGGAGCTGTGAGTCAATCCAATGTGTGCATAAGGCTGGGCAGGGTTGGGGGGCGGTGCGGCACAGGAAGGCCTATTCACTTATTTCTACAATGTGCCAGAAAACCATTCTCAGTGCACGTGGGTGGCTCAGTCGGTTAAGCACCTGACTTCGGCTCAGGTCATGATCTCAGGATCCCGGGATCCAGTAGCACCCGGCTTCATGCTCAGCCGGGAGTCTGCCTGTCCCTCGCCTTCTGTCCCTCCCTGCTCATGCTCTCTCTTGTCCTTCTCTCAAATAAATAATAAAATCTTTATTTAAAAAAAAAAAGACAGAAGACTGGTGTAGCGACTTCTATGCCAGGACAGGTAACTGGTTCTCCCTCAGGCTCTAGGCCTTGGTTTCTGAGACTGCGAAATTCGGGGCCTTTGCAACTCCAGCAGTCTGTGCCCATGTCACGCAGCCCTGGCCACATATGGGAGCCCCTTCCCAGGGAGGCCCTGGGGCCCAGAGCTGCCAGCCCCAGCGCCGCCCCCCACAGCAGGGCCCCCCCCCCGCAGGCCTTGAGGCTGCTGCTGGCGGAGCCACTCACCAGCCCTGAGTTGTTCCCAGCCCTGAGGCAGCAGGGCCCCACTGGGCACGACAGGGTTGCTAGTGGCAGCAGTGAGGTGTGTGTTAGGGCTGGATGGGCTGTGGCTGGAGGCTGAGGTCTGGAGGTCAGGGTGTGTGGGAATGTCAGACCCCTGAGGCTGGGACAGGCTGACCCTGTGCTCCTGCCACCTATGGGGAAGCATTCCCAGGCCCAAGTGGGGGTGGGACCCTGCACAGGTGTGGGACGCCAAGCAGTGGGGCTTTGGGTCCTCTCCACCAAGGCTCTGCAACAAGATGCCTGGGAGCTCAGCAACCAGGTGGGGCCTTCCCTTGGCTGTCCCCCTTCTCTCTGGACGATCAAACAGCGTTCACAGTGCCGGCAGCCCCTGCATGCTCCCAGCACACGCCTCTCCCCACCCAGCCCTTCTCTCTCCCTCTCCTCCATCCTCCAGCCTTCGGGTTTGGAAGGGCAGCTGTGGGCAGCCAAAAGCTCCCCCTACCGCCCTTACATCCTGAATCCGAAACCCCAAGGAAAGGGCGCCTGGGTGGCTCATTCTGTTAGGCATCTGCCTTCGGCTCAGGTCATGATCCCAGAGTCCTGGGCTTGAGCCCCACATCGGGCTCCCTGCTCAGCGGGAAGCCTGCTTCTCCCTCTCCCACTCCCCCTGCTTGTGTTCCCCCACTTGCTCTCTGTCTCTGTCAAATAAATAAATAAAATTTTAAGACAAAAAAAAAAAAAAAAAACCAAGGAAGTGGAGTCAGGGGGAAGACGGAGAGAGAAACCTCCGTTTTCCCAAAGTTCTCCTCAGCTCCACTATTTTGACCCTGTTCTGTTCAACAAATGCACAGGCTGAGAAAACTGTGCCAGTCCTGACACAGGAAAAGGGCTGGTGTTTAAAGTTCTATCAGCCATTTCATTGGATGTTCGTGTTTTTTTGAGCATCTACTATGTGCCAGGCCCTGGGGACACAGCAGCGACCAAAGGACATGATCTTTGCTTTCTTGGAGGCACCGATTACAGAAAACAGGAGGCTCTCTCTTGGGGCCTCTGTGTCTTTGTCCCTTGGTTGGTCCCTGGTCCTGCCCTGAGAGCTTGGGGAACAGAGCAGAATTCAGGGGCTGCCCACTGCACATGTTTTTCCTAGAGAGCCCCTGCCAGCTGGGCCTGTGCTCAGAGCCCCTAAGCCTTTCTCCTGGGCAGCTGTCCCTCCCTCTTCCTCCCTTCCATCTTGACTTCCTTCCTCGCTCCCCTAGCTTTTGATACTGGCCACAGCTCTCCATCCTGGCTAGTCATTGGAAGGCCTAGAAGAACCTTCATGAAGCATACACCCCATCCCAGGACAGTCAGATTCTGTAGGTATGGACTCGGGATGGTCCTGGCCTCTAGATATTTTAAAAGCTCTCCAGATCTTTCTGAGGCAGGTTGTGATTCTAGCTCCAAGACCTATAGGGGAGGCCTATGGGCATTCTCCCTGCTATGACTTGGAGCTCTAATACACTGATAGGTGGGCCTGGGACCTTTGGAAGAACATGGAGGGCCTCAAAGCCAGGTCAGAGGAGATAGGACTGAGCCCAGCTGGTACAGATATGCACGCTCAGTTGTGGGACTGATAGTCCCACAAGGAGGTCAGTGAGAGGGAGGGATCCTATGCCTTCTTTCCAGGCCACTCCCAGAGCCCTCTGTCCCCTCAAGGCTGCAGAAGGCTCCTGGGTCAGAGCCCGTTTCTCTGAGGTCAAGGAGGAGAAGAAGGAGGAGAGAAGGAATGAGACAGGCCTAGCTTCTTTCTCTCCTTTCCCTCTTAAATTATGCTCATCTTTAAAGGCACAGTTCAAATTTTATCCCTTCCAGGAAGCCTTCCCTGATTGCCCAGATCAAAATCAACGGTTCAGTTCCCCATAGGACTTTCACAAGGTCTTCCTCTGGATCCGCTTTGTATACCTGACTCATGGAACTTAGATTTGGAAATGACTTGGAAGTCAGCCAACTCTCGTCTGCTTCAGGCAGGCCCACACTTAACATCTCATAAATGTGGGCATCTCTCCCCGAGGCCAGAACCCCAAATACCGGAGGCCACTTGCAGATACAGGGGTGCACTTATTTCAGTCACACTGTTCCTGTAAGGGAGTAGGCAGGGCCCGGAGTTCCTGGAGGCCTGGGAACGTGGCTCCCCTGGGCTCCTCAGTGTCAGGGCTCTGGGGCTTTGCCCTAGGGAAGTCAGGGGACAATCTGCTTTGTCCCTCCCTCAGAGGGACTGGACGCTTCTACCGAAAAATCTGAGCACGATTTTGGGCAAACAGCCCTCTTTGTGGGGCCAGATCAGGGCTCAGCTGAGGAAGGATTGTGGGGTCCCTTTCCCCCACATGTAATACAAGAAAAACCACATCAGAAAATAAGTACAAAAAAGCCCAATAAAGATTCTGATTCTCCCCATGATGACCTTTCCATTTTTTAAATATCACACTTTTGGGGGGGGTGTCTTGCTTTGCTGGTGATCTCTGTAGCACCGTGTCCTTTGCATATTGGGAAATCAAACAGTTTTGCATATTGTGTGTGTGTAAGTTTCCACACCTGGATTACATATGCATACAACAGGTTCACACACACACATTTTTCATATCCCATAAACTAGTGGTTCTCAGCTATGGTTGCCCATTAGAACACCTGGAGAATAACAAAATCCCAGTGCTCAGGCCACCTTCCAGTTACAATGGAAAAAAAAAAAAAAAAAAGAACTTTCTAGGGGTAGGATCCAGATGTCAGTAGCTTGCAGATCTCTCCCAGTAACTCCAGTGTGCCGTCACGCCTGAGAATCACGGGTATAGACAGCTGCTTGTCTGATGCAATCCCTTCCCTGAGCCATTAACAGAATGAGTCTGCAGACTCTCAAACTCTTAAGGGACCCCATCTGGACAGACGAAGGTGGCAAAAGCTTGGTCTGGATGCAGGATCCCCAGCTGCCAGGTGAGACTGATGGTCAAAACCATTTTCAAATCCTACAGGATTCTTAGAAAAAGCTTTGACAGCAAGCACTATGGGTGGCAGGAAGGAGAGGAAGAAATACACTCTTTAGGGAGAATCTGGGCCCCATGTCCTGTTGCTCTGAGCATCCATAGGGCCACAGCTGTTTTTCAATCTCTCTCTCTCTTTCTCACTTTTTTTCTGTTGCTCCTCTTTTCATGATGGGCATTAACTAAGGGGACTCCTGCCCACCTCCCCCAGGAGACAGCAACTGGAACAAGCTGCTGGGGAACCGAGATGAGGGAGGGATTAGTGAGGGTGGCTTGGAGAGGCCTCTGGGGTCTGCAGCCTGGTCAGGAGTCTGAGGTCCAAAGATAGCGAATGATGGAAGGAACAGACAAGACTGTGGATGGAAAGGAGGGACAGATAAGGGAGTAGGGGCAGTTGGCAAGCCGCTGCTTGCGCCAGGAAAAGTTCATGTTTTGTTACTGATTTTGAAGAGTCATTACAAAGCTGAAATATTCGTATAAAAATATGGATACTATTGAAATAGACAGATAAATGAAACGTCCTCGGGCGCCTGGGTGACTCCGTGGGTTGGACAACTTCCTGCAGCTCAGGATCCAGGAGTTCCAGGATCGCGTCCCGCATCGGGCTCCCAGCTCCACGGGGTGTCTGCTTCTCCCTCTGACCTTCTCCCCTCACATGCGCTCTCTTACGGTCTCTCTCTCACATAAATAAATAAAATCTTTAAAAAAAAAAAGAAAGAAAGAAAAGTCCTCGCTTTCTTCCCATTTCCTCTCTAGTATTCTGCTTCCTACTATTATCATTTTGGTATTTATCATTTCAGACCATTTTCTACATATACATGTTTCCACACACATTGTTTTTATTGCATTAAAAAACAAAAACAAACAAACAAAAAAAAAAACTTGGGTTATACTCTCCATACTGCTTTGCAGCTCGTCTTTTAAACCATCTACCACGGGCACCCTCTGGGCCTGTTCCTAAGTCAGAGCCGCTCACTCCTTTGGACAGCTGCACAGGATTTCATGGCCCTTAACTATTACGGGAATGCCACCTGTGACAGCACACTTGTTCAAGTATTTCTGTAGGACACCATCCTAAAAGCGGAATGGTTAGATTGGAAAGGATGCACATTCCTAAGTGGGTCGGACTGTATACAACTGTCCCTCGCAAAGCATCGCCCGTCCCACCAGCGCACCCTCTTTCTCCTAATCGCCTGGGCACGAGGCCTTACCAACGCTGCATTTCCCCAGGTGGGTGGGGCAAGCGACCAGAACTTCAGCAGGGGGTTTGGGGGCGGGGTGGGGGGAGCACAGCCTGCAGGTCGCTGTTTTCCAGCTGAGACAAAGGAGGAGAGGCGGGAAGGGGAGTGATTTCTGGCAGCAACGTGTAAAAGGAGAGAAGACGACACGCACCACGGCTGTCACCCTTTTGGTGGCGGGTGGCGCGGGAAGGGTGGTGGTGACAAGAGCGCACCAGGGAGTCTCCTGTGCCCCCGCAGTGCCCCGCGGCTCAGAGCCCCAGCCCGGAGCGGGCAGGGCGGGGTTAGTGCCACGGGTGAGGCTCTAACTGGTCCCGCGGACCCCCTCTCCGTCCCACAGCTCTGGCTCAGTCGCCCCTCTCTACCTAGCCGCGGGGTTGCTGAGCAGGTGCCCGAACCCCTTTGGGCCTCTACTTCCCCACCTGTTAATTTAGGCTGTTGAAGCTGATGTTCCTCAGCTGCTAGGGTAAGGATGAAACGACCCGATGGTTGTCAAGTTTAGAACAGCGCCTCTAAGAAATGTCAGCGGCGTGGAGTGACCTTTCAGTTGGTCAATCATTCCCAGCTACCCGCGCACGCGCACACGCTCGGGTTCCTCTCCCTGGGGTAACCGCTGTGGGCAGTTCGGTGCATCTCCTTCCAGACTTTCTGGAACATGTAGACACACAACTTGTGTGTGCATGTGGGTGTCTGTGATAGTTAAAAATACTCCCGTGTGCCTACTCTACCATTTAGGAGTTTTTTTTTTTTTTCTTTAAAAAAGAATTTTTTTAAGCAACTTTATTTTTTGAACAGGCATTACATGCACATGGTATAAAATTTAAAAAGGAAAAAAGGGTGTACAGTGAAAAATAAGCATCCTTCTCGGTTTCCTAGTGAGGCAGGTCCCCAGTGTTATCAATTTCTTGAGTATCCTTCAAGAGATATTTCAAGCACTTGTATAAACATGTAAGTTCATGCATTATTTTTCCTCACACAAATGGTAGCGCACTTTACATAATCTTCTGCACTTCTTTTTTTTTCATTTAATGATCTATCTTGGGTATATCTTTTCATATCACCACACACAGTTATTTTTTGAAAAAATTTTGGCTGCCTTGCATTTCATGGTTAGAAGTACCATTACTTCTGAAACCTTTTTTTAAAAGGAAATTTAGATTTTCTAATAGGTTGCTTATAAATGAAGCTATAACAAATATCCTTCTCTTTATAAAGAGTCTTCTTTGTGAAGTGAATGGAAACCTAGCTAGACTGACTTAAACACGGAAGAGGAAAATGGAGTTCAAAGGTTTGGTCATTGCCGAAGACCAGATACCATGCTGACTTCAGTTAAGGTCTGACGCAGTCACTCAGTGTACTCACAGATCTGGTTCTCTGTTTTCTGTCTTTTGATGGGTGGCCTTTCTCT
This sequence comes from Mustela lutreola, assembly GCF_030435805.1. NCBI lineage: Eukaryota > Metazoa > Chordata > Mammalia > Carnivora > Mustelidae > Mustela > Mustela lutreola. Next base: position 136,338,428 of record NC_081296.1, read on the forward strand.
TGAGGCTCCACTCAGTGCTTGCTCCCCTGGCTCCTTCACCAGCTCTAGGGTCTTCCCACATGGCACAAAAGGCTGCCATGGTTCTAGGCCTCTGGCCTCACAGCACCACTCCATCCAAGGCAAGTTTGAATGTGTCCTCTGTAGACTCTACATGGAAGGAAGGCAATGACTTGTCCTAGGAAACTCAGTAAACCACAGTATCTTCTTCACTGTCCTGGTCACTTGCCCTTTTCATTTTAATGTTATGTACTTAATAGTACAGAGTCAGCATGGCTTCTTTGATGGACACTGTGGTGTTTGCATTAAAAACAAAACAACCTGGGGCTCTGGACTGGCTCAGTCAGTGGAGCATGTGACTCTTGATCTCAGAGTTGTAAGTTCGAGCCTCATATTGGGTGTAGAGATTACTTAAAAAAAAAAAAAAAAAAAAAAAGAGTCTGAAAAAAGGAAAAATATAGCTTTTCCTCCCTGGCCGCTTGAAGCTTGAAGCTTGAAGCCGTCATCATGAACGACACCATAACTATCCGGACCAGGAAGTTCATGACCCAACCAACTACTTCTGCGGAAACAAAGGCTCATTGCTGTTCTTCACCCTGGAAAGGGAGCAGTACCTAAGACAGGAATTTGGGAAAAACTAGCCAAAATATGCAAGCTCGTACCAGATGTCATTTTAGTGTCTGGATTCAGAACCCATTTTGGTGGTGGCAAGACAACTGGCTTTGGCACGATTTATGATTCCTCAGATTATGCCTACGAAAATGAGCCCAAACATAGACTTGCAAGACACGGCCTGCATGTGAAGAAAAACACCTCAGGGAAACGGCAAAAGGAATGCAAGAACAGGGTGACGGCAGTCAGGGGGACAGCAAAAGCCCCTGCTGGCGCTGGCGGCAAGTGAGCTAGAGATCGGAGGCCAGAAGGAGTCAAGATTCTGCCCGGACTTTATCTGTGGTGATTGTGCAGATGTTTCATGAGAGGATTAATAAACTAAGAACAATAAACAAATAAATAAAATAAAAATAAAACAACCTATAAACAATGTTGTAACGAACATCTGCGCTAGTTGGGATACGGTTCAGTTGCTTTAATAAAGACCTGCAGTAACAGGTGCTTAGTGAAACAAGCTAGAAGTGATCTCTCCATTGTTCGTAGGTGTGTAAGCAGTTCAAGCACGACAGGGTTGGTCTACTTCGTCAGGGAAGGAGATCCCTTTTGTCTTGTGTCTTTGTCTACGTTGTTGAAGATGACTCAGCACCATATTCTTTGGGTCCCCTGGATGGTGGTGGTGGGAGAAGTGGGACAGAAGACCCCACACCTCTCAGTGCACACCCCAGAAGTTGCACATCGCTTTTGCTCACACCCACTGGCCAGAACTTGGCCACGTGGCCACACCTGGCTGTGCGAGAGCCTGGGAAATAGAATCTCTACACTGGGTAGGTACGAACCCCATGAAAAGTTGGGGGTTCTGTTATTAAAAGAAGGAGGGAAACATCTAATATGGGGTAATTAGCCATCTCTGGTACAGCATCCTCAAACACTGATCTATAAAGAGCTCTATATTTTTGTAGAACGGAATTCTTCTGGATACCCTCTAGAATGCTGCTAGGAACCTGTGCTCCCACTGGGAGCCCCTGGACTCCTGCTTTCCCACAGATGTTACCCATCCGCTGCGGCCAGCACAGTCCCAAGAGCGTCCTTGCCTGGACCCTGCTGGCCACACCCGCCATGTGGACCTGGGGCTCTGCCTGTTCAGCCGCCAGTCACTAGCTCTACGGTCTGGGTTACCCTCAGATTCTTTATCTGCAAAATTAGGATTTTAAAAAATTGAAAAAAAGTAAATTAAGGTATTGAACTCTCATCTAGGTCCTACAGAACGTCAGCTTCTCTTCTGGTTGTAGAGTTAGTTCCATGAAAGGGGGTAGTGTGGCAGTGGGAGAGGCGGCTTCGGTGAAACGTGGCACCTAGGGAGAGGGAGGTGATGGTCCCACCCTGCGTGCTGGCAGGACCCACGCAGGTGGGCGGGGTTTGGATCTGGACATGTCTCTAAGCATCCACAGACTGGAGCCTGGTCACTGGTCACGCGAGAGCCACTGAAGCAGAAATGAGTGTGTGAAGGGAGGAAGAAGAATGGAAAGAAATGGAAGCATTTAATCTGGGGAGAGGGGAGAGAGGGGGAGAAGGAGGCAAGATGCACCTCCCAGCCAGGCTCTGGAATGGGAGTGTTGGGGAAAAGGCTGGTCATGATATGTGTGGCCTCCAGGAGGAGCCACAGAGCAGCGAGGAGAATGTATAGGGCTGTAGGCAGGGGCACAAAATAAGAAATAATCTCTCTCTGTTTTACATTTTCGTTGGAAAAATCATTCGTGTACTGTTTAATCTCCACCCGCTACTTCACCCGTCCCTCCACCTGCCTCCCCCCGCAGTAACCATCAGTTTGTTCTCTGTAGTTAAGAGTCTGTTTCTTGTTCGTCTCTTTTTTCTCCCTTGCTCGTTTGTTTCTGAAACTCCGTGTATGAGTGAAATCCTATGGTATTTGTCTTTCTCTGACTTATTTCACTTGGCATTGTACTCTCTAGCTCCATCCATGTCGTTGTAAATGGCAAGAATTTATTCTTTTTTATGGCCACGTAATATTCCATCAGTTAGATGACGGACGGCACTTTTTCTTTAACCATTTATCAGTTCGTGGACACTATGGCTGCTTCCCTGACTTGGCTCTTGTAAGTAAAGCTGATAAATATGATGGTGTCTGTATCCCTTCGAATTAGTGTTTTTGTATTCTTTGGGTAAATACCCAATAGTGTGATTTCTGGATGTTCGGGTCGTGCTACTTTTAGCTTTTCGAAGAACCCCCATGTGGTTTTCCACAGCGACTGCCCAGTGTGCGCTCCCAGCAACAGTGTAGGGGGTCTCCCTTTTCCCACATCCTGGCCAACACCTGTTGTGTCTTTTGTTGTTGATTTTAGCCATTCTGACAGATGTGAGGTGATGTCCCTAAGGATGAGTGATGTTGAGCATCTTTTCATGTGTCCGTGGGCCATAAGAAATGATCTCTTAAGGAGTGTAAAGACATTTAAATAATACTTGACTGAAAGGGGAAGAGGCTATTTGGGACCTAGAGGCCCGCTGCGAGCTGGCCTGGCTTCAGGCTGCTCTTCTCTTTGCCTGTTACTCCCCAGCCTCAAAATCAGACTATTCTTTGTCACTCTCCCTTGGCCACCACTGAAATTCACTGTCCCACTGCGGCTCTTGAATGTCCTCCCTCTGCTCTGTCTCTTGGAAGCTCTCCTGGCCTCACCATTCCCGGCCTCTCAGCGGCACGCCACACCGTCGATCACATCCTTCTCGAAGCATCCGGTTCCCTCTCCTGTGGCTTCTTCTCTGGTCCTTCTCTGCCAGTGGCTTCTCTTCTACAGGCCTTTCTGCCTTCTTACTGCACAGCTCACCTCACCATCTATTAGCTCTGTGTGTAGGTGGCCACTAGTCTCTGACTCTGCCCCAGGCCCCTGGTCAGGGGCCCAGAGCTCTATGAGCAGTGGCCTGCTGTCCCATGGACACCTGGAATTCAACCTGTCCCAGAAGGACCTTGTCTTGTCCGCCCTGTACCTCTGGTACCTCCAACCTCATCCTCCTGCAGGGAACAGGAGGGATGCAGGTTCGTGCACCATGGACTGACCTCTCTGTGTCTAGTCTCGCCCTCCAACTCCATTCTATTCGTTATGCTCCTGTGGCTCAAGGCCCTTCAGGGGCTCCCCATCACCGCAGGACAGAGTCCAAATGGCTAAGCAGGCTAATAAGGTCCTTTTTGAGCTGGTTCCTTCTACCGTGGCAAGGCCAGCAACTTGTGCCACCCCCGCCCCCTTCCCTGTGGGCTCCAGCCAGCCTGCTCTGAGAGGGCATCGCTCACAGGCCTGAGAAGGCTCTTCCCTTCTTCCTGCCCCTGGCAAACAGCCAACTCCAGGTCAGTCTTCAGCCTTCGGTACTGCCTTCTGTCCTCCAGGGAGCCCTGCGCGCTGCCTAGGCGGCCTTAGCTGTCTCTCACCATGCACCTGTATAGCACATATATCTAGCTGCACAGGCTTGGTCCACTGTTTTTCATTGCTTGAGTGTATCTCTGTTATCACCGAGGCTTCTAGAACCGTGTGTGCAGGAACCTTGTTCATGTTGTTTTCGCTGCACACTTGAAGCCAGGAACAGAAGGCATTGCATAAATATTTGTTGACTACCGTTGAGTCAAGACCTGACTAATTGAGTGTTGCCCAGGGCTTCAGCAATGGCTCTCACCTTGAGGACAGGCCAGGGCTCTGAGCTCCGGGCGTAAGGAGCTGACAGAGAAGTAAGAGTGGCTGGAAAGTGAAAGTAAAGCTGACAGGGGAGGAGAGAGCCCCAGAGGGCCCAGAGGAGGGGCTGGGCCAAGAGTTCTTTCAACCCAGTGTAGCAAGGGAGTCAGGCTAGGCTGACGCAGGGCTGGGATGCGAGGGGGCACTGTGGGCAGGGAGGTGAGCAGACTGAAGAGAGAGAAAATGTGTTTTGTAATTAGTCATTGCCCCTCGGGGTGAGCCTGGGAGTTTTCACCGGAGGTGGGTAGACCAGATTTGCAAAATGACGAAATGGGGCTAACCACCAGCTCAGAGACACTGTGGGGCTTCCGGGTTTCCACGCGGAGCAGAAGTTGAGCTTTCTAGTTTTTTCTCTGTACCTCCTCACTGCATTCAAGATTCTATCAAATAATGGAACTGGGAGGGGAAGGCCTGGAGGAAAGATTTACCTAGGGGCCAGACCTGCCTCTCTGCCTGTTCTCAGAACAGAGACTGGGGACATGGTGGCCCTTGCCACTTGGAAGGATCAGCCAGTGACCCTACGTCTGGAGATGTTGACTAACTTGCCCTGTGGGGGTTCTTGGGAAACATGGAAACATTCCAGGGATGGGGAATCTGGGTAAAAGCCACCATCTCTGCCTTCCCACTAAAGAAAGTGGCAACGCGATTGGAGTACCTTTGGGTATAAGAGGAATGCCTCATTCTGTGCCCAGGAAAGTGGAGGGCCATTGTTCCCTCCCCAGATAATCCTGAGGATACTGGAATTAAATGTTAGGACAAGAACCTCTGTTTCTCTCTCTTTCATACACACACACACACAGACACACACACATTTTGTTTGGTCTTTGCTCCTTTGGTCTTTTAGGGCAGTGGCTTCCAAAAGTGTGTGTGTGTGTGTGTGTGTGTGTGTACACGTGCATGCGCATTTTAGGGGAGGGGAGCGGCAGAGGGAGAGAGACACTTCTTTTTAGATTTATTTATTTATTTGAGAGAGAGGCAGACAGAGGGAGGGGCAGAGCGAGAGAGAATCCCAAGCAAACTCAGGGCTCAGTCTCACAACCCTGAGATCATAACCTGAGCCTACTGAGCCACTCAGGCGCCCTAAGAGCAGTGGCTTTCAAATGTTTAAAACCATGACCTACAGGTGCCTGGGTGGCTCAGTAGGTTAAATCCTCTGCCTTCGGCTCAGGTCATGATTCCAGGGTCCTGGGATCGAGCCCCGCGTCGGGCTCTCTGCTCAGCAGGGAGCCTGCTTCCTTTTCTCTCTCTCTCTCTCTCTGCCTGCCTCTCTGCCTACTTGTGATCTCTCTCTCTGTCAAATAAATAAATACATTAAAAAAAAAAAAAAAACCATGACCTACGAGTAAGAAATGCATTTCTTATCTCAACCCATTCCTCTGATGAGTGTTTACATACCTATCCTGAACTAAAGGTTTTATGCAACTAGACGTTCCTTTTCATATATGTAACCTGTGCTTACGTTTTCCCATTATATTATCTTTTTTAGAAAATTCCAAGTGCAGTCTACTAAACTGACTTCATGACCCACTAGAGGGTCTCAGCCCACAATCAAAGAGCCCAGCTCTAGGGGGAAGAGTCAGTTCTTCTCCGGACTGGGTCTTCAGCCTCTGACCGCTGGAATTTGGCTCCAGTTTCCCTGATGAGTTTCTTCCCTCCATGTTCTCCTTACACATACACCCTGCACCAGACCTATAGTCCCCAAGTCACCACCATCATCGGGTTACCGGATCTGTTCTGATCAGCCTTCCTCGGATGCCCCCAGACCCTGCTCCTGGCAGACTGAGATCAGCCTAAGGTCCCAGGAGGGCCGCCGTGTTCCTATCTGTGGGCTTCCAGCGGCAAGGATAAAATACTTAAACCATAAGGGGTTAATCGAATCACACACCAGGGAGCCCAGAGGTAGGGGGCTCCAGAGTTGGATAATTAAGTGATCACGTGGCCTTCCGTTTATTTCCCCGTTGCCATCCGCCAACCTTTGGAAATGCCTTTCTCTACCTCGGTCTCCGTGCGACAAGAGCACTATGTTAAGGGGCTTTTGTGGTAGCAGGAGATGGGGAAGGGTGGGGCCGGGGTTGCAGCTGGCTCGGTGAGCCGTGAGCGAGTGAGTCACTGAGTGGCTGGGCCCCTCCAGCCCCATGTAAGGACAGACTGCTGCCGCCCACTGCCCGCCTGGACTGTGTCTGGACAGAAATGGGCATGTCTGCTTCGCAAGGGGCCCCACCTCATGCTCGGATAACCCTGTGAATCAGGAAGGCCAGAGATGCTTATCGCCGCCTTTCTCTCCACGAGTCACAGGCCCCCAAAGCGGAAATGACTCTTGCCTTCCCCTACAGATCCAGATTGGCGCTGAGCAGAGGGAACCCAACATTCTGTCTCCATCTTAGGGCTAGATCCCTTGGAGCAGGAATAAAAGAAGGGGTCTGGTGCTCCCTTACACTTTGCACTTTTTCCAAGTCCTCTCTCCAGTGTCCAGACCCCTTGTGGTGGCTCTTTCTGCCACCTGCCCTTTGTCTGCTGGTCTTCCCAGGGAGAACTGGAGGCGGGGCAGGGGCGTGGTCCCAGAGGAGTCCCCACTGATGTCTAGGGCTTTGGTAGCATCTGAATCATAGACTTAGCCATGAGCCAGGGCTAGTAGCACCTGGGACAGTGTGTGAGCTGTGCAGGAACCTCAGAACCACCTCCACTGTATAGATGGGGACCCCCAGGTCCAAAGAGGGATAGTGATCTGCCCAAGGCCACACAGCTAGTTAGCAGTGGAAGCATGAACTGGGGTCTCCTGCCCTCCAGGCCCCCACTCTCCCTGCTCCCACCTGCCTGGATCCCTGGTTTGCTTTCTAGTCCAAGCTTAGGCAGCAACTTTGAAGTTCGAGGCTGCCAGATCTATGCTCCCCTGCCAGGGAGGGGGGTGGGCGGGGGGGGGGCAGGGAAAACCCTGTGTGCTTTCCCAAGCTGGTTTTCATCTCCTGCTCAAGACAGTGGAAGGACGGAATGAGAATCCACACTGCAGGGCTTGGGACAAGCAATACTAACCCTTCTGAATAAAGTCCTACTTTCAATGAAGGGGAACAGGGCTTGGCAGGCTCTGGGAAGGATCTGCTCCAGGAGCTGGCGCTAGGGAGGGTGTGGAGCCAATCTGTGTAGGAGCTCTGCCCGTGGGCAGGGAGGGCCCACAGGGGTGTGTGCTGGTGCATATGTGTGTGCCCAGGAAGAAAGTGGGCGGTGTAGACATCCAGGAGGCACTGGACCGGGAGCTGGAGTGCCAGAGTTCTCTCCTCTGCATGTTAGCCCTGTGTCCTTGGCACTCAACCTCCCAAAGCTTCAGTTGTCCCAGCGGCAAAATGGGGATGCTGAGGAACTCCCTCTCAGGGTTCATAAGAAGCTCCAAACAAGTCGACAGACTCCCAGAGACACAGCATGAGGCTGTTCTGGGCTTGGGGCTGTAGGAGGTGTCCTGTTCCTCTTGGGCACTGGCAAGAGCTGGGGGTATCTAGCAGTACTTGCTCTGGGGCAGGATAGGGCAGGGCTCAGCCGCTCCGAGCCCCTCTCCTATGACTTCTTCCCTGGCTTCCTTGGCTGCCCAAAGGCAGCACTAAATCAGGTCACCACTTGTCTCTCCTTGCAGTGGCTGTCCTGCCCAGCTCCTGGCAATCCAGGTCACTGGCTCCCACACCCCCGCCCTCCCCAGCAGCCTCGGAGATCAGTGCTTTTGTTCTTAAGTGCGGCTCATTAGACCCTGGCTGTGTGCCTGACACTGGGCCTACTGCTTTAAGAAGAAATCACAGGCCCCCTTTGCAGCCTGCGATATGCCAGACTCCATCATGAGGTGCTCTGAGGGAGATAGGATCACTTCTGTTTTGTAAGTGAAGAAGCTGAGGCTCAAAAGGTAAGTATCTCAATCAAGGTCACTCAGGTGGCAAGGGCAGAACCAAGGTTGAAACCTAGATCAGTCTGGTCCCTGAGCCTGTGCTTTGAATCCCCAAGGTCCTGTGATAAGAAGACAGGACACAAAGGTGAGGCAGGAGCTGGCGGGGGTGGGGGGGGAGTCCCTGGGGAGGATAGGTAGGGCTCAGAGTAAGATGAGGTCTGAGGGGAGTGTGCAGGGCTGGGGGAGACAGGAGGCGAAGGCCCGCAGTGTGCCTGACGAGGAGGTACACACACACTCACTCAACCAGAGACACGTATCACACATGCACACAGACACACACGCACAGACAACACACAAACACATGCAGTCGTGCAGACATACAGGAAAGAGGCTGGCAGACACCCAAAGACCCACAGGACCGGCACGCACATAAAAGCCACACACAAAGACCCAGCTGCACACAAAAGACACTCGCGGACCCAGAAATCACACCCATGTTGAGACACATGAGAGACACACACAGACCCAGCGTCGCTCAGACACATACACAGACACCTACACATACACAGACACCTCCCCCCCCCCCGGCCCCGCCTCCCCGCCCAGCACACAATCTGGAGGGAAGGGAGGGAAGAGCCAGGGCCGCCTCAATTCCAGGCCTCCTCCTCTAAGGCGAAGGGAAAAGCCTTCCCCAGAAGTGCTGAGTCAGCAGCGGGTGACAAATGAGCCTCGGGGCGGCGGCGGGCTCAGGGAGAGCACTTAGCCTGCGGAGCGCCTGCCTGCCAGCGCCAGGCCCGGGCCAGCGGCGAGGGGGCAGGGAGCGGCCACAGGCTGCCCGCTCCGGGGGAGGCCCCAGGGAGGAAGTGACTCACTTTGACTTTGCAAAGCCGGACTCTGCAGCCCAAGGTCACACAGCAGGCGCTGCCAGCGGGCTTCCTGCAGAGAGGCGGGGTGGAACCTGACCGGTGCACAGCCGGCCTGGTCAGGCCTAGAAGAGGCTGGACCCAGGTGGGATGGAGGCAGGGGGCTGGCCCTTGGCCCTTTCCCCTGTCTGGGCACCACCAGCAAGAACAGACAATGGACCCTAAGCTCTGAGACTGGCTCAGAGCCCAAGTCTGGGCCAGGAGATCTTCAGGATTCTTCACGAACACTCCTCTTCACAGCCTACGGTCCACACAGGAATCTAGGGAAAGGGGACATCGTGGCAGGCCTGGGTGGTCGCAGCCACCCCCCAGCCTGGCTCTCCTGCCCTCTTGCCCTTGTGATTTATTCTTCAGGAAGCAGCCAGCAAGGTCTTTTCAAGACATCAATCACATGATTTCCTCCAGTGGCTTCCCACTGCATTTAAAATAAATTCAACCCCTTGTCATTAGTAACATCTTTCTTTCAAAGGCGCCTCTCTTGACTGTGGAAGAAGGAACTGTTAAAAATGACACGAGGGCCACATGGGACCCGGGATGTCCCTGGCACGCAGCCCTAACTGGCCTTGTTTCCACCTCCTTTGTCCCCACTCCCAGCTTTGCATGAGTGGCCCGAATCTCTGCAGAAACTCTCATCTTCTCCAAGAAATCGTCCTGACAGAATCTCCGCAGAAACTCTCACCTTCTCAGAGAGATGGTCCCTGACAGCCTCCTGTTTGTCAGTCCCCGTGCAATGACTCCCTGTTAGCTCTTTCAGAGTCTTTGCTGCTTGCTGGCCTTATCTTTTTTATTTGTTTACTCCTGGGCTGTCTGTCCACGCCCCTCCCTCTTGCGAAAGCTTCTTGATAGCAAAGATCTTTTCTGTCTTGTGCGACCTTGCGGGGGTCCCTAGTCCCCCCCCCACCCCCCCCACCCCCCGCAGAGCATCTGAGGGGCAGGCCTGAACGGGAAATACGGGATTTCCAAAAGCACAGGTCTCCTTAGGGACACACGGGTAAGGGGAGGGACAGAGGCTGCGGGGAGGTGCTGGTGTGAAGGGCCTATGGATAGGGGCTACAGCACGGGATAAACACTATAGACACCGCAGCGCCCCCTGAAACTAGCCAGAAGGCTGTGGAATAATCCAGGCCTGGCTCTCTCGGTTGCTAGCTCCGTGTCTTCGGGCTAGTTATTTACTCTCTAGAAAATGAGAAGGAAGACATTCTTTCTTCCAGGTGATTGAAGGCTCTGGGTACCCCTCCCCTTCTACCCCCCCGCAACTCCCTGAGGTCATTTCCTCGCCATGCCAGCTCCTAAGACACAGGGCTCTGCCCGAGAATCCAGAAATGGAGAATTCCTTTCCTTAGGAGGGTCTGGAAGATGCCAGCTATGTTTCCACTCCAGGTCCTGCCAGACCCTGTGGCTCAGTTTCTTCCTAGGTGGACAGGCACTGAGCAGGGTTCCCCCGCTCAAAGGTGGCCCTCTGGGGACAGCGGGGAAGTTTGACAAAAGGGAAACACTACGAAGTTCTCCCATCCTGGCTCTGTGGCTTCAGCGGCCTCTAAGCTGGTGGACTTTTTTTTTTTTCCTTCTGCTGATTGACTCCTGTGTTTTCCATCCCTGCCACCCCAGAATGAGGATCCAGTGAGTGAATCATCTTGACAATGCTTTGGAAAGTGTTCCTGCTGGAGGAAGGTGAGGACGTCTCTGCAGCTGAGATGCGCGCACAGGGGTGCGGAGAACGGAACGCTGCTGAACCCACTTTGTCTCCATGCCCGAGGGCCGGTCTTTCTGACAGCCCAGCCCCTACCCCATCTCCCGGAGCTAGTGCGGCAGCCCCAGGCCCGGCTGTTCCTGCTTTGGTGGAGAAAACAGAAAGTGAAAGTGGCTCTGGGGGGGAAGCAGCCCTACAGAGCCCGCAGCCTACCAGCTTGTCTGCAGAGGGACCCCAGGAAGGAGGGGCAGCTGCTTGCCCTCGGGTCCCCTGCCCTGCGCTGCTCACCCGGGACCAGCCCCCTGTGCCTGCGGTCTTTCCTGCCACAGTCCCGGGCAGAGCAGCCTGACTGGGCAGCAAGACGGTGGCCGGAGGTCACCACCGGTCCCCAGACTACTGTCCTGACTCAACCTACCTTGTGGATGAGAGGAGGGGAGAGAAGTCCTGGCAGCCAGTGGGTTGGCCCCGTGGGCTGTATCAGCAGCTGGGGCGCTGGGGCGGGCTCAGGATGCTGCCTCAGTCGAGGCCTTCCTCTGAGGGCTCCCGGCAGGGCTTCTCGAGGGTGTCCCAGGGAGGCCCAAGGTATGGGTGTGGGTGGAGGAAAGTGAGAGGCAGTAGCATCGGTCAACCTCAAGCACTAACCACAGGCCAGGCGCCACGCCAGGTGCTCCGGCCACCCAGCAAAGCCCCGGCTGCCCCTGATCCACCTGTGAAAAGCCCCGTTCCATTGGCCTGTCTCCATCCATCCCTTTAGTCCGCAAATAATTTTTAAGATCCTCTGTGTGCAGCTGCTGTTCTAGACACAGGGGACACAACTAAAGAAACGTTTTTTGTTTTTTTTTTAAACCCTTGTCTTCACGGAGCTTCCTATTCTAGTGGAGGGAAAACAGTCAACAATCAAGAGACAGAGGCCAGGTGGGATGCCGATGGTGACAAAGGAGGGACGGGGAGGGGGTGCTGGAGTCGGGAGAGGTTTGTGATTTGAACTAGAGAGAGGGTGGGGAAGGCCTGGCTGAGAAGGCGGCATCGCTTCTGATTCTGAACCTTTCTGTAGTCTACACAAAAGTCAAGGACATGGGTATGATTAGTCATCCCGAAGAAGGACAAAGAAATCAAGCCCCAAGAATGAGTCCAAGGTCAAACGGCTGGGACGTGGAGGAACTGAAATCTGAGCTCAGTCATCTAGCCCGTGCTTGCCACCACCACACCATACTGGGCGCCGAGAGAACAAGAGAGGACGGAATGCAAGGGAAAAGGCATAAAAGGGTGCATGGGGGCCTTGCGATGGGGGCCATCTGTTTTCCAAACTGAAAATCAGGACACGACCTGAAAAGATTTTCCTGTTGCTCATAATGAGAGTGGCCGTCTGGGAGAGGCAGTTTGGATGCTGGCCCGAAGGGTGGGATTTCTGAGACATTCCAGTGGCTTTTGGGCTCACGAGGCAGTCCAAGGGTAAGGCATTGCCATGGCAACCCCAGCCTGGCCTGGGGGCCAAGAGCCTGGTGCAGGGCCACATGGCAGAGAAGCTGAGCCGGGCACAGGCCCAAGATTCTGCAGGCCAAGGGGGTGGCCAAGGCTGAGGAGGAGGTGGAGAGGGGAGAGGGGTACGACCTGGCACCCGTGCTCTGGGCCGACTGGGAGGCTACGCTGGCAGATTCCCAGAAGCCCCCTGGCAGGAGTCTCTGAGGCTTATGGGGCAAGAACCCAGGCTTTCCTGTTAGACAAGTCTCATTTGAATCCTTCCTCTCTCTGGCCCTGGGCAAGTCACACAACTCTGATGAGCTTGTTTCCCCATCTGCAAAATGGGGCTAAGAACTCATCTCTAAGGAGAGTTGCGAGGATGATCCTGCTGGGATCCTTCAGCAGCCGTGGCTGGTGCATTGCAGACTCAGTCCATGGTCACTGCGGTTTCCCTCCACCCGGCAAGGCGCTGGGGGCATGCCAGGATGGTAAGCCGGGTGGGAAACGGATGACCCGGCCAGCCAGGGCCATCGCAGATTCCCAGCCAAGCCCTGCACGTGGGCTGCGGCTTGGTCAGCAACACAAGAACAATACCCTTCCCGAACAGCCAGGCCCACAGTGCAAACCCTGCCCCCCCACCCCTCCTCCCTTCACTGTACAGCCCCGGTACCCTGCTTCATAAGCCTCTCCCCTGGGGGCTCCAGGACCCACACGTCCTCTGTGCCGGTGGGCAGTGGAGCAGAGACATCCCCTTGTTCCTGCCAGGTGACACCTTCCCTGTTGTCTGAGACTTTCAGCAAACTGCTGCTCCCACTAGTCCTTAAAGAAGGGAAAGAACCAGAAGGAACTTCAAAGGCTTTTGCCTTCCACCCTCCCCAATACCTCTTCTGTGGACTGAGCTGCACCCCTCTGGTCACGGCCAGGGCAGAGTCAAGGGCAGCTGGAATTCCCACCCCACCAAACCTCTACCAATAATTCACCACCGTGCGGCCTTGAGCATCCTCTCTGGGCCTCCTTCCCTTCATTTGTAGAGTGGGGATTTAGACTAGATGGTCTCTACAGTCTAGTCCTGACCCCTAAGGGATTATATTCCTCCACTCCTTCATCCATGTGCTCCCTCACTCACAGCATTTACCACTTTTTGACACTGCGTCTGTTCTGTTTGTCCCCTGGCTGCCTTCCTCCATGCCAGTTCTACCACAGCAGACATTTTGTTGGTTTTGTTTCCTGCTATACCCCTGCCACCAACCAGAAGGCTATACAACTGCCACCAGGTAGCAGAAGCTTGCATCTGTCCGCGTCCTGGAAGAGAATGGGCTGATCCAGGGCAGTTGCACACGTTGTAGACAAGGTAAGGGGAATTAACAAGGAACGGTGAAATCTCCTGGAGCTGACAACAGGGTAGCGGCTGGGTTCCTGAGGGAGCATGGCCCAGCTGAGTTGTAGAATAGGATGATAGGACAGGAGCTGTGGGCCTGGGGCTGAGGAAAGCAGCCACTGCCAAACCCTGGTTCCAAGCAAGTGGGGGAATAAAGACCGCCATGTCCTTCTCCTGCTTTTTACCTTCTGCTGCAGCTTCCCATTGGCTGAAGCCATCCAGAAACCAGACAGTAAAAGAGCTCTGAGACACGGTCCTTCAGTGGTCAGACTCGGGGCCACAGGAAGGGTAGAAGAGGGTGGACTCTGAGCCTGGAGGGGGCACGTGAAGCCTTCCACATCTCATGCAAGAGATGCTTGCTGAGCACCTGCTCTGGGTCCGAGTCCGTCCACCGGAAAAGAAACACGTGCATGACGTTTTACAGAGCAAGATCTCTGCCCTCCAGGAGGCACAGACAGGCCCCTGGCTGGATCTTGAAGAGTCTCTCTTCCCTCTGCCTGGAGGGGAGTCCTCTCTAAATGTAATCTGAGGGCAGCAAGTAGTTAAATCAGTCTCATTTGCAAAATCCCACCGACAAATAGAAATGAGGGAGGCTGAGGAGTGAAGGGAGGACTAGAGCAGGAAGAGGGTCTGGAGGCTGTGGGGGATGGGAACGGGAGGCAGAGCCAAGAAAAAGCCCGAAAGGAAGGTGACCTTGAAGTTGTGGTTCAGGCTACAGTTTGAAGGGTTCAAATCCTACTCCTTCACTCATTTGCTGTGGGATCTTGGGTCTGTTCCTCGGCACCCCTGATTCTGTTTCATCATCTACACAAGCAAGGCCAGTTGGGGTTTGGTGGGGTTGGGTAGGGTGTCTGGGGAGGGGGGTGCGGGGCGGGGTGGGGGGGAGAAATCGGATATAGGAATTTTGTGCGGATTAAACCAGAATCCGTGAGAAGGGCTGAGCACGGGGTCTGGGCACATGGTGAACACGGTGAACACTATTATGATAATCAGAGACAGGGGCCACCCCCCCCAACCCCCACCATCGCCTTTCTCACCAAGAGGGATCTCCACCCCCTCTCCAGCTCCATTTAATTCTGAATGTTTTAGGTCATTCTATGCCTGGCGTTCTGCCAAGGCTCTGACAAAGACAGGAGTTTCTGCTCATTCATCCTAATGCAAGTTCCTGCGTTTATGATAATAGGGGAAAAAAATGCATGAAAGGACTCGCTGCCTGTGGAGGGGAAATCTGCTTAGAATTGAAAATCCGAGTCCTTCCTTGGCCTAGCCTTTCCTTCCCAGCGCTTTGGCAAAGGCAGCCAAGGGGAGGGTGGCTGGGGAGAAGAGGAAGGGGAGGGGGGGCTAGGGGAGGAAGAGCCGGCCGAAGAGGACCACGGGCATTGTGGGACTTTGTCACCTAGATGTGTGGCAGTGCTTTTGTTATTTTTGGTCGTCTTAGCATCCAAATCAGGTATCACAAATTTATTGCAATTCTGTTTGTTTGTATTTATGTACATATTTATTCTTTTTTTAAAAAATTTATTCATTTTAGTAAGTGAGCTGACCGCCCACCGTGAGGCTTGAACTCACACCCCGAGATCAAGAGAGGCATGCTCCCCGGACTCAGCCAGCCAGGAGCCCGAATTCTTTTTGTGTTTGCTCATTGCAGAGGGTTTCTTTGTTTTTTGTTTTTGTTTCTACAAGCTGTGTCAGGTTGGGGTCCCACTTCCTGAGCCCTGAAACAGGTCTACCTGTGAGGGTGTTGGTTTGCAAGCGGTCCTCGTTTTGAGGAAGCGGATCTGGCAGGTGGCTGCTTAGCGGCAGGTGGTCCAGGGTTATCCTCATGCTCTAGGGAAGAAGTCTCTGCAGCTTTCTTTTCCACAGGTACACCCAGAGGCTGCGGTTCCCCGTGTTTCTAGAGGGCTCAGTGGACATTGTATTGTTTACTTCTTGATCATCAAATGTTGACCATGGGAGTGTGAGGTCCTTGAAGTAGGGACTTGGGGATGGCTTACGGGGGCGTCCGTCCCTAGAGCAGTTTCCAGCTATCAGGAAGCACTCAGATTTTGTCAAGGATGAGTAAGTGGATGTACAAATGGAGACATCTGGGAACTGGCCAGTTTTTCTCATGGGTTCCTCCTCTGAGGGAGTTCAGGAGGCTGGTGCCTGGTTTTCTCGTTCATCTCGCTGTTTCCAAGGAGAGTCTATTCCCAGCTGCCCTGGAGACCACGAGGGCAGAGGTGTTACGTATCACCCAACCGATGTTCTCTATTTGCCTACGGGTGCCAGGCCCAACATGGGGCACAGCAGGTACAGTGGCAGGCGAGACGGACAGGGTCCATATTCTCTTGGAGCGTACATATGAGAGTGGCTGACAGAACATCGTAAGTGAATGAGTGAAAACATTAAGTGGTATAAGTGAAGTGGAAAAGGGCCTGCAAGAGAGGCTGGAAAAGAGAACCTGATTTCCATAGGGCAGTCAGGGGAGGCCTTTCTGAGAAGATGGCACTCTAGCTGAGACCTAAATGTTGAGAAAGAGCCAGGTGCGTGAAGAGCTAATGAAATGTTGTCGTAGGGAGAGGGACCAGCAGGTGCAAAGGCCCCATGGCAGGAAAAAGTTTGACATGCTTCTGGAAGGCCTGTGGTCAGGGAGGTGCGTCTGCACCCAGTGTTGACGGGCCTTATAGTGCACAGTGAGGGCTGTGGTCATTTGAAACACACTGACAACCATCGTTAGGTTTGTACGTGTGAGTGACAAGATGTGACCGGTGCTCTGGCTTTGAGGTGGAGGAGGGATTGGGCGTGGGGAGCACAGTTAGGAGGTGAGAGGTATGGGGACATGGGCAGGTGAGGGAGGCGGTCATAAGGATGGAGAGAAGTGGGTAGGAATGAGCCCTGGCCAGGGAGGAACTGAGAGCATTGCTCGTGGGGGACTGGAGGGGGGTAGGAATGGGACAAGTGTCTGGGCCCCTGGGTTTCTGGCCTGGGGAATCCAAGAAACCTGGTAAATGATGCAAAGTCCAGCTGCTATCAGAGAAAGACCTTCTGTTTACTGGACATGTGAGAATCTTTCCTCCAGAGCCCACACAGGCTGCGCAGGAAAAGGTTCCGCTCCTGTTCATTAACTAACGAGCCCCTGTGTGAATGGCTCCTCGCCGGCAGGGGCCTGGGAGACACGGAGTCAGGAGAGCAGAGCTTGGAGAGAGTTGTTATCAACCGGAACGGTGTGGTTTTGAATAGTGTAATTCTGTCTGTGGCTGTTCCCCCACGTTTAGCGTTTGGAAGCAGGCCTGGATCCCATCGTCTGGACACAGGACTCTATTTTTGCAAGGCCCTTCTGGGGGGAAAGGGGAGCAACTTCATGGCCCCAGAGGGCCGATGGTGAGAAGCACAGGGATGGTGCTCATCATCTCCGCTTTCTCACGGGGATGAGCCTCTCATCACTAGATGTATTCAAGGCTGGCAGGAAACTGGGGCATCCTCAAAGGGGGAGCCTGAATCGCTGCCCTTGGGAAGGCCTGTTTCCTCCAGCTTCCCTGAATCTCAGGACAGCAGCTGCCTCCCATGACCTGCAAAAAAACCCCCTCTGCCGGCCCGTTAGAGACCGCAGCTTGGTCACAGAAGCCTGCCCTGTTTGCTCTGGGCTTCACAATCTCTGTTTTCGTCCCCGCCCAGGGCCAGCAGGAGCACAGACCCCCGTGTGGGCGGAGTAGTAGGGCCCAGCTGAAGGTGCGCTCGGGCCTAGTCCAAGGTCTCCTGGCTTTTCAGGAAAGGGCATCCTTTAGGGCTGGACATGGCCACCAAACACTCCCCCTGACCAGTTAGTCTTCTGCGGGGACACCCTAAGGGCATCATGGGTATGAGGAGGAGATTGTCCTATCAAGCCTTCCCGGCAACCCCCAACTCCCCACCGCTGTTCCCAGCAGCAGTGGCCACCAGAAGAGTGGCTTGCCTGCGGATGGAGAGAGCTAGGCTGGGGTCTCCAGGGACCGCGGCCCCCATGGGCCAAGACAGGCTTCGTGGCCCAGCGGCTGAAGGGGGTCCCCCTGAGTGGCGGGTGGGGAGAGGGTGGGCCAGTCTGCAGCCCTGGAGAGAAAGAACCTGCCCCTGTGGAGGCCGCCCCAGGCCACACAGGCCACCTGGCATCTCTGGGCTACCTCAGAGGTCTAGTTCTTTGTTCGCATCTTGGAGGCTCCGGTTTCCTATCTGGAAATGAGATACGCTCAGAGCTCCTTTCTGTGCGAATGGAGTGAAATGACGGACAGGACAGGCACAGCACCATCCGGGCACCTAGTAGTGCTGGACAGTGAGTTTTCTCCGGGAACTTTCTTTTTCTCCATGTCCTCCCCACCCCTGTCATCTGGAGGAGCAGAATCGCTCACCAAAGCTGGGAGAGCTGTGCTTATAGGGAGAATAAGGTCCTTTGCCGTCTGAAGGAGCCCTGCCTTTGCTGATAGGGCTGCAAACTTGTATCTTGGTCCAAAATAATAAGGCCGGAGGGAGGGTCAGCTGTGGAGCTGTGGGCCGCCTGGACTTTCCCAGTGGGTGCTGTGGAGTGAGGCCAACAGGAGTGGGTTCCCCATATCCCTGGGCTGTGGCCCCACACTTTGGGGCAGGGTCTGGGAAGGGGACTGTGGACCTGGAGATAGCAGATTAGCGTTCCAGACTGGAGGCTCAGTTGAGGACTGGGGGCTGCCCAGCCAGGTGGGGGAGGAGGGTGGAGGAGAAGGGGGGGAGGGGCTGGGGGCCCCCCTAACTCTTCCAGCCAGCTGACCCTGTTATTTTTAGCTCTGGAATGCTCCTCGAGCCTCCTTCAGTGCTGTTTATCTTGCTTTTGTGTCCCCGCTCCTCTCCAGGAAGCTCTGCAGCAGGAGTGGGTCAGTGATGGGAGGACATTGGGGGTGACCCAAAGAACAGGAGAAATTGGCTGGGGCTGGGCAGCAGGAGCAGTGGGAGCAGTGGGAGCTGCTCCTACTCTGCCCCCCAACTCCCACCCACAGGCTGTCTTTTCCTCTTTTCAGCCTTTCCTGTCCTGGTTTGGGGCCACCAGCTTAGCCCTGCTCCCTCTCCATCAGCTGTGCTAAGAGATCTACCGTGCTTATCAGACACCCCCCACCCCCCAGCCAAAGTGTCACTTATCCTTCCAGGCCCTCCAGTGAGGTCATCCCTAGGGTGGGGCTGGCAGAAAAGGTGGGAACCTCAGACCCCTGTTCCTGGGTCAGGACACTCTGGGTGCCTTGGAGAAGTCCCGAGTGTAAATGAACAGGAACAGAATGTATGCCTTTGAATTAGTGCTTTTATATATTTTAAAGTTTATTTACTTTTTTAGTCATCTCTACACCCCACAACCCTGAGATCAAAAGTCAGGTGCCCTTCTGGCTGAGCCAGCCAGGTGCCCTGTGCTCTAGTTACTGGGGTGTGTCACTCACCGGGTTCCTTTCCCTCCTCCCCAAAACTGCACCAGTGCAAGGTGCAAGGCCTCCCGGCTGGCTGCCTAAACATAGGGCCTTCCAGACTACATCCCCCCTGCCAGACCCCAGTCACAGGGCCCAGAAGAAAGGGTCAGCAGAGGAGAGGGGGCAGCAGCTGGAGGCAGAGAGGCAGGAAAAGTGGGAATACAATCCTGGAGTTACCATGATTTCCTCCTGGGTAGGTGAGCTGCTTCTTCTGGTTCTTTCCTTTAAGCCTCCTAGAGAAAGGCTTTTTTCCCCGCTCTTTCTCATATAGGAGGAGCCCACCGGTCCCTGTGGAGGGTCTGGGATGGATTGGAGCCAGATCTCAGGGAGAGAGGCCGAGGAGGTCAGCGGGGACCCCCCAGGAGCCTTGGTGCTGAAGGATTTGCAAGAATATTCTGGCCACTGGCTGCTGTCCATCAGTCTGTCAGTAACTCTCTGTGCTCTGGGCCTAGTGGCAGCCTTGACAAACCATATGTCGGGGCGCTTGGGTGGCTCAGCTGTTAAACATCTGCCTTCGGCTTGGGTCATGGTCCCAGGGCCCTGGGATTGAGCCCCCATCGGGCTCCCTGTTCGGCGGGAAGCTTGCTTCTCCCTCTCCCACTGCCCCTGCTTGTGTTTCCTCCTTCGCTGTCTCTCTCTCTCACTGTGTCAAATAAATGAATAAAATCTTAAAAGAGGGGCGCCTGGGTGGCTCAGTGGGTTAAGCCTCTGCCTTCGGCTCATGATCTCAGGGTCCCGGGATCGAGCCCTGCATCGGGCTCTCTGCTCAGCAGGGAGCCTGCTTCCTCCTCTCTGCCTGCCTCTCTGCCTACTTATGATCTCTATCAGTCAAATAAATAAATAAAATCTTAAAAAAAAAAAAATCTTAAAAGAAAAGAGAAACCATTTGTCCACTTGGGGATAGGCCTGCCCAGGACAGTCCTGGGTGAAGGCAAGGGAAGGGGAGCCAGTCACCTGGGGCAAACCCACCCCCACCCCCAGGCATGAGACTAATAACACTTAGAGGTGGGGAAGAGAAAGCAGCTGCCATATTCCAGGAAAGGCACTGACCTTTAGAACCAGAGACAGAAATAGCCCGGGAGAGGACAGATCTATGTGGGAGAGACGTCCAGGCTGGGCAGGGGCAGGCCCAGACAGGAGGGAGGGAGGACAGCCACAGCAGCGCCAAGAGCCCCGAACACCATGCCAGGCATTTCACACGCTCTCTCTCGCTTCCATGCCACCTCCCTGTCTGCGGGGTAGGCATGAGCATCACCATGTCACAGATGAGGAAACTGAGGCTCAGCGAGGCAGAGCCAAGCTTATAATGGGCAGGGTGGGGACTGACCCCAGCCTCGCTGGTCTGGCGGCCCATGTCCGCGCATCGCCTGCTGCACCCCTCCCCATGCCCGATTACTACTGCCATCCTGGGGAAGGCAGGGGTTCTCCGCTGAACCTGTCCTCACAGTCGGCCCCATGTGGGGGAAGAGGGTAATCTCTCCTGGAGGCCTCAAAAGGTGAACCTCAACTACTTGTGTTTATTAAATGACCCCAGATGGGGCACCTGGGTGGCTCAGTGGGTTAAGCATCTGCCTTTGGCTCAGGTCATGATCCTGGGGTCCTAGAGTCGAGCCCCACATCAGGCTTCCTGCTCAGCGGGGAGCCTGCTTCTCCCTCTGCCTCCGCTGCTCCTCCCGCTTGTGCTCTCTTACTCTCTGTCAAATAAACAAGTAAAATCTTAAAAAAAATTTTTTAAGATTTTTAAAAGATTTTTTTTAATTAAAAAAAATTTTTTTTTTAAATTTTAAATAAATGACCCCAGAACCCCTGCACCTGGGCACCCGGTGATCAGCTTCCCTTCCCTTCCTTGCTCACAGAACGAGGGAAGGTCAGCTGTTCTCCCGCTATTTCTCCCAAATTGTGCTGGGCTCAGGGCTGGGCAGAGCCCCAGGAGACCCCTCTCCTGAAGCAGTGGCCAGGACAAGCTTGGGGGAAAGGCCCTAGCTCAAGTCGAGGTCTGGGGAGGTGAGAATAAGAAGCTCAAAATAACAGCTGACTGGCGGCTGGCTCCCCATCTCTGTCCCCAAGGCCAGCCGGCTTCCCAGCCTCTGCAGCTCCCAGCTGTTTTTGCTTATCTCCAGCCAGGGAGGCCGGTTGCCTGGATACCAGTGTTTCTGATTAGCCATTGGGTCCTTCTGGGGCGGGTGGAGTGGCTGCATCCCCAGCCAGCTGGGCGCTCCTGAACTGGCCCTTGGAAGAGTGGCAAGGTTGGAATCGGGGTGCCAGGAAGCTTGCTTACAAAGAGACGTCCCCCTTGCCAGGCTGTGTGACTTTGGTCACAGTCACTGCTCCGAGGCTATTTATCTGTGAGGAGGGACACATATCCCCTGCCTCCAAAAATGGCTTAAGAATAAATGCGGCAATTAGATGGGTGCTCAGGGCACAGTTCCTGGGGGATTATAGCCCTCCGACCCCACCCGTCATGGCTCTGCCCTGCTGTATGTGTGGCCCTGGGAGGCCGGGAGGGTCAGTGAGGCAGGCGGTGGGGAGCCTCAGAGGACGGGGCAGTGCTCCTGTCTCTTTGCTCCGGGAGGAGGTCCTGCCCCACCTGCCTGGTGCCGATTCGTGTGCCCCCCACCCCCGCCTTGGGGGCTCGGGCCGTGGGAGAGAGCAAGGCCCTAGGAGGGGGCAAGAAAATAACCAAGATGAGGCATTTTTCTCCTTGTAGCCTCAGGACCGGCGGTCCCAAGGGAACGTCTTCACCTGAGAGGCTGGCTCGGCGGAGGCTGCGAGCAGGACTGGAGAAGCCCCCGGCCTCTGCAGAAAGGGTTTTCCCGAACTCCCCTCCCAGTTCTCTGGGGCCCCTGTCCAGAGCCAGGCCCACGGAGCCGGCAGCGGCTCAGGACGAGAAGCTGCAAATGACGAAAGGGTCCCCGTGACCCCAAGAGGCCTACGTGGCCATCACAGACCCTCTTCTTGACCCTCTTGACTGAAGAAATGGGCAGAGGAGAAAAGGCAGAGTGGGAGGGGCCGGGAGGGGTCCGTGTCGCCCGGGCCTTTACTTTCTTCCTCTCTGAATGGAGCATGCGAACAGCCTGTGCCTGTCGGTAGCAAAGACGGAAGCCCATGAATAATGCAGAGAGGAGCACAGGGCAGCTAGAAAATGGTTAGCTTCATTAAAGCAGTGAATGGGCCCGGAATACAAAATGGAGGGGAGGCTGGGGGCTGGGGCGCCGAGGTAGAGCCGGTGCCGCCGTAGGGGCTCCTCCAACGGCCAGGTCCTGTCACAGGGCCTCCCTGGGGGGCTTCCGTAGCCACCCTGGGCATATAGACCAGACCCGACTACTGGGTCCTGCCCCAGGCCAGTCTTCCGGTTGGTTTGGGCTGCGGGAGGCAGGGCCAGTCTCTACCTCCTGGAGGAGCTGGAGCTGGAGGGCTGGAGGGAATGAACATTCTCGGGGAAACTGAGGGAGCTTCCAGGGATGCCCATGGTGGGGGGAAGTGGACTTTCAACAGCTTGGGAATTTGGGGAACTCCAAAGGAGGGATGTTCTTGGGGGATACCTGGGTGGCTCAATTTTTAAGCCTCTGCCTTCAGCTCAGGTCATGATCCCAGGGTCCTGGGATCGAGCCCCGCATCAGGCTCCCTGCTCAGCGGGGAGCCTGCTTCTCCCTCTCCCTCTGCTTGTACTCTCTCGCTCTGTCAAATAAATAAGTAAAATCCTAAAAAAAAAAGGGGGGGTGTTGTTCTTAAGAATCAAAAGAAGAAAGGAAATCCCATCAGGAGAGATTTACCACAAATCTGGACGGAAGAACCCCATCACCTCATGGGCACAGCCATCTTACCCAAGAGGCCTCAGAGTTACACTATGGGTGTTTTTTCCTGACTTCACAAGGAATCTAGGGAGGATTTTTACAGGACAGAGACAAGATCAAATTTGAATGAGCAGGGGCACCTGGGTGGCTCAGAGGGTTAAGCCGCTGCCTTCAGCTCAGGTCATGATCTCAGGGTCCTGGAATCGAGTCCTGCATCGGGCTCTCTGCTCAGCAGGGAGCATGCTTCCCTCTGTCTCTCTGCCTGCCTCTCAGTCTACTTGTGATTTCTCTCTGTCAAATAAATAAATAAAATCTTTAAAAAAAAAAATTTTTGAATGAGCAGATCTACCCAGACCACTAGGTAGACACTGCAGAGTGGCCAGAGAATCTGGAAACAGAGGTAATAGCCCCGTGTTGTGAATTGTTATGTGAGAGCCACAAGCCACATCATCTAATCGTCTATACTTGCTTCTGCTTCCAGACTGGGTGGTTGCTTTGTGATTTGGAAAGAGGTGGGCCATGGGTGAGTTAAGGGACCGTTGGAGCAGCCCCGTGCAAGAGGCTGGTGTGGCAGAGGGCCTGGGCTGATGGTGGGAGCGGTGGTCCATAGGCAGCGCCGACCACTCTTGGCGGTGGGGGAGAGAGGCGAAGGAGACCCTGCCTTCTGGCTTGGGTCCCGAGGCCTTCGAGCTGGGGGATAGAGGGAGGATGCTGAGAGTTTGACCCTGGGCCTTGCAGCTGTGCTGGGCTCTGTGAGTACAAGGCTGCCGACCTCCTGCCTCCCCTGCCCACGGAGATGAGGACAGTCCTGGCAGCTGGGGCCTGGGGCTCTGGGTGACTCTCCTACCCAGCACAGCTTCCCTGCCAGGAGGGGACCCTCGGCAGCCCTTGCTACTCGCTGACCTCTGAAGTAGGGAACCTGAGGCCTTTCTTCTGTCTGCTTTCAGTCAGGCCCTGGAGCAGCGCCATGATGTCTTTCCCATGGGCAACACCCCAGGAGAAAGGCTTCCATCTTTCTCTGCCAGCAAAAAGCCCCGAGGGGCTCCAGTGCCCTGGTGAGCACTGAGGGGTACCCTGGGGTGTTGCCCTGCGGGGGTGGGGGTTGAGTGCAAACCTGTTCCCTCCAGGTGAGCATTTCTGCTCTCTGTGGCCTCCCAGCAACCTGAGGGGCTCCTGGGTCCTCTCTTGCTGAGAGGAATGCAGATCCAAGGCGTCTGGGCAGGATCTGAAATCATTTAGTCAACTCCACACCGCGGTGCCACAGAACAGTTTCCCATAAACATGTCCCCAGACAGCCGGTGCACGCAAATAATCCGATTCCAGGAGCAAGTGGCAGTCTGGAGAGAGGACCGCACTGGGAGGCCCAAGTAGGGAAGAAAGGGAAACAAGTTCAGCCAAGACTGGGGATGGGGGAGAAAGCAGGCTGTTTAATAAAGAGGCCCAGGGGCATCTCAGTCCATTAAGCATCTGCCTTTGGCTCAGGTCATGATCCCAGGGTCCTGGGACGGATCTCCGCATCGGGCTCCCTGCTCGGCGGGGGTCTGCTTCTCCCTCTCCCTCTGCCCCCTATTCATGCCTGCTCTCTCTCTCTCTCTCTCTCTAGTGCTCTCTCTGTGTCTCAGATAAATAAATAAATAAATACAATTAAAATAAATAAATAAATACATAAAGAGGCCCAGAATGCTGGGTGAGGCTGCGGAACAGCTGGGTGTGAGAGAGGAGGCGGCCCTGGGGCTGGCAGGGACAGAGGGTCCCGGGGAGCCGGTAAAGACAGGTGGGTATTAAGTTGCATGGAAAACAGAGGAATGCAGATCCAAGGCGTCTGGGCAGGATCTGAAATCATTTATTCACACGTGCTTTGTCCGTGCGGAACAGCTGGACACAGCTTTTCCAGGACCTCATGGCGGTGAGGCGCAGAGACAGGGCGGGGCTCCAGAAGCCAGAGTATTGCGCCGGGCTCGTGGGGGCGGGAGGGCTGGGCAGGAGGCCGTGTCCTGGACAGGGCCGACACAGTTGAATCTGTCTTGAGGGAGAAATAGCAGACCTCTGGGAGAGGAAGAGTTGTGGAAAGACCCAGAGGCAGGAGAGAGCCTGCTGCTTCCCAAGAGCCACGGCTGGGTGAGAGCGTGGCTTGAGTATGGTTTGTGTGTTTGTGTGTTTGTGCGTGTGTACGTGTGTGACGGTACAAAACGAAATGAGCTATACCAGGAAGTAAGAATAGCCTCGCTAAAGGTCCTGTGTTCTGTGCTGCAAATCTTTGTACCTTAACTTGAATACAGTGGGACATGTTTGGGGGATAAGGTAAGATTTGTGTGGTGTGTGTGTGTGTTGTAAGATTTTATTTATTTGTTTGAGAGAGAGAGAAAGAAAGAACACAAGCGGGAGGAGGGGCACAGGGAGAAGCAGGCTTCCCGCCGAGCAGGGAGCCCAAAGTGGGGCTCAATTCCCAGACTCTAGGATCATGACCTGAGCCAAAGGCAGACGCCCAACCGACTGAGCCACCCAGGTGCCCAAGATTTGAGGACACACTGGGGTGCTAGAGACTGAGCCGGAAGCTGCTGGTGAGGAACGGGCAGGACATCAAGGACGAAGTCAGGTTAACTGACTGAGCCAGAAAAGCTTCTTCGGGGGTGGGAGATGGGGGAAGGATCAAGGTGAGGGGGAGGGAGTGCCTTGGGTGGAACAGGGTCCTCCCCAAATTCACGTGCACCAGGAACCTGTGACTGTGATCTTATTTGGAAATAGAGTCTTTGCAATGTAACCAAGTGAAGATGAGGTCATACTAGAGTTGGGTGGGCCTAAATTCAAAGACAACATCCTTATAAGAAGAAGGAAGTATGGACACAGGTGAGCAGAGACACGGAAGGCAGTGTGACGGTGGAGGCAGAAATGGGAGTGATTGGTCTATACACCAAGGAGAACCCAAGATGCTGGCAAACAGCAGAAGTTGAAAGAGGACAGGGAAGGATTCTCCCCGAGACCCTTCCGAGGGAGCAGGGCCCTGCTGACCCCTTGATTTCGGACGTGTAGCCTCCAGAACTGTGAGAGAATAAACATCTGAAATGTTAGGTCGCCCAGTTGGTAGTAATTTGTTACGGCAGCCTTAGGATACTAATACGCTCTCCCCGCTTCAAAGAAACGGGGACTCCGAGGGGAAGCCAGTGGCGAATCTGACTCGGTCAGATAAACCTTCAAAACACCGAGGCCAAAGGCAGGCGCGATCCAGAGGAGAGCCAGAAAAGAATGTTGAGCGGGTCTGCGAGGCCCTCGCGAACGAAATTCTCCGCTTAATCATTGAAAGGCCTTGATGAGAAGGAGAAGGGGAGGAGCCTCAGAGATGAGGAGCTGTCGGATGAACTCAGGCTGGAGCAGGACACGTTCAAAGCCGAGGAAGGGCGTAGAACCAAGGACAAGAATAAAGGAGCCACAGAGATGTTAGGAACATGAGCCCGGGCCATTGCACCCCACATGGGGCTCAGGCTTGCAGGAAGGGCCACACGCCAAGCAATTTTTTGGCAGGTGGGGGAACGGGAAAGTAGGGAGTTAGAGTCACCCGTGGGGTGAGGGCTAATTTAGCATGCATGGATGATAGATATGCCCAGATGTTATTTGTCACTGATCTTCTCTGTAAAGATAATGGAATAGGAAGCACAGTTCCTTTTTTTTTTTTTAAATGGAATGCACAAATGTTAACAAGAGGGAATTGAATCGGCGGAGAGGAGATAGCTGTAAAGGGATGAGCTCCCCGTCACAGGAGGCATCCAAGCAGAGAGTGGAAGAATGTCTCCTCAGGGCTGTTCTAGAGATGACTCCTCTAAGATGACTCTCTAAGACTTTCTTGTGCACACAATCCATGACTCCAAGGCTTCCTGACCCTTGGATCTCCTCCACCACGGTCAGTACTCTAGAGGCACTCTTGCTTTGCCTTGCCTCGCTTTAGTGAGGAAGTAGCAGAAAGACAGCATCACCTCAGTGCCTTGGCCCTGACTGAGCAGTACCGAGCTGATCAGAACCTTGTGATGTGGTGCTTTTCTTGTTGCGAAGGCCTGTCGACCTCGAAGGACCACTAACTGTGCCAGCTCTATTTTTATTACCAGGCACTGAATGCAACACCCCAACACCAGTCTCCTGACCCTCCCCCACTTCGTGCCCAGCTAACCATCTTGGGTCCCCCCCTCCACTTGACCTTGGGCGCTTCCCTCGCCGTTCACAGAGGGGCACAGAGGAGCCAGGCAAGGTCCTCTCCTTGGCAGTGACCAGGCGGAGAGCCGCTTCCCTCCTTCTCCTGCTTTCCCTTCTTTCTTGGCCTCTCTTGGTTCTCTTCTGTCCCTCTCTCCTCCTTTACAGAGGGCAGGATTAGCTGACTGGGGATGAGCCAGGGCCAAGCCCTTGCCTCCCAGTCCTCTGTCTGTCCCTCAAACGGAGGGATGATGGGAGTATTAGCATGATTCCCCCCACCAGGCCCCTGCGCCCTCCCATTCAAGATGCTCAGATTTCCAGATTTCTGAGGTGCCTGGTGAACCCCCCTCCCCACCCCTACAGTGTGTTGGCGGTAGGTGGGGGAAGGAAACAGAGAAGTGTGTCCTTGGCTGAGGACAAGAATCTGTGTGACTGGGGTGCCTGGGTGGCTCAGTGGGTTAAAGCCTCTGCCTTCGGCTCAGGTCATGGTCCCAGGGTCCTGGGATCGAGCCCCACATCAGGCTCTCTGCTCAGCAGGAAGCCTGCTTCCTCCTCTCTCTCTGCCTGCCTCTCTGCCTACTTGTGATCTCTGTCGGTCAAATAAATAAATAAAAAAAAAAATCTTAAAAAAAAAAAAAAGAATCTGCGTGACGTCTTCTTTGACCTTGAGAATGCCTTCCACACACCTTGCCCCTCAGGAGGCAGGGATCTGGCATTCGTCCCTTTGGGCAAGTCAGCAGAGGAGGCTCTCACAGTTCTCCAGCATGATTGAGCCAAATTCCTAGTCTGAGGCACAAGAGACAGGGTGGGGGTGGGACAGGCGAGGCCAGCGCCCACCTCCTGGGGGATCGGGATCAGCCTCTTAACATCCTTGTCACCTCAGTCTGTGCAGATGACAAGGGCCTCACTCACTCTCAGCTGCCCTTACCTGGCCCCACAGGCTTTCTCTCCTGCTCTGACTTGAGATTCCTGGCACCTTTCTCATGCCAAGTGGAGAGTCACCTCACCCCTCTGGGCCCGGCATGTGACGCGAGAGACGGAGCAGACAGTCCGCCTGCTCGGGCTTGGAGGGAGAGCTGCCTCTGGTTTGTTCCACAATCTGGCCTCTTTCAAATTCCCTTCCCTTTATCCTCTCAGATCAAACAAATACACCTGTTGTTTATTCTTTTTATATATTTAATATATGTTCGCTGCAGAAAAGAAATGAAAAGGCTATAATAAGAACCATCACCTAAAAAACCCTCGCCGTGAGCATGTTGGTATGTACTATTTTTTCTTTCTCCCCTCAGACACTGAAGATTCATCAGTGACAAGACAGGCAGGGTTCCCACTCTTAGGTGCTTACATGTCTGTGGGAAAAAGGATACAGGATCTTTGTACCATCGACTGACAGACAAGACAGACCTCTCGGTCCGCTCCCTCTCTCCTCGGTCTCTGTCTCTAGCTATCGATTTCCTCTCCAAGAAGCCTTCCTTTTCTTTTGCATGTATTTGCTGTGGCAGAAACAGGCTCCTTCTGCAACTCGGAGGTGCTGGATGTATGTCTGGGGGGCTGGGCTCTGGGCCAGGCAGGCGAGAAGACAGCCCCCCACTCCTGCCAGAGGCAGGATTCCTTTGGGTCCTTGTCCAAAGCGCTGAAGTCAGCCTGCGCCCCACACCCTGGACCGGAGAAGCCGCACCCCAGTGTAGGGAATATGGAAGGAAGGGCCCCTGGGAATGGACAGACGTGCCCCCTGGCCAGTCGCGAGGGTCCACCCACATGGCTCCTACCCAGCCGGGGTGGGGGGCCAGGACCCAGTTTGTTCCCCCAAACTGTGCCATGCAGGGGGACCACCCATTGCCCTTTCTTGCCTCCTGAGTGGTGCGAAGGAGAAAAGGGGGTGGTGAGGTGGTGAGGAAGGAAGGGAAAGTGAGAGAGGAGGGGAGGGAGGGGAGGAGAACCAGCCTTGTTTCCATAGCAACCACACATGTGAGCCAGCTGCTGTTGCCATGGAAACAAGGGGAGCCTGCTCAAAGGCTGTGCTGTCTCAGGGGAGACACAATTTTTGACAAAAAATACCCTTTGATAAAAATAAAGAAAAAATAATGAAAGCCACCCTCTCCGGGATTGGGGGCACTGTCGAGTGAGGTGACAAAGGGAAGGAGGGGGCTGGGCTGTGGGGGAGGAGGCTGCCTGCTGCTGAGAATTGCCGAGTCAGTGTTTTAGAGCCAAGGGGGCCTCCAGAATCACCCCCACTTAATGGATGCGGGAGGGAGGCTAATGGAGGGAGGTGGGCAGCTCGCTCAAGTTTCCAGGGCAGAAGGGAGCAGCTCAGGCACCCCCAGAGGGAGAAGGGAAGGCCCACGCTGGTGCCCTGGGGGTGGCTGGGCAAAGCCAGTGGGTTTTTCCCCAGCCCGGGCGGGGACACCAGGCAGGAAGGGAGAGGCAGGGTCAGGTGCAAGCCCCTGTAGCTGGGAGTATGTGTGCCCTGGGCACCCCGGCCTCTTCTTCTTCTTCTACCCCACACCTCTGCTAATCTCAGCCTCACGAGGTTTTGGCTGCCTCTCAGGGGACCAAGCTCAAGGCTAGAGAGAAATCACCAGTCAGAGGCCATGAGGGAACTTCCCAGTGTAAAGACGGGAGAGGGGGAAAAGTAGGGACACGCCCAGAGAAGGCTGTGCCTTCTTCTGTCTTCCCCAGGGAAAGCCCTACGGACCTGAGATCAGCTCAGTGGTGGGACCTCGAGGCAAGTTCATGGGCCACCTGGTTCTAGATGAGGTATTTGGCCAGAAGGAGGTGCCTCTGCTTGGGGTCCCATTCAGGGGAGATCAATCAAGACCCAGTTCATACAGGAAGGTGAGGTCTTAACAAATCAAGGTTTTCATAAATACAGGAGTTTCTGAACTGCAAGTTTCCAGGCAGTAGAGCCGGGCCCCTGGCCAGATAAGGGGAGCCTCGGTGGGCTCTGAGTGTCCTCCCGTTTAACCAGGACCATCTCCGTTTTTCTCTCTTTTATGCTTCTTCTTTCACGAAGCATTTTCCCAAATGCGATCTCCCTTGCTACCCTCTGACTAAGCTGAGATGTAGATGCACCGGTCCTCATCCTAAAGATGAGGACACAGTCTCAGAGAGGGGAAGCCCCTCTCCCAAGGTAACACAGCTCACCACAGCCAAACAAGAAAGGATTGAAACCCTGGCTCCAGCACAGAATGCCCACCCCCTTTCAAAGGAAGGGGAGAGGAGATGCAACCAAAGGCATGTTCCTACTCAGGGTGTCCCCTGGCCTCTCCTTGAAGAGCCCAGAGGCGGAACAGGATGCTGCCCTAGGACCCATGACCAAGGGCACATTTGGGGGAAGTGACCTTGCTGCCTTTTTGTCCCGGAGGTCTATCTCCTCTTTTCCTTGGGAGCTTTGTTGAGGCCTTAGCCGGGGGCCTGGAGGAGAGGGCGGGTGGCAGGAGGGTGCGACTCTGCCCTCACCTTGTAGAAGCTCCTCGTGCCTCCTGTCAGCTGCCCTTCACCGCTCCCCGCTCTAGCCTCCAAGGCAGAGACCACGTGGGTGAGTTGCCATGGAAACTGCGGAGTTCTTTTTGAAAGCAGAGCTGGGTGTAATCCGAGATGGCTGGGGGAAGGGTGCTGAGGCCGGGGAACCTAGGTGGGAAGATTCCACCTGTTTGGCTACGGTCTCCCTAGCTCACGGCTCCAGAAAGCATCTATTTCAAGGCCTCACTGCCCTTCTTTCCCGTAAGACACCCGCCTCCCGTCATTGTCGTCGTGCCCTCTCTACCCGAGTCTGTTTGCGATCACAGGCAGTAGCCCCACAGGCCCTGTCCTGATTCCCCAGAGAAGGAGCGGCTATCCTTGTTATACAACAGAGTGTGGCAAAAAAAAAAAAAAAAAAAAAAAAAAAACCCAAGAGAGATCATTTTTGCCATCTGGGGGCCTGGACATAACCGCAGGGATTTGGATTATAGGGGGTGTGTGTGGGAAGGAGGGGAAACCTTAGGGACACGGTGCTCCAGTGGTGGGAAGCTGGACCCCATCCAGCTTCTGCCCACCGTGGTTCAACAGCAAGAGTTCAGGCGGGCTGACCTAGGAAACTGGAAAGCTCCAAGTCTGACCTAGGAATTGAGAGCTGGGTTTGCCCTGGGCTCAATCAGAATTTCCCCATTACCCCAGCCAGACCCTTGCTGTCCGCCTGCTCGTGCCTGATTTAGGCACTGTGCTTGGTCTTGTCTGCGGTCACTCTTGTTGTGTCCTCCAACCCCACCCCAACTAAGAGCAGGAGGGATAAGAATTTTGCTTCTCCACTTTGCTGTGTGACTTGGGGCAAATTGCCTAGCTTTGCTGAGCCTCAACTGCTTCTTCCACGAAACAGGGATAAGGAAATAACTGCCTCATTGGGTTGCTGGGGGATTGAAAGAGACAATACATTCAAAGTGATCAGCATAGCACCTGGTTTCCACACCACAGAAATATGATTATATTATTATCTATCCTTCCACACCCAAACAAGCTCTGCCTCCTCCAGGAAGCCTTCCTTTCTCTAAGGAGGGAGGAAGTAGGGATTAGAAGAAGCAAGGGTGCCAGGCACTTCCTGTGCACTTTTCCATTGCATTCTTGCAAGAGCCCTGGCAAGGAGGTGCTCTTCTTATTATCCCCATTCTATAGAGGTGGACTCTGAGGTACAGTGTCTTGCTCAAGTTCATTGGCTTATAAGAAGCGGGGTCAAGATTCAAGTTCACCCTATCTGGTTTCAAAGTCTTGCACTTTGTTTCTTACCCCACGGTTCACCTCCCCTATGGTACAATCCTCCCCCAGCCGCTTTCCTTCTGATTGAGAGCAGTTTTTATTGCTTCTGATTTCTTTCTTGCCTTTCTCACCTGGCCTCCCTACACCAGGGCAGAGAGAAAGGAGGAGCAGAACCAGGGAGGGTCAGAACTCTGATAACCCCTGCGGTATTGGGACCCTAGGCAGGAGGGAGCTGGAAGCAGGTGGCCTGGCATAGGAAATCTCTAAACCCGGGAGCCAGGGCCACTGTTGGTAGGGGTTGTGCGATCTCCGGGGGAAAAAAACTCTCCCCAACTCATTCTGATTTTCTGCTCAGCTCTGACCTTGATCTCTGGATCCCAGTCTGCCAGACCAGGGCTGGTGAGGGCTTGGTAGATGACCTTGACCTGGCTTTGTCAGTCTGGGGACTTGAAGTGTCTCCTTGAGGTGACGAGGAGACCTAGAGGTTGGGGGAGGTGGAGGAGAAGGGGCGGAGGAAGGACACCCGGGAGGAAAGGGAGGGGGGAGGGGAGACTGCCAAGTGTGGTTCTGAGCTCAGAGGGAGAAGAAAGGATGAGAAAGCAAGAAATGCGCTTCAAGGGCAGGATGAAAGGCGGAGGGAACTGAGGTCGGTGGGAGAATGAGAAGAAGGAGGAGGCCAAGAAAGTGAATGAGGGAGCGCGAGCAGGGGAGAGGAAATGGCAGGGTGGGAGGGGCGGAGGGAGAGAGAAGAGGAACAAAGACCGGGCTGAGCAGCTGCCACGTCTCCCTCCCGCCAAGCAAAGGCCTCCGAGGGCCGCTGAGGCTGAATGAGCCGGGAGCCAGCCATGACTCAGTCTCCGTGGCTCCTGCCCGCCAAATCCTTGCTGGCTCAGCAGTTTCCATGGGGAAGGGGGCACGTGTCCTCCACCACGCACCCCTTCTCTGCTACAGTGTCTTCTCTGAGGCCCCACGAAACCCCTACCTCCCTAGTCTTGGTGGCTGGTGCCTGCCCTCAGAGTTCTCCCAGGTGCACCGTCTCGGACAATTTTTCTAGAACCTTCCAAAGAGGTGGAAACCGGCCACTGCGCTAGGAGGCTGGGATAGGGTAAGAGCAGGTGTATATGCAGCCCAAGGAAGTCCCGCTCCTTTCACTGATGAAGCCTGGCCCCTTTCTGAAGAGACAGGGCCCAGGAATGGCTCCACCTTAATAAAAGAACGAAAATGTATTGAGAGCTTAGCAAGAGCTAAGCAGGTTGTCCTTTATCCTACTCAATCCTCGCAGCAACCCTGAGAGGTCTGTACTATCATCTGTTTCCATTTTCCAGAAGGGGAATGAGAGCTAAGGAGACCCAGCTCCCGGAGCTAACAATGGGGGAGGAGAAGCCTTGGTGTTTAACCTGTGGGGTCAGAGGTCATGGTCCCACTGGACTATGAGGGGATGGGTAGGGGAATGGTAGCTCTGAGGGCCTACGGAGAAGCTAATGTCTGTGATGGTTTGGGCAGGTCTCAGAAATGTCTGTGCCTCAGTTTCCCCACCCAACATCGTTGTTGGCTGCAGAAATGTGTGGGTTGAGAAGCTGACCAGAGGAGCAAAGACACAGCCAGTGAGGGCCTCCTTGAAGGTGATATCCATTTTGGGGGGGAAGACCTGGGTACCCGGAAAAGCTATGTACCTAGTGTCCCCTCTTACCAGCCTCGCGGGCATCTCTAGGGACACCAGAGGCGTGCTCAGAAGGCCCCGCGTTCCTGAGGCTCCCACGAAGCTCTTTCTAAAATGCTCTCACTTTGGGGTGAACACACACACACACACACACACTCTTACCTTCACAGCCCCCTTCTGTGGCATATAACGTTCACTGTGTGCTTTATAAGACTGGAGGAAACTGAGGTCACACACTTGGCACCAGGGACAGCAGGCACCATCTAGATGCCTGGGTACTAACGTGACGTGTCTGCCTTCGGGGTCCCTTGTGGGCTCTCAGGGGAGGAGTGGGCACTCAGCATCCACTCTGTACCCAGGCCTCAGCCCCACCCCCACTACAAGACCCAGGGATCATCCTGCGGACGCCATGGATGCCAGTCACTCCTTTGGCCACCTGACAGGCTCTCTCCACACCCTCGTCAGCCTGAGTGAGGAGCTGTGCCTGCTTCTTGCCTGCCCTGTCACCTTCAGTCAGGCTCTACCTTAGACTTTGGACAAGGGCTTCCCTTCCCCCACTCCCTTCCCCCCCACCCCGCCACCCATGGTCGCCCCCTTCCCCAGGGACCAGGCCTATGGCAGCTCTTGGTAGCCTAACTGTGTTGCCATGGCGGCCCTCACTTGGGTTTCAGTGGCTGCAGTGGGAGGGGGATGTCAGGCAGGGCAGGTGTGTGTGTGTGTGTGTGTGTGTGTGTGTGTGTGTCCCCATTTTCAGCAGCAGGTGAGTGGGGCTCAAGGAGTGGGATCCCATCCTCCTAGGGAGCAGCCAGCCCCTCCCAGCGCAATCCCAGCCAGCTTAGCTGCTTCCCGGAGGCAGGAAAGACTGCAAGACAGACAGAGGGACCCTGGATGGAAAACTGGAGGGGGGAGGGTGGAGATGGGCTTCGGCACAGTTGTCAAAGGAAGAAGGCCCGGATGTAGGGTGGGAGCTGCTGGAAGGAGGGAGCCAGGGCTGCAGAAGTGGAGATCCAGAGCCACCGAGGGGGGGACCCGGGAAGGGGTGGGCCCCTTATTTCTGCCAACCCCCCCTCCCCAGGTCTCCCGCTGCGCTTCCCCAGCGGAGAGAAGGCCCCTCTGCTCCTCCAACATGATCTGTAATTTCCGGCAGACATTTGAGGTCCCTGACATCTGCATAATGTGGGCCAGTCTCTTAGCAACGGGGAACAGCTGTCTGGCATTTCCAAGATTAAACTGTAACTATACACGGTCCTTGCCAGGGAGAGGGGGAGGGGGAAGGGGATAAACACTGCCTCCTGGCATTTTCAGACTCATTTAGCTTTTATTCATTTCCTGCCTCCAGTAAAGAGGCCAGGGATTCGGGCTGGGCCGGGCTGTTACTGCCCCTGCCTCGGCGGCTGCTGAGATGGCAGATTGCTCTTCACCCAGATCCGTTTGCTCGTAGGAGGGGAGAGGGACAGGGAGAGCGGACAGCACCAGCCGATTGTTTTCTATTGTATTTATTTTTTTTCTAGGTGCAGCGATCCTGGCGCGCACCTCCCAGGGGCAGCTCCGGAAAAAAGGCTGTGTGGTCCAGCGGTTAAAGCTCCCAGGCCTCTCTAGCCTGGTTTAATTCCGTCTAGCTCCCTGGCTAATAGCTGTGTGACCTTGGGGCCATACCCCTTTACCTGTCCACACCTCCAGCTCCCCATTTGTAAGAGGAGATCATTCTATCGCCCCAAGGGGTGCTGTGAAGATAGAAGCACGATTAGTAATGGAGCCTCTGTGTTCCTCGACCACCCTCCTGCCTGGTCAATTGCGTTAGCGACCTCCGGCTCTGCTATGAGGCAAAGGTAGGCACAGTCCAATTCTCAGCAAGCCACTACCTTGAAGAGCCCCAGGCAATGACATTTTTGCCCCATAAGAATTCAGCAGCACTCAGCAGTCCCCACAGGGCCCTCTCTGCTGCCCGGCCCGGAGGTGGCCTAGACCTTGGCCCGCTCAGGCCCAGGCAGCCCCTTGTTCCCATCCCAGCCCCTCCATGGCCAGCTCCCACCATTTGGCTGCAGCTCCTGAACTCCTGAACTCCTGAACATGGTGTTTCGGTTTTGATGCAAGAAGGGGGGGAATTAAAAGGGCGGGTGTGGGGAGGGCCAGGAGGACAGGATGGGAGAGGGAGGAGGAGGGAAAAACCCTTTCGCGGCCCGTGCTGGCCAGTTCCAGGAATGTGTTCTCGGACATCAGTGCCAAAGCAGTGACCCAGGCAAGGCAGCCAGGCCGGGAGAGGGAGCGGCCGGGCGCGGGGGCAAGAGCTCCCCCTCCCGAGGCAGCCTCTGCTGACTCACGGCTGCTCCAGCTGGCAGGAGCCCTTCCTGGGGACGGCTGTTGCTAGGATTCCTGGGAGATGACTGATTGCTTCTCCTTGAGCTTGGTGAAAACATGTTTGTAGACTGCACACAAACACACACACATACTCCTGTGGGCTTGCACGCCCAACCCGGGTACCTGCATGTGTGCGCGTGCGTGTGCCCAAATACGGGAAGGCACACCAAGCGTGCGTACTTACTGCTCCTGAGGCCGTTGTGACCCTCACATCCTAGTGCCCGCACACGCGTGTGCACCAGCGCTGACCCCGAGGAGGGGCGGAGCCCCGCCAGGTCTGCACAGGCCCAGTAAGTCAGGCAGCGGGGAAGCTGCCAGGATCTGGGCCTGCTTGAATCTGAAGGAGTTTTCAGGTTGCCTTAAAACATTCTTGGCCTCTGGCCCTCCTCCCCTCCCTTGGTTTCTCGGCTTCCTTCATTCTGCTGGAATGATCTAATCTTCCCTTCTCCCTCGGCCTGCCCAGTTTTTGATGTCTGGTGTTTGAGGCTCTCAGCTGGAAGCTGGAATCCTCTAGGGCTGGATTCCTGGCCTGGTCCTGAGGCCCCGAGGGGGCTTCTAGGGAGCCTCAGTGCCTCTGCTCCCCTAGTGAGAGAGGAGGCTGCTGGGAGGACTCCTGGGTAGAAAGTGCTGGGCCTTTCTCTGGGCTCTGTGCCAAGGGGATTCAGGAAATGTCAGTCGGTCCTGAATTCGGGGCCCAGAGCCTGGGCTGGGGAGGGCCAGAGGGCTCATTGTCCAGCAGGCGGCCACAGTTGCCTGGCTCCTGGTTGACAGCTCGATGTGTGACCTTGAGCACACTGGGCTCTCTCTGCCTTGGTTTCCCCACCCGCTGGGCTGAAGTTGGACTCCTTGCTGAGCCTGCCAGGGTTTTACTGCGACACAGCTTGGCAAGAGCTTGGGCACCGGGCGAGGTTGTTTGTCACGGGTTCCTAAGGCGGGGCGGGGCAGGTGGCCCCAGGCCAGTGTGGAGCCCGCACTGCTCTCGCCAGCCAGCTCCGTTGGGCTCCGGCTCAAGTGTGGCTGTTTCAACGCACCCACCCCAGGGCCCAGTCCCACGAGCGCTCTCTGCTGTGATCCAGTGGCGGTTGCTAAGGAAGGCCTTGTACCCGGTCCCCAAGGGAGACGCTGCAGCAAGGCTCTGCCAGCTACGAAAAAATATCCGCCCGTGCTCAGGGTCCTTGGTCCTGAAATAAAGGCGAGGCCGGCTCCATGGTTCTTGCTGGTTTTGACACGCGGTGATGTGGAGCGCGGGTGGAACTAGAGAGTAGAGCAAATGACAAAAATAAAAATGAGCTGCACAAAGAGACAACTCTTTGTATGGATGTCAACAGCCCCGTGTAAGCTCCAACCACCAGAACTCTCTAGAACCCCTATTTTGTGTAGTGTCATGAGAATCTTGCAAAAGAGTTGACAGCCCCAAGGCAGGAGAACATGCAGCTTCGTGTTCTGCAGACACCAGCCTCCCTCCCTGGGACGCACGGGTCAGCTGCCCAGCACCCCAGCTCCGCCCATGCCCCCCGAGCCCAGCTACAGGACAAAGCCGCAAGGACCCGCTGTCCCCCGTCCTCCTTTTCACCCGGAGGAGGCTAGACCTTCTGTATGAGTTGCCTGAAGGTCAGGTTTGGGGATTACAGGGTAAATCAGTAAAAAGAGAAGCCCAGGGTGGTAGTCTCTGGACACCAGCACTGTCTGTGGAAGCAGGCTTGCTGGAGTCCTGCTGGCCAGCGTGCGAGCAGAGAATGGGCTTTGTGGTACATCTCGATTCAGCTTTTCCTCCATGCCAGACAACCCGCTACCTTTGTTGCATCTATCCATCCGTCTCGTCTTCACAACAGCCCCGTGAGGGAGGCGCTGTCATCGTCCCCATTTTCCAGATGGGGAAACCGAGGGTGCGGCGCTGTTCAGAGGCAGCTACTACAACGGGGCTGGGATTCCAGCCGCAGCAATTTGTCTTCAGAGCACTTAACCACTTGCCTTCGTTGTCTCCTCTGATCGTCACGCTTCAGGTTGGCTCAGGTGACCCCGCGTGTCCCCACCCCCTTCCCCACTACTGCCAGAGTTCCGCTCTTCTGGTTCCAACATGGGTTCTGTCTCTGACCTCTGGTGAGCTCCCACATCTTTCAAGACAAGCCTCCGGGCCAGTTTTATTAACCTCTTCACTTCCGAGTAACCCAAGGCACATGATTCCCCCCTCTTGGACCTTCTCTTGTCCCCTCTGTACAGTGAGAAAGGCCTAGGAGACCTCCCCATTCCTTTGCTGCTCTGGCACAAGTCTTGGGAATTCCTTTCTTCAGGCCTCCCAAGCACAAAGCCACAGACGTACTGAGGTGCTCAATCAGACACGCACACACACGTGCACTCACAGACAGACACACAGAAGTGCAAAATCTTGAACAGCTTGTTCTAGGGAAGTGGGGCCGGGCTGCGGGGAGTCTCGAATGCATGTTGTATTTTTCATGTTAGGAGTGCTCAGGGGTGGCTCTGAGCAGACATTGGACAGTTGGGGTCTCGCACAGCCGGTGACGCAGGGGCACGCCGGTTCCTGATCATGAGTCTTGTGTCCCTGCCGAGGGCTCGACTGTGACTAGCGCCCGTGGGAACAGGGTGTTTCCTGGGGTCTCCCCGACACAGCCTGGCACAGTGAAGTTTCCAGTAGGAGACCCGCTGGTATCTGTGTATTGGCGAATAGAGGAAGGACTCTGGATGATTTGTGCTAAGGGAACTTCGGGGCGAGACGCACCCGCCATCTCTGTATCACTGTCAGCAGCCATCCCCTAGACCAAACCCACAACGGCCTGTGTAAGCCCGCCCCTCACTTGGTGGGCCCACCCCATCTGCCAGCACCCGTGAAAGCTACACCCGCAGCCACTGTGTTTCTTGTGACTCTGTCCATGTGCTCCTTTCCTTTTGAATACTACCTTTTCTTGGTCCCCTGACCCCTTCTGATTTTCCTCTCCAGGAAAGAGCCTGACGGAGGAGTCTGAGTGCCCGCTAGTGAGAGAAGGACTCTGCGGAGCCAGAGGGGCTGGGTTCCCAGGGCCACCTCATTTGGCCTTTCTCTCCCCTGAGCTCCCCAGAGGCCCCGCTGATGCCAGATGTGCCAGAACCATACCCAGACTTCTGCGAGCCGTAGGGTGAGCCCTCGTCAGTCCTCAGGTGGGGTGGGCTCGAGGAGAGTCCTTCCACTGCCATGGCAGGGTCTCCTGTGCGTGGAGCCGCAGGGTTCACACCTGGGACTGGTGGGTTCCCTCCCTGGGCCTGAGGAGGTTGGGCGGGAACCCAGTGTTCCGTGCCGCTGGTGTCTGGGTGACGTGCCTTCTGGGCTCAGGTTAGGTGGGGGACGACCGGAGGGGAATCTCATAGTCCTGCCTGACCTTGAACCGACTTTCCTCTTGAGGGGCCGGGTCTGTGCTGTCTGGAGCTGATGAGATACGTCCGTTGGTGTTCATGGTGGGTCTACAGGGCCTGGGGACCGTGTCTGTGAATGGGGCTGGGGTTTCCCGCAGGCGGGGGCCCAGGAAACTGAAGGGAGCTTCTGCAGAGGGGGCTGGAAGAGTGGAGGGAACCTCCAGTCCCACCCAGTAGCATGCTGGGGTGAAAAGGAAAGCTCAGCAGACAGGCCAGGAATTCTTCCACCTTATTTCCAGTCATGGCTGGAGACCTTCGCTGTCCCCAGGCATGTAGACCACAGCACACGCCTTCACAGGGGTCCTTCTGCTGGCCTTGAGGCTAGGGGGACAGAGCTACTGGTAGGGGGACAGGCCTCCTGCCTTTGCTTCTCAGGGTCAGGGCT
The DNA here is from genome assembly GCF_030435805.1 of Mustela lutreola. NCBI lineage: Eukaryota > Metazoa > Chordata > Mammalia > Carnivora > Mustelidae > Mustela > Mustela lutreola. The sequence continues at coordinate 136,378,032 of NC_081296.1, forward strand.
GGAGAAAAGCCTCAGCTCTCATCCTGCTGGCTACACAGCGACACCTGGTGGGCCTTGGGTGTGGTCACAAGAAGATGCCAGAGGCCCTTTGCAGGCCAAGCCCCTGGTTCCAGCATCCCACGGGGCGTGTGAGCCATGCGACCAACCTGTTGGGCTGCGGTCCCAGTCCCATTCCCTAGCAGGCTAAACCCCATGACTACTCCCAGCCCGAAGTCCTGGGCACTGGGGACCTCGGGAGATTGGAGATGAGCCTTGGAAGAGTTCAATGCCCCATCACACAAGGACCTTTGGGGACCTGGCTAGGTGGTGAAACCATGATGCTTGGTCACTGGGCTTGAGTGAGGTTTGGATGGATGAGAAGATCTAGGGCCTGTGATGGGCCCCAACTCCAGTGCCCTGGGGTGACTGGGTACAGAACAGATTCTGCTACTCTCCTCAGGGCTGAGTCAAGACCTGTGCCATGCTCTGACCTGGGCTTACATACCCTGAGCCGGACAAGCTGGCGAGTGGGTTCCGCACAATTCCCCTGGAGCACCTCCCATACAGGGGCCTGAGTCGCAGTGTTTTGAGAACCAGAGAATGAACAGGAAGGGTTTTGAGCAGCTGTGTCGCCCAGCTCTTGCTTTTCATGACATGACTTAGGCAAGGTCCCCTTGGAGGGGAAACAGCCTTGGAGGGGACAGAGAGACAGGTCACTTCCAGTGCACTGTGAGGCAGAGGACCCGAGTTCATTCCACGGCATCTAGATGCTGAGCTCACAGGCCATGGCGTCCTTGCTGCGGATTCTCATGGGGGACAGATTCTCACGAGGGACGTTGTGCAGTATTTTCCTTATCCCTTTTTTCTGTTTCGCAGCATTGAGGGCTGCTGGATTTGTTCTGTGGGGCTGGGATTCAGTTTTATAGTATCACTGTAGGACCCTAGTTCTTTAACTTCTCCGTGCCTCCGTTTCCTCGTCTGTTTGATGACTACAGCGTCACCTACTTCACAGGGTAGCTCTGCGGATTCAGTGAGCCAAGGCATGGCAAGGGTTTCGAGCTGTCCCTGGCCCAGGGTGACAGCTGGGAGCTCCTGGCTGAGAAAGATTTCTCTGCCCCTGCAGGAGGGAGCACACGGGGCCTTTGAGGGAGGGGATGGAGGGGACTGCATCATGGGCAGCTCAGGCTATTTTAACAAAATCCCAAGGACTGGGTGACTTAAACAACAGACATTTATGTTCTCATTGTTCTGGAGGGTGCAATCGGAGATCAGGGGATCAACATGGTCAGGGTCTCGGAGGGCCCTCTTCCTGTTGTGCAGACAGCCGCCCTCCAGCTGTGTGTTCACATGCCCTCTTCTTCAGGCACGTTCTCGGAGAGATCTCTCTCTCTCTTTCCCTCTTCTTATAAGGACAGCAGGCCTATTAGGACTGTGCCCCTATGACCTCATTTAACCTTCACTATCTCCTAAAGACTCTCTACAGATACAGTCACCTTGGGGGTTAAGGTGTCAGAGTATGTCTTCAGGGAGGACACAATCCAGTCTATAGCAGAGTGGAACCTGGCTCCAAGAACCCAGATGCTGCAGGGGTACCAAGCAGTGACTTCCTGGTGACAGGCCCTTCTGGGCCCTGTGGCTGGGGCTGTTTTCCCCATTCAGCGGCTTGAGGCAGTAGAAAGGATGATTCCAACCTGCCAGACATCACCCTGGCCTGGTGGGCTATTCTAAGCCCCAGGCTCCTGTAATCCCAGGGCCAGGGGACACAGACCGCCAATGATGGGGTTGAGGATGAATGTAGAACCCTTGCTGACATGTGCCACTCCCCTGAGGACCCCTGCTCCCCATCTCTCTGACCTTGCTGGAGGCTGTGTGTCATAGATGCCACATGCCTATTTCCTGGGATGCTATGTCCTGGGGCCATATTTCGAGGCTGCTGTCAAATTTGAGTTCGAAAAATGTGCATGGTGATGTTGGCCATGGATTAGGTTGGGAGAGCTCCCCTCCAAGGCTGAAGTTAAGAGACCATCAAAGCACATGACAGGAGAGATATGCCAGGGGTTTTGGGGTTTGCTGCCCCAGGCTGGGGATGTAAGCTGGCTGATTCTCCCCCTCCATGTGCTCAATAGCCCTCCTTTCTTTCATAGCCCTCCCGCTAAAGGCTTATAATAGAACTCTTTCATTTGTAGGTTACAGAATTCCAAATCATGCTAGCAGAAAGGGAAATTATTAACATAACTGGGTATCACCTTCAGGCATAGTTTGATCCAGGGGTTCAAACAATGTCATTAGGGATTTTTCTCTCTCTTGGCTCTCAGCTTTGTCTTACTCCATGCTGGCTTTATTCTGCAGATGGGCTTGCCTCCTGTGTCAAGAAGGTGACAGCCAGTAACCTTAGATTCTCATTTTTCCAGCTTAATAAGTCTCTAGAAACATCATTTCTGTCTTTCATACTCCAGAAAGGACCCTTAACTGACTTGCTTGGGAGCATGTCCATTAATGAACCCATCAACATAGGGTTCTCTGCCTGGGTGGCCTGGGATACTTTCTGACCCCTTGGTTTCCTAGAAGTGGGGGAGGGCATCATGATTGACAGCTGCATCAGCACCACCTGGAGGAAGGGGGAGGGGAAATGAGTTGAGTATGCAAACCCAGGCTGTTCTTCTCCAAAGGATTTGTCCACGGGTCTTTCATCTTCAAATCAGAATGTCAGTGCAGGAGCATTAAAACTTACCAAGTCCACCCTTGCTGCCTTGACAAAGAAGAGAGCTGAGGCCAAGGTAAATGTCTTGCTCAAAGTCATCCTGTGTTCTGCAGAGGCATGACATCATTCCTGGCTCCATTTCCAATTATTCCAGTCAGGAGCCAAGTGCTGCGGCCAAAGGGGTTGTCTGAGAATCCCCTCTTCTCCTGGAAGCCTAGAGGGGGCCCAGGGGGTGAGAAGGGTCGGGCCAGAGGCTCCTTGCCAATCAGCCCAAGCCATTTGTTTCCCCGACTCCTCAGCTTTCTCAGGATCACAGGTCAGGAGCCCCTCTACCCCAGGGAGACTGCCGCCGGCTGGCAGGACGAGAGAAGGTGGGGCTGGGAGGCTCGCTAAGAATGGGGGGAGATTACAAAACAGGAAGGTGGGTCTCTGCATGTGGGAATGAGTCATCTGAGGGTCGGAAAGACAGGCTAACCTAGGGGGTGAGGCGACTTGGCAAAGCCAGGTGAATTCTGATCAACATGGGACCCTCAGGCAGAGGCATTTTCAGGTGCCCCGTCGTTAGCAGGCGTCCTCTCCCAGGCCAGGACGTGAAGGCAGCTTCTTCCTCCTTCTGGCCACATGATCACAGCTTTCTCTCTATCCCATGGGCACGGGGCCACCTAAACCTGCTTGCGCACGTCCTCCATGGACCCCCCCCACCCCACGCCCAACTACCACTGTGCCCGGCCATGCCCATCCCTCACCAGAGAACACTGCCCCGCTTCTCTCGGACTCTGCTACCCGCATGTCTGGCCTGCCTCAGGTTGGGTCTTCTCGAGGATTCTACCTTGCTCACTCTAACCCAGTGGCTCTCAACTACAATTTTTCCTGCCTACCCCCTAGTCTGGGGGGACTTTTGACAATGTCTGGAGACATTTGTGTGGTCACCACCAGCAGGGGAGTGGGAAGAAGCCCAGGTCTGATGGGCAGAACCTAGGTCTGCTGCTGAACACTTTCCCCAGCACAGAGCAGCCCCCAGAACAAAAAGAAATATCGAGCCGTCTTAGGAATCGTGTTAGGAATTGTCTGAGGTTGAGAAGCCCTCCAGGCTGTGCCCCAGCCCCCTCAGCCTCCGCCCCAGGGAAAGCCCCTTCCCACTGGTTCAAATCCCAGCTCCTCTGCTCCCTGGCTGAGTGAGCTTGGGCAAGTAACTCAACCTCCAGGCCTCTGTTTCTCATCTGTACAATGGGGCTAGTGATAGTACCTACCTCAGAGTGTCCTGAAGGTTAGATGAATGTATGCACACAGGTGTGCACGTGTGCACGCACACGCACACACACACACATGTGCACACACGCACACACACACACAGGCACACAGAGTTTAGAGTGCCTGGCTCAGAGAAAGCACTCGCTGCATGCTAGTGATTATTATTCTGATCAGTGGTCCTTATGGTTGAATCTCTTCTAGGGGAAGTTTTGGAAGTTTGTGTGTGCCGTTTTGGGGGTAGAGTGGTGGGGACAGTTCTTCTATCTTAGTCCTGCCTGAGGATTTACATACTGAAATACTCATATTGTTTTATTATGAACTGTTTCTTTCACCAATATGGTAAGGGCATTAGATTGATTAAAAAATATTATGTCCAGGGGGCGGGTTAAAACCAGTGGGTTAAAACCTCTGCCTTCGGCTCAGGTCATGATCTCAGGGTCCTGGGATTGAGCTCCACATCAGGCTCTTTGCTCAGCGGGGAGCCTGCTTCCTCCTCTCTCTCTCTGTCTCTCTCTCTCTGCCTGCCTCTCTGCCTATTCGTGATCTGTCTATCAAATAAATAAATAAATAAATAAATAAAAATTAAAAAAAGAAATTATGTCCAGGGGTGCCTGGGTGGCTCAGTGGGTTAAGGCCTTTGGCTTCAGCTCAGGTTATGGTCCTGGGGTCCTGGGATTGAGCCCCATGTCTGACTCTGCTCAGTAGGGAGCCTGCTTCCTCCTCTCTCTCTGCCTGCCTTTCTGTCTACTTGTGATCTCTGTCTGCCAAATGAATAAATAAAATCTTTAAAAAATATATATTATGTCTGTAGATTTGGTTAACAAGTTTACTTTCAGATTGTTACATTATTACACAACACATTATTTATTTATCTATTTAGTTTTTTCTTTTTTTTTTTCTTTTTAAGTAATCTCCACACTCAACGTGGGGCTTGACTTCAGACCCCTGAGACCAAGTGTGGTATGCTCTACTGACTGAGGCAGCCAGGCGCCCCTATTACACAATATTTTAAAAATAACTTTTAAAAGGAGCATTGTTGGGGCTCACAGGACTGAGAGGCACAGTTCTAGATAACTGAATCCAACTGTCACTCCTATTCTTTTTGGGTGAGGGCACCCCAGCCCCCACCTACCGAAGACTGGGCATAAATGCCTAGATTTAAGCAATTCTCACTGGCTCTCCCCACCCCCTCCACGCACACCCAGGATGGAGTGGGTCCAGCACTGCCCTCTCCCACCCTATACTGGCAGAGCAAGTATAGGGCTAGAAAGGTGGACCTCAGAGCCAGGGTACCCGCAGCTGGGGAAGGCACCCAGGCTTGCCTGCCGCTTGCTCAATCTAGAAAAAGTCTGATGTTTTCCAAAGAAGGGCATTGCTTCCCACCACACCCTCTGGCAGGCTCAGCCCTTAGGATCCTGCATCTCAGGGCTGATCTTGGCTGGAGACCCACCCCCCTGTCCCCGCAACCCCTCAACACAGGCTGGGATCTTCCTATTAGGTTTGTCCCTGTCACAAAGCAATCACTGTAAGAAAAAATGGACAAAGTCACAGAACAGAACTCATACTTACTCCTTGTACCAGAAACAAGCCCTTGCTAATATTTTGACATTTTTTCTTAGAAATCATACTTCTGCATTTTATTTTTAACATACGTTGTGTTGCAACCTTCCCCCCTCCCCCATCTATATATCTTGAACGTCTTTCCTGGTCATTAGATATTCTACCAAGAAATGTCAATGACTACCCAGTATTCTATAAATAAACCATTATTTAGTTAACTAGTTTATTGATTGTTGGGCATTTTAGATCTAATTTTTGACCTTGTTTGAATCCAGGCTCTGAACTTAATATCTGTGTGATATCAGGAAAGTCACCTCCTCTTTCTGAGCCTCTGTTTGCTCATGCGTCCATTGAGTTGTCAAGGGCCCCAGTGCCCTTGGGTGTTCTTACGAAGATCCCCAAGTTGGTGTGTTATGAAGCGCTTGGCACAGTGCCTGGGACACGTCCCCCAGAATGTTTTCTGGAAGGAAAATCTTCATCCCTTTCTTTGGTGCACCTTCTTCTGCTTGCTCAGGAGCTCCACCCAAAGAAGATGGCCCCAGGGTCTTCTCATGACTACCAGTCTCAGGGTAGGAGCCTGTCTCCCTCCTCTTGGAGGCAGAACAAGAGATCATCATGGACACTGGATTGGAAAGGACACCTGGTGGGTATTGGGCTACCAACCAGGCTGACATCTTCCGTGGCTGAGTATGGATTTCCGAGGAGGTCTCTTAGGGCCTAGACTTTGGAAGTTCCCATGAGTAGGCTCCCTGGGCTAGCAGGAATGACTCACTACCCACCTCTTCCAGGGTGAGTGTAGAGGTCTACTTGAGTCCCCATGCCCACACCAGGCTGTGTGCTCCCACCTTGATGTCCAGAGTTGCAACACTCCTGGACAGCGGCCATGGTCCAGGAGCCTCACATGCCTGCCACGGGCCATTCTATCCCTGGGTGAAGGTCTGAGCGTGCCTGCCCTGGACCAGGGGCCCACATTTCTTCAGCCAGACCTCCCCAAGGCCCAGCCACTGGCTTGACTAATCACAGTGCCCATTTCTACTGCAAAAGGAAGTGCCTAGGCCCACACTGCTGACTACGAAAAAGGCCTCTCAGCAGAGATATTTGCTTCCAACAGCCGGAATGCAGACCCTAAATAACCCCAAGTAGAAGACTTGTGCACAGGCCCTGTGCATGTACACACACACATGCGTTTCCTTACACCCCTCCGTATTTGTGCACACACGTGCACACACACGTGCACAAACGCAGGCATGCTCATACAACCACCCTGTGCAGCAGTCAGACATTTTTTTTTTTAAACTCAGCTTAGGTTTGGTCATGATGTTTGGAGGAAAAAGCGGGGAGAATGACTTGAGACCCCAGATGCCAGATAGCACTCCTCCTTTCCCAATTATGACTCTACGTTGCTCCAATTTTCGTAGCCCTCGAAGGGTGAGGGAGAAGGCCCATGCGTTGTGAACGGGAGAGGAGACAACTCGCACCCCCTCCCGTGGCACCGGTTTGACTGTCCGTCACGCACAACGCTCTGACTGGGCTAAGATGTCCTTACCTCTTCCTGACCCGCATGGTAAGTGTAGGAGGTCAAAGAGCCAGGGCAGGTAAGGAAGGGAGGAAGGGGCCTGGGAGCGAGGCCTCGGCAGGGAGGCCAGTACGGCCTCGAGGAGGAAGCAGGATGGCTGATGACCCGGATGTACTGAGAGGATCTTGTCAGAAAAGGTGGGCAGCTCCATTCCCCCAACAAGCCCTAAACCAAGACGGAATGGGTGTAGAAACCTTTAAAATGAAGCTTAATTTAACCAATATTAGGGAGGAAAAACAATCCCGTGGACTTAGTCCTCCTTGGGGGAGCGCTGTCACCCCTCGGGGGCCCATTCCACCCCACTTTCTTCCTAAGACAAGGTCTTCCTAAATGGGATGGGTGGCACCTTTCTGCCACTTCTTGGGGAGCTTCAATCAGGGAAGGTCTGGCCCAGGGGCTGGTGGGACTGGGCTCCCACTTGCTGTCACCAACAAGGGACCTGAGGGTCAGACAGTCGTTGGGCTCTGCCCCTTTACCAACTGGCCGAGGCTGCTGGGCTTTTTCATTCTTGTGTGATGGAACTGTCCCTCCCTCTCTTCCAGCACCACTGTTCTCCACCTGGGGTGACCTTGTCCCCAAGAGAGACACGCGGCAATGTCAGAGACATTTTTTGGTTGATACAAATGGAGGGCGTCCCAGTGGCATCCAGGGGGTGGAGCGGGCTGGGAATGTCCGGCAAGGCACAGGACAGCTCCCTGTGACGAAGACGTCACTGGCCCGGGATGCCATGAGTGCCGAGGGGGAGAAGCCCCGCTGTAGCTTATCCATTCCTCTCACGGTCATTGCCAACCCTCTGCCTTCAGAAGGGGTGTCTGTGCACACAGGACAGACCAGGAAATTCACCAGGGCCCTCTCTGGCAGGGTGGCTTCCCCCACCCGGCTGGACCCTGGCCCCCTTCTCTACCCCGGCTTCTGCTCCCTGGTGTTCCAATCCATGGCCATCCCTGAGCTTTGTCTGCTCTACCGTCTACGTCTGCTCTACTGTTTGGCTCTTCCGGGCCCCGGCCCTGCAGCCAGGCAGAGAGAACAATAGGCCTTCTTTCTTTCTTCTGCGTTTTCCACCGTGTCCTGCATAGGCAAGAGGGTCACGCTTGTGACCTGCGGGTAAGTGACGCTTTACCGTATTTGGTTTGGGAATGTACCATATGCGTGATGTGCCAACACTCTGTTCTTGGCTCAGGCTTGCTCATTCCAGATTTTTAAGGACTTCTTTGGTTGCAAATAATGGAAATGCGCTCTGGCTGGGCTAAGCTAAACAGGAAATCTATTGGAAAGACCCCAGAAGTATCTCAAGAATTCCAGGGCAGGCCTTCCATGGGGCCTCGGGGATGTACTCAATCCAGGAACAAGGCTCTGCGGGGACCCACAGCACCCTTCCTCTCCTCTCTGCCCTCTTCTTCCCATGCCTCTCCTCATCCACAGCCCTGCTTTCCCGGATGCACAGAACTTGGGATAGAAAATATCCAATAAAGGGTGCCTGGGTGGCTCAGTGGGTGAAGCCTTGGCTCAGGTCATGATCCCAGGTTCCTGGGATCGAGGTCCACGTCGGGCTCCCTGCTCAGTGGGGAGCCTGCTTCCCCCTCCCTCTCTGCCTGTCTCTCTGCCTGCTTGTGATTTCTCTCTGTGTGTCAAATAAGTAAATAAAATCTTAAAAAAAAAAAATCCAATAAAAACAATAGTAGCCGAGTCTACGGTTGCTCCATTCAGCCATAACCAGCCTGGGCTGGAGCCTCTCGGTCTTGATCCCTGATCCCTGATCCCTGGGGAAAGACTTCCATTGTACGGATGTAAATAACACACGAGATATCCATGGTGACATACACATCGATGGCCAAGGCAGGACACTAAAGACAGCTTGTTGGAGGTGCAGAGCAAGGGTTTCTGTTTGGGGATGAAAGAAAGCAGAGACAGTTACTAGACACGTGCTAGGGGAGGGTCCGGCTTCATTCGACTCCATCCAACATACTGTTAAGAGCAACAGCCCCGGCTCCAGTCCCCAAGGAGTTCCCGCTCTGCCGAGGGAGTCAGACAGATGCACAGGCCAGGAACTAGGATGCCGAGCTGGAACGACCAGAACTGTCATATAGACATAGTGCCCTGTGGGTGCAGGCACAAGGGGACGGCTAACTCCGCCAAGTCAGGTTCCCTCTTGAAAAGCAATGTCTGAGCTCAGCCTTGGAGGATGGAGTGAGGAAGGACTTGCCTGAGCTCCTGGAAAGCTCCAGAAGGCCTGGGTGACTACAAGACAACATCCTTGGGAGGATTTTCTCTTGCTTCCCTGCCACCCTCTCCCTTTCCAGCCCCCATGTGAGGGGCCAGTTGCTGCTGTCACAGAATGCCTCCAGCTTAGTGGCCTAACACAACACAAATGTATTCTCTTACATTTTAGAGGCCAGAAGGCCGAAGTGAGTCTGATGAGATTAAAATCAAGGTGGGGGGGGGGGAACAATTTGGCAAGGGGAGTTTCCTTGCGTTTCCAGGTTCTAGAGGCCATCTGCATTCCTTGGCTCATGGTCCCTTCTTCCAACTTCAAAGCATATGACTCCCACCTCTGCCTCCAGGATCCCACCTCTTTCTCTCACTTTTGACTTTCTTGTCTCCCTCTTATAAGGACCCTTGCCATTACATAGGACCCACTTGGATCATCCAGGATTTTTTTTTAAAGATTTTATTTATTTATTTAACAGAGAGAGAGAGAGAGAGAGAGAGCAAGAGGGGGAACACAAGTAGAGGGAGTGAGAGAGGAAGAAGCAGGCTTCCCCCCGAACAGGGAGCCCGATGAGGGGCTGGATCCCAGGACCCTGGGATCATGACCTGAGCCGAAGGCAGATGCTTAACGACTGAACCCCCCCACCCCGCAGGTGTCCCTCATCCAGAATTTCTATTCTCAAGGCCCTTAACTTAATCTTACCAGCAGAATCCCCTCTGCCATGGCAGGGGACGTTCCCACGTTCTAAGGATTAAGATGTAGCTATTTTGGGGTTTGTGGGGGGGGGGTACCAACTGATCTCTCACAGCCTCTTTACCTCCTTCCTTCTCCCTGCTGGAGGCAGGGCACTAATCTGATTAGAGAGCAACTTTTTTTTTTTTTTTTTTTTAAAGTAGGATACAGTGCGACACTCCAGGGGTGGGCCCTTACTTCCAGCGTCCCAGTTTCTCCAGTTGTGATTGGAGAATCCACTGGAGTTGGGCAGGGTCTAGATTTCAAGGGGGACAGTTGGAGGGCCTGCATCTCTATGTTCATAAAGCTAACCCTGTGGGCAGACCCATGCTTACTCAGGTCCTTCTGGTTCCTTCCTGATGGTGTAAGATCCCAGGGAAGAAGTGATTGTTAAGTGATTCATGCCTGCCACAGTAGTGGGCTCATGGCTAGGTGGTGTGAGAAGGAAGCCCAGGGCCCAGAGCAAGACACGATGGAGTTTCGTGTTCCATCATGGGGCTACCTTTTGTTTAACTTATTATTGATTGATTGCTTGATTTTTAAAAAGATCTTATTTATTTATTTGGCAGAGATCACAAGTAGGCAGAGAGGCGGGGGGTAGGGAGAGCAGGCTCCCTGCTGAGCAGAGAGCCCGATGCGGGGCTCGATCCCAGGACCTCGAGACCATGACCCGAGCCGAAGGCAGAGGCTTAACCCACTGAACCACCCAGGCGCCCTTAACTTATTATTTATTTTAAGGATTTTATTTTTAGGTAATCTCTACACCCAAGGTGAGGCTCAAACTCACAGCCCCACGATTAAGAATCACCGGCTTTTCTGCCCGAGCCAGCCAGCTGCTCCTATTTATTTTATTTTTTAAAGTAACTTCTACACCCAACATGGGGCTTGAACTCACGACCTGGAGATCAGGAATTCATGACCTGGAGATCAAGAGTTTCATACTCTATCAACTGAGCCGGTCAAGTCTCCCTGGGGCTACCTCTTAAAAGAGACGTTAGAGGGGCTCCTGGCTGGCTCAGCTGGTAGAACATGTGACTCTTGATCTCCAGGTCATGAGTTCGAGCCCCATGTTGCATGTAGAGATTACTTTAAAAAATGAACAAAAAAATAAAAAATAAAAGATACATGAGAGCAGATCTTAGGAGCATGTCCAGGAAGAAAGGATTAAAAATATGTCACATAACAAGCAATCACAGGGAGTTAAGAGAGTCATTAACATTTGTTGAGTGTCTAAATGTGAAGGTCCTTTGCATGGAGGTGCTTTAATCACTTCAGAAACCCTTGAGAAAAGCACATTTATCCTCTTTAAACAAATGAGCAAACAAGAGCGCAAAGAGCTTAAAAATATCTCTTGAAGTCACCCACGGAAGAAGGAAGTTGGGGGCCGGTTGGACCACTTGCCCACAGTCAAGGTCTCAGCCTCTCCATGCAAGAATTCTGAAGTCCCAGAGGAAGCTTTTGAAGTAATTGCTAGGTGCCTACCCCAGGCGCAGTCTCCCTTTTTTTCTGTACCAATAGTACCATCGTTTTATCTGAGGCAGCAATGTGCCCAGATTTAAGCAAATAAACGAAAGACATCCTCCGCTCTTTTGCAGCTCGTGGCAGCCATGTGACCCAGTTCTGACCTATGTGACATACACAGCACTTTGCCGGCTATTTCTGGGAAAGTTTTGTTTCCGGATCGCTTTCCTCTTTCACCTTCCTGCTTGGAGTGTAGACTGGAGTCCGGTGGTGCGGGAGCCACTTTGCCACCTTGAGGCAACCGTGAAGATAAAAGTCGCTTATTAGGATAGTGGAGCAGAAAGGCGGGAGACAGCAGGGGCACCGAGGTTGTGACGCCTGCACCGGGCTGCCCACCCAGCCCTACTATAATGTTGAGAAATCTCTCCCTCTGCACTGCGTTAAGCCACTGTAGTCTGGTTTCTGTTTCATGCAGCTGAACGCAATCCCTGTTTGTAAAAAGGGACATGACAGCTCTAGAAGCACTGTCTTTGGATGTGGGTTTGGACTTTTCCTATGCTGCTCGGGACTGTGGAAGGTTTAGGGAGACGAAAACTGGCTCCGTCAGATGGAGGAAGAACCTTCTAGCTCTGCTCTTGTTTCTTGTCTCAGTGGACAAGCTGGACAAACATGGGACAGTTTGAGCAGAAACTGGATGGCCTTAAGTGAGGCAAGGTGAAGAGACGATGTCTGGATCAGGTAACAGGCAAACGAGATGATGTCTTCATATCTAAGTGCGTGAGAAGCTGGGTTCTGTCAACACATGACCCTCCTAATTATGTGTTTGCAGGGCTGTGCAGTGGGCCTTTTCCCACACGCACATGTAAGGGAATAAAACAATTTCCAGAGCTGGGGCAGTCCTGGAAGGAAAATCACAGTGGTTGGGGGTCCATGGCTGGATTCAGTAACCTGGTTATTCTGATTTTGCGTTTCGCTTTGGGGTCTCCCTCTTCTGGCATGTTGTCTCCCAAGAGGTGTAGCACTCAAAATCTTCCCAGTTATAAGTGGCATAAAATCCCCCAGAGGATTATCGACTCAGTTAAACAAAAGTCTAAGGAGTGGTCATTTTCAGGCATGGCTGGATCTAGGTGCACAGATGACATCATCAGGAACCCCTTTCCTTCTCTCAGTGCTGCTTTTTCCTTAGCAGACTTAATTTTCACGCCGTTTTTCACTTGGCAGTGGCCAGATGGCAAGCAGCAATATCAGACTTGCCTCATAGCCATGCGAGCTGTGAAATAGCCCTTCTTCTCCAGTAATTCAGCAAAAATGCTAAACAGGGCTGTCATTGGCTCAGGGAGATCACATGTCCACCTCTGACCAATTGTGGCAATCAAAGGCACAGAGTGCTGTCATTGGTTGGGGCAGAGTCATGTGCTTCTGGGGTGGTGGTGGTGGGATGGGTTGCTGAGCTGTCAGCCCTCCCTGGGCTGGAGGAAGGAGGGGTGTGTTCTCACCAGGAAGAAGAATAGGATGCTGGATGGGCTAACACAACAGATGTCTCTCCACTGTGGGGATGCTGTTCCCCCTTTCACACTCCGACTAAAGGCTAGGCCCATCCCTCAGAGTCCATTTACATACTCAAAAGTGTCAGAGTCTTTCTAAGACTGTTCTGAGTCTAAGGGAGACAAGGGGACCAGTCAAGGATTCTTCATGAAGCACAAACCCAGTCTGGCTCCCAAGTGAGTGTTTACTTATTTATTTTAAAAGGTTTTTATTTTTTCTTTGACAGACAGAGATCACACGTAAGCAGAGAGGCAGGCAGAGAGAGCGGGGGAAACAGGCTCCCTGCTGAGCAGAGAGCCCGATGTGGGGCTCGATCCCAGGACCCTAATACTATGATCTGAGCCGAAGGCAGAGGCTCGACCCACTGAGCTACCCAGGCGTCCCCCAAGTGAGAGTTTATGACTTCTGTAGTCAGTTCAGTTGGTGCTTGGATGCTGCTTGCAGGAAACTGGCTTGCTTGGCTTCCACCAGTCACTGGAAGGCACTGATAGAATTTGCCCAGATAAAGAAGTTAGACTTTTCAACACGTGGATTTATGGCGACTCAGTCAAGAAGACTTCTAACTCTCTTGCCCACTTCAGTCTCTCTGATAGTGTTCTGGAGGCCACCACCTCTCTAGTCCCTTCACAGAAAAGGAAAGAGTTGTCTATGAATGTTGCCTTGACTCCCTCGCCAGCTGGCTACTCTGTTTGTATTTATTTATTTTTATTGGTTTTTTTTTCTTTTTTAAAGATTTTATTTATTTATTTGACAGACAGAAAGCACAAGCAGGCAGAGAGAGAGGAGGAAGTAGGCTCCCCATTGAGCAGAGAACCCGATGCGGGGCTCCATCCCAGGACCCTGGCATCACAACCTGAGCCGAAGGCAGAGGCTTTAACCCACTGAGCCACCCAGGCCCCCTATTTTTATTGTTTTAATCAAAGTAATAGGTGTGTTTTAAAAATCAAATACACTAAGAGGCTTATCCCAACTCAACTTCTCCTCCCCAGAGGCAACTGTATTTAACTGTAGTTTTAAAAAAGATTTTATTTACTTGAGAGAGAGAAGCAGACTCCCTGCTGAGCTGAGAGCCCTACTCGGAGTTTGATCCCTGGACCTGGGATCATGATCTGAGCCTAAGTCAGACGCTTAACCGAATAAACCACCTAGGAGCCCCCATTTAACTGTATTTTTTTTTAAGTTTTAAAAAGTAATCTCTATGACCAATGTGGGGTTGGAACTCACGACCTCGAGATCAAGAGTTTCATGTTCTACCAACTGAGCCAGCCAGGTGCCCCTAATTTTTAAACTTTTAAAAATAATTTCGTATGGTATGGGGCACCTGGGTGGCTCAGTGGGTTGAGCCTCTGCCTTCGGCTCAGGTCATGATCCCAGAGTCCTGGGATCGAGCCCCACATCAGGTACTCTGCTCAGCGGGGAGCCTGCTTCCTCCTCGCTCTCTACCTGCCTCTCTGCCTACTTGTGATCTGTCAAATAAATAAATTAAACTAAAAATAAAATAAAAAATACTGTTAAAAAATTTCCTATGGTTTTACCTTCAGATTTTTAAATAAGATAAATATATTTATATATAAATATATAAAAAATATAGCTCTCTATATTATATAATATAAATATAAATATATGATACAAATATAAATATATAATATAAATATAAAAATATATAAAGATATTAATTTTTATAAAATATATATGTTTTTAAAAGTTACAATCAATTAACTTTCTATAGTGAAATCTTGGGATTTAGTCCTCTCACCATATACCCTAATCCTTGGCCCAATGCCCCAATCCTCCTATGACATTTTTACATAAACCAGTAGTGTTTACATTATTATGTGCATGTGAAATTTGTTCACAGCTGAGTCTTATAGTGCACTATGATTACATTTTCTCTCTCATGTAACTGGAGTTACTCATTTGCCTGTTTCTTCTTCTCCTTCTTCCTTCGCACCCCCTCTCCCCCTCCTCTTCCTTCTTTGCTTGGTTAGCTTCCCCCTCCCCCCACTTCTTTTCTGGATCCCTGTCCTGCTTCAAATTGAACTAGCTGATCTCGCTGTTATCCTAGAATGTTTGTTCCCTCCATCATCCTCGGGGATCCATTATTCCTTTCCCTTTCTTTCTGCTGGCACAAATCCTTCCTTTTTTCCTGAAAAAGTGTACATTAGAGGTAAACATTTTGAGGACTTGTTTGTTGAAAACATTTGCATTCCCGCCACACACTGATGGATAGTTTGGCTGGATATCGAAATACAGGCTGGACATATTTTTTCCCAGAACTTTGAAAGTATCATTCTGTAGTCTTCTAGCTTCCAGTGCCACTGATGAGAGGTATGAGGCCATTTTAATTCCTGGTTTTCCTCCCCAGGGCCTTACAGAATGCCTGGGACCTGGTAACACTCAACAAATGTTTGTTGAAGGAATGAGTAAACCCAGGCACACTGGTCACATTCAGGATGGTTGGTGAAGCTGTAGAGCTTGACATACTGACTTAGAGCCTGTTGCTCTGCCATCATCGTCGCCGACCCACGGTTTCTGGGTTTTGTAAGGGGTAGGACTCTCACCCTGACCCTATCCTGGAGGGATAGATCCAAAAGATTCTCACCACTGGGTTCCAGGGAGCTTTCAGCCTGGCTAGTGCTGGTTCCATTCATCAAGCTGCTACAGAAATCTATTACATCCAAACGTTCCTGGAGACCATTGATTGCTTGTCACCCTCTTCCTATTTGCAGGGAGAGGCGGTTCAGGTCCTGTGTCTAAGGCCACTCCTATCAACTGGCTCCTGACCCATCATAGTTCCCTGCATCTGCGAGCCATCCCTGTAATAATAATCTTCAGGAGGCTTCTGCCTTGGTTCAGGCCATGACATCTCTCTCCTAGAATACTCCTACAGTCTCCTAACCTGTAGGCTAAGCAGTTTTGAAACAGATCCACAAATCTTTGACACTCCTCCTTCAAAAAGGTGGAGGCTAATTCCCCTCCCTGTAACTGTAGGCTGGATTTACTGACTCACTTCTAACGAATGGAATTTGGCAGAAGTGGCTTTATGTGATTAAGTCATAAAAGCTCTTTGGCCTCCCTTTTGTGCTGTCTTGGATCGCTAGTTGTAATGTTAGCTGCCATGTTGTGAGTAACCCTAAGGAGAGGCCCATGTAGTGAGGTTCTGAAGCCTTTTGCCAACAACATGTGAGGCAGCCATCTTGAGGAAGACCGCCCGGCCTCAGTCAAGGCTTCCAACAGCTTGCAACTGCAGGAGAGACCCTAATGCAGAAGTACCCGATTGGGCTGCTCCCAGATCCCCCAACGTCAGAAATTGTCAGGTAATAAATGTTCATTGTTCTGAGCTGCTAAGCTTTAGAGTAAAGGTTATGCAGCAGTAAACAGCGAATACTCCATTTTGGAAATTATCCTCCAAACCACTGCCAAAGTCATCTTTCTAAAATGAAAATCTGATCAAGTAATTAAAAAAAATTTTTAATTGAACTATAGGTGACATACAATATTGAATTAGCTTCAGGCGTACAACATAGCGATGAAACATATATTATCTACATGACAAAATGCTCACATAATAAGTATATTGCAATATTATTGACTATACAACCCATGCTGTATTTTTTGTCCCTGTGACTTATTTACTTTAAAATGGGAAGTAGCTCTTAATCTCCATCACCCATTTTGCCCATGACCAAGTAATTATCTTTCTTTCTTCTTTTTTTTTTTTTTTTAAGATTTTTATTTATTTATTTGACAGAGAGAGAGAGAACAAGCAGGGGGAACAGCGCATAGAGGAAGAGGGAGAAGCAGACAGCAGACTCCCCACTGAGCAGGGAGCCTGATGCAGGGCTTCATCCCAGGACCCTGAGATCCAGCCCCACATCAGGGTCCCAGCTCAGTGGGGAGCTTGCTTCTCTCTCTGCCTCACCACCCTGCCCCCAACTTGGGCTCTCTCTCTCTCACACTCTTTCTCTCAAATAAATAAAATCTTTAAAATAAATAAATTAATAGATTGATTAATTAATTAAAAACCTCATGCTGGGGCTACCCACAACTTTCAAGGTAAAGTCCTGACTCCCTGCTTAACACTCAGGGCCTCTGTGTCGCACGTGGTCTCTCTGCTCCCTCTGGAGTGGCATTCCGGCCAGACGTCTCACGATCCTTCCTGTGGGACTCCTGGTGTTTCCTTAACCGGGCCGTGCTGTCTCTGGGCCCTCGTCCATGTCGCTCTCTCTGCCTGGATGAATCTATGTGTTCCTCTTCCTCTAACTATCGAACCAGCTAACTAGCCCCCCAACAAACCCACTAACCTGAATGTCATGGCTGCTGGTAGATGGTGAGCCCTCCTGCCCTTGGGGGTCTGTGGCACATGGATTCCATTGGCACCAGGGAGCCTCACCTCCTGGGATTTGAACAAAGAGAATCGAGCCAAAGGGGGAGGGTGGGGAGGGTAGCTAGAAATGAATTCCTGTTCAGAAGCCCTTTGTGACTCATCCCCGAGATAACCAGGAGATACCGGGTAGTTGGGGCGCGCTGACTCGTTGCTCTGTAATTGCTCTCAAGTCAGCTCATGTTTGTGCATCTTATTTCCATAATGCAAACTCTGTGGCGAAAACTATTCATTTTACCCCTTTTTCTTCTTCTCTGCCTGTTCCACCTTCTCTTCCCGATCAGTGCCCTGTATCCGGGGTGTGTCCACCCCACAGACACAGAGGGATAGCTGGCTGGGGAGGGCTGGGGGAATTGCAGACTCAGGAAGGAGACCCACCCTCTCTGCTCCCCCATCCGTCACACGCGCAACCTCGTTCCCCCCGCTGTCTTAGGTCCGGTTGCCTAGCAGCCGTGTGAGGTGGGGATTCTTGCACAAGTGAGTTCTGGAGAGAGGGTTCTCCGGTGAGACAGCGAGGGAGCGAGGGGAGCAGGAGGAGCAGGGAAGATGCTTGGCGTCTTGGTGGGTTCGGCTGATGTGTCCTGTCAGCTGTTTCTTTGGGGAGCTCTGGAGTGTGAGCAGCGCCACAAAATTGTCACCTCTTGAGGCAGGGAGGCTGGCCTTGTGTGTTCAGTCATTGCCAAATGGGCTCAGCACTGGGGAACAACCAGCATTCCAGGCTGGGCTGCGGTGGGGGGCAATTCTCAGAAGGGGTCCGTGGGGAGCATCTGACACTCTCTGCTGCTGTAGGTGGGGTTGCCATCCTGGCACAAGGATCTGGGTCACTGTGCCCAGCCTCTTGGATGTGTCCCTCCTGGCCTGATGCTGCCCCACTGAGTCCACAGACACCCAAGGTTCAGGCTCCCAGAAGCCCAAGGTTGGGGGTTGGCGGCCCAAACAAGCCTAGAGTTTACCCAAGGAACCGTTTATGAAAGAAGGCTTTGTGGGGGGCTGAACAGGGTCCCTCCCACATTTGCATCCCCCTGGAATACCAGAACACGACGTTATTTGGAAACAGGGTCTGTGCAGATGTAATAAGTTAAGGATTTCCAGGTATAATCGTCCTAGATTTAGGACAGGCCCTAAATCCAATAGCTAGTGTCCTCATACGAAGAGAAGAGACACAGAGACACACAGGAAAGAAGGCCACGTGACAAGGGTGGCAATCAGAGTCATGTGTCTACATGGCGAGGAATGCTAGAAGCATCAGAAGCTGGAAGAGGCAAGGAAAGACACAGCTACTCCTCCCTCAACCCCTCCCCTGGGGCCTTCAGAAGGAGTACGGCCTTGCCAGCATCTTGATTTTGGACTGTTGACTTCCTTATTTATTTTAAACATTTATTTATTTATTTATTTGACAGAGACAGATCGCCTAGGATCATGACCTGAGTGGAACAAAGGCAGATGCTTAGCCAGCTGAAACACCCAGTTGCCCCTGTAGGTTTTCAATTTTTTTTTTTACTTTCTGCATGTATAACTTAAAAAAACCAAATCAACATATTTTATTTATTTATTTGTATAGATTTTATTTATTTATTTGATAGAGATCACAAGTAGGCAAGAGACAGGCAGAGAGAGAGGGGGAAGCAGTCTCCCCGCTGAGCAGAGAGCCCGATGCGGGGCTCGATGCGGGGCTCGATCCCAGGACCCTGAGATCATGACCTGAGCCAAAGGCAGAGGCTTCAACCCACTGAGCCACCGAGGCGCCCCCTTGGGAGGCTTTTCATCTGTTCGAGTATCTCCCTCAGGCAGCACCCTGTGCCCAACAGGGCGGGATGCTAAGGGTGGCGGGTGAGCTCAGCGGCGCCCCTGGAGCCTGGAAGCCAGGAGTGGAAGAGTCCAGGCACAAGCAGTCACGTGTGGGCCGCAGAGGCTGAAAGCTAGCTGCACAAGTCCACACACAGAGGCCGGCTGGAGGAGTTGCGTGTTCAATTTCATAGCACAAAGTCTTGCACTTGGTTTTTTTCTTAATTAGCTAAATCACCAAGTGGGTGGGGGAGACAGAACCCCTTGCAGTTTCCAGGGGAGAAGAGAGGGCTGTGAACGGAGGCAGGGAGGGCTTGGCCAAGGATGGGATCGGGGGCGGGGGAAGTTCTGATCTTGGCAGCTGACAGCTGAGCTGTGGCGAGGAGCTGACCAGGGTCAGGTGCGGTGCTGGGTGGTGGGAACGGGGCGTCCCGCGCCTCCTGGGCACCAGCTCTCTAAGCGACACATATTAACGTAATATGTTGACGTGAGGGTTTCTAAGACCAAGATGAAAAATCATTGGGAGCAGAGCTTCCCCAACTCTCTGCGGTCAAGGACCAATTGTTTTCTTAATGTCTAGTCCATGATGGGCCATTTCTTTTGTGAAATATAACACAAGAGAATTGCTGGAAAAAAGGAAATGAACAAAGGACATAACATACAAGCCAAAAAAAAAATTTTTTTTTATTAGATTCAAGGGACATAAAACAATTCTGTCGAGTTGCCATGAAAGGATCTAAATGCTTGGGGATAATTGCAATACTTACCCGGATCTGAGCACGCAGCTTGCACAGGGGCCCCAAGCCCACTTTGAGTTGCCCTGCTCCAGAGGGAGCCTTGGGGAGCAAGACGGTGAGAGCTTCAGAGTAGAGGATGGCCAGACACTGGGGCCTTGAGGGCAGTGTCCCAACCACCCACTCCCGGGCTCCCACATCCTGGTCTGGGACACTCCTGGGAGGAGAAGGCCCTGGGGAAGCAGGCAGACCAGGCTGGGATCAGTGAGGTCCTGGCATGTTCATTCATCAGAAGGCCTACATATTGTGTTATTTAAGTGTTTGTTCAACATTTGTTTGGAGGAGAGGCTGGGCTCTGCCTGGGGTGCCGAGCTGCAGGAGGGGAGGCTGTGGGAGGCTTCGGTTTCTCCCTGACTCCCCTGGGCAGTGTGGCCCTGCTCCCGGTGGCTGACCCCCTCTTTCCCCACAAACCCCCTGCCAGCGACAGGGCCATCCTCTTTGGAAGGAGGCTCAGGAAAGAGCCCTGGATGGAGAACGTTCCTGGGCGGCAGTCTCTCCCCACCCCCGCCGGCGCATTGCTTCCATGGGCCCCGATGAAGGTCTCCAGCCCTTCCCAGAGAGGTGCTGGAGAATTGGGCTCATTCAGTCCTGTTAGGACTGGCCATGTTTTAGCAGCCAGTGTGGGATCCTCCTCCTGGCTTAGTATCTGGACAGCTGCCCGGCAGGCCTCCTTTAATTAGCTCTGTGAGGGAGCAGGTTATTAACCTGTTTCCCTGCTGCAATGGGACAAGGATATTAAGAATAAAAATAGCCACCCTCTCTGTCTCAGAGCCGGCTGCCGGGCTCAGCACCTCACGTGCATGCTCTCCACTCAGTCTCACAGCCCCGGGGCGGGGTGTGTGGACCATACCCCCATTTTGCAGATTAGCAAAATGTGGCTCGACATGTTAAGCAAGCTGCTGGGGTCGCACAGGTGGAGCTGGGAGAGGTAGGGAGAGCCAGGTCTGTCGGGCTCTGGGCCCACGTTCTGCACCAGGGCATGGGGGCCTTCAACGAGCGGTGGGGAAGAAGAGCCCAAAGTGAGATCTAGGCGTTGGTCTGGAAGGAGCCGGGCCAGTGGGGGTACAGAAAGCTGAGCTGCCAGGTAGCTGGGGCGGGTCGGGTCCATCTGGGCTCTGGGGAGGGGCAGGGCTCCGAGCAACCATCATCCTCTCCATCCCCAGGGATGGGCTGTAGGGGGTGGAGTGGGAGCAGGGAGCCGCAGCTCTCCTGCCGTTCGGGCTCAAGCTCTGGGCTGAAGGGATGCTGGCGGGTGCCCATTGCTGGGCCTGGCTTCTGCAGGTGCTTTCCACTCAGCCCTCTCCGGGGGCTACACCGTGCCAGGCAGGCGCCCGCCAGTGGTTTTACCCTAGGACACTCCGCAGTTGTCCCACAGCAAGACAGTGAATCCACTTGGGGCTTTGACATTTTTTTAAAGGTTAAAAGAAAGGAAATGATTTGGGGGATACGACCGGGCAAGACTAATGACCCCTTCCTTTGCGTCCTTTCCCAGGAAGACCCTGGAAAGAGAAGGTCTTCAGATCAGAGGGAAAGAAGGCAGCCGCTGTGAGACAGCTACCATCTGGGCCGGATGCAGGGTTGGGAACTCTGCCTAGACCGAGTCACCTCTTCCGAGCGGCACTGAATCCTTAGCAGGGCAGACATGAGAAGCCCCACTTAGGTCTGGATCAAGAGTAGAGGGACGGGTGCTCTACCTTCCGGCTGTAGCTCTGGGAAGTCCGCCAGCCCCAGAGATGTAGTGACGGCCGCATGGGGTCCTTGATTGGCCTCACCCGGAGTCCCCACTCTCCCCCCATGAGATGCACCCCAAGGCTTTTCTGCATAATTGAGGATTGTGAGGCTAAGGCTGGAGGGCCCTGATGAGGGAGGCAGACCACGGGGATAGAGCATGAGCCCACACGGGGCAGATCCACACGGAGCCACGAGCCCCAAAACACCGACCCTGGACAACCAGCCCCAGAGAGGGGGAGGATAAGGAGAGAAATCTTGATTTTATTGGGGTTTAAAGCAAGAAGCAACTTAGAGATAATTGCAGTGACTAAGTTTATCTGAAAGTTATCAGATTAAATGTTATCTGAGATAATATGGGGCCAAATGCAGCTTATGATAAAAATAAGCTGCATAATGAGAAGAAGAAAACTCACATGTTTGCATGTCAAAGCATGAGGAATGTAGAATGATGTCCCTGGAAGACTGAGGCCAGCCTTCTCCACGGGTCCTTGAGGCTGAGCTCCAGCTCAGCCCCGGACAACCGCTCTGGCCTCCCTGCGGATCTCCTGAAGCCAAGGGAACTTCTGAGGGTCTAAGCTAAGGGTTGCCCTGTGATTCTTTCCGGCAAGATGTAGGGGAGGCTTTCTGGCCCCCAGGGGAAGGAGAGAGTGACAATCCCACAGGAGGACGCCGCAGTAAATCTGTCCCTCAGGAACTCACACGTCATGGCAGCCCCCAGGGAGAAACCTAACGCACCACTGCGTTTCAGAACCTTGCTGGACTCCGTGTGAGCTCGATCCTCACAGATCACTGACATCACAGACAATGTAAAGGTTATGAAGCAAAATCAACAAATGCCACAGGGGAACCCACCACCTCACTCCAGGACTGTGCACCGCATCTATTCCTCACCGCAACCTGTGAGATCCCATTTTACAGGTGGAGAAACAGAGGCTCAGTGAGGTCGAGGTCACAGGAACCAGTGAGTGGCTGAGTCAGGATTTACACCCTGTTGGTCTGTGCCCTTCCTGCCCCCTTAGCTCTCTCACGAGGGGTCCCAGTTCCCTGCCCAGGCCCTCTGTGCCCTCATCTTCTGGAGGACTGTAGGCTCCCCCCGCAAGGTGTCTACATCCCGCTGCATCACAGAGCTTGTACGTAGCTCCCCACCCCCACCATGCTGAGCTGAGTCACCCCAGCCTCTGGGCACCCCCCCCCCCACCCCCGGCGTCAGGACAGCAGAGGAGCCTGCAAGGTCTCACTTGGCACCCCCTCAGCAGCTGCATGGGGACTGCCCAGAGTTGAGAACACCGGGTTTATCAGGTGTTTCCAGGCTGAACACACAAAGCGGCTGCTGGCCACAGAGAAAGGAAGGCTGGGCTTGGATGATCTGTTGGTGGGAGACCTGGCCAGGTACCCGGAAGCTAAAGGCTGGTCCCTGTCATTTGATTTCTTTCATCTCCTCCCTCACTCCATGTAAATGGCAAGCCAGGGGCTCGGTTCCCAGAGAGGGAGGGAAGTGTGGCACTTACCTTCCCAAGGGACCTGTTCTAAAGGGTGAGGTGGGGAGGGGGCTCAGTCAAGTTGGTTCAGATCTGCCTGCGGCTCAGGTCATGGTTCCAGGGTCCTGGGATCCAGCCCCACATCAGGCTCCCTGTTCATTGGGGCCGGCTTCTCCCCTTCCCTCTGCTTCTCCCCCTGCTTGTGCTCTCTCACTCTCTGTCAAATAAATAAATAAAATCTTAAAAAATAAATAAATAAATGGAGTGCCTGGGGGCTCTCTTACCCTTGGTTCACCTGGTTAACGTTTAACTGGCACAGCATTGAAATGCTTGCCACCCCCCCCCCCCACCTCCAAACCCTCCCACTACTGTCCCAGTCACTCCCCCTGGGAACCTGAGGACCTCTCCCAGAGCCCACAACTACAGAGACATCTCTGGGGCCTCCAGGACCCTGACCCCGTGCCAAGGACAATGTCCCATTCTTACTACTGAGGCTGTGCCCTTGGGGTCATTAAAATGAATATCACCCCTGGTGGGACCTATTGTCTCAGTGTTGAGACAACACCATTTTGAGGAAAGTTAGGGACTCTGACTTTAAGCTCTGTCACCAGTGAACAATGGGACCTTGGACACACAGTCTTTCTCCTCTTTGGGTCTCCATTTCTTAATCTGTAAAATGAGGGCGCTGGATCAGGGAAGCTCTGAAGGCTTTAATAGAACCCTAGGATTCCGCCTTCTCCCCAAAGCCGGTGTGTACGTGTGTGGGGGGTGGTGAATCCCCACTTTCCTCGCCACGGAGCCTCATCTCCAAGAGGGACAAGACCCGCTGCCTTCCATACCTTCGGACTTTCAAACGAGGTGACCCCTGGTTTGATGGTCCCTGAGCCCCTTTCTAGGTCCCATCCGCATCCCCCCGGAGCCGGTTCACAACTGCAAGCACCTCAGATCCGCTGTCTGCTTCGAGGGCTTCCCCAGGCAGAGCCACAGAGCCGGGCGAGACTGCTTCCCCCTGAGCAGCCCCCCCTTCCTCACTGTCACCTACCTTCTCCCCCAGCCCCCGTCCCAGGCTCCGCCCCGCCAGATCCCAGCTAGGGAGCGCCCCCACCCCGTGAGCACAAAGACCAGAGGCTCCCAGAATGTGGGTTCTGATGAGGGTGGACCGGAGGGCCATGACCAAGTCCAAAGGAGTGCTGGTGTGTGCCAGTGGGAGGGGAAGACTGGAGGGGGGACATGGCCCCTTCCCCATCCTCCTGAGCAGGCTGTCCTGGGGTGCTGGCAGAGACCGAACTCCTAGCTCCCCTGTTCCCTGAGACCCAGGCAAGCCAGGCGGTCCTGCCCTCACCTTTCTATCAGAAGCCCCAAGTCCCACAGGCCAGGAGACAGTGGGCTCTCCCATGGGAAGACATGGTAAATTATGTTTGTACCATGTCGGGGGAGAGGATCTGTGATTTGCACCCACAGGGAAATGGAGCCCTGACAGAAGAATCCCTGTAGATGTGGGAGCTTTCCCCACTCAAAGGAAACACCCGTGGTCTGCGGATGGGCTGCACCCCCCGGGGGGGTTCTGAAATGTGGACCCCGGGGGCCCAGGATGGAGGGGGAAGGCATGATTCCTGCACTTTCAACAGGCTTCCCTTCCCCTCTGATTCTGACACACACCGAGGTTTGAGAACTTTGGAGAAAGTGAACATGTGCTCTAATAAGCTTTCTAACCTTCTCCCCTAGGACATCCAGATGGAGCTCTGTCTTTGCAGCTATGGTCTGAAATTCTCTAGCCCTGCAGAGTCCCGGGAGCCTGTTACCTCCTACTTCCCTCTTGGCTCAGGGTGGACCCCACATGCTCAGCAACACTGCATGCAAACTGTGGCCTCCCTGTCCCAGAACTCGGTCTGAGGGCTCCAGCCGGTCCCGGTCCCGTCCTCGGAGGGTCATGCCTTCCGAACTGCAACCTCACAGCACCCTTCTTCTCTTGGTACGGAGGGCTGGCTTCACATTGACATGCCTTAAAGTCTGATCTGGTGTTCTTCCATGGACAATCGGAAGCAGCCTTGAGGAAGGATTCCTAACCCTGGTGGCATGCACCCCTGGGAAGTCTGAGGACGGTCTGACCCCATGAAATTGTATGCAAAATTGGGGGAGGGTGCATTTTCCTGGGGTAAATACCCAGTTTCCATCAGATTCTCAAAAGCGTCTGTGTCCCAGAACATACTAAGAAATGTGTTAAGGACAGGGACTTTCTCTTGGACAACCCTGTGCACCCCAAGATGCCCCCTCACCGTGGAGCTCCCCATAGGACACATATGATCATGACGTTAGCTGGGTTTGTTTCTGGAGGGGTGATGGTCTCCACCTTCTAGATGCGCTGACATGGGAAGGGCCATCACCATGGTAAGAAGAGAGTAGTCCCTTCTCTTTTTGAAATATCTCTAAGGGGACCCCTTTTGAAATGAAAGGAGATGATGAGTGAAGATTTGTGTTCTGCAACTCTTACAGAAATGATAGACCCAGGGACAAGTCCAGTAACCTTTAGATTCTTTCAACAATGGAAGGAGTTCGAATCAGGCCTCCAGGGCGGGAAAGGGGGATGCCACTGTGTTGGTGGCCAGAGCTGCATCAGGGCCCGGGGAGCTCTTGCAAGGACAGGTTCAGATCCCCTGTGGTTTGATAGCACCAAATGTGAGAGCAGGCCTGGAATAGGCTCTGGGCTGTTGGAGCTGGGCGCTGGGCACTGGGTTGGGGGGCAGAGTTCTGCCACAGAAACCACTACGGAAAGGAGCAGGACCTGTTGACTGAGGACTTCCCTGCAGCCAAACCCCTCCTCCATCATCCTTATTGAGGTCTGGGTTCACAGGACCCCCAGCAGGGGGCTGTAGCTCTCCCCTTACAGGTAAGGGGTGTCGAGTGTTTGACCCAAGGCCCCGAGGCCAGTAAGTGGCAAAGCTGAGATCTGAGTCCAGAACTCTCCTTGGCCCTGTCCAGGGAGGCCCCCCAAGAAGAGGGCAGCAGGAGCCTTGCTCTGCACAGACACTAAGCTGTCAACCTCACCCTGCATGTTGGGGGCTTCAACTTCCGTGTCTGCAAACACCTGGTCTCCAGGGAACCACAGGGCCAGCCTGAGCCCGGAGAAGGAAGAGGAAAGGAGGTGGAGACCCGCGTGTGGTTGTGAGCCTTGGGACCCAGGTCCATGGCAGGAAAGCCTGCCCGGGACACAGGTCTGAAATGGGAAAGTTCACCTCCCCTTCTGCCCATCCTTCTTTCCTTGCAAAAGCAAGTCTTCACTGCCAATGTCACTGAAGACCACCCTGGTCCTTTTCTCGAGCTTTTACTTGAGGCTGGCCCAGCACAAGCTTCCCACAAGTGTGAAGGATGAAAGCCTGATGTGAGGCCCGCCCCTCTTTGGCCCTCTGCAGGCCTCCCAGGACAGTTTGCATTTTCCTGGGAGGGGAGTAGCAGCCTGCGATCTGGGGGCGATGCCAAGGAGGGCATCTCCAGTGGCCCAGATCTCAGCCTCAGGGACAGAAGGTGGGGGTGTTGAGACAGGCGCTGCCCGGGCTCCTGGCTCTTGCCTAGCCTGGCCAGTCTGTGCCAGGGAGGGCGGACTTCCTGGGCCTGACTTCTGAGAGTCAGGCCAGCCTCCAGGCTGGGCTCCAGGCAGATCCCCGCATCTCTTTCATTCTCCCCACAACACACCCAGGGTTGGGCCCCCTCTCCACCCTCTTCTGGGGAACCTGGATTCTCCCCAGCCCTGGCCTGGGACCCAGGGCCACTCCCCCTCCCGCCAGCTCTTTCCCGGCACCAGCTGACCCCGGACCAGCTGTGAGGGAGGTGGGGAGGCTGCTGGAGTCACTGGCCAGCCTCTGGGAGGTGGAAACCAACAGTCTGCCTGGACCAAGCAGGCAGGGCTCAGGCTGGGGGCGGGGGGGGGGGCAGGGCGAGCAGGCCCCGGCAGCATTCTGGAGGAATTTCTGAATTACTTACTGGCTGGAGACCAGAGGCTGGAGCAGGCCTGGGCTGGCCCTGCTGGCTGAAGACCTCGAGCAGCCTCTCTCCTGGCTCTCAGGCCTGACTGCCTCCTGCCTCCTCCCTCTAGCCCCGTCTGCCTTCGCCTCCTGCAATGGCACGTTCCAGCTGAGGGGTTCACCCGGGTGCCCCACGACCCCATTTCTGGAAGAGGCAGCCGGGGCTCAAGGAGGAGGGACTGGTCTTCCCCTGGCCCCTGCCTTCTTTCTTCTTGGCCTTTTGGGCAACCTGTTGAAGTCAGGGCTGCTCTTGATCTGCCCGCGCTTCTGAAAACATACTCCATCTGTCCAAGAGACGAGGCCGCTCCGGTTTCTGCGTCTTCGTTGAGTTGTTGGGGAGTGGATGGTGGGCTGACTGACACCCTCCCGTTCCGTCTCCCAGACAGGGATGCCCTTCGTGTGCAAATGTCTTCTCCCTCAGACGGGACCGGCTACGTAATTTGCAGGTCCCTTCGTCAAAAGAGCGAGCAAAGATTTTAAGACGGGGACAAGGACCATGAAACCAAGCCCCACGCCCCTCTGAGTACGGGGCCCCATGTGACCGCACACATTGTACCCATAAAACCAGCCCTGCTCCCAGAACACTCTTGGCCTTCCTTGGCCCCTCCCCAGCTCCCTCCTGGACCAGGGCCTGTCGGTGGCTGGAAGGCAGGTCTGAGCAGACATTCACCCACTCTGCCTCTTTATAGGTTACCCTGTCCTTGGTGGTGGTGCCTGAGGTCCCACACTCACGTTCCCCCCGGGGAAACTGAGGCAGCCAGTAGACTGGGGCCTCATGGGCCCATGCAGTGCCGCCCATCTCAGACAGAAAGGGAGGGCTTGGCAGCGACGGCCAAGTTGCCCGTATGGCATACCAGCCCCAGAGCTCTGGGTGGGGGCGAGGTCAGGTGTCCCAGTGCCTGCCCTGGCCTTCTGTCCCCCATGAGTGGCATCCCTCCTGAGCGGCAGGCGTTGGGGGAGAGGGTGCTGCTCTGGCAGCTCCAGACCAGGTCCCCGTGCAGCCCAGCTGGGTTACTTTGTCCTTTGTCACCACTTCACAGAGGCTGGCCAGCTGCCACCTGGCAGGGGCCTGGCCTTGGGGTCATGGAATCCCCCAAGCCAGAGGAACGGTGGGCCCGGGGTCCAGGAGTATACTGACTTCGGGAGTTTTGTTTCGACTCCAGTAGCCGAAGCTCAGCCGAGGTCAGGGAGAGCAGGCAGGCCCTGCCCAGGGACAGCTGTCCCCGTCTAGCTGCACGGAAACGCCAGGCCGGAGGGGAGGAGGGCCTGAAAGGAATAGAAACTGGCGCTGCTCTGCCCTGGCAGGCCCCTAGGGCACAAGCCCGTGCAAGACCCTTCTTTCTCTGTAGCCTCATCCCCAGGCTTCCAGGCCGGCCGTGAGCCTCCTGATGGGGACAGCTGCCACTACCCCCCCGCCCCCGGTGAGTAAGCACTTGGTCAGGGCCTGGCCAGGACATTCATGGCCTATGGGCCGTGTCCCATTTCTTCTCACAAGAGCCACAGAGGTGGATCCTATTGTTTCAATAACAAGAGTCTGATGAGCTGAGTGACTGGCTACTGTCCCCACAGTGGCCACCTCGTCCCTGGACACTCCTCCTTGGCGGCAGTCCTTACCGCAGCCCGGCTTGGGTGGCTCTCTGCTCCTGTGTGCCTCCCCATTGGGGTTTAAGCTCCATGTCACTGAGCGGAGCTGCTGTTTGAATTCACATCTGGTCGGTCGTCACGCTGGTGGTGCCACACACAGTGCCGGGCATACAGTGGGACCTCCACGGAGGATGAGGGGGCAGGAGGTGGCCGAGCGAGCATTCCAGCACAGGCCGGCCTGACACGAAGCCTCTACCCCCACCGCTGGACGGCACCAGCTCCTCACCCGAGGCCCCCTGATATACTCCTGCCAGGCTAATGTGGGTCCCTGCAGCACACCTGAAGGGGGCAGGACTGAGCCTGGCATCATGGAAGGAGCCTGGGACAAGGAGGAAAAGGCCTTGTCACCCTCTCAGTTCCCAGTCTGGGGTCCTTAGCACTGAGGTTGCAGGGGACAGCCCACTGGGCCAGTTGGCTCCTGGCTGACTTCTTGCCCCCCGCATCCCACCAGCCCTGTGAGGCAGGGGTCTTGGCAGCTGGAAGAGTCTATCTCTGTAGGGGTTGGGTAGCAGGATGGGTGTCAGCAGGGAGGCCTTTTCTAGAAGAAACACGTGCATTTATCGCCCGCTTCCAGTCTGGCCCCATGGAACCATTCAGTCCTCTGTTCCCCCTTGGAATATCTGCTTTTTTTGGAGCTGGACCCGCGGCCTCTGGGCCGATACTCCTGTCATCTGAGGCATCTGTGGGTGTGTTTACACACGGGCGCTGCCGGGCTGCTGGAGGGCAGTGTGTCTGCTGAGGCAGCTCTCAGGAAACCCAGCAGCCGGGGTGCTGAGAGCAGGGATCCCCTCACTCTGTCTTCCATTCTTTCAACGTATCCATCGGATATCTCGGAGTCCGGATATACTCTGTCCCAGGCATGCTGCTAAGCCTGGAGATCACAGATGGGGGCACAGCCCCAGATTCAAGGGGCTCCTAGTCCTGTAGGGGAGGGACACCAGGGACAGAGAGCATGGGAAGGGTGGCCTGAGACTCCTGGGATGCCTTGGTTCAAGTAACAAAATTCAACTCTAAGAAGCCTGGGCAGAAAGACATTTACTGGTTCACTTCCCAAGGCGGGTGTGTGGCAGGGTTGCCTAGCAACTTAAAGATGTCATTGAAGTCAGGCTCATCCCTGTCTTTCCGCCCTGCTATCCTCAGCATTTTTGGTGACGCCACCTCCTGCCCACGTGACAGAGGCTGCATCCTTGCACAGTCATGCCCAGAAGCAGAGTGGGGCGGGGTAGGGGGGCAGAGTCTCCCTCTGCCTGTTTCCTTTCATCCAGGAGGAGGGATTTTCCTACAAGCCTGTAGCGGCCTGCCCTTCGCATCTTGTGGCCCAGCTGGGTCACGGGGGCATGGCTAGCTGCAAGGGAGGCTGGGAGAGCACGGGGCCAGAAAGCTAAGCTGGCAGCAGGTCTGTGGTTGTGAGGACCCGCTTCCTGGCGTGCAGGTGGCCGTCTTCTCTGTCCTCCCATGGGGGAGGGGCAAGGGAGCCTGCTCTCTGGGGCTTCCGTTAGAAGGGCCTTATTCCCATGCATGAGGGCTCTACCTCATGACCTAATCATTCCCAAAGGCCCTAAGGGTTTCACCTTGAGGGTTCGGATTGAAATGCACGGATTTGGGGGCGAGACACAAACATCCCCACCCCACCCCCCAGCAGGGCTCCTGTGTGCATCACGTGTCTGGCAGCTCCTTGGTCTCTACATGCTCGATGCACCCTTCCCCAGACTGTGACAAAAACGAAAACCATCTCCAGACATGGCCAAATGTCCTTTCGGGGATGCAGGATCACCCCCGTTGCACGGATCTAGTCTTCAAGCCACGCTGAGGAGACAGGGAAGGTTTGCCCTGACTGAGCTGCGGAGGAAGACGGCTGACCTGGCTGAGGTCCTCCTCACACACGTCAGGCTTCCAGCAAACAGGGAGGGCGAATCCCTCACATGTGTGTACAGCTTTATAGTTCGAAACGCGCTCTTGCTGATTTAATCTTACTTATTCCTCATCACAGTCCCGAGGAGTAAGTGCTCGCCCCTCACTTGCGGGTAAGGAAACGGAGGCTCAGAGAAGCTATGGATGGTGGCACAAAGGTCTGACCCCAGCGGTTCTCCCCACGGCTCTGGGTGCTTCTGAGATGGTACAGACAACGGCGTTGTTACGTGACTGATGACGGTCGCTGTGGTGGGGGCACTTTCCTGTGATGCGGGCACAGACCCGGAGGAGGGGTCCTGGGCAGCTGCGGCAGCCTTAGAGACTGTGAGGTTTACGACTTTTGCCACAGATCCCGTCCAGCCTGACAGCCCACGGTCCCGTTGGCTGCTGGTGTGACAGCACGGAGCTAAGACTCCTGAGGGGCCCTGGCAGATAAGCCATGGAGGACCCTCTCCTGTCCCTTTCTTCCCTGGTGGCTTTTGCCCTCGGCCTGCCTGAGCTCTCTTCGTCCTGCTCACCCACCCACACTGTTCTTGGGAGAGGCCTTGGGGTGAGTCTTTCGGGCTTGACCATTTTCCTCAAGCATCCCATGGGCCTTGCACTCTGGGGACCTTCCTCCTGGCTGGGGTAGCCTCCCGCAATGCCCCGTGCCGGTTCTGCTCTCCCTCTCTTCTCTGTCCACGCTAAGACCCGCAGGGGCCTCCCCTGTTCTCCTGCCATTAAACGCCCTCTCTCTGACACCCAGGCCTCCCAACACATTCCCTGCGCCTGATCCTTCCCACAGAACCCATTCTTGGATTCTGAAGGCCTACGTGACTCCCCCTACCACAGTTTATAAATACCCCTGAATAGGGGTGCCTGGGTGGCTCAGTGGGTTAAGCCGCTGCCTTCGGCTCAGGTCATGATCTCAGGGTCCTGGGATCGAGTCCCGCATCGGGCTCTCTGCTCAGCGGGGAGCCTGCTTCCCTTCCTCTCTCTCTGCCTGCCTCTCTGCCTATTTGTGATCTCTCTCTGTCAAATAAATGAATAATTAAAAAAAAAAATCTTAAAAAAAAAAAAAAACACCCCTGAATAAATTCTGGATTTTCTCTCCATCCCCAACACTCAAATCTTCTCCATCAAAGGCTTTCCTGTGTCAGCGATGAAGACTTTATTCTTCCAGGTGTGTGGGCCCCAAACCTTGGGGCATCACTTTCTCGCACAGTCCATATCCTCTCTGTTGGGGAATCTTGTTGGCACCCCCTTTAAATACAACCAGGTTCTGGCACCCGATCACCCCCACAGCTTCCCCCTTCAGCTCTTGCCAGTATGAGAGTCCCTAGGGACTCTCCTGATTCTGCTTATGAGTCCCTAAAGTCAAGCTTAACCCATCGAGGCCCAAACATCCCTTCAAATGATGTCCGAGTGTGCCCTCTGCTGCCCCAAACTCTGCAAGGGTCCCCGTCACCCAGACCCTGTGTTCTACATAGTGGCCCTCAGGCCACTGACCTCTGACCTCCTCCCATACTCCCCACCCCCACACCTGAGCCGTCTTCTTCCCTCTCTCTGCTCCACAGGCCTGCACAGGCCAGCGCACAGGTTCTGCCCAGGCACGCTCCTGTCTTGGGGTCCTTCCTCAGCCTAGAAACCTCTTCCCTTAGATGTTCTTCAAGTCATTGCTCTTACCGGCCTGAAATTGTAACCTCCCCCAGTCCACTCCCCACGCCCCCAGCAATGACTCTCCTGAACCCCTTCCCAGCTCATCTCCAACCCCCATAGCTCTTAACATTTTCTCACACTTCTGTAGGACTTACTTATTGATGTATATATTGTTTGTGGCCGGTCCCTTCCTGCTGGAGTGTAAACTCCTTGTAAGAGATGGGTTTTGTTTTATTCACTGATGTATCCCAAACATACCCACAATAGCACTGCACACGGGGGAGGCTCATAATGTTTACTGAATTTAATTGAAGTCTCTTACACTTTAGTATAAACTGAAGTACATAATCCCTCTCCCTCAAACTTGCATTCCCCATTAATTTTAAGAAAAGGTTATTTCTTGTAGCACAGTGCCCTTAGGAAAGTCATTCTGGGGGCTGTGAGTTCTACAATCTTTAAAGAAGGGCAGGGGGATGGAAAACCCACTGGGAAGCCAGGGCTCAAGGGGGGAGAAGCAGCGGCTGGTGCTTCAAAAGGCAGAAGGGATACAGGTGGCAGCCTCCGGGGTGTGGCAGAAAGGGAAGGGACGGAGGCTGGCCAGGCGCAAGGTCGTGGCGCGGCGCTGAGACCCGGACAGGCGGCTGGCTGGCTGGAGATGTGTCTTGCGCGTTTTCATGGCAGGATGGGCAGGAAGCTGGCCGGACTCCTCATTTGGAGGCGGCCAGTCGCTGCTGGAGGAGATGCAGGCAGAGGCAGAGTCCCCTGCACCCCTAAAGGAGCCGAAGAGGCTGGAGCTGCAGGAACCCTCCCTCAGCAAGACGCTCCACCAGGGCTCTGGGTGCACCTGACATTCAGACCGCTAAGAGCTTTTAAAGAAAATGTGCCTTTCGTTGTGACTTTTTCCTCATTCTCAATAAACATCCATTTGCTGTACCTCATGTTGCATTTGTATGTTTTTATAAAGAGGTTCCCCCAGATGGTGCAGCTCAGCCCCCACAGAACCTGCCCCTGTCCCTGGGTGGAGAAGCTTGCTCTCCCGACAGGGTGAGAGTTCTGGCCCACGCTCCTCTGCTATGACCAGTGTCGCTGAAACCAGCGGCACGACAGCCCTTTTTGGGGCATCTGAATCTGATTTCCTGGAGCCAGTCTGGGGTCCTGTTTTCTTTTTCTCTCTCCCAACCTCCTCCTTAGAGAGCTGCGGCTTTTCCGAGGGGGAGAACTTGTGGGGTTGAAGCGCCCTCTGCTGGGAAATCGGAGGTACGGCCAGGAGCTATACAAGCTGGGAGCGGCTCTGAGTTGAGTTTTAGTCTTAAGGATGCTGGCAACAAAGCAGGTTGGTTAGGACACAGCCTGGTCAGGACAAAGGTAAGCCCTCTCGTTGGGCACAGACACCCTCTTGTCGGTCATGCACATATTTGAGCACACACATTGTCTCTGTCATTCAAACACGATCATTCATTCATGTACACAGTTTCCATGTCCATCACACCTGGGGCTGGGGCAGCACCACCACACTGAGCGTTGGTCCCCCAGACTACTTCGGATGCCAGCTTCAAGGGGGCTCCCCAGGACAGCTGCACTTCTGATCCCAACCCACAACGCGGGGGTGTCCCAGGACTCCCTCAGGTTGGATAATTCCCTGGAACAACTCACAGAACTCACTGAAAGCACTATAGTTCAGATTCCAGTTTTATTATGAAAGCTGTGGCTGGGCGGCTGGCACATGAAGATGTGTCTAAGGCAAGATCTAAGAGGCAGGCAAAGCGTCCCTTCCTAGGAAGTTCCTCTGAGCCTCACTGTCCAGACTTCTCACTGGAGTTTCATTAGGTAGGAATGACAGAACACGGCCCATGTCATTGAACTCAATCTCTAACCTCCTCTCCCATCTGCTGAAAGTCCCAACCTCTGTTCCCAGCTTGGTGGTTCAGGCTACCAGCCTCCCGAAGCTGTCTAGGGGGCCCACCCTGGGTCGCCTCATTGGCAAACAAAGATACTCCTGCCCCTCAGGAAATTCCAAGAGGATTTTTTTTTAAAAAACTATATAAACTATATATATATATATATATTTGTTTTAGAGAAAGGGGGAGGGACAAAGGGAGAGAGAGTCTCAAGCAGATTCTGGGCTGAGTGCAGAGCTGGACACGGGGCTGGATCATGACTCTTGAGAACAAAACCTGAGCCTAAACCAAGAGTTGGACACTTAAACCCCTGCGTCCCACAATTGCCCTGCATGGGTTTTTAAAGTGGGTAGCAGGAACTGGGAGAAAGAGCCCATATGTTCTCGATGATACCACAACACATGTAAATCCTCACAAGACTTCCGTCTTCTTCATCCTGGCCACCGCGGCACCCACTCGTCAACCCCACTCTTGGCTCCCCCAAGACTCCCTAAGGTGGGGGCCGAGCAGCCAAAGGAGCCCTCTAAGGGCACCAACCCTCCTTAAGAGGCAAACCCCTGGGCCTCAAGGTGGGCCTCCCGGCCCCCTGGTGTCCCTCCCACTCCAGGAAGGCTGCTTCCTGAAGGAGAAACATTCCCTTCCTGTAGTTCAAGGCCACTGGTCTGCAGCCAGTGTTTAGGATGCAGGCTGGCCTTGCCAATCTTTGTTTGATTTTGTTGAACACAAAACCCATCAAAACAAAACCAATCCCAAGCCCCCTCTTGGCAAGGCTGCCCGGTCCCCTGAGGACACGGCAGCTGTCGCCACGGCTGCACGGTGCACAGCCGGGACTGCCGCTCCCCAGCTGACCTGCAGGCGGTCTCTGTGTCCTTGCCGACCCCAGCAACATCATGCCGGCCCCCAGGGCTCATCCGGCTGCAGTGCTCTAGCTCTTCGAGAGAATTTATGATGGGCCTTGGTGCCCTGGGATGCCGGCTCCTGAATCCAGCTCAGAGAGTCGCTGTCTGGTGTGGGCACGCTTCTGAGTCCCTGTTGCAAGTCCCAGCTGCTCCCCCCCGAGGCGAGGCCTTCTCAGCCTAGGAAGAGGGGTTCAGACCTCAGCAGCTGAGAAAAATACTGGATGTCTACTGTGTCCCCTGCACCATTCACACAGTGCTGCGTTCCTGGTCCTCCCCGCATCCCTCCAGTTAAGATTCCGGACAGGGGCTCCTGGGTGGCTCAGTCGGTTAAGTCTGACTCCAGCTCAGGTCATGATCTCAGGGTCCTGGGATGGAGCCCTGTGTCAGGCTCCCTGCTCAGCGGAGAGTCTGCTTGTCTCTCTCCCTCCCTCCCCCCCCCGCTTGTGCTCACTCTCTCTCTAATAAATAAATAAAGTCTTGAAAAAAAAGATTCTGAACAAATTCTGATTTTTATGCAAGTCTTTAACCAAAGCCTGAGACTAGAATGCTTCCATGGTGTTTCAAAGACCCAGTACTTGGATAATTCAGAGACGGCTTCTTGGTTTGGTCATTACCGTGCCTGCTGGACCTAGGGCTCCTCTCATCCCTCCTCTCTGAAAGGAACGCCCACCGTGATGAGGTCACCCTTATAAGAAGTCCTAACTGTGTGCAAGGCCTTGGGCTCGGTGTGTCACATGCATGAGCTCATTCAATCTTCACAGCCATCCTGTGGGGCAGGATACCATTATTGTTTCTGTCTGCAGATGAGGAAATTGAGATTCAGAGGGACCGAGGAACTTGCTCAAAGTCACAGATCTGGCAAGTGGTAAAGCCAGGCAGAATTCAAACCCAGAGATGCCACATATCGGAATCTGTGTGCTTAGCCACTTTATGATGCTGGCACACCGAACTTTCCAGACACTTCCTTCTGTTCTCCCATCCAAGACCCTGGTGCAATTCCTGAGCGATGCAGGGGACAGGGAGAGCCTATGAACCTGACCTTCGGAAATCAGCTGCAATACAGCATTACCATCTGCTTTTGCCTCCCTCCCATTGGCTAGTCTAGCCTGGCCGGGAGCTCATGCTTGCTTATGGGTTTAGTTATTCCTCACTTTGTGGCAGAAGGAGTATAAACAATGTAAGTGTGTTTCAACTTCCCTGTCTTGATCTGAAACTCCCCCTTGGAAGCCACAGAGGGGCAGGAAACATAGTGGTTAAGACCCCAGGGAGCCACAGCAGTATCCTTAGGGTCTGATTCTCAGCCTTGAGTGAGATGCTTAACTTCTCCATGCCTCCATTTCCCCAACTGTAAAATGGGGGTAAGAACAGACCTTCTATACAGGGTCTCTGGGAGGAGCAAAGAGCACACAAAGCTAATTGAGTTAGGGCAAGAAAGGAGGGTCACACCCAGGGTGCTGTTTCCGGGGGCTGCCGCCTGACCCGCTTCGGGGCCAGTCCCTCTGGGCCATTTCCACCTGCCAGCCTCTCCTACTTCTGCAAGTTTCCTCTACCTCCACCTTGGGCTCCCAGCTCCCGCCTGGGTCCTCCTGCCCACCAAGTCTGGAGAGACTTGGCAAGCCAGTTGTCAGAGGATGAGTTCCATGTGCAGTCCGCCCTCCGCAGTGAATCACTGTCTCCTCCTGGCTCTTGCCCAGCTCCAGGGTGGGCTGAATAAGGGAGGGGACTGAATGTTTACGGTTTTTACCAGCCCCTTGATCTTCTTCCTTACAGCAAGGGAGAAACGATAGGTGTTAGAAATCTCAATTCACAAGGACAACACTGAGCCTTGGAGAGGTCTGCCCAAGTGTCAGGCTGCTGGACCCTACGGGGCTCAGATTTCAGGTGGGGGTCTTGTGGGGGAATCATAGAAAGTGGGCGGCAAAGCCCATAGAACAGTCTGTAAGATCTGGAAAAGACGTGCTCACCAGGACTTCTGGAGCTGACCTGACACCTAGTGGCCACTCGTGGGAATTACTCCCACTTTGGGAAGGCTCCCAGGCGGTTACTTGGCCATCCTTCACCCACTTGGGGGTGGCAGTGTCAAGGAAAGGCCTGGAAGGTCGGGCGTGGTGGTAGGGGTGCATTTCAGCTTCCCTAGATCTCCATAATTCTCCCAAAGCTACCCAAACAAAAAATAACATTTGATCAGAGGATTGCTGCCTTTTCATTTTTATGCAAGAGATGGATTAAAAGCATCTTGAGAAAACTTTGCTGTTTTACTGATCCGTGGCCCACAGTCCTCAAATTCTGATACTCTGTGGCTTCATAATCCTCAGGGTTCCACCAGACACCAGCAATTTTTGGATGCTCAGTATGGGCAGGAGACTTGATGGAGAAATTTATAGATTATAATAAACTTAAAAGACATAGCCTGACTTCAAAGGGATTCGATTTATTTGTGGAGTTGGAGCACAAGACATCTACATACCCTGAGGAGTATGGTAGATGTGAGCTTCAGCCCTCAAATCCCTTATTGCATTTATTTTCTTTCATTATCCTCATTTTGACTCCGAGCTCCCATGCCACCCAAGCAATGGAAATTCAACCACAGACTAACACGTCGATTAAGGAAAGGGAAGGGGAAAATGCACTGTGGGGAGGAGGCATAAATTATTTCGAATAACGGTTCTGCCCCATGTGCAGAGAGGTCTTGGCATCAGCTCGACCCCCAGTGACGCAAAGTGGAACCCAGGGTGGTAACTGGGTGCCTAGACGTCGGTCTGGCACTCCACCGGTGCTCAAAGCGTCGTTTCTTGGTTACCCCCCAATTTTCCCAGTTTCCCATCACCTGCCCCAAACAATCGCCACGTGCATGCATTTGTCCGTTCCGTAGGTTTTATTGAGCATCTACCAAGTGCCAGGTGTTGTGTGGTGCTACAGAAATGCATGCTTTGGTCCCTGCCTTTGTTCATCCACAAAGATAACTGGCGAGGTTGATCAGAAGCCTTTAAGGTACTCATCCCCCTACCTGTGCAGCTCAGGCTGGTCTTGACTATCCCTGCTTTTATGCTAAGCAGCCCTTTTTCTCCCTAGCTTCCAAGGAATTTTAGAAAAGAAATGCGGAGTAATGGATTCCCCAGAACAGATTAGGAAGCCTTTAGTTCAGCTGTCCTACTTTTCAGATGGAAGCATAAGGCTCCAAGGTCAGGTGGCTAGGTAGCGCCAGGCCACCACCAGGTCTCCGTCTCCCATCCTGGGCTCTCTCCACGTGGCCCCTCAGCATTTTGCTTCCAGAGGTCCCCGATCTCGTTTCATGAGCATCTGTTCCCTCAACCGCTGCTTCCAGCATCTCAGAAATCTCTCTCCTGGACACAGTTTACATTTACTATGATGACCACTGTTTTGCACTGGTCTCCCCTGCTCCCCCTCCCCGCTTTTCTCTTGCTGCCTAGCAACAACCCCATCCCATTCCCAATTTGTTTTCACAGCTCCCACCAAGGCTGCTGAGGATGCGCCCCCTGCTGGTCACTCAGATGAGGCGGTGCTGCCCCCGGGGGAAGGGCACCCCACCAGCAGCCCAGAGACGCGGAGACCCAGGCAGACTTTATTGCCTCGCTCACAGCCTGGCCTTGATGTGTGTCTACGGGGGTTTCAGACAGATCTCCGCTTCCTCCCTGCCACCGTCTGACTTGCCAGGACTTCTGGGTCGCCAGGACTTCTTTCCAGACCAGACTTGTTGCTATGGCTTCGCCATGTTCAGGAGACTGGTTTGAAAGGTGAGGGGATACACAGTGTCAGTGGAGGCTCGGGGCAGGCTGGCGGGAATGTCTAGGCAGACTCCGATCCACGAGAGACCATGTGTCCGCCCACCCCTCCTGGTGGCAGAGGGTTGAACTTGGGTAAGTCTCCGTGCTGGCCCGGGGACGGGGCAGTGAGCTGGTTCACGTTGTTGGCAAGGGTTTGGTTGTAGGTTGACATTCAGAACGTGCACCCCCTTCGGCACAGGGATTGCACGGGATCCGCTGTGCCGAGCCCTTGTGAGAGAGACTGGGGCAAACGCCATAGACAAAAGGATGCTGGTTACAGTCTTATTTGTGGTGGCAAAACAATGGAAATGCTTTAAACGTCCATAAAATTGAGCTTCAAGGATGAGATGTCTGTGCTATGAACTAGCACATGGCATTTAAAAAAGACAGAGATGGTTCTAAATGTACAAACCTGGAAAGATTGCCAAGACAGACTGGGAGGCAAAGCAAGTTCAGAGGAACGTGATAACATGGGTCTATTTATGAGAAATAAGAAACAGTGTGTGTGTGAGGGTGCAGTAATTTGTAAGAAAACATGTGTGTCCCCTGAGCCTGCCACATGCCAGGTAACGTTCTTAACGTTTTATAGGTGTTCATCCATTCAGTCCTCAAAAACTCCAAAGCCGTGAATACTATCATGAGTTTCATAGTACAGATGGGGAAACTGAAGCCCGAGGAGTCTGGGTAACATGCCCAGGAGTGGGGCTGGCCTGGGGCCTCAGGTGGTCTGGCCCCGGAGCCTGTTTTAAACTACTATATCACCCACACACACGCTGATTGGGGCGCAGGACGGAGGTACCCGGGGAGGGCTTATGGGGCAGGGCCAGAGGGGATCCCTTGGCTAGAGCTCCCGAAGGACACTATAAGACACGCAGCTGCGGGGCCAGACGGGAGCCCAATCGGCAGGCCTCGGCGAGGAGATCCAGCACACAGGCCTGGCTTCAAAGGGCACAGCTGCCGTGTTCTGTGTGCGCACTGAGCTCCCGTGCTGCCCTTCTCCAAAGCTCAGTGTCCGTCACCGCGTGCAGGCGACGACAGCCGCTAGGGCACCTGGGCAGGCCCAGTGGCCCGCAGAGTACAGGGCCCATGGACAGGGCTCATGGACAGTGTCGTTATCCCTATGACTGTTATCCCAGCCCCTTCCTGTCTCTTTAAGGGATGGAGACTATGTCACAAACCACCGAACCACAACAGTCCTGCCGGAGTGATCCTCCTCTTTGGGCTCCCAGGGGACCTACAGACCCCTCCCAACATGCTGGAGTCTAGCCATGCACTCCGGTGTGTCACCTCACTGTGTCCCCAGAGTCTGGCCCTGCAGCCAGCAGCCTGTGGTTGAGGGGAAGCTGAGGCAGAGGGCAGACCGTGGGGTGGGCTTGGGAGCCCCGGAGAGTGCAGCCAGCTGCTTCCATGGAGGTGAGGTCGCCTCATGGAGTGCTGGGTGCACCTGGAGCTCAGCTCAGCCCCGGGCGCCTGTGGGGTTGGGGGGTGCAGCGGGGCTTCCCGGGCAGAAGCGGGATCAGATGGCCGCCGGGCCCACACTGACCTGAAGTTCACCATGCCTGTCTTGTCATCCAGCTTCTTTATCAGCTCCCTGACTTGGGGCAGGTTTAGGGGGACCATGTCCTGCTGAAGGGGTGGATGGACCGGGCAAGGTCAGCAGCCCCCAGACACAGACAGAAAGACAGACATACACACAGACACACACACCCAGACAGACAGACATGCAGACACACAGACACATGGACAGACATGGAGATACGCACAGACACAGAAACACACACGCACACGGATATTCACACATACAGATACACAGACACATAGACAGCACAGGCACACACAGACACACACAGAGACAGACGCAGAGATACACAAACACATGCAGACACACAGATATATGCAGACACACACACAAATATACACAGACAGATACACACAGACACATAAACACACACAAACAGACACACATGCAGACACAGACACACGGACGGACACACACACAGACACCACCCCCCACCCCCTGGGCTATAGCCACAGGGGTCCGCACACCTGTATCATGGCCTTCCGGAAGTCCCCCACAGGCATCGTCATCATTCCCTTAGGGTTCAAGCTCTTGAAGAAGTCGAGGACTGTGATTTTGTGCTGGTCGGCATAGCTCTGAGAGAAGCAGGAGACCCCAGGAGCACACAACTGGCTTTAGAACACCCACTCACCGCCCACCACCCCACCCGCCGCCCCCTGCCAAAGGGGCAGCCTGGCAAGCGGAGGGGAGGTGTACAAAGGAGACGGGGGAGCCCAAGTCTCCTGTGTGTGGCGGTTGCCTGAGCCCAGGAGCCCCGCACAGGGTGAGGCGTGGCGAGCTGCCCGCCATGACGACTCTGGGGGTTTGCTCGCTTTCCAGGAGCCCCCACTCCGCGGAGCAGGATCTCCAGACAACTCCAAAGAGGGAAGAATTAGAGTCCCTGCTGTTTGTTCTGTCTGTCTGTTTGTCTATCATTCATTTATCATCTATTACCTGTCTCCTGTCTCTCCATCCATCCAACATTTTCCTATCGTCCATACTGTTATAGAACGCATTGTACTTATACACTGTGAACACTTCTTCCGTATCATTTAAACATTCTTTTGGGGTCCTTCTGAAGTATGTGTACGTGTCTCTTCCCCTCGCACTCTCGATGGGCCTTTGAGGCCCAGCTGGACTGACAGACATTCCCTCAGATAGCATGCTTGCTGGGGAACTCCTCAGGGACCAGTCCTCAGTCCTGCTCTTGCCTCCCCCGCACCAACCCCTCTGGGGTGCGCTGCCTCTCTCCCCGGAGGGACCTGACTTCAGCATCCTGAGCGGCTCAGCTGCCCACAAGTCCATGCTGACACCCACTAGCTCCACAGGCCAACACGTCCCAGGTGACTCTCAGGCAGCTCGACCCTCCCAGCGGTTGCCAGCCCTGGGGGGGACCCCACGGGTGAGCCGCCATGAATCCGGTCCCCTCCACACACGCAGCTCCATGAGGCAGACACTGCAGAGCTAAACACGGACCTTCCCTAACCTCCCTTGCAGCTAGGCGACTGAATCAGATGCGTTTCACCAAGCTGCTAGGGGAGGCTTGTGTGAGAGGTCTGAGCAGGCGGGAGGCAGCTGTGGGGCGGGCCTGATTCGGCAGCTGATTCCCCACTGGGCAGCCTCCCGTTCACAGCAGAAGCTGACTCCACACTGGCAGCCCACGTCGGGGATTGGGGGAGCCGTTTCTGGAACCTAAACTAGGAGTCTGTTTCTTCAGCCCCCCTCCACCTTTCTGGGGTCGGTCTCTGGTAATATATCCCTCTTTGCTTAAAACCAGTTAGAGTGGCTTGTGTGGTCAGCAACAAGAGCTTGGACCAGCTCAAGAAGGGCCCGTGGCTCTGGTAGGTGCTACTGATATAACCCATCATTGCTCCTGCCCTGGACGGGTTCAGAGAGGGGCTAGCACTCCCGACTAGGGAATCTGGAAGGGTTGCCCTAGGACGTGAACTTGAGTAGAGACCTAGAGGAAGAGTAGGAGCGAGTGAGACACAGAAGGCAGGAGGAAGGGTGTTCCAGGCAGAGGAACATGCGTGTGCACCGGCCTGAGGTTGAGCGAGAACTGGTGTAGATAAACAGGGGGAAATCCCGTGGGGTTCAACTGTGCAGAGCCAGTGGGGAGGAGTAGGGAGAGAGGGTGCGGCCAGAGAAGACTTTGCTTCCCCTGCCAATTTTTCTAGTCGCCTGTTCGAACTCTTGGGGTTGTCTTTGGCTCTCTCCTATGACGACAAGCCTTCCTTCTCCGAACACACACATACTCACACACACTCACACGCATGCACCATGTACCCAAATATTCACCAAATCCTGGAGATGCCCCATAATGGTACCTGCGACATCAGTCCCTCCACTTCCACTGCCGCTCTCAGGCAGAGCACCACTCTAGAATGCTGTTATCATACGATCACAGTGTCCTCACTGGTGTTCCCTCTCTCATCTTTACCCTCTTCGGTTCATTTCCTCTCCATTGCCTGAAAACTTATCCCTCAGTCCTGCTGGATTCACATCTCCCACTGTTCAGCAACTATCGCTGGCTCCCTACGTCCTGTGAGATCAAATCCCAACAATGAGCCCCAGCCAGCCCGCGCCTCCCTGCGCAGCCTTGACTGCCAGGCTTTGCAGGAGCCTGGAATCACGGGGTTCTTTTGCTGGAGCTGCGTGGTCCTGCCCATCCCCCAAGCACATGGTGTGTACCACCCCCGGCTCCTTTGCTGGTGGGAATCCTATTCCCAGAACTTCCTCCCTGTCGCTGTCACTCACCTGAATCCTTTTTGCTCTTCAAGGCCCTTCCCCAAGACGTGTCCTTTTCTGTTTGCCTAATCCCACAGTGGCCTCTGCTCTGGACTTGGATGATATTTGCTGCCTGTCACTCATTTATTATCTGTCATATATCTATGAAAAGTTACCGCATCTGTCCGATCCTCCCAACCAGACTGTTGCCCCCCAACCCCACCCCGAGGGGAAGGACTATGTTTTCCATTGCACATCAGGTTTGGTCTCTAATCTGGAATTCTTATGAGATTCCTAAAGATTTCTATGCTGTTTTAAACACGGGGTGGAGCCCCCACTTTGCATCTCAGAACTCCATTCCTGTGGTTTTCCCTTGGTTCCATTGATGTCATCTGACTCGTGAAGATACTTGATACCCCCTGCCTTCTAGAACTTTCCACACAGCAATATTCTGCACGCAGAGCTTTTCAATTTAGTCCTGGAGGCTAAGGCACAGAGCAGACCAACCAAGGAGCAGGAAGCAGCCCCATTAGCACACAGCCCATAGGACCCGCATGGGCGCCGCATCACCCCAGATAGCAGCCAGTGGGCACCCAGCAGGGGCCCGTCCACCCGGCTGCCAACGAGAGTCCGGAGTGGGAACACCAGCCTGCGCTGGATGCTCCTCTGTGAGCTGATCAGACCCGACGAGCATCCTTGCAGCTCTAAAACTGATTTCTCATTTCCATGGGTTCCACCTGCCTCCTGTGATCTGAGACTTGAGCTAGGAGCAGGTGACCACGAGA
This sequence comes from Mustela lutreola, assembly GCF_030435805.1. Classification (NCBI taxonomy): domain Eukaryota; kingdom Metazoa; phylum Chordata; class Mammalia; order Carnivora; family Mustelidae; genus Mustela; species Mustela lutreola. The sequence continues at coordinate 136,422,082 of NC_081296.1, forward strand.
TAGAAAGGACCTGAGAGTCTCTCCTTAGCCAGAGCCATCCAATAGCTGTCCTTACCACGGCGGGGGCGGGGGAGCCGGGGAGTGTCTTGGCCATCCTTACCACTCATTGGCAAGAGCTTGCCTTTGCTGGGCGCTTATTATTGGCCAGGCATGGCTCTAAGCCCTTCATGTGTGTTTAACAGAATTGGCTCTCCACAGCCCTTCTGGGGTGAGTCGTGTTGTTCTACCTGTTTTCCACAAGAAGAGACTGGGGCTCAGAGAGCGCAGCGACTTGCCTTGGTTGGAGGAGCCTGGCTGGTAGAAACCATCCTGTTCCAAGACCGGGCCCTCCCCTCCCCTCCCCTCCAGCCAGGTCCCAGATGGCCCCTTCCTCGGGGAGTCGGGAAGCACTGCTGGGGGAACCAACATCCACAAGGAACATTCCACGTCTGAGACGTTCCTTGTCAGAGAGGACTGTGCAGACGCTTTGGGGGAGGGGAGCCTCTGGGTCCTTGGGGTCTCGGGGAGGAAGGCAAGGGCTCACCTGGATCAGTTTCATGGGGTTCGTCCACTGGAGGAGCGCTTTCTTGGCAGAGAAGCCTTGCACGGACTTGTACAGCACATCCAGCTGAGGGTGGATGGCACACACCCCGTCCAATATTTTTAGGAACTGCTCAGACACCAGCACATTCTGAGGCAGGAAGAGAGGGGACCCAACATGAGGAAGCCATCCACTGTACCATCTCCACGCCCCGGCCCCCTCCCCACCTCTCCACCCCCTCAGACCAGCAGGTGCATCCAAGACAAAAGCAGAGGTTTTGGTTTGGGGATTTTTTGTTGTTGTTGTTGTTTGTTTTCTTTTCCAGCTTGTTCTGCAGTGCTGCTCCTAGCCTGGGGTCCTTCGTTGTTCTCAGAGCTTGCAATTTGATTTGTAAGGTTCGCACGTGATTTTGATCGACTGTTCCAGCTGAGGGGCAGCCTGTCCCACACTGTCTCCTCGGCTCTTGGGGGGTGAGCCTCAGTGTCTGCGTGTGACAGATGACACCCAGCTATGGGGGTAGGAGACGGCGCCCGAGACAAAAGCCCTGAAATGTCCATTTCTACACCATATTGGACTTTAGAGCAGATGCCCCGGAAGAGGATTCCTCACCCCAACCACCCCATCCTGACTCAAAACTCACTGGGAACTCCCCTTTTGGAAGTGCCCTCCGAGCGGGGTGATAGGCCACGGGAGAAGACGTGTTCTGTGAAGCAGTGTTTGGCCCAAGCGAGCCTCCCCTGGTTGGGTGAGCCCGTCTCATTCCTCAGATGTGGTTCTGAGGAATTATTTGCCACTTCAGATCATTAAACCCGTGCTTAAGGGCTGAAGGCTTACCTCATCCCAGTTTGTAGGTATTCTAGAGAAAGTTCATCTACAATGAAGGGGTTCCAACACTGTTTAGAGTTACATCAGGAGAGATGACAAAAGGGAGGGAAAAGTCTAATTCAGACCTGTCTGTGCGGCTGGTAGGCTTTTAAGGGGGCGGGGGATCCCAGCTCGTGGCGTCCTGTGCCATCTGGGATTAGCCAAATAGCACCGCTTCTAAACGTTCCCTCAGACGGCAAGACAGTGCCATAGGACATGCCTTCCAGCCTGCACTGGGGCAGGCTTCGGGGGACAGCAAATGCCCCAGAAGCAGGGTGGGGTGGGGGCTAAGGCCGCATGGGGGGTGTGCAAGGCCAGAGCTATTGGGTGAGGGTGGGCAGAGGGCCCCCGAGGAGACAGACTGTGAGCAAAGGTGGACCCCGGGGGCATGGAGCAAGGGGAAGAGAACAATGGGAAAAGAAAAGCAGGGGTGTTTTTCCAATGTTTTATAATTGGGGCAAACCTAAGTCCAAATTTCACTTATTACTCAGTTCCAAGGAGCCTGGGCTTAAATCTTCAAAATACCATCACTGATACTATTGCATGGCAATAAAATCTTGGCAAAACATCGTATTTGTGGGACGTTAAAATAATGTAACCTGACTTTAACACTGTGTCTTGATAGAACTCTAGAGCAAGAGGCAGAAGCCCTGGGTTTATCCCTTGTCGAGTTTCTCGCTTGCCTTTGTGATCCTGGGCAAGTGACCTAACTTCTCTGTTTCACTTTCCTTATACATAGAAGGATGAGGAAAAGTTCTTGTTATGGGTTGAACTGCGTTCCCACCAACGAGATACTGAAGTCCTAATCCCCTATACCTGTGAAGGTGATCTTATTTGGAAATAGGGTCTTTTTAGAGGATGGAGTCAAGATGAGGTTTTTGGAGTGGACCCTAATCCGTTGTGACTGGTGTCCTTCTAAAAAGGACATTTGGAAACAGAGACAGACATGCACACGGGGAGAACGCCGTCTGAAGCTGAAGGCAGAGATCAGGGTGATGCTCTTACAAGCCAAGGAACATCCACGATTGCCAGCAAATGGCCAGAAGCTGGGAGAAGCATCAAACCCTCCTCCTCATAGTCCTCTGCAGGAGCCAATCCTGCCAACACCTTGATCCTGGGCCTTGGTTTACGGAACTGTGAGATAATACATTTCTATCGTGTGAGCCCCTGGACTGCAATATTGTGGTCATGGTCGCTCTGGAACATGAGAAAACTCCACCCACCTCCCAGAGTGGGGTCCGATGAGCTGGGGCATAGAAGCTCACTTGGGGGGCGGGGAGGGACCGGTATAAAGCGGAGGACCAGCCGCCGCCTGTCTGATGATCCAGGCAAGAACACCTGGCCCAGTGTCGTCTCTTCCTCGGGCCTCCTCCTCCATCGGGGGGTTAACCCTTACCTTCTACTCTCAGGGGGCCCATGTCATGGGATACAAATACAGATTATGTGTGTGTTAACTACACAGATTCTAAAAGTTCTGTGGTTCTGGAACCGTCCTGGAGCCAGGGCTGTCCATGAGCTGGGCTGGCGGTGAGCGAAGGCTGCTCTGGGGATCCCTTCTCGGTCTCTGCTCTTTCTGCTCCCAGACCCACCCGCGCTCCGGTCTGGGATGTCACACCGTGAAGTTACGGAGGGAGTGGCTACTCCTGCTAAAAGGACCCCGAGAGAGGGCCAAGTTGTACTCCAAAAGGAGTGACCTTGTCACCGGAGCACTTGTGGGAGGGATAGAGCTCTTGATGCCCCCGGCGTGCGCCCTGGTGCTAGCAAGCGCCGTCTGATCACTCACGGAAATGTCGATCTCTTCCATCTTGGATTTGGGGTTCCTCTTGAGGGACAGGATAAGTGAAACAGCCCCATCCATACTCATAGGGTTCAGGAAAAGCTGTGGGAAGAGGGACGAGAGATGCAAGGGATAAGGTGGGGACAGGAGAGGCAGGCTCAGAGCCCGGCTTCCGTTACTTCCCATCAAATTGTCATCTCTGTCTTCCACCCAGACTTCTCTGCAAGCACCTGTCTCCCTGCCTGTTTGTCCAGACACCCATCTGCTTGTCCGTCTCACTGCTCATCCATTCATCTATCTGTTCGTCCATCCATCCAGCCAGCAAACCTACCATGTGCCAGTTGCTGGGAAACGTGCTAAGGGACGCACAGGCAGACAGGACAGGTCTCTGCCTTCCCTCAGCTTCCAGTCTAGAGCGGGCCGCAGGCAAACGTGTGAACGGCATCAGAAGTGCATGAGGGCAGTGACAGAGGCACACCCTGGTACCGCGGAAGCTAGGAAAGGGGCATCCAACACTGGGGAGGGGACACTTGAGGTAAGCCTTGCAGAAATAATGGGGATTCTTCAGGTCTGGAAGAAGCGGGGGCAGGACCAGAAGAGGGAATGAGATGCACCAAAGCAGACAGGGGCAGGCAAGTGCAAAGGTGCAGAGGTGTTTGGGCAATGGCAAACATCTCTTGAGCAGGAGCCACAGAGCTTCACAGGGACCATAAAGGCCTAGCTGAGCACGTAGGGCATGATCCCAAGGCAGCTGAGAGCTGTTGAAGCTTGGTGTAGTGGTTAACAGCAAGGAACACAGAGCCCAGTGGCTCTGCTTCCTAGTTTGCTGGCCTTGGATTAATTCCCTGACCACTGGGTACCTATCGCTTCGGGCCACTCTGAGGTTCCAATAAATCAATTCAAGCAAAGCATTCAAAAGGATGCTTTGTACCCACTAAGCAGCAAATGAATGTTAGTTATTATTATTGTAGGCTTTCTGCCAGGTGGTATCTTCATGAGGCTTCCAGAACTTTCACTGAGCACATACTCTGTGTCCGGTGTTTCCCTGGCTCCGATGGACTCGAGAGAGAGAACACGGACTTCCTAAGGCTTAGCTTCAGAAGCCTTTGGTTGACACACTTCCCTGGGGAAATCCTTCTTTTTCCAAGAGTAGGGAAAGGAGGGCCGTGCTCGACGTGGAGAATAGGAGATCATTCCAGGCGCAAGACTCACCTGGCTCCCACCTACACCCCAGCTGAGAGGTAGGTTTTAAGTTGTGTTTAAAACTTTTTCCTTTCATTTTAAAACATTAAGAGAATTTTACATATATTTAAACACATGACAATATGTTTAAACATTTAAACAGTGACCCATGGTCATTATACAAGAAATTCAAAGAGAGGTAGAAAAAATGTTAAAATCGCCAGTACCCCACCCAGTAGAGAAAACCCCCGTTGTCATGTTGCTGAGGCAACGTTTCAATCTTTTACGATTCGGGTGCTCTGAACTTGGCTTCATGGTTCCACGGAGGCTGAATCCCAGGCAGGCTGCATCAGTCAGTCTCTCTTCTGAGTTACTCTTCCTCTGGCTCGGGCCAGACCTCACTGTCACCTCTCGCGGTCCCCAGCCGGTCCCCCTGCTCCCTCCACTGCTGGGAAGCTGGCTTCCTCTTTGCAGTGCTGAGGTGCCTGTCCTCTGAGATGACAGTTCACTGTCACTGACTTCGAACTCCTGTCCTTCTCCACCAGCACCCCCACATCTGTGGCCCCCGAATCACCCCCTCTCCCATCTTGAGGAATTTGGAGTTGCAGCGGGAAGCCAGGCGAGGCTGACTTCTTTGCCTCTCTCGAGCTGCAGGGCCTGAGCTGGTCACGTAGGTTCGGCTTTCCCATCTGACAGGGGGCGCGCATGGAGCCCATGCTGGAGGGCCGTGTGGGGGGCAAGAAGCCAGCCCCCTGATAGGCACCTGCCTCATGGCAGGAGCTCCAGAAAGGGAAACTGGTAATGGAAGGCCTCCTTTGTCATCTGTTTTCTAACCGCCCAGGAGCTGCTTTTTTTTTTTTTTTTAAATTTGACAGAGAGATCACAAGTAGGCAGACAGGTGGGCAGAGAGAGAGAGGAAGGGAAGCAGACTCCCCGCCGAGCAGAGAGCCCGATGCGGGACTCGATCCCAGGACCCTGAGATCATGACCTGAGCCAAAGGCAGAGGCTTTAACCCACTGAGCCACCCAGGCGCCCCGCCCAGGAGCTTCTGTGTTAGATTTTAGCATCTATAAGCCAATCTATGTATTTATTTATTTTTAAAGATTTTATGTATTTATTTGACAGAGAGAGAGAGAGTGCATACAAGCTAGGGGTGGGGGCAACCGGCAGAGGCAGGCACCCCTATAAGCCAATCAATTTACAATGAAAGATGTAGGGATGCCTGGGTGGCTCAGTTGTTAACCATCTGACTTCGGCTCAGGTCATGATCCCAGGGTCCTGGGATCGAGCCCCACATCAGGCTCCCTGCTCAGTGGGAAGACTGCTTCTCCCTCCCCCACTCCCCCACTTGTGTTTCCTCTCTCCCTGTCTCTCTCTGTCAAATAAATACATTAAGTCTTTTTACAAATAAAATGAAAGATGTATTCATTCTTTCATTAAAGGACATTCATTGGGCATCTATTATGTGTCCATAGGTACAAGGGGTAAAATAATGGGCAGAAGAAAACAGCGTCTTTGGTCTGGTGCAGGTCTCACACCAGTGGGGGTGACCAGACAGTCAGTGAGTCACTGGAATGAGAGTCTAGGGAGGAACCTGGCAAGTTCTGCATGAAGGGGTGAGCTGAGATCTGAGGGTCCATGAGGACGGCTGCTGGAGCAGGGCACTGAGCTGGGGCAGTGACTCAGGTAGGGGCAGGGAACAGTGGGGAAGAGCATTACAGGGGAGACTGAGCCGAGGCCACTGGGAGAGCTGGGCCAAACTGAGTCTGGAGAAGCACACCAGAAGGAGAGAACTGGCTCTGAACTACAGGAAGCCAGGCGGGGGTCTAAGCTGAAGGGTACTAGATGCTGGTCCAGGTGGAAGTGAGATTTATGCTCAAAACGCACACTCTGGCTTCAGTGTGGAGCAAAGGCCCAGGTGGGAGGAAGGAAGACGGGTTGGGAGATGAGCCCATGTGCCAGGGCACAGCAGAGGGTAACACTAGGGTTGTGAAGCATAAGGCGAATTTTCCTAACAATTCTCCCCAGCAACATGCAACCCCATCACCCTGCCGCCCCCGCCCAACATAAAAACACACACACACACAGATGATGCACGCACACACACCTGAACGCGCGTGCGCACACACACGGACACACACGTAAAACACCCTGCTCCCAGCTTAAGTGAAGACTTCACCTTCAGAACTTTGAGGCTCTCGTTGACCTCCAGCCCTTTGCTGATTTTGGAGACTCCGTCGTTGGGGATGTCATTGCAGCTGATGTCTAGGTAGACCAGGGAGTTGTTGAGTCTGAGGACCTCCCCCAGGGCCGTAGCCCCCTCGTTCCCAAAGCCGTTCATAGAGAGATCCAGTTTCTGCAGGGTCGTATTAACCTCAGGGAGGGGAGAGAACAGCGCCAGCAGCAAGGCTGCGTGTGACTCCACCAGCCACCAGGCCCTGGTTTCTCTCCCCTGCTGCTGTCCAGTGTGGGTGCCCAGGGGTCTCCAGGAGGGAGAGCTCTGCCAGAATTTTCCAGATCCCTCCTGGTGGAGGGAGTCAGGACCTGGTTATTCCCTACCCTCTAATGAAACTGCCCTCTTAATGTATTCCCAAAGATGCCACCGAGACCCCAGCAAGGTACATTTGCCAGAGTAAGATTTATACTAAAGAATAAAGCACATCCAGGAATTGTGGGAGGGATGCTAACAACGGGAAAGCATCGGATGAGAGCTCAACCATGGGGTGCGCTCATCCACGGGGTCAGGAGGAAGAGGCTCGAGATGGCGGGATGGGAGGCCCTGGACGTCCTCACTGGCCTCAACACACCACTGCCAGGGAGCGCCTTACCCGGAGACCGCTGCACAAGGCCACAGCTCCCCGTACGTGGAAGTGATTCCAGCTCAGATCCAGTGACTGGAGCCCTATATTGAGGGCTGGGGGAGGGAGGGAGTCATCTTAGTGTTCCCCAAATCCCAGGGAACCCGTTCTCAGAGTTGACAGATGTCCATGACATCGGGGAATAAGAACTACTCAAGGATCATGCGAAGCAAGACACTAGGACAATAATGTTTCAGTTATTCACTGAAAGACAAAATTGTAAGAGGACTCCCGAAGCTGGCAACAATGTAATAAAACAATACCATTTGTATATTGCAGGTGGCAAGCAGATGGCTACAATCTATTTGGCAAATGTGATCTGGTCACAGATATTTGGCTCTTGGACTGTGAGTGCCCTATCATGCAAGCAATGTCACCTGTGAGACCCTTCCTAAGGAGACGGTGCAGGATATGAGCAGAGTCTCATGCTTGTAGGCGTTTAACCGTGGCCTCACTTAGAAAAGCAACATTCCTGACTCACAGGGGAAGGGTCAAGTACATAAAAAGCATCCATCTGGCGGAATGTGATGCAGCCTTTCAACTAACAGAGATGGTTGGAACCCAAGGGTTGTAGTTACACAGGGAGGCGGTGATGGCCTATTATATCCCGCGATGTGTTTTTCTTGGAGAACTACGGAGCAGAGGAGCCTCCAGAAAGCTTTAGGGACACCATCAGTTCTAAGTGGTGAGGCACCAGGCTTATCTAGAAGCTAGTTTGCATAGAAGTTGTACTTTTTTTAAACTTAAAAATATTTGGGGGGCACAATCTATTAGGCGTCTGACTCTTGGTTTCAGCTCAGGTCATGATCTCACGGTCGTGAGTTCGAGCCCTGCTTTGGGCTCCGCACTCAGTGGGGGAGTCTGCTTGGGACTCTCTCCCTCTCCCTCTTCGCCAGCTCTTTCTCTCTCTAAAATCAATCAATAAGTCTTTAAAAAAATATTTTTGCTTACGTGCTACCTAGGGTTGGGAAAACATCCTCTTGAAACTCATCATCATGGTTATTTGTACTGGGGGAGGGTGGCTATGCTGAGGACACTGTTGGAAAGGGGCTGAAGAACCCTTGAAACTTGGCTGGGCGGGAGGGCCTTCACCCTTAGACTCAGGAAAATGTCTTACTCGGTGTTCTTTTCCACAGTCAGTGCGCTGTGTACTGATTGTCTCTTGTGTCAACCACCAGGACGGACTTTGAGTAAAGTGCACATCACCTTACACTGTTTTGAGAACAAACTTCCTCCCTTCATTCTCTTCTTACTCACTCCTACTCCCTCTTCTCTGCCAGTTTCCTCCCTTACTGTGCCTTGTACACCTGCATCTCTTCGATGGCCACACCATTTAAATGTGACTTCTGTTCTCACCCCTGACTAGCTGTGTGACCTTCAGTGGGCTCCTTATTCTTCCCTTACTTCTGTTTTCTTAGCTGTGAAAGTGGAGGTAGTAACCCATACAAGGTTTTGGGGGAAACTGATATAAAATGTCTAACAGGATGCCTCACTGAATCACTGGCTGCCTTAATAATATTTTTTAAAAAGCTCATATACAATAGGAGTCTGTCTCACTTTAAAGTTGTTTTAAAATTTAGGGGTTTTTATTGATTTATTGTTTAAAAAATATTTTATTTATTTATTTGAGAGAGAGAGCGTGCACACAAGCAGGGGGGAGGGGCAGAGGGAGAGGGAGAAGCAGGCTGAGCAGAGAGTGTCTGCTGAGCAGAGAGTCCTATGCAAGACTTGGTCCTGGGATGCTGAGATCATGACCTGAGGCGAAGGCAGACACTTAACCAACTGAGACACCGAGGCACCCCAAATTTATAGTTTTTTAAAAACGATTTTATTTTTAAGTTATCTCTGTACCCAACATGGGGCTTGAACCTACAGCCCCGAGATCAAGAATTACAGGCTCCACCAACTGAGCCAGCCAGGTGCCCCTAAAATTTAGTTTTAACGTATTTGAAAATCAGGTTTCAGATGGACTCCAACTGCCCCACAAGGCTGGTGCACTATGCTCTTCCCCTCTGACCTATCAGCCTGGACCCTTCTCTTGGGGAAGGTGTCGCTCACACCTCACTGAGCAGGTGGTAGCAGTGACATGGGAGAGCTCTAGCCTCCGCCACTCCCTACCCCTTCTACCCGCCCCCCACATCTGTCACCCCCGAGCACACACTTCCGGGCTCTCCCTCTCTCAACACATTTCTCAGAGGCTATCCCGGCCCCTCTGTTCCTCACTCCATGGCTGCCAGCATTTTCTTTCTTTTCTAATTTAAATTCAGCTAATTAACTTGCAGTGAATTATTCGTTTCAGAGGTAGAGGTCCGTGAATCATCGGTTGCATGTAACATCGCGTCCCCTCCTTCATGCCCATCACCCGGTTACCCCATCCCTCCTCCCCTCGCCCCTCCAGCAGCCCACAGTTTGCTCTTCTGGTTTGCCTCCCTCTCTGATCTTCTCTGGCTTTATTTTTGTCTCCCTTCCCCAAAGCTCCTCTGTCGGCCTTCTCAAGGACTCTGTCCTGCAACTACCTCCTCTTCCTTTCTCACGACCCGTTTCTTCTTCTTCCCTTCCCGTGAGTATTTTCCGTTGTTACGAGTCTTCCTGCCTCCATGTCACCCGTCCTTCTGCCGCAGCCTCATCTCCAAGAAGCTCCTGGAAGCGCCCCCATTGCCATTTCACGTCTCTGTGGCCCATTTTCAGTTCCGCCTTCTCTAGTCAGGTCTTCAACTCAGGTCCTTCACCGACGCAGCTCTCATCCAGGCACCAATTATCTTCATGCTGCCGGGTCCTGTAGTCACTTTTCTGACCTCATCTTGTTGGATGTCTATGCAGCACTTGACCCACCTGAGACCACTTTCTCCTTCCTGAAAGCATCCCTTGCTTGGCTCTTTGATACCTCACCTTCCCCCTACTTAGGTGGACCACTCCTGCTCAGGCTCCCCCTCCCCTCTGGGACACGTGAAGGTCAGACTGGTCCAATGGCCACCATCTTAACTCCATCCACACTCCTTGCCTCGATGATCTCCTCTTGCCCCATGGTTTTGAATACATTGCAATGCCTCTAACTCCCAGGTCCTGATCTCCAGTCCTGACCTGTTCACCAAGTTCTAAACCCATGTAGCAGATCACACGTCTCACCGCAGATGACAGGCATGGCAAACATCACATGACCAAAACAGAAGTCTTGGCTCCTGACTCCTGTCCCTCCGTAATATTTACTCCCTGAGTTTCCCTTTCTAAGTGAATGGCACCACCATCCAACCAGTTCCTGAAACAAAATAACCAGGCCTGTATCTTTCTCGCTCCCTTTCCTTCATTCTCCACATCTGCAAGTCTTTTTGGCTTTACTTCCAAAGTCTGTTCTGGATCCTTCCACTCCCCTCTGTTACTACCTTTTCCCTCAGCTCCTGCTACGGTCCCCTCTTGCCTGGACTACAGTATTAGTCTCCTAATTGACCTTCTTTCTGACATTTGTACTTTTTAATTAAAGTGCAATTAGCATACAGTGTTACGTTAGCTTCAGGTGTATGACGTATCGATGCAACCATTCTATATATTATCTAGCGCTCACCATGGCAAGTGTCACCATAGTGACACCACAGTGACAACGCCATTAAGATACTATTGACAATGTTCTCTATGCTATACTTTTCATCTCCATGACTTACTTGTTTTATCACTGGCCATTTGTACCTCTCAGTTGCCTCCATCCAGCTCACCCGTGCCCCCCACCCTCATCCCAGCAGCCACCAGTTTGTTCTCTGTATTTAAGAGTCTGGTTGTCGGGGCGCCTGGGTGGCTCATTGGGTTAAGCCTCTGCCTTCAGCTCAGGTAGTGATCCCAGCGTCCTGGGATCGAGCCCCGCATCAGGCTCTCTGCTCGGCGGGGATCCTGCCTCCTCCTCTCTCTCTCTCTGCCTGCCTCTCTGCTTACTTGAGATCTCTGTCTGTCAAATAAATAAAATCTTAAAAAAAAAAAAAGAGTCTTGTTGTCCTCAGCTGTGTTCTTCCTAAAACTGCATAAACTTCACAAAACGGTTCCTCTAAACTGCAAAGCCAGCCGTGTCACTCCCCGACGCTAACACCCTGCGCCGACTTCCATCACGTGGGGAATGTGATGATGAACACGACTTCATGCGTGTCTTAGCCCACCAAGCCCCGGCTGAGCAGCGGCAGCCCACCTGGCTGGCCTCCTTCTTCCATTATGCTTCCCCTGCCCGCTCTCCTCCCCGCTCCCCTGCCTGCTCTGCCGCCCGTCCCACCGCCCCCCTTCCTCAGACTTGCCAGGCTCTGCTCCTTCCGCCTGGCATGCTGAGCTTCCAGAACCTGGTTCTACTTTGATAGTCAGATTTCAACAAAAAGCCACCTTCCTTGTGGGGCTTTTTCTCGCCACCCCATCTAGAGTAGCATCTCTCCCGCTAACGGTGATCCCCTTTTCTATTCATTTCCCCTAGGAATGAACATTTAGTTTCTTTCTTTTTTTTCTTATAACAAATCTGCAACGAGCCTCCTCAGACATCTCTATGTACGCGCAGGAGCGTCGCTGAGACATGCACCGGTGAATTGTTGTATCATGGAATATATACATTTTCAATTTTACTAGATACTGTCAAACTGCTCCCCCAAACTGCCACAGAGTTATTATTTCTCCCCTGGGTTCAATGCACTGGGTATTCTCTGACTTGAAATTTATGCAGCTTTGGTAGAGGACAAGGGGGATCTTTTCATTGTTTTATTTTGCATTTCTCTAATTGCTAGAGAGTTTAGGCATTTAGCTTTCTTTTTGCACTGCCTGTAGGATCACTGTTTTACTGGGAGCGTTCCTTACTGTCCAAGGATCTGCAGGATCTTTGATCAATATTCTGAACACAAATCTTGTATATGATCGGATGCTGCTAGTGTGTGCTCTCTGTCTGCTGCTTGGCTTTTCACATTGTCCCATAACATTTTTTTATCAGAGGCAAGTTTTAAACTTATCGTTGTCAAACAAATGAATCATTTTGGTTACAGTTTTTGCCTGCTGTGCCTATTTAATCACCCTTAGCCTCCCTGATGTCAGCAAGTTATTCCTTTTCTGATCTTTGTAAAGTGTTAACTGCCCACATTCAGATGTCAGCTCCACTTAAAATGTCTGGGGTGTGGCTTCCATCACTTTATGATTTGAACATTCAATAACCATAAAAAACAGGGGGATGCAGCCCTGACAGGTGACCGACCGTCTGCCAAGTGCCTCTCCTTTGCTGGACCCTTCCCTCGGTGGCGGACTCACCCAGCATCTGGCCCACGTACTCTCCTCCCTTATCAGAGAACTGGTTGTGGCTGAGATCCAGCGTCTTGATTTGGTAATTGGTCTGGAGAAAGAAACCGTGTAGAGAGGTGATTTTTGTCATCTCTATGGCTGCAAATACCTCCTTCATCTCAGGGCCGTGTGATGGAGGGCTCCCAAGCACCAAAAATTGAGTGGACGAGATCATTTAGACGGAAGATATTCTCTTGCGCATTTTCTATAACGGTTGATGGCCCCTGGGAGGGTTTTGTCCCATCCAAACAGCCCTGCTGCTGCCGTGGCTGTTGTCAGGCTCAGCAGAGTCCAGATCCTCACCAGCTCCCTAGACTTTTGGGTGGAACTCTCTCTTCTCTGCCCGGAGCCACCCACCAGGCCCCCCACATGGCCCAGGGCCATGGCCCAGAGGGCTCTCAGTGGCACCCGCCCCTCACTTCTTACCGACAAGGCTTGGCACAACAGTTCTGCGGATTCGTCCCTGAAGTTATTTCCTGCAGTGAAGGGGAGGGGAGGGGGGCGTTTTCAAGGCTGTCCAGACTAGGGCTCCCTTACCCTCCCAAGTCCTGGCCCTGCCAGGCTCTTCCTTTTGGAACAATCAGCCATAAGAAAGGTGGCAAGTACTTAAGCAAATATATGAATATGGAAGAAAACACGAGAAAAGAAGGCAACTGTTTGCCTTTCTCTTTAATCTTCCTTGCTCTGCCTTGGTAGGGCAAGGAGTTCCAGGAGCCCGTGTACCGGCCCCTGTGCACCCCCTGGTGGCGCCAAACCCTACTTTGGTGCCTAAAGTTAGTTGTGTGATAAAAAAATAAGACTACAGTTGCAGGGCCAGGACCAGAGGGGACCAAGTGAGGCGAGCCCTTTGCATGCAAAATCCCAGCTCCCTAAGCGCAACGAGCAATATCTTTATTCACAAAAGAATTTTTAGAAATATTGCAATATTTCTAAAAATGCAATATTTCTAAAAATAAAAATTAACGCAACACTTCTAGGATGAACAGTTTTAAAATTTTAAATAAAGGTAGCATCTGACCCTGCCCTTGCATGGCCCCTGGGAGGGTTTATCAATATTCTGTTCCTCACCACAATCTGTTCCTTTTGGATCTTGTTTTATATTGGAAGTGTTGATATTTTGTTCAGCACAGACTTTTTTTTTTTTTTTTTAACATCGTTTTTGACTTTTACAAACATTGCAACACAGTATTATTTACTTGGTTACTGAGCTTTTCTGTATCCCTTAAATTCTGGGACTGAGGCTTGTGCTCTCCTTATTTATTCTCAGCCCAGCACTGCTAGACTCTTGATTTTGGTTCCGGTCATGATCTTGAGGTTCTGGGATCGAGCCCTGCATCAGGCTCTGTGCTCAGCAGGGAGTCTGCTTGAGGATTCTTTCCCTTTCCCCCCTCTCCTCCACTCACACGCACTTTCTCAAGTAAATAAATCTTAAAAAAAAAAAAAAAGATTTCGGGAAAATAAATGACATAGAAGTTTATCCCCAAATTTCTCCTTTAAAGTTTTAATAATCTGTGTACCTTTAACACCCAAACAGTGCTTGGCACCTAACAGAGTTCTGTCAACGTTTACTGAGCGAATGAATGAATCCACTGAGACACAAATGTTTCTTGGTTGCATCTGTACCAGTGCAATAAAATGAGATAATAAGCTAGTCTAGGTATAAAATTAGGTTTCTAGTTATTCAAATTATTTTTACATCAATGGTTACAAATAGTAGAGCTGGCTGTAAGTTTGATATAATACAGATGCCTAGATCCCTCCCTTTAAAGACTCTGATTCAGCAGCCTGGAGTAGGACTGGGTAATTTGTGTTTTTAGAGAGGTTTCCGTATTAGGTTAACGTTATATTAGAGGTCTTAGCCGATGCAACTAGAAAAGTCACTGGAAGCTATAAATGCTGGAAAGAAGAGACAAAACTCCCATTATTTGAAGGCAAGGTCACCTACCTAAATAATCCAAGAAAATTAACTGATGCAAATGTTAGGACTAGTAAAATGACTCGATAAAGTGACTGGACAGGGGTGAAGTTTGCACCTGAGTGGCTCAGTCAGTTAAGCGTCTGACTCTTGATTTCGGCTCAGGTCCTGATCTCGGGGTTCTGAGTCTCATGTCAGGCTCTGCGCTGAGTGAGGAGCCTGCTTCAGATTCTCTCTCCCCCTCTCTCTCCTCCTCTCCTCCCCACCACTTGCACTCTCTAAGTAAATGAATGAAAGAATGAATGAATGAATGAAGTGACTGGATATAGTATCAATGTGCAGAAATTAATAGCTCTCAGACATATCAGTAATAGCCACTTAGAATATATGATAGAAAAAGCATTCTGTGCATGCAGGAATAAAATGATAAAACACCTGGATCTAATATGAAATGTGCAAGACTTCTAATGGAATAAAAGCACACTACTTTACTGAAGAAGATAAAGACTTAAAGAAACAGAGACAAACCTAGTGCTTGGGATTTCTTCCCAAGCATTGACTTCAACATCCACACATTTAGCCATCCTCATTTATAGATAACTTGCTGAGAGCCAAAATGGAGACCGTATATGGAAACAGATTTTCCATTGGTAGAATTGTAACCTGCTACTGTCTTCTTCTTTTTTTAAGATGTTATTTATTTATTTGACAGAGAGAGAGATCACAAGTATGCAGAGAGGCAGGCAGAGAGAGAGGGGGAAACAGGCTCCCCGCTGAGGAGAGAGCCTGATGCGGGGCTCAATCCCAGGACCCTGAGATCATGACCTGAGCTGAAGGCAGAGGCTTTAACCCACTGAGCCACCCAGGCACCCCCTGCTACTGTCTTCTTAAGTGAAGACATTAAATATCTCGAATACGTCAATTCTTTCCTAAATTAATCTAATCTAAATATAACCCCAAGCAAAATTGCAACAGTTTGGGTTTTTTTGTTTCTGTTTTTTTTATGGAACTTGACAGGATGATTCTAAAATTCAGCTGGAGGAGAAATTGCACGAGAATAGCCAAGATTACTTTGAAAATGAAGGTCAGAATTTGTCCACTCAAATATAAAACATATTGTGTCATATAATTATACAGCTAATAGATTACATATTGTATACTTGATATATTTTATTAATTACAACTAATCATTAAACTAAAACACATGGCATGTAATTTTAATATTCTAAACAAATATTAAACCAGTGTAGTGTTGACATAGATATAGACACAGAGATTAATGAAATGGAAAAGAAAATCTAGAAAGAAACCTGTATTTATAGGAAAGTTTAATATAAAATAAAGGTGACGTTTCTGATTAGTCAGTAAAGACTAGATTATTCAGTTGGTGATGTTGGGGCACCTGGCTATTGGCTTTGGAAATACAGTGTTTGATTCTTTCTCTTCCTCATGCCATGAACAACAAGTTCTAGCTATACTGAAGATTAAATGAAAAAACAAAATCACAAAAACATCTGAAGAAAATTAAGAAAAACATTTTTAAAATTCAAAGTAGAAAACAGTTTTTTGAGCAGGACTACAAAAATCAAATCTATAAAAAAGTATGATGAACATTTTTTTTTTTGAAGGAATTGACAATGGTGGGGTGCCTGGGTGGCTCAGTTTGTTAAGTCTCTGCCTTCGGCTCAGGTCATGATCTCAGGGTCCTGGGATCAAGCCCTGCATCGGGCTCTCTGCATCAGGCTCTCTGCTTGGTGGGGAGCCTGCCTCTCCCTCTCTCTCTGCCTGCCTCTCTGCGTACTTGTGATCTCTCTCTCTCTGTCAAATAAATAAATAAAATCTTTTTTAAAAAATCACTTAAAAAAAAAGAATTGACAATAGTGAAAAATACAAACTTAATAAGAAATCTGTGTAAGAAAACTCCATAAGCAAAGCCATAGGTAACATTCTAACATTCAAGTGTGAATATGTATAATATATAGTTTCTAACAGTCGATAATACAAACAATCCCATAGAACAGTTGACATTTCATAGAGGAAAATAAAAATGGAAATGAGCATCTGGAAAAGATGTTTTATTTCAGTAGTAACGTGAGAATGTAATAAAGACAGTAACAGTGATGAACTCTTATTGAATTCTTAGGTCCTAGGTATTGTTCTAGGTGTTCTAAATTTTAATTCACTTCATCTCAACAGTCACTGTCTGAAGTAGGTAATATTATTCTTCCTCATTTATAAATGAGAAAAATGAATCACAGAAGGGCTAGATAACTTGCTTTCTGTCAAAGCCAGGATTTGCACCCACCTACTGTGACTTCAACATCTATATACTCACTTATTCTGATTCACAAAAAACTTGCTAATAACCAGGAATTCACCAAAAACTAGCTAATAACCAGAAAACAGATATTCCATTGGTGGAATTATAACTTGGTATAGTCTTCTTTTTTTTTTTAGATTTTTTTTTTTTTTAAGTACTCTCTACCCCCATGTGGGGCTGTAGCTACCCTGAGATAAAGAGTTGCATGCTCTATTGACTACACCAGCCAGGTGCCCCTAAAAGATTTATTTATTTATTTATTTATTTTAGAGACAGAGAGAGAGAGAGAGAGCACGCGAGTGCACGCACACACACACACACACACACACACACACACACACGAGTGGGGGAGAGGCAGAGGGAGAGGGAGAAGCAGGCTCCGCACCGAGCAGGGAGCCTGATGTGGGGATCCAGCCCAGGACCCCAGGACCATGACCTGAGCTGAAGATAGACGTTAAACCGACTGAGCCACCCAGGCGCCCCAATTTCTAATAATTCTATTTTCTCAAGATCTTGATGCTGCCACTTACTAGACTTGGACAGTTCTCACAGTGTTTTGTTTCCTTGCTTTGCATTTTTGGACTGTGAGCCCATCTTTAGTGGAGCTTTATCTGTGAGAATCTCAAACAGCCTGGGGCCTGGTCAAGGGATTGTTCCTCCAATGGGGTGTTCTCTTTGCTCCTGTTGTGTGCCCCAGGGCATTACCAGCATGGGATCACTTAGGTTAAGTTCCAGGACCCTGAAGATAATATAAACCCAAACCACAAGCCTGAGTGAGGACAAGTCTGGGGGTGTTAGAGTTCTCAAATGAGTTTTTTTTTTTTTCTTCTGTGAGAGAGACAGATAACAGACTAATTACAAACTGAGTGTACAGTGGGGATCAGGTAGCAATAAATGCTGTTAAGAGAAACCCAGCAGGGAAACAGGACAGCAATGGAGATGGAGGGGAGGTCAGGGAAGTCCTCTGTAATGAGGGGACGTTTGAACAGAGGCATGAATAAAGCAACAGAGTGAGCCATGCAGATACCTCGGGTAGAGACTTTTCAAGCGAAGGCCGGCATGCTGCCAAGGGAGTCGGAAGTCCCTTGTCTGGGAGAGCCAGGAAGCCAGTGTGGCCACGGGGAGGGGAAAGGATGGCCAGAGGCCTTAGCAGGGTGCAGACACAGTGTTCTGGAACCTGGTCTGGCCCAGTTAGACCCTGGATTCTCTCCTTTTCATCCCCTTGTCCTCTCCTGCCTCGTCTTCCATGGGCTCACCTGAAAGCTGGAGGTTCCAGAGCGAAGAGATGTTTCTCTGAAGGAATTCCGAGATGATTCTGGCCCCCTTCAAACCAAGATCATTGTCGGAGACATTCTAAAAAGCAAGAACACCCTTGTGTGTGTATTGAATACGCCACCCCAGGGCCCTCATTAGCAAATGGTGTCCGGGAGGGGCTTACTCAAGACCTGCACTGGGCAGTAGGGCTGGGTGGGGAGAGGGCCAGGGGAGAAAGGGTAGGAAGGATTGGGAAGAGCAAAGGAGCAGAGAACGATGAGGATTCAGCTCCCCGAACGCCTGGCTGGGAGGCCCGCCTGCTGGTCTCAGTTCTCTCTGGTCAGCTTTGGTGACTTCCCACTTCTTTGGTTTAGCTCTAGTACTTTACTTTTTTTTTTAAGATTTTATTTTATTTGACAGAGAGAGACACAGCGAGAGAGGGAGCACAAGCAGGGGAGGGTGGGAGAGGGAGAAGCAGGCTTCCTGCTGAGCAGGGAGCCCAGTGTGGGGCTCGATCCCAGGACCCTGGGATCACAACCCGAGCCAAAAGCAGACGCCTAACATCTGAGCCATCCAGGCGCCCCAGCCCTAGTACTTTAGATAAACTTACTGTACATTTTTTTGAAACCTAAGATAGCTTTATTAGGAGAGTTCGGCATGAAGCAATTGAAAGATTCCTTCAGAGTAAATCATCATTGTCAATTTCATTCACTGATTTGTGAAACGCGATT
This sequence comes from Mustela lutreola, assembly GCF_030435805.1. Taxonomy (NCBI): domain Eukaryota; kingdom Metazoa; phylum Chordata; class Mammalia; order Carnivora; family Mustelidae; genus Mustela; species Mustela lutreola. The sequence goes on from NC_081296.1 coordinate 136,440,789, forward strand.
GACTGTGCTGGGAACACGCAGGGATGCAAATGGGCACAGTCCTTTAGGGCTTGTGGGAGGGACCTTTATACAAACCAGCCCTTATGATCTTAATTGCTTCTCCTCTTTTTCCCCCCATTTCGAAATGATGGTAAACTAGACATAACACAACATTTACCGTCTTGACTATTCCTAAGGGTACTGTGCAGTGGTCTGAAGTATGTTCACATGCTTATGCAACCCTCGCCATCATCCGTCTCCAGACACATTGTGTTTGATGGAAGTATTTCGTGCCTTTATTTTCTCTAAGTTCACTTTAAAGCGACTCTGCGGAAGGGCTTACTGGTCTCTTTGGGCCACGGGGAACACAACCCCCCGGCCAGCCTCTGACATGCGGCCCTCCTCTGAGAAGTCACCTCTGGAGGAGAGGGGCCTCCAGGCCCATCGCAGAAAGCTGGAGGCTGGCCGGGGCCAGGGCGGGGGTCTCTGGCCCATCCTAGGTGGTGTCGAGAGCCCCGGTGCGGGGGTGGGAGCTGGCAAAAGGGCCACAGTACCATCTCCTGCAGGTAGTAATTCTCTTGCAGCATCTCCACCAGGCTCAGGAGCCCCTCCTCCATGAGACTGTTGTCTGCCAGCTCCAGGGTGACCACACTCGTGTTGGACTTCAGCCGCCACAAGAGGAGGGGGAGAAAGACAGAGGGAGTCGGTGACCCGATCAGTTCCCTGCCCTTGCCCAGAGCTTGTCCTCTCCCTTAAGCTCCCAGCCTTTTGAGAGGGCACAGAGCTGCAGGCCAGCACTTCCGGAGAACGGACTGGAGCAGGATGCCGCCCCGGGGACGAGCCATCCTGCAGAGGTGTGCTGGGACAGTATGCTTATTCTGGGCACCTCCACCAAAGGGAGCTCTGCAGGGGAATTTAGAAAGGGGTTATTAAAACGATGAAGTCCCTGAAAAATGCGGGGTACAGGGGTGAGCTACACAGAGAGTAGTTATTTAGCCTGGAGGAGAGAAGCTGTGACCTACTCTAAGATTAGGGAGAAACTGATGCATTTAATCCGGTACTGAAACAGAAGGCGTCTACTGGGCCTGCTTCCTCCAGAGGTCTTACTCAGGCTCTGTCTTATCTGGCACATTTCTTTAGTCAGAACGTGGCCCCAGGGCTGCTTGGAAGGACCTGGACTTCAGTCTTCCATATCTACATCCAAGCCAGTTGGCATGCCCACAAGCAGCAAGGTCAGAGCAAGTGACTCACAGCAAGAGAGCCAGGGGTCCGCTCTAAGCAGCACTGTTGGCTATTTTCCCCTTCCGCACCTCGGGGGTCCCGGTGCAGCAGGTGTGGGGGGCAGCAGACAGCCCCCAACCCAAGGCTTATCCACATTCATCTCACCCAGGCCAGTAGCCACTGGTTACTTTTTGTGCCCACTGCTGGGGAAACAAGCATGAGAGAGCAGGGAACACCTCTGCACCCCACCAAGTCCAAGGACGCAGAGGCGGGCAGGGGAGGGAGGGACGAGACCCATGAAACACGACCACTACTGTCAGGGTGCTTTTAAGCTAAGCCAGGAAAACACAACATGTGCAAAGTTGAACAGTACGAAAGATAAATACCAGTTCGGTCCGCCGACATGTCACAGTGATTAACTGTCAAATTAGTGACCCAGAGAATCAGAGAACAGAAGACTCCCCCCCCAATGGAAACTGTTGTTACTAAGAGATAAGTGGCCCATGTCCTGAGAGAATTGCATTATTATCTGTTTTTTTCCCCCATGAAACTCATGAGGTAATGGTGCATTCCTAACACCTCATTAATCAGTCTTTCAACACTCAATAAATTTTGAGACGGTTTTGTTCGTTCTCTGCTCTTCCTCTCTTCCCTCCCCCCAGAAAGCAGCACAATCTCACATTTCATGTAGCCTCTTAATGGATACGTGCTAAACATAAATGCTGTTCTAGTTCCCAAAATGAGTGAGTGCTTTTTTTTTTTTTTTTTTTTAACCAAACTTTCCCTTTACCGTCTTAAATGAACAGTGTTGTGCTGACCTACAGTCATCACGTGTTCTGTTTTTCTGGGATGCAAGGTGGTTTGTATACAATCAATTATAATTATATAAAGCCAGGATGAATTCAAGGTCAAGTCCTTGGTTGCTCATGCCAAGCCGAGAGAGACAGAGAGAGAGAGAATTATTCCTGTGGGAAAACATGATCTACTCTACAGTGTGATCTTTTAAGAATTATAATGTTGCAAAAGGCAAACACTGAATACAATAGCTCAGTAGTGAACTTACTTACAGCAAGGTGAGCTTTGGAATTGAGACCCAGCCTGGCCACTTACCTAGGGCTGTTGCCTTTGCTTCCTGAATCAGAAAGTTCATAGGCTTCCAAGGCCACGGTCCCTAGTAGCCCCCTTCCCAGGAGCTAGTGGGGCACACATGTCTGTGAGGTAAATTAACTGGCAGTCAAGCAGAGTCTGGGGTAGGTTGGGCATAAAGCTGTAATCTAAGGTCCCCTGGAGGATCTCTCTGAGTCTTGGACCCCCCACTCCATCAAACCCCACAGCTGCCAGTCTCCATATGCCCCCATTGTCATGCTCACCACCAAGGCTATAGCAATAGCCTTGGTACCGTTGGGGCCCAGCCCATGGTGGTTGAGGTTCATGTAGGACTCCTCCATGTTCCGGAGAAAGTAGGAGACAGGCACTACGCCCATCAGTTTGCAGGCCTCCAGGTAGAGCTCCCTTTGTCCGGTGGTGAAAAATTTCTCCGTATCTACACAAAAAGATGCAAATGAATGAACTGGGGATTCTCTTCTCCTTTGACCTTATTCCCCTCTAACCCTGGGGCCAGGTGTGCTTCTGCCTGGTGTCCCCTCTGCCTGAGAATGTCCCTGTGGGTGTGTGTGCAGGAGGGTGGCTCTAATCGCGAAGGCAGCCGGAGGTGGGAGAGGGAGACCTGAACTTCAGAAAGCCCCAGATGGATGTCCCTTTGGGGAAGAGAAAAGGCCCCTGGTTCTAGGCCCCAAGCTTTCCTAGGAGAAGAAGTGTGGCCCACACCCACCTTCCCAGGTTGCCCGCATCCGGGACTGATTATCAAGGATGCACAAAGGCCCAGCTCCCTTGCCCACCATGAGACAGCTCTGAAAGAAGCTCATTTGTGAAGCGGGCAGCCTTCATTCCGTTTTCGTTTCACGACCACGGTTGAAATGAGAGCCACAAGGGAAGCTTTACTAACGATTTCAAGAGGAGAGGTTCCAACTTTAAAATCCCCAAGCAGGACTGAGAGGGCGTCTCAAGGTGACCAATCAATGCAAGGTGGAGAGACCCCTCCCCCAACCCCAAATCAGCTGGAAACGAACAAACTTGTATTTGAGGGGGCTTTCCTCTTTCAGAGACTTTGCATGTCATTTTTCCTCCCAAAAAGGACAGTCATGACTCCTTTACCAAGGACAAATTCTAGCCCCGAATCACACAGAGCTGATCAGAGCTAAAAACCAGTTAACAGAATACGGCGATTTATCTTTCCATTCCAACCACTTCGGGCCTTTGTTCCTTGGGCTTTAGACCTGCCTGGCTTGTGGTCGACGGGCAGTGGGCCTCCCTGGGTTCCGTACGCCCTCCCAGCTGTCCCCTTATTAAGTGAGCCCCTTCAATGGCAAGGCTTCCCACGGCCCACCGGGTTCTAAAGCCTGCATCTGTTTTTCCTTCGGATGCCAGGGCCTTTGTCCAACGCACTCTGGACATTTCTGGGGCAGACAATGAGAGCTTTGTCGGTGAAAGGACAACCCTACAAGGAAGTTGACTTTGCAGGCACAGCCCCTAACTGGCCTTCTCCTTAGGATGGCTGGAGAGCAGAGTCTCTCTCTGCTCTACCGAGAGAATGGAGTCGGCTATTTCTCGGATGCGAGGAGCTGTTGTGTGCCTTGAAGGATATTCAGCAGGATTCCTGGCCTCTGCCAGTGACACGCCAGTAGCATCCCCCCGCCCCCGCCCTGGCCCCGTTTGCCAGATGTCCCCTGGGGTACAAAATCGCCTCCAAGTGACAACCACTGTGGCATAGGACAAATGGCATGTGGCAGGTGACAACTTGTCCTGCCTTCTCTCCCTCCTCCGTGGCTTCATTGCCAGCTTGCTATTGCACCCAGGCTCATGTCTCAGGCCTGCCCAGAAACCCTCCCCGCCCTGTTCCCAGCACCTCAGTCCCCGAGGCAGGGACATGAGAAGCTGGAGCAGCTGGGCCCTGGGTTTCTGTCCCAGCACAGCACAGTTGCCATTGGAGATGTCTGTTTGCCATGGCAGGGTCAGTAAGCCCCACCTTTGTCCTTGGCACTAATTCTGCTCTGTTTCATTCTGCTGACCCTTTCCAGCTGTAGTCACTAGGGTGGGGTTTCATCTGATTTTTAATTTATTTATTATTTATTTATTTTAAAAAAGATTTTATTTATTTATTTGACAGACAGAGATCACAAGTAGGCAGAGAGACAGGCAGAGAGAGAGGAGGAAGCAGGCACCCTGCTGAGCAGAGAGCCCGATGTGGGGCTCGATCCCAGGACCCTGGGATCATGACCTGAACCGGAGGCAGAGGCTTTAACCCACTGAGCCACCCAGGAACCCTCATCTGATTTTTAAAAAAGATTTTATTTATTTATTTGAGAGGCAGAGCAAGAGAGAGCATGAACTAGGGGAGCAGCCAAGGGAGAGGGAGAAGCAGACACCCCGCTGAATGGGGGGCCCAATTCAGGGCTCGATCCCAGGACCCCGAGATCATGACCTGAGCCGGAGGCAGACGCTGAACCGACTGAGCCAGTCAGGCACCAACTGTATTTCGGAGGCAGCTTGCAACAGTGTTCTCTCTTGTGGGGAGTTGGGGGAGGGGGAGGAATGGGGTGAAAGCAGGAAAATGGGAGAAAACATCCAGTTTCTATCTGCCACCCCTCCAACCAGGTAAAGTTCCACATTGAAAACATCAGTATATTAGCATGGAAAATGTTAATCAGTACATCTTGACATGGAAAGAAATCAGAAAAAGAACAACAAGACATGGGGTGGGGTTGGGCTCAGGAAGGAGGCGTGCATGGAGGGGAAGCTGTGTGTTGATCGTGGGTTGGGAGGTTTACGGACTTGTTGACCCAGAGGCCAGAGCACAGGAGAGGAAGGCCACTGGGCTAGCCTCAGGCTGGAAATCCCAGGCTTGCCCATCAGTGGGATGAGCGCGGAGCTCACCTTGTTTTACAGGGGTTCTGGGCACTTTCCTGCTTGGGGAAACAGAGAGGGAGAGGGTAAAGGCATTGTTTGGGGTAACAGAGTCCTTGCTGCAGCTCAGAGAGCTCCCTCCTTCCCCGTCCGCCCCCCATCCTAGGCACACTCGCTCTGTCCAGGGTGAACTCTCAAGTAGGAGAATGGAGACCTTGAATGAGTAGAGAGGAAAGCCACCAGGAGGCAAGGTGGACCCCAGACACTCCGCGGCCCCCCACAACACAGAGCAGGAAAGCAGATCAGCAGGGTGGGGCAGACAGGGGATCTGTGAATGGTAGCAGCTCTCCGTGGCCTTGGGCAACTCACACAATCTCCGTAAGCCTCAGTTTCCTCCTCTTTAAAAGGCGGGTAATAAGACTACTCCTGGGACGCTAGCCAAGATGACAGAAGATGCCCCATGCGGAAACCTTGAGAAAGCCAGAAATCCCCATTTGTGTCTGGGTTTGGCTTCCAACAAGCTGATGTGACCGCTCTGCTCCCCGGGGAGGCCACGAGCTCAGGGCAGCTACAGCTGCGGCACCGGGCCAGCCTCGAGGAGGACCCCAGGCTGCTGCCCCAGGGTTCCTTGTGCTGGACGGCCCGGTGGCCAGAGCCATGGCCCACCCCGGGGAGCAGACCCTCCAGCTCCTGCGGAAGGGGTCGCGCCACCACCCCGCGCCCCCAGGGCCCACTCTCACCTTCGATCTCCAGGTCTGTTTCTGAGCTCTCCCGGGCGGCCTTGTCTTTATCCACGCCCACGGACGCCTCGGCCTCACAGTAAAGGGTTTCATCGCTGTTCTGTGGCGCTGGCTCTGTTTCAGGTTCATCTGGAAGAAAAACTCATCTCCGGATGCTGGCAATGAAAGCTGTGGGCCTTTCCCGTGGAGCCCGGCCTGCACTCCCTTGCTCTGCCAGCCGGTCCTGGCCACAGCCTCTGACGCCCCAGCCTCACCAGGCTCGCGGGGCCGAGGAACTGCAGTGTGCCTTCAGTCCCGCCAGGGGGCTCCGTTCCACGGGCCGCCCCTCCCGGACCCAGTACTGCCCCCTGATGGCCCGCAGGGTCTTATGTTGAACACCCGCCCCGCTCCAGCCCGGTTCCCTGCTTTGGGCCCGTCTTGGAGACTGGCTCCTTGCTCATTCTTTTCCTTCTCTTTGCGTTGGGTGGGGTTCAGGGTCTGCTTCACTCTTCCCGGGAGAGGATGTGTGCCGATGCTTAGGCTTCCTCATTGGCGGGCACAAGCCATGCTGAGGAAGGCCTGGGATGGGGCAGGGTAGGGCAGGCGACTTGGGTCAAATGTCAAATGAGGGGGTACAGGAACAGTCCCAAGGAGAAAGAAGGATGACTTGATTCCTAAAAACTTGACCTAGCTTCTCTCTCTTCCAATCCAACATTTTAGGACCATGAAGGAGGACGGACTTGCAAAATCTTGCTGGGGTTGAAATTAATTACGATGAGTATGTATCTATACCTTTTTGCTTTCTTCCCACCAGTCCCTACACTCGCTGGACATGGGTTTTCTGCCAGTGGACCACTGATCTGGGATCAGCATGGGTTCCTGAAAACCTCACACAAGGGTCCAGAGCTAGTCATTCCACCTCTGTGGGATGCACTGTTGGGGGAGCCATGCTCGGCCACCAGGAGCCCATCAGAACTTGGCCAATCTACTCTTTGGGTGGGCTGAGCATTTGTGGCGGTGGTCCCAAGTTTTAACCCCCTACGTTCTAAGATAGTGGGTTCCTAATGAGTCCACGCAGGTCTGTGTTTTCTTAGTCCTTATCCATAAACCCAAGCTCCAGTGTTTATTTCCAAGAGGGTAAGACAAGGTCTACATGATAAGGGGTGGACAGAGCCATAGCCCAGCAGCTGGAAGACATACAGTGGCTTAGCCACCAAACTCAGCCATCGAAAAGTGATGACTTTCTGAGTCTTAATATCCTCATTAGTCCTACAATTTGAGAATTCCATCCAATGCGTAGAATGCTCGTAGATGTTTAACTGGCTCTCAAGGCGGGGCAGGGGTGAGGAATCCTGATTTGTAGTATGAGCCAATTTGGGTGGTGTAAATATTCCCAACATGGCTGATTATCTCCACTACAGATCATATTTGTATTCTACTCATTCTTTCACAAAATGAAAAAGAAAATCAGCCAGAGCTAGGACAAGCCAATTCCAGCAGATCACTACATCCAACTCTCTCACTCCCTGTTTGAGAAGCCCCTGAAGCCATGTCACTGTGACACTCCATCCCGCTTCTAGAGGAGAGGTCCCCATGAGGAGGGGTGGGGGGTGGGGTCCATGTGATCCCTGGGTATTACACTGAGACAGCCCAGAAGGGCCTGAGAGGTGAGAGGTAGGATGCCTGTTCACCTTGTGTCTCAGGCTCAAGAGGCTCATCATTGTCCATGGTTCCAGGGCCCTCCTGGTGACTGCTGTCAGCTTCTCGCCACCTCTCTGCTGCTCCCCTAAGAAGCACACCCGTCCATTCACTTCTGTCTCAAAGTCTGTGCACCCTGCCCCTCACACGGATAAATCCCAGGGGGGCCTGGAGTTATCTTTCCATCCCGGCAAGCCCTGGGGACAGTGGGCTGTGGTGGGAACAGGACAGGCATGGAATGGACCCCAACTCTGTCTGGGAGAAGTCGCTGCTTCCCCGGAACATCAGGGAACGTGGTACAGCCCAATTCCTGGGAGCCCCGTCGAAAGGATGCCCATCCGCCTGTGACTTTGTGACTCAGGAGCCGCTTTCATCTCACCTCTTCAACATTCCATGACCTCATGCAGTCATTGTGATCCACACGGGTGGACCCGGCAACAGCAGCCGGCCTCCCACCCTCTTGGTGGCTCTGGCAGGCCCTCTTTTCTCATATGTCCCCGGGGGCCGAGCCCAGGCTTGGCTGTGAGTGTGCTGGTGCTGTGGGCGGGCCTCTCCGTGGTGGTGCATTTCCCTCCAGGGCAGGAGCAAGCCCAAGACCCTTAGTCAGGTGACTGTGAAGAGCGGCCACCATGTTCTTCTCTCAAGGTGGCTGTGCTTCAGGTACGAAATATTACAATGATGGGTGAAGTCCGTTTTCTTCCACCCAGTTCTCTTTCCTTTTTTCTTTCCCCCTCGGGAGAGTGTCCTCAGCCTTGGAGCAGAAGATCAAAAGCAAAGCCCGGGAAACATATGTTCTATTGCCACAATTTGTTGCAGCCAAAGCACTGTTCAATCCAAGTTACCGGGCTGCCTAACTTGAAAACACTCAACCATCACTCACATGCGGGGCTGTTTTCACATGCCTTGGAGTTGAAGGTCACTTGCAGTTTACTCTCAAGAGAATCTGGAGGCGTGTTTGTTCCTTCTTGATAAGCTTTCAGCACATCAGCGGTCAGGTCAGTGACTGGAGGGCTGGGGGATTTTGGCAATGCCTCTTTGCCACTCGGAAGAATGACGACAATCTAGGAATTTGTTTAGAGAAGCCGTAGTTAGAATCTTGGACCAAAAGAAACATGTATATCTGAGATGTTACTCATTCCTTTCAGGGATTCATTCTGTAAGATTTATGGAGTGTCTGTTATGTACGAGACACTGAGGTAGGCAACCACTGTGGGGAGGGGGTATAGACATCATTACGTACTGGACCTTTCAGGGCAAGTATCATACAAGACAGAAATTGACACAGCTACCCCTAGGGTATAAAGGTCATACGCAAACATTTTTGGCAGCGCTGCCATTCATAAGACAAATCTGGGTCACCCTAAATCAGCATGGCAACACCATTCTTCCGTGGTCCAATATCATGTGTTTCCTTGAAAGAAACACCAAGCAGACCAGGGGGAGTGCTTGACTTCTAGGATGAATTGGTGAGCATGTGTCCTGGAGACTCCTTGGGCATCTGGTATACTCCCATGCTGGTGCAGAGGATACGGAAGTATCCTTAAAGGAGAAAAAAGGGGACTGGAAAGTATGTTGGTCCTGGTCTAGACTCTAGGTGCTCTATCTGGACAGTACCACGTGGTCTCACGCACAAAAAGAGACTTAGAAAATTTGGAGGACAACATCCTAAATAGCCACTGGGCAGAGGCACCAGGCAGTTACTGGAAATTGATTAGGGTCATGAGGGAGACTGAGTTCAAGGGAAGGTGAGGTTTCTTCAGGCTGGGGAGCGTTTGTGGGCTCTTGGCAAGTAGCGTCCTGGCCAGAGGCATTTCCAGGAATGCGGAATAAAGGAAGCAGCAGAGTCCCAGGTGAGTTTGGGGGGAGTATAGAGTGCAGGGAGTAGCAGGGAAAAGTGAGGCAACAGATACCAGAGCAATTTCAGGGATAGATTCAATGCAGTGGAAAGTCAATAGGAAGCCACTAAAGATTTTTGAACAGGAGTGTGATTTAATCAGAGCTTCTCTTTATGATGGTGGACAGCAATTATTTATTTGGGGGAAAGAGTATTCTGGAGAAATAAAAATGTTCAAGAACCATAATTTTAAAAGTTTTCTTTCTTTTTAACATCATAAAATCTATCTGCAACTTCTTTTCATATGTTATTTTAAAAGTTTATTACTGAGGGGTATCCTTTTTATTTTTTTAAAGATTTTACTTATTTATTTGAGAGCAAGAGAGAGAGCATGAGTTGGGGGGTGGAGAGAGGAAGAAGCGGGCTCCTTGAGGGGCTCCATCCCAGGATCCTGAGATCATGACCTGAGTTGAAGGCAGACACTAAATGGACTGAGCCACCCAGGTGCCCCAGAGTATCCTTTTTTTTTTTTTTTTTTTAAAGATTTTATTTATTTGTTTGACAGAGATCACAAGTAGGCAGAGAGGCAGGCAGAGAGAGAGGAGGAAGCAGGCACCCCGCTGAGCAGAGAGCCCGATGTGGGGCTCGATCCCAGGACCCTGGGATCACGACCTGAGCTGAAGGCAGAGGCTTTAACCTACTGAGCCGCCCCACAGAGTATCATTTTTTTAAATTAAAGTTTTAATTCTGAAATATTTAAGGGGCGCCTTGGCGGCTCAGTGGGTTAAACCTCTGCCTTCAGCTCAGGTCGTGATCCCAGGGTCCTGGGATTGAGCCCTGCATTGGGCTCTCTGCCCAGCAGGGAGCCTGCTCCCCCCACCCCACCCCCCTCCCACCTACTTGTGATCTCTCTGTCAAATAAATAAATAAAATCTTTAAAAAAAAAAAAAGAGAAATATTTAAGACTGTAGGGAGTCACAAAATAATAAGGTTCCCGTATACTCTTTACGCAGCTTCCCCTTGTCTTTACATCCTACATAGCAAAATTATCAAAAGTAAGAAATTAACATTGGTGCAATGTTATTAACTCCACTACAGATCACATTTGTGTTTTACCCATTCTTTCACTAATGCCTGTTCTTTGTCCTGGGATCCATTTCAGGACCCTACTTTGTGCTGTTATCATGTCTTTCTCTCTCTCTCCCAAAATATGACCTTTCTTCAGTCTCTGTCTTTTATGACCTTGACACTTCTAAAGAGTCCTGCTCAGAAGTTTTGTGGAATGTCCCTCAGTTTGGGTTTGTCTGGTGATTTCTCATGATTACCAGGAAAGGCACCAAAGCGGATATGCCCTTCTCAGCACATATCAGGGACACATGATGTCAATATGTATTACGTTGTTGTCTTGGTCAAGGTGGTATCTGCCAGATTTACCTACTATAAAGTTACTGTTTCCCCCTTTGTAATTATTACATATTTTGGAGATGTTTTATGCAAATATCCTGTTTCTGCTTAAACTTTTTGCCCAATACCTTTATTTATTTATTCTGCCCAATAATTATAGCATCCGTGATCTTACTGAGGTCTTGCCTCAGCCCTTATTACTGTCATGTTTCAATGGTGATTTTCTGTTTCCCACAGTCCTTCTATGTTTGCCGATTGGAATTCTTTTGTGGGAGAGAGTGGTCCCTCTCCCCTATTTGTTTGTTTATTCAGTTGTTTATCTTAACAGGGATCATGGAGGCTTATTTTATTCATACAGTGCTACCATTATTTTGCTATTCAAGTTCCGGCTTTGGTTATGGGAGCTCATTCAGGTTCACCGCTGTGCCCTATTGACGTGTGCCTCGCCTTTTATTTTTATTTGTTTGATCCCTTCCTTCCCTTTTGGCGCCACAGGCATCAAACACTTTCCCAAGGAGAGTGAAAGCCTAGGTCTGAGTGCTGGCATGCCCATCACTGTTGGGTTGGCACTGCTTCTAGTCCTTCCCGGTGGATAGAGCTAGGATATACACCTCTGTCTGTCTGCATATACACTAAGCCACACATAACACACATCTGTATTTATTTCCATACCCGTCTATCTGTATATATATTAAACAAAGCCATGAATACACCAATACCCCTGATTCCAATTCAGCACCACCACCTGTCTTTCCTCTTTTCATATTTGTTATTTCTTTCTCCTCAAGAAAACCTGCTCTCATTTTCTACAATGTATTTACTTCTTTGCTCATCTCTAGTATACATATAAAGTAATTCCACAATTGCTAAACCATAATAGGGGAAACAAATTTACCAACTAGAACACAATGTTTGTAATTATAGTGTGTGTGTGTGTGTGTGTGTGTGTGTGTCCCCTTATGTATCCAGTTAAAACACTTCCCCCCACTGCACCCCCCCCTCCTGTGCCACCGCCCTGGCAAATTATCTAGGTCCACTCTTCCTAGCCTCTTCAATGTGGTTATTTGATTCATTTGTTCACTGGTAACTGCCTGCATTTCACACACCCCCCATATCCTGGTTGATTTTATTTAATTTACATACAGCAACATTCACTTTGTACAGCACAGTTTTGTAGGTCTCGACAAATGCAGAGAGTCATGTATTTACTACCATGGTTCCACTCCAAACAGTTCCGTCACCTGAAAATTTTTCTCATGCTGTCCCTTTATGATTAACCCCTTCCCAGCCTAAGCCAATGTTGGAAATCACTGTTCCATCCTTAGAGTTTCACGTTCTCCGGAGTCATATAAATGAAATAATACAAGATGTAGGTTTTTGGCGGGGGGTGGGGGGTGTCTGGCTCCTTTCACTTAGTAAAATGCATTTAAGATTTATCCATGTTATTGCCTGAAGCAGTAGTTTGTTCCTTCATATTTCAGAGTAATATTCTATTGTAGGATGTATCACACACTATCCACTTACCTGCTAGATCTTCATAGTTTCCCTTTCTGGTGATTATGCATAAAGCTGCTATAAACAATCAGGTTTATACAGTTTCTGTGTGAAAACAGAGATTTCTCTTGAGTAGATACTTGAAGTGGGATTGCTGCCTGTATGTAGCACGTACATGTTTTGCCTTGTGAGAAACTGCCATGTTGTCACCCAAATTGCAAAGGAGCTTTGCTAATTTGAATTCCCCCTAGGAATATACAGTAGCATCAGCTGTTTTACATTCTTGCCAACTCTTGATGTCGTGGTATTTCCTGGTGGTTTTAATCTGCATTTTCCTAGTGACTAGTAATGTTGAGCATCCTTTCATGTGCTTTTTGGTCATTCATATATCTTTCTTACTGTTCAGATGTTTTGCCTATTTTAAGCTGGATGGTTTATATTCTTACTGAGTTTTGAGAGTTCTTGATATATTCTGGGCAGAAACCCTTTGTCAGAAATGTGGTTTGCAAATATTTTCTCCCAGTCTATGGTTTAGCTTCTTATTCTTTTTTTTTTTTTTAAGATTTTATTATTTATTCATTTATTTGACAAAGAGAAAGAGAGAGAGAGAGAGAGTGAGTGTACAAGCATGGGGAGCAGGAGAGGGAGAAGAAGGCTTCCTGCTGAGCAGGGGGCCAGTGTGGTGGGACTCAATCCCAGGACTCAGACACCATGACCTGAGCTAAAGGCAGATGCTTATCCAACTGAACCACCCAGGCGCTCCTAGCTTGTTAGTCTTAACAGTGTCTTTCAGAGTATGCATTTCAATTTTTATAAAGTTGAATAATTTTGATAATTTTTCAAAATTCATAATTTTTAAAAATGTATTCATTTGAGACAGAGAGAGACACACACAGAGACAGCATGAGCAGGGGAGAGAGGCAGAGGGAGAGAAGCAGACTCCTTGCTGAGTCAGGAGCCCAATGAAACGCTCAATCCCAGGACCCGGAGATCATGACCTGAGCCAAAGGCAGATGCTTAAGCATCTGAGCCACCCAGGCGCCCCTCAAAATTCATAAATGAAAATTTTTCAAAATTGATCAAAATTACCATTTTTTTCTCTTACAGATCATGTTTTTGGTATCATATCTAAACGTTCTGCCTAATCCAAGGTCGTGTTGATTTTTTCCTATCCTAGAAGTTTTATGATTTTAGCTTTTACATTTAGGTCTACAATCCATTAAATTTTTTTTATTGTGGTAAAATATGCCAACAAAAAATTTATATTTTAACCCTTTTAAAATGTGCAAGTCTGTGGCATTAAGTACATTAACAATGTTGTATAACCATCGCCACTGTCTGTTTACAGTGCTTTCTCTAGGATCTGTTTTGCATGAGGCATAAAAGGTACCTTCGTGAGGTATGGGTGGAGATTCGTTGTGCGTGTTGATGTTCGAACATTCCAGTATCATTTGGTGAAAATACTGTCCTTTCTCCAGTGAATTGCCTTTTTACCACTGTCAAAAGTCTGTTGACTCTATGTATCCTTCAGGGTTATTTGTAGGGCTGGCATTTCAGAAACCATATACCCAGCGTGTGATGTCCCACCTAATCAAAATGTTGTACTTTTAAACTACTAATTTGGGTGTTGAGCTGCTGTGGCGCTGGGAGGTAGGCATAAGGCACTTAAAAGTTGGAAGGTAAACTGACTCAAGAGTTAATCCACAACCAGGGACAAAAGAGACAGTCCCAGGGGAGGAGGGGAGGCACAGTTTTGATTTGAATGAGTCAAAGAGAATATCACCCTGGGCAAGGTATGGCCCAATACTAAGAGAATGAAAATTTCCTTTTTTATTGTCAGTCTCACTGCTATAACACTTCCACTAGTGGGGAACACAGCAGAGGGACCCATAACGATCCTATAAGGTACCATTTACACAACCGTTATAAGTGCAGACACCGTTCAATGGAATTGACATTTGAACCATCTATTATTATGCTATTATGAGATACTATGTTTGATTCCCATTTTACAGAGGAGGAAACTGAGCACAGACAGGCTAAGTAACTGGCCCCATATCACAGAGCTAGAAAGTGGCAGAGCTGGGACATAAATGAAGTCAGTCTGGTTGCAGAGCCCTTGCTGGTGCTTCAACATGACAAGGTTGTTCTCCATTCATGGCTCAGAAGGGTCTGGGCTCAGGAGGTAGGTTTCAGGAGTTGCCAAACTATAGTCTGAGGACAGAATCTGGTCCATTGCTTGCTTTGTAAGCAAAGTTTTCTTGAAATACAGTCATTATCAGTCATTTAGGTATTTCTGTGGTTGCTTTCATGCAGACACGTGGCAAAGTCAAGTTGCTACCAAGACCCATAGCCTGCAAAGCCAGAAATATTTCCTAACTGCTCCTTTAGGGAAAAGTTTGCATTGTATTTGGTCTTTTTTTTTTTTTTTTTTAAGACTTTATTTATTTATTTGACAAACAGAGATCACAAGCAGGCAGAGCAGCAGGCAGAGAGAGAGAGAGGAGGAAGTAGGCTCCCTGCTGAGCAGAGAGCCTGATGCAGGACTCAATCCCAGGACTCTGGGATCATGACCTGAGCTGAAGGCAGTGGCTTTAACCCACTGAGCCACCCAGGTGCCCCGTGTATTTGGTCTTCTATTAGCATAAGAGATGAAGGTTCTAGGTCTCCAAGGACAGAATGGAGAGAAAAGAATCCAAGAAAATTGGCAGAAACCACTTTAGATGGCAAGGTTGAGGAAGTACAACCAAAGAAAGAAAGAGATGCCATTATTATCAAATGTAATCATATCTCATTTTTTGTGAGAGCTTTTTAAAATAAAATGATAGTTGTAAATCTAGTGGAATTTCAAATATGGGGGGTTTTTGAAAGAAAGTTACTTGCAGAATTATAAAGGAAGAAATGCCCCTTTGTGTGTTCACTTTTGCAAGTTTGGGTTTTATTATGCTCAGTTTCCTTATGAAACTGATGCTCTCCAGAAAGGACTTTTTATTCATTTATGTGTTTGTTCCTTCTATGTGTTGGATGCCCTAGGCTGGCTTAGGCAACGGGAACAGAGTGGCAAAGCTCATGAGTATACAGTTCACTGAGGGGTACTGACGAGTAAAGAGACAGTGACAGTGTTGGGCCCAGAGTGAGCAAGGGTGTGAGAGAAGCAAATAAGAGGAAGCTTCTGGTCCAGACTGGGGGACGTGGTGTGTTTGTGTGTGGGTAGGTGCTGGGGATTTGGGAATGCTTCCTTGAGGCAGAAATATCTAAGTTGAGACTTGAAGGTCCATTAGGCAGTAAGCAGTGAAGACAGAAGGAGGGGCAGACCCAGGGGAGGAGGAGAGGGATTTGGGGCTGGGAAGAAAATTTCCATAAAGTCCCTGCAGCCTGCTGGAGTGGGATCCTCACCTTGAGGGTGGCTGGGGGGGGGGGGTGATAGAAGGGAAGGGCTGAAGGATGAGACAGGGAAGTGGGTGGGGCCAGCAACAGAGGGCCTTCTCTGCTATGCTAAGGAATTTGGCCTGCATTTTGAAGATGGGGGGGCACCTGGGTGGCTCAGTGGGTTAAACCTCTGCCTTCGGCTCAGGTCATGGTCTCAGGGTCCTGGGATCGAGTCCTGCATTGGGCTCTCTGCTCAGCAGGGAGCCTGCTTCCCCCTCTATCTCTGCCTGTCTCTCTGCCTACTTGTGATCTCTGTCTGTCAAATAAATAAATAGAATCTTAAAAAAAAAATGAAGATGGTGGGGGTTTGCAGAGAGGTTTTAAGCGGCAGTGGGACTGGCCATGATTCACAGAGTAGAATACTGCTCTGTGCAGTGTGGAAAGCAGACTGAGGACAGGAGGAAGATCAACACTAGTTAGAAGTGGCTGCAGGAGGGCACCGAGGTGGTTCAGGGGGTTAAAGTCTCTGCCTTTGGCTTGGGTCATGATCTCAGGGTCCTGGGATTGAGCCCCACATTGGGCAGAGAGCCCTGCATCGGGCGCTCTGCTCGGCAGGGAGCCTGCTTCCCCCTTTCTCTCTGTCTGCCTTTCTGCCTACTTGTGAGCTCTGTCAAAAAAAAAAAAGTGGCTGCGGTGAAGTAGACTCCCTGAATAAATCTAGAGAAGGCCAAATCTCTTGGACTTGGGACAGATCAGAGATGAAAGTCAAAGGGAGAAGAAAAAGCCAGAGGCCAGGGTAACTTGATAGTGATTGTGCCATTCAGAATGAAGAGGACAGAGGAGCTAAGGGGAGAGAGGGGCTTTCGTTTTTTTTGGAGGATGGTGGCAGAAGGTGCTGAATGCACCTTTGGGCATGTTGAGTCTTTGTCTCTGATGAGCCTTTGTCTCTTCCATTGAAGAGGTCCATAGGCAAAAGGATTTATGAGTCTATGGCTCAGGAAAGGGGATAAAAACATAGATGTATGAGTTGTCAGTAGGGGGATGATATGTGAAGCAACTGGAGGGGTGAAATTTTCTCAAAGAGGGGCTTTAAAGTAAGAAGAGGAAAGAGACCAAGGATGAAATCTTAGGAACACCGTCATTGTCTACAGAGTTAGAAGGAAAACAAGAATATCACAGAAACCAAGGGAAGAGAATCTTACAAGAAAGGGGGGGTTACGCAAAATTATAGAACATTCAAGAAATAATAAAGCCTGGAGGATGCCCATTCCATCTGGCAACAAGGAAGGCACTGGGGATTTTGATGGGGAGTTTCAGTAGAGTGATAAGAGCAGAAGCTATATTTCAGTGGAATGAAGATGAATGAAAAGTAAGGAAGTATGGATATCAGGAGAAGACAAGTCAAAAAGCTTGGCTGTGAGGGAGATGTGGGGAGGTGGAAGGGTGGCTGGAGGGGGCCTTTGGCTGGGAGAGAGTTTCCTATAGGAGAGATCCGAAGCATGTTTAAATGCTGATGGGAAGGAGTCAGGAAAGAAAAGGAGAGGGGTGAGCAGAAGGAGCATAATCTCTGAGGAGGCAGGAAGAAGGGATCCCAAGCATAGTGGAGTAGTCAGCCACTGTGTTGGGAAGGAAGGAAGAAAGGTGGTTATGGATACCGGCCAGTGTACTGGGGTGGCAATAAGGAGTAGAGCGTTTTCACTTGGTGGTTCCATTTTTTTCTCTAAAGTTGACAGGGAGATGATCTCTAGAGAACAAGAAGGGAGATCATAGGGCAACAAGTTAGAAAAGAATGGTCATCAAGGAAATGGGAGAGAAAGCTGATTAAGAACAAAGGATTGCTGGGGAGGGTTGGGGGCTTTAAAGTGTGAGGCTGGAGATCAGAACACTAACAGCTCCACTCCAAGGGGTTGGTAATTTTATTCTCCAGTGCTCAGCAGCCCAAACGTCAGAGCTAGGAAGGAGAATGGTTTCACTGACCTCAACAGGTGTCATTTAAGAACAGTGGGATATTGGGAACAGTGATAAAAGATGGTTCATGGAGATTCCATATAGGATAGAAAAAGAGATGATGACTGAGGGGAAGCATGAAGACAGAAGAGAGAATGCCAGGGTTTGATGGAGTTAACAGCTGAGGCAGAAGTGAGAGTCGGAGAAGCAGAAAGCCATGAGGTAATCCGCTGGGGTGGGGGTTTGAACTTATGATTTCAGAGGTGGAGCAGTACTTGGTCATGATACTCCAAGGGTGTCAGAAGTGGGAATGAGGCCACTGAGGAGGTGGTGCCAGTGAGCTTCTAGACTCTGGGATGGCTCCTTGACTTTGGGCATGGGGAGGACTTGAGGTAGGAAAAACTGAGCCAGGGTTAGAGTCTGCAGTGGAAGAGGAGGAGGGGGCCTGAGGTCAAGAAAAATCAGGGTGAGGTTGGGGTAAACACCGATGAGTGCTTGACAAATGTCTGATGAATACATGAATACAGGAATCAGTAAATATGTGAATGCATCAACTCAGACCAATTTGGCACATTCTGGGAATATCTAGCCATCAATCTCGAGATCCCAGGGGAAACACTAGGATTACAGAGGCCCGGTTAGGAGGAGTGTACGGGTCTCAGGCTATCATAAGCGTTAAAGGCAAGCAGTTCTTTTCAGCCTATCCTATCTTAAGAGGCTATTTGAGTCCTCTAGACCTGCCCAGGTCCAAACAGATAGCTACTAACCCCTTGTAGCTATTGAGCACTTGAAATGTGGCTCCACATAAAACACACCGGATTTCAAAGACTTGGTAAAAAGAAGGAAAAAAAAGAACATAAAATATCTCATTTTAAAGTATTGATGATGCTGAAATCCCAATTTTGGGGAATCGATGCATTTAAATAAATAAAACATTATGAAACATTATTAAAATGAATAAAACATTATTAAACATTATTAAATAAATAAAAAATTATTAAAATGAATTTTGCTTCCCCCCCCCACTTTGCTTATGAGGCTACTAAAATATTTTAAATTACAGATGGGGTTCACATTGCATTTCTCCCGAGCAGCTGGCTCTAGGCCTTGGTCCATAGCTTCTGCAATCCCGACAGGAAGGATTATGCAGCCTGTGTGATGTGCCTGTTGTACCAGTAAATGAATAAAGGCAGCCCTCTTGAACTTCCACACATACCTGGGGCAGGAGTACAGTTTGAACTTGCAAAGGCTTGCGTTTCTTGTATACAGGAAATTTCGCTGTAAGAGAACACTTCGTATCCCTCAAAGTATTGCAAAACCTTCCCCTGGCCCTACTAGATGGGGTCTGCATCCTTGCAATGACCCCGTGGTTTATCATTGCCTCCACCGTTATCACAGTTGGGATAAACCGAGGGACTCATCCGGTCTCTCTTCTTGGCGTATTTCTGACATGAGGGGGCTGCAGATGGTACAGACTGTACTTTATACTTTTCCTTTGACTGGGGAATCCCGAGACGGTTCTCCTCCATGCCCAGTCTCCTTGGAATCTGCGGGGAGAGCTTGCTTCACATTACAGTTTGGAAGGCCCTTATTTCTGCCAGGGATTGTAGATGACCCTACATTAGCAGTAGCCAGAGCTGGTTTGGGCTTAAATTTAAAAAAAAAAAAAAAAAAGTAGCAAACACTAAGAGCTTACCCTAGGTTGGAGGATACTGAGGCTCCAAGAGGTTCCGTAGCCTGAGAGGTTCCACAGGTGTGAAGTAGGCAGAGCCAGCTCTAAACTCAGGTGGTCCAACTCCAAACCTTGTGACGCTCACACCCCCTACACTTTTCAACACGTCTGGGAAACAAAGAGAGGGCAGTCTCACTTACTTGGCCTTGGGGAAAAGCCTTCCTTTTCTCCAAAAGAGTATGGCGTCGGTTGGCCTGACACATTTTGCTCACACACGCGTTGAATAGCACAGTTGAGGGCAGGTCCTTTCCACAGAGGTTCCTACACTGTACACCAGAATAACTCCGTCCAAGTTAAGAGCTGCATTCCAGACCTGTTAAATCAGAATTCTGGGAGTAGGGCCTAGGAATTTGTATTTTTAAAACATTTCTAAGGGGATAAGGGAACCCTCATTTCACAAAATGATAAACATAGGCTCTAGGTAAGTACCTTGATTTAGGATCTGATTTAGAACTTGGACTTCTGGGTGACCATTGGGACAAAATGTAAGGAAGTTACAAGGAAGGTTTATTTCACCCACCTGAAAAGAGTGGATCTGGCTTTTGGGGGCTCCTTAGGCAGAGCTGACATTTTTGCGCTAGGTTCGACGAGGCTTCCCAACCTTCAGACTGCTCTTGGCGCCCTGCTTCATCTCAGGCAACGGGTGAGTGCTGTTAGTTGGAGCCGGACTGACTCTCTCCTTCTTCTTCCTTTTATTTAGCCTTTCCGTGTTATGATGTACCCAGCTGGTCCTGGATCTGGTGACTCCCCAGAAGGCTTCCCTGAGCAACCGAGGCTCCAGCCACAAATCGGAAATCACACAGCTCAGACACTAGGTACTGAATTTGGGAGTATTAAGCAGTCCTTGCTTCCCAGCGTGGCTGGGGTAGACTGAGGGTGAGACAGGGGGAAGAGAGACTCAAAGAGGTCTTCGGGTAGCACAGAATCCACAGAATCCTAACCTTCATTTAGTGACATGGGCTTTATTTGATCCACAAAGATTTGGTTCCTCCTGTGTGCCTGGCACTGTTGTAGGCACTAGAGAGATATCTCAATGAAAACCAACCAACCAACCAACCAACCCAGACTCAGCGCCTGCCTTGTGGAGCTTTCCCCCCCAGCCTTCCTTGACTTCCTTACCAGTGGGACACCCCCCCTTTTTTTTTTTTTTCCAGATTAGGTTAAAAGTGGGCCCATTTGGAATAGGATGGGAAAGGAGACGAAGCTGTAGATTTCATTTGTGACCTAGTATCTGAGCTGGGGAAGACTGAGCAGAGTCAGGAAAAGAAAACTAATGGGGAAGCACGCACGCTCTTCCCTGGGATGAGAGAAGAGAGATTATAGAAGTCAGGGCTATGTGGGGCTTTAGGGAAAGTCCAGCGCCTCATTTTACACGTGAGGAAACTGCAGGACAGAGAGGTTAGAGCGTACCCCGAGGGGACCCCCTCGTTAGGTGGCAAAAGTGGGAATGGAACTGTGGCCCTGGAATGATACTATGCAGCCTCCAGCGAGGCGCTCAATTTTCACACTGGGCGCCTGCATGGCTTCTGGGAGCTAGGCCCGGCCGTTGCCACGGGGAACAGGTTCCCCGCCCTCGCGGGCCCACGCGTGGCCCTGCGCTCCCAATAAAGTTTTTGTTGAAGCGCAGCTGTACCACGTGAGCCGGCCCGGGGGCGGGGTCGGGGTCGGGGGCGGGGCCGGGCTCAAGAGACCCGGCGGGCGGCCTTGAGGAGGGGAGGCGGGCGCGAGCCGGAGCGCGAGCGCGGCGGCTGGCCATGATCGCGTCGTGCCTGTGTTACCTGCTGCTGCCGGCCGCGCGCCTCTTCCGTGCCCTCTCAGGTACCGGCCCCGCGTCCCGGCAGGCGGGTGCCAGGCCCGGGCCCACGTCGGCGGGATCCCGCGGGGCCCGGGGCGGTGTGCGGCGCGTCGGGCCTCACGACCACCCTTCCCCGGCCAAGTGGGGAGGCGGCCCTCGGTCCCCGGGGCCCGCGCTGGACCCCACGGGGCCCCGGGCCCGGCCGACGACCCTCGCGGGCGCCCCTCCTCTCCCCGCGCCTGTGGCCTGGTGGTGTCCGGCCCACGCTTAATGCGGGAGGGGGACGGCGAAGCGGCAGGAGCCGTCCTTCCCGGGCCCCGGGGGTGTACAGGTTTCAGGGGTCCGCCGAGTCACTGCCTTGGGGGCTCGGCGAGGGTTGGCAACTCGGGTCCAGGCGAACGCCCGAATTGTCGGGGCTTGGGTGGGGGGTGGTGTCTGTGGGCCGAAAACCCGCAGGCACCTGCCCTCCCCCGGGTTACTCCAAGCTCACCTTTCCCAGCCGCCTCTCCGCTCGCTCTCCCGCCGCGTCTTTCCTTGAAACACCGGTGCTCACAACCCAGAGACCTTTACCGACCCAGCTTTGAAGCAGCCTCCCCTGCCCTTAGAGATGCTGTGGGGTGGAGCCAATGCCCAGCTGGTACTTTAGAGGGGGAAGGGAGCTATTGTTTTTTTTTTTTTTTTAATTTTATTTATTTATTTGACAGGCAGATCACAGAGAAGCGGGCAGAGAGAGTGGAGGAAGCAGGCTCCCTGCTGAGCAGATAGCCTGATTTTGGGGGGGGGGGGGGGCTCGATCCCAGGACTCTGGGATCATGACCCGAGCCGAAGGCAGAGGCTTTAACCCACAGAGCCATGCAGGCGCCCCGAAGGGAGCTATTCTTTCACTTTTTCATGATCTGCCTGCGCTGCCATTCCTGGTCTTTGAAATTCCCGAGGTTCTTAGGACACCATCACTTTCCACAGAACTCCCAAAATGTTCTCTGGCAATTTAGAGGCCGGGACAGACCAAGAGCTACTCTCTTGGAAATAAGCAGTCAACTGCATTCTGTGTTTTTCCTTTCTAGACCTTTACACGTGTGTGTGTGTGTGTGTGTGTGTGTGTGTGTGTGTGTTTGTGTGTGTGTGTGTAGATCCATTTATCTAGTTATTTGTGTGTCTGCCGCTGGAATGCAACCTCCAGGAGGGCAGGGCCATGTCTGTTTTGCTACTGTATCTCCAGTGCTAGCACACGGCCCTGAATATAGCAGGCACTTGATTCAGGATGAGAAACTCCACGGAAGTAATTGCTTTCAGAGAATTAAAGCATATTCCTTTATCCATGCTGTCATTTCTGGAGCTCTTCCGATGTCCACCATGGTAGCCTCAGTGACATATACTAGTCCACAGTTTTCTAGGCCTGCGGTCAGCCTTTAGAGATCTCAGAGGAGGGACCACTTCCCTCCCTCCCCCATTAAAGTAGTACCACTTTTTAAAAACTTGGTGTATTTGGTTTTTACATAAGGGTTTCTTTCTTTCCCTCCCTCCCGTCGTTACTTCCTATAAAACAATTCTGTTGAAAAACCAGCCACCGCCACCACCAGAATTCTCCTAAATTTGAAACCAAGGACCCTCACACTTGTCAACCAGAGAGCCTCTGCCATCTGGTATGCAGAAGATGTTTCAAGGGGCAGGGAATTAGCAAATCCCTGAGATTAAAGCCAGCAACACAGTTCATCCGTGTAAAGCGGGGTTTCCCCATCTCAGCATTATCGACATTCGGGCCTAGATAATTTGTTGTGGGGCTGTCCTCTGCACTGTAGGATGTCTAGCAGTATCCTTTTCCATTAACCTCTAGATGCCAGCAGCATCCCTGCAGTTTTGACAACCACTGTTTCCAGATAATACCATATGTCCCCTGAGGGCAAAATCACCCCTTGTTGAAAACCACTGGCTGAGAGGGACATAGACTATAGATCCACGTACACTATCAATAAGATAATATCTTTCAACATTTGAACCATTTTGATACTTTTCTTGCCTTTTGAAAAAACAGAGCTGATAAAATGAGTCTCTGGTGATTGAGGGTGAGCTTGTCACTTGTCCCGTGCTGTAAATAAGTGATTTAGTGAGTGTGGGTGTTTGCTTGCACCAAAACCAAAAGACTGTGCTTGGAGTTTGGGGGCCTCCAAGTTTAGAGTTTTCCCACTTGCTGTCTTGCCTGTTGGCTGTCATTTGTTGCTGCTGTAGCAAAGAGATGACAGCTGTCTCTTACTGTCACTCGTTGGCACCTTCCGATTTATAGCCTCTGGTGTTTTATGGAATGGGAAGGCTGATAATGAAGTTGTGAAGATTTATGAATAGAATATATAGCTTTGAGAAAAAGAACTAGGGCCTTTGCTAAGAAATAAATTGTGTACATTTTGAGACACCCTTTTTGTCTACTTCAGGACATTTTCTCTTTTTAAAGATTTTTTTTAAAAGATTTTATTTATTTGACAGACAGAGATCACAAGTAGGCAAAGAAGCAGGCAGAGAGAGAGAGAGAGAGAGGAGGAAGCAGGCTCCCTGCTGAGCAGAGAGCCTGATGCGGGGCTCGATCCCAGGACCCTGGGATCATGACATGAGCGGAAGGCAGAGGCTTTAACCCACTGAGCCACCCAGGTGCCCACAGGACATTTTCTTTTGGAATGTTTTCATAGATTAGAGGATTTATAGAACTAGAAAGGTTCTTGGAGATTATGTTGTTCAAACTTTCCCTTTTCCGCCTTTACAGTCAAGAGTGAGTCCATCTCACCAGGGGCTTTGTCCAAGGTCACATGGTTTGTTAGTTTCAGTGCTAGGTCATAACCCACAGTTCTGATTCATGGTCAAGTGCTGGTTCCAATGTAATGTGACCCTTAGAACCAGAGAGTTGATGCTCAATAGGAGTCGTGACCTCTAGACAGAAGGGGGTGGTGGTGGTTATATATGACCATCTCCATCCTAGATTATGTGGGACAGCATTCTTTCATTGATGCACTGAATATATATCAGATCACTACCATACAAATTAGTTTATACTTATAAAGCACTTAGAATAGCACCTGGCACATAAAGCACTTTATGCTAATGATAATGGTGTTCCGGGCCCTAAAATGGGCAGGCTCGGTGATGGTAAACAATGGGCAAGGTGCACATGATTCTTGTTTGTATGGGACTTTCCTTTTAGTTGGGAGAAGAGTATGGTTTGGGGCATGTTGTCATCTTATAACACAGTATTTTGGCTTGCTTCTTAGATGCTTTCTTCACATGTCGAAAAAATGCCCTCCTGGCGAAGAGCTCGTCCACCCAGGTAGAGGGCGACTTTGCCATGGCCCCTCGGGGTCCCGACCAGGAGGAGTGTGAGGGCCTGCTACAGCAGTGGCGAGAAGAAGGGTCGAGCCAGGTGCTCTCAACTTCGAGTGAGGGTCCCCTTGTAGATAAGGGACTAGCCCAGAGCAGCCTGGCGCTCCTGATGGATAATCCTGGAGAACAGGATGCTGCTTCAGAGGACAAGTGGTCCAGCAGGCAGCTGAGTGACCTGCGGGCAGCAGAGAACCTGGAGGAGCCTTTCCCCGAGGTGCTAGGAGAGGAGCCACTGCCAGAGGTCGAGGGCCCAATGTGGGCGGCTGTCCCCATGCAGACCGGCCCCCAATATGCAGACTGTGCTGTCCTCCCAATGGGTGCCCTGGCTGCAGAGCAGTGGGAAGAGGACCCTGCAGTGGTGGCCTGGAGCATAGCACCTGAGCCTTTGCCCCAGGAAGAGGCTCCCATCTGGCCTTTTGATGGCCTGGGGCAGTTGCAACCTCCCCCAATGGAAATCCCGTATCATGGTGAGTCTGACAACTGGCTGAGTGAGCCTGGGCAACAGCTTGTCTCCAGTGTGAGCAGAGCCTCTGCTAAAGAGAAGATTCTCTGACAGGGAGCTCTGTTGCATTCTGTTTTTGTGAGAATCTTACAGTATCAGATCTCGAGGGGCCTTAGAGATTGTCTCATCCAGCCCCATGGTTTTTTGAAATAGATGATGAAATAGCCATGGTGCAGAGAGGTGGCAAGACAGGCCTGAAGTCACACAGCTAAGTAGAGGCAGAACTGAAAGCACACCCTCGTTCTGATTCTCCACTCTCTAGCAATTGTGGTGGAAAGATCTCAGAGCCTCCACACCCTGCCTCAACCAGAATTTTATCTTCTGGTTTTATCTATGTTATATATATTTGGCTTCCATTAATATTTGAAGAATGAGTTCTGTGGCTCAAATAGGTTTGAAATCCACTTTGCAGCTCCCACAGGCTCTAGGAGAGATGGGGACATGTGGTTTATAGCCCCACAGGCTTTTTTGAATTTAAAGGTTAGGAAACACTCAAGGCTGAGATTACTCTAGTAATGTCTTTAACCTCAGGTGATTGTGAAGCACATTGATCTGTGATTCTCCAGAGACCCATAGACTTACCAAAGTGAGAAACTGTCAGCCTAGAATTATTGACCATGTACCAGGTGCCAGGTATCATGCTTGGGACATTGGTGAACAGGCCAAGATTGTCTCTGGCTTCGTGGAGCTTATTATCTAGTCTGAAAATGTCTTATGAGCGCTGCTCAAAGAGCCATAGAGAAGGATGGGTGGTAGGGAAGATAAAAAAAGGAACCTGAGGCACAGTAGCTCTGACTCAGGAGTGGAGATGGTGGGACCTGAGGATAACATACTTGTTGTGGACCTCTTCTTTCCGACCCCTTTGCAGAAATCTTGTGGCGAGAATGGGAGGATTTCTCCGCTCAGCCAGATGCTCAGGGCCTGGAGGCAGGGGATGGCCCTCAGTTCCAGTTCACTCTGATGTCCTATAACATCCTGGCCCAGGACCTGATGCAGCAGAGCTCAGAGCTCTACATGCATTGCCACCCGGACATCCTCAATTGGAACTATCGCTTTGCGAATCTCATGCAGGAATTCCAGCACTGGGACCCGGATGTGAGTGAAGAGGGGAGGAAGTGCCATCTTGTATTTGCTTTGAACCTGGGCTGTTTCCCAGTGCTCTTAGAAAATGAGTTCAACCCCATAGTTTTTTTAGGATTGGTGTTTTGCCTAGGGCTGGAGCTTTCCTGCCTGGAGTAAATTGAGTTTTGGGCAGGTGCTGAGAAGACTCTCGGGGTACACAATTTCCAGCACCATTATGCAGGGAGGGAGACTCGAGGGATTCAAGAAGCGGGAAAATCCAACTCGGGCATCTAGCCTAATCAACTTAACTCTGGGCTCTACATGCATTGCCACCCGGACATCCTCAATTGGAACTATCGCTTTGCGAATCTCATGCAGGAATTCCAGCATGAGATTACTGGGCCTGTCCTTGCTGGTGGTGGCTGTCTGGGAAGAATCGGCCATGGGGGAAATTTCAGTGTGACCCTGCCTGAGACAAGCAGCAGCTTCCCACCTGGCCTCAGTGCCTCCTCCTTGGGTGGGAGTCACTTTCCAGCACTCTTGGTACTCTGTAGTGATTGGTTTCCTTGTCAATCTCCCAGATCCTGTGTCTCCAGGAAGTCCAAGAAGATCATTACTGGGAGCAGCTGGAGCCTTCTCTGCGAATGATGGGTAATGCAGCTCCCTGGCATGCTCACCAGTCTTGCTTCCTCTGGCCCTGTCTGCTCTCTCCGGAAGGCACCAGCTTTTTCTTTTGCCTCAGTAAATCCTCAGTCTCACCTGTGCACTAGCTCCTCTGTATGGGTGAGAGAAAGAATGAGTTCTGCAGTTTTAAGGCAGTTCTGACATTGAGTGCCATTTAATCCTTGAAGTAACCCACCTTGTGGGGCTGAGTTACTGTTATCCCCATTTTTATAGTGAGGAGACTGAGGTTCTGAAAATGTGTGTGACTTGCTCAAGGTCACCCATGCTACAAAGTTAGTAGGTTGTGGAGCTAGGACTCTAATTTGTCTGACTCTAGAATCCATGTTTTTTCTATCCAGTGACACTGCTTCATGCCCTTCTGTCCTCCTTCCCCTTTAGCCACTCCGTCATCTGGTTATAACTGTAAGGGAACCTCTGCAGAGTCAACGAGTTGGCAAGGACAGGAACCCCCTTATGGAGCAGCAGGACAGGAGCAGTGCCATAGGCACACACACCCCGGCTACTGCCACTGGTTGGAGGGATTCAGGCTTGGAGGTCCCTGACCCATGTTCTTGGCCGGGTGTTCCTTGCAGGTTTTACCTGTTTCTACAAGAGGAGGACCGGGTGTAAGACAGATGGCTGTGCTGTCTGCTACAAGCCCACGAGATTCCGTCTGCTCTGTGCCAGCCCCGTGGAGTACTTCCGGCCTGGCTTGGAGCTCCTCAATCGGGACAACGTGGGCTTAGTGTTGCTGCTGCAGCCACTAGTCCCAGAAGGCCTGGGGCAAGTCTCGGTGGCCCCGCTCTGTGTGGCAAATACCCACGTCTTATACAACCCACGCCGGGGTGATGTCAAGCTGGCCCAGATGGCCATTCTCTTGGCCGAAGTGGACAAAGTAGCCAGGTTGTCTGATGGCAGCCATTGCCCCATCATCTTGTGTGGGGACCTGAATTCTGTTCCTGATTCACCTCTCTACAACTTCATCAGGGACGGAGAGCTCCAGTACCATGGGATGCCAGCCTGGAAGGTGAAACGGGAGAGGCCACTGGAGAGTGAGGTGGGGGGATGGGAATGGCCAAGAGAGAGAGTCAGGTGTTGGCAACTTCTGTGGCAGTGACCTCAGCTACACCTTTTCTGGCTCCCACTGGCTTTTTCCTGTTCTGTTGAATAGTGTGTATGGAAGTCTGGAAGCTAGAAATTCCTGGGTGCCTTTGGCATCTGGGAATTCTTTTAGTTTTTATCATTAATTTTTAGTTCGTGAGTAATACAGAAGTGCATCCTTGCAAGAATTCAGACATTGTAAAATAAGACCAAGCCCCCTTTATCACCTACATTCCTTACCTTTTCCTTTAGAGTGAAGTAGTAATTGTTTGAAGTTTGGTGGTGGTGTTCCAGAATATTCTGTGTGCATTTACAGTGATATCTAAGTTCCTGTGATATTGTAATTATAATTTACACTTATTAGGCACTTACTGGGTTCCCGATGCTATTTTAAGCACTTTACTTAAATTAGCTCACTCAACTTTCACAATTTCTATCATCGTTTTCATTTTTTAAGTGAGGAAACTAAGGTGTAGAGAAGTTTGGCGGTTTACTGGCTCTAGGCCATGCAGGTAGCTAGTGGTGGAATCAGGATCCCAGAGTCTTTCCCCTCCAATACTGTGCTGTGATTGCTTCTGAGAGCTCATATATGATCTACTGTCTGTGTGTTTGTAAACCCATTACTGTATGTTTCGTTCTGTAGCTTGTTCATTTTCGCTCAATGTATATATGGATCTATCTCATTCCTTTTAACTGCTGAATGTTGATAGCATACATATCTCGTAGTTTTATTCCATTTAGCACTGTTGATGGACATTTAGCTTGTAGTGATTTCTTTATATGTCACTTAATCTCCCTGTTCTTCTGTTTGGCCACTGCTGTCCATCTTATCACTTAACTTGTGGCAAGGCGTAGTGGCGAAAGGATACAGAAATGGCTGTGTTATTGTTGAGCACTCTGGGCTTTTATTTTAATAAGGTTACTCAAGTGCCAGCAATGTCCTGGTTCCCATGTGTGCAGAGAAAGGTCTTATCCTGCCAGAAAGCGCTATAATCAAGGAGCTCAGAGAATGGGAAAAAGAATTTACTAAGTGCCTACCATGTGATCAGCACCATTAGGCATAATGATTAAGAGCCAGCCAGTCCTAAGTTCCAGTCGCTGCTCTGCTACCTTGTGCAAGTTACTTAACTTCCTTAAGCCCCATGTGCCTCATCCATACACTAGGGATAAAATGGGACCCATTTCAGAAGGGGGTTTTTTGTTGTTATTTGGCAGATCAAATACAAGAATGCATGGTAAAGTATTTTCTGGTTCCTGCTTCAAAGGAAGCAGTCAGCCATCAGTTGTTATTATCAAGATTCTTAATTGTAGGTGATTATTATTATTATCCCATTTTTATATTATTATCCCATTTTATAGTGGAGGATATTGAACCCTGGGGTTAAGTAACTTGCCCAAAGTTACACAGCTAGAAAGTGACCATTAAATCTTCGGTCTGTTTTACTTGAGAGGGCATATTGAAAATGTCTGTCCTTCAAGTGCAGATTGATTGTTTCTATCGCTGTGCTCTCCCTAAGACTCAGCTAGTGTCTTGCACATAGCTGGCATTAACATATTTGTTGTTGTTCGATGACATAAAGGGAGTTTTGCTACACAGGGTAGAGCTATGCAGATGACTGATGTTACCCGATGTTTCCCTGCTACATTCTGTCCGTTCCCAGGCTGCTCATTGGCTTTTACCAAGGATGGTGACGTAGATACGGTAAAATGCTTGGTGCATTTCCCATTTGGTTTGACCCTATGGTTTCCTCATGATGGACTTAAGATGCTAGACCTTGATCCAGAAGATCCAAAGATCGAGATAAAACTTTTTCCCACTGCAAATTAAAGCCCCTGAAAGTTGATACACCCTGTGGAGACTCATGTAGATTTTTCTGAGGTGAAATTCAGGGGACCATATGTTCATACAGTTCTATTCCTTTGACTCACGTACCTTATCTTCTTAGAGCTCCTTTCTGCTTCATGGACATTTCAGTGCTTCTGGTTTTTTAAAAATAAGTTTTAATTAGCATCTTATTTTTAGCAACTTCCCTGAAACTGACGTGTTTTGCTTATATTATGTATATAGTGTGTGAGTGTGTGTGTATCTGCATGTCCCAAATCATGGACTATTTTCTTTTTCCATCTTGGTATCATCATTCCCACCTGCTCTTTCCTTCTAGGTGTCTGGACAGGAAGACTTTTCCCATCAGCTTTACCAGAGGAAGCTGCAGGCTCCACTCTGGCCCAGCTCCCTGGGCGTCACTGACCGCTGTCAGTATTTCTCCTCCTGTCACCCCAAGAGAGCAGGTGAGCCTGTGCCACATTCTTGGTTGGCTGTGCCTCTGTGCCCATTTTGGGAGAAAGCTGGTATTTCAGTGAGAAGAGAAAATGTAATTCCCTCAATTCTCTTAGCAAGTTCCTTTGTTTTTCCCACCGCCCTCCTCATGACCTCCCAGTGAAATGAACAACTTTAAATCCTATCTGTTGGAAAATCAGCTGGTCCTCGGAGCCAGGCTTCCTCTATGTCCCTATACTGGAAGCTTCTTGGTATTAAGGCTGCTTCAGCATGTGGCTTCTCTTCCTTTCTCTCACTGTGTGGCTTTTCCTGGTTTGCAGAGAGACTGAAGTATAGCCGAGACTTTCTGCTGCAATTTCGTTTCTGTGACATTGCCTGTCAGCGACCAGTCGGACTGATTCTTATGGAAGGAGTGACAGATACTAAGCCAGGTAATGGACACTAAGCTTATTTTCTCGGCCTTCTTTCCTCCTTCCCCCTGATATTTGCCAGTTACGTGGTTTCTTAGTCTTTTTGTAGGTATAATTCTCAAGGTCAGCTTCTGGTAATCATGCTTAGAAGGAAGGTCAGTGGAGTTCTGCACCCATACGCAGGCCTAGACGTGTGGCATAGTGAGAACATGGACCAGGAGTCAGGAGACTTGAGCTCCAGTCATGTCTGAGACCTTGAATGAGCCATGGAGCCTTTTTAGGCTTAAGTAGCTAGTGGCCAATGTGTGTACAGCAGATAGGGGAGATGCACATGAGAGGGTTTGAGAGTTGTAAGGTGACAGTGGTCCTGCTGCTGATAAAAAGTTACTCCTACTGAGAACTCCCAGATTGAACATGGCAGAGTATGCTTGACATTTTCCCCTTCTTGTCTCTGAAACCATTCCAGAGCAACAAGGATTGGAAAAAAGCAATGCAAACTCCATCTTTGAGAAAACTAGGAGACTTGAATGTATCTGAAACTGTGGATCATGGCGTAGGTAGAATGGCTGCAGGAAGCACTGGAGGATGTGCAGGTGTGCTGGCGGAAGTATGGAAGGATGTATCTGGGGGCTGTGTTGATCTCAACAAAGACCCAGCGCAGCACATTTCTCCAAAGTGCGGAGTGTACCTTGAGGCACAAAATTTAAAAATTCCTTATTTCATCAGCAAGAATAGTATGCACAGGTTGTGATAGGAGATTCTCTGAACCTGCTTTGGTCTTAATAGGCACTGGAGAAAAGCCTGATAAGGAATCAAGCCCTATTTGCATTAAGTAGTCTGAGTGGCAGGAGGGGCGATGAGATACTTACAGAGCTGCATATCGCTTTTGGCTGGGGAGAAGTAAAGATTAAAAGGACTCATATACAACCCTGTGTCATCAGGAATATTCCTGTTACTTGGAATGCATACCCAGCTCTTCCCTCAGAGAAGCTGTGCAGATAGCTGGTACAGAAAAATCTCAACTAATTCAAAGCCAGGGTGCTTAAAAGGAACCAGCACGAGAGCTGTGCTAGAATATTGCAAGAAAGAAAGCAGAAGGAACAGGAAAAACAAAAGACAGATAAAGAACGCTTACCTCAAAGATAAAAATTGTTGTCATGTAGCATATGAAAGATTATGATTATTTTCCCATGAATAAAAAAGTGAAGCAATTGCCTTTTTAAAATAAGAGTACAAAAATAATTGCCTTTATAAAATAAGTTCAGACATTGCAGGACATCAGAAGTTGAAATGGAAGCTGCAGAGCCAGGAAAAAATTAAAAGTTTAAAAATCACATAAAATGAAGACAAAATTGGTACAGCATAAGAAGGAATGGGAATAGAGACTGCTGAAGACGGACCAAGAGACAGAAGCCATGAAAGAAAAAGCAAGATAAAAAGGACGTAAAAGATAACAGGGATTAGAAATGATAGTAGTGGAAGATCAGGAGACTCTTAACATACACAAAGTTGGAGTTCCCAGAGAAGAAAACCAATATAATGGCACAAAAGAAATGCGTAAAGGTATGATTCAAGGAAAAATTTTCCCTAAGTTAAAAGATTTGAGTCTTCAAATTGAGATAAAGTACCATGTTTCAGTAGTAAATGACATAGGAGAATCAACAATAAGATATCTTACTGAAGTTACTAGAAGCCAGAGACAAAAGAATCCTTTGGGCAGTTGAACCAAAAAGATTGGGCTGCTCTTAAGGGTAAAAATAACCAGGTTGGCTTCAGACTTCTTAACATTATCATTCAACTCTAGAAGACAAGAGGACAAGGCTTCACGGAAGGAAGGTATGATTCAAGATTTCATACTCAACCAAAAGCTCTTGTTGACCAAACTGTGAGAACAACCTAAAATAACCAAGCCATGACTGTATTAGAAGGCCTGATGATAAGCAATTAATTTATTTTTTCTTGTAGGAATTTAGTTTGAATTGGCATTTTGCACAAAGCAAACATTTCAGTGGCTTTATTATTATTTTTTTATTGTGAAGTTAAATCTGTTATGTAGCTCTAGCAATAGCGATTATGGTAATGACCCCCATGTGTGAAGCAGCTACCATGCTCCAGGAACTGAGAGAGCTGCTGGTATTAAGTGGACTCAGGCAGGGAAGCAGTGACTTAGTGCTTTAGAATTACAAAATCCTAAAGTTAAGACAGTAGTAGGACCCCACATTTCATGTTAAGAAGAATACATTATTAAAAACCAAACCAAAACAGTATTGTACTTGAAACATAAAACAAGCATTTCAATTTAATACAAAATGAAAACTTTAAAACATATACTGATGATCACTTTGTAAGTAGAATCATTATGTAGGGGGAAAATATCCAATTCACTAGCAGTGCAAAATAATTAGCAGTATTTTCAAAATTGAGATTAAATTTGGGTAAACACACTGATCCACCATAAGTGTACTTACCATCTATCACTGTACAAAATTATTACAGTATTACTCTGTTCCCTGTGTTGCATTTTTCATACCTATGATTTACTTACTTTATAACTGGAATTTTGTACCTCTTAATCAACTTCACCTATTTTGCCTCTCCTTTACCTCCTCTCCTCCATCAACCACTGATTTGTTCTCTGTATTTATGAGTCTGTTTCTATTTTGTTCTTTGTTTTGATTTTTAGATTTCACATGCAAATGAAATCATATGGTATTTGTCTTTCTCGTAAGTTATTTCACTCATAGTGCCCTCTAGGTCCACCTATGTTGTCACAAATGGCAAGATTTCATTCTTTTTTATGGCTGAGTAATATTCCGTGTGTGTGTGTGTGTGTGTGTGTGTGTGTACGTACATTCTATGTTCTTCATCCATTCATCTGTTGATGGACCCTAGGGCTGCTTCCATATCTGTGCTAATGTAAATGAGGCTCCAGTAAACATTGGGGTGCTTGTATCTTTCTGAAATTGTGTTTTTATTTTCTTTGGGTAATTATCCAGAAGTGGAATTACTAGGTCATATGGTATTTCTATTTTTAATTTTTTGAGGACCTTTCATACTGTTTTCCACAGTTACTGGTTTATATTCCCACCATGAATAGAAAGTCTTAAGTGTAATAAGGAGATCATAATATGTGGTCTCTTATCTAGAAGATGTGTTAGCAAATAATATTTCCAGTCTAATACTAGAGTCATGCAACCCAACATTGCACAGTGCACAAAGGTTCCCTTTTCTCCACATTGTTTTTAACACTTGTTCTTGTCTTTTTGATACTAGCCATTCTGACTACATTCTGATATGAAGTGATATCTCATTGTGGCTTTGATTTTTGTTTCCCTGATGATTAGTGATATTGAGCATCTTTCCATGTTTTTGTTGGCCATCTGTATGTCTTCTTTGGAAAAGTGTTTATCTCATGAATGTCTTTTAAAGACTCCAGATGTAAAAATGTGCCACCATTTTTAGAACATGAGTAGAAAGACTTAAGTGCAATAAGACCATATGTGATCTTTCTTTCTAGAAGATGTATTTAGATGTGGTAACAAATAATATTTCCAGTCTAATACTAGAGTCATGCAGCCTACCAGTGCACATCAGAACTTTCCAACTTGACCGTGACACTGATTTAACAGGCAGCATGTGATATGTGTGCAAAAGGAGCTGCAGTGCTAGGTCATGATGGCTGATATTGCATTGAGCAGAGAACTCTGCATTGCCCGGGTTGTGCAATAAAAAGATCGTGATTCTCACTCTCCCCAACTCCCTTTGTGGGGGAATATTTCGTAAGAACAGAATCCAAATTTTAAGTCCCCTTCTTAAAAATATTTTCAATTACTAATGATTTCTTCTTTCCAGTATCGTCTTAAAGATCCTGAAAGAGGGTTACTGATTTTCTTTCTAATGACCACTTGCCTGTTTCCATCAACTCTGGACCTTCAGGTGTTTTAACAAATAACCAAAAAACCATGTGCCCAATAAAGTACATTATAGAAAAACCGATGGCTAATAGACGATTTTCGTAACCACTATTTACAAACTGACCAGGTGGCCACAGACCAAAAGCTGTCTGATCCGTTGTCTAACCAGGAAAGTTCTGAATCAAGCTTCTCCACTGGCCTGTGCCAGAATACAATATATCCTCTTCCCAAGTACTTGCAGAAGAGCTTGCTTGTTTGGCCGCAGCTCTGGTAGAGGCAGCTATGGCCCATGTGCTCGTCTGGTCTGGTGGGGCATGTGTGTGACTGCTAGAACAGTGCTGTTTGTACACAGTGCGGCTCGGACAGAACCGCGTGGTGAGGGAAACCGCGTGTTTAGTATCCTGCTGCTCACTGAGATTTTTCTTGTGTATCAGAATGTAAAAAACACAACTCAAAACGAAGATATTAGCATTATAAATATTTAAGCTTCCAATAACATTACATCAACAACCATCAAGTGAAAGTGCAGGCATAACAACGAACAGTATTCAGAAAGTAACTAACAGTAAAGGGTTTTAATTCTTCTGTCTTAGCCCACAACAGATCAAGTAGAAAAAAGATCACTAAGAATATGGAAGACTGTAATAATGTGTATATGGTAAATCTTATTGATGCATATCAAACTCTGAATACTGAAAGCAGAGGAAAGACATATTTTTAAGTATTCATAGGAAATTCTTAAGAATTAGACCACCAAAAAAAAAAAAAACTCCATAAATCTCAAACAATAGAAGTTATACAGCCTTTCTTTGATTACACATGCAGTAAAAATAGAAATTAGAAACAAAAAAGAAAACATTATCATCTAGTTAGCTAGAAAACTTCAAACAACTTTTGAGTCAAAGGTGAAATTTAAGCTAAAATTGCAGAATATCTAGAAAATAATAATAATGAAAGTACCATGTATTTGTGGGATGTAATTAAAACTGTTCAGCGAAAAGTTTAGTGGAATATTTAGAATCACAGAATTACATGAATAGATAAGGTAAAAGTAAGTAAATTACTGGGCAAAAAAACAGCTGTCAATTAGTGAGACCCTTTATCTAAGCTATTTTGAAGGGCAGGGAAGGAACAAGGGAATGTATCCAGATGCAGAATAATTAATAGGATTATAAGGGGGTTCTTTTCCCACCTGAGTGAAATTGAGATGGCATATATTAATTTTAGAAAATGTATTTTAGTAAAGTTGGTTACAGAGGAGAGACATAATCCAAGTAGGGAAGAAATACATAAAGTTCTCAGCTATGTAGTCCTACAAAAACACCAGACTCAGACTGTTTGGAGAATGTCATCAAACCTTCAAAGAACTTGTAATTTCATTACTACTTAAATTATTACAGTGCACAGAAGAAGAAAGGAGCTGATTATTTTTATGCAACAAGTATTTTGACCCTGATACCTGACAACAGTTATACAGAAAAAACTATCAACACTAAAATTCTCCACTTATGAATACTGATGCAAAAAAATTTAAATAGAAGATCAGGAAACAATCTAGCAGCACATTGAAAGAGCTGTAAATCATGACCAAATGGAGTATATCAGAAATACAAAGATTGTTTAATATTGGGAATTCTACTCATGTAACTTAACATACTAATATATATGAAATCTATTAAGATATACAAAGTGCATCCTATAGATGTCCAAGAGACTGTTATAAAATCAACATCTATTCTAGATTCTTTTTAAAAGACCCCCCTACCCTTAAATTAAGGAAAAACTAGATACAGGCATACCATGTTTTATTGTGGTTCACTTTATTGTGCTTTGCAGACACTATATTTTTTACAAATTGAAGGTTTGTGGCAACCTTACAGTGAGCAAGTCTATTAGCGCAATTTTTCCAACACTGTTTGTTCACTTTGTATCTGTCACATTTTGATTATTCTTGTGATATTTCCTACTCTTTCATTATTATTATATCTGTTATGGTGATTGGTGATCTTTGATATTATTATAAGAATTGTTTTGGAGTGTCATGAGCCACACCCATGTAAGACGGCAAACTTAATCATCAAATGTTTCGTGTGTTCTGATGGCTCCACCGACCAGCCATTCCCCTGTCTTTCTCTCGCCCTCTTCTTAGGCCTCCCTGTTCCCTGAGACAAAACAATATTGAAGTTAGGCCAATTAGTAACCCTACAATGGCCTCTAAGCGTTCAAGTGAAAGGAAGCGTCGCATGTCTCCCACTAAATCAAAAGCTAGGAATGATTAAGCTTAGTGAGACCGGCAATAGCTAGGCTTCCTGTCCTAAACAGTGAGCCAAGCTGTGAATGCAAAGAAAAAGTTCTTGAAAGAAATGAAAAGTGTTACTCCGGTGATCACATGAATGATAAGAAAGCAAAACAGCCTTACTGCTGATATGGAGAAAGTTTGGTGGTCTGGATGGAAGATCAGTTTAGCCACACTTCCTTAAGCCAAAGCCTAGTCCAGAGCAAGGCCCTAATTCTCTTCAATTCTGGGAAGCCTTAGAGGTGAGGGAAGTGCAGAAGAAAGCCTGAAGCTTCAGGGGTTGGTTCATAGTGTTTAGGGAAAGAGGCCATCTCTGTAACGTCAAAGTCCAAGGTGAAGCATCAAGTTATCCAGAAGATCCAGTAAAAATAATGAATGAAGGTGGCTACACTTAATGGATTTTCAGTGTAGACAGAACAGCCGTCCTTTGAAGGAACATGCTGTCTGGGACTTTCATAGCTAGAGAGGAGAAATGAATGCCTGGCTTCAAAGCTTCAAAGGATAGGCTGACTCTCTTGTTAGGGGCTAACACAGCTGGTGACTTTAAGTTGAAGCCAGTGCTCATTCACCATTCCAAAAATCCTAGGGCCCTTCAGAATTATGCTAAAGCTATGAGCTGCCTATACTCTCTCAGTGGAGCAGCAAAGCCTGGCTGAGGGCACATCTGTTTACAACATGATATACTAAATATTTTAAGCCCACTGTTGAAACCTACTGCCCAGAAAAAAAGATTCCTTTCAAAATATTATTGGCAGTGCACCTGGTCACCCAAGACTCTGATATACATGTTCAAGAAGGTTAACATTGTTTGCATGCCTGTTAACATAGTATGCATTGTGAAGCCCGTGGATCAAGGAAGGATTTTGACTTTCAAGTTTTATTATTGAAGAAATACATTTTGTAAGGCTATAGCTTCTGCAGATAGTTATTCCTCTGATGGATCTGGGCAGAGTGAATTGAAACCTTCTGGAAAGGCTTCCTTATGCAGAGTGAATTGAAACCTTCTGGAAAGGCTTCTTTACTCCAGATGCATCTAAGAACATCTGTGACTCCTGAGAAGAGGTCGGATGCCAACATTAATTAACAAAAGAGTTTGGAAGAAGTTGATTCCAACTGTCAGGGATGACTGTGAGGGGTTCGTGACTTCGGTGGAGGATGTAACAGAGATGTGGGGGAAACAGGAAGATAACTAGAAGAGCCATGGAGCCTGGAGATGGGACTGAATTGCTGCAATCTTAGGATAAAACTTGAACTTATGGGGAATTGCTTCTTTTTTTTTTTTTTTTTTAGATTTTATTTATTTATTAGAGAGAGAGCATGAGTGGGGATTTGGGGGAGAGGGACAAGCCAACTCCCCACTGAGTGGGGATTCCCAGGACCCTGAGATCATGACCTGAGCTGAAACCAAAAGTTGATGCTCAACCGAGCCACATCGGTGCCCCCAAAGGATTTAGAATATTATATAAACTTAGTTGATAAGGCAGGATCTGGGTATGAAAGGATTGATGCCAATGTTGAAAGTTCTCTGGGAAGAATGCTGTCACATGCTACAGAGAAACCATTTATGACCACCACCCTCATTAGTGAGCAGCCATCCATACTGAGGCAAGACCCTCCACCAGCAAAAAGACTACAACTTGCTGAAAGTTCAGGTGATGGTTAGCATTTTTTAGCAAATATTTTTACATTAAGGTATGTACATTTTTTTTAGACACAATGCTACTACACTCTTAGAAGACTGTATTATGGTATAAACATAACTTTTGTATGCACTGGGAAAGCCCCAAAATTCAGTTGACTGGCTTTATTGGGATATTTACTTTCCCACCATGGTCTGGAATGGAACCCACCTAATCTTTGAGAATGATCTTGGTCTGTCAGAGTGCATGTTGGCAACAATGTGCCGTGGAGGTGAAGGGCAGGAGGAGGAGAGCGAAGCCACTGCAGGCCTGCAAATTAAAAACTGAAACCAAACCACAGCACTTACTCAGCTCCACGCATCAGCATCTGGCTTAAAGAAGACACTGTAGTAACATTCCTGTCAAAGTCAGGAATAGGACAAGGATGGCCACTCTTGTTTTTCAGCTGTATTCAAAGATGCCAGCCAATGGACAGAGAAACAGAAATGTGGGTGGGTAAACAGAAGTAACGAAATGGAGGGGAGGGGCTAAATACTTGCTCATGTTTTTAGGTAACTGGTAGTCCAAGAGAATCAACTAACAGCTATTATAGGCATTGAGATAATTCTGGAAAGTAGCTGGTATAATATGAATATATAGAAAAATAATAGTATTTGTGTATAAAAATAAGGGTATACTTGTTAAGAGATAATAAAGAAAAAAAAAAGGACCCTATTTATAATGCCAACAGAAAAGAAAAAAATCAAAAGGGAAAATGTAAAGTATATGAAGGAATATTCTGTTTAATCTGAATTATTAAATTATTTGGCATGAAATTGTCCATAACGTTCCTTTACCCTTTAAAAAAAAAAAAAGCTTTACTGTGATGAAATTCATATATCATAAAATATACCCATTTGAAATGTGCAAGCCATTGGCTTTTATTCTATTCAGAATTGAGTATACATCACCACAATCTAATTGTAGAACATTTTCATCCCTCCTGAAAGGAACCCGGTATCTATTAGCCATCATTGTCCATTCACCCCTCCCCTTGTGAAACATTAATTGAATATGGCCTTGCAGGTTTCTGAACACTCAGTTCTATTTCATTCACTTTATGTCCATCCTTATGCCAGTACCACAGTGTCTTATTTTAGCTTTGTATAAGTTTGAAATAGAGAAGTTACATCCTATGACTTGGTGGGGTTTCAAGATTATTTTGTTTATTCTGAGTCCCTTTCATTTCTATATGAATTTCAGAATCATCATGTCAGTTTCTGCAAAGAAGCTAGTTGGGGGATTTTTGATAGGGATCTAGAAATCTGTAGATCAGTTTGGGAGGTATTGCCATTTTATTATTATTTTTTAAAAATATTTATTTGACAGAGAGAGATCACAAGTAGGCAGAGAGGCAGGTAGAGAGAGAGGGGGAAACAGGCTCTCCGCTGAGCAGAGATCCCGATCCGGGACTCGATCCCAGGACCCTGAGATCATGACCTGAGCCGAAGGCAGAGGATTAACCCACTGAGCCACCCAGGCGCCCCGGTATTGCCATTTTAGTAATACTATCTTATGATCAATATATATCAGTGTTTTTTTTTCATTTATTTAGATCTTTAATTTCTTTCCATGTTTTGTAGTCTTCAGTGTGTAAGTCTTAGGCTTTTGTGAAATTTATTACTATTTTATTCATTTTGATATTGTGTTTTCTTAATTTCATTTTTAGATTTTTACTGCTAGTGTATAGAAATGCAGTTTTTGTATATTAATCTTCTATGTTGCAGTCTTGAGAACTCATTTATTCTAATAGTTTTTTAGTGGATTTCTTACGGTTTCTGTATAAGAGATCATGTCATCTTGCATACAGAAAGAGCATTACTTCTTCCCTTCTAATCTGGATGCCTTTTATTTCTTTTTCTTCCATGATTGCCCTGGCTAGGCTTCTCTAAAGTTGAGTGGTGAGAGTGGACATCCTTGTTTTGTTCCTGATCTTAGGGGTAGAGCTTTTAAGTGTGTTGTAAATTAAGTGTGATGTGAGCCCTGGGGTTTTTGTGGATTCTCTTTATCTGGTTGGAGAAGTTTTCTTCTTCTTCTTTTTTTCAAAGATTTTATTTATTCATTTGACAGAGAGAGACAGCAAGAGAGGGAACACAAGCAGGAGGAGTGGGAGAGTGAGAAGCAGGCTTCCTGCTGAGCAAGGAGCCTGATGGTAGGGCTCAATCCAGGATCCTGGGATCTTGACCTGAGCCAAAGGCAGATGCCTAATGACTGAGCCACCCAAGCACCCCAAGAAGTTCTCTTCTGTGTTTACTTTTTAATGTTGCTTTTCCCCCCATAAAGCAGTGTTGAATTTTGTCAAATGGTTTTTCTGTGTGTGTTCAGACGATCATGTGGTTTTTATCCATTAGTAATCTAGTAATATACTATATTACATTAATTGATTTTTCAGATGCTAAACCAGCCTTACATACCTAGGATAAATTGTACATGGTCATAGTATATAATCTTTTTTAATTTTGCTGGATTTGGCTTGCTGATACAGTGTTTTGGTGTTCTGAGACTTAATTTTCAACATGGGGAAGGAGGGTGTTTATACTTGATTCAGTTCTGACACCATCTACCCAGAGATCGCACAGGTGAAATAAAGGCTCAGTCCTGTAAAACTTGCCCCACTTCCCAACTTCAGACACCAATCACAAGCCCACCCTGTGCTTCCAGCAACCTCCCGCTTGGACTTTAGATTCCAGTCACAAGTCCAGGTTATTAACTGTACTTTCTGACCAACTGGCTGTTAAAAATCAGAGGTTCCCATGAGTCTTTCCTTCCTTGGGTTTAATTAAGTTGCTGTAACAGCTCACAAAACTGAGAGAAACATTTTACTCATTAGATTACCTGTTTATTATAAAAGGATAAAACTTAGGAACAAGCCAGATGGAAGAGATGCATAGGACAATGTATTTGGGAAGTTTCCATGCTCTCTGTAGGCCCCATTCTCCCCAAATCCCCATGTAGTTACCAGTCCAGAAGCTCTCTGAAGGCTTTGCTACATAGGCAGTGTTGATTAAATCATTGGCTATTGGTGAGTCAAGCTCCAGCCCACTTCCTTCCCAGGAAGTTTAGGGAACTGGGACAGAAATTTCCAACCCTCTAATAGCAGGTTGGTTCTTCTGGTAACCAGCCCTCATCTTTAGGTGATTTCCAAAAGTCACCTCATAATATAACAAAAGACACCTTTATCACTCTGATCTCTTGAGAAATTCTAAGGGTTTTGGGAGCTATGAGTCAGGAGCTGTGGACAAGACCAAATATATATTTATTTCTTATAAACTATGTCATAGCCATTGAAGAATTTTGCATGGACATTCACAGGGGATATTCTATAGTGTTCTTTGTGATGTTTTTGTCTAATTTTGATTAACACCTCACAGCATGAGTTGAGAAGTGTCCCATCTTAATTTTTAGAAGTGTTTATGAAGTATCTGTATTACTACTTCTTTAAATGTTTGGCAGAATTAACCAATAAAGCCATCTAGTCCTGGGCTTTTCTCTGTGGGAACTTTTTAAATTATTAATTTAATTTCTTTACTTGCTTAAAGTATTCAGATTGTCTAGTTTTTCTCAAATCAGTTTACATAGTTTGTGTCTTTTTATTTTATTTTTAAAATTTTATTTATTTATTTGACAGAGAGAGAGATCACAAGTAGCCAGAGGCTGGCAGAGGGTGGGGGGGAAGCAGGCTTCTCGCTGAGCAGAGAGCCCGATGTGGGGCTCCATCCCAGGACCCTGGGATCATGACCTGAGCCAAAGGCAGAGGGTTTAACCTGCTGAGCCACCCAGGCACCCCCGTATCTTTTTAGAAATTTGTTCATTTCATCTAAGTTATCAAATTTGTTGGTATATAGTTGTTTATATTATTCTCATAATTTAAAAATTTCTGTAGGGTTGGTAGTGGTGGCCCTTCTTCCATTCTTAGTTTTAGTAACTTAGTAACTTGGGCCTTTTTTTTTTTTTTTTTTTTTTTTTTTGGTCAGTCTAGCAAGGGTTTGTCAGTTTTGTTGATCCTTTTTACCCTGTTGTCTTAGTTGGTTTGGGCTATTATAACAAAATATCACAGCCTAGATGGTTTATAAACAACAGAAATTTATTTCTCACAGTTCTGGAGCTGGAAGTCTAAGATCAGAGTGCCAGAATGGTCCAATTCTGGTGAGGGCCCTCTTCTGAGTTGTTGAGTGCTAATTTCTTGTGTCCTCATAGGGCAGAAAGAGGGTGAGGGAGCTCTCTGAGATCCAAGTCTCTTGTAAGGGCATTAATCCTATGCCCAAAGGCTCCACCCTCATGACCTAATTACCTCCCAAAGGCCCACCTTTCACTGGGCCGACCATTTCACTGGGGGGTGGAGTGTACTTTGGGGAGACACAAACATTCAGTCCATAACACTTATTAATGTCAGTAGGATCTGTAATAATATCCCCTCTTTCTTTCCTGATACTTTTCTTTGTGTGTTTGTGTGTGTACTTATTTTTGTGTATTTAAGAATGTATACATACATATTACATTGTGTGCATACATATGTATGTATACTACACACATACATATATACATACACAGCAGATGGTATGTGATAGAAAATCTCTGAAGGAATATACCAGGGATTTGGTAACATTGGTTGCTTCTGGAAAGGGAAATTGAGTGACAAGAGTCCCGGAATGGGAGGGAGACTTTTCACTGATATTTTTCTCTACATTTTGATTTTTGTACCATGTGACTCTATTACCTAACAAAATAAATTTATTTCTAAAGAATAAATTTAAATAAACTATTTAAAAAGGTGCTGGGCCCTACTGGGTATTTACCCCAAAGATACAGATGTGGTGAAAAAAAGGGCCATCTGTACCCCAATGTTTATAGCAGCAATGGCCACGGTTGTCAAACTGTGGAAAGAACCAAGATGCCCTTCAACGGACAAATGGATAAGGAAGATGTGGTCCATACACACTATGGAGTATTATGCCTCCATGAGAAAGGACGAATACCCAACTTTTGTAGCAACATGGACGGGACTGGAGGAGGTTATGCTGAGTGAAATAAGTCAAGCAGAGAGAGTCAATTATCATATGGCTTCACTTATTTGTGGAGCATAACAAATAGCATGGAGGACATGGGGAGTTAGAGAGGAGAAGGGAGTTGAGGGAAATTGGAAGGGGAGGTGAACCATGAGAGACCATGGACTCTGAAAAACAATCTGAGGGTTTTGAAGGGGCGGGGGGGGGGGTGGGAGGTTGGAGGAACCAGGTGGTGGGTATTGGAGAGGACACAGATTGCATGGAGCACTGAGTGTGGTGCAAAAATAATGAATACTGTTACTGTTAAGCTGAAAATAAATTAAAAAAATTTAAAAAAAAACTGCTTAGCAAGGAAGAAATGTCTGTGTTCAAGGTCTCTGTCTGCCTTCCTACAAAGTTGATCCATTGTTTTCTTTGTCCCATCACCTCTTCTCTTATCCTTTCCCCTTTTGGAGCA
The DNA here is from genome assembly GCF_030435805.1 of Mustela lutreola. Taxonomy (NCBI): domain Eukaryota; kingdom Metazoa; phylum Chordata; class Mammalia; order Carnivora; family Mustelidae; genus Mustela; species Mustela lutreola. The sequence goes on from NC_081296.1 coordinate 136,484,675, forward strand.
ATCTGGAACAAGGATCTGAGAGGGGTCCCAGGGTGCAAGGTTCTGGCCCTGCTTCACTCTCTGGGAATAAAAAAATCTCTTCTCTCTGGTTTTCTACAGAGCGACCTGCTGACTGGGCCCCGTCTGTCCTTGAGGAAGACACTCTGGAGCCTGAGCCTGTCTTCCCCAGGTGATCTTCCTTCCGGTTCCCTGCAGCCTGCTTTCCAGCCCCCATCTGGGTGAATGAGAGAGATTCTCATTGGCTTTCCTCAGGCTGATTTGGGGGGCAATTTTGCTGAGGTCTCTCTTCTAATACGTGCTAAGCTTTTGGAAGGGCTGGTGTGCAGAGGCCAGAGGTGACCCACCTAGGTTCTTGCAGATGAAGAACCCATGCACATTTCCTCAGGGGGTGAGGCTTCACAGAAGAACTTGCTGACCCCTGGACAGGGTACATTAGGTATACTTCACCAGGTAATGAGAGGAGAGTGGGATGGGGGTGGGGTGAGGAAGGTCAGGGGACTGTGTATAAATGTGTCTATTTCTAGGCTGATTTTAGCTAAGACCATCTGCCTCTTATTAGCATGGGAAGGAATTTGCTGAGATAGAGTTAGTTGGGATTGGCCCTTGAAAAAACTATAAAACCCATAGAGGAAGTGACTTTGAGAAAAGGTTAATAATGTTTGTTGACTGATCTCTTCCTCTTCATCCCTGCAGGACTGTAGGCACCATCCAGCACTGCCTTCACCTGACCTCAGTATATACTCATTTCCTGCCCCAGCATGGCCGCCCAGAGGTCACCACAATGCCCCTGGGTCTTGGAACGACAGTGGATTACATCTTCTTCTCAGCTGAGTCCTGCGAGAATGGGAACAGAACGGGTAAGCCTGGTGGATCCTGGGTTCATAGAAGCCACCTCAGAAGTCCCTGGGAACAGCTGATGGTGAAAGTCAGGCATTTGGTCACATGGCTTGGGCTGCTGGGACCAGACTCCCCGAAGAGCAGATTTCATATCTACCTGGCACCAGTCATCCTCATCGTAATTCCCTTATTAGGCCACTCGCCTGCCTTTATATCTTCGCAGCTTCAGAGAGAGGTGGGCAGAACCAGCCTTATCTCTATTTAGGAGGTAAAAATAGAGCACCAGGAAGTTAGTGGACTTTGAATGTGGCAGCCATTTGGTGAGGGACTTGGTTAGGTTAGAGACCCTGTTTCTTGTTTCTTCACCCTCTACCAGCAGTCACAGTGTGGCAGCCTACCGGCCTCATGGCTGGTTGGTTGTTTAAAGCATGTCTTTTAAAATGTTTGAATTGATTCCCTATGTTTAAAAAAATCAAATTTTATGTAGAAAACCTGGATTTCCAGCTTTTCTTGGAAAGTCCAAAGTTTTCATAGATGCTGGGCCTGGGCACCCATTCTTTGGTTGCCACAGTCTCCCGGAACCCACCCTGCTCCATTCAATGATACATCCCAGGGTATCTCAGAAAGGGAGGCCTCAGCCAGAGGCAGCTGGGAGAGGTAAGGGGTGGCGGGGCAGCCAAGGAGATGCAGCCTCCATAAAGCATAGCTCCCACAGGCCCCAGTACCCCCATGCAGTGGCCCTGGCTGCTTTCTCACTCTCACTGGCTTCTGCTTTGTGCCCCAGATCGCAGGCTGGATCAAGATGGGACTCTCAAGCTTCTGGGCCGTCTCTCCCTCCTCTCTGAAGAGATTCTCTGGGCTGCCAACGGCTTGCCCAACCCCTTCTGCTCTTCAGACCACCTCTGCCTGCTGGCCAGCTTTGGGATGGAAGTCACCGCCCCATGACGGGGTTCCCGGGGGAAGAGAGCTTCTCTTCCAGAAGAGCTCACTGGGTCAGAGACTGTGGAAATACCCCATACTTCTGGAAACTTGGATCCGAGAAACTTACATCCCCTCCCCTCCCCCCTTTTCCCCCATTTCCCTTTTCGCATGGTTAGATTTTCTCCAGGCCCGTCTGCGTTCTCTGCCTGTGGTCCCTGCCCCGCCCCAACCTCTTCCTAATCCTGTGCCACATACTCAGTGGCCCTGGGAGAGGCAGAAGGGGGGCTCCCCTTTCATTCCATGTATCCAGTGCTCCCCCTTAATTTTTAATTACCAGGGTTGCGGGAGCTATTGATCTCATTGGTTATTTGCTTTCAGGCCGTTTCTTGATGGTATCTTCTAACCCAGTCTTCTTTCCGCTTTCATGACCTCTGGGCCCAGCCCTCTTGCCAGACACACACATGTGAGGTGTGTAGCGTGCATGTGTCCTCTCAGTGGGGGACTGCTCTGTACGGCCATGCCTGCCTCCGACCAGCCCACTTTCCACACTGGGGCTGTCGACCTCTTCACAGGTCGAGAGCATGACCTGGTAGCTGTGTGTTGGCAGGCAGCGGCAGGGCCGTGGGCCCTCCTCCCCTCTTATCCTCTGTGTCTCATGAGGCGTTCGTCATGCCACCCGGGCCATACTCCTCATCTGGCCGCGGGGAATGAACGGGCCTCATAGCCTGTAACAGCATCTTCAGGGATGCACTACCTGCCCCAGCAGCCTCTGAGCCTCCAACCCAGAGCTCCCACAGCCCTGGCATGCTTTCTCGAGGGCTCTTCCCTTTTTCCAGGCCGCTGTGAGAGATGTGCAAGTATGAAGCCCTGTGTGGGGTCAGTGGACTGAAATAGGGAGTTTGAGGTTTAAAAGGACAAGAAAGTACCTTCAGGAAACTCTTGTCTTACTGTATTCTGCCCCACGCAGAACTGGGGGGCTGGGAGGCCTGGTGGGGGTAAGAGCAGGCAGGCTGTGCGGCCACACTTCAGCTGGGACTCAAGACCTCAGGGACTTGTTCTCCTTCCTCTGCACTCCTCAGAAGCTCTACAGTTCCTTTTCTCCCACCACTTTTTACCTCGCTGCTTCCCCTATTCCTGTCCATTTTCTCCTAAAACAGTCTGATGTGTGGCTCAGGCCAGACCCTCTCTGCAGAAGGTAGCCTTGGGCAAAACCTGTCCAAGCATTCGAGGTGGCAGTGCTGGGTTAGTTCTGGCCGGCAAGGCCTCAGCTGCTCATTGCCAGTGCTTTTCCTCCTAGTACAGGGCCACCCTGGCCTATTTGGGGTGCCCTTTGCCCACATGTATCACCTGCATGCCTTAATCTTTCATAGCTGGGGTGTGGCCTGGGTCTTCTGGGCCAGCAGCTCCTCATACCTCCCCCAACTCAGAGTAGCTGCTGGTCCTTGTAGATTAGCCTTGCTGTTGCCCCGCTCGGCCTCCGGAATGGGACTGAAGGGTATGGCAGAGAGGCTGGAATTAGGGACAGTTAGCCAGAGGTTCTCTCCCCCTTTTTTAAAAAGCCAAAGACCCAGCCTGAATTCTGCTGCTGTGTTCATGGTTATAAGCTTTCCATGCCCAGATACTGGGGAATTTATATGTGCGTGTATATGTTTGAACACTGTATCCTGGGTGCTGGGCATGTGCCTGTCTGAGCCCCAGGCCCACCTGTCCACACCCCGCCCATCGCTCATTCTGTTCGTCTCTCCCCGGGCACCTCCTGAGATAGTCTTAAGTCTGTGTCCTATTGGTTTTCAGGACTGTGGCCCATCACTGTTCTCTTCTGCCAGGAAATGCAGTTTAAGACGGCTCAAGATGGCGGAGGGCAGGAGTTTTATAGGTGATCTTTTTCTTGTTTTCTTATTTGTTTCTGTTTTGGAAATGAAATGGGAGTTTTAAGTGGTCATTTAAGCTCTCTTTTCCGAATAAAGGTTTACCATTTCCCCCCTATTGTTGATCATTTTGTTAGGATCCTGAAAGGCAAGGGGGAGAGAAGGCCTGGAGAGTGAGGTGGGCGAGAGGAAGAGACCAGTCCTGGGCGGACCCGTCAGGTCCTAAAGCTTTGCCTGAGAAAGGTGTAATCGCCCTGTGATAACTGGCACCTATCCCTGCTGCGCTGAGGCCTGCGAGGAACAGGGGCTGAAGAAGCCGCCTTCCTTGCCTTTTGTTGGGGTCCAGCTCTCTTCTCCCTCCTCACCACGCTAGAGAACAGCTCTTTCAGCTGCTTTCATTCCCATTCCGTCTGCCCCCATACCTTCCCCTGGTCCACATGCATTTCAGGAGGGTCTGTACGGAACGTGGGGTGAGCAGCGCTTTCCTGCTCAAAGCCACGACAGCCGTGTGAGGCACGACATGTGCCTGCTGGTTGCCTCTTGTTCAATGCCTATTTCTGATCATCTTGTCTGCACGCTGGAGTCAGAGCTGGACTGTGCCCATCTGTTGCTGGAAAGGTTTCCCTCCTGGGCCTCATTCTGCTGGTACTTTCATCTTCCTCCTGCCTCCCCCTGCAGCAGGTCTATGAAGCCCACATGCCCATGGGAAGCCCTGACACGAGGTGTGGCTTCCTGCCTTGCCTGAATCAGCCTCTGAGAATCTGAATTATTTAAAGTTACCTGGTGCTTCTGTGGAACCACCTGGGCTGGGATTCAGCCAAAAGAAAACAACTAGGGATAAGGAACACCGCTTGTCATGTTGGCTTGGTCATTTGGTGACTGGGGGTAAGTTCATTCCTTCTTGGGTTTATATCTTGGTGAATTAAAGTAATAATCTTTTCCACTTGTGAGGAATTTTCAGACCTGAAATTGTGCCGATTGGGCTTTGGCAAGCAAGGGATGCTAAGACTTGAAGAGTATCATTGGTAGGCGTAGTTCTCGCCAGCCTGGCTGTGTGGTTTGCCTGTGGGCGAAGCATTATTTTGCAGCTCTGAGCTTTGAGGTGTATCCTCAGAGCCCCTTTCCTGGCCTGGAGGCTTTCCTGAGTCATGGAACATTTGCACAGACTTTTATTAAGTTCAAACAGTGCTTCCACACCCACTGTCAGTTGACCACACCATGTGGCAGCAGTGCCGGCCTTCACGTATTACCTTTATTTACATCTGAGGAAACCCAATTCCCACAGAGGTAGATTGAAGATCTCCTTTGCTTTATTCTTTGACACCCCACACGCCTCAGAACACAGCCTCTCCCGGAGTAGGAGAGACAGGTTATCTTGTAAGGAAAGACCCATGTTGGGTGGGCCTGGGAGAAGGGAACTCACCAACTGGCCTGCTGCTGGTTTTTGTCTTTAAACTTTGTTTTCTCTTCCCAGTTCTTGCCCTGGGGTAACAACTAACCAGAGGGTGGCTTTTTGATTGGGTATGTAATGCACAGTGTGGCCTCTCTTCTCCCAGGAGTCAGAGGGGGCCCCCTCCTCTAGTTTCTACCTGAGGAGAGAGTGGACCTTCGGCCCAGCACTTCCAGCCTCATCCTGGTGCGCCTCCCCCTTCCTGAGCAAATGCACGAAACCAAACTATTCTAGGCAGGGACCAGCCAGATGAGAGCCTGGTAGGGCCCAGCTTCCACCCCCGTTAGGAGAGTGTGAACCGAGTGTGTTTCCAAGGCGACTCTGCCCCATGCCTCCTCAGGTCCTCTGCTGCTGAGGCCATACACAGCTGTGGAGAGAAGACTAGAGTCTCTTCACTTAAATTCTGGGAGGTACCATCTTTCCCATGACCAAGCCCTTTCTTATTGGGGGTTGGAGGTAGTGCATATCCCCAGAGAGCTGTCCCTCTGGCCAACCTGAGGTGACCCATCTCCACTACCTGTCAAGCCTCAGCAGTTGGTCCCATAGCCCCTTGGCAAACACTAAGAGTTAGCAGGCAGCTCAGGTCGGGGCCATTTGCTTGGGTCTTTGCTATGACCACCTCTTCTTGTCACCACTGACCACCACTCTGGAGGGCAGAGACTGACAGAGGGGTGTGACAAGGATTTTGACCTCTCCCTGTTGAGGGCTCCAAGAAATGCCACCTGCATCTGAAAGTCCAACACAAATCAATCCTGTGCCTAAATGAGACTGGGACATGCTGAGAGCCTGGAGGAAACAGGGCAGCAGGAAATGAGGTACCCCCCCACCCCAACACACACACACACACACCATAAGTTGAGTCTGGATCCTCCCGGAAGTCCATGATGATATTTACCTGTGAATGAATGCTAAGCAGTGTCCACAGTGAGCCTGCTGAACTCATGATGGACTCTGGTCCCAGCACGGACCCCCCTCATTTGTACACCAGCAATCCAGTGGTCCCACTGTGAATAAGCCCTATCACTGTAGTCTACCCACAGACCCCTGACTGGGTATTTTAGCTGGACTTGAATGTGTACAGTATAATGTTGCCTTTTGGTAAAGGTGTACAATCCACATTATTCACAGATTCTGGTTACCTTTTACCGAGGGGGTTTTTGGGGGTATCACTTAAATCAGCCTTAAATGAGCCTGTAAGGAACAAAACTGCCTCTCTATAAAATACAGTCTGAGACATCCATGGAGTTCAACAGACTGCTTCCCTTCCTGGCTGCCATGATTTACCACCATACCCCCGGAAGTGAGGGATTCTTGGTTAGCACAGGACCTAATGGGAATTGGCCGGAAGGAGGAGGCAATACCCCACCTCTTCTGACAAGTTCAGGTGTTACTCTCAGCCGAAGGGACGGAGAGCAGAGGAAAGAAGGGTACATGTGAAAACTAAGGCTGTGGCTCTAAGAGCTATTTCTGTGCAAGTCCGGTTGCCATGGTTGGGCTAGTCTTAAACATGGGAAGGGGCCTGGAGCGGGAGCAGGGGTGATGGGTAGAACCAGATGTGTTCTCCAGACCGGTGGCTGTAGCCACCATGGATTCCATGCTGAGACTGTGGGCAACCGTGCTGAGGAGGGATTTCAGATCCCTGTTGCTGTGCTTTCCTGAAATAACCTTTCCTCCTAGGGGAGTACTCCTTTTCCTCCCCTGTCCCTGGGGGACTGCTGGGAACCAGGATGGGAGGAACAGATGCTGGCCCGCAGGGCTCAAGCTGGCTGTGTGAAGGGGAAGGGTTTGTTTACAGCCAGCAGGAAAGATCTCCCAGGTTGGGGTTAACAAGAGCAGAGTGGCTCAGGCAGGCTGAAGGGGATAGTCTGGGACCCCAGAAGTTTCACAATGACTACAGGAGCCTCAAGCTTTCCTGTTGGCTGGTTTGGGGCTCCCCTCACTTCTGGCCAGGTTCTTCCTGGAGCCACTGAGGCTGACTGGTGGGTGGGGTGGGCTCCAGCCTCAGCATCCAGGGGAAAGGAGACCAGGCTTCCATGTGGTTTCTGCCCGGCCCATGCAACCGGAGCCGGGGAGCTTTTATTCATTTCAGGAAAAAAGTGAGCACAGCGATGACAGGGGTGTAAAAGTGAGAGAGGAGGGAGCAATACTGACATGGGAAGAGCAGGAGGGACAAAGTCTGGTCCCACAGCCCAACACAAAGCTTGAGGGAGGGGTGGCCCCCATCACCAGGCCCCTGGGCCACGCACACCAGAGAGAAAGGGGAACTTGGGACTCAGGAGCAGTAGGATGTGGCAAGGGGGTCAACACTGATGGGCTTGCAGCTAGCACCACAGCAGACTGCCCGGCCTGGGGCGGGCCCCCTCCCACCCTTCAGCTGGTTCCTCAGCGGGAGCGAACGAAGTCTTCAGCACAGGGGTGCTGGGGCACAAAGAACACAGTATGCTGGCCTGCCTTGCACTTGCCTGCAGTTCAAGGCCAGAGGGATGGGCTGGGGATGTTGGTGCATCGAAGCCAGAAAGACACTCAGGCAGGAGACCTAGGTGCACGTGGACACATGGGCCTCTGGGCATGCTGCTGACCAAAACTGGACCCCATCTCAGAGCCAGAAGGTCGAGTTCGAGATGGAAGGAATAGGGCGTGTGCTGACAGAGGGGGCCAGAAAACAGACACAGCTGGCTTATGGCCCTTTCTGCTCCTCGGGATCCCCGCTCCAGGCTTTGTGACTCCCCGGCCAGGGGGCTGCTACCCTCCCCACGTGTCCACGCCCAGGAAGGATGGGGTCTGGCATGATGGGTGAGGGGAACGTGACTGTGTTGAGGCCATGGGAGGGAGAGGACTGGCAATTAGGTGGGCAGGAAGGCTCTCTACACCCAGCTTCCCAGTGTTGGGTGCTGGCACTGAGCACGAGGAGGTGGGCTTTGGGGAGCACTCACTGCCACCCCTACCCTTCATCAAGCAGCTTTTTCTGACCTCACCTTGGGGCCTCCTCGGCCAGCAGCCCTGCAACTCCTGGGGGCAGAGGAGCCCACTGAGTGCTGGAAGGCAGTCCTGAGTCAGGAGCCAGGCCCCTGTTCCTCACAGGAAGTAGGATGAGGTGAAACCAAGGATGGTGACTAAGGCCCCAAAGTCCCTTCCTCTGCCTCCCCAGAAACTCTGCAGTCAGGCCAGCCCCGGGGAGCGGAGCCTGTGTAAACACGCTCAGGAGGGGAGGAGGGCTTGCTACATAGGAGAAAATGTTAAAAATAAATTAAAAAGCACCGCTGTATCCTGTGGTGGCCTTCACAGGCCCGAGGTCTCAGCGAGGAGAGGGTGAGCTGGGGGCTCCCAGCTCAGGGTGATCAGCTCCCTCCTGCGGGCAGCAACAGGGGTGGGCCTCATTTCACTTCCTTCTCCCAGACCGCTGTGGGATGGAGCCTGTGGGCTGAGCAGGTTCCCCCTGTCTCCCTGACCCCAATCCCCTAGCACTCGTCTTCCCTCGAGCCCTGGGGTCTACAGGGGCGTCTGCGTCCCCTCCCCTGCTGATGAGTGGCCTGCACGAGGCACCCACACGTAGACCCGGGAAGGGCCTTGTTCGTCTTCAGCAGCACACCTCCCCAGGTGAGCCGTCGCTGCCTCAGGCCAATGTGGGGAACGTGAGGACCACCACCCCATGCCCTGAGAACCAGGATGGTGAGTCAGGGGTCACAACGGCCCTGGAATCGGCCTGGCTGGGGTACAGTCCGGGGGCAGGTTAGGTGCCTCCGCAGGGCCTGGTGAACCCTGAGGAACCCGAGGGACTGCCCAGCTGGCTTCCTGCTGGGCCTGGCTCCGGGCCCAAGCTGCTGGTGTGAAGAGCTGCCAGCCTCCGGTGCTAACCTGACGGGCACTCGCATTAGCAAGAGCATCCTGTCTCCCTCCCTCCCTCTTTTCTCCGGTTCGCTCACCCCACCCGTCTCCCCGGTCTCCACTCCACCCCTGCTGGTGACCCTAGTGGGTCTCTGGTCTGCAAGGAGACTAAGGAAGACAGACATGGGCCAGCTGCCCTCTCTGCGAGCAGCTTCTGTGGCAAGGACCCTGCCCTGGCCCAGCCTGCCCTGGGAAGCCTAGAACTTTCACGATTTCCACCTCAAAGCCTCTCCATGGACTTCTACCTACCCAGCACAAGCGTGCTCTACCTCAGATTACAAACTGGCATCCTCTTTCATGTTGGGTTTTTAAGTTTTCTGAACTGATTGCCAACATTTAAAAGTCAGGATATGTCACACAAAAATCCAGAGTTCTGGCTTCTGGGGGAAAAAAATTCAGACTATCTGGCGAGGCAGGGCCCCTCTCTGAGAACAGCGGAGCAGGAGTAGCCGCTTCAGTGGCCACAGTGCCCACCCAGCCCTGCAGCCCCCCTTTGAGCCCCCGCCTGGCCCTGAGGGCGTGTGAGCTTACCACTCTGGTTCTGATCCTCCCTTGTCCAGGGCCCAGGCCCTGGCTGAATCACAGCCTCTTGGTGAGAAGAAACCTTACCGGTCATCATACCCAGCTGCCTTTCCATCACCTGAATCCGCTCTACAGCTTCCCAACAAGTAGCTGTGCAGGCTTTGCTTGGACACTGCCAGCAGCTGAGAACTCACTATTCCCCAAGCACCCTGATTCTCAACGCTCCCCACATCCTCCTCTCACTTACACTCCCCTGTCCCCAGCCTCTGCTCCTCTGTGTGGCCAGCTGCACACTTGTCCTACCACCACCTTGTTGCTTCAGCCTCTAGAACCTTCTCCCAACCCTGCCAACTTCTTTCCACTTCTCACTCGCCCGCCAGGTATCTCACACTCGACAGGCAGGCTGTGCAGACTCCCAGCTGTTCAGATTCTTCCCTGACAAGCCGTGATCATCAATGGTACCCCCAAACCTAGATGGGCTGCTGCATGTGGGGAGATAGGCCTGAGGCACAGGCATCCTGATCCGGTCTTCTTTTCACAGCAAGGACTGAGGTAACAGAAAGAGGCGAGTAGCAGTGCCTCCTCCCAACCCTTGGGGACTGCCAGGGGATAGCCCCAGGCCTGACTGTCCCACTCTATCCCCAGCCACAGTTCCTGGACCCACCAGGTTGGCTCAGTCCCTACAGTCACACTGAGCTCAGTGCAGTTCTGGGCCTTTGGCAAAGCCCCCTAGCTCCAGCAACAGGCAGAACTGGACTAAGCAAGTTTGGACCAGGTAGGGGCCTGGGAGCTCTCCCCACAGAGGTCTCTCCTGGGCTCTCCTACAGCCCGCACAGCACTGTCCATGGGCCACAAGGGCACGAGGGCTCTCCCGGGCCCTGGGCTCTGCTCTTGGGGCAGATGTGGCCTTGTGCCAAGGTCCTGATACTGGCTATACAGCCCTTTCCCAGGATGATCTCTACCCTGCTTCCCGTTCCCTGGGTCAAGATTCTGCCATAGCAGGCAGAACTGGAGGAACCCCTCCATCCCTCCTGCCGCAGGCTAAGTGGGGCTGGGAGATTTCCCACAGACTGGATGGATTCAAGTCCCAGATAGACACCGGCAGAGCCAGCAACCCCTCCTTGCCCAGCCTTGTGGGACTTAGATCTCCTAAGCACTGGCCTTCTGGCGATGGGCAGATCCATTAGTTTTTTAAGCTTTCCCCAAACACTTTAAACTTCCGTTATTGGGTTAAAAACTCCAAATAAAATACTAACTGCTTCTTGGCCCAAAGTTAGGGGTCTTGGCCCAGTGAGAGGGGCAGCAGCTTGGGTGGCTGAGCTGAGACAGGCTCTTCCTGCTGCCTCTTGCCCTGCCCCCCCCATCACCAGCCCCTCCCTCCCCACGAACGAGGCTGGCTCTGGCAGATGGATGCTGGCCCCCGGAAGTGGCAAGGCTGGCGTACTGCCCCATGCCTCACACCCGAATCTGGTACCCATTGAGGTCTGGCATGGCTTTGGGCTCAGGAGGCTTCTTCTCACCCGATGGCCTGCAGGGAAACAAGAATGGAGAAGGGGTAGGGATGAGTGGCTTGGGGGGGGGAAGGGATGAGTGGCTTGGGGGGGTGGGGGGAGGAAGGGACAAAGAGTGGCTGCTTCTGGGAGCTCCCCCTCCATTCTTCAAGGTGCCCTAGAGGCAGCAGCGAAGTCCATGTGGGAGTGTGCTCCTGGAATCCATGCTGCGTGTGGTCCTGCTCTTTCCTAGAGGCCCCTATCTCCAGCAGCTAGCAGGAACAGCTCAACTGTGTAGCCCTCTGCACTGGGAACTGGTTCCCTACCAGAGCCTCCCGGGTGGAAGGGATTAACACTGCCCACGGGAGGCCTGCTTGTGCTCCTTAATCATCTCGGAGCTGTGGCTCCTGATAATATTAGAGCAAGAGCCAGACCTACCAGTAGGAGAGAAAGGAGAAGAGGCAGTCTAGTATTTTAATGGGATGTTTCTGCCATCTAGATGGAGGCAAACACCAGAGTTGCAGGGCAACAGTTAGGTTCAAAACCACCCACCAGCTGCCATCTGATGTTAACCTTTCCCTGGGAGAGCTTACTGTCTGGTGGGAGCCCACCCATCACCACCTCCGTCCCACCTAACCCTAACCCTAACCCATGGGGTAGCCAGTGGGCCAGGGCATGTGGTTTTCCCCGGGGAAATGGGACAGCAATCCACCAACCCACATCGTCTCCCTCTGGGGAGGAGAGACAAAAAAGGGAAGGGTGACAAAAGGGTGAGAGAGAGACAGGGATCTAGAAGATGGGAGGGACAAGCTGCCTTCAGGCTCCCCCAGGCATGACCCCATCACCCCATCCCTCACCGCCTTTCGCTGCGGCTGTTCCTGCGGTGGGGGCTGGACTGGCCCCTCTGCGGGGAGGAAACGTCCTTCTTCCGGTCCTTGGTGGGAGAGGGAGGGCCGGTCCCTTTGCCAATCTTGGTGTGGAGGAAGAAACAAAGACACACTAAGGGCTTCCCAGAGTCCCTCCTGCCCGAGGCTGCCCTGTTTCCCAGGGGTCATCCCAAACCTGTTTCCTAGGAACTAAAGCTGCCTGGGCAAGGGTTCCCCAGCCGGGCAGCTTGCACTTAGAGGGAAGATGCTGAGCTTCGTGATACTTTAAGAAGCCCTGGAGAAAAGGGCCATTTACCCATGCCACGTAGGTGCAACAGCTGGGGAAGAAGCCTTTGTGTTCTGGGCCAGGAACCTAACAGTCCAGGGGGGTGGGGGGCACTGGTAATCTCAAGCCACACAGAAGCTCAGACTGACAGTCATGAATGATTAAGGAAAATGAGAAAAGCAAATGAAACATCTTTCATATGACATGATCAGCTTGACCTGAATTTTCAAAACATGGGGTATATATATGATGGAGGTGCTGGAGAGGGGCAGATAAGGTGGGGAGTCCTTAGCACCAAACAGATTGGGAATCACAGTGCCAAAGAATAGGAAAATCTTAGGGCACCTGGTGGCTCAGTGGGTTAAAGCCTCTGCCTTTGGTTCAAGTTATGATCCCAGGCTCCTGGGATCAAGCCCCACTTCAGGCTCCCTGCTGAGCAGGGAGCCTGCTTCCCCGCTCCCCTCTCTCTGCCTACCTCTCTACCTGTTTGTGATCTCTGTCAAATAAATAAAAATCTGAAAAAAAAAAAAAAAAAAGAATAGGAAACTCTTGGCTCCGATTCTAGGTCCAACCTGCTCCCTTGAAGGCCTGGTAGGACTCCAGCAACAGGAGTGGCTGGAGGAGGGGGAGGAACCCCCACCGCCCCACCTTAGTTGCACAGGGTCACTGCAGCTGGCTTCTACCCTGGACAAGGGTAGTGCCTGGGGCCTGGCAAAGCAGGGCAGCTGAGCTCTGACCCACCCTGCGGGGGGCACTGAGGGCACCTGTGACATGCCTGCATTCCCCATCTCGAGACTGAGTGCCTGTCCGATCTCATCGCCTTGAGCAAGCGCTTGGGCTCCCTTGTACCTCAGTTTCCTGCCCTGGAAACAGAGCTTCTACCTGCCACTAGCTGCCTCCTGGGCCAGTGGGGAAGGGCTGAACACCCAGAAGGGGCCAGGCAGGCACTAGGGGAGGCACCCCCGTCCAGGGGGACCCAAAGAGAAGCTAAGATTCTGCCCACTGTAAGGCTGGGGGTGGGTGAGCTTCTCAGCATCTCAGCCCACAGGCTGGGGTACAACAGCCCCTCACCGTCCTGCTCACCGCAGGCGGGAAAGAGGCAGAAGGGACGACCACCCTCATGGCCTTCCCATGGTATGACTTTCTTCCCGTTTCTGACTTCCCCCTAGTCCTTTATTGAAGCAGGATTTGGGAGGTCAAGGGTCAGGACATGCAGGACTGATGGTGGCTCCTTGCACCTGCCCCTACCTTTCCCTCCAGACAGCTCCTGATTTCCCAACCAACTGCTCCACCCAAGGGTCACACCCCTGCCCTTCTCCCCAGGTTGCAGGCTCACCCTCCATCCACACCCAGCTCAGCTCAGCGGCTGCTTCCTTCCAGAGCCTTCCCTGGCCTGCCCACCCGAGGGAACCTGGGGGCAAGGGTGGCCACGTAGACTCTTCACCCTCATCACGGCCCTTGAGACTCACTCCACCTCTGCTGGGGTGAGGGCCAAGGTGAGGGGGTTGGTGGCCTTCCCTGGTGATGTGGCACACGAGGAAGAGGCAGCCCTTCCACTTGAAGAGCTGGGGGGGCGGCGCTCCCCACCCCGGTGCCCGCACTGACCTTGAGCCGCATGTCACGGGCGTGGCGCTCCAGCTCCTTGCGGAAGTCCTCGCGGCCCAGCCTCTCCACATCCAGCACCGAGTGCTTCCACTCGATCTGCTCCACGCTGTGCGGGTCGTGGGACACGCACTGGCCCAGCTTCACCTTCTTGAGCACGTGCCAGCAGCGGCCATAGGCGGCCTCGTAGTCCAGCACGAGCTCGCTGAGCGTGCGGAAGGCCGGCGGCTTGTACATCAGGTCCTCGCGCCGGCTCATGCCCAGCGCCCCGTAGCGGCCACCGAAGTTCACCCCCAGCACGATGTGGCGGAAGTAGTTCCCTGAGAAGTAGGTCTTGAAGCTGATGGGGAAGCGCTCCAGGGTGGGCATGCTGTTGGTGAGGTAACTGGGCCCGCCAGCCCCGCTAAGGAAACAGCCAGCAGAGGCACAGGGGCCACCCCCCGCAACCTGACTCCGACCCTGACCCCAACCCCGACCTCGGGACCCACAGCCCAGGGGGGCCCTCCACCCTGGCTCCCAAGGGCGACCCCTGCGACTGGTCCCAACGGCATCCTGTCCTCCTGCCCGGAGCCAGGCATGCAGTAGGTGCTCAATAAAGTAACCTGTAGGGTCAGGGCTCTCAGTCATTCAAGGCCGCTAGGATGTCAAGGGGGCTCCCGAACTATCAACAGCTCACAGTGAGCTCCCCGCTGCAAACTGCAGGGCTCCCCACAGCTCTGGTGGCTAAAGGAGGGAGGAGGAGGCCCCCGCCGCACCACTGTCTCCCTCCTGCTGTCAGCCACACGCATGTCCCCTCACCCACCCCCCACTCGCTCTCAGACACATTCTCTCACCTTCCCTCTCTCTCTCACACTTCCTCCCCCACGCAGACGGTTCTGTTCTCTCTCTCGCTGCTGCTCCCCAGTCCACACGTGCTTGCCCACTGCCCTCACACAGCCAAGCTCCCGGGGCCCAGGAGGCCGGCATGGCCTGGGCCAGCTGCCCGCTCTGGCCTCTCACCCCGCCCGCCGCACTCATTCAGTCTCTCCGTCCTTCCTTTCCCACTCAGGACCTTCTGCTCAGCTCTTCCCTTCGACCAGAGGCCCGCCTCCTGCCCACCTTAGCCTGCCCCTCTCCTGCCTTAGGCCCAGCGGTCACGGCTGACCTCGCCTTCTCATGCGAGTGGGCTCTTCTGTTTCTTTCCTCCATGACACGCTCACCGCGAACTGTAATGATTTGACTTCTTGGTCTGCTGGCTTATCTTTGTGTCCCCTGCCAGAACGCAAACTTCTGAGAACAGGGACCTTGCCTGCCCACGTTTCTTGATGCCTGTCTGGGGCTCAGCCCAGAGCCAAGGACCCAACAGTACTTTGTGAGCAAATGAGCCGAAGGAGATGAACGGGTAAGAGCTTGGAGCAGGTGCCCCGGAGAGGCCCTGTGCCAAGTGTCCTCCACGCACTGACTTGTTTGGTTTTCCTAATAACCTTGCAAGGCAGGCACGCCCAGTGCGCCCTTTGACAGAGAAGGGCCCTGAGGGGCTAGCTTGGGGTCACACAGTAAGAGGCAGAGCTAGGATTCAGGTCCAGATCCACCTGTTCCCACAGTCCGTGCTCTCAGTCACTATGGAACTTACTGAGCCCGAATCCATGCGAGGGCCTGAGGGTGCAGAGATGAACAAGGCAGGCACCCAGGGCGCCCCAAGGACGAGGCACAGGAGCAAACTCAGTACAGCACCCGCCGTGTGTGCGGCAAGCTGGGGGGCTGTGGCTGTTCTGTGGTGGCCAGAGGGAGGGGCCCCAGACCAGATGAGAGCTGCTCTTGTCATCTTCCTGTCCAGGAGACCCCGGGTAAACTCTGAAAGGCCTCTGGGACTGTGGGATCCTGCCTGGGCCAGCTTTAGGTGAGCTCTGGAGGGAGGAAGCAGAGTCCCCCTCCCTTCCCTCCTACAGTGTGGGTGGGAGCCTCCTGAAGAAGACAATGTGGGGTCCCAAAGGGGGTGCTGGCAACGGCCCCAAGTGTGCAGGCTGGCCTCAGGCACATCCCCTCCAAGAATCCTTTGGACAGGGCCATGCTCTCAGGCTCTACTGAGCGGGCCTGCCTGTCAGCAAACCATCAGCACAGTGGAGTGAGCTCTGGGGGCCTCTGAGGGAGGGGGCTAAGGAGGCGCCCCTGGGTTCTTGGTGTATAATTTAAGATAGGTGTGTCTATGAGGGGTTGGGGGGTGGTTCCCCCTGGATCACAGTCTTCCCTGGAGAAGCTGTGCTCCTGGCCTGACTATCACGTTCTCCTCCCCAGGGAGTGGAGTCCTTGTTCTGGTAGGCAGCTCGTCCTGGTCCTCTAAGCCAGGCACCCATACCGGGGGTAGGGGGGGAGACAGAATACTTAAGGTACTATGGGAAGCAGGAGACGGGACAGCTGGCTGGGCAGGGATGAATCAAGACTGGCAAGACTGAGTGATGGGCACGTGGGATTCATTACCATGTTCCGTTTGTACAGGCTTAACATTTTCTGTCATAAAGCAAAACCAAAGGCTGTATCTAAGGCACAGACGAATTCGAGCAGAGAACAGGCCATGAACACCTGTCTCCCTCCTGCTCCGACTCGGGGCTGGGCTGTCCTGCCTCACTCCCCTGGTGACCCAGCTATAGGCCTCAGTCTGCCCTCTGGATGGGGGTGACCCAGAAACTCTGCCTTTTTAAAGAGGCATTTTTGTTTCAAAGACCCCATCCATCATTTCCACGAATCAATGTGTCCTGGAAATGCCAGCATTTGGGCATTCAAACGGCTTCTCCCAGACTGTCTGGTTCTCAGAAATGGCACGACAGCCTTTGTAAGACTATATGCCCAGATTTGGGGTTCAGAGAACACAGTCATGGTGTCTACAAGATTCAAAAAAGACCTGCCTAAGGGTGTCCAGGTGGCTCAGTCAGTTAAGCATCTGTCTTTGGCTCAGATCAGGATCCCAGGAACGGATAGAGCCTGGCGCTGAGCCCCCTGCTCAGGAGGGAGCCTGCCTCTCTCTCTCCTCTCACCACTTATGCTCTCTCTCACTCTCTCTCTCAAATAAATAAAATCGGGGGGGGGGGAGATTGGCCTAATACGCCTGGAAAGTCAAGCAACTGAGGTGTTGGGGACTGAGTCCCCCAAGAGCTCCTTCACTTTGGGACCAAGTTCAAGGCGGCTGGGAGGGCCTCAGAGCTCATTCAGCCCTCCGCCTCCCAAGGAGGAAGCTGGAGCCCAGAGAGGTGAGCTCACCTGCTCCTAGTCTCTGAGGGCCAAGGAAGGATACATTCCCAGGATCACGGCTTCCAGGCATTTGATTGGCAGAGCCTCTTTGGTCATTTCCTTGGCCAGGTCCATCAGCCTGGGGGAAGGGAGTCAGAATGATGAGGAGGATGAGGACACAGCCTCCAGTCCCTTCCAGTGGGGGGAGGGTCAGCAGGAAGAAGCAGGGGTCTCGAAGTGCTACAGAACAGAGCGCCCCAGCTCAGGCCCAGCCCAACCTCCAACCCAATCTGTCCTGAGCCTGAGGGGTGGGAGAAGAGGCAGGCACTAAAGATAAAGGAGGAGGCCCCATCTCCCTTTCCTACCCTCCTTTCATTTCCTCCTCCAACCCAGACTTTCCCACTCCAAAGACTTCTGGGAGAGGGAAGCATGAATGGGGGAGGTGCGTTGGTAGGCAGGTCTTTGACACCCGCGGGGCTGGGGGCCTTCTATGAGGATGGTGTTTGCGGGAGCCAGTGGGAAAGCATGCCAAGGATGCTGGGACCTTGGCATTGCTCTTGTCCCTTTCGGAGCACAGTGACTCTTGACTCAACCATGGCTTCTCCAAAGAGCTTGTAATTGATTACAACTGTCCCCCGCAGCTGGCCAACTGCCCGGAGCCTAGACACAGGCTCTCAGGCAGTTAGTGACAACCCAGCCTGTTCCAGAACTTGCAATTCAGGCCACTTTGGGACAGACTATCCCTGAGGCCCAAGGGGAAGGAGGAGGTTCCTTCCTCATTAAGTGCTGCTCCCAGGCTGGCTTTGCCCAGGAGGGTGCTGGATTCCTCCATCGTCCTGAGGCTGGAGCGGGGCCCCCAGCACCCAGCAGCCACAGGACAGTAAGAGCCAAGCTCTTCGGTTAGAGAGGCTGGATTCTACCCAGGGCTTTGGAGAAGGGGTAATGAAGACATTTAGCAAACAGACCATTTTAAGTATTTTTCTTAAGAAAGCAAACATGGACAGATTATACATGGAAAAAG
Organism: Mustela lutreola; assembly: GCF_030435805.1. NCBI lineage: Eukaryota > Metazoa > Chordata > Mammalia > Carnivora > Mustelidae > Mustela > Mustela lutreola. The sequence continues at coordinate 136,502,627 of NC_081296.1, forward strand.
ATGTAAAATTCACATTAATTTTTAAAACACGGGGTTTTAGGGGTGCCTGGGTGGCTCAGTTAAGTGGCTGCCTTCAGCTCAGGTCATTGGTCCTGGGATTGAGCCCCACAGCAGGCTCCTTGATCAGCAGAGAGCCTGCTTCTCCTTCTCCCTCTGCTTGCCAGTGTACCTACTTGAGCTCACTTGCTCTCTGTCTCTGTCTCTCTAATAAATAAATAAAACAGGGTTTTATACTTTGGGCTGAGCCACCAGACCCAGCAGTGGAATTCACTCTTCACCCCTGTGCCTTCGGGGCTTCTTTGGGGGTAAAACCAGCTAGGCACCTACAGGGACTGGCGGAACGGGAAGTGACAGATGCAGCGCTCTCTCCAGTGGGGTCCCTGTTTCTCAGACACTGGCCTTGTACTAAAGGACTAGAAGAGCATCTAATAAGGCCAACAGGGCAGCGGACAGGCCCCTGCAACAGGGCGTACGTGGACAGTTGCAGGGAAAGGAGAGAATGGGAGGCCTGGCTCTCTCCTGCTAAGCTCACCTCTTAATTTAAAAAAAAAAAAAAAAGAGAGAGAGAGAGAAAGATGAGGCTAGACATCTACCTGGGACACCCTCGGTCATCACCAAGGCAAGGTGGGGGGCTGCCCATCACTCTCCCAGCTCAGCAAGGATCTTGGGGTTTCCTTTCCATCAAGGGAGCCCTGGATATTCATCCTGGGCAAGATTTCCCCCTTTATGACCACCTCTGAGCCCCACGGTGGTATTTGCCCCCACTCGCTGGCTCCCCAGGGAAGTGTCCCTGTGCCTGTCTCTCCCCAGGCACTCCACCCTGGCTGGGGGCACTGTTAGCCTGGGTGCTCCCCAAACTTACCCTGTCAGAGGTCTGCTCTTCTTAATTTCAAAGAACTGTGTCCCCGTGTGATTGTACCTGCGGGTACCAGTTAAGGGTTTCCTAGCTGGGTCTGGAAGAGCTACATCCCTCTGCCCCCACCCCTACCCCAGACCGCAGGCCCGGCACTCCCGGGGTACAGACTGGATAAGAACCCCCACGAAGTGCTGTCACAAGGCACTCGACACTGGAATATTGGAAAGGGGAGGACGCCAGGCCAGCCGGGGCTGGGAGACGGAGCACACAGCTCTCTGCAGCTGGTCATTTTCCAACCAGCTGAGGAGCAATGTGCATGGACAGGAGGCTGGAGTGGGGGTCCCAGTGCAGCTCAACAGCCAGGAGCTGCTCCTGAGTCAACTGCCTTTCCCAGTTCGGGCTCCAGCGTCCCCACTGGGACAATGGAAGGGCTGGGCCTCATTGCCTGTAATGAGTCTGTCTTTCTTCCTGCTCAGGCCCCAGGCCTGGTCCTTCCATCCCTGTCACATCTGCCACTGGAAAGTCCTAGGGAGAGGACGCAGGACACACAGCTCTGGGTGGGCAAAGGGGGTGGAGAGGCCCAGAGCAGGGATACTGAGGAATCGGGCTTGCGCAGCCTGGGGTCAGGTTTTTCCATGCTAGGCAGCTGGCCTCTTATAAGGGAAGAAAAAGGCAAAGAACTAGGAGAATGTTCCAAGCTGTAGAAGCTACTTCCTGGAGCATAACACCCTTTTTCTCCTCCACTGGCCTCCGCCTACCTTTTTTAAACCGGCTGTTAAACAGCCCCAAGGGAGCTTCCCCTCTCTCTTCCTGCTGGTCTGGATGGCCAGCAGAGGAGGAGGTCTGTGCTGGGGGAATCTAGGCCTGACGATCTCAACATCTCAACGGCAGGTCCCTCAAGAGACATTTACGTGTCACCCGGAGGATGGGGAAGTGGGTGGTGGAGAGGCCGGAGCGGGTCCGGCCCTCTTCCGATAAAACCCTCACACAGCCCGGCTGTGCTGAGCACTGGACAGTGCCTGTGAACGGCACTCGGGTGTGGACTGTGGAACTGGCCACTCTGCTGATGCTTCTCCAGCCCTGTCTGAGGACGGCCTGCCTTGGCCTCTGGACCAGCAAGCCAGCCAGAGCGTGGCTGTGACCCTGAACCCGGGAGGATACTGCAGCTCCCTGATGTAGCGCTGCACGGCTTCCAGGCGCTCAGGGACAGGCGTAGAGGGCGGGAACGTAGGCACACTCGGTATGGGAATCTAGGAGCAGAGAAAGGGCTCAGGTCAGAAGAGGGAGGCTCACCCTGGGGCTTCCAGCCCACCTGCCTGCCACCCAGGACTTGCCCCCAGGGAAGCCGCTACCTGGAGACAGATTCCCCCTTCCCTCCTGTCCTGACCCTTTGTCCTTGGCAACTCCTTCCAGAGATTGTGGTCAAACCACCGCCAACCCCCACCACCTCCTGGCCAAGGCCATTTCTCTCCCTCCTGGCACTTGACAGCATTCCTGATTTGGAGCCTCTGCTGATGTTTAGATTTTATGCTTCTTCCATAATTTTAGGAAAACACAGGTTGGCTCCCCAGCTGTTTTGAATCTTCAATATTCATTAACTTCCAGGCTTAACAAGAATGTCAATATTGGGGTTGAGTTCATTTGCATTCGGGGTTTGCTCTGGTTCAAGTGTGGGATCAAAGTGGATCTACCTGGTGTCCCTTCCTGTCCCCCTGCCCTCCAGGGCCCTGCCTGGGCTGGGGAGCGCTCCAGAGCCCAGTATCACGGGCCTTCCAGCTGCAGTCTGAAATGCTGAGGTGGTCGCTGCTGGAGGAACAGGTTTGGGGACAGGTCTTGCCAGGGACCTACTTGCCATGGCTGCTTTGGAGGGGTTTCGTGGATGCCCAGGAGCCCCTTTCTCAGGCCAGGGGGCCTGAATTCTTGCAGTTTGGCTGCGACAAGTCAGTGAGGCAGAGGTGGCCAAGAGGAGTGCCAGCTAGGGTTGTCTGGGGTTATGAAACACACTTCCTTCCAGGGCATACAAAGACCACCCGGCAGGCTGGGGCTGCCAAGAGTCTCAGGCTGCATGGACAGGGGTATGGGTGAGCCAAAGGGCAAAGCAGGAACCCTGTCTGGGAACTTGGCCTAGGGCTGGGGAGGGAGAGGTTCTCCCCGTCATGAGATGCTGAGCCCACAGGGCACAGCCTTCTAAATTACAGGGCTACGATGTCTGGGGCTCTAATGTGGAGGGAGGGGTCATGCCAGTGATCACTGAACACCCTCATGTAGGTGCCCCTGCTGACAGGGGGACAAAGGACCGTCTCGGACAGACCCCTACTCACGCCAAAGGGTGAAGAGGCAGGAGGGAAGACCCCGCTGGCAGAGTCCAGAGGAACAGCTCTGCATGAACTTCCTGTCTCTTCCTTGCTGGTCCCCTCCTTCCTGTCTGGGCAGTCCCGAGCAGCTGACACCTCTCTCTGGAGGAAGCTACTTCCCCTTTCATATCACACGGCTGCCCAAACTGACGTGGCCACTTACAGTCACCAGGGGGATAGGAGTCCCAAGATTGGGCATGGCGGGGGTGGGGGGGGCATTCTCCCACTTCCTGCCTGACCACTGTGAGCCCGATGAGCTCCAGAACTCTGAGGGCCTGGCCTAGCCTTCCCTGATCAGGATATGGGGGGAGGGGAAGAGGGAGAGGAACTGGAGAATTCCTTCGCAGTGTACCATGAACAGCAGGGTGCCTGACCTCCTCAGGTGGAAGGTCTCTGAGGGGCAAGTGGGTCATCCCCTTCTCTAGTGAGGCCATCCAGGGGCTTCCAGGGGTTTTGGACAGAGACTGAAAAAATGCCCTCGCTTGAGCCACTCCAAACAAGGAGGGAGCTCCAGTCGGTGAGAGGGTCCCTCACCGATGCTTACCAGAGCCAGCCTTGGGTCAGGGCATCGGCTGCCCTGACAGAGAACCTAGGGATTGGTTACTCTGGGAGACGGAAATGACTCCAGGAGAGGCAGAGAAAGATGTGGGATTCACAAGCGGGGCCTCAAAGGCCCCCACCACTGAGGCTTGGCTGGAAGGAGCTGTGTGGCCAGCTGCATGACTCACATTATGTGTTAACTAGTATAGACAGGGCCGACGCCGTTCTGAATGTTCCCATACACACTCATTTGCTCAAACACCACACACACACACACACACACACACACACACACACACACAGATTCTGTACACCCAAATGGCCTGGCCTGATTTAGGACTGGAACCTGATTTTGCACCCTGAGCCTCACCTGTAAAGCAGGAGCCAGGAAGTGTCAAGGGGTAGTTAAGTGAGGTATGTGGCAGTGAGTGGTGTCTGCTACCCAGATCCTTCCAGGACAACTCCTCCTCCACTACCAAGGCCAAAGGTAACCCTTGATCCACGATCCCCTGAAGTCCTGAACTCTACCAAGACAGTCTCCCTGGTGGAGCTCATTTCAACCAGCACAACAGGGAAGCTTCCGGGAGGCAGAACAGCCCACAGATGAAGGTGTAGACCAGACCAGCATGATCCAAATCCCAGCTCTGCCATTTCCCATCTGGCATCAAGTTCCTGAACATCTCTCTGTGCCTCAGAGGCCTCATCTGTGAAATGGGCACTGTAACAGAACCAACCTCACAGCCTAAAGGAGATGCTGCACATTGAGGCCTTAGAACAGGGACTGGCATATGGCCAAGGTTCGATTCCTGTCCAGCATCACTACCATGTGGGCCAAAGTGACTGGTCAGCATGTGCTGATGCTGGCCGTGTTACCTCTTTGGAGGAGATGTCCAGACTCCCATTCTGTAGGAGCTCTGTGGCCAGAGCCATGGTCAGAAGACCTTCAGCAGCTGGCACTGGGAGGAGGGACCACTGAGCATTTAAAGATGGTGGCAGCTTGGAACATCAAGGAGAGATTCTTAGGTAAGGACACACGGTGTGCCCGCACCTGACATCCTTTTAGAAGTGGGCTGTCCTTCAATGAACTGTATCATCCTCTAAAGGCTGTTCTCCCAAAGCAAAGTGGGGGTGGTGGCTGCTGCACCCCGGGCAGTGCTCCATTTGCGAGGTGCACATACTCCATGCTCACCTTTTCACACGCTCCACTTCAACAATTCCTCCTGAAATCCCTCGGACACCGCCGTGGCAACTGTCCCCATTTTACAGCTGAGGACACTGAGGCACAAGGAGGCTGCATGCCTTCCTCACACAAAAACAGTTATGAGAGAATCAGGATTTGCATGTGCTGGATTTTTCTGCCCAGCGCTTTGTATCACACTGCTACACTGGGGGGCTCCCAGGCTGAGCCAAGGGGCAGGGGCCAGACTGGGAGCACAAAGCGGGAAGGCAGGCGGGCAGGATGTGGTGGGGACTGTGGCCTGTCAGGGGAGGGGAACGAGTCCTCAGGGCCAGCTGCCAGCTGCTATGTGGGATCGCAGATTCTCTGTTCCCGGATCGTCTCATTTTCTGAAAAGGTGCCCAAAATCTGGATCTTTATATGAAATCTCCCAATTCTACATTTTGGCTCCAGCGATCTTTTAAAACAGTGCGCCATCCCAACAAAATAGCTCTTGGGCCCGCCATGATGTGAGAGAGTGCCTCTATGCGACCTCCAGGGGCACGGCCACTCAGGGAGGGGCCAGCCCAGGGGTTGGTCGTCTCTGCTGCTGGCACCAACCCCCAGTGCCTCCTAGACTCTAGGGCTCCTTTCTATTCTGGGCTAAGGTCCAAGTGGAACCTCGTAGGGATGTGCAGCTTCTCTGTCTGTGACCTTTGTCCCGTGGCGTAAGGAGGGCGAGACTGAAATTTTTCCAGGCTGCTCACAAAACCCCATCCACTTCACTGGACGGTCAGTCACAACACCCCCTCCACACCTGGCCAGGAGCTTCATTCCTTCATGGGTGTCCTTCCTAGACATGAAGGCTGAAGATGGCAAGATGACACTACAGACTAGTCGCTAACGAATTTGCAGATTTTTTTTAGTCTTCGGGAGTGGTAACAGTTTTGCAGGGAACCATTCACACTCTCCCACAGCCCGATTTAGACATAAGCAAGGTGGTTGGGGAGCTGTCTGCCAACCCCCCGCTTGCTGCTGTGGGAGAAGCGTTGGGCTCTGGCCCTCCTGGAGCTGACCCCGTGGGAAATCGAGCCTCCCCTCCTGACGGAAGATGTGCAGAGAGGTAACAAACATCCGCTAACAACCACCGGCTTCAGACTACTGTCTGTTAAATGCTTTGACACATAGTCTCTCACTGAATTTTCCCCACAGTCCACTCCATCGCACAGGTGAGAAAACAAGCTCACACAGGTTGAGGGTCTGCTTGAGTTCACCTGGGGAGATGGGCGATCAAAACGAACATTCATATCTTTTGACGCAATGCTTCCTTTCCAGGAATTTATGCCAAGGAAATAATCAGAGACGGAACCCCAAATGTATGTTTTAGAATGTTCACCACGTGTTCATCTTAAGAATCAAATATTAGAAACAATATCCAATCACAGGGGATTAGCCTCATAAGTTCCAAGTTTCTACATAGGACGATAATGTAGCCATACATAATCAATCCACATTTTATCTCCCCTGGAAATATGAGGGTGTTGCTTAACCTTCAACCTCTGAATTCCCTTTTCCCAGAAGACAGTTTCTGATGGCTCTACCAATAACTTGGTAAAAATGAAACAAAACAGGCTGTCTTCATGTCTAGTCTACGTGAAGGGCCGCTGTCTCTAGCTCCCTACTCACCTGAGGAGGCACGACTAAACACTGGGCTTGACCTTTGCCCCGAGTGCTTTTCTTGGGCATTTCTGCATTGGGGAGAGTGTTTCCTTAGTCTCAACTGTAATGCCAAAAAACCCCAAAACTGTGCATGTGAAAACCAAAAGCACTCTTTTACCCAGCAAATACATGCCTGTGCCTGTCCTGTGCCAGATGCACAGAAGGTCCTGGAAAGACAAAGATGAATGAAACACAGCCTCAGCCGTCCTGGGGAACACAACTGAAGGACAGCCATCCCGGGGCCAGCTCTACATGGAAAGATGATTTAACTTTACTCTTCTCCACAGGCCCTTTTCGGACTGCCCTCGCCTCCAGCAGAACAGAGGACATGGAACCAGAAGACCTGTGTCTCGAGTCCTGGCTCCATGGTTACTTACTAGCTGTGGGACCCTGAGTTCCTGCCTGAGTTCCCATCTGTAAAAATGGGACCTCAAAGCCCACTCGTTCCGCAAGGCTGTCAGAGAACTCAGAGGGATGAGGCACGAAAATATTTTCTCAATATCTGAAGCCCTGTATCCTCCTTAGTCCTTCATTATCTCTCTGCCCACAGTTCACTGGCTTAACAAATAAGATGTAAGCCACACTGGTGCACTTGTTAATCTGCTGCCCGGCTCACAAAACATGGGTATTTGAAAAGAGATGTCTGGCTCAGTCAGAAGAGCATGCGACTTTTGATCTCGAGGTCATGAGTTCAAGCCCCACTGGGGTGTAGAGATGACTTAAATAAATAAACTTAAAAAAAAAAAAAAAAAGAGATGGAAGAGCTCCTGCTGAAAACAGGGTATGCAGACCTCACAGAACCTCAGTGGCAGCTGAAAGAAAATTCTTCCGGACAGGTACAACCTATCTGTGTTTTCAAAGTCTTACCATGCCAGCGGTCCCCTACCCCACAAAGGAAAGCGTGGTTTTGTTTTCCCAGCCCCAACCTGACTAAAGCCTGGATACTAACCCCCCTCCCCCAAGCCACACACATACCCATCCCTCACCTTGGGCAGGTCTGTGGCCCCACGGATCCGTTGGGCCACCTTCTCTCCATCTGGGTGGATCTTGGCCACGTGCTTCCACATCCTTTCCCAGGTGGCCTCGTCCACAGGCAGCCCACCCCGGTTGACAAAGAAGGGGATGCCTCCATCTCGCAGGTCCTCTTCGCCTTCCTCTTCTGGCTCATCATCTCTCTGGGCTGAGGCCCCTTCGCTGGTCTCCGGACGTCTGACCCCAGAGGGGGTGACAGAGGCAGTGGGGGCAGCGCCGCTGCTGCCACCCCCCGCCACTTTCTTCCCTCCGGGCATCCCCAAATCCTTGATGGGGGTGGGAGTATGTATCAGGAGGCAGGAAAAAAATAGGTGGCTTACTGGGGGCCTCCCACACACCAGCTGCAGAGATAACACATGGCCAAACAGAGCGTAAGGCGCCTTTAAGAAACCAGGGCGTGGCTCCTGTACAATAAAATACTACTCGATAAGGAAAAAAAAAAAAAATCAGTGCCTCAACGTGAAGTAGGGGATAGAGAGGTGGTTGTCTGGGGTCAGCCTTAGAGGCTCTGTTCTTTTTGTGAAACGGAATAAAGAGAACACACCCCAAGTTGGCAGCCTTCTCAAAGCTCCCCCATTTGACAGCGAGAACAATGACGGCGGCAGTCTGGGCTTGCAGAAAGAAAAGTCGGAGGGAAACTGAGGCCAAACAGCTCCGACCTGCGGCCACAGAGGGTCAAGGCACCGGTGCTCAGGCCGACCGGGCTCCCCAAGTCCCAGTTTTGGAGAGAACAGATTTCTCTGCAAAATATCGCACGCTCAAGGCAGCGTGCGCTCCGGGGAGTACCGAGGCGACTCCTGGCCGCATCAGCGCGGAGCCGGGACCCCCGAACCGGAGGGTGGCGAGGAGGCGCGCTTTCTTCGATGCGACGAGCGGGGGAGCCAAGACTCGCAGCTGGCGGGGCGCGGGGAGGGGGCGCGCGCCGACGCGCTCATTCCACGCCCGCGGCCAACTCCCCGCACAAAGTGGGCTTTGTCTCGGGCCCCCGTCCCCTCACCCCCGGGAAACAGCAGCGCAGCTCCCAGAGGGGGAAGGGCGCGGCGGGGAGCGCCAAGGCCTCGCCGGTCCCCAGCCGGGCGCGCCTCAGCGGGCGGACAGCGGGCACTCGGCGCCGCTCAGCGCCAGCCGAGCCATCGCGGGGCGCGGGTCCCGTTTCCGGGCCCGGGGTTCAGCGGGGCCGACTCGGGCGGCGCGCAGAGGCCAGGCTGAGGTCACCGAGCGGCGGGCTCCGGCCGCGCGGTCGCAGCCTCGGAGTGGCTGCGGCATGGGCGGTGGCGCGGCCGGCCTGGGTGAAGGATGCTCCGCGGCGGTCCGCTCGCGCTCCCGCTGCCCGGCTGGGATGGGGCGGGGTGGCGGCGGGGGGGATGGACCGCCGGACGGGGAGGGCTCGAGGCTCGCGCAGCCACAGCTCGCGGATGGAGCTGGAGGCGAGTGACAAAGCCTCGGCGAGCGACAAAGCCTCGGCGAGCGCGGGCTGCGCTAGTCCCCGGAGAGCAGCCCGCCGGGCGCGGGGTCCACGCGCAGGTTGCGGCTCGGCTGCTCCGCAGGCTTGGGCCGCCGCCGCCCCCGCCGCCCCCGCCGCCCCAGGGCCCTGCTGCCTCCGGCCGCGCGCGTCCCCTGCTCGCCCGCCGCCCACCGGGCTAGACTCCCGTCCGCGCCGCGCATGCGCTCGGTCCCCCACTTAAAGGGCCAGCGCTTTACCGCCGGGCCCTCCGCCGCCCGCCCCCAGCCCCGCGTCCCAAGTTATCTCCAGGAGGCAGGAGGTCGTCTGCTCCGCTCCCACCTCTTTCTCGGGGCGCAGCGAAGCCGGCGCGGAGCCGCGGAGGAAGTTCACAGCGTGCGGCGCAGAGCGCTAACTGCACGGAGGTTCCGGGCTCGGGAGGCCCGCGGTCGGGAATTTCCTAAAGGAAGCACCTCGCAGGGGCCCTCGGGGGGTCGGCGCGAGAGCTCTGGCTTGGAGGACCGGGTTCTAGACAGGAGTCAGAGTCCGATTTCCCGCGGGACATCCTCCAGATCGCTTCCCTCAGTGGGCCTCGGTTTCCCGAGCTATCAGCAGAGCTCGTCGCACCCGGTGAGCGCAGTCCTCCTGGCGTGCGAGCTCCCTAAAGGAGGACATCTGGGGGTTAGGGTCCGACCTCTGGAAGAGAAAGGGTTAAAAGCCAACCAGTTCCACCCCGAGTGGAGACCAGTGGGAGGGGGATGCGCGGAGTTTGTCCCTAGTTGGCTTCCCTGGACCCTGGCGGTGGGCATCCCCGCACCGCGGGCAGAGGGGCTGCTGCGCCCCAGGGTTTGGGGACCACGCGACCCGTGGGAGTGTGAGGTGACGGTCCTGCAAGGTCCAGCCGGCTCAGAAGAAGGGGGAAATACGGCTTGCATGACTGCAGAGACTCAAGGCAACCTTTACTTCCCTTCCACAGAGCAGTAATGGGGAATAGGTGCCAACAGGAAGCCGAGGGAAAGAACTTTCCAAAGGAGACTGATAGCCTGGGGTGGTTTAAGACATGTGGTCTCCTTTCTCCCCCCAGGAGTTAGTATGAATGCGGCGGCAGGGAGGTGGGGTGGTCGAGCAGATTTCTGGGCTCTGGCCTGCCTACCTGCAGGTGCTGATTGCTTAGGTCAGTAATTGCTGCATTTCTCACCACCCCTCTCTGACAAGCTGAGGTTTCTACACCTGGGCTGGAGCAGCGGCGGCCTTGGAGAATCCGGAATTGCTCAGTGGTTCCTCCTCTGTTCCCTAAAGTTATCCCTCATGTCTGAACTTCCTAGGTCCCCTGAACTCCAGTAGCTGCCTCCAGGATCAGAAACCAAGGGTGACAAGTGATGGAAAGAGTCATGGGACTCTAGTGAAGAGGAGATCCTCTTAAGCTCACTGAGGCTAGAAGACTCGGAGCATGAAAACCTCCAGGCACCTTCAACCTTAACCTACTCATTGCATGGATGGGGAATTTGAGTCTCAGAGAGCAAGTCCTTTAAGCTCACACAGCAAATAACTTGAACTGAAGCCTTATTTCTTGAGACACTTGCCTTTCCACCCGGCACTTGGCCTCTTGCCCTAGCTAAGTGGTTGTGGTAGTTTAAACATGTTTGCAAGCTTTTTTTAAAAGATTTTATTTAGGGACACCTGGTTGGCCCAGTCGGTTAAGCCACTGCCTTCAGCTCAGATCATGATCCCGAGGTGCTGGGATGGAGTCCTGTCCCTGGGCTCCTTGCTCGGCGGGGAGCCTGCTTCTCTCTCTGCCTCTGCCTGCAGCTCTGCCTGCTTGTGCTCTCTCTCTCCCGCCGACAAATAAATAAATAAATAAAATCTTAAAAAAAAAAAAAAAGATTTTATTTATTTATTTGACAGATCACAAGTAGACAGACAGGCAGGGGGTGGGGGAAGCAGGCTCCCGGCTGAGCAGCAAGCCCTATGTGGAGCTTGATCCCAGGTCCCCAAGATCATGACCTGAGTCAAAGGCAGAGGCTTTAATCCACTGAGCCACCCAGGCGCCCCTGTTTGCAAGCTCTTTACTGCTTCTCTTTCCAAAAGATGTTGGCTTATTCCCCTCCCCGTGACTGTGGGCTTGACTTAGCTGTTCGCTTGCAATGAGCAGAACAAGGTGGAGGTGATGCTACGTAGCTCTTAAGCCAAAGTCATAGAAAGGAGACAGTCTTTCTGTCTCTTTCTTCCTTTCCCAGGACAGCCACCCTGAAGCCTAGCCACCATGCTGTGAGGAAGCCCAGGCCACATGGAGAGAGGACAGGAGGCTCTCCAGGAAGGCTCTCAGTTCCCAGCCAGCCTCACTCATCAGATAAGTGGTGAGCTGGGGTTATTCCATCATAGGCTTTGAGTCGTCTAGACAAGGTCGCAGACAAGGAGCAGAGATAAGCCCACCTTGCGATGCCCTGTCTGAATTTCTCTCCCATGGAAAATGAGAGATAAGAAGGGATCGTTGTTTTAAGTCAGTAAGTTTTGGGGTATTTTGTTATGCAGCATTAGATGATTAATTCTGTGAAATGACACTTCCTGAAATGGCAAGAAATAAAATGCACTTGGAGTCCTTATTCGAACATTCAACACAGAGTAGTTATTGAGTACCTTTTAGGTGCCTGGCTCTGTAGGAGGCCCTGGGGATTCGGTGTGAATAAGAGGAGCGTGAGCTTTGCCCTGGAAAGGCTTACAGTCTCTACCACTGGAGGAAGTGGTTAAACATGATTCTAGTAAAGCGCTTGGCCAGAGGCTCAGACCAGGAAGCTATGGGAGTGTATACCTGGGGCAACTTGCCAGTTAAGTGAGTTGCTGGGGAAAGAAGAAATGAATTGGGTATAAGGCCAGCATGGTTTAGCCTGGGGAGTTTTCTGGGATATATTTGTAGAAGGAGGAGGAGACAGGTGTCAGGCAAGGTGGGAGGGATATACAAATAGATGAGAAAATGGTGAAACTAGGGAGGGACGTGTCTTAATCTCATTTTAGCAGAAAGCTGAGAAAGGACAAGAGCTTGTGAACGGGGGCCCAGATCCTGGATCCTGCATCAAAACCTCCCATGCTTCCCCATACCTGTATCTAGGAAACAAGACCTCTGGTGACACTTAGGACACTCCCTCATTTGGCTCTAAGCTCTTATGACTAATATTTCTTTTGCTGCCTTTACAAAAACTCTCGAAGAAATTTGGTTGAGTTAATTTCCATTTTGCAGATGCAGAAATGATGCCCAGGGAAGCTAGGCAGCTTAAGTACCCAGTTTGGGAACTGGCATGTCAGGGGTGCTGGGTACCCAGTTTGGGAACCGGCATGTCAGGGGTGCTTGGATGATGAGAAGGATGATGAAGATAATGATGCCTAGGTCACATCGTATCTCACTTATTATTGTCACCCTGGGGAGTAATGTTCTGGAAACTAATACACAGTGTCTTAGGGAATCAACATTGGTATTAATCTGCACCAACTCATTTTCTTGCAACCCTGAAGCTACAGTCAGTTTCCTGGAAAGGAGAGTCTGGTTGACTGAGCTGCGGTTCTGGACCTACCCCTTGGCTGGAAGAGGGCAGGACAACTCCATGAACTGCCCCCCCCCCGCCCCCGCCAAGACCACAGGTAGTAGGAGCAGGGGACTGCCCTAAATGAAAATAGGGCCCTGTTAGTCAAAGAGGGGCATGGAGGGGCACAGCTAGAGGTATGTTAGTGAAAGGCAGACACTCTATGTCTGCGCTGTTCAGTAAGGTGGCCAGAAGTGACATGTGGCTGTTTGATTCATATGACATAAAATTAAAAATCCAGTTCTCAGTCACACTAACCACATTTCAAGTGCTCAGGAGCCACATGTGGCTTATAGCTACTGGATTGGATGGCACAGATTATAGAACATTTCCATCAATGCAGAAATTTTTATTGGGTAGCACTGCTCCAGGATTCTCATTTGCAATTCACCTGTTTCTTTTCTTCTTTTACTTCATACACTGTGAATAGGGAAATAGTAAAAACAAAACAAAACAAAAAACGTGGGTTAGAATCTTCATTAATTTATCCATCAAACATATACTAAGTGTCTACTTTGAATCATACGCTGTTGTAAGCACCAGGATGTCGAGAGGGGCTTTGGAGAGGTCCTGGTCCAGTGGATCTCATGTTAGAATCATCAGAGAGCTCTTGGAAGTACTGATATCCAGGCTCTAGCCAGCAGAGACCCTGCTGAAAGTGGTTTGGGATGGGGCTGGCAGACCCTCAGGTTGGAAAAGCTCCCCAGGTGATGTGAATGTGTTGCTGTGCTGGGGAACCATGACAGTCTGGTCAGGCTAGGGAAGTGATTTGCCTCAGACAATCTGAAAACCTGAGTGTGTGTGTGCGTGTGTGTGTGTGTGTGTGTGTGTGTGTGTGTGTCTGACCTCTGGGTCCTTATGACAACATCAGAACTCTCCATGGATGTGGCATCTATCTGATCAAATGCAAAATTCTTAGGGAAAAACAAGCCAACTCTTCCTTAACGCAAAGAGAATCCAGTTCCCTTTAAAGAAAGTGGTGAAGGGACTTCTGGTTTTAAATCACTTCTTTCTCAAACTGTTTGCATGTTTGGTGCCTGGACCTGCCTTATTCAGCAAGGTGGGGAGATCCTTATAAAACGACTGCATGTTCTGAGTACCTCGTGTAAGTCAGGCACTTCATACGCAGTTTCATTTCATCCTCAGGACAAAGTATTACAAAGTGAGTTTTGGTGACACCAGTTTATAGAGCAGCAAACTAAGATGCGAAGAGGGTAAGGATCGTAATTTGCCCAAGCTGGTACAGCTGGGATCCCAACTCCAGATATCTGACTCCTTCCCCTTCGCCACCCAGCACCTACCCCGTCCGTAGCCAAGAGTGCAGGGCAGCCCGCAGACAGAGGCATTGTGCTCCATCTGCGGAGGGAAGAAAGCTCTGTGAGGTGACCTGCAGTCCTTCGTGTGTCAGGGATCACGCTGGAGCTGATGTGACCCAAGCACTGTGTTTGGTGAGGGTACCGGAGGGGACTGGGAGTGGAGTTCTCCTTCCAAGTAATCGTCGCGTCTGGATTCCTTTTACCAAGGGATTTGGAGGAAGCAGCTAAGGACTGTGTTGTACCTGGAACAGTGAGCTCTTAGACACTTGGCAATTATGATATATGCTTGGTGGAAGCATTGTCTGTTCCTAGCCTGGATCCCCGTGGGCTTGCAAAATGTCTGTGTCACCATGTATCTTTGTAATCTGAGTCCCTGCCTGATACTTCCTGAGCTGCCTGGCCTAGCCTGAGGGGGGTCTGGGAAGGGACAGGACTCATTGTGTCCATTCCAAACGACTTGAACAGTGGAGGAGATATGTCTCCTCTGCCATTCTCTGCGGGCCACCTTATATAGTAATAGGAGCTCCTGGCCTTGGAGAACAGGAAGGGCTGCCCTTGGAATGCCTCAGGGCTTGTCTGTGTGGCATTCAGCAGATCTCTGTGGGAGCCAAGCCACGACTGGCCATAGAAAGAGCATAGAATATCACAGCCAAAAAGACTCTTAGAGATCTTTCCGGGTTTCATTTCACAGATGGGAAACTGAGGCGCAGTGAGCTAATAGGACTTACTTTGAATTATAGCCAGTTAGAGGCAGGGATCACACAGTCAGGTCTCTCTTGTGGCCCAGTATGTTTTTCCTAATGACTTCACTAGCAGAGCAGAAGGGGTAGTAGATGAACTTCTGAAAGCTCTTGGGTGGCAAGAGGCAGAGACTGTATTTTCGAATTTGCTTCCAGGTGTGGCCGGGCTGTGTCGGTAGCTGGGTGTGGACTGGGTGTGTGTTTAGGAAGTCTCCATCCAATCTGAAGGATCGGAGGGTGACCCTTCTCATTTTTCAGGCAGATTACACGCACCCAGACTTGTGTCCTTCCCGTTCGGAAACTGGCATTTCCTTTGACTTTCTTCTGCGTGCCCTAGGGTAGGTGTTCTGCAGGTGGTGGATTATTGAGTTGGTCCACAAGGAATGGCTGGGCCACGGACGTTGCTCCCAAGCAGTGGCCAAGACTCTGGCAGTCCCAGAAGGAACCAAAAGCCCAGTGTCAGCCTCCGCACTCAGTGGAAGGGCCTGAGACTTGGTGACAGGGAGACATGGAGGTTGAGATGATGGTGTATCCTGAAGTCTAAGTCAAAGTGATTTAGGGGCGCCTGGGTGGCTCAGTGGGTTAAAGCCTCTGCCTTCGGCTCAGGTCATGATCTCATGGTCTTGGGATCGAGCCCCACATCGGGCTCTCTGCTCAGCAGGGAGCCTGCTTCCTCCTCTCTCTGACTGCCTCTCTGCTGACTTGTGATCTCTGTCTGTCAAATAAATAAAATCTTTTTTAAAAAAAGTTACTTAAAGTGGTGGGGCCATGTATAGGTCCCTGAGATGGGCTGGGCTCCTTTCTTAATCCTTGGCTTCCAGGAAAGACTTCACTTTTTGTCCAAAAATTTCTGAGCACCTGCTACGTGCATGGTATAGCCGATGCAGACATATGCAGGACATCACGTGACCTTCTGGGTTGTACCTAGCAAGAGGTGTCCCGATAACTTGGTGGGAACTTGCCGCATGCCACGGGTTCTGCACAGCATTCTATGTAAACCCTGCCCTTAAGCTTGCAAATAAGGATTCTAATTCTCCATTTTTCAAATGAGGAAATGATCTCAGAGAAGCTAAATGACTATCTCTGGGTTTTAGCCAGCTGGTGGCTGAGCCTGGGGTCAGAAGCTGGGCCCTTCCCACTGTACCGGGATGCTACCAGCTAACTAGATACCTGGCAGGGTCAGGCCAGTGGCCCAACACAAGGTTAAACAGGGTGTTTGCAGAATGCAGAGAAGAGAGAGCTTCATTTTAATTTGGGCAACAGCGTTTGGCTGTGGGCACCGTGGACCCTTGGGGCCGCAAGGTCCTGTGCTGTGGGGGGTGCCCTGTGCCTGGCGGGGTGCTGAGCAGCTTCCGGGGCCTCTCCCAAGGAGACAGCAGTAGCAAGTCCCCTGTTGTGACTCCCAGCACAGAATCACAGGTTGTAAGAGAGAAATTGTCTTCCGCCTGGGCCTATGAGAATCCTGTAGGAAAGACAAGGATTTGGGCAACTGCAGACAGGAGGAAAACACTCATTGGCTTTGTGACTTTTTCCATTGGACAAAGAGTTAACACGTAGGTTTTCTACTTTGTTCTTCCCCCACCCCGGCCCCGTGGCTTGCTTGCGTCAGCACACAAAGCAAACAGCCACATCAGGTTGCCATGGGACCACGGTGCACAAGGGGGCCCTCGATGGATTGCAGGTGTCCTTGGGAGCCGGGTCCTTCCTGGCCTCTGTTTGTTCAGCCTGAGCTGAATGCCTCATTTTCATCTTCCGGCCAGTATTCCCTTTCCGGGGGTGGGTGCGCGGGGCGGTGGTGGGGTGGGGCGGTGGCTCTTAGAGAATCTGTTGCACCATCAGCCGTCACCACCACCCCTTACACTCCTCCAGCACTCATTTGGAGTGTGGCTCTATGTTAAGGGTTTTATAATGGGTAACTCATCTAGCCTAGCCCTTACAGCACCCTGAGAGGAAGGGCTCCTTACCATCCCCATTCCTTGGGGGAGACGGCAGCCAGCCAGACGATGGGGAAGCAACATGCCCTAGTTCATGCTTATGCAAAGTGGCAGAGGTAGGATTTGAACCCAGGTCTTGCTGAGTCGCCTCTCTTAACCTCTGTATGCTACTGCCTCCTAAGAATGTCCTTCCCTCATTTGGCAGCCCACTGGGCTTTATGGGCCCGTGGGATGAGTTCCCAGGAGAACCGTGGGCAGCAGCCAGCCCCAGAATGCTTGGTGGTGGTTGGCGGGGGCGGTGGTGAGGGCTGTGAAGGCTGTGGGAGGGCGGACGGTGTTTCTGGTGGTGCTGGTGGATGCTCCCCTAGCAAAGGGCAATTATTGGGTCTGTGTGGTGCTTGGCTATCAGAGGGCTTCCTGTGAACGGGGCAAAGCGCCCAGTCAGGCTACAAGACAAATGGGGGACATATGGACTCTAGATCAGCGCACAATGGGCTCGTTATTTTGCATCTGCCAGCAATGAAATCACACTCTATTATAGCAGGAGGCACAGAATAAATAAGCCCAATATTTGGGGCTGGGTTCTTGAAGTTGTTTTATCTGTGTCCTCCCTTTTCTTGGGGATCATGGTCCCTTTAGGACCATTCATTTTGAAGCTTGAGCATTTTAGCTGCCACCGAGTCAGACGAGCGGGTGCAAACAGACTCTAGATGAAACTCTTTTTTTTTTTTTTTTAAAAGATTTTATTTATTTATTTATTTGACAGAGAGAGATCACAAGTAGGCAGAGAGGCAGGCAGAGAGAGAGAGAGAGGAGGAAGCAGGCTCCCTGCTGAGCAGAGAGCCCGATGCGGGACTCGATCCCAGGACCCTGAGATCATGACCTGAGCCGAAGGCAGCGGCTTAACCCACTGAGCCACCCAGGCGCCCCTCTAGATGAAACTCTTAAAGACATCTTGACATCCACGTTCTTTCTAGTTCACAAAGGACCCTGGTTCCAACCCTTTGTGCTGCAGGGAGAGACAGGGAGGGAGTGATGGGAAAGGACACTCTGAGGCGTCCCTGGAGATGAGAGAGAAGGGTGACCTGACCTGCTCTCATCCATCCCAGACAGGCTGTGGTACAGACCACATGAGGTCAGGGTCCAAGGTTGCAGGAGAGTCAGGAATAGAGCAATTGTCTTGATAGCGTTTGCTGGGTGTCCTAAAGCAGTGCTTCTCGAACGTGAGTGTGTCTCAGATCCAGGGGGCTCCTCGCCACGCAAACGGTTAGACTCCCCCCTCAGGGTTTCCACCAGGGTTGAGCAGAGGATCTGGAGCTCTTTCAGCCAGGCTTCCTGTTTCTGCCCACCTCCACCCTCACTTCCCAAGGTGTCGGTGCCTCACATTTGGGGCAAGTTGCGTTTCTTCTTGGATTTCCCCAGCGTGATTTTAGTCTTTCATTTTCCCTACTAGCTAAGCCATTTGCTAATTGACCATCTACTCTTCCGCTTCCAAAATTTTGTGGACATCCTTTCTCTCTAGTTGCTTTGTCATCATGGGTTTATGATCCTCCCCCCACCCCTTTAAAAAACCCACATCCCTTTATTGTCATTTTAGTGTAGTTTCGGAAGGGAACGGAGCACACCACATCCATTATCTTGCCTCTGGAGCCCCCGAACGGCACTCGGGGACGTGTTGTGGCCTGGTTATCACAGTGCCTCTTTCATAAGTCAGGAAACAGACTCAGAATCTACTGGACCAGAATCTCCTTTTGCAGATCTCATTCCCTATTCCAGGCTCTTTGCCCAAGAAAAATCGTTCTAACATATTCTGGTTTTGCCAAGCCCTTTGGCAGAGTTTCTCTGGTTGGCACCTCATCCAGTTTGACAGAGCAGGCAAGGCAGGTGTCCGTCTCTGCTTTATGACCATGAAGACTGATCAGGAAGGGGAAGGCACTTGCCCAGGATAACACAGCTTAATATGCTTTGAGGCCACTGTTTCTAGGTTTACACCCAGGGCTCGCTCTTCTGCTGACTTCAGGTTAGCCTTAAAGACATCTTCAGATAATAAAACATCTAATTACTCAACAAATATTTATTGCCTACTATGTCCCTGAAACCCCACCAGGTTCTGGGCTTATCAGAGGGAACAAGTTGACTGGGAGCGGCCCACGCCTCCCGTGGCTTCTCCGTTCCTGTCCCTCATCTCAGAGGTTGCCGCTAGACACTTCCGTGCCTGCTGATGGACTCTTTTTGTCTGCGTCTGAGGAGCAAGGGCTTTAAAACCCTGGTGGGACCCTCAGCTAATGAGGATGGGAGTGGATAGGTAAATCTTGAGCTTCCTTGCCCCTCGGGGGGACAGGGTACTTCTGAGGCACATTCTCTACAGTCTCTATGAGGGTCTCCCAGGACCGAGCCTCAGCTGCCCACAGTGGTAAGTGTCTCATTAACAAACTATGGCCTTCCTTCTTCGCTGTCACTGCCCTGTTTGCTCACCAACGCTTCCTGGGATCACTTCCTCAATAAGCAAGCTATTCTCAAATCCTTACCTTGAGGTCCCCTTTTTGGGGGAACCCAAACTAACCAACCCCCCAGGCTTCTAAAATCCTTTCGATTTGTAGCTGATGGTCCTGTTGCCTGCTGTTCCCTGCCATCCCCGAGGGCACAGACACCTCTCTCCCCAGTGATGCAAGCTGCAAGAAAACAGGACCTTTCACTGTGCCGTTCATTGCTGGGTCTCTGGTGTTTAAAACAGTGTCTGGCCCATGGTCAGTGCTCAATAAATGTTTGCTGATTCAATGAATACCGATCATTGCTACCTTGATCAAGGGGGGGATCCAAGAGACTGGAGTGGAATGATGTGGGGGTAGATCACAGCAAGGTCTTTCTCTTTCTTGTGTGTTTTATAAACAGTGTTTGTGTCCTGAAGGCTTCCTTCTGGTTCATTCTGGCCATTTTCTCCTCTAGAGGTGGAAAGAGGTGAGCCCTGGGCCTGTGTCGGTGGCAGGCAGGGCTTGGCAGGTGGAGGAGGGAGCCTCTAAGGCTGGGCTCAGAGCAGGGGGTGTGAATCACTAGTTCAGACTCAGGCACTAAGAGTGAGTATCAGCATTGCCAGATCCCAGGAAGAGGCCAGGCTTGGCTTTTGTCTGTCCTGCAGATGAGAATTTCTTTGAAGAGGGGATACAGCACCTCAGCTCCCATTGAGGAATGGTCTAGGCTAATTTTTGGCAACAGTGTCAGGAGCTTGGAGATTGAGTGAGATCTTGTATAGAGGGTATCCAGTCCCTGAGTTTTGATTGAACGATGGGCTTTTTCGAAAAACTGCCCCCCACCCCCAGGTCATTTGGTGGCTCTTGGATAAAATTAAAATTCAGATTGAGAACTTGTTTTTGTTGTTGTTGTTGTTGTTGTTGTTGTTTTGTTTTGTTAGAGTTTATTCCAGGTCAGTAACTCTCCTCTTGGCCTCTGATGTCACTGTTTTTTGGCTGTTCGGGCTGGATAGCCTCAGCCTCTTGGTTAATCAATAGACACTGGGAAAAATGCCTTAAG
The DNA here is from genome assembly GCF_030435805.1 of Mustela lutreola. Taxonomy (NCBI): domain Eukaryota; kingdom Metazoa; phylum Chordata; class Mammalia; order Carnivora; family Mustelidae; genus Mustela; species Mustela lutreola. The sequence goes on from NC_081296.1 coordinate 136,522,818, forward strand.
GGGGTGTGTAGATTGGCTTTCCAATCTACATGTGTTCAGTAATGTCGGTGAGAAAGAATATCTCAAGTTTATATAATGTTTTACATTTTGCAAAGTACTTTCTCCAGACATTATTTCCTTTAATTAATCTTTTTATTTTTTTAAAAAATATTTTATTTATTTATTTGACAGAGATATCACAAGTAAGCAGAGAGACAGGCAGAGAGAGAGGGGAAAGCAGGCTCCCTGCTGAGCAGAGAGCCCAATGTGGGGCTCGATCCTAGGACCCTGAGATCATGACCTGAGCTGAAGGCAGAGGCTTAACCCACTGAGCCACCCAGGTGCCCCAATTACTCTTTTTAGTATTTACCCATATAATCACCTAAAGATATCGCATATCCATGGCTAGATTTAATGGAGTGTGTGCATGACCTCTTCCCTGGAAAGAACAAATCATTATTGAAAGAAATTGAAGAAACTTAAATGCAGGGAGGGCTAGACCATGTTCATAGATCGGAAAACTCAGTACTGCAAAGATGTCAATTCTCTCCAAGTCACTTTTTTGATTCAGTGTAAACCTAATAAAAAGACTAGCAGGTTATGTTTTGTGGAAATTGACAAGCTGATTCCAAAATTCAAATGGAGGGGTGCCTGGGTGGCTCAGTGGATTAAGCCTCTGCCTTCGGCTCAGGTCATGATCTCAGGGTCCTGGGATCGAGCCCCAAGTTGGGCTCTCTATTCAGCAGGGAGTCTGCCCCCGCCCACCTGCCTGCCTCTCTGCCTACTTGTGATCTCTGTCTGTGAAATAAGTAAATAAATTTTTTTTTAAAGATTCTATTTATTCGTTTGACAGACAGAGATCACAAGTAGGAAGAGAGGCAGGCAGAGAGAGAGGAAGCAAAGCAGGCTCAGGCATCTTGCAATAATCTTAAATAAAGTCTTTCTTTCCTGTCTAACTTTTGAATGGAATCAGTTTAAATTTAATAATTCTTGGATGGAAGATGTATTTGCCATCTATATGACTTTGTTTTCTTTTTTTGTTTTGTTTTGTTTTCTTTTTTCTTTTAAAGATTTTATTTATTTATTTGACAGACTGAGATCACAAGTAGGCAGAGACGAAAGCTCCCTGCTGAGCAGAGAGCTTGACGAGGGGCTTGATCCCAGGACTCTGAGATCATGACCTAAGCCGAAGGCAGAGGCTTTAACCCACTGAGCCACCCAGGTGCCCCAGTTAATAAAATCTTAAAAAAATAAAATTCATATGGAAATTTAAATAGCTAAGCACAATAATAAAGACAATCTAGAAGAAGCAAATGCTGGAAGATGTATGCAGGAAGAATCAAGTATTACGAAGCTCTAGTGCATAGGACAGTGAGGTGTTCCTCCTATGGCCCCCCTTTATTTTAAGTTTTCCTTGTTTGTGTGGTTCTGAAGGCTGGGATGGAGACAGTGGGAAGCACAGAGGTGCAGTATACATCTCTGTTTCTTTGTTTCTTTCAGTTGTTTCAAGTAGGCTGGAGTAAGTCTTACGGCTGGGTTCATGCTATACAACACCCATCACCAGTGACCCAAGGGCTCCTGCGGGAGTTTTAGGCAGTCCATTCTCCACACAGTCCTTTCCTTAAGGCTCTGAGATGGCTTCCCATTGGAGTAAGGTCGTAGTCCCAGCTCCCAAACCGATTGAAATAAGATGGTCCTTCATGTCTGGTCCCTGCCTGTCACTCTAACCCAGCCTTCTGCCATTCCCATCAACCCTTTTGGTTGTCTTCAGTTCCTTAGGACTCCTAGACTCTAAACGTAGATTCTGGGCATTAGTCTGCACACTGTTCTTCCTCCAGACCCTCCCCTTTCCCTGCTCCGTCCACTCCTACTTACCTTCCATGTCTGGGTTTACCTTTTCTTTCCTTGGGAAGCCTGGATCCCCAGCTCCTTAGACTGGTGCCGCCCCCTGGCCACACATTCTTGACACACTCATGGCTTCTCCCTTTTCAAGGCACTCTGCACCTTGTTCAGAATCTCTCCTTCCAGCAGCAGGAGAACAGGGACTGTGTCTGTCTTGCTCACCACTGTGTCGCCTGCTCCTAGAATAATCTGTGGCAAAGAGTAGATGCCTAATCAATATTTATTAAACACATGAATAAATAAATGAATGTATAAATTAAAAATCCATACTCAAAAGGCTGACTTTATAAAATCAAACCTATTAAATTTTGGCAAACTTCACAGTTTGGCAAAGAGCACGGGTTTACGATGTCCTGGACCACGGATGAGGCTGTAGAAGGTTAGTTGCCTATTTACCAAGCCTGCCGTCCAGAGAGCGGGGCTGGACCATGGCCGACCATCTGTGCCCCTGGAGAAATAAAGCCAGTGTGGGTTGGTCGTGTCCTCCCTGGGAATAAAGAACAAGGCATGAACCCCTTCTCTTTGGTAAGCCAGAGAGCGACTTTGTTCTGAAAACTAGAGGTTTCATCTCCTTGGTTGGTTCTTGCAGGAAATCACTGGGTGGGCTGGATCAGCAGGGCCACAGATGATGGGCTGTATCGGGTGGGGAGATTTTAATGCCCTTGGAGGGGGTTGCCTCCAAAAGCTGCCTTTACTCTCGGTATTATGTGTAAGCATTGCATAAAATGGACCTTTTTTTTTTTTTTTAATGTTTACCCACCTCTTGTTCAAATGGTTTTTCATTACAGTAGTAGAATAAATCTTAGGGTATGGAAAATTTAGAGAACACAGATGAGCCAGAAGGAAATAAAAATCCAGTAATTCCATTACTCACAATTGAGGGCCAAGTCATCGGATGGCCTCTGGAGGCACAGAGCCTGGCGCCCATGAATATAATCATTTTAATTTCTCTTAACATGAGAAGAAACAAATGAATATAATAATAATGAACATAGAACAATGAATCCAGCCTGGACCGTGTTATCTTTATACCACTGCCACTATGAAATATAATTTTTAACATTTTTTTTGTGGGAGAAGGGGCCATGAAGGCAAAAGTGCTTAACACCCATGAAAATCAGAATGCATCCCTGGCAGAAATAACCACTCTTAATATTTTGTTGTATATCCTCCCAGTGTTCCTATACCCTGTACATGCAACACGCATTTAGACATATACAGGTTTATGTCATTGCTACAAAAATGGGATCATATTTGCTAAAATATATGTATATTTATGTCCTTGTTTCAAAAATCTGAGCATATTTGCTCATTTGTTTTAGCAATGCATTGCTCATGTCTTTCCATGTTATCAAATATTCTTCTGAAGTACTTGTCAGTGTTTTATTTTTAATTAGAAAAGTAGCGCTCGTAGGGCTGTTGGGTGGCCCAGTCAGCGGAGCATGACTTGGTTTCAGCTCAGGTTGTGATCTCAGGGTCTTGGGAACGAGCCCTGCGTGGGGCTCTCCACTTAGTATGGCGTCTGCTTCAGATTCTCTCTCCCTCTCCCCCTCCCACTGGTGCATGCTCTCCTCTCTGTCTCTCAAATGAATAAATAAATAAATCTTACCAAAAAAAGGTAGTACCCATTACATCATTCTTTTTTTTTTTTAAGATTTTAAAATTATTTATTTGACAGAGAGCGAGCACAAGCTGTGGGAGCATCAGGCAGAGGAAGAGGGAGAAGCAGGCTCCCCACCAAGAGGAGTGCTAGACGTGGGGCTTGATTCCAGGATCCTGGGACCAGGACCTGAGCCAGGCAGATGCTTAACTACTGAGCCACCTAGGCATCCCCATAACATCATTCTTAATGCCTGTATAGTGTTCCAAAGAGTGGATGTATTGTAATATATTTAACTAACCCATTTTTGCTGTTTGTAGGGTTTTGCTATTAAAACAGTAAGATGACCATCATTCTAGGAAGATCATTCATCTGTGATTCTTCCATGGGAATAAATCTATAGATAATTTTGAAACTTGATACATTATGCATAACTTCACAGTGAAAGAGTACCAGTGTGGTATGGGTCGTTTATGATAGCTTAACTCATCCTGGCACCTTCTCTTACCATTAATGACACTGTAGTGGCCTCTCCTTGGTTTAGGGTGGACATCTCTGAGTGTGTGAGCACTGGAAGTCTCGGGAACCACCATGTCCTCTGGTCTCTACTCTGTGTTCGAGACCTGTGTGGAAGCTCGGTGACTCTGTCAGATGAACAAATGGGTGGATGGGTAGTTGGTGCGAGTGCGAGTCCACAAACTCCGATTTTTGGAGCTATTACATTTCTCTGTATTCTTTATTTTATTTTATTTTTTTTTTCTTTGAGAAATTTTTTTTTCAAGTTTTTGTTTATAAACATATATTTTTTATATACATATATTTTTATCCCCAGGTCTGTGAATCACCAGGTTTACACACTTCACAGCACTCACCAAATCACATACCCTCCCCAATGTCCATAATCCCACCCCCTTCTCCCCAACCCCCTCCCCCCGGCAACCCTCAGTTTGTTTTGTGAGATTAAGAGTCACTTATGGTTTGTCTCCCTCCCAATCCCATCTTGTTTCATTTATTCTTCTACCCACTTAAGCCTCCATGTTGCATCACCACTTCCTCATATCAGGGAGATCATATGATAGTTGTCTTTCTCTGCTTGACTTATTTCGCTAAGCATGATACGCTCTAGTTCCATCCATGTTGTTGCAAATGGCAAGATTTCATTTCTTTTGATGGCTGCATAGTATTCCATTGTGTATATATACCACATCTTCTTGATCCATTCATCTGTTGATGGACATCTAGGTTCTTTCCATAGTTTGGCTATTGTGGACATTGCTGCTATAAACATTCGGGTGCATGTGTCCCTTTGGATCACTACATTTGTATCTTTAGGGTAAATACCCAATAGTGCAATTGCTGGGTCATAGGGCAGTTCTATTTTCAACATTTTGAGGAACCTCCATGCTGTTTTCCAGAGTGGCTGCACCAGCTTGCATTCCCACCAACAGTGTAGGAGGGTTCCCCTTTCTCCGCATCCTCGCCAGCATCTGTCATTTCCTGACTTGTTGATTTTAGCCATTCTGACTGGTGTGAGGTGATATCTCATTGTGGTTTTGATTTGTATTTCCCTGATGCCGAGTGATATGGAGCACTTTTTCATGTGTCTGTTGGCCATCTGGATGTCTTCTTTGCAGAAATGTCTGTTCATGTCTTCTGCCCATTTCTTGATTGGATTATTTGTTCTTTGGGTGTTGAGTTTGCTAAGTTCTTTATAGATTCTGGACACTAGTCCTTTATCTGATATGTCGTTTGCAAATATCTTCTCCCATTCTGTCAGTTGTCTTTTGATTTTGTTAACTGTTTCCTTTGCTGTGCAAAAGCTTTTGATCTTGATGAAATCCCAGTAGTTCATTTTTTCCCTTGCTTCCCTTGCCTTTTGCGTTGTTCCTAGGAAGATGTTGCTGCGGCAGAGGTCGAAGAGGTTGCTGCCCGTGTTCTCCTCAAGGATTTTGATGGATTCCTTTCGTACATTGAGGTCCTTCATCCATTTTGAGTCTATTTTTGTGTGTGGTGTAAGGAAATGGTCCAATTTCATTTTTCTGCATGTGGCTGTCCAATTTTCATTTCTCTGTATTCTTTAAATCAACGTGGGTTTCTCTCACCTGTTGAATTGGTGGGAAGTTAAGTTTCAGTGGTTATTGCCTTTCCCCTTAGCACTCTGCTTCCTTCAGGTTATAGAAATATCTTAACACCTTAAGCATTAAAGCCTCATCTGAAATACTCTGCCAGTGTTGATCCCACTGGCCTCTCTGAGACCCCTGTGTCTTGGTTCCATGTTCCCTTTAGGCTGCTGCCCCTATGCCGCATTTAGGGCCAGAGACTTTTTTGTTCTTTCTTTCTTTCTTTTTTTTTTTTTTAAGATTTTATTTATTTTGACAGAGACAAGAGAGGGAACACAAGCAGGGAGAGTAGGAGAAGCAGGCTTCCCGCTGAGCAGGAAGTCTGATGTGGGGCTTGAACCTGGGACCCTGGGATGATGACCTGAGCAGAAAGCAGATGCTTAATGACTGAGGCACCCAGGCGCCTCTGGGGCCAGGGAGTCTTGAGAAGACTTGAAGTTTTGGTGTCAGGGACTCAGCCCACCTAGATGTACCCGACAGCCAACAGTCGCTTCAGATCTTGCCAGAAAGAGGTGCATGATTCCACACTGCAGGCTGGGGGTTTCTCTTCTGCCCTTTGCTATCCTCACTCCCCTCTTGGTGTAGCACACCGCTCTTCACTGCATTCCCTTACTTCTTGCCCTCCCTTGCCTTACCCCCCAAATAGTGAAGGAGACATTGACTACAAGCTCTTGTGCCTTCCGCTTTCCAAAATCCAGAAGGCAAGCAGTTCCAAAGGGCCTGGCTGTCTGCTGGAAAGCAGAGGGAGGGCAGCTACGGAGAAGCGCAAACCCAAGTTCATCTCAAATGATTCTGGTGCAGACGGACTGGTGAAGGCATGTCTCATTTGGGATTGAGCTACGTGGGAGTGAGACTCTTGGAAATGGTTTGATGTTGAGAGGAAGCCAGTGTTTTCTGAAGCCTTTGTTTTGGCAGTGTCTGACCTACATCTGCATTTCTTGCAGTTTCTTACAAAGAAACTTCCTTCTGAGAGTCAAAATGTATCAACTGAAGTTATTTTCCACAGGAGGGAAATGTTTGCAAGTCAGCCTTTGTTAGCCTAAAGAACATTGTTTTGTCCACAGTGGTTGCAATAGTATTTCCTTTGGGAAGCCTACTGAAGCCAACTTTGATGTTGGAAACAAATGTTTGGGCGCTAACAATGGCGTCCAAGGATTACAACTTCTTCTGGCTCTTTAGCGTAATTTATTGTAGTGTGATGAGAGTAAGTTTCTTCAGGCTTGAGCAAGGACAGCTGCTTTGGCTGGCCAGGGTCATGTTGAGAGCCAGTAATGTATAGTTCAACAGGAGGAGCAGGTTCCTTAGAGCTGGGCTGCCCATGTTTCTGTTCCTCACTTGGCCACTTCCAAGCTGGAATCTTTAGCAAGCTAAGTTAACTGTTCTGAATCTCAGTTTCTGCATCTATAAAATGAACAATGATAGTATTACTTCCTATGATTGTTACAATGATTGAAGAATTAATGTCATAAACAGCACTTAGAGAAATCCAGTAAGGGTCATAGCTTAGTTAATGGTATTGTATCTGTGTAAATTTCTTGGTTTTGATCATTCTACCCTGATTATATAGGATGTTTTTACTGAAGGAAGCTGGGCCAGGCATACACAGAAATATTCTATAGTATTTCTCTGTGAGGCTAAAGTATTTCAAAATACCAACTTAGGAAAAAGCACTTAGAGGAACTATATTTGATGGGGTCATTCTTTGAATAAGGTTTGTCTTCGACCAGAGACTGTGAGCTCTCTCAAGTTAGGGATCATGACTGGTTTTCTTCCCTAGTGCAGTGCCTGGCACACAGTAGGTCTTCAATAAATATTTGTTGAGTGAATGAATAAAAAAGAAGTTGCGATGCCAAAGGTACTGGCCAAAGGGTACCAAAGCGACCAAACAGAGAACCCAGTTCTCACGTTTGGGGGTGAGAAGAGGTGAGAGGGCCATGCATTGGTTTTTAGCAGAGCATTTCCAACACAGGTGTGCCCATAAAGTCAAGGCATTCAGTAGGAGCAGTTCAGAGCCAGAGGTGACCCCAAGAACGGGATGAATCAATACTATCTGGATCGTGGGTGGCTCAGTGAACCCAACTGACAGTTTTAATAAATAAACGTAGAACGTAGTTGGGGAGGCATAACTTTACCTCTACCTTTTTAGGGTTTCTGGCTGCTCCTGAGTATTAAATTGACATAAAAAAGATTATCAGGAGAGAAACATACAGAGTTTTTGCATGGATCTGGAAGCCCCCAGAGGAAAATGAAGACCCAAAGGGCAGATTGGACCAAGTGCTTATATACTAGCTTGATCAGAGAGTAGTAATTATGGAAAAGTAACTAAAACACTCAGGGAGACTAGAGGAAGATAAGTTACTTTAAAAAGATCTGTTTGTACAGATTTCTTTCTGCCTCCACGCCCTGTCTCTGGGGATGATAATGTTTCTTTCCTCCTGGGGCTAGGGAGGGCAGCTTTCACATGAGAGTCTGAACTTCTGGTTCCCAGAAAAGGGGAGGTCAGAATGACTTTTTTGCATCTGCTCTTCTTCAGGTGTCTTTAGCTCAAAATAGTCCTTACACCATCGTGGCATATTTTGGGATAATGTATTCTGCCAGCTTTCACCAACTTCTTCCGTACTCAAATGTTAAATGTAATCTTGATTGCTTCAATGCTGTTCCAATCTAAGGGGTGCTAGAAGGCGACCTATTTAGCGAGAATCTACTGGGAAACTGGCAAAGAGGGTCAAACTCAGGAAGTAAGCTATGTTGCTGGGGGAGGATCAGAGTCACACTGAGTAAGCGATGGTCAGAGCATCACAGAGTTTAAGGGGATAACACTATGATTTGGAAGTATTCTAGAAATTGAGAGATCCTCTGACATATTTATGGCTTGAAGAAGCACAAGAGGCTTTGTTTTGAATTAGGTTCAGACAGAGCGTTAAATAAAGATTTTGCAAACAATTCTGAGGCAAAACTTAAAATGCCTGGGGCACCTGGGTGGCTCAGTTGGTTAAGTGTCTGCCTTAGGCTCAGGCCATGATCCTGGGGTCATGGGATCGTATCTCACATCAGGCTGCCTGCGCAACAGGGAGCCTGCTTCTCTCTCTTCCTCTACCTGCTGCTCCCCACTGCTTGTGCTTGCGCATGCTCCTTCTCTGTCAAATAAATAAGTAAATAAACAAACAAATAAATAAATAAAAATCATTTAAAAACCCCAAAATGTAAAAGGCCTGAAAGCATTTCCTGGAAGCTTTTCACAATGCCTGAATTACATTCTGTCCATACTAGATACAATACAAAAATCTTTGTGTAGAGTTTTTTTTTTTTGTAAAAGGCAAACACTTACAATTTAGTTTCACTTCGATATATATCATGTCCTTGGGGAGGATGGGCTCTGTGACACATATTCTACAGCTCGCAGAAGTGGATGGAGTCATTTCACCTGCATATGTCTTAGTTCCCCCAAGTAGGCACTTGGTCTTTGAAGCCATGACTGTGCGTGGGACTGTGGGTCTATTTTTGGTACTCTCCACCCTACCCCCTCATACTATACTGTTCTGCAAATAGTTGCTAGATGTTTAAAAGCTCTCCACTGTGCTCTGTTAGATATCTAGTCTTCCCAATCGGTTGCATTTTGAAGCATTCTTAGAGGAACTGTTGTAAAAGAGAGATGTGTTCATTGCACCAAATACAAAAGGTACAGAAAAGTGTAAAGAAAATAAAAATCAATAATAATTCCACCATATAGCGATAATCACTGCTGGCAGCTTTACACATAACCTAGACTCAGAGATGTTTTTCTGCACATGATGGAATTTATGTGATATCAAGATAATCACCTGTTTTTTCTTTTTTCTGATTATTGCCTAGAGAATTCCTTTCTTAAGTGCAGTGTCATCTTTAATGACTTCGCAATATATATTGGCAGGCTATAATGTCAACCCTTATTGTGGAACATTTAGGGTATGTCTGTATTTTCTCTATCATGTGTTATAATTCGGTAGATATCTTTGGATGTTCTGAGGAAAAACTCCCAGGAGTGGAGTTGCTGTTACTTTTAGTCTAAAACTTGTTTATATTCTAAGTTGTTTAATTTTGAAGGACATTGAGCATAATGTCCAAGGCTTAGATGTCTCTGTATCCTTTACAGATTCCAGCTTTGCAGGGGTGGGGGTATTAGAAATGGTTGGGACTGTGAGTTGTAGAACACCTACAAAAGAAGAGCTCGCTTCAGAAAGCCACCTAATTATCTCACCTCATTAAGAAGTCTGGGTGCAGACAGTTCAGGGGTTGGTGGAACAGCTCAGTGATGTCACCAAGGGCCCAGCTCCCCTCATTCCGTCATCAGCATGCTCCCTGTCCTCAGGCTTGCCACCTCATGGTGGGGAGTGACTATCTTAGTAACAGGTGTGGTATCTTCCCACTCCGCATCCAGAGGAAGACATTTCCCAAAAGCTACTTGGGAGAATTGTCCTTCTCTTTTGGTGGCCAGAACTGGGTCATAAGGCTGCTTCCAGCTACAAGGAAGGCTGGGAAGGCAAGTCTTTGGCATTTTGACCCCTCCCTTGAGAGGCAAGCTCATGGGAAGGAGGAGTCGGGGCTGACCTCTTGGGTGAGCCACCACAAATGGGGTACAGTGCCAGGACTCAAAATATTCCCTGAGTTGGGATCCAGATTGTCTCCTTTCTCATCTCCTCATCACCTCTCAGGAAGGAAAGTGAGTTCTTGGAGCGTCACAGGAGCTGGGGGACCTTCCGGGACAAAATGGCTGTGAAGGACAAAGACTCTCCGTGATCATATTTGAGTCAGGTTCTCTGAGTGCTCTTCTTGACCAGGCCTCGACCTTGGCCCTGTCCTTGCTGGGTCTGCATAGCCCAGTTACAGTAGCAGGAACCCTGCCAGATCAGTTTGGAGAGAATCTCCCCACGCTTGATGTTTGGTCACCCAGGTTATTACCTTCAGCAAGGATCCTGTGAAGTGGGTTAAGCAAGAACCCCTTGGCCTTGAAGTTTCCTCCTAGAAATGCCCACCCTCCAACCTGCTCCTTGACTATACACCCCACCTGTTCTTGTTGGGTTTGGAGCTGAGTCCCATCTCTCTCCCCTCTTGTAACAGTCTTGATACCTATTGCGACAGCCTTAAATAAAATCTTCCTTACCATTTTAACAAATGCCAGAGCAATTTTTTCTTGAGCAGTTATGGTGCCATGACTTCCTTCTCAAACATTTGGTGGGGCTTCCTTGTTTGTGTGGGTGTCCTCCAGGGTCTGAGACCGGGGAGGTGGCATCAGGGCTGCTCAGGGATTGCGGACGACTTGGGTCACCTCTGTTTTTAAAGGTCCTCTGTCAGTTAAAAAAACAAAGAGCAGAACTCAAACAACACTATAAAATTTGTGATTTATTTGAAATGTTTGTCTTCCACAGATTAGGCCATTAACACTGGCCACAGTCCTCAGTGAAGTTGTGAACGGTACCAGCTGAAGGGCATCACGGCTGCAGTCGTTCAAGATGGCGACACCCTTCAAGCTGAAGGTGGAGCGTTGTCTTCAAAACACAGGTCTGTGCTTCTCAGCATTTCATTTGGAGCTCTAAATTTGAGGGGATCGTGCACGCTGCCCTTCTGAGCCCCTGTGAGAGGCCCAGCCAGGCAAAAGTCGACCCACAGCCCTGAGGACATAGGTGCCACAAGTTCATAATTAGTAACTCATTGTGTTTTCTCTTCTTGGGTTTTTCCTTCCCCACCAGTTCCCACCTCCATTCTCTTAGATCCCTTCTTTCCCTCCCCCTTTTTCCTTCCTTCCTTCCCTTCTTTGAAAGTCTGGAGTCTGAGATCTGGAGGGCAGCCAGCAGGGGGCAGGGAACACCTGTGGAGTCAGACCAGGGTCCACCAGCTGCTGGGGTTGGGGGTGGAGGCAGTGAGGCTGCATGTGCTCCCTGCCTCCCTCCCTCCAAAAGACGCCCCCCCCCCTGCTTAACCTCCTCCATTTGCTGGGGAGATCAGGGTTTATTTTAAATGCAACGAGGGCATCCATCATTCCTGCATCATTTTTGCTCCAGACTGCTCTTTGTGGAAGGGTTCCTTACAACCCCAGGGTAGGAAGTCACCCTCTAGAGTGGGCAGGAGTTTGGTCAGGAGTTTGATCAGTCTGGGCTGAGAGGGAAGAGATGCTGTCCTCTTGACCCAGTTCTGGGGAGAAAGCCTTGTCAGCTCTGACTGTCTGCTCCTCTATCTACAGGAACAGCTTCCCACTTTTTTTTTTTTTAAAGTTTTGGGGTCATAATGATGCCAAGACCTATGTATGCCTGACCATTTGGTCCAGGGAATGGTCCCCCAGCTCACTCCTGAGCAGTCCCTCCATCTCGTCCATGTGGTCCTGGGGAGGTGTGGGGGCTCTCTGCTGCTCTGTGGCATGGGGACCTGTTTCGTTCTCAATGTCTCCCCCCAGCACCCCCCCCCCCAAGTCTGCTCCATGTTTTGGTTGTCACCTACAGGCTTCTGTGTTGTTTGCAAGTGTTGAGAGGTCAGAGGGAAGGCTGGGGATTCTCAGACTGGTCTCCGCTTTCTGCCCTCTCATTGCTTTCTTGAGGAAGGAATGTGGAGCTCAGGATCTGCTTCCCAGCAGCAGGTGGCAAAGGGGGCAGATATCTGAAACTGTGACCTGGCCCCTGAGCGTGTGTCCCAAGCCACAGAGCCCAGCATGCAGGAAGTGATTGTTCAAAGTGACTGGGCTAGGGAGAGAAGGTGCATGTCCAAGGCCACTGGCCGAGAGCTGCAGAACTTGGATTCAGACCGTGTCCTGGCTGACCGCCTCTGTGCCTCCCCACGACCTCATCCATAAGGGAAGGAAGGGATTAGATCATGTCCTGAACTCCTGCCAGCCCCCAAACTCTAGATTTTGTACCACATAGGCAAAAGGAAAAGAGTATTTCTGCCGTCATCCCATGGAACTAGAGCAGGAAGGAAACCTTCCTGAATAATTCAGGCTCACATACAAAGTTGTCTCCAAATAGCTTTTCCTGCTGTTGAATGGGGTCTCCTCTACATCACCCAACAGTGCGATGAGACGTTGGGACCGAGCTCCATGCTCGCTGTGGCAGGGGGGGATCACCGTTCTGCAAGGCCTCTGTGTCTCTCCCAGGGAGGACAGAGTTGGGGTATTTACTGAGACTTCGAAGCCTGGTTTAAGACGGCTGTTTCAAGGGGTTGTGACGTGTTTGATTAGGAGTGGTAGGGATCACGATGTAATAATTCGTTGGGTTGGTGGACAAAGCAAAGCGTGGATTTCCAGCACGGGGTTCAAAGAGCCTTGGGGGTGTAAACTGTCTTCTGATGCTTCCTAGGAGAGAGAGGATCTGTCTTTCAGGAAGTTCCTGGGATGAACAGTGAAGTCCTTTGCAACTTCCCTTTTTTAAAAAAAGATTTTATTTATTCATTTGACAGAGAGAGGGAAAATAGCAGGGGGAGTGGGAAGGAGAGAAACAGGCTTCCTGCTGAACAGCGAGCCTGATGCGGGGCTCAATCCTAGGACCCTGGGATCATGACCTGAACTGAAGGCAGACGCCTAACAACTGAGCCACCCAGCACTCCCTCTCCTCTTTAAAGATTTTATTTATTTGACAGAGTGAGACACAGGGAGAGAGGGAACACAAGCAGGGGGAGTGGGAGAGGGAGAAGTAGGCTTCCTGCTGAGCAGGGAGCCCAATGTGGGGCTCTATTCCAGGACCCTGGGGTCAGGACCTGATTGATGCAAAGGCAGATGCTTAAAAACTGAGCCACCCCGACCACCCCCTCCCTCTGCCCCGCGCCTTTCAATTTTTGTCTTTCTGGGCAAGGATCTTCTGGAGTACTAGTAAAGTTATTTTGATGACGACAATGGAATAGTAGGGTCGAGTTAATACAGAGCTGTGGGTGGTTTAACTCCCACCCCAAATGCCTTTGTTGTTTGTCTGAACGACAGGGATGTCCCCTCCACCCTGCCGGACCCTGGAGGCTGACGCAGATGGCCGGATCCATTCTCTCTTACCTTCTTGCATCCAGTTGGCCCCGGGCCACAAGGGAGAGGGGAGGATAGTGAGGTCAGAATACTCATTTCTGTTCTCTCCTTGCTGGGTTGGTTGTTTCCTCTTATTTGAGCTCCTAGCTCCTGTCAGGCGGCCTTCTCAGTCACCTGCCCTGTGCCCTCCACCTGCCCTCTCCCACCTGCAGGAGCCTAGCTACTGTTGACCCTATTCTCTTATTTCTTATTCCCAGGGCTCATACGTCACTTTTCTGAGGGCATTTCTGCAACCCTTTATGCTTTCAATTATTTTCTAAAAGTTTATTTATTTGGGGGGGTCAGGAGAGAGGGAGAGAGAGTCTTAAGCAGGCTCCTTGCTGAGCAGAGAGCCTGACAAGGGGCTCGATCTCACAGCCCTGAGATCACGACCTGAGTCAAAAGCAAGAGTTGGACACTTAGCCAACCGCACCACCCAGGCGCCCCTGCACAATACTTTATTTTTTAATTGATTAATTATTTATCTATTTTTAAAAATTAAATTCAATTTAACATACCCTGTATTATTGGTTTCAGAGGTAGAGTTCAGTGATTCATCAGTCTCATATAACACCCATCAAGTGCCCTCCTTAATGCCCAGCACCCAGTTACCCCACCCCCCCTCCAGCAACCCTCAGCTTGTTTCCTAGGATTAAGAGTCTTTTATGGTTTATCCCCCTCTCTGACGTCATCTTATTTTATTTTTCCTTCCCTTCCCCTATGTTCATCTGTTTTGTTTCTTAAAATCCACATTTGAGTGAAATCATATGGTATTTGTCTTTCTCTGACTGGTTTATCTTGCTTAGCCTAATATCCTCTAGTTCCATCCACATTGTTGCAAGTGGCAAGATTTCATTCTTTTTGATGGCTGCGTAATATTCCATTTTATGTATATCCATTTTATGTATGTCTGTACACACACACACACACACACACACACCCCACATCTTCTTTATGCCTTCATCTGTCAATGGACATCTGGGCTCTTTCTATAGTTTGGCTATTGTGGGCATTACTGCTATAAACATTGGGGTGAAGGTGTCCCTTCAAATCACTATTTTTGTATCCTTTGGATAAATACCTTATAGTGAAATTGGTAGGTCATAGGTAGCCCTAGTTTTAATTTTTTGAGGGACCTCTATACTGTTTTCCCGAGTGGCTGCACCAGCTTACATTGCTACCAGCAGTATAAGAGGGTTCCCCTTTCTCCGCATCCTCGCCAACATCTGTCATTTCCTGACTTGTTAATTTCAGCCATTCTGACCGGTGTGAGGTCCTATCTCATTGTGATTGTGATTTGTATTTCCCTGATGTCGGGTGATGTTGAGCATTTTTTCATGTGTCTGTTGGCCATTTAGATGTCTTCTTCAGAGAAATGTCTGTGCATACCTTCTGCCCATTTCTTTCTTTCTTTTTTTAAAGATTTTATTTATTTATTTGAGAGATTGCTGGGGAGAGGGAGCATGAGCAAGGGGAGGGGCAGAGGGAGAAGCAGACTTCCCCTTCAGCAGGGAGCCCAATGTGAGGCTCTGTCCCAGGACCTTGGGATCATGACCTGAGCCGAAGGCAGACGTTTAACCAAATGAGTCACCCAGGCACCCCCTGCCCATTTTTTGACTGGATTTTTTTGGTTTTGGAGTGTTGAGTGTGGTAAGTTCTTTATAGATTTTTGATACAAGCCCTTTATCTGATAAGACATTTGCAAATATCTTCTCCCATTCCATAGTTTGCCTTTTAGTTTTGTCAACAGTTTCCTTTGCTGTACAACACTTTATTTTTAAAGGCAATTGTGTGGAGAGGATAAATGCTATTGGGGATCAGTGGCTAACCTGAGAACTAGAGAAGAAAGCTAAAACCATGACTCCCACATAGATACAGATAAACACATGTTAAAGACTTCATTTAGCTCATTATTTTAAAAATATTTTTAATTTATTCATTTGAGCGAGAGAGAGAGAGAGAGAGAGCGAGCACAGAAGCAGCAGGGAGGCTCAGAGCAAGAAGGAGAAGCAGACTTCCCACTGAGCAAAGAGCCGGATGCAGGGTTTGATCCCAGGACCCTGAGATTATAACCTGAGCAAAAGGCAGAGGCCCAACTGACTGAGCCACCTAGTGCCCCTGGCTAGGTTTTTACTAAAGAGCCACTGATATGTTACAACCAGCTCAAATGAGAAGCCAAAGAAGCACAAAGTTATATGGAATAAAAGCATGTTGACACTGGTTTTCTCTTGGGGGTTAGGGAAGGAGGTCAATTAAGCTTCTATACAAGACAAAATTTGTTTGTGCATCTGTAAACAAGAATTATTTGCATTGCTATCAGTTGTCCGTAATGTACAGAGTCATAAAAACTGCTCAAAGGCAATGAAAGGATCCCCCAGCATCACGGTGAGATAACCTGGAAGAGTGTGTTCTGCATGATGCCTAGTTTTCCGCTGAAGCACACATTTTTCCCCATGTGACATTTATAAAGTGCTTAATACTTGCAGGGAGTGATCCATTGCTTTAGAACGGAGAGTCTGCTGGGGGTTTAAGGCCGCTGGCGATGAGCCATCTCCCTCCGTCTGATCACCTGCACGCTGATTACACCCTCCACCAAGAGACGTAGGATATTTACAAACAGACTTCTGTCCTGAGGTTTTCTTTGGGGGAAGAACCAAATGTTCTATTGCTTTATAGAAGTTTGAAAACCCCCAAACATATCCCGATGCTGCATATAATGGAAGAGAAAATGAAGACTCAGAGGGGGAAGTGACTTTCTCTGGTTGGAAGACAGGCTTTGAGGGCCAAGAAGGCCTTCCTTTGGGCATTATTCGGTGACACAAAGAGCTTTCCTGGAAGGAAGGGCTTAGGAATCAGGCTGTGACAGATGGTTTTCATCTCCTGGGTTCCAGGAAATCTGCTACTATCCTTCTAATCGGATGTTGGGAGCTACAAGCAAACTTGCAATCTACATTATATCATTGTTCAGTATCCCTAATTATACCTTGGAATTTGGCTTAAGTGCAGCATAGAGGATGTTCATTAAGAGTGTGGACAGGGACACTCAGCATTTATAAAATTCTTTACCGTAATTTAAGTCCCAGCGCTGTTCCGGTGCGTTAAGGAAGTCTGTTAGCTCCCAGCTGAAAGACTGACAAGTTCAGAAAATGGGGACTGGGTGACAGCGTTGGTTTTCTAACATCCGTTTGAATGCAAAGCTTTACAATCTTGTTTTCATCAGCTCAAGGAAGCTCCTCGCTGACTAACATGCAGGGCTCCATCCACCAGAGTTGGAGCTATCTGCCCTGGGCATTTCATAACCAAGCTCAGCTTCCTATCTCTTGGCCATTGTGTTGTCAAAACCCTCATATTCTTGTTTGCATGACCAGTTTACAGAGAAGCTTTGTCTCCACAGACAGACTGTGGCTCCATCTGGCCCTGCCACCAAGAGCCTTGTGATTCCAGATGGAAAAATCCCCATCTCTCCCCCTATTTCCAAAGCAGCTCCCACCCCCATTGCTTTCTCTGCAGCCAAAAGCACAAACCCTCCACGAACCCTCTCTGCAGGGGTGGAAAGATCCACTAATGGGAGAAACAGCTCATCTTTTCTTCCGTCCTTAAACCCTGTGCTGTGTGGACGGAGCACATGCACACATCTGGCTGGACTCCAGGGCAGAGGAGCTGGGGAGGGCTCGCCTTTATCACAGAAGATGTTAAGGCAAAGGGAATTCTTGCTGTCAGGGAAAATAATAACTTCAGGTCATGACTGCAGTGATTCGACTGTCTCAACTTTTTTTTTTTTTCTTCAAAAGACATTGTTCAGGAACCCCAAATATTCTGTTGGAAACTTCTGGCGATGGCCAGTTTGCTTTGAGGAGGTTGGAACCAAGCCCCGTGTGTGTGTGTGTGTGTGTGTGTGTGTGTGTGTGTGTGTTGCACGCATGTGCGCGCGTGTGTGTTTAGAGGAATGAAAAGTAATTGAACTGGTTTTTCTTCCAACAATATCCTCACCCGCCTGCCAAATGAGAAGGAAAGGGAGAGAGGATCAAGATAGGAGAAGGAGAAGATTTCTGAATTTAGGGAGCAAAATTTCAGCTGCCAGCAGAGCTCCTGGGGATATGCCCACTTGTGTGTGGGTCTCTGCTTGCGGTGCCCTCCCCACCCAGAGGTGTCCAGCACCGCATTC
Source organism: Mustela lutreola (assembly GCF_030435805.1). Classification (NCBI taxonomy): domain Eukaryota; kingdom Metazoa; phylum Chordata; class Mammalia; order Carnivora; family Mustelidae; genus Mustela; species Mustela lutreola. The sequence goes on from NC_081296.1 coordinate 136,540,598, forward strand.
TTGTGGTTCATTCCCTCCCCTTTCAGCGACGAGATGGCCAGATTTTTGGTGACCTGTTGATCATGCTGGAGCTGATCTGAGCCCCGAGCTCACAGAGAGCCAGAGAGCTGGGACACGAGAGGGACTGCAGAGGACCTCCCTCCCTGCCACCGCAGGTTCAGATGGTTTCCCCTCCCCACACCCCCCAGAAGACTTGTCACCCACCCCCCCGACCCTGCCCTCCGTCTTGTCTCTGCAAAATCATAGGCCCTCGTTCCTTTCCTCTGAGGTGTTCCTCTGTGTTAATGATGTCCTCCCTGTTGCAATAGCCTGACTAAAATCATCTCCTTCATTCTCCAGTGGATTTTTTCACACCCTGCTGCCCTGTCCAGGGAGTCTGAAATAGCACCCTATGCATATTTGGAGTTAGGAAGGAAAATGACCCTAGAGGGTCTTGGGCAAAATGTGCATGGGACCCAGTGAATGTACTAAATGGAAGGATCCCTTGAAGCATGCACCTGCCTTCTGGCAGTGTGTTTCACTTCGAAACCTCAGAAGCTGTTTGCTTGGGAGGGAGTTTATTAATACGCTAGGAAGCAAACCAGAAATCCACACTGTGTGTTTGTGTTTGTGTGTGTGTGTGCGTGTTGGGGGACAGTGCAGGAGAGGAGGGGGGAGCAGGAGAGCCGGTGCAGGAGGGGGAGATTTTTGTTCACATTCACAAAGACAGCCGGGAAGCACCCATCACTTCCCATCCAGTGCATTCTCTCCTATGTGGCGCCATGGCCGGACGCTGGCGCGCACAGATTTACCACCTGTCAGGGGTTGTTCTAACAACTTCTGTTGCAGTCTGCTCGAGGAAGTTGGCTTTCAAAATTGGGAAGCTTTTTGGCTTCTTAAATGGAAAAAGACAAGGGCCTCTCTGCCCCTGCTGTAGGAGACACCCCTGGGGGTGGGGGAGCTGGGGTGTGAAAATGCTGCTTTAAAAGATACACAGTGGGACACCTGGGTGGCTCAGTGGGCTGGGCCTCTACCTTCGGATCTGGTCATAGTCTCAGGGTCGTGGGATCAAGTCCCGCGTGGGGCTCTCTGCTTGGCGGGGACCCTGCTTCCTCCTCTCTCTCTCTGCCTGCCTCTCTGCCTACTTGTGATCTCTGTCAAATCAATCAATCAATCAATCAATCTTTGGGTGGGGGAAAGATACATAGTGATGTGGTAACAGCTGCAGGGTTTTTTTTTTTTTTTTTTTTTTTTAATAAAAGATTTATTTATTTATTTATTTGACAGAGAGAGAGAGACAGCGAAATGGGGAACACAGACAGGGAGAGTGGGAAGGGGAGAAGTCGGCTTCCTGCTGAGCAGGGAGTCTGATACAGGGCTTGATCCCAGAACTCTGGGACCATGGCCTGAAGCCAAAGGCAGACACTTAATGACTGAGCCACCCCCGTGCCCCATAGTTGCTGGTTTAATTAAAGAAAAACAACACCCATAACCTTATGTCCAAACACAATATGATGGGTGTTTAGTGTTTTCATTTTTATGTATTAGGTTCCACTGTCATATTTTTTATAATTAGTGGCCATTCTGAATTATGTTTTTTTTACTCTTAATGTTATGCCATATAGTCATTTTATTATTACATAATACTATAATATTTAATTCCATTGGGTTCCTGGAGCTTATGTGTTATTGTTAATCCTTTCCCCTGATACTAGACATTAGGATGTCTCTTTTTTTTTTTTTTAAAGATTTTATTTATTTATTTGACAGAGAGAAATTACAAGTACACTGAGAGGCAGGCAGAGAGAGAGAGAGAAGGAAGCAGGCTCCCTGCTGAGCAGAGAGCCCGATGCGGGACTCGATCCCAGGACCCTGAGATCATGACCTGAGCCGAAGGCAGCGGCTTAACCCACTGAGCCACCCAGGCGCCCCTAGGATGTCTCTTTTATCTTTTTTTTTTTTTTATTATTATTGCAGAGACTGTTGAAATTAACATCATCAGATATTTAGCTTTCTGTTTTTGAAGAATGAAAGATAAATAACAGAGAGCTAAGGGGTTAATGAAGCTCACACCTCAGTGGTTCTCAAAGTTTTTGGGTCAGCCTTTACACTTCTCCAAGTGAGTGAGGACCCCACAGAGCTTTTGTGTATATGAGATATTTGATATTTGCCTCACTATATTAGAAATTATAACTGAGAAATTCAAAATACTTATTTGAAATAACTATGAAAACCCAGCACATGTTAACATACATTACATATTTTTACAAACAGTAACTGTATTTTCCAACACAAAAGAAAAATTTTGAGAGTGCCGTTTTTACATTTTTACAAATCTTTCTAATGTTTAGTTTATAGATTCTCATACCCACTTGTGCATTCAGTCTTTTATGATATATATATATATATATTTTAAAGATTTTGTTATTTATTTGAAAGAGAGAGAGTGAGAGAGAGCACGAGAGGGGAGAAGGTGAGAGGGAGAAGCCGACTGCCTGTGGAGCTGGGAGCGTGATGTGGGACTTGATCCCGGGACTCCGGGATCATGACCTGAGCCGAAGGAAGGCAGTCGCTTAACCAACTGACCACCCAGGCACGCCTATGATATATTGTTTTGATTGAAGTTTCTAAAGAAAACCTATACTGGGCACCTGGCTGGCTCAGTTAGTAGAGTGTGTGATTCTTGCTCTTGGGGTCATGAGTTCAAGCCCTATGCTGGGCATGAAACCTAATTAAAATTAAAAAAAAAAAAAAGGAGGTCTGCCCTTACACAGACATGTGGTTGGAAAAGGGAAAGGGAACTCTTAGGGGTCCTTGGACTGCGGTTTGAGAACCATTTGCCTAAATCTTCTTGGCACTGTACTAAGCAGTTTTTCTTCCAGGTTTTGCAATTAGAGATTTAGATGATAGTGTAAATTTAACATTCTCTTTTTTGAAGTCAAGGTCTTGGGAAGCTAATTCCTTAGACAAAGTCACCCAGCTGGTTTCAAGGACTCTTCTTTAATTTACTTCAACCACCTCTGATGCTTGATGTGTCCTTCTGCTAGGTATTGTATAAGGCTTGTGGGAGCACAGAGAGGCATAAGGGCTCCCAGACTTTTATAAGACCCAAACTAGTTACACGTCCCACTGCTTGTGGAGTTGTTTTCTCTCTGTAGCATGTTACAGCACCTGCATCATAACGGTGCTCTGCAAAAACGGACACCACCCGCATCATCTCTCTTCCTAGGAAGATTTTCCCATGCCTGTCAGGAGGCTCGGGGGAATAGCAGAAAAACAAGATGGCCTGGGAGAATTTGTGAACCCAGGGTCTACTGACCTCTTGGGCTCTCACTTTTCTTCTTCTATGAATGAAAGAAAATTTAATCGGATTTTTCCTCATCCTTAACATTCTGTGAATCTGAGTGTGTTTGGGTCGTTTGGAGGGTTGGGTTGCTGGAGTGCTCGTTTGGAATCTTTTCTCAATTTGAGACTGAGCAGACTAGGCACTACAGCAGGAGGCCTGCCATCTAGTGGCGAATGTAGATATTGCGCCATTGCTCAACCTGGGGCTGAGCTTGGGAACCAGAGGCCTCTTCTCCCCACCTCATGGCTCATAATTACAGGGGTTTTCACTGTGCCACAGTTACAATACTTGACTGTCCTGGCTACAGTACAACAAGTGAAGGGAATACACTTGTGGTTTGTCAGACAACATGAGAGGGGAGGCCTCTTGCATTTGTAGTTAATTGCTCTGAAATTCTGCCTGCAGGCTTTGCTGTGGCCGCCACATTGCACTTCGGGCAGGCCAACAGGAAGGCTAAAATGATAGGTGTCCATAAGATGCTGTTTCTGCTTCAAGACTTCAGGCTCCAGGGAGGGATGCCAGCTTGAGTATGTCGTTCAAAGGGGGGGTTGGACCCCCCCACCCCCGCCCCAACACCAGCCAGTTGACTCTTGGATGTTTACTTTTGGCATGGGACACAATAAAGTACAAAACCCCAGGCAGAGGCTCTGGTATGGGCGGGTCAGAGTTAGGCAGCAGCACTGAGGGCAGGGTTTCAATGGAAGGAGAGGCTGGGGTTCTGGGGGCAGGTGTGTGCAGACTAGGGAAGCAGCACAGGCATCCCCCGGCGTCCTGACACTTCTGCCTCCTTCATGCTCCCCCACACAAAGCCTTGCTGTGGTGAATCGGGGAAGGATGACAACCTCCGCACACAACCCAGCCCTCCCTGGTAAAGAGGATAGGAAACTGCACGGCACGAAACAAGGGGGTGCCCAGCCTTGAGACTAGAAGGGAACCAACCTGAAATACTATGTGCCTTGCCAAAAGCATTTTTATTTTTTAAAGATTTTATGTATTTATTTGAGAGAGAGCGCACACAGGCAGGCAGAGCAGCAAGCAGAGAGAGAGGGAGAAGCAGGCTCTCCACTGAGCAGAGAGCCCAATGCAGGGAACTCGATCCCAGGACCCTGCGATCATGACCTGAGCTGAAGGCAGACACTTAACCCACTGAGCCATCCAGGCATGCACAAAAGCATTTTTTAAAAATAAGAATAAAAGGCACATTTGTGTCCAGCCACCTTTTACAGGGATAAAACCAAAATTGGTGGGTGAAATATAAAAGGCTGATTTTCCCTGGCCTACTAATAACTAATTTAGGGGTGTCCCAGTGGCTTAGTCGGCTAAATGGCCGACTCTTGATCTCAGCTCAGGTCATGATCTCAGGGTCGTGGGATCGAGCCCCACGTGGGGCTCTGTGCTCCTTATGGAGTCTGCTTGAGTTTCTCTCCCCCCTCTCCACTCCCCCCACTTGTTCGTGTTCATTCTCTCTCAAAATGGATCAATAAAATCTTAAAAATAAAAAAATTACTGGGCCAGGCTCTGTGCTGGATGCTGGGGTTAAGGGTGGCAGAAGTGCACAGTTCCTACCCTGGTAGGATATACAGGCTAGGGATGGAGACATTGAATAGATAATTATGTAGTATACACCCAGGGAGTCTGTGACACCGGTGACACATAGGAGTTAGGGAGAGAGAAAGAGAATGTGTGTGTGTGTGAGGGGGTGTATGCATACATGTGCTTGTGTGTAGGGTGTTTCAGGGAGTAATAAAAGTGTGAAAATGTGGGGACAGCAAGGGGCAGGGTACATGCAGAGGACTGAGAGGGAGAGCAGATGAGAGGGAGCTGGAGAGCCAGGCAAGGACCAATGCCCGTGGCTATGCGCTGCCTCTGTCCTCGGACAGAGTGGGGAAAAGAAGAGGGGCATGGCAGATTTGCACTTTGAAAGCTCATTCTGGCAGCGATGTGCTGGACAGATTGCACAACAGCACAGGAGGGGACAGGAGAAGACAAAGGGAAGCTAGTCGGCAGGCTGATGTAATCACGCCAGAGCCAGGTGATGGCAGCCTGAGCTGGGGAGAGCGAGGAGAAAGGAGTGGAGACAGGACGGGGATTGCCAGGCCTACCCAGGGGCGGCAGCTCCGGGACTGGGTAGGCTCTGGGAGTGAAGGGCGATGATTGTCAGGACCGTGGCGACTTCTGAGCATGGGGGCCAAGGCACACAGGCTCCTGGTGATTCTGGGCAATGCCTGAGATATTAAGTTGTCCACTTAATATCAGTGAGACAAGACCATTATCGTTGCTAAGATTGAACATACTTGGGGGGTTCTCAGTTATAAACTAAGAAAAGAAATGAAATAGTCTGTATGAATGTTACTAAAGAAAATGATCTTTTTTCCTCTGGTTGGATTGCAAACCCGACCTAATAGCAAGTGATTAAAATTAACAACTATTAAAATTAATAATGGAATTTTGAAAGGTGGCTATGTGGAAGATACGTATGCAGAATCAACAACTTTACTCTATGCTAACAAACAGAGATATTCCATATTCATGGATAAGACAACTTACTATAAAAATATAAATCCTTTTTTAAGTTAATATATAGGGGCTCCTGGGTGGCTTCATTGATAGAGCGTCTGCCTTCAGCTCAGGTCATGATCCCAGGGTTCTGGGATTGAGCGCCACATCGGGCTCCCTGCTCTGTGGGGAGCCTGTTTCTCCCTCTTCGTCTGCCTACTGCTCTCCCTGTTTGTACTCTCTCTCTTTCAAATAAATACATAAAATCTTTAAAAAAATAAAGTTTATATGTAAATTTAATGCTCTTCTAATCAGAATCCCAAGTGTGCATATTAGTGTGCATGTGTGTGAACTTCAGTCCGGATTGATTTATTTGAAAGGCTGACCTTGTTGATTAGGTTGTTTAGATTTCTGTGTCTTTGCTTAACACTTGCCCATTCGATCTGGCTTGTACTGAGAATGGTGTGTTTAATTCTCCCTAGAGTGTATTTCTGTTTTTCTTTGCCTTTCTGCTTTAGATAGGTGGAACGTTCACTATTCCCACCCAAGGATAATCTCTATCTTTACCTCTGATACCATAGATTAATAATTTTGCCTATTAATAATTAATAGTTTTGTCCTTAAATTAATGGAGTCACATAGCATGTGTGCTTTTGGTTCTGGTTTCTTTTTCAACATTATGTCTGTAATATTGTTGTATAGGTTGTTTATTCTCATTGAGAAGTTTTATCTCTTGTGTTTATATACCACAACTTACAAATCCTTTCTACTAATGATGGACTTCTAGGTAGTTTTGAGTTTGGGGCTATTGCAGATAGATTTGCTATAATATTCTTATATATATCTTTTGGTCCATAAATCTGTATGCGTGTTTGTTGAGTATATGCCTAGGAGTGGAGTTTCTAGGTTTTAGGGTACCAGTCAACTTTTGAGGTCTTACTCCTAGACATGAAACAGATAGCCACAGTTACCAAACAGCTGAGGCAAGCCTCCCATGTAAGTAAGGTAGGCGCGCGCGCACACACACACACACAAACACACACACAGTGCCTGGGTGGCTCAGTTGGTTAAGCGTCCACTTTTAGCTCAGATCATGGTCCCAGGGTCATGGGATCGAGTCCCGCATTGGGCTCCCTGCTCGGTGGGGAGCCTGCTTCTCCCTCTCCCTTGGCTGCTCCCCCCTCTACTTGTACTCTCTACCCCCCGCCCCACACCCCTGCCAAATAAATTAATAAAATCTTAAAAAAAATACACAGTGAACAAACAAATACAGGTGTGCCTACTTTCCCTATTAACAGTTCCAAGGGATTTTATTCTGTGGCATGGCCTGGCTCTCTGGTTGTCTTCCTCCTCCATCATGATAAAAATAAACATTGTGGTGGGTCCAGTAGTCACCAGAGTTTTATACATGTAGAGTTTTGGGGCAGATGGGCCATAGTGCTAGTTAGTCATATTTCAACATTTCTTTGGGACCTGGAGGCAGACGGACTATTCCATTTGGGTTTTGGTGTCATATGTATAGAATATTTCTTCAGTTTTGAGGACAACATCTTGGTCACATACAGCACATCACATGCCCCGAAGGCATTGCTGGTTGCATGGAAAAACAGGCTGTTTTTCCAGAACAGGGATGGTTGGAAGGTGGTCTTGTCGATTTTGACCAAGGTGATATTACCTCTGGTTTCCTCAGTTTCATATATGGTCCCGAGGCCTGCGTTATTGGTAGAGATGTCTTCATGGACCCAGAGAAATCTTCACAGGAGGAAGAACTATAGGGAAAACCATGGTTAAAAGCTGCAGTTGGTGGTTGACTGGCTTAGACCTTATTTGAAGTGACATTCACTCCAGACATGTTGTTGGAGTTGATACAGTTATGGTAAAGCTGGTTCTTGTCATGACCATTCCAGAGCCATGTCCTTGAATTAACAGGCCAATGACAGCTCCAAGCTGTTTTAATTTGGTGTCATCTTTGTATATAGAATGGCTAAGGACAAGGGGGGAAGAATGCATGAGGCTCTAATTCAGTGCTTCCTGGCCTGGCTCCAGGGAGAGGTCCTTCTCCCAGTCTCCATTTTTGATGGGATGGTATGGAGAACAAAAGGCTGGCGAAGGCCAATGACACCTCCATTAGCACAGAACCCTGGGGGTGTGAAAGGAATGGCCTCAGATCTGCAGACTTCATACATAGCTACAAACACAGTGCTGGCCCATAGCAATTATTCTAAAGGTGTTGGGAGGGAATGATGGAAGGAAGGACGCTTGCCAGTGACCTCTCTTAGATGGATTAAACTTTGAGAGGGGAAACCTCAAAACTTTATTTTAGGGGTGCCCATTCTTTGGGGTTCCCAAATGTTGGGCCCTTGTTGGGTCATTGTATTAATCAGCTTAGGCTGTCATAACTTAAACAACAGGAATTTATTTTCTCACAGTTTTGGGTACTGGAGGTCCAAGATCAAGGTGTCAGTGGGTTTGGTTCCCCTGAGGCCTCTCTCCTGGGCTTGCAGATGGCCGCCTTCCAGCTGTCTCCACACAGTCTTTTTTCTGCATGTGTGCAGCCCTGGGGTCTCTTCTTTTCCAAAGGACAACAGTCATATTAGATTGGGTCCTACCCATATGAACTCATGTTAATTACCTCTTAGAAGCCCTGTTTCCAAATAAGTCCTATTCTAAGGGATTAGGGCTTCAACATACCGATTTTGAGGGGACACAATCTAGTTAACAGGAGTCATCTGATAAGGAGATGATCTGACTAGGTGATGTGACCACTGGAGAGAAAAGGCGTGGCCAGAGCTCAGAGTCCTCAGGGACCCTGGTTTCTAGGCTACTTGAGTCAGGGTGTCCATGGCCTTGAGTTGTGGTTCTGGGGTTCATGAGCAAACCTCCTGGTAATATGTGTTGAGCAGGATCTCAGGAGCGAGGGGTATAGGGAACAATCTTCTCAGGAGGGCTCCTGGTCCACCTAAGGTAGATGTTGCCAACCATTCTCTAGAGTTTGGACTTAGACTTAGCACCAGGTGAAGTGTGATGATGAAACATGATGATGAAAAGGCAGCTAGCTAGCCTGGTTATAGATTTCCCAGGATTGTCTGCTAGGAATTTAAGTTTTGCTCACTTCACCCACAATGCAAGTATGTTCAATTTTTTTTGAAAACAACAGTTAGACTATAAGCTCTGTTAGACAGTAAGCTCCTTAGAACAGAAAGTATAATAAATATACTTTCAACATAAAATCTGCAATTTCTTTGATAGACATTACTCTTCTAGTACCTAATATAAAACTCAATCCATATCAGTCACATAATAAGTATTGTGTATTGAAAGATCAGGAGGGGTTGTGTGTTAGGAAAAAAAGGATAGCAGGAAGTAAACCCCTGGGGAAAAAAGATCAGCCTCATTACTCTATTTAAAGATAAGTAATTCAGAATAGGTATCCCTGCATGCTTCTTAAATTTGTAAATGTAAAACAGTAAAATCCAGTGCTGGTGAAGCTATGAGGAAATAGGCTTATTCACCATACTTGGAAATTAGTGTGTATATCACATATATATCAAATAGGCATATATGTAAAGCTGTGCATATTGTATTTTAGTAGAAGAACTGATAGACCATGTTTAATTCGTGCTGTGAGGCTATTGACAAACTGTGATCTGTATTTTTTATATATTGTGAAATGTATGATTTTTTTTTTGTGGAAACAGACAAAAACAAAACACAAGGATGCTGGCTACACATCTTATCAGTACTGGGTCTCTGGTCCCTGGGAGGTGCAATCCTCTGGCATTCTTCCAGTTTCTGTTACAGTTTACATAGTCCATTTTGATGCTTTGGGACATGCCTGCTGTCAGAGGGTTCCACTGCTTCTTGCCTCTGAGTAAAGGAAAGATTTGGAAATCTCAGGGCCTGGGCAAAGGAACCCTAAGCCCTCTCCATGCTGTGCCTCATCATCTTGCTTTCTGGGCCTGCCTGAGGCTTCAGAATCAGAAAAGTCAAACTGGGCTTTTGGAACTGAGCAATAGCCAAGTGAACTTGGACCAGTCTTAGGACCTCTCTGAGCATTTCTCATCTCAAAAACCAGGGCCTTTGGTTAGATCTGAGGGACCTTAGTTGTTTTCTGGTCCGGTGCCTCAATGACAAACACAGGGACTGTAGCAGCTACTGTCCCTTCCTGAATGCCAGCCATTGCCCCAGGCACTTTATATTGATTTGTTGATTGAAGGATTTGATTCTTTCAACAACCTTATGAAGTCATTAATGTATCCTCTTGATTGTATGGATGTTGAAACCAAGGCTTAGATTTGTTCCAGGTCACACAGCTAGCAAGTTGCTGAGCTGGGTTCAAGCTCAGACTGTCTTGACTCCACACCTTTTACCCTGGGAGGCTATGCCAGGGGCTTTCAGACTCTTTTGAGCATGGTGCACAATGAGAAATCATTTTTAACATGATCATCTGCTATGCATACACAGCTGAAATACAAGTTTCACTCAGTATGTGATGCACTTTGGTATGTCCCTGCTCTTCCAAGTCATACCTTTCCAATAAGTCCTGGTCTTGATGCGCTAAACTGATCTCAACTGATTTGAGGACCCTGCCCTACACGAGGAAGGCACTCTACCACTCTATACTACCATGCAGAGACCGTGAGTGGTGTCATATTCAAAGTCACAGATCCGTACATGGCAGAGACGGGTCTAGAACCCTGGTCGCCAGGATCAAAGTCCAGGACGCTTTCCCTGTATCATCCTGGGGGTCTCTGGTGCCTCTTGTGAGTGTGAAATACCCCAAAAATACCCTTTTTGGGGGAGGCCAGTGGGTCAGAGTGTATTGGGCAGAAGTCAAAGCTTTGCAGAAGCAGTATGTCAAGGGCCCCCCCTTCCCTCACTAAAGACCTATTAAGGTATCCAGTTCCCCTGTCCCCCAGGGATTTGCTCAGGGGAAGGCCCTGGTGCTGGACCAACAGCTCTGCCCTGCGGTCTGGAGTTAGCAGGAAGGGCATCTGGCTTCTTTTCCAGCTCGCCCACATGCTTAGTTAGGGAGTGACCTTTGGCACACATTGAGCACTTATTTTTCCATCACTTTCCAGCTGTTAGAGAAACGTGCATCAGATTCATCAGTTGATGAAGGTGCCCTTATTCAGCTGATCCTAATCCCCAGTCTTTGCCTGGGGACTGAGCCTCCTGGATTCATGTGCTGTCATTTTTGCTATGCTTCTTGCTTCCTCCATCGTCCGAGGTCCATCTGAAGCCCTGCTTCTGCCATGACTTCTTTCCTGAACACTCTGCAGGCACAAATCCTTCCCTTCTCGGAAGAGCTTTATTGTCCCCAGTATGCATGTGTTACAGTCCAGAAACAGTCTTGTTTCACATTATATTTTATTTCATGAAGGTAGAGACCTGGGGTTGCACCCAGGATTACCACTTACTATGTGTCTCGAGAGAGCAAGTCACTTAAACTCTCTTTCCCCATCCCTGAATTGCTACGTTTCAGGGCTCTTATGAGGACTGTAGGAGAAAATGTCTGCGAATGTCCAATATACTGGAAGACCTTTATTCATCCAACAAACATTTATCAAGTCTTTACTATGTGGAGATACTGTGCTTTTCTAATTGAAAAATTAGGAGGCCTAGAGTTGTGTTAAGGACTGTAGGAATAAAGTAGGAGGAGTCTGGTCTTTGCTCCCTGGGGTTTATAAATGAGTTGGTAGGTTAGTTAAATTTGCTTGATACAAGGCAGTGTATGATTAAGTGCAGAAAGGAGCCCTTTCTATAACAGATGTTCAAGAAGCTCAGGGCTCCATATGGGTGGTAAGAAGACGAAATGCCAGGGAAATCTCTTAGCTGGAGCAATGGCTTCTCTGCTTCATTTAATGCTGTCCCCAGTGCCTGAAGCTATGCCTGGCACCTGTGGGGACCCAAAAAAGAAAAGTGAATAATTAAATGACTTGGAGAGACCTTCAATATGTCTGGACACGTTCCTCATATTAGAGAAAACAGAGTCCTGAGGGGGGAACATGGGGACTGATGCCCCCAGGGGGTTAAGTATAGGGGGCGGCTGGGATGACAGCTTCCTGGTCATTTTCTTCAGGGCACTCTCCCCTCTCCCTTGCAGACAGGATGGAAGGATCCATCATAGTACATGGATTTAATGAATTTGTGATAACTTAGGTAAGCGTCAGGCTGCTTTTCCTTTTAAACTATCAAAGGAACCTCCCCCCAAATGATAAGGAATATAAGCAGGATCATATGGGAACTGTTAGTGCATTTGAAAGTAGTTCAAAAATTTTAGCAGCACTCTTTTCAAAATAATCCACTTGCTAATTATAAATTACTCTTGTTATTTTATCACTATTAATTGGCAGCGACAATAGTAAGTTCCACACGGGTCTCTCTATAAGCACACTGAATACTCATCTTCAAGGGTTTAAAAACGTTCTGTGTTCACACTGGTGTCTTCCTGAATTGGGAAGTTGAGAAAAAGACATCTTCCCTTTAATGCCTCTCACTGCACTGCCCCACCCCCCCGGAAATTTAGGAAATGTAAAAAACATAAAAATAGCCTGCAATGCTGACTCCCCACGTAACCCACAATCCCCCATCCCCATGTTACCCACAACCCCCATCCCCATGTTATGCACAACCCTCCACCCCATCACCATGTTGCCCACAATTCCACTTTCCTGGGATTACTATTAATCGTTTAGTCTAATTACTTCTAGTCTGTTTTCTTTATGCATTCCACTGGTAATATAGTTGAGTTCATCAAGCATGTTTAATTTTGCCCCTTGTTTCTTTACCTAACATTAGAATATAAGTTTTCCCCCTTCATTTCACCTTCTCTGTAGGTCACACACATTCACACCTTCTCTGTAGGTCACATAAACAGTGGCGCAATACTCTTGCACACCACTGGTGAAGGGATTTTAAAACAATGGAAGGGGTTCTCTTAGCTGGAGCAATGGCTTCTCTGACCTTGCAGGTGGCGAACTCACAAGAGTTTTGCAGATGCTTCACTTGGTCTGTAGGGAAAGCTGGTCGTGAGGGCAGGGGGTGACTTTGCGCAGTGTCCTTGGCGCTATAGCATCCCCCTTCTCGTGGTTGGCAGGTCCTTCATCACGCAAAGCCTGAAAGAATAGTGCAGTGATTAGGATGAAACCAACAGGGCTTTCTGGGAAAGAGAGGAGCCAATCAGGCAGGGTATAAAACAAACCCTCAAAATATACTCCAGTCAACAGGAAATAGCTGTCCATTAGAACCCTAATGCTCGGAAACTGCAAAAACATTAGCACTTGGTTTTTCTACAAACACTCAGACCAACTTGGGAAAATCACTCCATCCTGTCTTTCTGGGCTTTTGTTACCTCCTCTGGCAAGTGATTGGTGTTTCTCAAACTGGGGTGCCTGGTGGTATGCCATGGATTGATAAGGCACACAGCACATATATGGCCAACTTTTTTGAGCATTAATTTTACTTGGTTACTTAGAACATTATTTTTAATATAAAAGTAAATATGTTTATCTTGGGGAAGAGAATACAAAATATGCTTTTGTTTTAAAGATGAAACACAAGTCTTTAAAAATCAAAATTGGTCAAAACTTCTAGAAATGCTGGGGAAATGCTTTTATTCTTCTCTGCCAGAGGGAGTGCCTCAATTTGAGACACTCTGGATTGGAGGGTGGCTGAAGATCCTCTCACCTGTGATGTGGGAAACCCCTTTGGGCATAGGTCACAAAGATCTTTCACAGTCACTGTCGACAAGTTCAGCCATTATGGCTGCCGTGTTTTCTAATACTTCAGATTCTCCTTCCCCTTCATCATTTTCCAGCTGGCTGTCTGGCTTTCTTTCTTTCAAGATTTTATTTATTTATTTATTTGACAGAGAGCGAGCACGAGTGGGGGCAAGGGAGGGGCAGAGACAGAGAATATCAAGCAGACTGTCTGGTGAGCACAGGGTCTTACACAGGGCTCTATCTCACAACCCATGACATATGACCTGAGCCAAAACCAAGAGTCAGACACGTAACTGACTGAGCCACCCAGACACCCCAGCTGGCCTCCTTTCTGTCCACTTGTTCCTGCCCCAGGATCTTTGCCCCAGCTGTGTCCCTGCCTGAGATGCTTCTCCTTCCTGTCTTCATGAGATAGGCGGGTCCTCTGCATCTCTCAGGCCTCAGAGGAAATGTCCTCTCCTTTCCTGACCACTGACTAACATACTCCCTGGGCACACATCCCTCATACATTTTTTGTAGTTTTTTTTTTTATCAATATCTGGCATTATTTGGTGCATTTGGGGTTGATTTATTTGTTATCTGTCTTCCTCAACCAGAAAGTAAATTCCATGAGAACAGCCAACTCTTTCCCTCTTTCACTGTTTCTCTTGGCACTTAGAACAGCACAGAGTTAGGCCCACAGAAGGCATACTGTAGCTATTGAGTGGATAAGTGAACCAGGCACCTTTAGTGACATTGGCCACTCACTGTGTAAGGGTCTTCAATATGTCAGGACACTGCCTTCCCCAAGCATCCTACAGTATCAGGAGACACCTGTACTGGCCTCAACGGGTGGGATATGGTGACCCCAGAGGACACAGGGTAGTTCTTTCTGAGGCCTCAAGAAATGGAGAGTGTCCTCTACCCTAGTTGGATGTCACTTTTCTTCAGTTTCTGCTGTTCTGGCCCTTGTGGTCTAAGAAATACTCACATCCAAGTGGTGGGGTGACAGGAGAAGACCCGAGATCAGTCACAGGAACTGCAATCTCCCTTTCTGACTAATCCTTTTTTTGTGCCCCTCCATTCATCAAGCTTCTCTACTCTGTGAGCCCAGCACTGCTCCAGAGCCCTCTGGCTTGAGGCAAATGAGAAGAGAAGACAGAGGTCACCCTTGGGTGCATCTCCCTTTTTGCAACTCCTGTCATGGTCATGAGGTCTTAGGATAGAAGGGCCTTCAGGACAGTTAGCTCACCAAATCCCTTTATTTCTGCATTTAGGAAATGGGTCTTCACCTCACACAGCTTCACACACTTCACACATAGTACTCAGTTTAATTCCCAAATATTTATTGAATGTGGAGGATTGGGCAAGGTAACATGGGTTGGTGGGAGCCACGAAAGTGAAGAGAATATAGTCACAAAATGAATATGAGAAAAGCCAAGTTCACAAATGACTATAACGCAGGACAGAATAAATGAGAACAAGTTGTGAAAACACGGTATTCTTTTGCAGCCTTCCAAGGAGACCAGTTAAAGAAGAGATCTTTATACAGACTGGGGTAGGGACAGCATGAGCTCAGACCCCAGACCCACTCTGTAACTTTGGAAGAGTTATTTCTCCTGTCTGGGTCTAATCTGAGGAAAGAGAAGTTGGATCCCTAACACACTCTTCACACTCAAAAAAATTTTAAAAGTTCTAGAAGAAATTAAGAAGAGAGGAGCCATTCTCAGTAGATCATTAAATTCTAAAACTGTAAAGGAAGAGATTGATACTACCTGATTACAGAGAAATTTAAAAAAACATCACCATGGGAAAAAATAGTATAAACATGGCCCCAAGACTGGGGACAAAAAAATACATTTGCATATATATGGTGGGCAAAGAGCCAGTTTCCTTCTTTTACAGAGAATATACACAAATCACCTTCGATGGGACTCCCGTTTCCTCATCTGAAACACAGGGGATTGGACGAGTGTTCGCCAAGGCCCCTGCCTTTATTTTCTGAGTCTTCCTGGGAGGCCTGCATTGCTGAGGAATGCCTGGGAAAAGCAGGAATCCCTTAGAGGTATCCCAGGGAGCTCCCTGCTAGTTGACCCCAAGTACTTGGGTATCCCCAAGTCAGAGTGGTTTCTGAGGGGTGGTAAAGTTGTGTAGTATGGGTGTGAAACACGATCAGAGCTGTGCCCACACGACTCTACCTTCCCTCCACCCCCACACTGATGTCCCCTGAAAACTACCTTTCAGCTGAACCTGAAGCTGAAGAAAGCTGTTTGAGTTCATTGATAAGTTCTAGACATAAGACACATTTCTTTCTATTTACTGAGCACGTACTCTGAACCAGCCACTGTTGGATGCCTGCTAGAGAGGGTGAATGACATGCTATTCCTAGCCTCAGGAAGCCCCCACGTCAGGAGAGGAGACCTTCAGGCACACCTGAACTTTCTCATGGTGGCCAACTTGGCTTGGCTTGCCCAGGACTGTCCCACACCCTGACACAATTTGGTAACTGGGATGGTTGGTCACCCTGTTGGGCACCTGCACCATGTGGATGGCGTTTGAGAATGACAGACCTCTGGGCCTTACTCTCAGAGATTCTGACTCAGTGGGGCCTAGACATGGGTGATCCGGAGGATAGCTAGTTTTCGGAGCTACTGATGTGGGCACACAATTAAAACACAGCATGGAAAGTGCTTCAAGGCACATAATGTAGTGGTTGAGAGGCCAGGACTTAAATCTCAGATCTGCTGTTGCTAGCTATATTCCTTTGGGCAGGTAACCCCCTGGGGCTCAGTTTCCTCATCTGTAAAGTGGGTAACAGCAGGACGGATCTCATAGGGTTGTAGATGCAACGAGCTAATACAGTAAAGCACTTTGCAGAGATCCTGGTGTATAATGAATCCTCAGAGACTCAGAGAAGAATCCATGTGGGTTTGATGGGCTTTGGGAGCCCAGAGTAGGGAGCACATGAGTCTGTGAGGGGAGACCCAGGAATTAGGGAATGGGCCTTTCAGATGGGCTGTGAAGAAGATGTAAGAGTTCCTGAGGCGTCAAGGGGGAAGAGCACATGTAGGAGCGTGAGGTTGGAGAGAGACTGGAATGGCGACGGTGTGTCTGTGCATGCAAGAGAATATGGGATGAGGCTGGGAGCTTTCACGGGGCCATGTCCCCAGCCCTTGCACACACAGGGAAGTAGAGATGGCTAGTGACAGCCCCCAAAGTTTATAATCAAGGGGAAATGTTTCAGATTTGTGAGTTAAGGAGATCACATTGGTGGCTGGGGACAGGACAGGTGAGAGGCTGCTGGAATGTTCCAGGTGAGAAGTAACGAAGGCACAAGCTCACTCTGGTCAACGTAGCTGATGGAGGGACAGAGGGTCATCGTGCCATCCAGCCCAGTGTGGGCTGGTGAGCCAGACGGCTGCCTTTCCCTCGGCCACATCCCAGGGAGTGACCGTCTCTCTGGCAGCGAGTGCCCCATGCCCCTGTCATCTGGAACTGGCCGGCCCTTTACCCTTCACCCGGGTACTCACCTGGTATCCAACTTGAGGCTGTTGTCACCATTTCATCTCACCATTTCATCTCACCAGCTCACCATTTCATCTCAGCTGGCTCAGTTCCAGTGCACCTGTGGGGGCGTGTCTATTTCCCCCAAGTTTTCATCGAGAGATTAGGAAGAAAGTTTGCATCACATTCCTTGTGATAAAACTCACAAAATCTTTAAACATCTCCATTCCTTCCTCATCTTCCCTTCAGGGAACAGGCACCCCTTTTCTCTGTCTTTTCCCTCCAGACTTAATGGCCCCTAAAGTCTTTTTCCTTCTCCTAAGCAGTCGAACTCTGGGCCCCAGTCTGCTACCTCAGAAGCCAGGCTGTTCGCAGGCCCCCCATTTTGGGGTATAGATTAGGACCGTCTTTGTATAGTCCGACACGTGTCATATAAAATGATTTACCAAAGCGTAGGAAAGGACCCCAAAGGAACAACAATAGTGACAACAAAACCTGTTGGCTCTTCTGGGGGCTGGGGAGTGGGGACGTGTTTTTGGACATCTCTGCATGCTCCGGGCTGGGCCTTGCGCTGATGTACAAGACCATTATTTCCACATGGGGTAGGTTTGTCAGAAATGTGTTGATTTATTTTCTCATTTTATTATTTTTTAAGATTTCATTTATTTATTTAACAGAGAGAGAGAGAGTAAGAGAGCTCAGGCAGGGGGAAGGTAGAGAGAAATGGGGAAGCAGGCTCCATGCTGAGCAGGGAGCCCAACGTGGGGCTCAATCCCAGAACCCTACCATCATGACCTGAGATCATGACCTGAGCTTAACCAACTGAGCCACCCAGGTGCTCCAGAAATGTGTCAATGTAGAGGAGAACTTATACATTATTTCTGGGAAATGATTTTCTTAAAAACTGGCTTTGGACCTTGTAAATCCCGAGGATGAGCCCCACGCATACCTTAGAACAAACAAGCAAGCAAAACCAATAAATCATAAAATGGAGGAAACGGCCAGGCCAAAGAGCATTTTTCATTTTTTTTTCCCCCAAAAGAACACAATCACATTTCAGTTTTGTGTTCTGAGAGGCTGATTCATGACCCCTGGAGAGCTGATCCTTGCCTCCCAATAATGCCACGACATTGGGCTCAAAATCAGCTCTGGAGGCGAAGGTAAAGAGTCCTCATCTGGGGCTTCCATCACGGAGGGATTTGTTTCCTGTGACAGTTAATAACAGATGGCCACAAGCTCTGTGGCCTGGCATAGTTCCGGAGGCCAGAAGTGCGACACCAGTATCTTAAACAGAATAACGGCAAATGGCACAACCAGGAAAGCTGTTTGCTACCAAGCTGACAATGTGGTTCCTAATCCGTGAGAACAATACTAAAATCTAATGAGAAAAATGACAAAGGGCATGAAAAAGCAACAAGTAGAGAAGAAATAAAAATGACTGTCAAGATAAAAATCACCCCTCGTAGTCAGAAAAATGCATATTGGAAAAAGATATAGTTTTTGTTCATCCACTAGACAGAAGTTTTAAATAAAAGATGAGTTGTGCAGTGGGAGAGGCTCTCTGAGACGATTTTGTAGGAAAGTGAACTGGTGTTCGTTCTGGAAAGACACCTGGATATAGTCAACCAGAGCCTTTATTTTTTTTTTTTAAGATTTTATTTATTTATTTGACAGATTGGAAGTAGGCAGAGAGGCAGACAGAGAGAGAGGAGGAAGCAGGCTCCCTGCTGAGCAGAGAGCCTAGTGTGGGGCTCGATCCCAGGACCCTGAACGCAGAGGCTTTAACCCACTGAGCCAGGTACCCCCATCCAGAGCCTTTTAAAAAAGGCTTTCTAACCTATTAATTCCCTCCATGTCTTGGAGTCTTTCCTAAGGAAGTGATTTGCCCATCAAGTGAAGATGTCCGTCATGTTGCTTATGATGGTGAAAAGATTGAAAACAGAGAATGAGAGCAGATAAGCACACCAGATAAGGAGTAGGCGCAATATGAAAATATGAAAATCTTGCTTTTGCAGAACGTTTAATGACATGGGAAGTGCTAATTCTATAAAATCAAGCGAAGAAAGTGAGATAAAACAGGGCATATGTTAATAGTGAAAAATGTGACTAGAAAAAGGATGGAACGCATTAAGGCACTTTTGTTCAGAGCCGTTTTTATTTGCTTACTTACTTGTTTTTCCTTTCTTTCATCAGACTGGGAAGGCAGGGACTGGGCAGAAGTCAGGCCCTGTCCCACACTAGGCATTCATCCATTGAATGATGGAGTGGGTAGGATTTTGTTTTCTTCTTTATGTCTGATGTTTCCCTAATCTTAAGCAGTAAACATTGTATTGCAACTCTTTCTGTAGCAAATAATAGAAATGGAACTCAAACTAGTTTACACCCCATGCTGGGCTAAATCATGGCCATTCAAAGATATCAGACCCTGTTCCTTGGAAATATTATCTTATTTGCGAAAAGGACCTTTGCAGACGTGATGAAATTAAGGATCTTGTGAGGTGGAGATTATCCTGGAGTATGGGCCATAAATGCCATCGAAAGTGTCTTACTAAGTGGGGGATGGGGAGACTTGACGGGGATAGAAGACAGGACAATGTGAGCGCAGAGGCAGACTGGAGTGGAGTGATGTGACCACCAGCCAATGAATGCCAGCATCTGCCAGAAGCTAGACAAAGCCAGGAACAAAGTCTCCTGTGAACCTCAGCAAGGAGACTTGCCCATTGGACACCATGATTTTGGCCCAGGGATACTGATCTCAGACTTCCGGCCTTCAGACCTGTAAGAGACTACATTTCTGTTATTTCAGGCCATGAAGCTTGTAGTACAAGAAGTTTGTCACAACAGCCACAGGAAACTAATACCCTCCTAACATGTGGAATCTGGGGGGAATCACACGCTAGGAGGCCGTGAATGGAGCGCACTTCAGACATGCTCCAGCAGTATGTCCCACAGGGCCTGTCTTCCCCCACCCCCTGCCTCTGCTTCTCCCTTCTACCCTGGGTAAGCCTTGTCCGTGAGATGAAAACGTGGGGCCATGTCTATAGGACAGCGTGGTGGTGGTGGCGATGAGGGTGGGGAGGGGATATTTCTAGGTTTATATCAGTCCTACAACCCCACGACAGAGTACTTTTTTTCTCCCCATATCCACATAAGGGACATTGAGAGAAATATTCTGATTGGTTTTCTTGGGTTAGGGGCCCAACCTTTGGCCAATCATGGTGGCTATGGGTAGAACTCCCTACCGTGATCGGCAGCCCCACCAGAATCCCACGGAATGTGAGAAGGGTAGTACATCAAAGGAAAGACAGGAAGGTGGGAGCAGGCTGCTATCCTCAGAAAGATGATGAAAGAATATTGGGCAAAGCAACAGAAATCCAGATAAATATGCATGCTCTGTAAATGGAGAACCATACTGTTTCTCAAATCCCATGAGCGTTCTCAGAATCCCTCTGTTACTTTCCATGATCATGGACTTTGAAGCAATGGCAAAGGTCACCCAGACCAGTCTCCTCACTTTACCAGGAGATGAACTTTTCCAAGGTCACACAGCTAGTAGGTTGCAAAGTTGGGGCAGGACCTAGTTCTGATTTGTGGCCCAGTGTACTTTTGACTTCTGTCTCTGTCAGCAGTTAGCACACTCCTATCCTCCAGCCCCTGCTACCCTGAATTTGGTCCTAGGGTCCTGGGGTCTTTCTCTCTCTCCCCATCTCTTCATCTCCGCAGGTAGCTGTGGGAAGGATGCACTAAGAATGGGCATTTCAGTCCCAACTCTGCCACTCCTATTGCATGACTTTTGGAGTCAGTTTCTTTACCTATAGATTAGGGATAAGAATTCTTATTGGAAAGCATAGTTGTGTGGACAAAGTGGGATGTCTGAAACCACTGGCACTGTGAACATGTACTGGTCTATACGTGTTTGTTGAGTTTGCGAGCTGGTGATGACTCCTCACTTTCCTAAGATCCCTGTCTATAGGACCTCAGCTCATTCTGATGACTTTCCTTTGCTTCGAACCTGGTTTCAAGCTGTTTGCAACTTTGTCCTTCCTCTCACCATGTGTTAACAAGACTATTCTGCACCTTATCATTTTTTAAAAATATTGACCAAGATCAAACCACCTCAGAATTTTATTTTGTATTTTTTCTGTCATCTGCTACTCATTTCTCCCTGTTGCCATCTAATAAAGGAGCAATATTTCCCTTTATTCCCCCCCTTTTTTGTAGTATCTTTGAAAATTGTGCCTTTATGTACTCAGTTCATAAATTACCTTTCATTTTTTGTTTTGGCTTTCTGGTTTTATCCCCCCTAAGCTTTCATTCTTGTACCTTTTTTCTTTCCTGAAATTCCTTCATTTCTTGTAACTTTTTCTTTCCTTGTACCTTACCTTTCTTCCTTTCTTAAAAAATAAATGTTTCTGATGTAATGCGTTGCTTACAGCAATGCACAGGTTATGGAAAACAATCACTAATTGGTGATGATGACAGTAAATTTGGGGATTTGGGGTTCTCATGAATTCAGTCACTCAGCCTTGAATTTACATCAAAGTTGTGTTGGTTTGATTTAGGGAGGAAACGTGTTCTCTTCTGAGATTTTTGTTCCAGGCTCCAGGAAGTAGCTCTTTTGGAAAGGTTGTTGGGAAGCCCTCCACTCTCTGGGAAGGCTGGGGAATCAGTGTGGGCAGATACGGAATGAGGCAGCCAGAAGTGCAGGGATGATACCACAGACTAGCTCTGGTGACAACAGAGCTGTCACTACTGTTAGACATTAGATAACCTGTTTGCCTGGCCTCACCATCTGACATGGACACAGGGCTACAGACACAGTCCCCTTGCTGGCCCTGGAAACTGGGTGTTGTCACCCAGGTAGGATCGCCACAGTCCCCACCTCTCCATATCGGCAGGGGCGAATCCTGTTTCCCCCGAAAACAGCTATCATATTTATAGCAGAAGTTTGGTTATTTGGTGATAAGTGGTGCACTGCATGTTACCTCTATGTCTGTGTGTCCGGTGGGGAGCTATAGGCATGTGTATTCATCATCCCAGAAAGGCAGCTCTCAGTTCACCCCGAGGATGGAATCTGCTTGCTCCAGAAAAATCTAACTTATTCAAGACACACAAATATAAAGCAACTAACTATATCATTGGTCTGTGGAAGCAGGATAGCCAAATAATTTTACTGAGGTCCAAGTACATAAAGACATGGGGCCCTGTTGCCACTCCCAAGTATGCAGAGATAGGCGGAGCTTAGCAGTTGCTGGCTAGGGTGTGACAGAGTTGGAGAGGAAGGAATGAAGATGCAGCCCTTTTTACTCTGAGATTTTGCATCATGTTGGAATAGAAAGGGGCAGCCATGATCTCCAAGGTGGCAAGAAACAGAACAGGGAAAGATATTTTTTTAAAGATTTTATTTATTTATTTGACAGACAGAGATCACAAGTTGGCAGAGAGGCAGGCAGAAAGAGCAGGAAGCAGGCTCCCCGAGGAACAGAGAGCCCAATGCAGGGCTTGATCCCAGGATCCTGGGATCATGACCTGAGCTGAAGGCAGAGGCTTTAACCCACCACTGAGCCACCCAGGCACCCCCAGAACAGGGAAAGATTTTAAGAGGTCCTGTGATAATCACTGTTTGATCGTCTATCTCTGGGTAACTTCCAAAACATAGTGACTTAGACAACAGATATTTACCATCTTAGTTTCTGCGGGTCTGCTTAGTTGGGTGGTTTTGGCCTATGGTTTCACATGAGGCCATAGTCAAGGTGCCCACTGGGACTGTGTCCTTTAAAGGCCTGAGTGGGGAAGGAGGAGCTGCTTTCACTTCAGAGCCAATGATGGGAATTCTCGGCTCTTTGCTGGCTGGGGTGGGCTGCTTCATTACCTTGCCTTGTGGACCTCTCCTTAGAGCCACCTGGTATGTCTTTACAACATCATAGCTGATTTCCCTCAAGAGTGCGTGGTCAGAGAGATGAAACAAGGAGGAGGTCCCAGGGCCTTTTATGACCCTAGATTCAGAATTACACTACTCACTGCTGATTGGCTCATAACCATTACATCTTGTTTCTCCTTGCAATGATTTTAGTTATAACTGCATACTTAAATTTTTTTTTGGTATTTCATGAGTGTATCTGGCCTTCATTTCAGTCTCTTTTGAGCCTCAGTGGGCTCATCTATACAATAGAGATTTTAGAATGAATGATCTTTTAAGGGATGATGAATGTGTGCTTCACTCCAGATGTTGTAATATTATAGCTAACATTTATATAAGGCATTAGTATTTCTAAGGGTAACATGGGCTGATCTTGGGCCTGGGTGCCTTCTGGTCCATTACTCTGTGCTTTACACTGGGAGCCGATCTCTATGTTTCCCAAGGCCCTAGGCCACTGGTTGGAGGTTGGATGGTGGCAGAAAAAGAGAAGTCAGGGTATTCATTTCCTTCTTCACCCCAAGATGCATCCCCAGCAGCATCTTTTTCTCCCCCATAGCTCCAGCTCCTGCACGATTGGTCTTCTGCTCTCTTGGAAGGTCCCAGCTTCAAAACTGTGGAACACTACTTTTTCCCTTTGTTCTTACAGCCTAGCGGTGATGGTGCTTCCTGCTTTCCTAGTTTCCAGCTGCCTCACTCTCCTGTCTTGGCTCCTCAGTATTCCCTCACTTTGTGCATTAACTTCCTTCTCTTGTAAACATTCAGATTGGTTTCTCTTTCCTCGTGAGACCCAGACTGATACAAAATTCCTTTCTTTGTTGCATCTCTACAATTTTGTGATAGAGGTAGAGCAGGTATCATGACTCCCCAAATAGTTACAATTACTGAAATTCAAATATCACTGAACAAGTTTAATGTCAGAGTAGTCACTAAAGAAGAAAAAAATCAGTAAACTTGAAGACAAAGCAATAGAAACCATCCAAAATGAAGCAACAAAGACTGAAGAAAATGAACAGAACCTTAGTAAGTTATTTGAAAACATGAAGCTCTATTACTGATGTGTAGAGGGAACCCCACAATAAAAAGCATTTGGAAAAAATGGTTGAAAACTTGCCAAATATGATGACAATTATAAACCAATATATCAATGAATATTGACAAAACCCAAACAGAATAAACATGAAGAAAACAACACCAAGGCATAATCAAATGACTGAAAATCAGTGATAAATTGAAATCTTGAAACTAGCCAAAGAAAAGAGTACATGACATTTAAAAATGGAAGATTAAAAATGACAACAGACTTTTTGTCAGAAACTACACAAGCCAGAACTATAGTGCTGAAAAAAAATATCATATTACCCAAAATTATTCTTTTTTTTTTTTAATTTTTTTATTTTTTATAAACATATATTTTTATCCCCAGGGGTACAGGTCTGTGAATCACCAGGTTTACACACTTCACAGCACTCACCAAATCACATGCCCTCCCCAATGTCCATAATCCCAACCCCTTCTCCCAAACCCCCTCCCCCCGGCAACCCTCAGTTTGTTTTGTGAGATTAAGAGTCACTTATGGTTTGTCTCCCTCCCAATCCCATCTTGTTTCATTTATTCTTCTTCTACCCACTTAAGCCTCCATGTTGCATCACCACTTCCTCATATCAGGGAGATCATATGATAGTTCTCTTTCTCTGCTTGACTTATTTCGCTAAGCATGATACGCTCTAGTTCCATCCATGTTGTTGCAAATGGCAAGATTTCATTTCTTTTGATGGCTGCATAGTATTCCATTGTGTATATATACCACATCTTCTTGATCCATTCATCTGTTGATGGACATCTAGGTTCTTTCCATAGTTTGGCTATTGTGGACATTGCTGCTATAAACATTCGGGTGCATGTGCCCCTTTGGATCACTACATTTGTATCTTTAGGGTAAATACCCAATAGTGCAATTGCTGGGTCATAGGGCAGTTCTATTTTCAACATTTTGAGGAACCTCCATGCCGTTTTCCAGAGTGGCTGCACCAGCTTGCATTCCCACCAACAGTGTAGGAGGGTTCCCCTTTCTCCGCATCCTCGCCAGCATCTGTCATTTCCTGACTTGTTGATTTTAGCCATTCTGACTGGTGTGAGGTGATATCTCATTGTGGTTTTGATTTGTATTTCCCTGATGCCGAGTGATATGGAGCACTTTTTCATGTGTCTGTTCGCCATCTGGATGTCTTCTTTGCAGAAATGTCTGTTCATGTCCTCTGCCCATTTCTTGATTGGATTATTTGTTCTTTGGGTGTTGAGTTTGCTAAGTTCTTTATAGATTCTGGACACTAGTCCTTTATCTGATATGTCGTTTGCAAATATCTTCTCCCATTCTGTCAGTTGTCTTTTGATTTTGTTAACTGTTTCCTTTGCTGTGCAAAAGCTTTTGATCTTGATGAAATCCCAATAGTTCATTTTTTCCCTTGCTTCCCTTGCCTTTTGCGTTGTTCCTAGGAAGATGTTGCTGCGGCAGAGGTCGAAGAGGTTGCTGCCCGTGTTCTCCTCAAGGATTTTGATGGATTCCTTTCTCACGTTGAGGTCTTTCATCCATTTTGAGTCTATTTTTGTGTGTGGTGTAAGGAAATGGTCCAATTTCATTTTTCTGCATGTGGCTGTCCAATTTTCCCAGCACCATTTATTGAAAAGGCTGTCTTTTTTCCATTGGACATTCTTTCCTGCTTTGTCGAAGATTAGTTGACCATAGATTTGAGAGTCTATTTCTGGGCTCTCTATTCTGTTCCATTGATCTATGTGTCTGTTTTTGTGCCAGTACCATGCTGTCTTGATGATGACAGCTTTGTAATAGAGCTTGAAGTCCGGAATTGTGATGCCACCAACGTTGGCTTTCTTTTTCAATATCCCTTTGGCTATTCGAGGTCTTTTCTGGTTCCATATAAATTTTAGCATTATTTGTTCCATTTCTTTGAAAAAGATGGATGGTACTTTGATAGGAATTGCATTAAATGTGTAGATTGCTTTAGGTAGCATAGACATTTTCACAATATTTATTCTTCCAATCCAGGAGCATGGAACATTTTTCCATTTCTTTGTGTCTTCCTCAATTTCTTTCATGAGTACTTTATAGTTTTCTGAGTATAGATTCTGTGTCTCTTTGGTTAGGTTTATTCCTAGGTATCTTATGGTTTTGGATGCAATTGTAAATGGGATTGACTCCTTAATATCTCTTTCTTCTGTCTTGCTGTTGGTGTAGAGAAATGCAACTGATTTCTGTGCATTGATTTTATATCCTGACACTTTACTGAATTCCTGTATAAGTTCTAGCAGTTTTGGAGTGGAGTCTTTTGGGTTTTCCACATATAGTATCATATCATCTGCGAAGAGTGATAATTTGACTTCTTCTTTGCCGATTTGGATGCCTTTAATTTCCTTTTGTTGTCTGATTGCTGAGGCTAGGACCTCTAGTACGATGTTGAATAGCAGTGGTGATAATGGACATCCCTGCCGTGTTCCTGACCTTAGCGGAAAAGCTTTCAGTTTTTCTCCATTGAGAATGATATTTGCGGTGGGTTTTTCATAGATGGCTTTGATGATATTGAGGTATGTGCCCTCTATCCCTACACTTTGAAGAGTTTTGATCAGGAAGGGATGTTGTACTTTGTCAAATGCTTTTTCAGCATCTATTGAGAGTATCATATGGTTCTTGTTCTTTCTTTTATTGATGTGTTGTATCACATTGACTGATTTGCGGATGTTGAACCAACCTTGCAGCCCTGGAATAAATCCCACTTGGTCGTGGTGAATAATCTTTTTAATGTACTGTTGAATCCTATTGGCTAGTATTTTGTTGAGTATTTTCGCATCTGTGTTCATCAAGGATATCGGTCTATAGCTCTCTTTTTTGGTGGGATCCTTGTCTGGTTTTGGGATCAAGGTGATGCTGGCTTCATAAAATGAGTTTGGAAGTTTTCCTTCCATTTCTATTTTTTGGAACAGTTTCAGGAGAATAGGAATTAGTTCTTCTTTAAATGTTTGGTAGAATTCCCCCGGGAAGCCGTCTGGCCCTGGGCTTTTGTTTGTTTGGAGATTTTTAATGACTGTTTCAATCTCCTTACTGGTTATGGGTCTGTTCAGGCTTTCTATTTCTTCCTGGTTCAGTTGTGGTAGTTTATATGTTTCTAGGAATGCATCCATTTCTTCTAGATTGTCAAATTTATTGCCATAGAGTTGCTCATAGTATGTTCTTATAATAGTTTGTATTTCTTTGGTGTTAGTTGTGATCTCTCCTCTTTCATTCATGATTTTATTTATTTGGGTCCTTTCTCTTTTCTTTTTGATAAGTCGGGCCAGGGGTTTATCAATTTTATTAATTCTTTCAAAGAACCAGCTCCTAGTTTCGTTGATTTGTTCTATTGTTTTTTTGGTTTCTATTTCATTGATTTCTGCTCTGATCTTTATGATTTCTCTTCTCCTGCTGGGCTTAGGGTTTCTTTCTTGTTCTTTCTCCAGCTCCTTTAGGTGTAGGGTTAGGTTGTGTACCTGAGACCTTTCTTGTTTCTTGAGAAAAGCTTGTACCGCTATATATTTTCCTCTCAGGACTGCCTTTGTTGTGTCCCACAGATTTTGAACCGTTGTATTTTCATTATCATTTGTTTCCATGATTTTTTTCAATTCTTCTTTAATTTCCCGGTTGACCCATTCATTCTTTAGAAGGATACTGTTTAGTCTCCATGTATTTGGGTTCTTTCCAAACTTCCTTTTGTGGTTGAGTTCTAGCTTTAGAGCATTGTGGTCTGAAAATATGCAGGGAATGATCCCAATCTTTTGAGACCGGTTGAGTCCTGATTTAGGACCGAGGATGTGATCTATTCTGGAGAATGTTCCATGTGCACTAGAGAAGAATGTGTATTCTGTTGCTTTGGGATGAAATGCTCTGAATATATCTGTGATGTCCATCTGGTCCAGTGTGTCGTTTAAGGCCTTTATTTCCTTGCTGATCTTTTGCTTGGATGACCTGTCTATTTCAGTGAGGGGAGTGTTAAAGTCCCCTACTATTATTGTATTATTGTTGATGTGTTTCTTTGATTTTGTTATTAATTGGTTTATATAGTTGGCTGCTCCCACATTGGGGGCATAGATATTTAAAATTGTTAAATCTTCTTGTTGGACAGACCCTTTGAGTATGATATAGTGTCCTTCCTCATCTCTTATTATAGTCTTTGGCTTAAAATCTAATTGATCTGATATAAGGATTGCCACTCCTGCTTTCTTCTGATGTCCATTAGCATGGTAAATTCTTTTCCACCCCCTCACTTTAAATCTGGAGGTGTCTTCGGGCTTAAAATGTGTTTCTTGGAGGCAACATATAGATGGGTTTTGTTTTTTAATCCATTCTGATACCCTGTGTCTTTTGACAGGGGCATTTAGCCCATTCACATTCAGGGTAAGTATTGAGAGATATGAATTTAGTGCCATTGTATTGCCTGTAAGGTGACTGTTACTGTATATGGTCTCTGTTCCTTTCTGATCTACCACTTGTAGGCTCTCTTTTTGCTTAGAGGACCCCTTTCAATATTTCCTGTAGAGCTGGTTTGGTATTTGCAAATTCTTTCAGTTGTTGTTTGTCCTGGAAGCTTTTAATCTCTCCTTCTATTTTCAATGATAGCCTAGCTGGATATAGTATTCTTGGCTGCATGTTTTTCTCGTTTAGTGCTCTGAAAATATCATGCCAGCTCTTTCTGGCCTGCCAGGTCTCTGTGGATAAGTCAGCTGCCAATCTAATATTTTTACCATTGTATGTTACAGACTTCTTTTCCCGGGCTGCTTTCAGGATTTTCTCTTTGTCACTGAGACTTGTAAATTTTACTATTAGGTGACGGGGTGTGGGCCTATTCTTATTGATTTTGAGGGGCATTCTCTGAACCTCCTGAATTTTGATGCTCGTTCCCTTTGCCATATTGGGGAAATTCTCCCCAATAATTCTCTCCAGTATACCTTCTGCTCCCCTCTCTCTTTCTTCTTCTTCTGGAATCCCAATTATTCTAATGTTGTTTCGTCTTATGGTGTCACTTATCTCTCGAATTCTCCCCTCGTGGTCTAGTAGCTGTTTATCCCTCTTTTGCTCAGCTTCTTTATTCTCTGTCATTTGGTCTTCTATATCACTAATTCTTTCTTCTGCCTCATTTATCCTAGCAGTTAGAGCCTCCATTTTTGATTGCACCTCATTAATAGCTTTTTTGATTTCACCTTGGTTAGATTTTAGTTCTTTTATTTCTCCAGAAAGGGCTTTTATATCTCTCGAGAGGGTTTCTCTAATATCTTCCATGCCTTTTTCGAGCCCGGCTAGAACCTTGAGAATTGTCATTCTGAACTCTAGATCTGACATATTACCGATGTCTGTATTGATTAGGTCCCTAGCCTTCGGTACTGCCTCTTGTTCTTTTTTTTGTGTTGAATTTTTATGTCTTGTCATTTTGTCCAGATAAGAGTAAATGAAGGGGCAAGTAAAATGCTAAAAGGGTGGCAACAACCCCAGGAAAATATGCTTTAACCAAATTAGAAGAGATCCAAAATCGTGAGTGGGGAGAAAGGGGATAAAAAGAGGTTCAAAAAGGAAGAAAGAAAAAAAAAAAAAAGAAAAGAAAAAAAAAAAAGAAGAAAAGAAAAGAATTTTTAAAAAAAGAAAACACCTAAGAAAAATGTAAAAAAGAAAAAATATATATATTAGATAAACTAGTAAAAAATCGTTAAAAAAGAAAAAGGTAACAGTTAAAAAAAAAAATTTACCCGAAGGCGAGAAAAAAAAAATGAAAAAGAAAAAATTAAATTAACTGCAAGACTAAAAAAAAATCACAGGAAAAAAGCCATGAGTTCCGTGTTTGGCTTTCTCCTCCTCTGGAATTCTGCTGCTCTCCTTGGTATTGAAACCGCACTCCTTGGTAGGTGAACTTGGTCTCGGCTGGATTTCTTGTTGATCTTCTGGGGGAGGGGCCTGGTGTAGTGATTCTCAAGTGTATTTGCCCCAGGCGGAATTACACCGCCCTTACCCGGGGCCGGGGTGAGTAATCTGCTCGGGTTTGCTTTCAGGAGCTTTTGTTACCTGAGCGCTTTCCATAGAGTTCCGGAGGACGGGAATACAAATGGCGGCCTCCTGGTCTCCGGCCCGGAGGAGCCAAGAGCCCAGGGCCCCACTCCTCAGTGCGCCCTCAGAGAACAGCGCCCAGTTACTCCTGTCTGCCTGACCTCCGGCCGCGCTCCGAGCTCACCGAGCCTGCGACCGGTTCAAGGTAACACGGAGCTGCGAGCTTACTGTCGGCTCTGCCTCTGTAGCCGGCTTTCCCGTTCCAATACCCGCAAGCTCTGCGACACTCAGACACCCCCGATCCTTCTGTGACCCTGCGGGACCTGAGGCCACGCTGACCCCGCGTGGGCTTCGCCCCGGTTTAGCCTCTGGAGCGATGTCCCTCAGCGGAACAGACTTTTAAAAGTCCTGATTTTGTGCACGGTTGCTCCGCTGCTTGCCGGGAGCCGGCCCCTCCCTCCGGGGTCTATCTTCCCGTCGCTTTGGATTCACTTCTCCGCCGGTCCTACCTTTCAGAAAGTGGTTGTTTTTCTGTTTCCAGAATTGCTGTTCTTC
The DNA here is from genome assembly GCF_030435805.1 of Mustela lutreola. Lineage (NCBI taxonomy): Eukaryota > Metazoa > Chordata > Mammalia > Carnivora > Mustelidae > Mustela > Mustela lutreola. The sequence continues at coordinate 136,571,179 of NC_081296.1, forward strand.
TTCTCTTCGATCTGCCGATGGATTTTCAGGTGTTTGCAATCTTTAGATAAGCTATCTAGCTGATCTCCGGCTAGCTGAAGCAGTCTCAGCTTGCTACTTCTCCGCCATCTTGACTCAGTACGACCCAAAATTATTCTTCAAAATACAGGTGAAATAAGGACATTTTCAGACAAAAACTGAAAATATTTGTTGTCACTAGATCATTACATAAGAAATGTTAAAGGAAGTTCTCGAAAGGAAAATGATACCAAACAGAAACTTGAATCTACACCAATAAATTATGAAATGTAGAATGGTAAATATGTGAAATATAAAATATATTTTTTATAAAAAATATTTTTCTCTTATTATTATATTATATGTATAATAGTATTATAATACTTACCAATACAAGTTATATATTATGTTATTTTTGTTTATTAAATTGCTTTAAAGACAATTGTTTAAAGCAAAAACAATAATAATGTGAAAATAAAAAGAATAGGACAGAGAATAGAAGTGAGAAATGGAAGAATACTTTTGTAAGATTTGTACATTCCACACAAAATGACAAAATATTAAAAATTTACTATAATAAATTAAAGATACATACAGTAAATACTTCAGTTACTAGTAAGAAAAAAGTTGTAGCTAACAATCCAGTTGAGATAAAAAGGAATACTAAAAAAAAAATTGAAGTAATCCAAAAGAATACATGAAAAAGGGAAAAAGAATAAAGAACAAGGGTTAAATAGAAAAAAATAAAAATATAGTAATTTAAATGCAAAGCTATAGATTATTACATTAAATATAGATGGTATAAACACTCTAATTAAAAAGCAGTGATTGTCAGACTAGATAAAACATAAGATTCAACTATTTTCCCTCTATATGAAACTCACTTTAATTTTTAAAATGATTTTGTTTATTTGTTTGAGAGCAAGAGCGAGTGCATAAGTGGAGAGGAGAGGTAGAAGCAGGCTTGATGTGGGGCTCAATCCCAGGACCCTGGGGTCAGGATCTGAGCTAAAGTCAGACGCTTTATCAACTGAGCCACCCAGGTGCCCAAAACTCACTTTAAATATAAAGGTGCAGGGGCATTGACATTTGGGTGTCTCAGTCAGTTGAGCATCTGCCTTTGGCTCAGATTGTGATCTTGGAGTCCTGGGATCAAGCCCTGCATTGGGCTCCCTTCTCAGTGGGGAGTCTGCTTCTCCCTCTCCTTCTGTCCCTCTCTACTGCTTGTGCTCTCTCTCTCAAATAAATAAATAAAATCTTAAAAAAAAATAAAGATACAAATTATTAAAAGTAAATATGGAAAAACATATACCATGAAAATATTAATCATATGAAAGTTGGAGTGGCTATATTACATATCAAACAAAGTAGAGTTCAGAACAGAATATTATCAAGCATAAAGAGAGACATTTCATAATGATAAAGGGATCATCAAGAAGACAGGGCAATACTAAATGAGTGTGCATTTTTTTTAAGTAAAATTTATGCCTAATGGGGCTTGAGCTCAAAATCCCAAGATCAAGAGTCACATGCTCTATGGACTGAGCCACCCACGTGCCCCTAATTGAGTGTGCATTTAATAACAGAGCTTCCAAATATATAAAGCAAAAATGACAGAACTGAAAGGATAAATAAACAAATTCACATTTCTGTTGAAGATTTATCTCTCTCAGTAATTGATACAACAAATAAGCAGAAAATCAATAGGGATATAGAAAATTTTATCAATATTATCAATCAACTTGACCTCAGTGCTGTTTACAGAAAAGAATTCTTTTCATGTATACATGGGGCATCATCTAGGTAGACATATGCTGCCATAAAACAAACTTCAATAATATAAAATAATTGGAATTGTACAGTTTGATTTCTGATCACAATGGAGATTAATTAGAAATTTAAAATAGGAATATTTCTTAAATTCCCCAAATATGCAGAAATTAAGCAATGTGCTTTTTAATCATCCAAAAGTTAAAGTAGAAATCATAAGGGAAATTTGAAAATATAATGAAGTAAATGGAAATAAAAATACATAAAAATTTGTGGGATACAGATTCCTTTCTCCTATCTATCTATTTATCTATCTATCATCTCTTCTGTCTATCATCTATCTATAAAATCTCCTATTCATGATACTATGCCCAAACCAACTGTGTATATTCCATGACCACAAGTTGTGATATCCAGGGTGATATCCAGTGCAGTGGCAGGGGACTCCTATCCCACCCAGCAGTTGCAAAGAGGTGTTTCACCAGGTGTCAGAGAAGGCAGACTGAAGAGAACTTGAATTTCTACTCCCATCTGGCTGTAATGAGGCAGTACCTCCCCCCCCTTTTCCTCCCCTGGAGTGGTGGGAAAGGGTTCCTAAAGCAGGATTTGAGTAAGATTTAGAGACTCTTAACATTTAAAAAAATGGTTCTGGAGAAATTGGACATTCATAGGCCAAAAAAAGAAGCTTGTCTTATTTCATACCTTATAAAATTAACTCAAAATGGATCATATATTTGCACGTAAAGTTACAAGATTTTAAAGAGATAACATAGGAGAAAATTTGGGGGACCTAGGGCTTGGTCAAAAGCTCTTAGATATGACACTAATAGCCTGATCCATAATAGAAATGGTCAATAAATCGAACTCCATAAAAGTAAAAACTCTCTGCAAAAATATTTCTTTTTGACTTTGTCAAGAAGATAAAAAAATTAACTACAGACAGGGAAAAATATTTGCAAACTACATGTTATACAAAGAACTAGTATTTAGAATATACAGTTGACCCTTAAACATGGGGATTAAGGGTACCAATACCTCACACAGTGAAACAAAATCCATGAATAACTTCTGACTGCACCAAACCCTAACCAAGTTTGACTGGAGGAAGCCTTACTGATAACATAAACAGTTGATCAACCCGTATCTTGCATGTTATATGTATAATATACTGTCTTTTACAATATAGTAAGCTGGAGAAAAGAAACTGTTATTAAAAAGTAATAAGGAAAAAAATAAATAGTAATAATAGTAACAAGGAAATAAAATAAATAGAAAATAGAAATAAAATAAATAAGTAGAAAATGAATAGAAAATAAATAAATAGAAAATAATAAGGAAGAAAAAATATTTTTACAGTGCTGTAACTGTAAAAAATGCACAGACAGGTGGACCTGTGCAGTTCAAACCCATGTTATTCAAGCATCAACTGTATTTAAAAAAAAAAAAAGCCAAAATTCTCAAAATACAACCATAAAAAAGCCAACACTTCCATTAGAAAATGGATAAAAGCCATAAAGAGACACTTCACTGAAATATTTGTACATATGGAAAATCAGTACATAAAAAGATGTTCAGTAACATGAACCTCAAGGAAATGCAAATGAAAAGTATAATGAGAAACTACAACACATGTATCAAAACAGCTACAATACAAATTAGTGACAAGATTAAATGCTGGTGAGGATCCAGAGAAACCAGAATCAATAAGACCATTTCCAGGCAGAAAGTTGAAAGTGTCAGTTTCTTTCAGCTGTGCAGGATCAGTGTGGGAAGAGAGAGAAGGGGTAAGAAAAGAATTGTTCAGTTGCAAGACAAATTTAAGTGGCTGTGGAGAAACCAGGACTTAATATGCTGGAAAACAAACCACATCTTAATTCCAGTCCTTCAAACCAGTAAATTATTTTCCAAGTAAATATCAGCCTCAGGATAAAGATCAAATCAAGAGTGTGGCCATAGGATTCTTAGATAAGACCTCTGAATTTTGTGTTGGTTGCTATTAGACCTTCTCAGCCAGACAAAAGTGTTTTAAGTTTTCAAAAATAGTGAGAGGCCTATCTAGAAAAGAATTCTGAGTGTGGCTATATAGCATAAAGAAGACCGGAATTAGATAAACTGGAAACTCACAAAGTCTTAATAAGAGTTGTATTGATGAAAACACTGCCCACTAGGATTGAAAGGTCCTGAAACAGTTCAAAATACTATACATTAATGAAAACTAATTGTGGCTACATACATTTGTGACATAGGTAATGACCAATTGGGTTTATCCTTAGAATGCAAGGTTGATTTGATGTTAGATAACTGAATAAGGTAATTCACCACATTAACAGATCAAAGGTGAAAAAAAAAAGCCCATAATTTTTTTTAAGCTGAAGGACTTTTGGCAAAATTAAAAATTCAATCTTGTGTTTATAGCAGCATTATCAACAAAAATTGAACTATGGAAAGAGCCCAAAAGTCCATCAGCTAAGGAGTGGATAAAGGTGTCGTAAACACACACACACATGCGCACGCACATGCACACACACACACACACACACACACACACACACACACACAGAGGAATATTACTCAGCCATCAAAAAGAATGGAATCTTGCCATTTCGAACAATGGGGTTGGAATTGGAGGGTATTATGCTAATTGAAATAAGTCAGAGAAAGACAGATACCATATGATTTCACTCATATGTGGAGTTTAAGAAACTAAACAGATAAACATAGGGGAAGGGAGAGAGGGAAACAAAGTATGAGAGACTCAACAATAGAGAACAACTAAGAGTTGATGGAGGGAGATGGGTGGAGAATGGGTTTGATGGGTCATGGGTAATACAGAGGGCCTGTGTTATGATGAGCACTGGGTGTTGTACATAAATGATGAATCGCTGAATTCTACTCCATATTGATATAACCAATATGATATAACCAATATAGCCAATATTGTAATGCATGTTAAATAACCAAAATTTACATTTAAAAAGTTAAAAAAAAAGTAATCATGATTAAAACATAACAAATTATGAATAGGAAGACTCTTCCTTAACCTAATAAAGAAAACTTAATATATTTTAAAAGCTCACAACAACATAATTAATGGTTAATGTTGAAAGCATTCTCTTTAAAGTCAGAAGCTAGATATAGATGTCAGCTATCATCACTTCCATAAGTCATGTTAGTTGTCTTAACAATTGTAAGATAAGAAAAGACTATATAAGAATTTGAAAGAAACTATCATCATTTTCAGGTGATATTTTTGCCTATGAAAAAATATCAAATTGTCTACGGATAACATTTTAGTAAGAGCATTTAGTAAGAGCATTTAGCAAAGTTATGGGATACAAAGTCAATGTTTAAGCCAACTGCATTCCTATGTACCAGCAACAGCTCAATATTTACTGTTTAGAGGAGGTTTATATATATATATATATATATATATATATATATATATATATATACACACACACATACACACACTAGGGTACTTAGAGAAGAATGCTCATAGTATCCCTCTTTATAATAGCAAAAAAAAAACTGGAAACAACTTAATAGTTATCAGTAGTGAAATAGATCAGTAAACAAGGATATGTTCATGCAACAGAATACTAGATACCAATAAAAACTAACTGTGGCTACACAGCAAGGGCAGTCCTGAGAGGAAAATATATAGTGATACAAGCCTTTCTCAAGAAATAAGAAAGGTCTCAAATACACAATGTAACCCTACACCTAGAGGAGCTGGAAAAAGAACAACAAAGAAAGCCTAAACCCAGCAGGAGAAGAGAAATAATAAAGATCAGAGCAGAAATCAATGAAATAGAAGCCAAAAAAACCCAATAGAACAAATCAACAAAACTAGGAGCTGGTTCTTTGAAAGAATTAATAAGATTGATAAACTCCTGGCCAGACTTATCAAAAAGAAAAGAGAAAGGACCAAAATAGATAAAATCAAGAATGAAAG